>NC_030814.1:46530000-47780000 GCF_001704415.2 Capra hircus | reverse complement strand
TGCAAGAGGAGAACAGAAAATATAAAATAAAAGCACTTTATGTTAGACAGGAAATGGGTCTGACCATGGACACTCTCCCAGGCACTTATCACAGAAAGCCAAGAAAGAACCCCAAGGGCACGGCAACTTCAGAGGATGGAGGGTGTGCAGATTTCAACATTACTGGAAAAGGAAAGATAGAGGACAGGCTTTTGAGGCTAATCTCTGGAGATATGAATGCTTTTAGGGGAAGATAAAATGGACTTCTAAGTTAAAGGAAAAATTCAGGTTATCACTCCATCCGTATGCAGAAAATCAGTAACTTTTCTTTTTTTTTTTTGAATCACAAATTTCTTTTTCTATGAGATGAAGAATTGATCCTCTCAGAGAAAAAGCAAACAGTAATTATTAAATTTTACCTACAATTTCATGAGATTTATGGAATTCCTATGAAGACCCTGGCCTAGGGAGACTCATAGGATGAGAGTAATCATTAATTAGTAATTATGCTAAAAATAATAGTGAAAGTATTATTAAGTGTCAAGTACTCTAACATTTACAAAACAATCGCATACACGACAAACTTTCCAATAAGCAGGCTGTCAACCTCCTCCCCCTTTCTCGGCTGCACCACGCAGCATAAGGGATCTTAGTTCCCTGACTGATAGGGATAGAGAGGACAGTTACATAGGTAGTTGTAGTAGTCTCAGCAGGGCATTATAGGTAGAGATGGAAACCGAGGGAACTTTGGGGGACCACTGTAAGTTAATGATCACTCAAGAAACCTATCAGAAAGTCGTGGAATGAAGAAAGCTTGTTTAACTATAAAGCCATAAATAAAAGCAAGAGATATAGCCCAGGTCATTAAGTGAAAGAAAAAAAAAAAATGAGGCTTGCATTCTGCTGGCCATGGTCAGCAAGACAGTGATCCTTAGGACCAAGGAATTTAAGGGAAAGGTGGCATTCCAAAGTTGGAGACCCTCATTATACAGACACCTGAGATGATCCAACACATTTTAGTAACATATGTTACCATCTTTCTCCTGATTTGAGTAAGTGCCATGACAGTCCCAGTTTGACCTCATAAGGTCAAATACTCTCCTATCTAATATGAAGGAGGAGCTGGTGATATAAGCCTAAAGTCTACTCAAAGAATGAGGAAGAGGGCGGTCTTTTCCCTCTTCCCCACTTTACTTTGATTATAAAAATGTAGTCTGCTTCACCCTCGGGGCAGAGCTCCGTCGCCTGCCTGCCTGCATCCCTCACAAAGCATTCCATATTAACAAAAATACTTCTCGCCTATAGTTTTGCCTCTCACTGAATCCCTCCTGCGCTTAGACACAGAGAACCTGAGCCTCAGCAAATCCAGACACCAGGTTAGTGACTCTAATTGAAAGATCGTGGGTTCAAGTCCCCATCAGAGGTGCACGGTTTCACAACCAGGGATCAAACCTGAACCCACTGCAGTGGAAGTGCAGAGTCTTAACCACAGGACCATCAGGGAAGTCCTTCAATATCCATTTCTGTAGGTGAGAAAACTGAGGTTCAAAAGAGCCAGGGAAGAGAGTGACTGTACTTGGGCAGGTTTCTTTTAGGAGGGCCACGGGATACACACACACACACACCTACACACCTTTATACAGTATTAAGCCCACTTCTAACTTTATGTTTTTAAAGAATAAGACTGTGCCTATCTGTGCATAATAGATATGGCTCATACTTCATTCTTTTTCCAACTGTGTACTATTTTGCGAAAGGCTGTATCATGGTTTATTTAACCAGTTTGGTTGTTTCTCCCGACTGGGGAGAAGGTCAACAGAAGTGGACGGTACCATGCAGCAGCTTTCAACGCATCTAAGAAACCCCTCAAGGACACTAAAACTAGACTGGAGGTTGCCAAGAGATATGGGTGGGACTGGGAGAAAGCTGGATTGGGAGCTTGGGATAAGCAGATGTAAACTGGTATATAAAGAATGGATAAACCACAAGGTCCTACTGTATAGCTCAGGGAACCATATTCAATATCCTGCGATAAGCCATAATGGAAAAGAATAGGAAAGCATATATATATATATAACTGAGTCGGTTATTAACACTGTAATTCAGCTAGTTGTGTCTGACTCTGTGCAGTCCTGTGGACTGCAGCCTTCCAGGCTCCTCTGTCCATGGGATTCTCTAGGCAAGAATACTGGAGTGGGTTGCTGTGCCCTCCTCCAGGGGATCTTCCTGGGGATAGAACCTATGTCTCATATCTATCTGCATTGGCAGGTGGGTTCTTTACTGATACTGCCACCTAGCGTTCACTTTAAAAAAACCCTCAGATCTCTCCAAAATCCTTAGAAGACTTCTGGGGGGTAGTAAGCTCCTTGTCAGAAAGGGTATTCAAGCAGAGATCAAGGTATGCAGGAGAGGGTTAACTGGTAGTTTCTATTCCTACATCTTTTTGCTGTGTCTTCCTCTACTGCAGTGGGAAAGGGAAGTTAGTTACATCTCCTACACGTTTCAAAGTATGTTCTTTCCTTTCTGGCCAAAAACACTGATGGAGTACCCCTGTGGTGGCCCCTCAGCTGGGTGCTAGGGACCCACCGCTACCAAGATGCAGAATGTACCTTCCATGACCTTAGTTGGAAGTCATGAATATCAATCAGGGTTTCCCATACGGAAGTAAAAATTTTTTTCAACTGTGATAAGTGTTCTGAAGGAAAATTTCAAAAGGCTGAGTGTGTGTAATAAACAGGAAGGCTTCCCTGAAAAAGAGGTTCTTTTCACCTCCTTGCTGTAACTAAATTCAGCATCCCCCTAAGGTCACTGCTTCCTCTGCAGGCCTCTGAGAGAGGCTCCCCTCTCCTTACATCACGTGGCCAGGAGCCAGGGAGGATCCTTGTTCCCGTTTCTTTCCTCCTTCCTCTCTAAGATAGTTGGCTTCTCGGGAACATGGGACAGCAGACCACGGCACCTCTACTTGCTTCAGCATGCACAACCCTCAGGCCAGCCCCCTCTTCCACCTAGCACCTTTTCTCTCTCTCTCTCTCTCACTGTTTTTCTCTCTCTCTTGCCCTATCTCTCTTCCTCCACCATTTCCCTATTATCATTCTTTTTTTTTTTTAAAATTCAGCTGTGCTCAGTCTTAGCTGCAGCATGTGGGATATAGTTCCTTGACCAGGGATCAAACCTGGGGCCCCTGCAATGGAAGTGTGGAGTCTTAGCCACTGAACCACCAAGGAAGTCCCTTGCTGTGATCATTCTTGATACGTTTATCCATATAGAAGTGTCACCTGTGCTCCAGTCTCTTAAATTCTTGACCCCTTTTGCTTCCAAATAGCTTGTTCTCCACCCTACCCCACACATTCCCTTCTACCATCACACCCTAGACCTTGTCATTATCAAAACCTGTACCACTTTTTTTTTTTTTAAGTTTTACTGGAGTATAGTTGATTTATAGTGTTGTGTTCCTGCACCACTTTCAAGGCCTCTGTTTCAAGCACCCTATTTTCTGGGTGCCACACCACTCCTGCTGGTCTGTTTCATATCCACTAGTGTGTAGACCCTACCAGATTGTGACCACATCAGGGTCTCTAGTCTAATGCTAGTCTGTGACCCAGCCACTGCTCTTCATCCCCACATAGCTTCACTCCCTTTTTCACCCAGTGACTGGTCAACCATGTTGGCTCCCTGCTACACACTCCCATCCTCTTGTCCCTCTCCTTGTTTTGCAGCCATCCTCCAAAGCCACAACACTGTCCCGATGCACCTTTGCCTCTGCTTTAAGACTACACCCAAGCCATTGAATGTGGCTAGAGAGCAAAAGGCAGGTTTGCCAACCAGTCACACTTTCAATTTATGAAAACCTCAGGTGGTATATATATATACAATGGAATGTTACTCAGCCATTAAAAGGAATTAAATTGGGTCACTTGTAGTGATGTGGGTGAAACTAGAGTCTGTCACACAGAGTGAAGTAAGTCAAAAAGAGAAAAACAAATATCATATATTAACACATATATATACGGAATCTAGAAAAAATTGTACTGATGAACCTATTTGCAGGGCAGGAATAGAGACATAGAGAACGAACTTGTGGACACAGTGGGGGAGGATAGAGTGAGACAAATTGAGACAGTAGAACTGACATGTATACATTACATGTGTAAAATAGATAGATGGTGGGAAGCTGCCATATAGTACAGGGAGCCCAGCCCCATGCTCTGTGATGACCTAGACAGGTGGGAAAGAGGGGGTGGGAGGGTGGCATGGGAGGAAGGGTTTATATGCATACATATGGCTAATTCACACTGTTGTACAGCAGAAAATAACACAACATCATAAAGCAATTATCCTCCAATTAAAAAAACAAAAACGAAACCTCAGATGAGTCCTAGCACTGTGGGGCAAACCTATTTGTCTTATTTATGTTGCTCTTCCACTCTTTAAGAGGCTATTTCCTGAATTCAAACTTCCACTACTCTCCCTCTTTTCACTGTCAGCTGATGACATTGTTCTTATTTCACTGAGAAAACAGAAGCAATCATAAAAGAACTTCCTTATCCTCCAGCCACTAAATCTACACACTGACATGTGTCTGAACGCACAGACTAACTAGGCTTTTTCTGCCGTGAGAATAGCTGAGTCATCCTCATCCTGCCCTAAGTCTCTTTATCTTGTGCACTGGATCTCATCCCCTTTCCTTCACCTACTCAAGAGCCTTCCTCCTGCAAAGATCCTTCCCTCTCTCTTGCATCATTTCCATGAACATATGAACGTACCACAGGACCTTTCATCTCTCATCTCTCTGTTCCCTTTCACAGTAAAACTCCTTAAAAGAGTCATCTCTACTCACTCTCTCCAATTTTTCACTTTCCATTCTGTTGGATTTACTTCAGCTGACTTCATCCTTATTACTTCACTGAAACTGCTCTTCCCAATGGCAATGATGCCTCCCACTGCCAAATCCAAAGGCTTAACCTTAGCCCTCTTCTCACTTGTCTTGACAGGAGTAGAAATTGAAGAGCCTAAGCTACTCCATCTTGTAAAAGAGCTCCCTTTTGCAAAGGTACAGGGCAAACAGACTTAGACTTTGGATACTGCCTAAACTTGCCCCACTGTGCATGAGCCAATTAGCCCTTAGGTTAAACCTCCTGACTTTAAGTTCAAGAATTTGTGATTTACCTTTGTGATTTACCTTGGAAGTAATGAGTTACCTTTGTGATTTACCTTGGAAGTAATGATTTACCATGGAAGTAAAAAAACCAATCAGAAATCCACACACAACCCTATAGAAGAGGGTAACCAATCAGTAGTCCTTCAGCCTGAACAACCCCTTTGTTACCCTTTCACCTGAATATTCCCTATATAAGCAGTGTAACCCAAAACTCAGGGCTCCTCTCCTTAGCTGCTGCGTTGGTAACGGTGGGAGTCCCAGCTCGAGCTTGGTAATAAAAACTCTCTTGCTTTTGCATCGGATACTGGCTCCCTGGTGGTCATTGGGAGATTTGTGACTTGGGCATAACAAAATTTTGGTCCTATCTACACACACAATTTTTAGTGCTGTGGTGATAGACTCTAACATGCTGCCTCCTTTGATATGTATGGCATCCATGCCCTTGTTTATCTCCTCCTCTTGAGTGTGAGTGGGACCTGTGCTTGCTTCTAACTAATAGAATGTGGTAAAGATGATGTAATGTCACTTTCATGATTACATCATGTCATATGAGATTTTGTTTTACCGACAAACTCTAGAGACTTCAAAGTCAACAGCTTATTTCTTGAGTGGTGGCATACAGATATTTATTCTAATATCATTCTTTAAAGTAGACATATATTTTATAAACCTTTCTTTATACATGTCATATTTCACAAGATAAAATTTAAGACCTGCAACAAGGAGATATTCAACAAACAAACAAAAAGTCCAGCTGACTTTAAAGAAGTAAGTGGTCATGTTAGGAAGCCCACATGGTTAGGAGCTAAGGGTCAGCAAAGAGCTGAGGATCAGCAAGAAGCTGGGGCCCTCAGTCCTACAACAGCAAAGGAATTAATTGTGCCCAAAACCTGAGCTTGGAGTACTATTATTTTCCATTTGTGCCTCCAGATGGGACTAGAGCTCAGCCAAAACCTGGTTGCACCCAGTGAGCCCCTATAAGCACAGGACTCAGTTAAGCCATGCCTGAACTCCTGACCCACAGAAATTGAGAGACAATAAATAACTCATTTTAAGCCACAAAGTTTATGGTAATTTATTAGATAGCAATTCGCAGAGTCAGATATAACTGAGCAACTAACACAACAGGAAACTAATATAGCCACTTATCTTTTTTATACGGTTGTTTTGTCCATAATAGCATCTTACATCGTATTTTTAAAAGAACACAGTCACAATGTATTTTCATATTAAACTGGTACCATTCAATACCTTCACATGGCAAATCATAACCACAAAATGCCTCAGTCTAAGTGAGGGTTCAGAGGAGAACCCAGATGCTCTCATACCTCTTATAAAGCCTGACCCTGACCAAATATCTTTGTCTAAGGTCCAGTTCCCCATATAAAAAATGAATTGGGGGAGGTGGCTTCCCTGGTGTTCCAGTGGTTAGGACTCAGTGCTTCCACTGCAGGGAGCTGGGTTCAGTCCCTGGTGGGGGATTTAAGATCCTGAAAGCCATGAGGGGTACCCCCCCACACACACAAAAAAACAAGAATGAATGGGTTGTAGCAGACCATCTCAAAGAAACGCTAAAGTGTGATATATAATGATTCTGTGGCTGACTGACTGAGGGCCCATCCAGTCATCTTTGGAGGAAGGGTGTTGCTAAAGTACGAAAAAGAAGGACTCAGAGCTGAAAGATGTGGGAGATGAATTTCCTCCCCTATTAATTTCATCGGTGAGAAACTGAAGCCTGGATGAAAGGGACTTGCTAAGACATGGCAGAGTCAGCCTCAGCCCTTCCCTTTGGGCTCCTACATCAGTGTTTTCTTCAGTGGCAACCAGGAGGCACTTCTCTCTTCTAAGGTCTCCCAGGTTCTTTGTTACCATTGTGAGGTAATCCCAACGCCTGCCCACCCACTCTACAGACAGGACCTCATGGGTTTGCTCCAGATCTTTTAAGAGTTTGGGCCCAGTCCTAGGAATATTCCTCATCCAGTGTGGCCTTTTCCTGCCTCATTTCAGGAGGACCTACCAGTTGGTGTTGTCCTGTGCTGAGACAGAGATCGAGGAAGCTCTTGGCTGAGTCAGAGGTAGGGGAGTGTGTATGGGTGAGATGGAAGCTGTATGCTGTTTTCAGGTAGATTGGAAGCTAGAGTTTTGGAGAACCTGAGACCAGTAAGCTCTTGGAGGCTCCGCAACACACTAATATTCATATTCTAAGAAAGATGTCCATAGATAAATCCTTAATTTTTTTTAACCAAGAGATTTTTAATTAAAAGCTAGAGTCTCCTTATCTGACTATCTCCATTCTTCTTACTGGAGCAATTCTTTTTTTTTTTTTAATTGCTTTTGTTTGTTTTTAGTTCTTTAGTTCTCCATTTCTTTTTATAATACACTTCAATGACATTTTTCAACTAATCAACATGATGTTAGATGAAAATTTACACCTGTCAACCTCCCCTACCCCTCCTCTCAATATAATTATTTCATTTTAGTTCCTTTTAACATATCTTTGTACTTTTAAAAACTATGTAAGCATAAACTTCTTATAAACAGTTATTTGTGTTAGTTTCCTATTGCTGCTTTAGTAAATTATGCATTTTGTGCATAAGACAACACAAATTTGTTACCTTGTGTCGTTGGAAGTCAGAAGTCCTAAAATCAAGGTGCTGGCAGGGCTGTGTTTTGGAGGCTCTAGGAAGAATCTGCTTCCTTGCTGTTCTAGTTTCTAAAGGCTGCCTGTATTCCCTTGGCTTGTGACCCCCTCCTCCATCTTCAAAGCCAGTAGAGTAGCATCTTCTCCCTTCTTTGACTTTCCTGCTTCCCTCCTCTAAGAACATTTGTGATTACATTAGGCCCAACTGAGACAATCTAGGATAACCTCCGCTCATCAAGAGCTTTAACTTACATCTGCAAAGCCTCTTTTGCCATCTAAGGTAACATATCCACAGGCTGTGGAAATTAGGACCTAGACATCTTTGCGGACCATCATTCTGCATACTCCACCATACATCCTGGTTTTCTTGAAACAGTCCCACTATATGCCTGGTGTGAATACAGCTCCTTTCATTCTCACAAGTATCTCCACCTGAACAAAAAAATCAAACAAACACAAAACTTATCCAGCGGTTCCCAATCTCTTTTATACCATACACATGTGGAAAATGCTAACATTTTATACACTGTCAGGATAAAAGAATTGCTCGTGACTATAGGTAACTGTCTCAGAAGTTCCAGCCACCTGGTTGCCCCTGGAGGAAAAGTACCAATATCAGTATCCCTATAACTCATTTATGGTACCTCACTGACCAATGCACACCCCACGAAAGCAATATAATATGTTTTAAAGTCTGTTCTTTGGATGTGTGTAGGGAACAAGGTATAAGGAAGGTTGGGAAGTGCCTGCAAATGAGACTCTCAACCAAGGCTGAACATTCTTGCAAACGAGATGTTCTGCCCAGTGTAGGGAACTAGGTATAAGAAAGGTTGAGAAGTGCTTGCAAACCAGACTCTCAATCAGGGCTGAACATTCTTGCAAGCAAGATGTTCAGCTAAGAATCCTCTGTTTGTTCCCGCGGGAAAAGAACATTTCTTGCACACAAGGATTTCTCTGATTCCTCAAAAGGAACAGACCTAGGGACAAAACGGATTCTAAGTTGATAAAGAAGTTCCCCAAAACAAAGTCTTAGCTGCAGTAAATAAGTTAAGGTAAAGGTTATCTTGCCCTGCGCCTGCGCACTGTATAGTCACTAAATCATAGTGCTTGGCAACTTGCCCTGTAGATTGTTGTGCAAAGGATATAAAATAAAGCAGCTGTAAGAAGCAAAGAGTTAAAGTAAAAAGATTCAAACCACTCTGCAGTGTTGGTGTTTCATTCCGTCGCTAGCAGATGTGCTCCTGTAAGAGCAGCATTTGATTCCAAGGAGTGTACACGGGTCCTCATACACACGCACTAACAATGCTCCTGTCATTGCAATCCTGCCTGCAGGTCAGCTTAGGATGACAGACAATTGGCATTTTTCACATATGCCCTCTGGTTCTGTGCCCCTGCAGAATTTCCCATCCCTTGAGCATTCTCCTATACATCAGAGTGTTGTATTGATGGTAGAGTGGTCCTACTGGATTCTCTGGATGGGCTTTTGGACACTTCGCAAAATTTTTCTCTGGGTCTGCGGAATGCATAAATCTCTTAACTCTGTAACACATTTTTTCCCCTCTAAACATACTTCATTTACCACAAAGACACTAGTGATAAAATTTACCATCATTACTCCCTTTCTAATGATCAAAAGTCACAGAGCCTGGCTCAGAGGCACATTAGAGTGTGTTGATATAGCACCAGCACTTTTCCTAGTATCTGAGTTGCTGTTTGTTCCCACAGTGAGGTCCTTGCTTTAAAGGCTGCTTTTCATTTCAACTGTGTTGCTAATTTACTAAATGGAATGCACTCTCCTTTGTCATATGCATGTTACATCTTGATGTGTTTGGCTGTTTTTAATTTCTCATTTCTATAGCAATTTCTGATTTCCATTTCCAAACTAAGAATTTTTAAGTTAACTTTTCGGCACTTGTGCCACTGAATGAATTCTTAAATTATACTGTTATGGCTTATAGAATATTTTAATTACACTAACAATAGATGTTTACACTATGGCTAGTAAATAACTCAATTCGCCCACAGAAGTTCCATATGAACAAAGGCATTTAATCTCTGGCTTCTGACAAAATTGGGCAGACACTTCTGTGTCCCAGCCAAAGTGCAGCACAGTTTACAGTTAACTCTTTTGAACATCAGTTGTGCTATTACGGGATACCCTGTGAAACTTTAAATTTGAGTGGGATTCTAAGTACCCTCGGAGAAGGCAATGGCACTTCACTCCAGTACTCTTGCCTGGAAACTCCCATGGACGGAGGAGCCTGATGGGCTGCAGTCCATGGAGTCACTAAGAGTCGGACACGACTGAGCGACTTCACTTTCACTTTTCACTTTCATGCACTGGAGAAGGAAATGGCAACCCACTCCAGTGTTCTTGCCTGGGGAATCCCAGGGACGGGGGAGCCTGGTGGGCTGCCATCTGTGGGGTCACACAGAGTTGGACATGATTGACGATGATGTGACTAAGCACCCTAAACTCTGCCTATGAAGTAGAACTTTAACATTTTTATATCACACCATCTTAAATTCATGTAATCTAGGTATGTATACAGAGACTGCGCTGTGCACCCCGGGTGTTTTTCCTCCTTAACCACATATGCTCATTCTACTTGTGCTATCTGGTAACCTCTGCATGATGTGGGACCAAGGGCTTGGAAGCAAGGGCCAAGAAACACATGACGTGTGTGACTCTGGGAATACTGCCCCTTATCTCTAGGCCTCCACTGAGAATGACAGGTTGGGCTCACTGACCCAATGGGGGCTTTCCAGCTCTGATAATCTAGAGTTAAAGGAAGCTCCCTGGAAGACTCTCTCATTCTCTTTATGTCTAGTGGTGTAAGAAAGAAGAAAAAGGAAACAAAGCGGAAAGAAAAGAAACAACTACAAGAGAAAAACAGAAGGAGCAGAAACATGTTGATAAAAGAAGAGGAAAAAAGCAAAAAGATCCCTCAATTCACAAAGTGTGAGTATGGACTTCATTTATTAACAAGTAGGTTTCAACCCATGATATTTTTTAAGAACACCAGCTGTGGAGTTACGCAGAGCTTGTCTCCTGGCTTCAACACTCAGATTCTTGTGTGACTTTGGGCATAGTTTTTCTGTCTTCTTGCCTCAGTTTGACCTATTAAGTGGAATTAAAAATAGTGATCTCATAAGATTTTAGGTGGGGAGTAAATCAGTTGTAAAGCACATGGCAAGCACCCAGGGCATCTGAGATCTTACTATCAATACTATCACTTTCCTGGGGTCACTCTGAGACACTGGGGACAGGAATTCTTCTTCCTTTAAGGTGTCTGTAAGTCGCTCTGCCCTTTCCCATCCTCATGAGGCCAAACAACTCCAATTCCTGACTGAAAAACCTAAAGAGGCAAAGAAAGCATATTATCCTCATGCTAACCAAGTTTGAGGAGGACAGTGAGAAAAATAAGAATCACTTCTTGTGTCGGTGGGCTGATCTACAGTGTGCCAAATGCTCTGATGCCCATCAGACCCTTTCTGGCTGATAGATGAGGAGGCAGAGGCTCAGGGAGGTTAAGCCCCAAGAGGTAATGTCACCTGCCCAGAGCTACAGAAGGCCGAGAGGCTATATCTCAACAGTTTTGACATAATAGCCTGCTCAGTTTCTCCAAGGAGGAACATGCAAGCCTGCATGTTCTCAGCCCTTCAGTGACATTCTCCACTCTCCTGCTTCATTAACTTTGGGTGCTGCTGAGTGGTGGGTGTGGTGAGATGATTAAGTATGTGGTCGCTGGAATTCTGGCTTCAGCCCTGATTAGCCATGTGAACATGAGTGAGTGTTTTTAATCTTTCTATACTTTTGGACTTGTGGACACAGTAGGGGAAGGAAAGAGTGGAGCGAACAGAGTAAGTAGCATCGACATATATACACTACCATGGGTGAGGCAGATAGCTGATGAGAAGCTGCTATATAACATAGGGAGGCCAGCCTGGTGCTCTGTGATGACTTAGAGGGGTTGGATGCAGGGAGGGGAGGGAGGCTCAAGAGAGAGGTGATATATGTATAATCGTGGCTGATTTGTGTTGTCGTACGGCAGAAACCAATACAACATTATAAAGCAATTTTCCTCCATTTAAAAAATAAAATAAATAAAGTCTACCTTTCCTCATCAGTAAAATGGGGATGATGCCTTATGCCTAGAATGAGAAGCTGAGATACGGCTTCTTGAGCAAGTGATTTACTGAGGAGGTATTCTCAGGAGAGGAGAAGGCAATGGCAACCCACTCCAGTGTTTTTGCCTGGAGAATCCCAGGGATGGCGGAGCCTGGTGGGCTGTCGTCTATGGGGTTGCACAGAGTCGGACATGACTGAAGTGACTTAGCAGCAGCAGCAGCATTCTCAGGAGAAGGGATGAGAGGGAAGCAGAAGTGAAGAAAAAGGGAAAGGCTAAGTGAGGATGCGGTCTCAACTGGAGACTTGCTTCAGCCGGATCCCACGGGGAATGCTGGAGCACAACTTGCATCACTGAGCTGGTCCCACCTAAAGGTCAGGGGACTGACCTTTGGATCCCATTCCCCTTAAGTAATTGGCTGTGAATGGCACTTTCCCCATCTGTCATAGAGTGTAAAGGAAATGGATTGGGGACTCAAGGAGTCTTGGAAGGAGAGATGGAGAGATAAGGGGAAACTGAGCAGGACTCATAAGGCACACACAATCTCACCATTCTCCTTATTTTTTCCTGTAGGGATATAACTGGAATTTGCTTCAAAATAATTTAGGGTACAGGGGCATTGGGTGTGGTGGTGTTTGGTTGGGATACAGACAAATAATATTGGCCAAGAACTCCCTCCAGAGTTGGGTTCACTCCCAGCACCCAGTCACATCTGCTCTTTTGAGCACCATCAGTGGTTATTCTTTTGGGGGGAGGGGGCTGTTCTGGGTCTTTTTTGTTTTGCATTGGCTTCTCTAGTTGCGGTGGGGATTACTCTTCATTGCAGGGCACAGGCTCTAGGTATGTGGGCTTCGGTAGTTGCAGCTCACAGGCTTAGTTGCCCTGCAGCATGTGGGATCCTCCTGAACCAGGGATCGAACCCATGTCCCCTACATTGGCAGTGGGACTCTCAGCCACTAGAGAAGTCCCCATCAGTGGTTATTCTTTACTAGATACAATGGTCTGTTTTCAGTCCTCTTTCTACATGACCAAGCAGTAGCATTTGACATGGCAGTCCTTCCTCTCCTAGAACAACTTTCTTCAGTTGGCTTCCAGGACGACACCACTCCTGGTTTTCCTCCTAGCTCAATGACCATGGCTTCATGGTCACTTTTGCTCATTCATAATCATCTTTCTGTCCTCCCCTATACTTGATTTTTGGGTTTTCTCTCATCTTTATTTGCACTCACTTCCTTGATGATCTCATCTAGTCTCTCTGCTTAACTACCATTAATTTGCTGACAATGGTGACATTTTTATCTATAGGCTGGATCTCTCTCCTCTCCACAATAATTCCAATGCCTACCTAACCTTTTCCCCTGGATGGCTAATAGGGGCTTCACACACAATAATCTCTAATTCCTCCCCACTCAAACCTATTCCTGCCATTGTCTTTCTAATCTAGTTAAAAGCAATTCTCTTTCCTGTTGCTCAGGCCATTGTCTCCTCTGTCTCATATTCCACTTCCAGTCCATCAACATAGCCAACCTATTATAAAAATGTTTTCAGAAACTGACCACATTCACCTCTGTCCCTCTTGTCAAGTCATCACAATCTTATTCTTACTGCAAACTGCCTCCCAACAGATCTCGCTGTTTGTGTCTTTGCCAACATCAACCCAACAGACAAAGCATCCTTTTAAAACCCAAGTCAGATCATGGCACTCCTCTGCTGAAACTCCTCAAATCTCTTCCCATCTCATTCACACACACACACACACACACACACACACACACACACACACACACACACCTTAAAACGGCTCACAGAGCACTATACAATTTCCACCCTCGGTGTTGCTCTGACCTAATCTACTTCTCTTTCACTAACTCTCTCTGCTCCAGCCACAGTGACCTCGTTGTCATTCTTCAAACAGGTGAGGCACACTCCCACCCCAGGGCCATATACTATTCCCTCTGCCCAGAATGCTCTCCCTAAAAGAAGTCCACATGGCCTGTTTCTGCACCTATCTCAGGTCTTTGTTTACATTTTGCCTTCTCAGTGAGACCTTTCTTGACTATTTTAAAAGGTTGTAGGGACTTCCCTGGTGGTCTAGTAGTTAAGACTCCAAGCTTCCACTGCAGAAGGCACAGGTTCGATCTTTGGTAGAGAAACTTAGTAAGATCCCATGTGCTGCGAGGCACAGTCATAAATAAATAAATAAAAATAAAGAGGTTGCAATCCTTCCTTCTGCCTCTAAACTCCCTCTTCCACTTTCCACTCTCCATAGCAGGTACACCTGCTGACTTGATATGTATCTTACTTAGCTGAATGTGTGCATGTGCTCAGTTGCTCAGTCATGTCTGAATCTTTTGTGGCCCCAATGGACTACAGTCCACCAGGCTCCTCCATCCACGGGATTTCCCTGGCAAGAATACTGGAGTGGCTTGCCATTTCTTTCTCCAGGGGAATTTCCCAACCCAGAGACGGAATCCTGAGACTGCATTGGAGGGATATTCTTTACTGCTGAGCCACCAGGAAAGTCCACTCCATAAATATTTACTGATAAGAAAATTAA
This sequence comes from Capra hircus, assembly GCF_001704415.2. Lineage (NCBI taxonomy): Eukaryota > Metazoa > Chordata > Mammalia > Artiodactyla > Bovidae > Capra > Capra hircus. The sequence goes on along the minus strand of NC_030814.1, from coordinate 47,765,535 downwards.
CATTTTCTCATCCTTACTTTCTTACTATTCGATTTGATTCTTGATTTCTCTAACTGTATTTAATTTCCAAATTTTTACTTAAATAAAAATTTTAAAATATAAAGTGTATAGTTTTTCTCAGAGTATTCTTTTTTGAATATTTATTTATTTGCTTTTGGTTGTCCTGGGTCTTAAGTGCTGTGTGCAGGCTTTCTCTCACTATGGCAAAAGCAGGCTACTCTCCAGTTTCAGTGTGCATTCTTCTCATTGGGGTGTCTTCTCTTCTGTGGAGCACGGGCTCTAAGGCATGCAGGCATCAGTAGTTGTGGTGCATGGGCTTAGCTGCCCCATGACATGTGGAATCTTCCTAGATCAGGAAGATTCTATCCTCTGCACTGGCACATGGATGCTTAACCACTGGACCATCAAGGAAGTCCAGAATATTCTTTTTTAAAACACATTGTTGTTTTTTTATTTTTACTTTTTAAAAAATTTATTTATTTTAATTGGAGGCTAATTACTTTACAATATTGTGGTGGTTTTTGCCAATGTGAACGTATGGCAAAAACCACCACAATATTCTTTCTGTTGTCCTCATCTTCGTTACCTTCCCCATCCAAACGAGGTTTAGCAGAGTTTTTTGTTGTTAGTTTTGCTAAACTGTCCATGCATGTTGTTTCAGACAAAAGGGATATAGCTGTGCAACTCTGAGTGAGCTTTTCACTTTCATGATGTTTTTACTGATGCTTTCGTAAGATCTACCCCCATCCCCAACCCCTGTCAGTCCCTTCACTCCTGAGTTTCTTTTCCTTTCTCCTACAGTTTCTGTCTAGCCTCAGATGCTTTACATGCCCTTACATGTATTTTGGTATCTGTGGATTCTGTTTCTCTTCTGGTTTTGCTGAAAAAGAATTTGAAAAGTTTTTTTCCTTTTTGCTTTTAAAATAGTTTGTAAGAGTCAAAACAGCTATTTACACATCCATTTGCATTGGAAATCTTTATTTTTTGAGTAAACAGTGGGACCAGAGGTAGACATTTGTATAGACTGGGGAAAAGTTACCTGGCAAAGATGAGAGTTATCTGGCAAAGATATAGAGATATGCTGTTGTGTGCTAGTTTTTCTCTTTCTTTCATTTTATTTTTGGTTGCACTCAGTCTTCTTTGTGGCACACAGGCTCTTCCTTGCTAACCACAGGCTTTCTCTATTTGCACTGAGAGGGGGCTACTCTCTAGCTGTGGTGCATGTGTTTTTCATTGTAATGGCTTCTCTTGCTGCAAAGCAGGGGCTTTAGGAAGTGCAGTCTCAGTAGTTGTGACTCATGGGCTTAGCTGCCTGAAACATGTGGTATCTTAATCCCTGGTCCAGGGATCAAACCCATATACCTTGCATTGGCAGGTGGATTCTTATCCGTTGGACACCATGGAAGTCTCTAATTTCTAATTAGGGCTTCATAATAATAAGGTTGGGCTTCCCAGGTGGCGTTAGTGGTAAAGAACCCAGCTGCCAAAGCAGGAGACGTAAGTGATGTGGGTTTAATCCTTGGGGTCCGGAAGACTCTCTGGAGAAGGAAATGGCACCCCATTCCAGTATTCTTGCTAGAGAATCCCATTGACAGAGGAGCCTGGTGGGCTACAGTCCACGGGGTCGCAAAGTTAGCATGCACGCAATGATAAGGTTGGGTTTCTCTGGTGGCTCAGTTGTTAAAGAATGTGCTTGCAATGCACAGGCAGGAGACCCAGCTTCGATCCCTGATTTGGGAAGATCCCTTGGAGAAGGAAAGGGCAACACGTTCCACTATTCTTGCCTAGGCAATCCCATGGACAGAGGAGACTGGCAGGCTGCAGTCCATGGGGTCACAAAAGTTGGACAGACTCAGTGACCAAACTACCACCAATGATAAGGCTGATAGAGTCCTAACAGTATCTGAAAACTGTGCAGCCTTTTTTGAAGAGTCTCTCTAATAACAGTATAGCAGGGCTTCCCTGGTGGCTCAGAGGTTAAAGCGTCTGCCTGCAATGCAGGAGACCCAGGTTCAATCCCTGGGTCAGGAAGATCCCCTGGAGAAGGAAATGGTAATCCACTCCAGTATTCTTGCCTGGAGAATCCCATGGACGGAGAAGCCTGGTAGGTTACAGTCCACAGGGTCGCAAAGAGTCGGACACGACTGAGCAACTTCACTTTCAGTCATCATGGGAGGAAGAATCTTATTTACACTAAAGGCCTCCCAGCTGCACACGGGGAAGGCAAATTTCCACTTGCTTCAGTAATTCCAATAAGTTCTGTCTTTCTGGGTAAAACATTAGGAGGAGCCATAGAATAAATGAAATTTGAGGCCCGGAGGTGACCTAAAAGAGGCATTCTAGACTTGGGCTCAGCAGCATTTCAAGCATAGCTCCTGGCACTGAGCAGTCAATGAACTGGGGAGTTCTACCAGGGATGGGATGAACTCATTCATCCTCTTATTTTGACTGGGCATGAATCTACATTCTTTTCTTTTTCCCTGGTGAAATGAACCAACCAGAGTAGATTTTTAAAAACATATAAATAGGTTATAGAACAAATAAAGATTTTGAACATATATATACAAAGTAGTATATGTTTATGAAATAATTTAAACAATGCAAACAGTGAAGAGTAAAAATCTTAAGCAAAACCGTAAGTACTAGTATTCACGATTCTAAATTTTAACACCACGATCTGTACATGCCTATATATAGATATTTCTATAAATACATAGCATAGTGTTTCGAAAACAACAGTAACATGATGGTAACTGTAAATCTTTGGAGAGGAGAGCGAATTTGGGAGAAGAAGAATTTTCACTGTTTACAGAGTCACATATTGTCAAACATTTTTAATAAGAACATGTTACTGTATTACTTGTTTTTGCTGACTGTATAGAGTGTCTCCATCTTTGACTGCAAAGAATATAATCAATCTGATTTCAGTATTGACCATCTGGTGATGTCCATGTGTAGAGTCCTCTCTTGTGTGGTTGGAAGAGGTGTTTGCTATGACCAGTGCATTCTCTAGGCAAAACTCTGTTAGCCTTTGCCCTGCTTCATTTTGTATTCAAAGGCTAAACTTGCCTGGTACTCGAGGTATCTCTTGACTTCCTACTTTTGCCTTCCAGTCCCCTATGATGGGGCTTCCCTGGTGGCTCATATGGTAAAGAATCTGCCTGCAATGCAGGAGACCCAGGTTCAATCCCTGGGTTGAGAAGATCCTGTGGAGAAGGAAACAGCAACCCACTCCAGTATTCTTGCCTGGAAAATACCTTGGACAGGGGAGCCTGGTGGGCTACAGCCCATACGGTCACAAAGAGTTGGACACACCTAAGCAAATAACACTTTCTCTTTCTTCATGATGAAAAGGACATCTTTTTTGGTGTTAGTTCTAGAAGGTCCTGTAGGTCTTCAAAGAATCATTCAACTTCAGTTTCTTTTATATCAGTGGTTGGATTACTGTGATGCTGAATGGTTTGCCTTGGAAAGGAGCCAAGATCATTCTGTCCTTTTTGAGACTGCACCCAACTACTGCATTTTGGACTCTTTTGTTGACCCTATGACTATGAGGGTTATTCCATTTCTTTTAGGGAATTCTTGCCCACAGTAGTAGATATAATGGTCATCTGAATTAAATTTGCCCATTCCCATCCATTTTAGTTCACTACTTCCAAAAACGTCAGTGTTCACTCTTGCCATCTCCTGTTTGACCACTTCTAACTTACCTTGATTCATGGACTTAATATTCCAGGTTCCTATGCAATATTGTTTTTTACAGCTTCAGACTTTACTTCCATCACCAATCACATCCACAACCGGACTTTTTTTTTTTTTTCACTTTGGCTCTCTCTCTTTATTGTTTCTGGAGTTTCTTCATTGTTTCTCCACTCTTCTCCAGCAGCATACTGGGCACCTACCAACCTGGGGAGTTCATCTCCCAGGGTCCTAACTTTTTGCCTTTTCCTTGTGTTCATGGGACTCTTGAGGCAAGAATACTGAAGCGGTTTGCCATTCCCTCTTCCAGTGGCCCAGACTAGCACGGACATGCCCTGAGCCACTCCACACAACTGGACAACATGCCCAGCACCCTGGTCGTCCCACTGCTCATCGTTGTTGAGCCTGTAAACCTTCACTGGCCACCAGGTGTTGGTCAACGTGCTGCCGTGGTCTGGGCAAAGGCCTTGCTGGAATCCACGGGAAAGGGGTGTGGGGAAGCCTGGAGTCGAGGTTGGAGGCAGCCAGGAGCGGAGGGCTTCTCCGCCCAGCTGCTGCTGGCCGCCGTGGGCCCCTTTGGCTGTCTGCATGGCCGGCTGCCGGCCAGGCTCTGGTCCCCGCTCTGGTCCCCGCCCTTTCCTCTCCTCTGGCTCCTCGGCTTTATTGTCCAGGCCCAGGAAGCCCAGCCACTGAGAGAGGGGCGAGCAGTGCTTCCCAGCCTTTCATGGTTCTGCCACAGGAATTTGGGGGCTCCCGCCTCCGCCACAGTCTCTGTGAAGCTGCTTCCTTGCCATAAGTCCCCTCCTCAGGCCCTGCCACTCTACTTATAATTTTTACTGAATATTTTAACAGCTTTATTGTGGTATAATTTACATACAATAAACTGCACAAATTTAAAGTGTATAACTTGATAACCTTCAACATGTATATTCACCAGTGACACTATTACCACAGTCAAGATAATGGACATATATGTCACCTGAGAAGTTTCCTTATGTCCCTTTATAATCACTTTCTTCTCTCCTGACCTCAACAACCATTCCCAGGCAACCACTGATGTGTTTTCTGTCAGTGTAGATTATTTTAAAATTTCTAGATTATATAAATACAATGTTTTTTTCTGACTTTTTTCAATATAATTAAGATTTATCCATTTTGTAGCTGTATCAATAATTTGTGGGTTTGTTTCTGAGTAGTTAATCTTTTTAAAGTTACATCTTTAACTTTTTAAGTTAAATTAAAAATTTTTTAATCTTTAAATTTTTAAAGACATTTTTTAAAGTAAAAGAGAAGCGTAGATAAGACATACACCTCAAACATACTGAAAAGTTGTCATTCAAAAATGTTACTTAAATTTTAAAAATAGAAAGATAGAATTGGCCTTACCTCAGAGTCCCACTTCCGGTCGCCACCACATACGTTTGGTAGTTTTAAAATATGACTAAAGTTTTGAAAAGATGTATTATTTCTCACTCATAAAAGCAACATATGATCATTGAAACGTCTTAAAGAAAGTCCAGCGGGTGGAAAACTGAGCCACCTTCCACAAGCCCACACCTCAGGTGACTGCGCTCTGCGACGCTGGGCTCGCGGCTGGTGCCCAGATGTTCGACGCCCGGCTCAGTCCCAGCTCCCAGAGAACCGTCGTTCCCGCAGTTTCAGCTCCCCGTCGCCAGGTGGTGCTGCGAAGCCGAGCCCACTAGAGGGGAGGCGTAGCCGCGCCAGGGAGCACGTGACCCGCGCCTAGGTTTGGGCGCCTGGGTCACGTGACGGGCCCGGAAGCGGCTGCTTGGGCAGCGGAGGGTGGGGATGGCTAGGGCTTCGAGCTGAGGCAGGAACTGGTGGACTGGTGGGCTGCTGCACCGAAGTGGGAGCCAGAGCTGGAGTCGGAACCCGAGCGGTAAGTCTGGGGCTGGCGGCGGGTGGTCGCCTTCTGCTGGACCCAAGTCGCCTTCCTCCGGGTTCAGCAGATGCTCCGGGTCTGGCACCGACCGGCCTGGGCTGCGAGTCCTGGTCTCTTCGGCTCTCCGGTGCCAGCTGCGGTGCGTTGTGGGCTCCCCTCCAGGATGAGAGGTGTTCTTCGCGCTGTCTCCTTTGACCTCCCCATCCTTTTTGACAGGTGTGGGAATAGGTCCCGAGATGGGAAGGATCACCGAAACGACTAGCTAGGGCTTCTGCTGCGCTTCCTACAATGGTCCAGACATCGCGGGGAGGTGACCAGGCAGTTGCGGGAGCCCTGCTGGGAGATGGCTGATAGCCGGTCTTTGGGTCATAGGATGCCGGAACTACCAGGACTCTGGGAAATTACCTTTTGCAATCACTTTCTAGAGCTGTTGAGGAAATCGAGGTCCAAGAAAAAGTAGGGGTTGCCTAAGGTCATCCGGTGAGTTAGTCGCAGCCTTGCGACTAGAATCCAAGTCTCCGTGAATTCCAGCGGCTCTTTGCTTTTCACCAGACTGCCTCCTGCAGAAAATTTGACAGGTTGGAAAAAAAAAAAACACCACCACCCTTTTCCTACGTTCGTTCTTCTCCCCTTTTCAGCTTTGCATTCTCAATTGCCGCTAGATCGGCTTGGCTCTGGGTGTGGTTCCCTCATTCACTGTTCCCCGATTTTTCTGCAAACTCATCATTCTGTAGGTTTTGTTTGTAAGCATTCTGCAGTTTTGTGTAAGTCATCCCAAAATATGAAATAAGAAGCAGAGTATGATGCTCTTGGGAGGGTAGGCGGCGCCCAGCTGAGGTTATGGAGAATGCTAGCATTAACTTGAAGAATGTCAAGACCTTTGCTTTGTTTTTAATGTAGCTTGTCAGATTTGAGGAATGCTGGTTATTCCGATGAATGTTTTGCAGTAATTTGAGACTTGCTGAAAGAAGATAGCTTGGTGTAATGGAAAGAACTGAGATTGGGAAATTAGGAGATTTTGTTCTAGTTCTGACACTTGCTTTGCAACCCGGGATGACTTCCATCCTTGCTTGGGTTTAGGTTTCCCAGTCTGTACAGTGATGGGGTGGAATCCCTACGGTCTCCTTCTGCTCTGACATTGTCTGTATCTCAGTTTGTTTTCTAACCAGAGAGATCCTACCTCCCCCCTCCATTTGTTTCTTAATACAGTTGTCCAGGAAGCAGTTTCCCTCTTGTTTGTAGCTTGCCATGAAATCCACCTCCTTTTTTCTTACTGTTTATATTATATCTAAGCTAAATGCTGACAGCTGAAAATGATCTTAACTTTTATTATTTTAAGTATGATCAAGGGCCTCTTTGATTCTTGTTAAGAGCCTATTTTACAGTAATTAACATGATTGTATGTTTAGAATGTGGTTTTTTAAAAGGTGTTCTTGAAGTCAAAAGGACACCAAAGGCTTAATCATTTGCTCTGAGTTTGAGACTGAGGTGGAGGCCTTATGCAACAGAGCTTTCTCTGATGATGATATTAAGTCCCTCTCTCTCTGTTTTCTGATTGTGCCATTTATAATTGTCTGTTCTTGAGTCCTTGTTTTGCCTTTGAAGCATGTATCTGTTCATTTGGCCTCATCCCTGTGGCAGCTTGAAGTGCTCAGAACTTTGTCTATTTTAAAGGCAGTGTAAGGAGGCGGATTCCATTTCTTTTGTAGTGTTCCAGATTCGACAGCTGGGACCAGTGGATGGAAATGCCATAATGGAAGTGGTTTTTGGGTGAGAATGCTGTTGGTGCTGCTAAGTTGCTTCAGTTGTGTCCGACCCTGTGCAACTCCATAGACGGCAGCCCACCAGGTTTCTCTGTCCCTGGTATTCTCCAGGCAAGAACACTGGAGTGGGTTGCCATTTCCTTCTCCAATACATGCATGCATGCTAAGTCGCTTCAGTCGTGTCCGACTCTCTGTGACCCCTGTGGACAGCAGCCCACCAGGCTCCTCTGTCCACGGGATTCTCCAGGCAAGAATACTGGAGTGGGTTACCATTTCCTTCCCCGTTGGGTGAGAATAAGAACTTTGAAAGAAGTGCTGCTCTAGCATGTTGCAACACAGAGGATGCCAGTCCCTATCACTAGAGGTCATTGTCACTGGGCAGTTACTTTTGGGAATGTGGTAGGTAGAGGATCAGACTAGATAAAATTTTTACCTTTTCTCCTAACTGAGGTTATGTGAAATTCTAGGACTGGACTTGTTAGCAGGTGGGATGTGAGTTAGAGATAGTGGAGCAGCGGGTCCACTTTTGTGCATGCTTTATTTTTCTCTTTGTTTAGATAACAATTCTCATGTTAAATGCTTCTGCTTTTTCTTTTTCTTTTCCCCCTCTCTCTCCTCCCTTCCCCACCGAGTGTCTCAGTTCTTTAAGTTCTTGATACTCTTCCAGGATCAGATGCTGAGGAGACATTACTGTTAATGATATATTCCTTCTTTCCACCCTGACTTGGAGTGAGATCCTAGAACTGGGCTGAGTGAGTGGACTTTGGTTTCTACTTTTGTTGACTCGCCCTCATAATTTCTTCCAGAAGTATGTGACTACCCCCGAAGTCCTAGGCTAGCATTTCTCTTTTTCCCAAAGAGGAAGTTCACATTGAGTCTTAACTCAGATCTTGGAGGAATCTTGTACCTCCTTCCTTTGGCCAGGCCTAACTAGGTCTGAGCACACAAAGCTAGCTTCTATTTAATGAGTGTGTGGAGTCCATTGGATAGGACATTCTGCATATACTGAAAAGAGTAAGCTCCTGATACTATATTTGGTGCTATCTCTGCTCTTTTCTCCCAGACATTTCTGTTGGAATCCTTGACACCCAGGGCCAGTTCTCAATGATGCTATCTAGTAGGAAGGATTCCTCTGTGCTTCCCTTTTCTGTGAAGTTCAGCATTCTGTCTCCATGGGTTACTGGGATGCTCTCAGTAGATAGATGATTGTTTCTGAGGTGAGGACCTGGCTCAGCTCTCCAGAGTGAAAGGATGGAGGAAGTCCTGTGGCACTTTATTTGTGTAGTGACTCCCTGCCTTGAACTTCCTTCTCTCTAGTAATAACATAGTTGCTACCATTAATAAGGGTCCATTATGTACCAAGCAGCATATTTAACATCTTTTACTTCTACATTTGTAACAATATTGTGATGTAAGTGTTATTAATAACATTTTTCAGATGAGGAAAGTAAGACAAAGGGAGATTAAGGTCACATAACTAGGCTCTGAACTCATGTACTTTTTGTTATGTGGGATTCCCCCTGTAGACTTAATCCTGCCCGAGTTCTGTTCCCAGGGAGATTTTAGGAAGAGTAGGTGGAGTGTTAGAAAGAACACTGGGCTAGGAATCTGGTATGCTGGGTTCTGATCCCAAACTGTTAACCAGCTGAGGCTTTGGTGTTCTCATCTATAACTGGGAAGCTGGAGCTTGGTCACCTGTCAGTCATGCCTGGTGCTAATGTTTAGAGATTTTTATGATGGTGAGTAGAAGTCAGTTTGCTCATTCAGCTGCTCCTGTGCAGAGCCTGCTGAGGTCAGCAGCTGTTTCGTGGCTGCCCATGCACCACACTCTGTCAGACAGGAGTCTCAAGTCAGGGGAAGTGATTCTGTGGTAGATCAGATGGAGTACTATCCCATGTCCTCGAAAACAAATCATGTGGATGTCAGACATTTTTACTTCCCTCCTTGTAGACCGCATATAGGAATACAGTCTATGACTTTGTTTGTGTGTTTGGAATTCCAGCAATGGAGAAGAGAGCGAATATCTAGAGAATTCACTGCTTCTCCAGGTTCTAGAAAATGTAATTGTTTTATAATGTAGTACTTTTAATCTGCATATATCACCAATCCATAAACTTTGGTTGGAGATGAGGCCTGGGGTGTACCTATCATAATAAGAAGCCTGTTAAGTGCTGAGACTGAATCAGATTGGGCCCAGAGATCGGTTTGTTTGTTTTAGCAGTTTTATTGAGATTAAATTCACATAGCATACTATTCAACCATTTAAAGCATACAGTTCAACAGCTTTTCTATTGAATTCACGAAGTTGTGCAACACAGTCATTTTCAGAACATTTCATCACCCCCAAAGAAACTCAACCCTTTAGCCATCACCCCTTAATCCCTTCCAGCTCCCAAATGTTCCTCTGTGGCTGACTTCTTCCCCTTAGAATAATGTCTTCAAGGTTCATCCATGTGTAGCATCTATCAGTATATCATATTTTTCTTTTTTCATTTTTTGCTAAGTAGTATTCCATTGTATGGATATATCACATTTATCCACTCATCAGGTTTTTTTCCCCTCATTTTTTGGCTAATAGGAATAATGCTGCTATGAATATTTGTCTGTACATTTTTCTATGGACATACATTTTCATTTTGGTATGTACCTAGGAGTGGAATTGCTGGGTCCTGTCCACCACTAATAGGTACATACCAAACTGAAAATGTATACCTGTAGAAAAATGTACTCAAAGATGTTCATAGCAGCATTATCCCTAATAGCCAAAATTAGTGGGTCATATGGTAACTATGGGCTTCCCTGGTGGCTCAGACAGTAAAGAATCTGCCTGCAATGCAAGAGACCCGGGTTCAGTCCCTGATTCAGGAAGATCCCCTGGAGAAGAAAATGGCAACCCACTCCAGTATTCTTGCCTGGAGAATCCCATGGGCGGAGGAGCCTGGTAGGCTATAGTACAGTCCATGGGGTCGCACAGAATCTGACATGACTGAGTGACTAACACTATCACTACTCTTCACGGTAACTATGTTTAGCCTTTTGAGGAATTGCCAGACTGTTTCCCAAAGTGACTGCACCATTTTACCTTCTCATCAGCAATGTAAGAGACGATTCTCTACAATTTCTCTGCATCTTTGCCAATACTTGCTATTACGTGTCTTTGATTCTAGCCATCCTGGTGTATGTGAAGTGATACCTCACATGTGATATTTGTTTCTCATTTACCTGATGGCTAAAGATATTGAGTATCTTTTCATATGTTTATTGGCTTTTTTCACATCTTCTGTGAAACAGCTCTTCAGGTCCTTTGCCCATTTTTAAATTGGGTTTCATTTTATTAATGAATTATAATAGTTCTTTATATGTTCTGGGCACAAATGCCTCATTAGAAATATAATTAATAGAAAACTTTTCCTATTCTGTGGGTTGTTTTTCACCTTCTTGGTGGTATCCTTTGAGGCATAAACATTTTAAAGTTTGATTAGGTCTAATTTATCTATTTTTTCTTGTGTTTCTTGCTGTCATATGTGAGAAACTGCTTAATTCATGGTTACAATGGTTTATGCTTATGTTTTCTTCTAAGAGTTTTTATAGTTTTAACCTTTACATGTAGGTTTTTGATCTGTTTTGAATTTCTTTTTTTTTTTTTTTGGCCACGCTGACTGGCATATGAAATCTTAGTTCTCCGACCAGGGATTGAACCAGTGACCCCTGCATTGGAAGCACAGAGTCTTAACCAGCGGACTGCCAGGGAAGTCCTATTTGGAGTTAAGTTTTGTATATGGTGGGAGGTAGAGTTCCAGCTTCTTTTTTTTGCACGTATATTTCTAGTTGTCCCAGCGTTAATTGTTGAAAAGACTTTTTTCCTCCATTGAATTGTTTTGGCACCCTTGTCAAAAATCACTTGACCTAGGTATAGAGTTTATTTCTGGACTCTCAATTCTGTTCAGTTGATCTGTACGTCTGTCCTTATGCCAATACTGTACTGTCTTGAGGTTACTGTAGCTTTGTATTAAGTTATGCAGTTGGGAAGTCCTCCAGCTTTTTTCTTTTTTTCAGATTTGTTTTGGCTGTTTTGGACCTTTTGAATTTCCATATGGATTTTAGAATTGGCTTGTCAATTTTTGCAAAAAGGGAGCTGGGATTTTGATAAGGATTCAATAGAATCTGTACATCAGTTTAGGGAATATTGCCACCTTAATAGTGTTAAATCTCCTAGTTCATAAATATTGGGATGTTTTCTCATTTACTTAGGTCGTCTTTAATTTCTCTCAATGGTGTTTTATAGTTTTCATGTACAAGTTTACAGCTACTTGGCTAAATTTCTTCCTAAATATTTGATTCTTTTTGTTGCTATTGTAAATGTAACTGTTTTTTCCGGTTTGTTTTCACATTGTTCACTGAAAGTGTATAGGATACAACTGATTTTTGTATATGGATCTTATATCCTGCAACTTTGCTGAATTTATTAGTTTTAATAGTTTTTAGTGGATAATATTTTTATGTGTTTACCAGTTACCCTTAGGAATATTGTTTAGCTTCTGGTAATGAAGCGAACTGACACTTGCAGTGCCTTTCCCGCCCTCTTCTCTTTTCCCCTCCTTGACTTTCCTGTGTGCCCCAAAAGAGACCTACAAATTCATATAAATGGATTCTTCTTGTTGGAAGTCATCCTGTTTACTATACTGAAATTTGGAATAGAATTTAATCAGTAAATTAAATTTGGCCAGTCTGCTGTGCAGCATGTGGAATCTTAGCCCCCTGACTAGGGATTGAACTGGCACTGCCTACATTGGAAATTCAAGGAGTCCTAACCACTGGACAACCAGTAAAGTCCCATCACTAAACTCTTTTTTTTTTTTTTCACTAAACTCTTAAATAGCTATCTTAAGAACATTTTAGATTTTCAAAAGTGAGTTCAGAAATGAGCTGCTGCTGCTGCTGCTAAGTTGCTTCAGTCGTGTCCAACTCTGTGTGACCCCAGAGACGGCAGCCCACCAGGCTCCCCCGTCCCTGGGATTCTCCAAACAAGAACACTAGAGTGGGTTGCCATTTCCTTCTCCAGTGCATGAAAGTGAAAAGTGAAAGTGAAGTCGCTCAGTCGTGTCCAACTCCTAGCAACCCCATGGACTGCGGCCTACCAGGCTCCTCCGTCCGTGGGATTCTCCAGGCAAGAGTACTGGAGTGGGGTGCCATTGCCTTCTCCGCAAAAATGAGCTAACTATTTTCAAAACTGTGAGCCTGATAGGTGGAGGAAAGATGCTCTTAAAGTCTTGATTATCAGTTGTCTTTTTTTGGAAATTAAAGAAATGTAAAATAAAATAAATACAAGGAGCCATTCATTCATCAGAAATATCAGAAATAAAAATGATACTATCCATGTATTCCCTGGTTGTCCAGTGGTTAAGACTCAGCATTGTGAGGGCCCAGTTCAGTCCCTGGTTGGGGAACTAAGATCCTACAAGCCATGTAGCATGGCCAAAAAAAAAAACCAAGAAAGAAATAAAATCCAACATTGTCAGGGTTATGAAGAGATAGCCATGTCCATATATTGCTAGTGACCCTTTAGGTTAGTTCAATCGTTTGTGTAGTAAAACCATTTAAAAACCCTATTCACCTAACTCTACTCCAAGGATATGACTTGAAAATCAAAAATTATGTGTGGGAATTTTTTAGCTATAAGATAGTCATTAAAAGAAGGAGAAGCTCAAAATTTAACTGGGAGCTAGTGAAGCAAATTATTTTATTAATATAATGATGGACCATTATGTTACAACTAAACATCATTTGTGTGTATACTGTATTGATTTAAGGAAGAGTAGATATGAAATAAGTGAGAAAAGACCTTAAAATAGCAATTGTTGATTAGTTAAAAATAATTTTTATATAAGAGAAAAGAGCATTTATCAAGGTTATTTAAAGAGTTGATGTTTCAATTTTGGTTCGAATGTACTCTTGAATATATATATTTGTCACCCAACATGCAGACTTTTCTTACTTAGTACTCTCTTGAATCTGAATATTTTATGGAGATTTTTTACTTTGTGTTGATGGACCACACATGTTATATAAACTCAGTTCATTGTCCTCAAGAACCTGAAGAACAAGCTTGTTTTGAGCTCTTAAATATTACATCCCTCATTTGGACAGTTAACAGGGTCTATTAAAACTCCCACAGGGCAGGAATTGGCAATTATAGCAGCAGATGGTGGAAACCAGATTTCATCACAGAGAGTTCAGGGCAGGGTGGCCAAGGAGACTAGCACTAAGTGGGGATAGCTGGAGGAAAGATGCGGAGGCCTTGGTTGCCAGAAGAGCCCTAGAAGGAAGTAACCTCCAGAGAGTGATCACACCCACCCTCTACAGGCTTCATTTCCTGCCTAGCAGTTCTGAGAAGGGCTTCTGCTTGGAACTTTCCAGGAATAAGATACACTATCTCCTACAATGATCCAGTGATCCATTTGGACAACTCCTGTTTTGTTTTGTTGTTTTCCTTTTTGGCAATCATGCAGCTTGCAGAATCTTAGTTCCCTGACCAGGGATCAAAGCCGGTACGTCTGCAGTGGAGGCATGGAGTCTCGACCCCTGAACCAAGGACTCAGGGAAGTTCCTGGATACTGCCTTTAATACACACAAACACATATATATTTTTTAAAATATCGTTATTTATTTATATATTTGGCTGCGCCAGGTCTTAGTTGTGGCATACGGGATCTTTAGTTGTGGCATCTGGGATCTAGTTACCCAACCAGGGATCAAACCTGGGCCCCCAGAATCGGAAGGTCAAGTCTTAATCACTGGACCACCAGGGAAGTCCTGTGGATAACTCCTTTGAGAGTTGGCTTCCTTTTGCCAAGGACCCGCCTCCCTTTACTTTCCACCTAATGATCCTGTTTCTGAGTAATCTTTGAGGCTCCAAAGGATGAATCTGATCCCTAGAACAGCTTTGAAAGACAATTTTTGTACCTCCTGAGTTTCCAGTTCTCCAGGTTGAACCTTCTCAGGACTTCCAACCATTCTTCATTTAGCTGCTTTCTTTCCCCCTAGTGACCTTGGTGCTGACCCCTGGCTATACAGCAGTTGATCATCATCCCCTTTATAGTGTGCTGCCTGGAACAGAGTACAAGGTATGGCAAAAAGAACAGTCTGTCATCTCCCTGGGGTTCTTTCTTGTAGTGAAACCGAGAATTGCATTAGCAGAATTGGCATCTATTGTGTTATCATTGATTTCTGTTGAGCTTATCATCAACTAAAACCAGTAAGTAGCATTATTCTCCTTTTTCAACATGCACAGTTGCCAAGCCACATCTTCCACATCCTGCAGTTGTTCACTGGACTTTTGATCTGTAGATTTTCAGCTTCTTTCGGAGCAGTTTTCTTAGTGATAATCTGCTGTGGGTCACTTCAGTTTTTACAGTGACATGAGGAGGCTTCTTAACATTGTCTGAAATAAATTGAGTGTCTGTACCAAGAGTGGTTTCTTGGTTGATGGGGAGGGATTGCGGAACTTGTCAGTGTCTGTTTTCTGTTCCTCTTCTTTGGTAATATGCAGGATTCACCTGGAAGGCTTCTGTTCCTCAGACGCTTTGGTATGTTGGAAGAGACTCAAGAGTAGCCGTTGTTTGCATAAAGAATTACATTGATTCCTGGAAGAGGTGCTGAGAGATAGGTTAGTATACCATACCCCCCACACCCAAATTTTTAGCATTTGGAACAAAGACCTGAGTCAAATAAGAATTGCTTCAGGCCACTGAGCAAACTAGTGATAAAAGGCAGCTTTAGCACCCAGGTCTTCTGACATGCTTTCCTAGTGGCTCAGATGGTAAAGAATCTGCCTGAAATGCAGGAGACCCAGGTTTGATCCCTGGATTGGAAAAATCCCCTGGAGAAGGGAATGGCTACCCACTCCAGTATTCTTGCCTGGGAAATCCGTTGGACAGAGGAGGCTCAACAGGCTGCAGTCCATGGGATCGAAAGAGTCAGACACAGCTGAGCAACTAACACTTTCACTTTTCACACTTCTGACTTGCATAGATACTAACCTTTTTTTAAAAAAAAAAAAAAACTATTTATTTACTTATTTGGCATGCTGGATCTTAGTTGTAGCACTCAGGATCTTTAGTTGAGGCATGTGGGATCTGGTTCCTTGATCAGGGATTGAACCTGGGCTCCTGTGGGGTCTTAGCTGCTGGACCATCAGGGATGTGTCCTGCATAGAAACTCACTTAATCGATTTTACCTGAGTAGCAGCTTTCAACTGTTCACATTAAGATACTTTATAGATTTCCCCCCACCCCAGCCTTCTTATGAGTTTAGTTGCCCCAAGAGCTTAGATGACTCCTTGAATTCTTCCACCATGTGAATAAATGATGCTCTCTTAGATGCTTTGCAAGGTTAGCTCTGGTGGTGAAGTGAGGCAGAATCCTCTCTGGGACTTCCAAGTCCTTTGCTGGCTTTCTGCCAAGCACTTTCTTCATGAGGTTATGTGGTTGAAGGGAGAAAATGAGATCACCCTGGATCACTCAGGTGCCAGGTGGGGTCTGAAGAATCCCCAGGGGCTGGACTTCTGGGAGCACTTGACACAGAGCTGTCTAGTCTCTGGCAACTAATGTTACGTGTCAGGTGGGACAGCACGTTGTGATGGCCCTTGGAGGTCCTGTCTTCTACTGGGCATCTGAGGCAGCGTATGAGATTCAGGATAGGGAAAAGCACTTTGTAGGCAAGTGGTCGTACCAGTCTGCCAAGTGTTAGAAGGATTTTTATTGGTGATTTTTACTGTTTATGAACCTTTTTTTCCTTACTCAATTGCAGATTCCTGGAGGAAGTTGACTCTCTTTTATTATGATATTCCATCACTGCAACTGGCAGTGTATTCAGTAATGTTTCCAGATTCAGGCAGAGTGTCAGGATATATGTTTACTGCTTGGCTGCTACCTGGCTGTAGCAGAGCAGGTCCCTTCAGCTTTTGGGGAGGTTGATTCTTTATCTGTAAAATGAGCAGTTTGGAGTGACCTCCAACGGCTCTTTTAGCAACAGACCCTCATATTCTGGGAGCTTACACTGCTCTTGGAATGTGTACTTGTAGTGTATCTTAGTGAAGTCCTTGTTCTCTTTTCTGCTGCTTAATTACTAAAGCAAAGTCCACCCAGAGGATACCATCTTCTCTGTCCTTCCTCTGCATGTAATAGGAAGGTTTTCTTCTTCCACTGTCTTTAAAAAAATTGGCAGATCTGTTAAAAAGGAAGACGGGTGGAAGGGAGATGTTGCAACAAGAGCCAGTGGCGGGTACCTGTCATGCTCCTAGTCTTCCTCTGAGCTGCTTTTAGCTCCGTTTCTCAATATTCATGCTGGTTGCAAGAAAAGAGTCCTAGGATGAGGGAGTGAGTATACACCAAAGAGTATAGAACATACCAGAGGTCCTGGCAGAAAGGGAACATCTTTTGTAGCTTTGGGACCTGGTGGAGAGTTTGAGTAGAATCAGATGATCTGGACGGGATTTCTGGACTGCAGAAGGTTCTTACTGTCCTGAATGCATAGGAAAAATAGAATGCAGCTTAGGAATATTTAGGTTCCTGTCCTTTAAGAGCTTGCTTTTGGGGAAGATGGATGTAGGTAAAATGTCACTATTGTCCGGGGTCCAAGAAATTAGCTCAGTGGAAGGGGTTGTCAATCCCAACCTAAGGCATAGGAAAGACTACCAAGAGGGGCCTGTCTGCGTCTCCTCCCCCTTCCCAAGCAGAACCTCGCCTTTGTTCTGTCCTGGTGTGCTGGCAAATTTAGAAACTTGTGAATGCGGCACCGTCGGTCGAGAGGCAGAAGTCAAGCGAGCTCAGCCCGCCCATGTGTACTTTGTACCTTTTTCATTTCTGTCAGTATCAGGCATTCTCACTGTACTTAATCCATAGTGCAGCTGTCACTGAGCTCTGTGACAATGGCTGCTTCTGCCCTAGAGCCGACCCCAGGCTTGGAGCTAAAGGCACAAGCCACTGGAGGTCTGAGTGCTGCCCCTGTTCCCCCAGTGACCATGTCCACGCAGAGACTTCGGGATGAGGACTACCGGGACTACAGCTCCACGGACGCGAGCCCGGAGGAGAGCCCGTCCGAAGGCCTGAACAACTTCTCTTCCTCAGGGTCCTACATGCGGTTTGGGGAAAGCAACAGCACAACGTAAGTAGCTGTTCTGTCTGCCCTAGGGGTGGGAATCGTATTCCCATGTTCTGTGTTAGTAATGTAATCCCCCTTTGAGTTATTTTTGCCTCCCGATTTTATCAGTTCCCTACTTTACGGATGAGAGTAACACGTAAAGAGATGAAGTGAGTCATGGTGCTGAGATCTGAGCTCTTTGTCAGTTACTCTCTACTTTGTTTCTTATTTGTTCATTTCACCTGGGTTGGTCGCAGAAGGCTGGTGCTAACAGCCTGAACATAAGAACTTCTAGAGAGAACATTCTTGTAATTTAGAGCCTTGGGTCATCTGTGCTAGAAGCTTCAATAACTCCAAGTCCAGTACAGACAGTCCTTTGCAAAGTCTCCCCCAGACTTCTGTCCCCATCACCAAACAACCAGGGCATTTGACAGAATAAATAGGAAGAGGAAAGAATAACTTCTCCTGCACTATGCCCTCCTCCAAGAGATCCTCCCAACCCAGGAACTGAACCCAGGTCTCTCGCATTACAGGCGGATTATTTACTGTCTGCTACCAGGGAAGCCCAAGAATACTGGAGTGGGAAGTATGGGATCTTCCCGACCTAGGAACTGAAGTGGGGTCTCCTGCATTGCAGGCAGATTCTTTACCAGCTGAGCTCCCAGGGAGGTCCTAAAAGATTCAAGACGTTGGTAAAGAAGAGGGAACTTCCCTGGTACTCCAGTGGTCAGGACTTCGCTTTCCAATGCAGGAGATGTGTGTTCGATCCCTGGTCAGGGAACTAAGGTCCCTCGTGCCTCGCTGCCAAAAGACCAAAACATAAAACATAAGCAATATTGTAACAAATTCAATAAAGACTAAAAAAAAATGATCCACATCAAAATAAATAAATAAATAAAATCTTTAAAAAGAAAAAGAAGAGGTGATTTGCTTTGCCTGCCCTTAGGAGGGCTTACGCCTTGTCTCTGGAAACTGAATCCCAAGTCTCATCTGGGTTAGTTTGGCCCTCTGTGGGCCTCAGTTTTTCCAAATATAAGATTGAGGACCCCCATGTGAAGCTATGCTGATTGACTCTTCAAATGAGAAGATTCAGAAGAGGGTTTTCTACTCCATTGAGTTGTCTGGTTCAGTTTTGAAATCAGCAGAGCCCTAACATTTTCTCTGGACCACAGCACCCCATCTTCTGCGGCCCTTCTGTTTTTTCCTCAAGCTTTTCCATCATCCTCTGTGTGTTCCCTTGGGGGTTGGGTGTGACTCACTGAGGGATCCATTATGTCCTTGACTCACTCTGTCCCCTGTGACTGCCCAAGGAGACCAGGGGAGCTTCTCTTGGAACTCATTACTGGTAAAACCCCTGTGGCTGCAGTCTTTCCTGGTGCATGGCATTTTCTTCAGTGAACTCCAAACTAGAGGAGATGGGTCTGCCCACATTATAAGCCCCTCTCCACCTCTAGCTGGTTTTCTGCTCATAAAGGTTCCATCTCCATAGCTTCTTTCTCCTGTGGCATGCTACTATAGATTTCCCCATATGCTTGCTGTGTTAGTTGATGGAAAAGATTGCTTAGGCCCCAACCAGCAGCAGTGAGAACTATCTTTCCTCTCTCTTCCCTAACCTTACTTACCTACGTGATTTCCCCCAGGTGGAAGGAGTGTCAAATGCAGCCAATGCCATGTGATGGCTTCTCTTAAGAAGTCACTCTGGTTACTGAAAAGTGCTTCTTCCAAGCTTCTCTCTCTAGTTTTCTTTCCAGTTTTTGCTCCTTGTTCTGAGACCTGAGCTTGTCTATGCAGTGCTTGCCATATGGGGTCTAGGTTTTCATTTTTAGAGGGACTCCTCCAAAGTTCACAGCCAGTCATCTAGCAACATCAGGATTGGTAGCCCATAGGTTTTATCATGCTGAAGACACTGCATGGCTGTTAGCTATTCTGAATTTCTCTCTTTTTTCACATTGGGTTATAACTAATAGTCAACACCAAATAATCTCCCATTGTTTGCTGGAAATTGACCGATTGGAATGTTTGATCAGTGTTCTCTTGGCCTTGCTTGGGGATGTACTTTTTCTGAGAGCCCATCCTGCCCTGGTATTGTGAAACAAGGTAAGTGACCCAGGAAAGCCCCTCTGTAAGTGATGGCAGGTGTCACAAACCCATCACAAGTGGTGCAGGGAAAAGTACTCCTTTGGGACGTGGAGGATTGGTTGAGTACTTGCCTGCGGCCTGGATCCCCAGAAGCGTTGCATGTAGAAATGTGCCAGGTATGATTAAGTATAAGCTGATTTGGGACCTAGTTAGCTGTACAGGTGAGAAGTGTTAGGGACAAGTTTTTGAGCTGGGTTCCTGTTTCCTGGGGACTTACTCCACCATGTTATCTAATTTCCTAAGGAACAAAGTATGTGGAAAAAATACCTGGAACAAAGTACAAGAAGCAAAGTATATGCATGCACACCAGGCTCTTCTAGGGATTAGGACTCAGTAAAAATCCCCAATCAGGGATGCAGGTAGGAGCCCCAGGTGCTTCCATGATAATATGTTTGGTGAGGTTAATTTCCTAACCCTTCAAGTTATCAAGCTGTTGACTGCTTTGATGACGGCCTCAGATTTTACTCTTTCGGGCAAAGTTTTCTTGTTGCCCTATTGAGCTCCATTATACTGCTCTTGACCGAGCTTTGATACTTTTTCCCCCAGGCTGGCAAGCTGAGAAACCAGTTGACTGAAACTGGTCTTCAGTAGGTTATCTGGAGTTGCCATTTGCAAAGTATGGTCTTCAGACCCTTTGGGGGTCCCAGGACCACTTTAAGAAGCCCACGAAATCAAAACTGTTTTCACAATAATACTAGATGTGATTTGTCTTTTCACTGTGTTGACGTTTGCACTGATGGTTCAGAAGCAACGATGGGTAAAATTTCTGGCACCTTAGCATGCATCAATGAAGACGGCAATGGCAACTCACTCCAGTACTCTTGCCTGGAAAATCCCATGGATGGAGGAGTCTGGTGGGTTGCAGTCCATGGGGTCACTAAGAGTCGGACATGACTGAGCAACTTCACTTTCACTTTTCACTTTCATGCATTGGAGAAGGAAATGGCAACCCACTCCAGTGTTCTTGCCTGGAGAATCCCAGGGATGGGGCAGCCTGGTGGGCTGCCTTCTCTGGGGTCGCACAGAGTCGGACATGACTGAAGCAACTTAGCAGCAGCAGCAGCGTGCATCAAGGAGGTAACGCCAAATTATGCTCATCATTGTTTTATTTTTCACTTAAGCATGTCCTTGATGAAGCAGTCATATCACTAATTTTATTAAATCTAGACCCTTCAGTCTAGAATATTTTGTTAATATTCTGTGTGACAAAATGGAAAGTGCACATGAAAGCTTCTCTTGGAGCTCATTACTGGTAAAGACCCCTGGCTGCAGTCTTTCCTGGTGCATGGCATTTTCTCTAGTGAACTCCAAACTAGAGGAGACTGTCTGCCCACATTATAAGCCCCTCTCCACCTCTAGCTGGTTCTACTGAGTTGTCTGAAGAACTCAGTTGTTCTTCTACTGAACAACTAGGAAACTGTCGGTCGTTCAGATCTGACTACTTGGCAGATATTTTCTTGAAAATGAAAGTAATGAGACCGTCACCTCAGGAAAAACTATTAAGGAACTTCCCTAGTGGTCCAGTGGTTTAAAAGTTGCCTTTCAGTGCAGGGGACGCAAGTGCAATCCCTGGCTGGGGAACTACGATCGCACATGCCGCAGGTGCAACTAAACCAGCATGCTGCAACTAGAGAAAGCTCTCGAACCACAGTGAAGATCCAGCACAGCCAAAAAAAAAAAACAAAAACAAAACAAACCTGTATTATATGTTGTTGCTGCTGCTGCTGCTAAGTCGCTTCAGTCATGTCCGACTCTGTGCGACCCCATAGATGACAGCCCGCCAGGCTCCCCCATCCCTGGGATTCTCCAGGTGAGAACACTGGAGTAGGTTGCCATTTCCTTCGCCAGCAATGAAATTTGAGCTTTTGAGCAAAATCAGAAAAAATAAACTCGTATCCTGCACTGTGACCTTGACAGCTTCCCTTTACCTAAAGACTTGTCTAATGAGATTAGGTATGATACTAATGAATGTGATTTTTTTTAATGCCGTATAATGAAATGTGCCAGCATTTGAAAGATCCATGTAGCTCAGGGAACCAGTGTCTCCCATATGGCCAAAGTGTGATGTTGGGAAATTGTGTGTGAGTAAAAGATCTATTCAAGGAGCAAGATTGCCAGTGTATTTTCACATAGTAGAGTATGAAAAGGTCAGATTCCACATTACAACTAGCTCCTAAAACCTATGTGTGTCCAGTTTTGATGTAGTATCAAATGAAAAATATCACAGTTGCCTGAACAGGCTATTCAGATACATTCTAACTACATATCTATGTGAGGGCAGATTTTCTTCAGGGACTTCCATCAAAGCAATGTATCACAAGAGGTTGAATGCAGAAGATAATCCAGGTATCAAATAAGACATTAAAGAGATTTGTAAAAAAAGTAAGATAGTGCATTTCTCACATTTTATTTTTTTGGAAAATAGAGTTACTTTTTGTTAAAAATTGGTTATTAACATGTAAGTTTATTGTTATTTTAAATTAATATATATTTTTAAGTTTCTTGGTTTAATTTATAAAATATATATATGTGTATGTATACATATATATATATATCAGCAGATATAATCCATATAAGCAAAAACTATGTGCGATCCTCAATAATTTATAAGTATGTAAAAGGGTCCTAAGGCCAAAAAAGTATGAGAACTATGATTTGCTAGGCTTATTTTTCCCTCTTACCCCCATAGTTAAGATTCTCTAGTCCATGGAATTGATACTGTGATAACTCATATGGTTGTGGGTAATCCCAGCTCGTGGCCATTGGTGAAAAGCTTAGGAGAAGCCACCGCAATGAAAAGCCTATGCACCACAATGAAGAGTAGCCCCCCTCTCCGCAACTAGAGGAAGCCCGAGCACATCAACGAAGACCCAGCACCACCAAAAATAAATACACTGATTATTTTAACAAAGAATAATTTTGGTCAATTGCTTAGAGCCCTACTGTTTCAGAGTTGAAGTATGCTGTTCTGGTCCAGTCCTCTCATATGAGATGATAGGCCCAGAGGAGGGAAGGGAATTTTCATAATGAATTAATGGCAGAATCAGGGCTGGAGGGATCTGATCTCCTATGAAACCCAGCCCAGAGGTGTTTTGGGGAGGCCTCCAGTAGGTAGGTAGTTTTGGTGAAGTGCTTACCTTTGCCTTTAAGTGGATTAAACATTTGCCAAGATAGAAATTTGACTGGCCCATCGTTCTGCCCATTATCTCCTAGTCACTGGCCCTTGATAATGGAGGAGTCACCCCTGGACCCTTGCCATCTCTTAGTTTCGTCCAGGAGAGCACTTGCCTCCTCTTATTAAGACTTGAAGCAGTTTTCTTGATCTTGCATGAGAAACTTGGGGACAGTAGGAAGGTCAAGAGGTTTTTTTTCCTGGAGGTGGAGGGAGAAAGGTTACCGAGAGTAAAATTCCTTTCTAGAATAGAGTGTAGACAGATCTTATTTATTATGGTTCTTACAAGTTAATGGGCTTCCCCGTTGGCTCAATGGAAAAGAATTCGCCTGTAATTCAGGAGACCCTGGTTTAATCCCTGGGTTGGGAAGATCCCTTGGAGAAGGAAATAGCAACCCACTCCAGTGTTCTTGCCTAGGAAATCCCATGGCCAGAGCTCCCTGGCGGGCTACAGTCCATGGGGTCACAAGGGTCAGACACAACTTAGTGACTAAACCACCACCACAAGATAACACATGATTTGCTTTCAGTTTCTACTAAATTGCAGTTTGGAAGATGTGTGGAAGCATCGTTTAGGAGGTATGTAGGTTTTATGTGGAGAAGAATTTCCAGACAGTGCCAGGGACCAAATCCTGAGGAAGTCTGGGGCAAAGTGGTACCATGTTTGATCTTTTTCATGTGTCTGCCTTATTTTCCTGCAGACTTTATTAGTTTCTAGAGACTAAAGTTGACGTCTGATCCATGCAGTTTCCGCCGTTGCATTAACACAGTGTTTTACACATTATAGATGATGTTTGTTGAGTGAGAAAATAATGACACATGAGAGGCTTTCCAGTTGCAGCTTGAGAGGGACTTCTCAAGGCAGAAGGATAAATTAGGTGACTGTCTGAAGAGGGCTTCTCCAGTCTTAGGACTCTATGGCATTTGACTTTTTTTTTTTTTATACACAATACACCAGGGACTGTGGGACCATATGACTTTTACTCTGTTCACCTTAATAAAACTTTCTGATAGGGATTTGGGGCTTCTATTTTGTTATTTCCCCTGTTCTTTACTCACAGCAGTGTGTCTGTCCTTCACAGTTATGCTTGGAATCCTCTGTTGCAATTCTGGATCTGAGTCTTTATAGTGGAA
The DNA here is from genome assembly GCF_001704415.2 of Capra hircus. Lineage (NCBI taxonomy): Eukaryota > Metazoa > Chordata > Mammalia > Artiodactyla > Bovidae > Capra > Capra hircus. The sequence goes on along the minus strand of NC_030814.1, from coordinate 47,741,585 downwards.
AGTTCCAGGGTGAAAACCAATACACCAGGAGCGACACCATACTGTCCCTCTGGTCTAATCTCTAAGCAAGGTGAACTCAGAGATGCCTTGGGGAATGGACATTATAGCCCAGTGACTAGGAGAATAGGCTCGGGGTCTAGACAGCCTGGGTTTGCATCCAGGTTCACACTCAGGTGTGTGACCTTGAACAAGTGGCTTTATCCTGTGTAAAATGAAGTTAATACCTATCTCATGGTGTTATTCTGGGCTTCCCTGGTGGCTCAGTGGTAAAGAATATGCCTGCCCTGCTGGAAATTGAACGAGATGATTCATGAAGGCACTTAGCTCAATGGTAAGTACTCAATAAATGTTACCTCTTGTTATTGTTAACCTGCCCTTTTCTGCCTTATTCCCATTTCAGATGGTTCCAGACCCTGATCCACCTGCTAAAAAGCAACATTGGCACAGGACTCCTGGGGTTGCCTCTGGCGGTGAAAAATGCAGGCATCTTGGTAAGGGTCTGCATTGGTGCAAGGAAGTATTGTGACAGATTTTAGGAGATGGTGCGTCTGTGTGTGTTTAATTTACTTCATATAAAACATTTTGAAATGGGAAGCTTTTCTTTTTCAAATGCAGTTGAGAAAAAGCAGAGTTCAGGTTTATTCATCTAAAGGTATATTTTGAAGATCTGCTGTGTGCCAGGCACTGTTCTAGATTCTTAAGACTATTATTATTAGTGAGTGAAACAAACAAAGATCCCTGCCCTCATGGAGGCTACTTGAGGTAAGGAGGAGGTCCTGGCCATTTCCATCAATAATATTAACTAAAGAATAACAGAATTCTGTCCATTTTCCATAGTCTTTCCATGCCCTGCTCTTAGATGGACAACTCTGAAAATCTTATTTTTTTCCTTTCTTGATTCTCCCCCTGATAATCTGCCTGTCCAGAGCCATTTTGCTTTCTTTTAAAGTTGGAGATAGGGGATTTCCTGGCAGTCCATTGGTTAAGACTCTGTGCTTCCACTGCAGGGGGCACTGGTTCAAACCCTGACTGGGAGCTAAGATTCCACATGGCTTGAGGCCGGGGGGGGAGGGGGGGGGGAATCTTCACTGAATAAAAATGAAAATACAACATATCAACTTAAAAAAATTATATGGGAAAAGAATAAATAAATAAATAAAGTGAGAGGTAGCTCAGAGGATGGACGTGTCCTCTGCTAAAGACTGGCCTGTGCCGTTACTCTAGACAGAACTCGCCCCCTCCCACCAACCCTTAGCCTGTCTGTTCTTCCCAGACAGTCCCAGGAGCCTTCTAGTCTACCGAGAGGCAGCAGTCTCGAAACAGCGTAATCTGTGTCGTTCTCCTCAGGGAGATTAATTGTCTAGAAGGCCTGCTGAGGTTCAGAGGGTGCCCTTCCTACTTAACTAAGCTGTGAGAATGTTTGTTTCTCGAATGCCCTGCCGGAAGTTCTGTCATTGGAAGGTACCCTAGTCACGTTTTGATCATGTGCAGATTCCATTCTAACCCTGCTTGCATGTCTCTCCCTCCCTGGCCCACAACGCCTGTCCGCAGATGGGTCCCCTCAGCCTGTTGGTGATCGGCCTCGTGGCTGTGCACTGCATGAGTATCCTGGTGAAGTGCGCACACCACTTCTGCTACAGGTGAGAGTGTTCCACGCACCTCTTGAGTGACAGGCTGTCCTTCCAGCTTCTGTTACCAGCGCCGGAAGTAAGCGCTCAATGCACACCACTCGCGACTCTGTGCTAGGTGAAGGTGGCCGCTCGTTAATGGCCTTTCTCTGGCAGTTTCTGTGCCCTTTTTCAGCTTGTTGTCACCTGTCACATGGGCTTCCCGGATGGCTCAGTGGTAAAGAATCTGCCGGCCACTAGAGTAGGCACAGAAGACATGGGTTCGATCCCTGGGTCGGGAAGATCCCCTGAAGGAGGGCGTGGCAACCCACTCCAGTGTTCTTGCCTGGAAAATACCATGGGCAGAGGAGCCTGGTGGGCTCCAGTCCATGGGGTCCCAAAGGGCCGGACATGACTGAGTGAGCACACATGTGCGTCATCTGCCACACTAACTTCAACCAGTGTGCAGAGACCATATTCTAGTTTTACGTGCTTTGTAATATGCACCCCACTGAAAAGATTTTACCAGATGATTGCTTAATTATAAGGAAAGTAACTGTCCCATTGACTTCAGACTGAACGCTCCTTGAAAGCATCAGACCGAGGACTAGGTGGTGTGTCCGGGCTGGCAGATGGGAACCCACCCAGGTCTCTGTGAGCTCCGTTGGTCCTGTCGTTGTCATTGTCTGACCCCACACTGTGCCCTTCCCCGCCCTGCTTCCTCCCAGACTGAACAAGCCTTTTGTGGACTATGGGGATACGGTGATGTATGGCCTGGAAGCCAGCCCTGTCTCCTGGCTCCGGAACCACGCGCACTGGGGAAGGTAATGGGTTTCCTCCTTCTTTGCGGCTGTGGCTGCCCAGTGTGGGGGTCTTCAGATAGGGTGATGAGGGGTGGAAGGCCATGTAGCTCATGGGAAGAACATTGCTTGGGCTCAGCTCTGCCAGTGGTCGTTTATGTGACCTTGAGCTGTGTGACTGCTCCTCTCCCTTGGGCCTCAGTTTCCTCATTGGTAAGACAGAAGGGCACTGGCCTGAAGGTGGCTAAGGGCTCTTCCAGCTTTGACAGCCTGTGACCAGTGATGGTATTTTATCCCCTCTTTTGGTCAACAGACATTTGAACACATTCTTGTAAGTGGTACAAAGCAATTCCAGATATAGGGAGGATGGTTTCCCCATATTACATGGTCCTGGCTCTCCAGGAGAAGGAGAAAGATATGTGGGAGATCTGTTGAGAACAAGAGGTCAGGAATAGGGTATACCAGTAGAGAGAGTATCAGGAACTAGCAATGCACCGAAGGGGAGGAGCCTCAAAAATGCTCTTGCCCACTGTGCCAGTGAGAAGCACACTTGATAGGTGCTTTCAGGGCTGAGCACTGGGCAGGAGAAGCAGGGCTTCAAGGGGGAGGTGAGGGGAATTAGAGCAAAAGGGTTAAAGGGAAAGAGATGTTTCAGGAGCTGACGTGGGAGGTGTTTGGAAATTTCTCCTTCTGGTAATTTTTCAGACACCTGGAGAGAAGTATTCTACTGTTTGTTTACCATTTGAGGCAATGGTGCATTTTGATGTAGAAAACTGAAAACATCAAGGGCTGGACCCTTTTTCTTTTTAATGTTCATTTATTTGACTACATCAGGTCTTAGTTGCAGCATGCAGGTCTCCATTGCAGTGCATGGGTCTAGTTGCCCTAGGATACGTGGGATCTTAGTTCTCTGACCAGGAATTAAACCAGAGTCCCCTGCATTGCACAGCAGATTCTTAGCCTCTGGATCACCAAGGAAGTTCCCCTGACCTTTGTTTTTTAATTGAATCATATTAATGTTCTCCAGAAAAACTCCTTTTGTGATCATAGGGAGACTTTTACCTTCACACATAGTAAGCTTCCTCCTGTGATGCAGGTTCCTATAATTCTTTCAGCAAAATCATTTTCTGTGCCTGCAGAAGCCAAGTTGCCAAGTGACCCCTGTTGGTTGGTTGGTTGTTGGCTGAGTCTTTCTTCTTCTCTCCTTTCTTTTTCTGCATCTCTGTTTTTTTCTCTCTCCTCCTCCTCTTTTTCTCTCTCTCCCAATTCCTTGCCCTCTTTTTCTTTCCTCCCTTCCTCCCTACTTCCCTCCCTCCTTTCCTTCCTTCCTTTAATAAAATTAATGTGTGCTCATGGTGAAAAAAACCTTAGCAGCAACAACACCTTTTTTTAACAAGATAGAAAAACATAAAGTGAAGGGTAAAAGTATAGTCACGGTTGCATGAATATTCTCCTGGAATTTTCTGAGTATGTAAAAACATGTACAGATTCCTTACATTTTTTACACTAATTACCATACTATGCATTCTGACTGGAAACTCAGTGGGATTTTCTTTCCCCTTAAAGGTCTTTAGACATTTCTGTTTTGGCACACGTAGATTTAACGTATTCTTTTTACTTGCTGTGTACTGTTCCATCTAAAATGGCCTATAATTTAAGCATTTTCCCTTTGACGACCCATTAGGTTGTCACTAGCTGCTGTTGTAACTGTGCTTAAACCACAGCCGGTTTTGATACATCTCTTTTCATGTCCTCATGTGAGAGTCAGCTGGTTTTTTGATCCAAGTTATAGAAAGAGACTGTGAAGGGGTCCGCTTCTTGGGCTCTTATGCTAAGGGCCCCCTGTAGCTTTAGGACAAACACGATGAAATGGGACAGGCGGGCCATAGGGAAGGGGTAGCCAAGGGACGGGCAGTGGTCCTTATGTGTGCGCTCCACTCCTGCCAGTGCGGTCTCAGGACTGTCTCGGGCCTGCCTGATTGCGGGTAGCATTCCTGGCCTGCAGCCAGGAAGGTGTTCTTGGGAACCACACTTCCCTTACCTTCTTCCAGGGCTCTAGACCAGTGACACACTTTTTCCTCTTATCAGGGCACACTCATCCTTGTAACCTGATGGGAAGGGTCTCTGATGACTTGGGAGGAAGCACTGTTCAAACCCCCATCGCTCTGGCTGTCTTACTTTCTATTGTTTGATCTTTTATCTTCCTTTCTTCCCCACCCACAGGCACATTGTGGACTTCTTCCTAATCGTCACGCAGCTGGGATTCTGCTGTATCTATTTTGTCTTTCTGGCTGACAACTTTAAACAGGTAGGCCCTAGTGAAAAGAATGGCAAGAGATGAGTGGGCTTTCTGTTTAGGATTCCTCCCAAGCCAATTTTGTTCAGCACGAGAATTGAGATCTTAACACTTTACATAGAACAGGGTCAGCATCGTTTGATTTTATTTAAAGACCTAGGCCATCGAGAAACCGCGAAATGTCTTGCTGTCCTCTTGTCTGTATTTTTATTATTTACATATTTATTTATGGCTGTGCTGGGTCTTTGTTGCTGCACACAGGCTTTCTTTAGTTGCAGCGAGTAGGGGCTGTTCTTTAGTTGTGGTGTTCGGGCTCCTCATTGTGATGGCTTCTCTTGTTGTGGTTCGTGGGCTGTAGCGCACAGACTCAGTAGTTGCAGTGCATGGGTCTCATTGCCCCGTGGCATGTGGGATCTTCTTGGACCAGGTATCAAACCCATGTCCGCTGTGTTGGCAGGTGAATTATTAACCAGTGGACCACCAGTAAAGTCCTTTCTTGTCTTTAGGTACAATGTGATCAATCCCAGCTCTGACAGTTGGGTTGTTAATGATAATTAGGAAGATCTCTGAAGATGGTTCCATGACCACTGACTTCCTATACGACATTGTTCTCACACTGAGCGTTTAGCGTAGAACCCCTTCCGGTGGGAGGGTCACTGGCCTCTGTCTCTGAGAGGCTGTCTCTGTTTGTCCCCTTCATTCTAGGTGATAGAAATGGCCAATGGGACCACCAGCAACTGCCACAACAACGAGACAGTGATCCTGACGCCCACTATGGACTCGAGACTCTACATGCTCACGTTTCTGCCGTTCATGGTGCTGCTGGTGTTCGTCAGGAACCTCCGAGCCCTGTCCATCTTCTCCCTGTTGGCCAATATCACCATGGCAGTCAGCCTGGTCATGATCTACCAGTTCACTGTCCAGGTAGGAGCCCAGCCTTCTCACTGTGTCTTATAAATAATCAGAGATACCAAGTGAGGAAGTGAGCATAAATAGGGGTGTTACTTACAGGCAGTGTACTTAGATTAGGGCTTCTTAACATGGGCACTGTTAACACCTGGACCGGATAACTCTTTATTGTGGGGGCTGTCCTGTGCATCATGGGGTGTTTGGCAGCAACCTGGTCTCTGCCCACTAGGTGCCAGTAGCAACTGCTCCCCAAGTTGTGACAGCCAAAAGTGTCTCTAGATGTTGCCCAGCATCTCCAGGGAGGGCAAAACCACTCCCACTGAAATCGCTAGTTTAGACTTTTTCCCAGTTAGATGATAATATATGATCATTGTATAAGATTGGAAAATAGAGAAAATATTAAGATGACTCTTAAATATTAAATTATAAGATTTATGTTTTTATTCTAAGTAATAGAAGAATCATGATATAATATAATCAGGAATATTATATTATTATTTTACCACTCCAGTTTTGTGTTTATTTGTCAGAATTCTAAATCCAGTGATCATTCCCCCTCATGTAGCCCATGTGGTTAGGTCGGTGGGGTGGTGCAGGAGAGGACATCTGTATATAAATGGGTAGAAGATCAGGCTGAGGATCTTATTTTTATTTCCATGTTTCCCTTCTATTTTATTTTTTTAACTTTGTATTTTATATTGGAATATGGTTGATTAGCAGTGCTGTGTAGTTTCAGATGTACAGCAAAGTGATTCAGTTATATATACACATGTGTATTGTTTTTCAAATTCTTCTCCCATTTAGGTTGTTATATACTATTCAGCAGAGTTCCCTGTGCTGTACAGTAGGTTCTTATTGGTTATCCACTTTAAATATAGCATTGTGTACCTGTCAGTCCCAAACTCCCTGACTGTCCCTCCCCCACCACCCTTTAAAAGGATAACTTTAAAGAAAGATTTTTGTTTGTTTAGTCGCCAGGTTGTGTCCAACTCTTTGTGACCCCATGGACTGCAGCACTCCAGGATTCCTTGTCCTTCATCATCTCCTGATATTGAATGTAATTCCCCAAACAACTTACCAATACATGCTCATTAAAATACAGACAACACAAGTACCTATGAGCAGCATGTCCCCACCCTGAATCTCCTCCACTCTGGGACTCGCTACATGTGTTTCTAGGTCCTTTGAATGGGTTTACATATTGTATTCCTATGTAGAGAAATACAGAAAACAAAAATTGGTGTTATGTTTTTTTAACATAATTCTAAAAATTATTATATATAGTGTTTATCTACCTTCGTTTTTTTCTTTAACAGTGCCTCAGAAAGCTTTCTATGTTGATATATCTGTTTTTACCTCTTTTTAAAAAATTATTAAATAGTATCTCAGAGAATGAATGTGCCATAGCTTTGTAGTTTATTTAACCAGTCCCCAGTCAGTGGCCTGTCAACTCATGCATCACCTCAGTGTTATTTCAGTATTATGATAGTATCCTTATGCTTATCTTTTTGTGAACATGTATAAATACTTCTCCATGTATTTATATAATATATGCATACAGAGGAGCTGGAGGTACACTTGCTGGAGAGTATACACTTTAGAATTTTTATACTGCCAAGTTGCTTTTTCCAAAAGCCATTTACCAGTTTTACACACTCCTTTCCACAGTTCGTAAGCATCCCATGCTAGCCACACTGGATGTATCAATCTTTTTAATTTGGGCCAGTCTGACAGGTGAACGTTACCTCATTTTCACAGTCTGCATAACAGTGACCCAGATACCCACTGATGAGGTTCCCAGGAAAACAGTGGGGTATAAAATGCAACGACTTTGTATACTGAGGAAATGACATAATGAATTTAGATAAACACTGTGGTCAGTGAGCATTCTCTGTTTTTTCCTTCAGGTGGGTGGCACATACGGACTCTTCTCCTGTAGAACTGTTTTCTAAAGCATAAAATAGACAGCTTTCTGTGTTCTATTTTTTTTAATGGACTAGAAGGAGGACCTGTGAACACATGAATGACCGTAGAGTTTCTTCCCCTATCTTTGGCCCATTAATAACACAAGGAAACATAAATAAATGTATGATTTAATTTTACGATTAGAGATCTCAATCGGTGCTTAGGACATGCTGCAGCAAACGTTTTCAAAGACACAGGAAGTGAGGCCAGTTCATGTAGACACCACATTTAATTTCATACCACTGCAGATAGCTGGGCTGGTCGTCGTGATTGGAGGACAGGGATGGAAGTACAGGGTCCATAGCATCTCAGTCCCAGCTGAGAGAAGTGTCTGTCCAGAGGTCTGTCTGTGCCTAGTACAACCTGCGCTTTTGGACAAGGCAGCCCTGCTGAGGCCCAAAAGCGATTCTGAGCCTGCCTCTGGGCCCAGTGGGGAGGAGTGTTGTGACCCGGGAGTGCTCTCTATCAGGGCTGGAGAGGGGAGAATGTGGTCTGGCTGGGTGGCCAGCAGCTTCTTGTTGATGTGGCACACGGCTAAAGCTGTCCCTCTGGTTGTCTTTGTCGCTGCTCTTACTGCTGTTCCCTCTTGGTATCTTTCCCTCTTTGTCCTGATAAATCCCCCAGTGTCCAAAGTTCCTGAATTTTCTCCTAACCTTGAGCCTGTGCGTGGCTGGTGCCCTTGCGCATGTCCTTATTTATTTATTTATTTATCATGGCAGTACCTGGCAGCTCAAGGGATCGGACCCATTCCCTCGGCAGTTGAGAGTGCATCCAGCAATCCTTATGTACATTTAACAGCCTTTTCTCAAAAAGCTGTTATAGTTACATGATAATGTGGTGCAAATGAGGAGATAATATGTTGAAAATGACCTGATTTTAATTTGTACGTTTTTTGCAAATTAAAAGTTTTTCCATTTAATTGGTTGGGGTATAAGGCAGTAGCCATCATTAAGTATGTGAAATAATAAATTTTTTCTGCTGGTCTCATTCACACCAGTATCCCCAGACATGTAATTTGAAATTCCCTCTGTGATGTCTCAGCCCAATGTATGACCCTGGGCAGTTTTCAGAAACTCTAGTTATACTATGACTCAGGGAATTAAAGGACAATCTCACCATCCTATTTCATTAAAAAAAAAAAAGAATCTTTACTAGTCTCAGCTTCACTGAGGAACTGCAGTGGTTCTCATAAAGAGATCTAACTGGTTTCTTAGCAGGGGCTCGGAAAAGAAAGCATTTTAAAAATTCTTCATATTTTAAGGAGACTATAGGATCAATGTAATTGCTTTGAAATCTTTCAAAGAGAAACCTACTATAGAGATTAATAGTAGGTCTCTTTTCTGTTCTCTGATGTTATTCTGCCACACTATTAGAACAGGCTCCATATTTATCTAGATACCTCTATAGTTAAATCAGCTTTAATTATTGTAAATGGCAGTTTTAAAGACATTTTTAAATCTAAAAGTCAAATTCTGAAAGAATGGCAGCTTTTGTCTCTTGAGTCCTGCTCCTTCGATACCGGCCATCACTGGAGAATCTTGCCATTGGTCAGCCATCTAGCTACATTGTACCTGCTGTTATCAATTGCCTTGGTTTTTGTTTGCCTTCTTTTTAAAGTGCTGTTTTTGCTAATTTCCCCCCTTTGTGCTGTCGTGTACCTGTCAATAATATTTTCCAAGTACTGATTCACTGAATTTTTGAAAAAAGAAAGAGAGGAAAGTAGAGATGAAAGAGAAAAATACTCATCTAAAAACCTACCACCTTTTCTTCCAGCGGTATCTGTGTAGAATGTTTATGTAGTTGTATCATAGTAAATATATAGATTTTAAAAATATTTTCTATTATGTCATTAGCAGTTTTTCATGTACTGCTTACCCCACTTTGTACTTTTTGAAATAGTGCAGTAGTGTGGTTTAGTTGATGTGCAGTACACTAACAGGACAGATGTTCAGGAACATTTAGGCTTGCTGTTGCTTACCATTCAAAGGCTTTGCTCAATTTTCTTCATATTTTAATCATCTTTTCCTTGTCAGATTATATTTCTGAAGATGGGAACACCTAGTGAAAGAATGTGATTCTTTTTATATAGTCTCTAACATTTGAGTTTCCCCAAAGCAAGTAGACTTTTCTTGGCTTGAAGGAAAAAATAGAAAGGCTATACACAACCCCAAATTATCTCTCCTATGTCATAGTGTCATACTTTTTCCCTTAAGAGAATCTTAGATTTAGGAAAAGTTTGACCTGTCTGATGCTGGGGTTGAAATAATGAATTTCTGTATAGCCTTTGCTCTATTTTGTTTTCTCTCTTTCAGAATATCCCAGACCCCAGCCACCTCCCCTTGGTGGCTTCCTGGAAGACCTACCCTCTGTTCTTTGGCACGGCCATTTTTGCATTTGAAGGCATCGGGATGGTAAGAGATGCATCGTGATTCTCTGGTGCCCTTGGTGTCCTTAAGGTCCGTTTTAAGGAATGCTGAGGAAATGCTCCTAGAAATTATCTTTAAGGTTTATTGGCCATTTAATGAACAGCATTTCAGAGACTCCACTGAAGTTTCCTAGCTCCAGTTTTTGTTTGCCTTCAAGCCTCTCTATTGCACACTCATCTCCTGTGCGTGCAATAAGCAGTGGTGGGTGACAGTTTTGAATGCAGGGTCTAGAGCTGGACCAATTTGGGGTTAGGCTCAACTCTGCCAAAGAGTACCTATGTGACCTTGTGCAAGGTCTTGCCTTCTCGGATTCTTCATTGTATGCTTCTGTAAAGGGAGCCTAGTGTTAATAGTTTTTAGGAGTAAATGAGACATGTCTAAAGTACTTCACATAATCCCTGACATGTGGTGAGCATTCAATAATTTTTATTTTCATTAATAATAATATTGATATTATCATTAAATCAAAAAACATATGAGTGAATTCTCTGCCCTGAAACTTTGTTGAGCTGTAACCAATAGCCTTCACTCTTAGCTCAGCTCCTCCATCATTGCTGCTATTTCACCAATTTCCCCTAAAGAGAGGAATCTGTCCCTCGGGTGTACCTAATTAGATTTTTACTTGTGTTTTTCATAATAAAGGTCCAGATTTCTTTTCTGAAGAAAGCTATTAGCATAGGGCTTAGGAAATGGGAAGACAGTTCTTTCATGGAGTATCTTTTTGTCACTATTTGATTGCCCTATCACCTTACACGCTTTTTAAAAATTAATTTTCATTGGAGCTTTACAATGTTGTGCTAATTTTTGCCAAACAGCAAAGTGAATCAGCTATACATATACATATACCCTCCCATTTGGACTTCCTTCTCATTCAGGTGTACTATCTAGGTTTTCTTTAAAGTATATAAGGTGAGCATCCTTATACACTTTTAAGAAAACCTCAGAGGTGGACATTTTTTGTCACAATTTGAGGAATTGCCCTGATGGTGTCAATAGAACATATTAATAAGACTCTTAACACCATGGGAGAGACTTTTTGAGTGATCATGTGTCTGTGACTGTTCTGAGGTTTTAAACCTTCCCTGGTGCTTGCTCTTGGGGCTTCTCATTGCCCAAGAAGAACATCTCACCTTGATTCACAAACATATATGGTTTCCTTGTTGCTCAGGCAGAGGCCTGAAGGGCCCCATATTACAGTAGGATAAAGAGCTCTGAAGCACTCAGATCTGGAAAGAAGAGGCTGAGTGAATGTGGAAAGATGCCTGGGGACCCTGTGTTCTTAAGGAACATTGTGCTGAATTTATCAGCTCTCCCTAACAGCACAGGGCAGAAGTTGTTCTTTGCTTCATTTTATCAGCAGCGGCTCAGATGGAGAGTCATTCTGTTACCGGCATTATCTGTTAATTCGTGATTGGTCCGTATTTCCTCTTTTTAAAATAGAGATATGGCTGTTTTGACTCTAAGGCCGGATCTGAGGGTTGTTGGGCGTGACCAGGAAAAGCTCTGGGCTCACTGAGCTTTCCCGTGCTCTCTTGTGTTCCTGCACCCCTGGTCCAGACTGGCTGGCCTGGAGGAGATGGGTTCCCTGCCTTCCGGCTCCCAAGACTCCCCATAGAAAGAAACCAAAGGAAAGCTTAGAAACTGTTTCTTGCTGGATTGTGGATCAACTGAAGCTTGAGCCCCTTGATCTGGTGTGGGGGATTGCTGAAGGTCAGTTGGAGATGCAGAGCTGTGATGTACCCCGTAGCTGTGGGCCAACAACAGGCTCATGGTGTCTGCTGTCTGCTGGTGTGTCTGGCTGAGACGTGCTCTGTCTGGTGGCCAGAGGCCCTTGTGGAAAATGGGCATAATGACAAGATCAAAGACAGAGGAAGGGGCCAGTTAGATGTTTCCCTAAGTTGCTTTTCCTGCAACAGCCCAGCCAGGTGCGGTTGATAGCAGATCATGAAGGTAGTCATAGTCACATTTGGTCTTTTCCCTGTTCCCTGTATGAACCATTCTTCATAAAATGCCTTTCATAATAGTATGGAGGTTCCTCAAAAAACTAAAAACAGAGTTGCCATATGATCTAATAGTCGCAGTCATGGGTTATACATGTCATATATACCCAGGCAAAACTCTAATTTGAAAAAAATACATGCACCCCTATGTTCATAGCAGCACTATTCGCAATAGCCAAGATATGTAAGCAACCTGTGTCCATCAGCTGATGAATGGATAATGAATACACACACACAGAAACACGCACAGGGATATTATTTAGCCATTAAAAATAATGAAATAATGCCACTTGCAGCAACATGGATGCAACTAGAAATTATGATACTAGGTGAAGTAAGTCAGAAAGATACTTATATATGGAATCTAAAACGAACATATCTATGAAACAAAAACAGACTCACAATTAGAACAGACTTATGGTTACTGGGGGTGGTGTAGGTGGCGGGTGGGGGAAATGGGGAGTTTGGAATTAGCAGATGCAAATTATAATGTGTAGGATGGATAAACAACAAGGTCCTACTGTATAGCACAGGGAAGTATATCCTGTAATAAACCATAATGGAAAAGGTTGCAAAAAGGAATATGTATATGTATAACTGAGTCACATGACTGTTTAGCAGAAGTTAAACAGAACATTGTAAATCAACCATACTTCAATATAATTTTTAAAACTTTTTCATAATAAAATGTTAAGTATTAAAAAAACTGCAAATAAGAGGCCTTTCCTTGGCTTTAGCAAATGTTAAAATCCTCTACTGTGAGGGAGGAGGCTGCAGGGTCAGTGGTTTGAAATAGGAGTCTGAAAACTGGGTTTTGTTATACATCTCCGCAGACTTCAGCCTCCGGGATCTTCTATTAAGTCATGCCACCCCTAACACCTCAGTTTCTCTAAGTTGGAGGTTTCACTTGTCACTGCTAGTGCCCACCCCTTTTGAGGTAAGGAAACAGTTTCTGGGAACTGGAGTGGCAGTTTTCCTTGACCTGCATCTTGCGTTCTTAGGACAGGTTAGCAGAGCTATGATCTCAGTCGAGGTAACAGTTGGCCTGGGCCACTGCTGGGTCTCTTCCTCATCATGCTGAGTGGGCATGATGCAAGAGGGCCTGTTGGGAGCTGTCCACCTGCATTCAAGGTGCAAAAAGCACTCCCAACCCACAGGAGGCAGAGAGCCAACCTGCAACAGGAGTCCTGGCTTCCGGGCCTGCCCACGATACCTCTTGGGACTTCCTGCTTAGACAGTAGGCTCCAAAGCTCCTCCAGCTCGGCAAGTGTTGTTGTTGTTGCTAAGTTGTGTCTAACTCTTTGCGACCCCATGGACTACAGCATCCCTGTCCTTCACCATCTCCCAGAATTTGCAAGCATAACGTCTGATGAACAGCTTACATTTGTCTGTCTAGTGAAAAACAGATGTGCTTTGGGGAAATTCTGGGGGAATAAGGAGAGGTTACATTTTTCTGAGAATATTACTTGATTATTGTTGTTGACCATTAATGGTGCTTTTTTATCTCTCACTATTCTCCTAGGTTCTACCCCTTGAAAACAAAATGAAGGATCCTAAGAAATTTTCTCTCATCCTCTATGTGGGAATGACTATCGTCACTGCCCTCTACATCAGCCTGGGGATTCTGGGTTACCTGCAATTTGGAGCTAACATCCAAGGCAGCATAACCCTCAACCTGCCCAACTGCTGGTATGTAGGGGAGGAAGGAATCCTAGGAGCACTGGGTTTTTAAAAAAAAATCAATGAGGGTCATAATGTGTGTTTTTCCTCCTTCCTGTCTCTTAAATCAGCCCACTTCACTTTAGCCGCTTCTTGCCCCCAGTCTCCAGGCCAGCACCATCCTCCTTGGCTGCCCATCAAGCCTTTTGGCTGGTCTCCCTGCCTGAGTCTGACTCTCCCTCAAATCTGTTCTTCTCCTGTTGCGGTGGGAGCCATTTAACCCTCAGTCCTATCATGCAGTCCCCTGTCGAGAGGGCACAGCTCCACCCCCATCTAGCTCTTTCTCAGTGAAGAGGCCTCATGCTGGGAGTCACTCTGTTTGAGAAATCCTCTAATGTCTCACCGACTGACGCGTCAAGTCTAGGTCAGTGGCCCTCCTCTCTGCTGCCACGGGGTCCGATGAGGATCCTGTCCTAATTCTTATTCCATTGTGTTGTAGTTGTCTGTTTACCCATGCTGTGCTCTCCCTACATTATAAGCTTCATTCATTTTACCCCAGCCCCCTGGCACAATGCCTGGCATACAGTCAAAACCAAGTGAAAATTTTTTGAACGAAAAGGGAGGACTAAGTGCTGAGACGGCGAGGCATTTATAAATGAGGAGAGCTCACCAGGAAGCCACTGGAACACAGAGGATAGAGGTGGTCCGCCATGTCCCAGCTCTCTATAGCCTTGGACAGGCCGCAGCTTCCCACTGCCCCAGTTCCCCTTTCTGGGAACTAAGCCTAGTCATTTCTGTCAGAATTGTCATGCAGATCAAATAACATCCGTGAGCTTGGTACTACTGTACTGTCACCGTGGAGAAGTAGGCTGGTGCTGAGCTTTATACTTTGGATGAGTCATTCTGATGGAGACAGATGCCTCGTGGATTGATTGATCCACTGACTGATGGTGGCCACTTCTCCCAGGAGATCTGAGCCCAGAAGGGTCAAGCATCCAGTCCACGGACCTCGAACCTTTCCCGATACACCAGGAAAAAGGAGGGCAAACTTGCCTGGTCCCCAGCTTCTGCTGTGCCTGTCCCAAGACTGCCGCTTGCTCCGTGTGCAGGTGCAGGTGGAGCCTCTCCCCGTGGGCTGGGAACTCTTCTGTATCTCACTTTCCCTAAGTCATGACTGCTGTATTGCAGAGAAACACCAAGACATACTGAAATCCTTCCTGACAAGGTAAATGTCAGAGGGTGTGTCCTAAGCAGCAAATTCTTTTTGGAAGATTAAAATTTCATTGCAAACAGCAGCCGTGAGCAGATGCTATAAAGCTTGTCGAATGCCCTAGGGATCAGAATAACCTTTCAGGTCGGCCTGGTTTTAGAGGTCTGATGGGTGAGGCATTGTACAAGGACTGACTGAGGAAATTGAGAAAAATGTTTTTTCAGTAGGATCAGTGTTTAATACTGGTCACCCTGATCAGCAGACAAGTGGTAACCCTGAAGTGGGCTGTTTTCTCTCAAAAGTCTTTCTCTTTCCCTCTAATGCCTGCTTTTCAATTTCCAAATATTCATGCCCTTTCAAAAGAGAAGAGTCAAGTAGTAGCTCAGCATAACTGAAGATAAATGGATCAGGAGCAGCAGAAGCAGCCGACATAATCTGAAGCCATAGGCGAGCATCTGTCTTCTTTCCTCTGATGTTTCCACCCCAGCTCCCCTAATCTTTCTGCCTCTCTTCGGGTATGATTTATTTAGCTGTCCCAGCAGGTGGCTATCCTGAATCTAGACTTCTCAGCACTCCAGAAGGCTTTGGGGCTGCACTGAGTTTAATTATAGAGCTGCTAGCTGGTTTTTTCCCAAAGGGTTTTTAATTATGTATTCTTGGAGCAAAAGACCTTTTGTCAGTCTCAGTCTCTCCCAGGGTGTTCTCCTGCTTATAGCGTTAGAACATCTTCTAGGTATTAAGTTCAACCACAGAGAAAGTCAGTGCACACCATGAACAGTATAATCACTTAAAAAAAGTCTTTATTGAATTTTTACAATATTGCTTCTGTTTTATGTTTTGGTTTTTTTGCCCTGAGGCATGTGGGATCTTAGCTCTCCAACCAGGGATTGAACCCACGTCCTCTGCACTGGAAGGTGAAGTCTTAACCTCTGGATCACCAGGAAGTCCCTATAATCACCACTTTTAAAAGACTTCCAGCAAGGGAGGGAGGCCGCAGTTTCTTGCTGGTAATGCATGAGGGTCTTTGAAGTGGAACTTTGCTTAGGGGCAGGATGGCCTTCTCTTTAATGGGCATGTCAAATCTGAATACTTACTGATCAGACCTTTTTTCTACTCTTCACTGTCCTAGGTCTTGGATAAGACAGACGTGTCCCGTGGTAGGTTAGCAGTCTCTCTGAGAAGCCTCCCATGAAGCAGTGGTAGGATAGTAGCCAGCCCTAGTGGGATGGAAAGATGGCTTTTGTTCCTGTCTGTTCATTCTGTGTGATCACCATCTGATTCTAGGGAGCACTGAGTTGGATGGGAAGGATGTGAAATGCCTGTTGCATTTGAATTGTATTTTTTTTCCTGCTGTTTACTCCTTTTTTTCCTTGCTTTTTAAAAAAGTTTTTGTTTTTTAATTTTTACAATGTCATGTTGGTCTCTGTTTTTATTTGTTAAAGGCTATATGCCTGTGGAAAAGATTCCAAATGTTCAAAGGGCGTACAGAAAATATTAGGTTTCCACTTGCCTCTTCAGGACCCCTGTTTTACAATTTTCCATTTCGGGGTTGACCATTGCCAGTTTCTTGTGTTTTCTCCTCAAGATACTTGGCGTATATAGGAATGTCACATGTATGTGTGTCTGAAAGGGGGTGTTTTTCCTTCTTTTTCCTTTATTTTAGACAGTGGGTACCGTACTGTCAACACTGTTCGGCTTCATGTTTTTTCCCACTTCATTGTATGTCATGGAGGTAGTTTCATATCAGCACCGGAGTTCTTTCTCCTACTTTTTAACACTTCTGTGGGAATGCCTGTTTTCCCAGGTGCCGCTAGCGGTAGAGAATCCACCTGCCAATCCAGGAGATGCAAGTGACATGGTTTGGATCCCTGAGTCGGGAAGATACCCTGGAGTAGAAAATGGCAACCCACTCCAGTTTCTTGCCTGGAAAATTCCATGGGCAGAGGAACCTGGCAGGCTACAATCCATGGGGTCACAAAGAGTCAGACATGCCTGAGCACATTGGGGTGCCATGATTATTTAACCAATTCCCTCCTGATTAACATTGGAACTGTTTTTAATCTTTCAGACTTAGAGCTGCAGTGACATATTTTTACTGTAAGTTTATGTATGCATGTACAAGTATACCTATAGGATAAATCCCTAGACCTGAAATTGCTCATCCAAAGGAGACGTGTTTATAACTTGGAGAGATGTGGCCAAGTCACCACAGGGCCATTTTGCAGTCTCACTGCTGGGTATGTGAGTGTGCATAGCTGGCTCTGAGTGTGTCTCGACTCTCTCTGCAGGCTGTACCAGTCAGTTAAGTTGCTCTACTCCGTTGGCATCTTCTTCACCTACGCCCTCCAGTTCTATGTCCCTGCCGAGATCATCATCCCTTTCTTTGTGGCCCGTGGGCCTGAGCATTGCGAACTGGTGATAGATCTCTCCGTGCGCACCGTGCTGGTCTGTCTGACATGTGAGTAGAAGACAAGATCATTACCTTGTCTGTTTTCTCCCCAGAGGGCCCCAGTCCCCAGGGCTTTTGTGAGGGAAGGCTTGTGTCGTAGGCAGTGTTGTGTGAGCAGGGAACTTGGGGCGCTGTCTCAGCATCAGAGTTGAGGCATGTCTGCAGAGGGACTGAATTGATTATAGGTATGCTCTAAAGCATACAGTAATGGGAGTGGTGATTTCTTTATAGAGACAGCCTAAAATGTGATGGCAGTGGTCATGATGCTTAGTAAACGGGTGCAATTATTATTCTGTCTGAAATATGGCAGAAGTTTAAAAGAGATCCATTTAACACACACGCATAATGAGTACTGTAAGTTCTTTGATAGCAGGTGTATCTTTATTTATTTCAAATAATCGTGTTTCCAGTGTGACAGTCTGTTCCTTGGATTGCATTTTGAGACTGCTTGATACTATTCTAAATACTTTTGGATGGTGGTCTCACTGAAATCTGTTTCATAGAAAATTTCTGTTGACTACCCTAGGTGTTTGCTTTATCACTTTGTGTTTAATTCCTCTCTTCTGACCACATACCCAGGAGTGTGAGCTGAGAGACAAGATAGCACCGTATTTGTTCTTGGTTAAAACTGGTATAATTCAAAAATAAATTATTTTTTTGAAGCTCCTGTGAAGTTGATAAAATAATTCTTGAATATATTGGTCTCTAATATCTAATTTAAATTTTAAGAGATTTGCAGTTTCTTTCCAAATTGAAATGCTTGAATCATAGATGTCTCTTTTGGCCATGGTTAGGTTTTTTTTTTTTTTTTTTAACTTTTACGTTTTTGGGAAAAGAGACATCTTTGCTTATCATATTGGAACTTTCCTTAAAGTATGCGGTCCAAGCCTCTGTATTTGGAGTAAAGCTGGTATTTCTTTTAATAGGTTTTTTTAAAGTTATTTTTTAATTGGAGGAAAGTTGTTTTACAACGGAGTATTGGTTTCTGGTTGCAACAACACAAATCAACCATAATTATATATGTATCCCTTCCCTCTTGAGCCTCCCTCCCCTCCCTCACCCCTCAGGTGATCACAGAGCACCAGGCTGGGCTCCCTGTGTTATATAGCAACTCCTCACCAGCCAGTTTACACATGATGGTGTATATATGTCGATGCTGATCTCTCCATTCGTCCCACTTTCTCCCTCCCTAGCTGTGTCCACAGGTCTGTTCTTACTTCCGCATCTCCATTCCTTTCCTGCAGACAGGTTCCTCAGTACCATCTTTCTAGATTCCACGTATATGTGTTAATATACGATGTTTGTTCATTGGACCAGAATGGAGTGTTTTAGGGATGAATGATGTGATAGTTGTCTAACATGCACTCATAGTCTGGAAGGTTTGAAATGACTTCATTGGTTGACTGTTAGCAAGAGCAGGGCAAACAAGAGGCTGTCATCCTTTCCTTCCACCTACGTAGATGTGGGGAGCAGACTGGTGCCCATCCCAGGATGGCCCTCCCCCAGCCACCTACAGGTACCTTCCTGATGTTACTTCTGGGGCAGTGGGTGGAAGCTCAGTGTCCCAGGTCTGCATGGAAGGAACTCACTGGAGCTGAGACCTGAAGACCTTCCTATTTAATCTTGGGGAGCTCGCCTGCTGAGGCGTTCTTGTAGGCTGGACCTGGGTAGCAGAGTGCACACCTTGGTTTCACCAGCCCCAGAGAGGTGAAGGAAACCAGGAATCTGACCCCTCATATTCTTCACTGGACAGCCCTTTGGGCTATCTCCTTAGACCAGCCTGGAAAACAGCCCACTGCCTGCAGGCCACTGCTGCCCCAAAGTGATTGAAAGGAAGGAATGTGCAGGGTACAGCTATGACTTTTGAGTAAAGCACCTGAATGTGTGGTGAGATCAGAGGCTTGCACTCTCCTAGATTTTACTGTTTCTTGCCGGCAACCCTGGAGGCTTTGATCAAGCATGTATAATTCCTCTACAGAGAAATTAGATCTGAGTGTTGAGGAGACAGCACCTAAGTGCACGGTGTTCATAATGTCAACTCTAAGGCCCTGATTCTTGAATCCAAGGGGTACTAGAAGAAAGGATAGGGATAGCTCAAATAATGGGCTTTGTTTCAGAGTGGTTACTATAGAGAAAGCAGGCCTGTCTGTGTACATGTGTTGTCCCTGCTGGAAGAGCTGGGGCACTGAGCTGGCCCTGGCTCCTCTCACTGCCCCATTTTCTTCTCAAGTTTGGCTCAGCCTCCGGTAGCATATGTCTCGCTTCCTGCCAGGTTCCTCTCCACTGCACCCCGCGGCAGCCAGCAGTCCTGACTCACAGACCTCCTGCTATCCTTAAATGCCTCTCGGTTTTCACTTCGCTTTTCCTAGCTCTGTCTATGGGTCTCACCTCCCTTCTGCAGTGTGACGCTCAGAGGATAAGAGCTGCGTTTGATCTTTAAGCACATTGGGTTGTTTTCCCCTTCTCCTGTGGTCTCCTGTGACTTGACTTTGCATTGTCATCCTATTAAAGGGTGCAACCCCTTCATCTCTGAGTGCTCAGCCTCTCTTGCCTTCCCTGGAGACTTTGAAGTTATTGTGGGATTCGGGAGCGGCATTTTACTGTAGCACCAACTTAATTGCATTTTTCTGACTTCATTTTGTTTTTTTATCTCTGTAACTTCAGATCCTTTGGCCGAAGGTTAATTGGTATATGATTTTAGATCTTTGATGTAACTGATTGTTTTCATTTACAGTCATAAATTTTAATGGCAGCTTGTTTGATTGCTATTTGGGCTATTTTCTTGTTTTCTCCCCAGCTTTCTCTCCACCTGCTCACTCTCCATCCCCAAGGGAGCAGGAAAATCTGGTTCAGCCTCATTTTTTTTTCCACTTAGAATTCAACTTTCTCACCACTCTTCCCCATCTGCCAAAGATGACCATGTCTGCTTTTTTGATGCTTTATTGCACACTTTTGGAGAGGAAAGGAAAGAAAAATATGCATGTCAGAGATTGGTGCTCATTTTGTTACAGTTTCATATGGGACAGTAGTTTCTTCCAGCCCATATGTTTGGCCATGCAGACCTAGCAGATCACCTTATGTCCAGACCTTGTGTAGAAGGAGAGGCTGGGAGAGGCTGCTCCACCTGAAAGAGGCCGGAAATGTGCAAAGAGTAGTTCCTTTGGAGCTACTAACCTGTCCTCCAGTGGTTTGAACTGATCTGCTGTGGCACTTGGCACATGACACATTTTATTTCAGTTAGGTATGAGAATGTCATAAACCTGTTAATGAAGACAGAATAGCAGCACAACCATCTCAGTTAAGAGATCTATCACAGCCTAGAATATAAAGCAGTCCAAGCAGCCAGACTCTTAAGAGAAGGAAGCTTCCAGGTCCAAACAAAGTGGCTTTCTCCACCCCTTTTGGCCTCCCACACATCTCAGTCTTGCAGCTACAAAGAAAGAGAACAGCAGCACTAACTGTGCTCTGAGCCCCCATCCCCACCACGGGGTCGGTCATGAGGCCTCAGTGTCTTCATTTGTAAGATGTGAAAGGGATCCCCTCACTTCATGTCTAAAACTCTGTCATTCTGCACTAGTACTCTGAGCTTGATTTTAAATTCCTACCAAAATATTGCTCCCCAAAAAGTTAATGTAATAAAAGCATTTGAAGATTGTCTAGATCTAGAGTAAGTGAAAAAGCAATTCCCAATATCCCAGTGACTTAAAATAACTTTTGTGTTTTATCTTCTGTGTAATCCCCATGGGCGCTTTTTATAAATAATTGCAGTCCTCATATACATGTGACTTTGTCTTTGGCATTTTGTTTAAAATTGTCTCATGACTATACATATCTTTGGAAATATTTTTTAATGACTGCACGATATTCCATTTTATTGGTAGATCATGTTTACGAAACCACTCCTTTAACACTGGACATGTAGGTTGTTTCCCTTGTTTTTGTATTGTTTTTAAAATTTATACTCCCACTAAATGAAATTATACATTCTGTTCAAGAGTGTTATTAATTTTAAAGACAGATTTCTAGCCGTTTGAGAGCCACATAGGTGAGCTTCACCTACACTGATGGTAATAAACAGCAGTAAGCACTTCTGGACACAGGAGCTGTAAGTGTCCAAGGGCTTTCTGTCAGTGTGCTTGTCTCTTAAGTGCTTTCTCTGCTCTGTGCGTAAGTCAACTCTTTCTGTTGTGGTCTAAAACCACAGGCTCAGAATTCCAGTCAGTTCCTTCTCTAAACATGGCTGTTGGCCTCCTGCTGCTTCAGCAGTTAAAAGATCACATTTTCAGTGTCTCTTAACCCAAAGAGAAGATGTTTTGCAATACCATTGGAGCCCTCTTGACTAATCATGTGATCTGCCCGTTCTCAGGGCCAACAGCTAAGCTGTTCATGTCATAGCTAGGCTGCTGCAGGGGGCTGGGGAGCTGCCTGCCAGTGGGGAGTATGCTATCTTTGACCCTCTTTGTATGAGATACTCTTTCTGTGGGGGAGTAGGGAGAGGGTTCCTGGAGGAGGGCATGGCAACCCACTCCGGCAATCCTGCCGGGAGAATTCCCATTGACAGCGAAGTCTGGCGGGCTGCAGTCCATGAGGTTGCAAAGAGTCAGACACAACTGAGCAACTGAGCACAGGGAGAGGGTATTCCCAGTTGGCTGCTTCCTGAGGCATCTGCCTTCTTGGATTTCTCTTTCTTAAGGGCTTTAACTCATGGAGTAAAGACATTCAGTGTTAGAAGAGGTTTTAGTTGCTCCCATATCTTTCCTGAGTACCCGATTCCCATCTCTGGAATTAGTGAAATCTAGTTTGCCTGGACAGGGAAGCCTGGTGTGCTGCAGTCCATGGGGTCGCAGAGTTGGACATAACTGAGCGACTGAACTGAACTGAGTTTGCCTGGTGTTTGGTAAACAGAGGCCTTGGTTATAAGGCCCTCCGTTTGGGTCTCTCTCCCTTCCTCCTCCCCCAGTGTATTAACTAATGGGAAGTTCATTCTTCCTGCCTTCTCCCCTCATTATGTTTCTCCAGTGTCGGGCTGCATTTAGGGTTCAACTGTGTATCCGGTCAAGCTAGGACAGGAAGAGGGTCCTCCCTTTGCAGCCCTGTGGTCCTGGCTTTTTAAAATTTTGCCCTTTAAAAAATATCTCTATTAAGGACATTTGTGTTAAACATACTTATCTTGTATATCGGTAGTCAAGTCAAGAACAAGTTTTCAGGTTGCTATTTTAAAGTCATGATGAAATGGAACATTTCCATCCAATCTGAGAAAAGATTCTGATCTTGCAAGCTTCTGTTTCTATTCTCACTTAATTCTTATCAGAGTGGAGCACATGTGACTTCACTTAGCTCATATCATGAAGTACCCATCTGTCCTCCAGGCTAATATGCAAGAGGAAAGGAGAGGACAGACCCTCAGCACTGGGAGGGGCTGGGCAGGTCCTCTGACTTGTCTCCTCCAGGTACTTGTCTCAGCATAAACGCCTGCTTTCTTTTCAGTGGTTGGAGCATCCTGGGGACCAGGAGGAATAACTCACACTTCCTTTAATAGTACAAAACCAGAGCTACTTACTTGGTGGTTTAGTAGCTGAGTCATGTCCGACTCTTTGTGACACCAGGGACTGTAGCCCTCCAGGCTTCTCTGTCCATTGAATTCTCCAGGCAAGAATACTGGAGTAGGTTGCCCTTTCCTTCTCCAGAGGATCTTCCCAATCCAGGGATTAAACCTGGGTCTCCTGCATTGCAGACGGATTCGTTACCAACTGAGCCACCAGGGAAGCCCTAGTCAGGGGCAGGGGGGCTAGAAGTTACATTTTTGGCCCAACCATGTCTTCTAAGATGGAATCCTGTCAGTCAGCTGTACCACTCTGGAGCAGCACATGGTACTTCCCAGACAGTGAATTGAGGGACATATTCCAGAACACATTCCCAGGTGACTAAATCTGCATTGTGCAGTTCCTTAAAATTTCAGCGATGCAAGTGATCATCCAGTGTTAATGAAGCCACCTTACTCCATGGGTAAATGAACTAAGGCTCAGAATGGGAGCTGATTTCACACCCCAGGTCACATGCAGCCTGCTCCTGAGCAGGGATGGGTAATGCTGTTAGCTAACATTTATGAGGCCTTTGTTATGTGTGTAGTACTCCAAGTTCTTTACCTGAATGATCTCATTTGACCATCCCTATTTAGCAGTAGGGAAGATGTCTTAACTATGTTAAGTAACTGACTGGTCAGTAGTGGGTTGGAGCCTAGGTTCTGAGTCCAGACTCTTAATCACACTCTTATATCAGCCTCTCCAAGGCTCAGATCTGATGACTGCCTCAGCTGTTTCCACCCCACTGCTCACCTGAACTGAAATATCTGGAGCCACCACTGTGTGGTTAAACATTAGGCAGAGAGATCCAGACCCCAGAGAGGGCGAGTGTCTTACTCCAGGTTACACAGCAGATCAGCTCTTGTTGTCTTAGGTTTTCCGTGATGAGAGCATCATTTTGTCATCAACCTACAAACACTCCCAACTTTCCTCCAAACTCAACCCTGACGGTTTGAGGGATATCATCAACTCTATTTAGAAATAGCTGAAGGCTGAAACAGACTATTTTAAACTTACAGAGCAAGTTAAAAGCTTATATCTTTGGTAGACTCTGAAGGCTTCAGAACAGTTGAGGGTATTCCGAGATAATTGCCATGATGGTTCATTGTAGAAGAAAGAAAGAGGAAGGGATTGCCCTGGGGTTGAAAAGCCCTGGGCAGCATAGGCAAATCTGAAACTCATTTTCCTTGTACCTCCTTTTGTTATCAGGCTTCAAAATCCTTGTCTGGAGTCCTCTGAAAAGCAGAGAGGGGTCAGGGCTGACCTGTACTGGATTTTTACCTCATCATTGTGTGTGTCTCTGGGAAAGCTAATCTGGTATCTGAACCCCTCAGTTCTTCACAGACAGGATCTTTCTGCTGATCTGCCGGATCCCCTGTTCTCCCTCCTCCTGCTCATCCTATTCTGTATTTTCTTGATCATCAGGTCTATGATGTTACTGAATCAGGGGCTTGAGCCCTCGTTCCAGCTGTCACTTTCTATCATGTAAATTCTTCAGGGCTGTCTTTCCACAGAGACCATAATAATGTTGTGGAGGTCTGTACCTATGGAGCGGAGGCGAATTCAGCTCAGCGAGTGGTTGTTTCCCAGTGCCGTCTGCTAGACAGTAGACGTTCTGCGTGATGGGAGTGCTCCAGGTCTGTGCTGTCCAGGATAGTAGCCATGAGGCACAGGTGGCAGTTGAGTCCTTGCAGTGTGGCCAGTGTGACTGGGGGACCGAGTTCATTCAGATTTGGATAGCTAGTGACAGTGGCGTTATTGTACAGCACGGCTGCAGAGTGAGTGAATGTGAGACGGGTGACGTGGCTCTACTCATCCCAGTTCCCAGCCTGCCTCTTGCCTTCCCGCATGGAGTGGTGTTCCAGGCAAAAAAGTGAGTGTTTCTCTTAAAACCTGGCCTCTAAATGCAGCCCACTGCTTTCATCTGGCGCTCACCCAAAGGAGCAGCAATCGATTCCAATAGTCCATTTGGAGGGTACAGTCGGCTGCACAGGATTATGACGTTCTGGCGTCTCACCACTGTGATGCCTTCCTCAGAGCAATTGGACCTCGCTTCTGCTTTATGAAATGAATGTAGGATTGAAACCCTCCAATGTGAGTCTACTGTGTCCAGTGTGAGTCTCTTATAGAGATCAGGGAGGAGATAGATGTGCTCTGGATTACTGTCTCAATGCTCAGAACTGCTGGCCAGAGCCCAGCAACGGGGAAGACGATTCATCAAAATAATTTGATTATTAGCAAGTTAACGGTGCACTTGCCATGAGCAACGAAATATACACTACTGATAATATTAACTGTATTGTGTGCCTGGTGTACACCAGGCCTTTTAAGTGCCTGTGTAACCTCCTTTGATCATCACGACCTCCCTGACGGGAGCTTTTATATCTTCATCTTGTCAACAAGAAAACTGGGGAAAAGAGCCATGTGTCACTCAAGACAGAGCCAGAGTCCAAACACTAGTGCCCAATTCCAGAGCCCATAATCCTCAATAAACCTATGAAACGTTGGCCTTCACCACTACCCGTCCCCCAAGTGGAGAGCTGAGTTAGGGCAAGTCGTAGGGTCAGTGGGCAGTGGAGTAAGTCCTCTGCTTGGATTTAAACAGCACTGTCTGACTAGCTGGCCGGTGGTAGAGGTGTTGGTGTGCTATGGAAAGCTGTGGCGTTCCCTCATGCAGTCCTCATTTCATCTTTATCATCTGTTGCACCTTCCTCACGTACACCTGGGCTAAGTGTCAGGTGTGGAAGCCACCGGCTTGTCCTAACACAGGAATGGTCTTCGTAGGGGGCTTTACTCTTGAGGTCAGCCTGCACACAGATCTGCTTCTTTTCACTGCGTGAAAGCACTCTATGCCATGGGGCGTACATGGGATTGTTCAGAACGAGGGTCCCCCCAGCCCCACCGTTTCATTTCTTGTCTTTCAAGTAGAGAGGTTTGTGTTGGAGGTACCCTCAGGGGTAAGAAGATGAGCAGTCGCTCAGAAAAGGTCTGCCTCTTTTTCTGCTCTCCACTCACTCTCCTTTGGTAGGACCAGATTGCCCTGGAATGTAATTTGGCTCCTTTTCCTCAGAAAGATGAAGTCACAGACTGTGACAGGAGAAGCTGGGAGATCTGGGTTCCCATCCCAATTCTGCCTACCTTGCATTGAGTCCCGGGTTAGGCCACCTCTCCAGGCATCAGTTTTCTCATCTGCGCAATGAGAAATTGAGCTGGATTATGTCTTGGCTTCCTTGGAGCTTCCCCTTCTGTGAGATGGACTTGCTAGATTTGCTGATGGTGAGGTGGCCTCTCCCAGCTCTGGGTGGTCCTCAGCAGGCGTGTCCTCTCTCCCACAGGCATCTTGGCCATCCTCATCCCCCGCCTGGACCTGGTCATCTCCCTGGTGGGTTCCGTGAGCAGCAGTGCCCTGGCCCTCATCATCCCGCCCCTCCTGGAGATCACCACCTACTACTCGGAGGGCATGAGCCCCATCACCATTGTCAAGGACGCCCTGATCAGCATCCTGGGTTTCATGGGCTTTGTGGTAGGGACGTGTCTGACCCTGTATGAGCTGGTCCAGCCAACCAGCGCTCCCATCTTCATCAACTCCACCAGTGCCTTTGTATAGCAGGCTGGGTGCGTCCCTGCACCTGCCCGCTCTACCCTGTGTGTTCCCCCGGCACCTGGCTCCAGAGCCTCAGGTAGAGTCCAGGCTCTGGGGGAAGGTAAGGTCGCTGTCTGGGAACCCCTTCCTGGCTCCTGGGTACCCTGGGTCAGGTAGGGATGAAGACAGGGTAGGGTGTGGGCAGCAGATTCGCTGCTGCGTGGGAGGTACCTCTAGCGGCAGCGCCATCTCTGTTCGTTTGTACTTATTTTAATCCGGAACTTTTCACCTCTTTTCCCTGATCCCACCTCCTCCCTTCACTGCCTGCCTTTCTCCTTCTGACCCACCTCTCCAGATTATCCCTGTTGCACAATTCACTTTATCTAAAAATATCAGTGTCTCTCACCTCATGTTTTCTCCTTGCCCGGGCCAAGCCTAGATGAAATAATGTGGGCATGCCCTTCTTTATCAAGCCGGGCCCACCTCTTAGCTCTCTCCCAGATGTTTTACCTCAGTATTCTCCTGCCTATTCAAGTCTCTGCCCAGTCATGGAGCCTACCTAGTAGTTGAAAACCAGCCCCCAAAGCTAGAGGTTCCAGCCTTCACTCTCTCTGGCTTGCCGTGACCCTTGGCAACACCACCTCCTCTCCGGTTTCCTCGCATGGGTCACGATACTGTTATCTTAGTTGCTCAAACTGCTGAAAGCTATCAAGTGCTGCCAAATTGAAAATATTTATATTTTATTTAAAACCAGCTTTTGTTTTTAGATTCTGTCTCTAGATCTGGGACTATTTGCGACTTGTTCCTTCCTCAGTAAACTCTCACTCAACTACTCCCTCTGAGAGGAAACTGAGTCCAGGAGGTGTCTACGGAGGCCCTCAGCACCCTTGGTTGAGGACCCCGGAGCTTTCAGTCAGGACCATCGAAGTGCGGACCTCTGTGGGGAGTCACGGACTTTGCCTCCCGTCAGCCAACCTGATTGCCTCCTGAGAAGGCAGGAAGGACTCAGGAGATGTTTGCCGACGCACGAGGCGGAGGGGAAGAATGGCGACGTGGGGTGGGTTTCTCTCCATAGGAGGCTTAGAAAACGGCCGCTTTGTGCATTCAGACCTGTTCCCTCACCTCAGCTCCTGACGGACAGAGGGCACGGCCGCGTCCAGGAGGACACCCCGCTCTTGCCATGAGCGAGAAGATGAGGCCAGTGTGAAAGGCAGTTCCCCGAGTCTGCAGCAGCTGGTCCGACCCTGCATGTGGTGCTCGGTTGTTTACAAGCCCTGGAGCACGGGGCGGGTGGGCAAGTGCCCAGCCCCGGGCTGCCTCCAGGATCTGGACTTCTAATGGAACCACTTGGTTGGGACTTCGGTCTCCTGTGCTCTGAACACTAATCATGCCCTCGTCCCTCTCCCCCCACCCCGCATGCCTCCCTGGGTATCAGAAAAGAGGCAGCCTCGGGGCTGACTCACCTCAAGGTCAACCTTCAGGTTTGGGGACAAACTGCAGAGAGAGCTGGGAAATGTCCATTGCGCTGTTGGCTGCCTCTTCCCTCTTGGTGTGACAGGTATCACAGAAGGCTGTTCACTGAATCTCCGTCTCTTGAGCTGTGTGTGTGTGTGTGTGTGTGTATGTAGGTACATGCACATGCTCCTGTGTAGGTAACAGGGTCGTGCTGTCGTCCACCCCTGCCAGCCTCTTACCTGAAAGTGGGGAGAACAGCACTCCTTTATCAGGGGTTTACTTTTTGTGTGTCACCAAAGCTCCTGGGGGCTGGGACCCAGCCTCACAGCCCCAGCTTTTTTCTTTCTTTTCTGTTCCAAAGCCAGACTCTCATTCAGTGACACTTGACCTACCTAATCACTTGTTCACTTAGGAAGATGCAGTCAGTGGTGATCTGGTCTCCCTTAGGAAAGTGAACACTTTCCCCCATTCTTTCGGCTCTTTGGTGGTCACTCACAGGTGCTCACGTGACCAGGGTTCTAGCTGGAGGTGGCAGTGGCCCTGCCCTCTGGAACCGCAAGCTTTCTAAGTAACTTCTGGTTACCAAAGTGTAACTTCAAGAACCTTTAGCTCCCATTTGCAAGCCCAGGCTCCAGCAGTCTTTCCAGAGCAGTCCTGACTCTTGTTTCCAGCGAGAAGGCGCAGGCCAGTATTAGGGGCTCAGACATGTGTCCCACCCACAGCTTCCATGGTGGAGGCTTCTGTGTGCTTAGGGCACTGCTAGAGGCAGTCCTGTCCAGGCGGCTCTTGAGACCTGGCCTGGGATGCTGGGACCTGATGACTGGGCAGCACGATCCTGAGGTCTCCTGGCCCCAGGTCTATTGCTTCAGGGCCCCTGCCCAGGGAATCTGGTGTGTAGGAGAGACTGCTGCAGCCTTGGGGCTTCAGGAAACTAGCTTGGCCTGGCCTTGGCCCTGTTCAGTTGTTTCTTGTGCTTTGTCTTCTCGGGCAGCCTGATCACATGGCTACTTCGGGAGACCCAGGCAAGGTGGATGCCATGGGGACCTTCCTGCTTGTGCAGCTGCACAGCAGTCAGTTGTCGAGTAAAGGGTTGGCCAGACGGTTGTAGTGGAGGAAGCCCTTTCTTTTACAGAAGTAGCCGGCAATCCAGCTCAGGGAAGCGTACTCCTCTGCTGCCCACGGGGATCAGGGCTCCCTCCCTGCTTCTTTGCAGCCTCTCCCTGGGCCCTGCCTTAGTCTCTGGTGAAGAAGCCCCAGCATAAGTAGGAGACCAATCAGGGAACAAAAGAGCAAAGGCTTGCAGGGATGTGAGGCCACATCTTTCTGACCAAAGGTAAACAATAGGGCTTTCCGGCCCAGTGCTCTTCCACTCTGTGTCCTTCTCCAGCCTCCCCAGGGTGGCCCCGGGTTCCATCAGCCCAGAGGTAGCTTCTCAGAGCCCCCTGTTCCCTCCTGCAGACGCCACTATCAGGAGCAGGTTTCCAACTCCCTGCGGGCAGTATACCTCTCCTTAAATGCAGGTTCTTGCTGGGAACAGCACGACCTGGCATCCTCTAGTCACTTTTTCTAGAAGTTGTACCATTCACAAGTGGCATTATTTATATTTATGTTGTGCTGCTAAGAGCCCTTCATGTGCACAGACCCTGGCCAGACGGATGTGACTGTGTGGTGTGTCTTAGCCTAGAACCTGCAGCTTGGCTCCTCTGTCACTCACCTCTCCAGTCAGATTCACTGGCTGATAAAGCTCACCGTTTACCCTCTACCCCCACGAAAGGCAAACTTTGCAGTTTGCAAAGTTGTCTTAAAGTAATGATCTCCAAACAGGTATGTTAGGAAAATCTTTTCCCCCTCCTTGTTCTCCTGCCTGGCTTTTTTTCCTCAAATCTCTTGCTTCCTAAATTGTAGAACATCATCTCTGTTTAACACTACATGTTCACCTCATGTGTTTTGGAAGTGCAGAATCTCAATTTATGTCTGTTTACAGCTCTCTCTATTCACTACTCACTGCAAGGGAGTCTGTATCAGTTTGTTTTATTTCATGGCTGTTTGGATGTTCAGGTGAGCCCTGGCATCTACCTAGCTCAGAACGCAAAGCTGCTTCTCCTCAGTGGAAATAAAATTAAAAAGGCTTGACTTGATGTACAGGAGTCGGCTCCAAGTCTGCCTTACAATTTAATTTTCCAAGGTACATTACGCATCTCCAAGACCATTAAGAGGAAAGGAAAGAGTACGGTTTGTATTGAAATCATGGTTAATACTTTTAGACAGTCCTGCTAGTTGCAAAGCTGTTTGCGCTCACAGCATCAGCCTGTGACATTTCTTCCCTGTCCTTTGTACCCCCGGGTCTTTCCCTGGCCAGGGGACATAAATGGTGCTGAGCTGCGGTTACCAGAGTCGCAGTGGGAAGTAATGGTGAAGTTGCCTGCTGTCAGCCATGTTCTTTTGTTTCAATCAAGGTGATGCTGTGGAAGTGGTTTCGTTTTACTGAACTTTGCTGAACAATAAAATTATGTGACTGTTGTAAACCATGTCAGTGAATGTGTGAATAAGAGGAAAATGAAAAACTGCCATCCAGCAGGTCTTGATAACTAGACAGTCCTGTGTATGTTATGTGCCTTTGTGGATGTGGATGTTCTGAATGGTACATGGAGAAATATGGATCATGCAGGAACTCATGGAAGATTTTGTTTTGGGTTCTGCACACGGATCATGTGTTAAACTTTTCCTTAATAAATGAGCTTTATTTTTTATTTTTGAGAACTTGGAGTCTGTGTCTTTGTTTTTCTCTCTCTCTGTCTCTTTTTTTTCCCCCCAGTTACTCAGATCCCTTTACTGGATCTTAGGTCAAAAGGTTTCTTGGTTTATGTCACAGAACTCATCCGGGGGAGTAGTGTGAAGAGCAGACCCACCTGTGGGTGGAGAGTCCCTGAGAAGGGGCAGGTAGTTACTTTTCTGTTAGACAATCCTGCTCTTCCTAAGTCTACTCCTGCTTCTCTTGAAAGCTTGAGTAGAAATTCTTAGCCCTCTCTGTGCATGTCAGAGGACCACCCAGGACAGACGTGATGGTTTTCAGTGTCACGGTGGTTGGGTGATTGTATTGAATAACCCAGTTATTCAATTAAACACTAATCTAGGTGTTGCCGTGGAGGCATTTTGTAGTTGTGGTTAATGTCCACAGTCAGTTGCTTTTAAATAAAAAGATAATCCCCAAAATGTGGGTGGGCTTCGTCCAATCAGCTGAAGGGCCTCAAGAGCATAATGGAGGTTGTTTCACTGAGAAGGAGAAAATTTTGCCTCAAGACTATAGCATTAACTCCTGCCCAAGAGTTTCCAGCCACCAGCTGGCCATGCACATTCTGAACTTGCCAGCCTGCACAATCACACAAGTTCAATGCCTGTCTGTGTCTCTCTCTGTCTCCTCCTCTCTCCGCCCCCACCACCTCCCGTATGTTTTCATGTGTGTGCATCTCCATCTTACGTGTCCTGCTTCTCTGAAGAACCCTGACTGATACAAGAGATAATACTTGTATTACCCCCACCTTTCTTGAAGTGACGAGATAGATGTCAGGACATGGAAGAGATGATTCCCCTTCCTTTTTGTCACACTGAAGAGGAAAAGCAAAGCCATCCAAGCTGCCCCTAAGACGATTTGAAAACTAATCTTTGTGGGCTACAAGATTAAGTAAGTGAGGTCGCTCAGTCGTGTCCAACTCTTTGCGACCCCATGGACTGTAGCCTACATGGCTCCTCTGTCCATGGGATTTTCCAGGCGATAGTACTGGAGTGGATTGCCATTTCCTTTTCCAGCGGATCTTCCCGACCCAGGGATTGAACCCGGGTCTCCTGCGTTGTAGACAGACGCTTTACTGTCTGGGCCAAGATTAGATTTCTCTAAAAGCAGAGCCCTCAAGGGGCACTGTTGAGGCACAACACTTACGGAGGAAGGTGGGGAAAGATGACTGTTTTCTGTGATCAGTGTTATTACTGGACCTGAGGGGCTCAAAGGCATTCAGTGACTGTTCCAGGACAGCGGCCAGCAAGGGACAGAGTTGGGATGCTTACACGAGCCTTGTGGTTATGGAACCCAAGCTCTTTCCTGAGGCGCTGGCTGCCTCACCCTACTTGTTGCAGCCTCAGGTGGGAGGGCCACCCTTAGGGACTGTTGAGAGGCTTAGGGAGAATGCTACATGGTACCTGGCATGAGGGGCTCATGAAACAACGTATTAGCTGAATTGAAGAAAACCAAGATTTGGAGAGAAGCTGTTTTACTTGTATTTTTGGTTCTGTGTTCATTCATTATAATCTTGTCTTGCTCACTGGCTTCAGGCAGAGCATTCAGCCCTTCTTAGACTGTTCACTTCATGTTTTTATTCCTGCTCATATCCATACATAATGGCCATAATCCCTCCTTCCAGGTAACAAAGACCCTCAAGGTCAGCCCACTGCACTCACACAGACATAAGCTGAGTGGACAGGACCTGGATTTGGACCCTAGATCTAGCTAGGGCTTTTTGCTAAGTAGGTTGGTTTCCTCAGACCCAGCCCATTGCAGATGTGTGCCAAGAAACTGTGTGTGTCTTCAGCCAGTACCCTTTAGATCCTTGGCCACTGATATCCTCCCACCTTTGGGAGAATAAATAGGGATATAATTTACATATGATAAAAGTCACCTGTTTTTTTTTAAGTACACAACTTGATGAGCTTGGGCAAATGCATGTAGTCATCTGGCCACCATTTCAGTGAAGATACAGAATGTTTCCTTTGCCCCTCCAGGTCCCTTGTGTCCCTCTGCTATCAGTCCCATCCCCATGCCACTCACCCTTGGGAACAACTCATTTAACTTTTCTGTCTCTAGTTTTGCTTTTTCTAGAATGTCATGTATATGGAACGTTAAGTGTTGTCCCCTCTGTCTGGCTTCTTTCACTTTACATAATGATTTTTATACTTAACGTTGTGACATGTGTCCGGAGTTTGTTTTTATTTCAAAATGATACTGTGTTGTGTGGTTGAA
The DNA here is from genome assembly GCF_001704415.2 of Capra hircus. Taxonomy (NCBI): domain Eukaryota; kingdom Metazoa; phylum Chordata; class Mammalia; order Artiodactyla; family Bovidae; genus Capra; species Capra hircus. The sequence continues at coordinate 47,708,633 of NC_030814.1, read as the reverse complement.
CCATAGTTTGTTTATTCATTCTCCAGTTGTTGGACATTTGGATTGCTTCCAGTTTTGGATGTTCTGAATAAAGCTGCTATGAATATTCATGCCCAGATCCTTGTGTGGACAGATGTATTTATTCAGTTCAGTTCAGTCACACAGTTGTGTCCGACTCTTTGCAACCCCATGAACCAAAGCACGCCAGGTCTCCCTGTCCATCACCAACTCCTGGAGTTTACCCAAAATCATGTCCATGGAGTCAGTGATGCCATCTAACCATCTCATCCTCTGTCGTCACCTTCTCCTGCCCTTAATCTTTCCCAGCATCAGGGTCTTTTCAAATGAGTCAGCTCTTTGCATCAGGTGGCCAAAGTATTGGAATTTCAGCTTCAACATCAGTCCTTGCAATGAACACCCAGGACCGACCTCCTTTAGGATGGACTGGTTGGATCTCCTTGCAGTCCAAGGGGCTCTTAAGAGCCTTCTCCAACACCACAGTTCAAAAGCTTCAATTCTTCAGCGCTCAGCTTTCTTTATAGTCCAACTCTCACATCCATAGATGACTACTGGAAAAACTATAGCCTTGACTAGACAGACCTTTGTTGGCAAAGTAACGTCTCTGCTTTTTAATATGTTATCTATGTTGGTCATAACTTTCCTTCCAAGGAGTCTCTGTTTTTAATATGCTGTCTAGGTTGGTCATAACTTTCCTTCCAAGGAGTAAGCGTCTTTTAATTTCATGGCTGCAGTCACCATCTGCAGTGATTTTGGAGCCCCCCAAAATAAAGTCAGCCACTGTTTCTACTGTTTCCCCATCTATTTGCAATGAAGTGATAGGACCGGATGCCATGATCTTCGTTTTCTGAATGTTGGGCTTTAAGCCAACTTTTTCACTCTCCTCTTTCACTTTCAAGAGGCTCTTTAGTTCCTCTTCACTTTCTGCCATAAGGGTGGTGTCATCTGCATATCTGAGGTTATTAACGTTTCTCCCAGCAATCTTGATTCCAGCTTGTGCTTCTTCCAGCCCAGTGTTTCTCATGATGTATTTTGCATATAAGTTAAATAAGCAGGGTGACAATATATAGTCTAACATACTCCTTTTCCTATTTGTATTTATTACTCTTTGGTAAAAACCTTGGAGTGTAATTGTGAGGTTGTATGATTCAGTGTATACCAACTTTATAAGAAACTGGAAATTTGTTTTCCAAAGTGGCTATACCATTTTGGATTCTTACCAACACTTTTTGGAAGTTCCATTTGCTCCGCATTCCTCCCAATACTTCATATTGCGGTTTTTTCAGTTTTACCCATCTTAATGGGCTTGTAGTGGTAGTTCATTGTGATTTTAATTTGCATTTGCCTAACCACTACTGATGTTGTGCATCTTTTTCTGGGTCTTTTTGCTATTGGTCTTTTTTTTTTTAATTAAAACTTTTTATTCATAAACAACATGATTGTCTATGTGGAAACGCAAAATGCAGAAATACAGAATAAAATTTACCATTAGAGATAATTAGCACATTCACAGTGTTGTGCAGCTATTACCAGTACCTAATTCCAGAATATTTTTATCACCCCAAATGGCAACCATATACGCTTTAAACACTTTCTATCCCATCCCTGCATACCGTTTTAAAACGTACATGGGTCAGAATGGGTACCATCAAAAAGTCTACAAACAATAAATGCTGGAGAGGGTGCAGAGAAAGGGGAACCCTCTTACACTGTTGGTGGGAATGCAAATTAGTACAGCCACTATGGATAACAGTGTGGAGATTCCTTAAAAAACTGGAAATAGAACTGTCATACCGCCCGCCAATCCCACTGCTGGGCATACACACTGAGGAAACCAGAATTGAAAGAGACACATGTACCCCAATGTTCATTGCAGCACTGTTTACAATAGCCAGGACATGGAAGCAACCTAGATGTCCATCAGCAGACAAATGGATAATAAAGCTGTGGTACATATACACAATGGAGTATTACTCAGCTAATAAAAAGAATGCATTTGAATCAGTTCTAATGAAGTGGATGAAACTGGAGCCTATTATACAGAGTGAAGTAAGTCAGGAAAACACCAATACAGTATATTAATGCATATATGTGGAATTTAGAAAGATAGTAACGATGACCCTATACGTGAGACAGCAAAAGAGACACAGAGATAACACACTTTTGGACTCTATGGGAGAAGGCGAGGGTGGGATGATTTGAGAGAACAGCATTGAAACGTGTATATTACCGTGTGTGAAACAGATCGCCAGTCCAGGTTCGATGCGTGAGACAGGGCACTCAGGGCCAGTGCACTCCCTGAGGGATGGCATGGGGAGGGAGGTGGGGGGGCATTCAGGATGGGGGACATGTGCACCCGTGGCTGATTCATGTCAATGTATGGCAAAAACCATCACAATATTGTAAAGTGATTAGCCTCCAACTAAATAAATTTAGAAAATTAAAATGTACATGGGATTTGTTTTGCTTAGATATGGTAAGGTACACAGAAACAGATAGAACTGTCGTGAAAGATGGTTTTTAAATTTTGTTTGTTTATTTTTGGGCTGCATGGCATGTGGGACTTTAGTTCCCTGACCACGGATCAAACCTGCGCCCCCTGCATTGGAAGTGCAGAGTCTTAACCACTGGGCCACCAGGAAAGTTTCAGGATGAAGTTTTTATACTCACAGATCCATAGAAATAGGAGGCAGAGCCACACAGAAAAGTGCCATGGGTGATCAGGAGGCAGAAGAGAAACAGAAGCGTGGGTGGAAGCCTTTAGGGCGATTTTTGTGGGAAAGGCAAGGCAGGTTAGGGTTAGCAAGCTGAGCAAATCTGAGGTTAGACAGGTACACACTTTGAGCAGCCTGGGCTGTAAAGGTGGTCTCTAGTTGTCTATAACTCCTGGAGTGATTTAAGGTGGGGACTGTGATCCATACTGATAAGATGAGTTGGGTTGGGAATTGCACTCTGGATTGGTTGATTTGCATATCAAAGGGATGTCCTCAGGCAGGCTGTTTGCTGTCTCCAGAAATTAGCTGACTCTGGGAGGGGCAATCCCTCTCTGGGTCCGCAAAGACCCCAAGATGTCAAAGCATCATAAAGTGCAGAGAATAGAAAATGTGATTAAAACACTCTTTCCTCCTACCCCTGGCAACTACTAATCTGCTTTCTGTCTCTATGGGACTTTCCTATTCTGGATACTTTATATAAATGGAACCACAACAATACATGACCTTTCTGGCTTCTTTCATTTTATATAACGCTGTCAAAATCCATCCATGTTGTAATGTACATTAGTAGTTCATTCCCTAGCAGCAGTCACAAAACTGCTTTCTGTTTCTTGGTTTCATTACTCGACGTAACCAGCATCTTCATCATCTCCTCTTCTCCTCCTTCACCTTCCTCTTCATCGAGTTGACCATTTTCCTTCTTTTCTTGGTTCCCTGATTCCTTAGTTCCCTGATCTATCTTCTTTCAGTTCAGTTCAGTTCAGTTCAGTTCAGTCACGCAGTCGTGTCCGACTCTTTGCGACCCCATGAATTGCAGCGCGCCAGGCCTCCCTGTCCATCACCTTCTCCCGGAGTTCACTCAAACTCACCTCCATCGAGTCAGTGGTGCCATCCAGCCATCTCATCCTCTGTCATCCACTTCTTCTCCTGCCCCCAATCCCTCCCAGCATCAGAGTCTTTTCCAATGAGTCAACTCTTCACATGAGGTGGCCAAAGTACTGGAGTTTCAGCTTCAGCATCATTCCCTCCAAAGAAATCCCAGGGTTGATCTCCTTCAGAATGGACTGGTTGGATCTCCTTGCAGTCAAGGGACTCTCAAAAGTCTTCTCCAACACCACAGTTCAAAAGCATCAATTCTTCAGTGCTCAGCTTTCTTCACAGTCCAACTCTCACATCCATACATGACCACAGGAAAAACCATAGCTTTGACTAGACGGACCTTTGTTGGCAAAGTAATGTCCCTGCTTTTGAATATGCTATCTAGGTTGGTCATAACTTTTCTTCCAAGGAGTAAGTGTCTTTTAATTTCATGGCTGCAATAACCATCTGCAGTGATTTTGGAGCCCCCCAAAATAAAGTTTAACACTGTTTCCACTGTTGCCCCATCTATTTCCCATGAAGTGATGAGACCAGATGCCATGATCTTCGTTTTCTGAATGGTGAGCTTTAAGCCAACTTTTTCACTCTCCTCTTTCACTTTCATCAAGAGGCTTTTTAGCTCCTCTTCACTTTCTGCCATAAGGGTGGTGTCATCTGCATATCTGAGGTTATTGATATTTGTCCCAGCAATCTTGATTCCAGCTTGTGCTTCTTCCAGCCCAGCGTTTCTCATGATGTACTCTGCATAAAAGTTAAATAAGCAGGGTGACAATATACAGCCTTGACGTACTCCTTTTCCTATTTATCAGTCTGTTGTTCCATGTCCAGTTCTAACTGTTGCTTCCTGACCTGCATATACATTTCTCAAGAGGCAGGTCAGGTGGTCTGGTATTTCCATCTCTTTCAGAATTTTCCACAGTTTATTGTGGTCCACACAGTCAAAGGCTTTGGCATAGTAAATGGAGTATTTATTCAAATAATTTTCTTCTTTTAAAATTTGGTCTTTAGGGACTTCTCTAGTGGCCCAGTGGCTAAGACTTTGAGCTCCCAATGCAGGGTGCCCCGATTTGATCCCTGGTCAGGGAACTAGATCCCACATGCTGCAACTAAGCATTTGCATGCCACAACTAAGGTTCAGCACAGTCAAATAAATAAAAGTAAATTTAAAAAATATCTTTAGAAATTTGGTCTTTAAATTTAAAGATTAAACTCTTTATTTTGAAGTGATTATAAGTTCACAGAAAGGTACAAAGAAATATATAGGGGAATCCAGTGCACCCTTCACCCAATCTCTCCCATGTTGACAGCTTACATAACTATAGTGTTGTAGCCACGCATTCTGGGAAACAAACTCACTCAGAAGGACAATGTAGATAGTGGAGTGCAGTTAATTACACCGGTGGGCCCAAGGCAGAGTCTCCTCTTAGCCAAGGACCCTGACCAGTTTTTGTGAAAACTTTATATACCCTAAGCATACGTGCTAAAACCCACCTCCCCAAATTCTCTGAAACTAGTCTGAACAAAGGAAAAAGAAAGATACAATCAAAGTCAACCCGTGCCCAAACTCACCTCCCCAAATTCCCTGAAACTAGTCTGAACAAAGGAAAAAGTAAGATACAATCAAAGTCAACCCGTGACTCATATACCTTAAACTTAGGTAGTTAACAGTGGACAATTATCAATAGGCTTGTGGTCATTCCCTAATAAGCATAATAGAATGTTTGATTCTATTCGGTCACACAGATAATTAGGGTATTCTTTTAGGCAATGGAGAGCCCTGGGGCTCTTCCTTCCAGGGGCCTGGTTTTCCAGTTGGTATGTTGTTTCCATAGATGCTGGGCATAGACCTCAAAGTCCACAGTCTGGCCCAAGATGGAGTCCTGCTTTCAAGATAGAGCCTGTTCTGTTTCCTCCCTCAACAGTACATTATCCCAACCAGGAAGTTGACATTGACACAATCCATGGAGCTCATTCTTGTGTCTCCATTTGTAACACACTCATTTGTGTGTGTGTGCATGCTTGCGTATGTGTCCGTGTGTGTGGCTAAACAATTTTAGTTACGTGTGGCTTTTTCCACCACGGTCATGGTGCTTAACGGTACCTTTACCACAAGACCCCTTCATGCTACCCTTTTGTTAGGTAGTTAGAATAGGAAACAGGAGTCCAAAATGGCGGTGGCTAAAACACAAGGAAGGGAAAAGCCCGGGAAAACAGAACAAAGGAAGGTCCAAGGAGGGTCCAAGGACCAGAGTGAGGACCTCAGCTAGAACCAACAGCACTCCTGGCTAGCCCAGTTTACACAGGGCAGGCCCGGGGGAGGAGAGAACATGTAAAAAGAGAGCCGAAGGGCTCTCTCTGTCTCTCTCCCGCACACTGGCGTGCTTTCCCACTCTATTCTCTTCGCTTCTTTGGGTCAGCATGCCCTCACGCCTCGAGGATGGATTCTCCTGCTATTTTCTAAGTAAAATAGAGCTGTAACACGGAGCTGTAACACTGATTTGTTTGAGAGCTATAACACTGTCCAAGACCCGAAAGCTGTGACGTTCTGAGGGCTTTAATGTCCGTCACTCCAAAATCTTTGTTGTGACGAGACAGAACTGAGGAGCATACACTCTCCTGATACCTTCATAGACACATCCACATCCGGAACCTTACCAACATCCGCTATCCCCTGGCAATGACTAATCTATTTGTTGGTCATCTCTGTCATTATGTTATTTCAAGAATGTTCTATAAATGTAATTATATTCTATGTATCCTTGTGAGTTTGACTTCTTTCACTCAGTGTAATTTCCTCGAGGATCATTCAAGTTGATGCATGTATGAATCGGTCGTCCCTCTTCATTGTTGAGTAGTATTCCGTGGTATGGACATACCAGGTTTGTTTATCAATTTACCTATTGAAATTTGCATAGTTTCCAGGTCTGGCTCCTACAAATAAAGCTACTGTGAATATCTATGTATAAGTTTCTTTGTGAAAAAAAGTTTTTGTTTCTCTGGGATGTATGTCAGGAGTGCAATTGCTGGGTTTTAAAAGAATCTTCCAAACCAGTTTATAGAGTGACTGTACCATGTTACCTTTCCATCAGCAGTATATGAATGATCTAGTTTTTTGGGGTTTTTTTTTTTTTGCATCTTTGCCAGCATTTGGTGGTGGTGTTATTTTCTATGTTAGCCATTTATCAGACCTTGTAAATGTTTTGTTAGATTTTACCTAAGTATTTAATTTTCTTTGAAGCAGTGGTAAGTGGTACTGTGGTTTTTTATTTCAGTTTCCACATATACATCTGTATTATATAAAAATGGAAATCATTTATGAGTATTATTGATGTCTTGTGATGTTTCTGCACTTACTTTGTAGTTCTATGAGTTTTTGGTAAGATTCTTGAGATTTTCTATGCAGATGTTCATGTTGTCTGCAAATAGTAGTTGTACTTCTTTTCTGATCTGTATACTTTTTTTTTTTTTTGTCTTACTGCACTGGCCAGAACTTTCAGTGCATGCGTGCTAAGTCACTTCAGTTGTGTCTGACTCTTTCTGACCCCGTGGACTGTAGCCTGCCAGGCTCCTCTGTCTATGGGGATCCTCCAGGCAAGAACACTGGAGTAGGTTGGCATGCCCTCTTCCAGGAGATCTTTCCAACCCAGGGATCAAACCCACATCTCCTGTATTGACAGGAGGGTTCTTTACTAGTAGTGCCACTTGAAAAGCCCCTATATTAGAAAAGAGTGGTCCCAGTGAACATTCTAACCTTTTTCTTGATCTTATAGGGAAAGCTCTCAGTGTTTCACCTTTACATATGATACCAACTACAGGATTTTATAGAAGTTCCCCTGTATCCCTGTACTGAGAGGTTTTCTTGAAATCATGAATGGCTTAATTTTGTTGAATGCCTTTTCTGCATCAATTGCTATGACATTAACATTTTTCTTTTTTGCCTGTTGATATGATGTATTAAAATGGATCATCTTTGAATAGTTAACCAACCTAGCTTACCTGGAATAAATCCCACTTGGTCATGGTATATGGTATATTATTTTAGGTATATATATGTATACACACATACATGTGTACATACATATATGTATACACACATGTGCACCCATATACACATATATGTATACATGTGTGTATATATATTTGGATTGCTTTTTACTCACCCTGATATTGACTTTTACTCTGACAAATGTAGAATCCAGAATGGTGCCTTTTTATAAATGAGCAAAACCATGTGCTGTAACTACAATTTTTGGCATAAGTGGGCTTTTGCCAGTTCCCAGATGCTATGTGCTACTTAAAGACCACATATATTTCCTTAAGACAGAGCTTCTCAGCCTTGGTACCATGTACATTTGGGGCTGGATTATTCTTTGCCGTTGAGACCGTTTTGTGCACTGTAGGATTTTTATCAACGTCTCTGGTCTACTCACTGGATGCCACCTGCATCCTGCCAGTCATGACAACCCAAAGTGCCTCCAGACATGGTCAGACTTCTCTGTGTGTTGTTTGTGTGTGTGTGTGTTGAGTGTGAGGGGTTGTTTGGAAATCACCACCCTCTCAAGAACTGCTGCTTTAATATACTTAGCCTCTACCTACCCCTCTGGAGAAGGAAATGGCAATCTACTCCAGTACTATTGCCTGGAAAATCCCATGGACAGAGGAGCCTGGTAGGCTACAGTCCATGGGGTCTCAAAGAGTCGGACACGACTGAGCGACCTCACTAGTCACTACCTACCCCTAACTGGGGAGATGTCCTTGTGTCTTGGCTGTGAAACAAAGATATGTGAGCATGGATACTACAATAGGATCTGCCTTTTTAATAGCAATGATAACATATCTGACATCTTCTAAGCATTTATTGTGCCAACCATGCTAAGCACTTTACCTATATTCTGTCCTCAGACCCAGAGAGGTAAGGTGCTGCTAATATCTCTGCTTTTCAAACTAAAGCATAACAGGTTAAATGATGCCCAAGATAACACATTTTCTATTATTATTTTAATTTTTTAAATTATGCAAGTATGATAATACAATTGCAGGAGATTTGAAAAATCCAGAATTATTATCATTTTTGCCCACACCGCACGGTATGGAGGATCTTAGTTCCCCGACCAGGGATCAAACCCATGCCCCTGCAGTGAAAGCATGGAGTCCTAACCACTGGACCACTGGGGAAGTCCCTAAGATCTCACGTTTCCTAAATGGTGAAGCCAGGTCTGTCTGACTCTAGACCTCATGTCTTTGGCCCTTGGATCCACTGCCTTGCCACCTGATTCTGTCACTCCTCCCCTCTCATCCCTCGGTGGACACGGTGTGTCTCCAGACCCCCGTCTGCGCACCTAACTCCTCCCACATTCCCACCCCAGGCTGTTCTCCCCACCCTGCACCCCACCCATCAGAACTCCCCCCAGTGCTGAAATACTTTAAACCTTCAGGCCTTCCCTTTGTGCTGTTCTCTTAGCCCAGCCGCTCCTTCTCCCTGTGCTGAACCTGAAGCTCAACTTTAATACCCAGTTGTGATGGCTGCTGCTCTGTAAAACAGGGATCCCCTGCCCCTGTTGTACGTACGGGTCTGTGGCATGTTAGGAACTGCTGAGTGGTGGGTGAAACTGAAACCAATCCCCCCACCAATAATCTCTAGTCTTCAGTCCACAAAAGGGTAGTCTGGTTCTGTCTGCCCGTCTTTACCCCCAGACACTCACTTTTTGCTGCTCTTCCCCAAGATGTCACGTGTGTCCCTCCAAAGCACTGCTCTTATTCCTGGAAGATGCTTCTCCGTGAGGCCTTGAAAAATGCCATGTGATGGTGCGGCAGTGCCTGCTGCCCATGCAAGGAGCAGTCTCACAGTTCCCTTGCCATGGGTCCTGGTGGATTCCAGCTGCCCTTCCTCCTGGAACGTGGTTCTGAGTCCTCCCCAGCCCCTTCCTGGCTGCCCTCCTCTAGCAGTGCCCAAGATTGCTGTGTAACTCTTAAGGCCCAGCCTCAGAGCTGGATACAGGATTACCAGGGTGGCCTAAGTTGAACCCTGGGGGACTGAGCAGACTCTACTTCCCCAAACCCAGACATTCCAGCTGTTAATACCACCTAGAATTATAGTGACATTCTTGGTCTCTGAACTTAGTTGGATCATTGGACTAAGCCCTCTCAGTCCCAGTTGCTCCTGTTCCTTAATCTTCTGATGTCCCATATTTATGATTAGTTTCAAAAACTCAAATGTAAGGCATAGTTCTGGAGTCAGGCATCCCTGGATTGAATCTGGGCCCTAGCACTCATGAACTGGGAGACTCCACTTGAAGTCACTACCATAAGTTACAAACCACTTAACTTCTTGTTATTTTTTTAAATATAAATATTGTTAAGTACTCTTTTGTCTTTACTTTTTAAAAAATATTTATTTATTTATTTGGCTGCACCAGGCTTTAGTTTCAGCACTCAGGATATTTAGTTGCAGCATGCAAAGCCTTGCTTGCAGCCCTTGAGAACTAGTTCCCTGGATAGAACCCCGGTCCCCTGCATTGAGGGGTGTGAAGTCTTAGCCACTGGACCACCAGGGAAGTCCCAAGCCACTCAATTTCTGTGTGCTTCTTTTCCTCCATCTATAAAACAGACATGACAGTATTCACACCATAAGCTTTGTTATTGTTCAGTCCAACTCTGCGACCCCATGGACTGCAGCACGCCAGGCTTCCCTGTCCTTCACCATTTCCCGGAGTTTGCTCAAACTCATGTCCATTGAGTTGATGATGCTATCCAACCATCTCATCCTCTGTCGTCCCCTTCTCCTCCTGTCTTCAATCTTTCCCAGCTTCAGGGTCTTTTCCAATGAGTTGGCTCTTCGTATCAGGTGGCCAGAGTATTGAAGCTTCAGCTTCAGCATCAGTCCTTCCAGTGAGTATTTAGGGTTGAGTTCCTTTAGGATTGGCTGATCTGATCTTGCAGTTTAAGAGACTCTCAAGAATCTTCTCCAGCACCACAGTTTGAAAGCATCAATTCTTCAGCGCTCAGCCTTCTTTATGATCCCATTTCACATCTGTACATGACTACAGGAAAAATTATAGCTTTAACTGGACAGAACTTTGTCAGCAAAGTGATTCTGCTTTTTAATACACTGTCTAGGTTTGTCAGTAGCTTTTCTTCCAAGGAGCAAGCGTCTTTTAATTTCATGGCTGTAGTCACCATCCACAGTGATTTTGGAGCCCAATAAAATAAAGCTCACCACACCATGAGCTTGATGAGGATTAAATGAGATAAGACATGCCAAGCGTTTGTACAACACCTGTCATATAGCAAGTGCCAGTAAGAGGTGATGGTGAGGATGATTGTGGTGACCTGTGTTTTCACCTGGGTCAAGTCAGGTGGGTCTTGCCTGGGTCTCTGCCTTTCTATGCCACTGTCACGCTGTGTCAGACTCAGGACGTTTTGAGTCAGAACCCCAGTGGCTTGAGGATTTCCCCGAGACACGTTTGGGGCTGCCACAGCTCTGTATCTTGATCCCAGAGAGCCCTCTAGTGGCTGATCTGCGAATGTGCAGGCGCAGGAGACAAAGGGAAGGAGGGACCTGGTGGGGAGAGAGGTGGGCCGGGTAGGGAAAGGCTCTCTATGAGAAGAGCAAGGAGTTTTCTAGGGAGACCCCCCAGTCTGGGATCAGACCTGAAAATGGTCTCACTACTGTGAAGTGCTACCTGTGGGACTTCAGATCCACCCCTTCTCCTCTGCAGGCCTCAGGGTGAGGAGCATTGGGAATGATGATGAACTGGATCTGTGTTTCCCAGACAGAGGTGATTTAGGGGACCCTGGACAGTCATTTTGAAAACCGGAATGTTTATGTGTTTTCATGTGGCGCTAGAAAAATTAGTAACTTTCACTTCTTTTCGTCTATGGATATTATCCTTTTAGAGAGTGAGAAGTGAAATCGCTCAGTTGTGTCCCATTCTTTGATACCCCATGAACTGTAGCCTGCCAGACTCCTCTGTCCATGGGATTTTCCAGGCAAGAATACTGGAGTGGATTGCCATTTCCTTCTCCGCGGGGATCTTCCTACCCTAGGGATTGAACCCAGGTTGCCTGAATTGCAGGCAGACTTCTTCCTGGCTGAGTCACAAGGAAAGTCCGAAAGTGAAAATGAAAGCCCCTCAGTCATGTCCAACGCTTATGCAGTCCATGGAATTCTCCAGGCCAGAATATTGGAGTGGGTAGCCTTTCCCTTCTCCAGGGGATCTTCCCAACCCAGGGATCGAACCCAGGTCTCCCACACTACAGGCAGATTCTTTATCAGCTGAACCTCAAGGGAAGCCCTATCCTTCTAAGGTAAATAAAAATATTTTTTAAAATCTAAATACACTAAAAGAAAAATATTAAGTAAACAACAGAACAGGTGTCATTTTATCAGGATCAAAATCATCAAAGTAAAATCAAAAAGCAACAGAACTTTGGGCGCCGCTGGACTAGATTCTTTGTGGTTTCCTGCACCGAGCTGATAAGCTGATCCTATCTGCATACTATACCTGGCATTGTTCCCTAGCATAAGGGTCACCATTTATTGTTTATGCTGCTATCAGCTCTTTGAACTTCTCTCTCGGAATAGGGGTATTATTTACTCTTCATTTTACTGACCAGTGAGAGGCCCGGTCATACCTGCCTGAGGCCACGTTATGGTGTGGCAGAGCTGGTTTGGAACCGAGCCCATTTGACCCCTGAGCCTCTGTCAGCTGTGGTACCACCCACGCGCATGCCTTCTCTGCCTACCTGCATTGGGAGCTGGACAGCAGGGACCAGACCCTCCAGTCTCAGTGATGGACCAGCAAGCCCTGCACGGACCAGGTTGCCTGGCGACATTCACATCCAGCTGGGCCTCAATGTGAGCTATGGAGCTGTGGCCACAGGTGACTCTGGGCCTCCGGGAACTGGCCTCCCAAGACCTGTGATGTTAAGCCCCCTCAGCCTGGCCACTGCGATGTGGTGCCAAGGGTGCTGGCCAGAGGTCAGCAGTCCTAAAGTCTTGTCCTGGGCCTTTCATTTACTCGCTCCTTAGCAGACCTGTCCAATCACTGTGCCCCGCTGTGTCAGAACTAGAGGCAGTTTTCCAAACAGTGTCCTAAGCCCCACCCCAGAGGTTCTGATTTTGTATGTATGGGTGGAACTCAGGGATCTGCAGGTTAGCTGTTTTGCAAGGGAATCATGGTGCTTAGTGACCTGTGGGGTCCCTTCCAACCCCAGACTCCATGAACCTTAGCTTGGAATGGCCAGTAGACCCCTGTGACCTTCCCCTGACCCAATCCCAAACAGCCTAGGTGACAAAGAAAATAACAGTAAAAAAGATATTTTATTGTTAAAAAAACAACAGATGAGGAATGAAACCAGGCACCCCATCATTCACGCTCACAGTCGCCCGCACAGCCGTGAACCACACACACAGACACACTTTCACCCACACAGCTCCCTCTAGCTGTAAGCAGCAGCCTTGTGGGTAAGAGTCACCATTTCTCTTCCTTTTTTCTTTTGTCTCCCTAAACAACACACATGAAGAAGCAGTGGACCAGAGTGGCAGGGGAAGGAGTGGCCAGGCCACCAGAAGCTCTGGTCCCTCTCACTCCTGGCTACATACATTCTGCACGTGTGCACACGTACTATACATGGACGCCCATGTGTGCAGACATGCGCCCACACTGACCCTCCATGCATAGGGTTGAGTCACTGCAGGTAATACTTGGATTGGCAGGTCTCTGAGACAGAGGGGCAGGAGAGGACCCTCCTGGTGTCTGACTCCCTGCTGCCACCCTTCCCTGCGCAAGAGTTGACTTCCTTGTGTCTAGGGAGGACATTGAGTCCCTATGGGGCAGCTCATCCAGACAGCAAGGTTGAAAAGTGCCTAAGAATTATTTTGAAAATGAAGAATCGTGCCCTTCTTGCCTTTGGCCCAAAGTGCTTGCGAAACTTGGGCTGAAGAGCCCAGAGTTTCATGAGGTCTGAATTCTTTAACAAAGATGGTTCAGGGCTGCACAGATCCTGGCAGGCCCTGGCTGGTAGAAAGTCACATGACTTAGAAAAGGAGGGACAAGGTGCTTGGAGTTAGATTAGAGGAGTGGGACCACCAGAAGACTGAAGCCAAGTGATGCCCCTGGGGAACCTTCGTCACCGAGGCTCATCAGCTTACCTCCGATGCCTGGCAGGCAGGGTGCACAGGTGGCATGTGGTAGCTGCTCACCTGCTGCTCACCTCTCAGCCCCTTGGAGAGCCTCTGTTGCCCCGCAGGGCTTGTGACCTTGGGCCTTGTCTCTACAGCAGGTGTGGCACTTGCCTGTGAGGCACAGGCCCGCCATGGCCTGCAGAGCACAGCTGTGGGCAAGTCTAAGAGGGTGCCCTTCAGGGTCAGCCTACTAGTTCAGGCTCTGAATCCCTGGGGACCATCAGGGGGTCCCACCACCTCTTGCCTATCCCAGGAGTCAGTTTTTCCTGGGTTTCCAGGGTAACAGCTCTGGGCACCCCCTTTCTGCTGGGGGCCCTGGTGCTGTGTCTGGAGCTCTACCCTCAGCTTCCCTCCATCCTCAGGGACCAGCTGGGGTCTGCAAGAGCACATTTCAAGATTTGGCAGCTTGGACTGGGTATGGGGGCTTCCCTCCCTCTTTCCCAACCATGCTCAATTCACACCCCACCAGTCGGAGGGGAGGTGTCGGGTCCTCAGCCTCCTGCCTGCCTCCCTCTGAGGATAGCTAGAACATGACCTCCTCACAGCTCCCGTAATCACTCTCCACCATGTCAGAGCCCTCATAGTTGGGGGGGGCCTGGGGCTGGCCCCGGCCCAGGGGGTGCCCACCCCCTACCTCACAGTCGGCGTAAGAGGGTCCAGCCCGGCTGAGGCGCATGCTCACCCCCTTGTAGCCCCCTTCTGCCAGGCAGGGCCCTCCCCCTCCCTGCTGGAACTGCGAGTGGTAGTAGCTGATGGCTGTGTACTCATTGAGACAGGGAGCCGGCAGGTGCTCCCGGGGACTGGGGGGCCGCGGGGGGATCAGATCTTCCAGGTTCTGGTTGCTGTAACGGGGTGGGAGAGGTGCTCGCTTGTTTTCCAGCTCCAGTGGGAAGGGGAAGCCCCCGTAGAGGCCACTGGGGTCTGGCATCACGGCTGGGTTCTGGTGGCAGTGAGGCGACGGTGACAGAGGGCCAGGGGTGACTTCGGAGTGGGGGTACTCCCAGCGCTCCTTCCTGGAGTAAGTTGGGGGCCAGACCGTGGCTCCGCCTGGGTATACTGAAAGGGAACACATGATAGGGTGAGCTCTGAGTTTCCCAGGTGAAGGTTCCAGCTGGCCTTAGAGCTAATGTACATGACTTAGCATGTGGCAGGGAAGAGCCAAGGAGTCAGTGGGTATGCGGCCCATCTGTGTGTGTTGTCTCTGGCAGCTTAAATTAATATCTAGAATCCAGTGGGGCCAAGTTGAAAGCCAGAGGTTTAACTCAAAGCCAGCCCATTTTGCAAATCTGTGCCACTGCTTCAAGGGTCAGTGAATAAGGGAAGAATCTGAATGGCTCCATGCAGCCAACTCCCATTCCTGGAGACAGCAGCTCCATCAAAATCCTACTGGTGAGTTTTGTCTCCTTAATTGAAGGAAACAAACATGTCTTTTGGACTAGGAGATGTGATGGTGTCTATCACAGGGAGTGATTACATGAGACGTGGCTTGGAAGCTTGGTGATCAGGCATCCTTGGTCCTACCTCTATCCCTGGTCCTACCTCTATCCCTGAAGAGTTGGGAGAGTTACAACAAGTCACTGTGTCTATATGGGTCCCAGTTACCCTAATGGCAGACAGTTAATGCCAATAACTGTTGAACTATTAGTAAGTAAGTCTGGAAACATAAAGTACTTTACAAATTCACCTCCTGTTGAGCTGAAGATGAGAGGAGGGTGAAGATCCCTCCTCAGGGTGAGCCAGGTCTGGCCCAAGGCTGCTGTACCTCTAGACTGGGTGGCTAGCCAACTAGACAACTGCCTCTCACTCTCCCTTTTCAGAAAAGTGTAAATATACATGTAAGTGAGTTAAAGTCACTCAATTGTGTCCAACTCTTTGCAACCCCATGAACTATACAGTCCATGGAATTCTCCAGGCTAGAATACTGGAGTGGGTAGCTTTTCCCTTCTCTAGGTAGTCTTCCCAACCCAGGGATCAAACCCAGGTCTCCTGCATTGAAGGTGGATTCTTTACCAGCTGAGCCATCAGGGAAACCCAAGTAAATATATATAGAAGCTCCCTTTTAACCCCATGGGTCCTCCCCACCCCCATCCAGGGTCTGTGGGTTTCTGCCATGGACGTCAGTCCTGGGGAGTGACTTGGAATTTAGACGAGTGCATCACAGTTCAGTGGAACGAGGCATAGACTCTTGAGTCCAGAGGCCTGGAGTCTGGTCCAGCCCACTAGTGCACCCTGACCTTGACCACATCCCTTCGTGGACTGGATGGTGGCTGAAAACTGTCATGTCTCAGATAATGGAGTGTTTCCATCTACTGCCCTGTCCCATCGATCCCAGAGGCTAACAGCCTATGGCTATACTGACCCATCTCCTCGCCTGACCATCTCCTCTTAATGATGGCCTCGTTGTCAGGGTGGGAAGAGACCGCAGCTGGCGGGAGTCTGGGAGGAACGCTGCAGACCATGGGCCGTTGCTTAGAGCTGGGTCCGAAAGTGACAAGTTCATTTGGAGCCGAGGTCTTGCCTGGCTCCATTTGGTTCAGGTTGTTGCAGGAGCTGGTGCTCAGGGGGTTGAGCTCAATGGCAGGTGTGGCTTGGGTGTCAACACCCACACTCCTGGCCAGGAGATCTGGGTCCTCCATGGCCACGGGCTTGTGTGACTTGCAACGGCGGCAGTAGAAGAGAAGCACCGTGGAGATGACGACGATGACCAGCAGGGCCACTATGATGATCAGAATCTCCTGCTGTCCCCAGTCCCCCCTTGTGATCTCAGGGGTGACGAGGCAGTGTCCTTCTGAGCAGCCCCTGGCCTCCATTTCACACCTGCAGGGACAGAGAAGTAGAGGATGCAGTCACTGTATAGGCCTTTCCGTGTCCCCTCTTTATTTATTATTTATTTGGCTTTCTTGAGTCTTAGTTGCTGCATGCAGGAGCTTTCTTTGCAGTTCACAGATTCTCTAGTTGTAGCAGGTGGGCTCTGAAGCACTCAGGCTTAGTAGTTGCAGCCCGTGAGTTTAGTTGCCCCATGGCATGTGGGATCTTAGCTCCCTGACCGGGTGCTGAGAGAAAGGACTTTAAGATAAACATATGGGGGAATCTTGGAGAAGCCCTTTCCTTCTCTGGGTCTGTTTCCCCACCTGTAAAATGGGTGGGTGGACCACACCACTGGATCTCTTACATATACACTGACAGCAGGGTGGAGGGTCCCTTGAGAGTGTGTTATAAATAGAATCTCAGGCCTCCTTCCTTGGAGATTCCAATTTAATTGTTCCAGGAATTTTTATTTTTCATGTCTCCCTCATGATTTTTAAAGGTTTCCAAGTTGGGAATTCATAAAACCAGTGAATTGCCAGAAGCCTCTTTGTGTCTAGGCTTATCGTGGGTGACTCTCCTTCCCTGGCAACCCCAGGGCAGCATTACACAAGGCACAGGTAGCTAGTGGTGGGGCATGAGTCCACAGTGGAGCCTGTCCCGAGGGGAATCATTGCCCCCAGGCCACTTTCTGAAAAGTCAGGGGCCAGAGCAAGAGAATAAGAACTTGAGCATTTTCAGACTTCAGCAAAGACCAGAAATGCCTGAGGAGCTGGTATGTAGATTCCTGGACCCCAGCCTGGCGAGTCCAGTCCACTGGGTTCAGCAGAGGGCTTGGGCGGTCTGTCTGAATAGCAAGTGCCTCCCCTCATGGGGTGTTCCTGATGCAGGTGGTGGGAGGAAGAAGGCCTGACCCCTGGAAAAGGCCACAAGGCCAGGTCGCTGGATTACTCGGCCCCTGGCTGCCCACTGGCCTCTTTAGGGCTCAGAGGGCAGAGGTGCTGCCAACCTCAGGGAGAGGAGCCCACAGCTGGGGGCCTCTCCTGTGCTCACCTGTCTCCTGTGTACGGGTAAGGGCAGACACAGGGGGCTCCCTCGGGCGAGGAGATGCAAGTTCCACCTTCCAGGCAGGGAGTTGAGGTGCAGTTCTCCTTTCTTTGTTCGCAGTGCCTCCCGGAAAATTGTGGGCGGCACACGCAGACATATCCTGGGAGGAAAGGACAAGGAGGTGAGAGGACACACTGGCCTCGTGGTCTGGTGACTGCGGGTGGACAGAGCCTCCAGGATGGAGGGGGACCTTGAGTGTTTGCAGATCCCGGGGTCCACACTTAGCTACTGAGTGCTCCCCTCTGCCACATGCTCCGTGTTGGGCAGTGGTGCTCAGCTGGGCAAGAAGACTTGATTCCTGCCCTTAAACAACTTACAGCCTACAGGGAACAGTCATCTAACAGATACTAATGGGTATCATCATTGTCATCCTAGACAATGCTATTCAGTGTAGTCACTGTTCTAAGTGTCTTCAAGTATTAGCTCATCTGACCCACCCATTGGCTCTGAGATTGGTTGCTGTTATGGTCCTCATCATTAGTTATTATTATTGTCCTTGCGCCTGGGGACAGGTGGAAGTTGATGGCTGGCCAGGAAGCGAGGCCTGGGAATGTATGACATTGGCTCAGAGTTACACCACAAGCAAATGGCAACTGTGGGGGGGATCAAACTGAGACAGTTATATATCATATCAGTATATTAGTAATTATTATAAAAACTCATTTTATTGAAAGGAAGTGTTAGGGGAGGAAACTAGCCTAAACTAGGGACCAGGGGAGGTTTCCTGGAGGAGGTGGTATTTTAGTTCAGACCTGAAGGATGAGTAAAAATTAGCCAGGCAAAAAGATAGAGTGGCAAAGAAGAAGATGCTTTAAGCAAAGGAGAACGTGTGCAAAGATGCAGAGGAGAGAGCATGACATATCACCAGGGGCCAGGGCGGGGGTGAGCCTAGGGAGCAGAGGGGAGAGTGGGAGCAGGAGGGCCGGCAGGTGAAGGGTACAGTGCATGCGAGCCATAGGCAGGAGTAAGAAATCGGGACTCCATCAATGGCACCCCAGTCCAGTACTCTTGCCTGGAAAAATCCCATGGATGGCGGAGCCTGGTAAGACTGCAGTCCATGGGGTCGCTAAGAGTCAAACACGACTGAGCGACTCCCCTTTCACTTTTCACTTTCATGCACTGGAGAAGGAAATGGCACCCCACTCCAGTGCTCGTGCCTGGAGAATCCCATGGATGGAGGAGCCTGGTGGGCTGCAGTCCATGGGGTCACTAAGAGTCGGACACGACTGAGTGACTTCCCTTTCACTTTTCACTTTCATGCATTGGAGAAGGAGATGGCAACCCACTCCAGTGTTCTTGCCTGGAGAATCCCAGGGACGGGGGAGCCTGCCATCTATGGGGTCGCACAGAGTCAGACACGACTGAAGTGACTTAGCAGCAGCAGCAGCAGCTGAACAGCAAGGGGAAGCTGCCACTAGGGTCTGAGCAGGACAGTGATGTGCTCAGATCTGCACTGTGTAAGGATGGCTCTGGTGTCCTGCTGGAAGATGCTAGTGGAGGGACAGAAGCAGGAGAGCAAGGAGGTGGCTGGTGCAGAAGAGAAGATGAGAGGTGGTGAGGGCTGGGCTCAGACTCATGGCAGTGGGGACACAGAAGTGATGGACTCCTTGGATATCTCAGGTAGAAATGACAGTAATATCAGTCAGGCAAACATTAGAAAACGGGAGAGTGCCAGGTGTTGACCGGGATATAGGTGCTTAGGAACCCCATGCACTTGCTGTGGAAGCACAGACTGCTGCAGCCATGCTGGACAGCAATCTGACCTGACTTAGTCAAAGTATTGGTATACTCTGGGTTTGTGAATTTCATGTGTGTGTGTGTGTGTGAAAGTTCTCATGTAGGTTCATAAGATGACATGGAAGGATGTTCAGTGCAGCCCTGTTGATGGAAGTGGGATGTCCATTGCTAGGAAAGTGGAGAGGGGAAACGTAGGCACATGCACACCTTGGCAAATTGAGCTGAAATTAAACATAGTAGGAGGGAAGTTCAAGAGGGAGGAGACATATATATATGCCTATGGCTGATTCATGTTGATGTATGGCAGAAACCAATGCAACATTGTAAAGAAATTATCCTCCAATTAAAAGAAATAAATTAGAATAAAGAATTACTTGTGGCAGTGTGGATGGAAGAGTATAAAAATTCAAGCATGAGAAATATAGTTCATGCATGTTGAAAGGACACTTTTAAAAACTTTAGGGACCTCCTGGTGGTCCAGTGGTTAAGATTCCATGCTTCCACTGAGGGGTGAGGGTTTGATCCCTGGTCAGGAAACCAAGATCCCATATACTGTGCAGTATGGCAAAAAAAAAAAAAAAAAAAAAAAAAAAAAAAACCCCACACACTTTAAATGTTTACCTATGAGTTTGGGGAAGGGAAAAGGCAGTGGAGTATAAAGGGCAGTAAGAAAGAGAAACAGCATGGACCAATGATGACACGGATGTGTTGACCTCAGCCTTCTATATGGAGGTCCCCATTCACCCCCTTCCCCCATCCAGAAAAAAAAAGTAGATAGTTCTTGTTGAAGGAGAAAGAAGACTCTTGGCCTCCCCTGGTGTAAACATGCTGCTGCTGCTAAGTCGCTTCAGTCGTGTCCAACTCTGTGCGACCCCATAGATGGCAGCCCACCAGGCTCCCCCGTCCCTGGGATTCTCCAGGCAAGAACACTGAAGTGGGTTGCCATTTCCTTCTCCAATGCATGAAAGTGAAAAGTGAAAGGGAAGTCGCTCAGTCATGTCCGACTCTTAGCAACCCCATGGACTGCAGCCCACCAGGCTCCTCCACCCATGGGATTTTCCAGGCAAGAGTACTGGAGTGGGTTGCCATTGCCTTCTCTAGTATAAACCTAGCTGAGCCCAACTCACCAGACAGTAAAGGAAAAGGAGGAATTATTTCCACTGAGATCTGCACCCTGAGCCTGTCTCAAACTTCAGCCCTGTGACCTTGGCTGAATTCCCTTACCTTTCCAGGTATCCCTTCTGTAGCACAGTGGTTTCTTGAGCAGTAAAACAGAGCTTTACTTCCCTCTCCCCTCTCTCCCTCAAGGGGCTGCGTTAGAGAAATATACTCAGTCAGCTCTACAGTGATCCATGATTGCTAGTTCAGCATGTCAGGGTCCTCTGCAGAGGCTCCTGCGGTAAGCCTCGGGGTCAGCCACAGCCTTACCTGCCTCGCCAGTCGGTGAGCACTTCCCACCATTGAGACATGGGTTCCGGCCGCACTGGTCACTGGGGAAGCAGCACTCAGTGAGGGCCCGCCTCTCCAGCAAACCGGCCACCTTCTTGCCATGGACCAGCAGCTCCAGCACCTCTCTGTTGATCACAACAGCATCCAGGCAGCCTTCAAAGCCCTGGGAGACATTTGGGGAAGAATGCGAGTGGATGAGGCCACCCAGAAAGAGGTCTCGTTCAGGCTTCAGACCCTGGCAGTTCTCTGGGAGCTCAAGGGAGGTGCTTCTTGCACTGTCAACCAACAGGCGGACGGAAGTGTCCATCTCCTCCACCAGAACAGAGTGCCACTCGTGGTCATTCACGTGCAACCGGGAGGAAAGATTTCCATAGAAGCCACCTGGGCAGTGGTATTCCAGCTGGAGCACTCCGTTGACCAGCTGTAAAGAAAACCCAGATGACCATCAGCAAAACCAAGAAGTGCTTAGAAAAACCCTTGCTCAGAAGCTGCTAGTGCAAAGAATGTTAGTGTATTCTTACAGGTAAGAGGGGTAGTGATTTTTCAAGGCTGTATTTTTTTTTAGATATTGTATTCGTAGAGCATAAAACCCCTCAAGGTGCACTTCCATTTGTGGTCTCATTTGGCCCTTGCTGTTCTCCATGGAATGTCCTGGGCAGGGGTGGCATCTCCATTTCACAGATGAGGAAACTGAGGCCCAGAGACATCCCGCTGGACCCTGTCTTTTGGAGTCTTCTTCACAGGCCTCTCTAGTGTCCTACTCTCCTAAGCCTTCAGGGAAACCAAAAACCTCCCTTTCACCCTCACTCCCTTATTCAACAGTTCAGCAGTTCTTGAAGTGGATCTTAAAGATGATTTCAGGGGATCCACAAGCTGACAAAGGTTCATATAGTCAAAGCTATAGTTTTTCCAGTAGTCATGTATGGCTGTGAGAGCTGGACCATAAAGAATGCTGAACACTGAAGGATTGATGCTTTCAGACTGTGGTGCTAGAGAAGACTCTTGAGAGTCCCTTGGACTGCAAGGAGGTCAAACCAGTCAATCCTAAAGGAAATCAACCCTGAATATTCACTGGAAGGACGATGCTGAAGTTGAAGCGTGGATTCTTTGGCCACGTGATGTGAAGAGCCAACTCACTGGAAAAGATGCTGATGCTGGGGAAGATTGAAGGCAGGAGGAGAAGGGGATGGCAGAGGATGAGATGGTTGGATGGCATCATCAACTCAATGGACATGAGTCTGAGCAAACTCTGGGAGATGGTGAAGGACAGGGAAGGGTGGTGTGCTGCAGTTCGTGGGGTCACCAAGAGTTGGACACAACTTAGCAACTGAGCAACAACAACAACAAGTGAAACTATTAAGTAGAGCTGGATTAAGCAGAGCTTCCTCTGGGTGAAATATGAAGGTCTAACCCAATGTTTTCTAGAGGCTGGCCATTTGTACACAATCTTGACAATTTTTGCCCTGGTTGAATACTACACATATCTTTATTAAAAAGAACGTTTCATATTATTACAGCAAATAGAAAACCAATATAACTTGCCATTGAGGAAAGAGAATGTAAAAAATAAGTACATCTTATGTATAGAGAGAATAACATAGAAAATTACAATACTTTATCTAAAATAGATAGCCAATGAGAATTTGCTGTGTGACTCAGGGAACTTAAATATGGGCACTGTGACAGGCTAAATAGTGGGATGGGGAGGGAGATGGGAGGGAGGCCCGGGAGGGAAGGGACATGGGTGTACCTATGGGTGGTTCTTGTTGATGTATGACAGGAAATCACAAAATTCTGTAAAGCCATTATTGTTCAATTAAAAAAAATTTTTTTATAAGTACATCTTATACAAAACATTGTTATTAAATCACTGCTTTCACTTACCAAAGACCACAACTCCATTGATCCCTCCATTTTTTCACTGTTTCTCCCTTCTGTCATGTCCTCACTCCTCACCTTATCAAGCTTAAAAGTCCATAGACAAATTATTTTCCCTTTCTAACTTGGTAGATCTCACTTGGCAAATACACAAATCAGGTAAAACTCAACTTTCCCTCTACTCTGTATAGGTATTATGGAGCTGAACGTGGCTACGGAGTAACACACAGCCTTTGCTTATCGGTCTCCCTTTAATTTCATGGCCATGAGTCTCAAATGTGTCCTTCGTACTACCCAACAATTGTACAATTGTACTGTCTTGGTTGGGCTTCCCTGTTGGCTCAGACAGTAAAGAATCTGCCTGCAATGCGGGAGACCCAGGTTTGATCCCTGGGTGGGGAAGATCTCCCGGAGAAGAGAATGGCCACCCACTCCAGTATTCTTGCCTGGAGAATTCCATGGACAGAGGAGCCAGATGAGCCACAGTCCATGGTTTTGCAAAGTTGGACAAGACAGAGCGACTAACACTTTCACTGTCTTGTTTAGTCCCCTTGCTCTCCCAGATGACTATTTTCACAACTTCTCTCTCCTTAGACCCTTAATGCCTCTCTCCCCATCCTCACTCTTAGCGACCAGATGGGAAGTTATAGGCACAGTCACCATCACATCTGTCCATGTTGTCCAAAGCCAATCTCTCTATTCGTGCACTAGATCCCACCCTACCCTTCTTAACCTCCTATAGATTGGACAAGAGACCACTGACTATCTCTTCTCCTCCCTATATCTTTGTTCATTCTCTACTGGATCATTCCAGGCATCATATAGACATGCTGCTATTGCTCTAATCTTTTAGAAATATATATATTTATGTATTTATTTATTTTCCAGATCTTAGTTGTGACATGCAGGGTCTTTGACCTTTGTTGTAGCATGTGGGATCTTTAGTTGAGGCATAAGAACATCTTAGCTCTGGCATGTGGGATCTGGTTCCCTGACCAGTGATCAAACATGGGTCCCCTGTTTTGGGAGCATAGAGTCTTTATCACTGCACCACCACGGAAGTCCCTACTGCTCTAATCTTAAAAAAAAAAAAAAGTTTTATTGAACCCACATCTCTTGCCAGATTGCACTTTCTTTATTTGCTTTCTCTTTGCAGTACACATCCACTCCTACCCACCGTGACATCATGACACAGAAACCACTGATGTCAGAGTATGCAGCGTCCTCTTTGTTGCCAAATCCAATGATTGATGTCACTTTGTGTCTTATTTGACCTCTTAGCAGAATATGACTGAGCTGATCACTCAATGCTTCCTTCTCTTTTTATATGTAATTTTATTTATTTATTTATTTATTTATGGCTGTGCTGAGTCTTCGTTGCTGTACACAGTTGTTCTCTAGTTGCAGAGAGTGAGGGCTACTCTCGAGTTGTAGTGCATGGGCTTCTCATTGCAGCGACTTTTCTGGTTGCGTAGCACTGGGCTCTAGGGCATGCGGGCTTCAGCAGTTGTGACACATGGGTTCAGCAGTCGGGCTTCTCACTCAGTGACTTCTCTGGTTGCGTAGCACTAGGCTCTAGGGCGTGCGGGCTTCAGCAGCTGTGACACATGGGTTCAGCAGTCGGGCTTCTCACTGCAGCGACTTCTCTGGTTGCATAGCACTGGGCTCTAGGGCGTGCGGGCTTCAGTAGTTGTGGCACATGGGTTCAGTAGTTGAGGCTCCCAGGCTCTACACTGGCTCAGTAGTTGTGGTGCATGGGCTTCGTTGCTCTGAGGCATGTGGGATTTCCCCAGACCAGGGACCGAACCCATGTCTCCTGCATGGACTCTGTACCACTGAGCCACCAGGGAAGCCCCACTGCTTCCTTCTTAATACAAACCCTTCATCTGGCTTCCCAGATATAATACTCTGTTTGTTGTCCTTCAGCATCACTGGTTGCATCTTTTAATTCTCCTTTATTGGATTCTCCTCTTCTCCTGACTTCTCAGTGATGGAGTATCTCAAGGATAGATCCTTGATGTACCCTCATTTTAACCTGCACTCCTTGGTGATCTTCCCAGTCTCATGGTTGTGAATACTATATGTATGTTGAAGAATCTCAGATCTTCACCTCCAGCCCAGAACTTTCTCACTAGATTCTGTTTGTCCAGCTCCACTAGTAGGTCTAACAGTTATCTCAAGCTCATGTGTCCAAGATGGAACTCCTGGTCACCCCCGCTTCCCCAATCTACTCTATCCATATCCTTGGCTAGGTCTGTTGGCAGCAACTCCATTCCTTCTGGTTGCTGCAGGTCAACATCTTACTCCTTGTTTTCTCTCCTAGCCCTCATTCAGCTCCTCCAGGGTCCTGCTGTCTTTGCCTTCAAAATATCTCCAGCATCTCAACTCTTTTTTTCCCAGTTCCACAGTCATTCCCCTGATCTAAACTGCCATCATCTCTCACCAGAATTACTCCCTTTGGGCTGGGTCTTTCCGCTTCCATCCTTGTTCCTCTAAAGTCTATTCTCAGCACAGTAGCCATGAGGACCCTTTTCACATATGTCAAAACATCTTAATTCTTTGCTCAAAACCTTTAACATCCCCTGTATTACTCAGAATAAAACCCAATGTTCTTAAATAGCCAGATAACTTTTTATAGATATGATCTCATCTCATCTTATTATGCATCAGACCTCAGCTTGTGCTACTACTGCCCCCCTGCTCACTTCACTCAAGCCATATTGACATCGGAGCTGGGTTTTTTTTTTTTTTCTTTTTTTTTTTTTGGAGCTGGTTTTAAACATGCCAAGCAATCTCCTACCAATGACTGTTCCCTCTACCTAGAATGCTGTTCCCCCAGAGGTCTACATAACTAGACCCTCAATGAAACCTTCCCTAACCACCTTATTTAAAATTGTAACTTCCCACATTCCTGATCCCCCTTAACCTTTTTTCTTCTCTTTTAACCTCAAACACTTATCACATTTAGACAAATTCTGTAATTTTCTGATTTACTAGGTTTACTGTCACTCTCTCACCATAGGATGAAAACTCTAAGAGGGTTTTTTTTAAATCTTTTTCACTGATAAGACCCAAGCACCTGGAAGAGTGCCTGTTGCATAGTAATGCTTGATAAATATTTGCTAAATGAATTCAGTTCTAACTAGGGCTTCCCTGGTGGTCCAGTGGTGAAGAATCCGCCTTGCAACGCAAGGGACACAGATCCCTGCTGTGGGACGATCCCACACACCACAGAGCAACACAACTACTGAGCCCTTGTTCTTAGAGCCCATGCTCTGCAACACAAGAAGCCACCACAATGAGAAGCCCCAGCACCACAACCAGATAGTAGCCTCCACTCACCGCAACTAGAGAAAGCCTGTGCGCATCAATGATGACCCAGGGCAGTAAAAATAAACAAATATTTTAAAAATTCTAAATGGGGCTTCCCAGATGGTGCTAGAGATAAAGAACCCGCCTGCCAATGCATGAGACATAAGAGACGTGGGTTTGATCCCTGGGTAGGGAAGATTCCCTGGAAGAGGTCACGGCACCCCACTCTAGTATTCTTGCCTGGAGAGTCCCATGGACAGCAGAGCCTGCTGGGCTACAGTCTATAGGGCTGCAAAGAGTCAGACACAACTGAAGCAACTTAGCACGAACTAGCTGCCAAAATCTCCTTTCTCTTTGGGAGATGGACATGTGTGATGGAGGTGTTAAAATCAGGCAGGCACTCTGAGACTTTCTACAGATATAATCAGAAGGACTGAAAGACCCTTAGAAAGGAAATTCATTTTCCTCCATATGATTCGATGTACTTAATGCTGAGTTTGTCATCTTGAGCGCCCCCTAGGTCCAACCCATCTTGGGGGAACATTGGTCTGTTACTCAGCAAAAGTGATAAAAGCATCAGCCAGGTCTAGGTGGCCTCATGCATCTCTCTCTATCTTCAGAGGCTCTCTGTCATCCCACAGAACAGCCCAGCGTTGTACTAGGACATGATGCATCCCCAAGTGGGGTGGTTTGGCCATTGTAACTAGAAAGTCTCATGTTCTGACCTTCGAGAGTCACACCCAGGATCACGGTAAACCACGCAAGGATTTCTTTGCGGAAGTTTGCCTTCTTGGCCACGCCCATGCCACCCCACCTCCCCAGCCTGGCACGCCCCCAGGAAATCTCTCAGGGTGGCAGTTCCTTACCTTCAGGGAGAGACACACTGTCTTATTGCTGAACAGGAGAATTGCCTGTGACTGGAGTGTTTTCAGGCGGAAGTGTATGTGCCCGTTCTGAAATTCCGGAAGACGGTACCGCCCGAAACTCTGACCGCTGAACCTCACGGCAGTACCTGTGAAAGCAGCCAAAGGTGTCACCTCCACACCAAGTGGTCCCCACGGAGCACTGGAACCGACTTTGTCTCACTCAACTCTTGAGTGGCAAGCAGCGTCATTGCTCACATTTTACAGGTGAAGAAACGAGGGTGTGGGGTAACTTGTCCAGGCTCACACTGTTAGACAGGGGCCATCACCCTGCACACCTTTCTTTGGCCCCCGGCACCCTTGCCTTGGGTCCCAGCCTGGGTCAGAAACTATGAGCTCAAACCATGAAGGAAACGCAAATCGAGCCAGAAATATCAACCAGGTATGTTGGTTGATATCAAAATCCTCCATAGTTTCCATGTTGAGTCTGACATCACTTGGGGAAGAAGGAGGCCAAGTTGGAGAGGATCTTGCATATATGTGTGATTTCAGGAACACTACAAAGGCTTTTTGCCTCAAGATATCTCCTTCATCATTAGGAGTGTAATCATTTGAATAAGCACATCCCACATGATATGCTGTTAAGAAGTCAAGAAGAAAGCAAATAGTGACAAATAATGTAGCTGAAACTTCCATAAGGTCCTGCATGCCCCATCCCCCATATCAATTGCTAACACACTGTTGCATAGTGAGGGGTCTGAAACTTCACCTAAACTTGAGTTTTTCAAGCTCATTTGACCATGGACCCTTTAATGTGGACCACCTACCATTAGCCCTTGGACATAGCATTCTGTGGAAACCCCTTTGAGAAATGCTGTGTTATATTAAGCAATGCCCTCCCCAGATTTTGTTTTTTAAATCCACCCTCCCCAGAAGTGAGTCCACTTATTAAATCCTTAAAACCTCAGTGTGAATAAGATTATCAGTTGTCAGGGCTCCAGATTCCTAGGGAAGAGGATTGATTTGGGGGGAGGGGGATTGGGAGGAGGGGAAGAGAAGCGTTGAAGAGAGGGAACTCAGGTCAAAAGAAGGAGAAAGAGAGTTTTAATAACCCACTCAAGGGTATGCAGCTAATAAATGATAGAAACTCAGATTTGAACCTGAGCTGCCTACTCTGAATGCTAAGGTTAAACCCATCAGACTGTAGTAATAATAGTAGTAGTGTTACTGACTCAGGTTAATTGACCACCTTCTATATGTCAGGCACTTTTCTAAGCAAGCACTTAATATTTAATTCTTACTTAATCCCTACAATAGCACAAAGGCACAGAGAGGTTAATTAATTTTCCTTGGGTCACGTGGCTCACAAGTGGCATAGCTAGGATTGGAACCCAGGCAACTTGATGCTAGAGTCTGTGCTTTTAGCTGTGATCTGAACTGTCTCTTGTATTTTTACCATTATTTTCAAAATTAAAAAAAGTGACTAGAACTAGGGTGCTATTCCATGATGAGATTTTGTGAGGCCATACCTGTCTCGTGGTGGTCCATGGCCCTTAATCCTGTGAAAACATCCCTCTAACTAAACTGAGAGCCCTGTGTTGGGATCTCCAGCCCTGGAGTTGGGCTGGCCAGGCCCAGCAGCACTGAGTGTCCTGGGGAAGGCCCGTTTCTCACCTTTACAGGAGCAGTTCTTCTCCAGGCGGTGCCTCGGGGTCAGGATGCTGAGCCGGGCTGTGCTGTACGTGGGCCCAACCCTGGGGTCCAGGCGCACGGTCTCTTGGCAGATTTGTCCCTGGCAGCTTGGCCCCTGGCAGGGCACCACGGGCATGGCTGACCTCATCTGAATTCCCACCGAGTGCTCCATCTCCTTGGCTGAGCGAGCGATGGTGGATGCCAGCTCCTGGAGCTT
Organism: Capra hircus; assembly: GCF_001704415.2. Lineage (NCBI taxonomy): Eukaryota > Metazoa > Chordata > Mammalia > Artiodactyla > Bovidae > Capra > Capra hircus. The sequence continues at coordinate 47,679,797 of NC_030814.1, read as the reverse complement.
GGAGAAGGCCCCCGAGTGCCCCTCGAAGACCAGCAGCACATCCACACCAGCCGTGGCCTCTGCTGGCTGAAGGCTGGCCAGGTGGATGTTGGCTCGTTTGATGTCCAGCCAGTTGCTAAGGAACCTCTGCAGGTTCCTCCAGTGGTCACTCACCAGCTCCTCCGGGGTGAGCTGGTGGAAGCCCATCCACATGGTCCGCTGCAGAGCCTCTGGCCCCATGTGCCACACGTGGACATGGACGCCAGCCACGGTGGAGAAGGTTCCATCGCTGACTGTGACGTTGAATGTGTATCGGCCCCGAGGCAGCGCGTGGGAGGCAATGATCTTGCCATCGGTCGCCCCCACTGAGAAGCGCCGGCCCACGCCCTCCTCTCCCGCCAGGCTGTAGGTCAGCGTGTCCTGCGGGTCTCGGTCTGTGGCGTGGATTTTGCCCACCATGCCGCCCTGGAACTCCTCCTCCCCAGTGGTGATGAAGATCTCCAGGGGGAGGGCGGAGGGCGGGTAGTGGCTCTGCTCCCTGACGTGCACCTTGACCGACGTGGAAGATGAGAGGGGCGGGGTGCCGCTGTCTGACACCTGTGGGTGAAGCAGGCTACGAATCAGGACAGTGGCTGTGGCCCCTAAGGGGCCTCCCTGCTGCTCCAGCGTGAGCTCAGTGTGCTGTCGCATTTGAAAAGGAAAATCGTCACTCCAGAAGCACCAAAGGTTTTGTGGAGGGACTTACAGCCCACACCAGGCAGTAAAACGTAACTCTACCACCTTCTTATCTGACACCTCTCTGAGTCCCTCCTAAGCCTCGCAAGCCACACAGTTCCTTCCTCTTGAACTTCTCTCATTCCGTCTCTTTCTTTAGGAGGGTCATCACATGTCTCCTAGAGATTTCAGAGCACATCCTTTGTGGCCACTGTCAGCCCAACAGGTTCTCTTACTTCTCTTTACTATGTGACTGGGGTCAGGCTGGGGATGGGCATGTCCTCTTCAGTTTGGTCAACAAATATGTATTGAGTGCTGGTACAGGCCAGGCCCTCCGCCATGATCAGCAGAAAAAGAGAGATGAGGAGGAGAGGTGACAGACAGGGAACAGCAAGTGTCAGGCCCTCAGGTGGGAAGGAATGCTGAAAAACCAGGAAGGGACCAGAGTGGCCAGGGCTGAGGGCCAGAGGTGAGCAGAGAGGTAACCCAGGTGGTTACTGATGTGCTGAGGAACAGGAGATTGGATTTAAGTCAGAGACATGAAAAGCCACCAAAGGTTTTAAGCAAGGTGATTATTAGAATAAATTAGAAATGCCTTTCCCTTGCACATTTCACCAAGCATCTCTACAACTTTCTGCCCAGACTTAGGCAGACAAGGGTGAAGCTTTCCTTCCCCTCCTCAGTAGCATTACCACTTTCTCAGCTGTCAGCAAGGATCTTCATGGTTTTCCCTACAGTAATATCTTGTTCATATGGATTTGCTCTGAGTGGACAAGAAAGGTATAATAATACACCTGCTTCTGGGAATTATGGTAATAATTAATATTACTGCTAAGTATTATAATATATAGGCTTTCCTTGGGCTCAGATGGTAAAGAATCCTCCTGCAGTGTGGGAGACCTGGGTTGGGAAGATCCCCTGGAGGAGGGCATGGTAACCCACTCCAGTATTCTTGCCTGGAGAATCACATGGACAGAGGAGCCTGGTGGGCTACAGTTCATAGGGTCACAAAGAATCAGACATAACTGAGTGACTAAGCACTGCATTATAACATGTAACTGACATTATCTGAGTACAAACTGTGTGCCAGTCACTTTTACATGCTTTAAATGTGTGATCATAGTTTATCTGTCTGATGAGGCAGGTATCCTGAAGTGTCCTACTTTACAAAAGATATAACTGAGTCTCAAAGAGGTCAATTAACATGCTCAAGGTCATACAGTAGGTAAAGCCAGAGCAGAATCTGCTGGCCTATACAGAGTTGGACAGGACGAAGTGACTTAGCAGCAGCAGCAGCATAGTGCCTCCCAGTGAACAAAACTGGAAATACAGGACGAATGCAAGAAAGTGATTTTTTTTTTTTTTTTTTTTTAAGAAAGTGATTGAGTTACTAAGTGATACTCTGAGCCAGGCTACAGAGATCAGGAAGCTGATCTCTTGACCTATGCTTTTGGCTTTGAAGACCCTCTACATTAGCCCACATCTGTTCTCTGAGTCAAAGCCTCCCATTTCCAGCTACTTATTGGACACCTTCACTTAGATATATCATGGACTCCTGAAAGATAATATATGCTAAACAGAGCCCTCATTTTATCCCATAAACCTGTTCTCCATCCAAGTCCTTCCAGACTCATAAATGGCCCTACCAACCAGACTTCACTGGAGTCAGGAACCTGGGAGTGGTCCTGATTCTTCTCTTTTCCTTCTCTCCCCATATCCAGTCCACCACCAACTCCCACTACCTGTTGCAAAATCTGTCCACTTGTTCATCCGCACCATCACTCAAGGTCTCAGTACCACCTGCCTCCAGCTTAGATGACTTCTCATTGGTCTCCCTCAACCACTCTTGCCCCCTTAAACTGACTGTCTCTGGAACTTAAAAAATGAGCTTCCTGAGACACAAGAAGGGTCACTTCCCTGTAGGAAACCCTTCCATCACTTCTCACTGCACCCTGATTAGAATCAACAAGTATTACCAAGGCTTATCATGGGTGACTGTACTTCCTGGTTTTGATTTTCATTTGTTATGAAAATCAACAGTTATAACCAATTAACTGTTTTTAGTGCCTCTCTCACTCTCAGGAACATCACAGTTTGGACCTCAAATAACATGGTCATCCAAGCTATGAGGCACCCATGAGCCATCCAACCCATCCCTTCAGCTTCATTCCCCTCCTCGCTCACCATGTGATGAGCAAATGACCATGCCTCGGGTCACTTCAAGCTCTTTCCCAAAGTGGGATTGGTCTTGTCTTGTTCTTGCCTGGGACACTCTCCAGCCCCCTTTTCATGTGGCCAACTCTTCAGGTCTCAACTCAAGGGCAGCCACCCTCTGAATATGTCTCTGCAGTGCCTTTTGAGCTTCCCACCCCTTTCCTTCTTCATCTGTTTATTGTTTATCTCCATAATTAGAATCAAAAGCCCATGGGGACAGGGATCACCCTCTTCTTTTCACTGCTAGCATGGGACCCAGCGTATGATAGGTACTCAAAGGATGCTGAATGAATGAATGCCTGGCTGGCTGGCTGTCTGAATGGATGACTACATCACCCTGAGCCCAGAGAAGTTCACAGGATAGTAGTATCCACTAGACTAAGGTTTAGAAAAGAGATTTGGGGGGATGCAATGAGCATGGGCATGTTTCATCAGCATTTTGGCCGCTTTTTCTTGGGCAGTTTTCCTACAACCCATCATAATATCACTGTAATCCTCTGCACATGTATATATGTTCTCTCATTGGACCCTGGCACTGAAACCATGGATAATCATTAGTCAAATCCACTTCACCTGCCTTCACTAGTCAAGGTCGCTTTAAGACTTGTATCTGCCTATAACCTAGACAATAAGATAGTTGCCTGAGTTATTTTCCAGGACTTGGGGAGTCAATTGTGCCTAGTGGGAATAGAACTGGTTCAGACTGGGTAGGACCACCAGCCCTTCAACAGAGCATGCCCAAGTTCTGCTTGGTGACCTTGATGTCAGAGGGCAGAAAACTCCACCCTCAGGTAGTGCAAAGTGCCTCCATTTCTGGACATGCAGAGGCCTGTAGCTTAGGAACACCTGCGGCAGAACAATGATTACCGCACCTTTTTCCAATCAGCTTTCGCCGTGCTCCCCTCGCTCCCCAGGTCTCAGACTGCCCTGGCCCTTTGTTCTTAATCCATAAACACCCAGAGCCCCTTGCCTTCCAGGAGGTGGTTCTGAGACTTGTTATCCTATCACCTTGCCTGGCAGCCTTGCTAATAAACCCTGTCTTCACCGCAGACTTCATCATCTTAGCATTTTGGCTTGCTGTGACGCTGGATAAACTGAACACCAATGCTCAGAGGTAGGTCTTTAACAAGACTTGAGGTTCAAAGAGCTATTCTGGCCAGACTTGAGGAATTAGATCCAGGGAGAGGGAGTTTCTGTTCTGAGAGCAGGGCAGGGGTGAAGAGCTTGGAGTCAGAGTGCTGGGATTTGGAGCAGGCCAGCTCTACCACTTATTAACAGTATCACTTTAAGCCAGTCACGTAATCTCTGTGTGCCTCGGTTACCACATCAGGAAAGTGGGAGTGATAACTGCACTCACCCTAAAGCATGGTGTGGAGATTTAGTGCAATGATGAACATGAAGCACTTAGCTCAGTGCCTGGCATGTAGTAAGGGCTCTGTACACTTTTTTCCTAATAAGAGAAGCACTGATGGTGCTTTTATTCATTAATTATTTTTTTATTGAAGTATAATTGCTTTACAATGTTGTGTTAGTTTCTGCTGTATAGCGAGGTGAACCAGCCATGTGTGTATATATATATATGTGTGTATATATATTAACATATATAAATGGCTATATATATACACATACCCCTCCCTCTTTATTTTAATTTGAGCTTATTAATTTTTAGTTGGAGGACAATTGCTTTACATTATTGTGCTGGTTTCTGCCATATATCAACATGAATTGGCCAGGGGTATGTGGTTCTCTCTTAAACCTCCCATCCCACCTCCACCTGCATCCTACCAGTCTACATCATCGCAGAGCACCAAGCTGAGCTCCCTGCACTATACAACGGCTTCCTGCTAGTATCTATTAGCACTGCCAGCACATGTTTCGTCCCCACGGTCACCACCAGGGGCCCCCACAGCTCTCACCTCGATTTGAAGCTGATACCATTCCTGGACTCTCTTGCTCAGGCCTGCAGTAGTCACCAACCATCCATCTGGGGTCACTCGGAAGGCAAAGCCATCATTCCCCTTGGTGATTCGGAATGAGAAGGGGGGACCATTCTCTGGGGAGTCTGGGTCACTCAGAATCAGTTGCAAGACTTTGCTGCCAATGGGGGCATTTTCCTGAGAACAAGAGTGACAAAATCAAAGAGCAAAGTGAATCCCAGTCCTTCCTCTCACATCTTTCTGGATTCCCTTCTCTAGGATGAGTCCTCGGCACTCTGGCTGCTCCCAGGTCATGCCTACATCTTGAACTGTCATTCATTCATTCTGCCTGTCTGTGAATTAGTGGTTGACTTTGTTAGTCTAGACCAGAGCTTCCTGAGGGCAGTCCTAGGTTTTAGAAACAAAGGCCATTGGGGCTGGAAGAGTCTTTAGAGGCCCTTTATCCTACAGAGAGGTGACTTGTCCAAGTCACATAACTGATAATTCATGTATATAAGTTAGTGCCTGAGATCCACATGGGAATTTTGTGATTCATAGGATCAGTTGAAAACCTAGAGATGGTTTCATGATTAGATGACCAATGGAACACACATCCAATGAGAAAAATTCAAAGACAATTAGTAATTCAACTGAGAAAATGGATCCCGTGGGTATTGTTCCATTTTTTTTTTTTTAATATGTATTTGGCTGCGCCAGGTCTTGGCGGCATGTGGGATCTTCAGTCTTCATTGTAGCACCCAGGATCTTTAGTTGCAGCATGTAGGATCTAGTTCCCAGACAAGGGCTCAAACCTGGGCTCCCTGCATTATAAGCACAGAGTCTGAGCCACTGGACCACCAGGGAAGTCCCTGTTCCAGTCTTTGTTCTGTAACACAGGAATTCAACATGCTATAATATTTACAGTGATTGTTAACTGTCTTTTTAGCATCAAAAACCTTATCTAAAAACACAGTCTTATGAGCAGAAAGTCATAGTTTCAGATTCAACAAGTAGTCTGGCCTTTCTTATAAAATCCTACTTTTATTCAGGTAGGGCAATACCCTCAGCTAAGATATGTCCTCCTAAGAGGAGACAGACTAAGACTGGTTTAAGTCAGTTGTAATAATCTGATTTCCTATGCCAGTTTTCTTTTTATTTAAGGGTGATCGTATAATCCAGTTCTGACCATTGGAGAAGTCTGACAGGTGAGGGTTCTTCTTTTGATAGAAACAGATTTGGCAAAGGAAATCTCCTGTTCACCTTTGAAGAAGGTTAGGCAAGGATGTGATTCTGGAGCTGCAGCAGCCATTTTATAACCATAAGGAAGAAGGTGAGTGAATTTTGAAGAAAGTAATCCAAAATTGTGATATCTTTTTTTTTTTTTTTTTTTGCTGAAATAACCAATTCTGGAATTGGTTTTCCCACTATCAGACCTATTGCTATAGGATTAATAAGGCCTTATTGTTTAATGAACTTTTAGTCAAGTGATCTATTATTAGCAACCAAAGCATCCTAACTCATACTCATAATTTCCAAAACAGGTGACCCTGGTTGATGGATATGGGACTCAGAATTTTGTGCTCCTCCCCACTTCCTTACGTCTCTCTATGTGATCACAATTCCCCACAGAATCCCAAGGCCTTCTCCAAATCCCGTTTATAAACCATTAGTATAGTGGAAATAGCTTGGGATCTGGAAAATCTTTGAGTTCAAATCCCAGATTTGCCACATTTTGACTATGGCATGTTTCTGTACCTCCATTTAAAAAAATCTGTAAAATGAGTACTATCTATTCCATATGGCTGTGTGAGCCCCCTGTGAGATAATGGATGCAGAAGAACCTAGCAGAATGCTAGATAATTTTTAATTGTGTAATCCGTAATCCCCTTCAGCAGGCTGTGTTGCCATTTGGGTATCAGTGCAAGGTCACAGTCACTGTTTGGGTGGACCGATACCAGTGGTGAGCACCCTCCACTAGGAAGAAAATGGAGGGAAGATGATGACTTTGGGATGATCTTAGAAGGCTGAACATACCTGGACAGAGGTGCTGTAGTTGAGCTGGAAGAATCTTGGTGGGTTGTCATTGACATCAACCACTTGGATAGCGATGTCTGTGTCCTCATAGAGTGCGGGCTGCCCACTGTCTGTGGCTCGGAGCTTCAGGGAATAGCTAGAAGTCTACGGCAAGAGACCCAGGGGAGAATTAGCAACAGGGCCCTCAGTTCTGCCCCCATGATTCATGACTAATATTTTTGGAAAAATAAGATGGAGACACTCCCTTTTGCCTGCCCCCATTGCTCTCCCATAGCATTTTAGGGCTCAGGTTCTGGTGTCAGGTGGAAGTAAATTTGACTTCCAGTTTAACTATTTACTAGCTGAGCCTTGGCAGAGTGACTGACTTGTGTGCGGGTGATATCAGGAGCCACATCCTAGGATCACTTTAAGGGCCAAATGGCATAATGTATGTACATCACATAGCAAAGTCCCTGGCACAGAGCAGGTGCTCAGTAAATGATAACTTGTTACAATGATCTAATAATCCTTGGTTAGTAGTGAGAAGTTGGCCTGAGTTAAAAGTCGCTCAGCCCCTCTCCTGCCTCTGGCTTTACACGCCCCAGGGTCTCCACAGAGGAAAGGAATGGGGGACACTGAGGGCAGGTCTGGAGAAGCATCAGGCTGGGGTGTTGACCACAGTTCACCCTCTGGACCTTCAGCAAGGCTATATTCCGCTCTGATGATCTCAGAACGGGTCCCTCCCATGTGACTCACCTGTTCCCAGTCCAGGGCCTTGGCCACCTGTAGCTCTCCTTTCTTGGGATGGATGGCAAAGTGCCCAAGCTGGTTCCCTCCTATGAGGCTGTAAGTGATGGCACTATTTACAGGTCCATCTTCATCAGTTGCTGACACCTGCAGTGGAGGCAGGTGATGGTTGTGAATGGAGGGGCAAGAGAGACCATAAAGGAAATCTTGGCCCCTAGGAGTGTAGGGGGCACAAACATGTTCCTGGCCCACAGATTGTCCTTGGGCTGGCAGCCCCTAGACCACAGTCATCCTTTCCAAGAGGATATCTTCATTTACATCCTGGTAAGGATGTCAGCATGTCTTGGTTCATTCATTTATCTATCCATTCATTCATTCCTTCATTTACTCATTCATTCATAACCGACAGGGTACTAAGGTCCTGTGCTAGGGGTTGAGGAATATGCCAAAGTGAGTAAGCCCTCAGGAAGCTTAATGTGTAATTTTATGGTCAAGTCTAATTTGGAGCAAAGAATGATCAGTTTTATGGCTATAAATTTCACCTGGGGAAGTTAGACAAGGATTTGCAAAGGCCTGATGGATAAGGAAGGCTTCTGAGAGTGGAGTCAGCATTCCAGGCAGAGGAAACGATATGAGCCCAGGAATATGAAAGTACAGAGGATTTTTGGGGAAACATCTCCTCCTGTGTGGTTGGAGTGTAGGGTGCATGTGAAAGGAGATGAAAACCTCAAATACGGGCATGCAGAGTTCACTGTCACTGCATGAAATGGGGAGCAATTACATATTTAAATGCAAAGAGGTGTTGTTTGGTGTCCCCCCATTCCTCCCTTCCCAGACTGACCCTCTGTGCCCCTTGTGTCCTCTGGGGCCTCTCCCATGCCCATTATTTCATTACGTGATCTAGATCTTATCAAACATGGCTTTGAGACATTTTGTCACGAGAGAGCTTGGTTGAGGGGCTATATGTCAGTCAAGCCTATAGTGTATTAATTGATAAAATAATCTATGCTCATAGATGACTAAAGGAAGGGGAGACAAGAACCCACTCCAGAGGCCATCCCCCCGCTGCCCACACACACACACAGGGCAAAATCACAGATTCTTACTGTCAGCACAACATCCCCCACGATGGCATTCTCTAAGACCCTTGTGCTGTACAGATGCTGGGGGAATCTGGGCCGATGTTCATTGACATCGGTGATATTGACCACGATAGTGGTCATGTCACTGAGGGAGGAAGAGGCCTTCCGGCTGCACTCGACGGACAGGAAGTGCTTGGGGCTGGTCTCAAAGTCCAGGCTCTTGTTGACGTACAGGATCCCTGAAGAAACAAGAGGTGATGGGAGCATTGAGGCAGTTGGGACCACAAAGGCAGAGTGCTGAGGGGGGTCTTGAGCCAAATCCCAGGAGAGGCAACTCAACTGTGTTGGGAGAGATTGATCTCCTGCCTCATCTTCTCTGCCATCTCCTCCATCATCTATTTTCCCTCCCCCATAGTCTCCCTTCTCCTCCTCCATCTCCTCTCATTTTCCTTATTACCATCTCAGCGGCAGCTTTTCCCTCATTATTTATGTACTATTTCATTGAGATTTCGTTTAAATCTATAATGTTAACTCTGTGTCATATGGAGCTATAGTAACCCTTAGAACAAGAACAAGGTGTGATTTCCATTTTCTAGGTAAGTCAGCTGATGTGCCCAAAAGCTAAGTGACCTGCCCAAGCTCAGTCACCTAGTAAATGACAGAACTTATATTATAGAGTTTTATACTACCCAGCATTGTTCAACAGATTGTTAGGGCAGAGAGTTATTATTCTGAAAACTGGAAAATAAAAGAATAAGGATTTATCCTGCTATTCCTCTATAACTGAACAGTTAATGGTAGAAAACTCTTCTTCATAAAATGATTCCAGTTAGTAAATGAATGAAGAATGACAGGACTAGAAAAAGCCACCATTTTTGCAGCCCCTAAAGAAATAATATCCTTGGAAATAATCATTAAAGGCTGTTAAAACCTCTGTTGAAAGAATAGCTAATGAGGAACTCTGTAATAGATAGATCATACTAACAGCCTCTGAGCCCACCATCAGTCTTAACCTCAGGAAAAAGAACCAATAAACCATTACATGCCTCCTAATGTGGTGCAAAGGAGAGCCCAGCATCATCTATGAAGCACCGTTGGCAAAATATTGAGCTTGAACGTGATCAAGGTCTTTGATCCAAATATCATTTATAATAAGCTTGGGGGCTAGGGGGATATATTATATGACATCATAAAGGTACAACTAGCCAATCCAAAATATTAGAAAATCTCGCCTCACTCATGACCCAAATTTTTCATTAAAATAAATAAAATATTTATCTTATTTTATTAAATAAATAAATAAGTGGGAAATAAAGAGGGAGAGCAAAATGTTAGAGATTCAAAGGGACGTTTATATAGCTCCTATCAATGAAATGCAATATGTGGACTTTTGAGGCTGTTGACAAACAAACCAACTCCAAAAAGTCATTTGAGATATAGTCTGAAAAGTTGTCTGGAAACTATATTAAGGAATTATTATCTTTTGGGTGTGCTAATGATATTATAGCTGTGCCTATACAAGAAATCTGTATCATTTAGAGATACACACTGAAGTATTTACAAACCACATGATATCATGTCTGGGGGTTGCTTTTTTTTTTAACTGAATCTTGATCCTGTTACTTATTTATTTGGCTGCACTGGGTCTTAGTTGTGGTACACGGGATCTTCGGTCTTTATTGAGATGTGCAGGCTCTTAGTTGCAGCAGGTGGGGTCTAGTTCCCTGACCAGGGATTGAACCCCAAGCCCCTGCGTTGGGAGTGCAGAGCATTAGCCACTGGACCACCAGGGAAGTCCCTGGGATTTGCTTTAAAATAACTCAGCAATGGGTGGATGTGAGGGTTTAAGGATGAAACTAGACAAGACGAATGTTGTGGGGTCCATATACTGTTTCCTCTATTTTTAAAAAATATGTTTAAAGTCTCCATAATAAAAATTGAAAAAAAAAAAAAAGAATGCTCAACAGGCAGATGCTTTAGGAGGTAGAGCACACCATTGCAGAGGCACTGTGGGGAGGGATCCACGTGGGGCCTGATCTGACCTGAGCAGCTTCTGAGGCCCTTCCAAGGGATGCTATGAGTCTGACTTAGATTCTTTCATGGATAGGAGGATAGAAGAGAGCAGTTGTCCTAGATGTCTATCTTTATGAGACTAAGGGAAAATTCAAGGGAGCTGGGATGTTTGTGGATGGCTTTAGGAGGGAAGCAGGCAGCCTTGCCTTGGGCTGCTCAAGCCCCAAATTCTAGCAGGTGCTTTATGCCTTGGCAGCAAAGGATGGAGGGTGGCCTCAGCATCCTGGGGCTGGATGTGAGCTGGGACTGTGAAGCTGCAAAGTGGGAGGAGGGGTGTCCTCAACACAGAGTCCTTGGTGGGGACATAATGGAAGGAGGGGTGTTTCCATATAAGCTGGGCCCAGGGTGCAAGAAGGGACTTGGTACCTAGAGAGATCCAGAGTGAAAAAGGGGCTGAAGGATGCCAGGGAGGGGCTGTTGTATGTGAAGAATCCAGTGTTCCCCAAAACTGTGAGTCAATGTGTGTGTGTGCGCGCGCTCGTGTTTAGGGTTGGGGTGGAGCTGCCTCCCGGAGCTGTCTCACCTGTGCGGGCATCCAGGCGGAACCTCCCCTGCTCATTCCCACTGACTACGCGGTAGCTAGTCTTCTCAGCACCCGGGCGTGTGAGGGTGGCGAGCCGCAGCACCTCTGTGCCTCGCTGGGCATCCTCTGGCACCTGCACGCTGTGCTCGGTGCTCAGAAACACGGGCAGGTAGTCCTCCAGCCCCACCACAGAGACCGTGACGGTACCCAGCGTGGAGAGCGGTATCGGGGTGCCCAGGTCAGAGGCACGGACGGTGAGCTCCAGAGCTGCCTGTGGCCTGACCCGCAGCGGCTTCTCCAGCCGGATCACACCTGTGGTAGCCTCAATGGAAAAGTGGCCTTCAGCAGAGTCCGTGAGAGAATAAACCACCTGGGCATTGGTGCCTGGGGAGGGAGACAGAGTGCATTATTCATCCAGAGGGACCTCCCCTGGGCCCTGCCTGCTGCAAAGCTTTCAGACAGAGGAGGGTCTGGAAGGCAGGGTCCCTAAGCTAAAATGCTTAGGCTGTTAGCAGTGAGACCCTGTCATGTGGGGGTTCTTGATGAGGGTGGGGCCCAAGACCTCATAGAAGGTTCTTGTGAAGGGGAGGGTTATTCTGCAAACCCTTAAGGATATCTGAAGCTGTTTATGTAGAGGTTAGGGTCCAATGTCAGTTCATAAAATGAAAATTTTACAAGATTGAAACCACCCATAGCGAGTTCTTTGGTTGTGATAGAACAGTTCTTGATTGTGGTGGTGGTTGCATGAGTCTATACATGGGATAATATTGAATAGAAGTGCATACATGTACATATTCAAATAAGTGCGTATGGAAACTGTGAAATTTGAATAAGGTTGGAGTCTAATTATCAGTAATGTCCCTGGTGGCTCAGATTGTAAAGAGTCTGCCTACAGTGCGGGAGACCCAGGTTTGACCCCTGGGTCAGGAAGATCCCCTGGAGAAGGCAATGGCAACCTACTCCAGTATTCTTGCCTGGAAAATCCCATGGACGGAGGAGCCTGGCAGGCTACATGGAGTTGCAGAGAGTCGAACACGACAGAGCAACTTCACTTTCTTTTTTTTTTTTTCTATTGGTAATGTCCCATGACCAGTTTCCTGGTTTTAATGTTATACTACAGATTGCTGCCTCTGGGAGAAGCTGGGTGAAGGATGCATGGGCCTCTCAGTACTATTTTTGCAACTTTCTGTGTGTCTATAATTATGTCAAAATAAAAAGAAAACAAAAAACAGAAAATAAAATATACACCCATGGAAAGTTCTTAGTAAATCAAAGCACATGATGTTTTTCCAACTTTGTCTCAGAGGCTGTTATTTCCTTTGGTTGTGGACCAGATGAAGCAGTTGGCTCAGGCAGGGCCCATAGGGTCTGAAGAAGGCCAACATTTAATGCTCAGCCATGAGAACCTCACCCAATGGGAAGAGCACAGGCCTTGAGCCTATAGAGACTGAATCTCACACGCACATGGGGACACACAATGCTTTTGTTGAATTTACATGAACTAAATGTGCATATCATGCACACTCTTCCATACGTGTATTTTTTTCTCGAGAGAGAAGTACTGGTCAGGCTGCATTTGAAATATTGAGGTGGAATATTGGGTTAGAATAATAATAGCAGTTTTGAAGGGTTAATTGTTAACTGGTACAAGGCCAGAGGATGAATCCTAGAAGGGAGGTAGGGTTGGAAACTCAAGAGTGAAGAAGCTAGGGCTCTTTATCCAGAAAAGGAGCCTTGAGGCTAGAGCTGACAGCACGTCCCAGTCTTGGAAGGTCTAGGACACCTGTGTGGCTGCAGATGGCAGGACCATGATTGACAGGTATCTGCTTCAAAATGCTAACACTGAATAATTATCTGAAGAGGGAAGGGGCTGCCTGGGAAGTTGGGAGCTTCTGTTCCTGGAGGTGTGCAAGCCCTGGCTAGTGAGCATTGCAGGGCCTTAGATATTAGATGCCTTTGCACTGACTATTTGCCCTCCCTGGAACCCCTGCGTTCCTCCAAAATCTCTCACCTCCCTCAATGCCAAGCTAAAACTCCCTTCCTCTAAGAAGTTGTAAATTTACTCTGTTGGTGTCTCATGAAGCAGGGTATTTTGATCTGTCTTATCACTACCATCATCTTCATCATTGTTCCTCTGGCTACTTTGATCCTGAGGGTATTTTTTACCTATAGCAAAATTGTCCAATTTTCTTGAATTAAATTTTATAATTGTATATGTACATATATATATATAAACGTGTATATATACACATACATCTATAGACATAAGTAGAGATCGCCACAGTGAAAAACTTCATGATGTCAGAAACTTTAAATGGTACAGTATGAAATGAATACTCCTGGATGAATCCAACTTGCCTTGTAAATAGTAAAAGGAAAAGAATCCTAATGAAAACCAAGTCATTAAAATTAAAATGTAAAATATTAAAACGTAAAAATAAAATGTAAACTATTCCACTTCATTGCCTAGAAAATTGATCCAAGAATTTAGTAGACTAAATGGAGTTTGCGCCCTAGGTTTCTTTCTTGTGGCCAATTAATCAGAGTCGAATAATTCTGATTGGTGTATTGTATTCAAAATATCCTGGAACTTAAACGATAGGATTGAAAGTGCTCCAGGTCTAAGAGGCAGGGAGAAGCAATGAGGCTGAAATGCCCCACATCAGTCTTGAAATGGCCAAAATCTTTGGTCCCCTAGCACTTAGATACACAGTTTATGGACATTTTCTACTTGTAACTGTCCGTAGGTGCCGGGAGCCAGTGTGAGGAACTCTGCCCATGGCAAGGGTCATGAGGAAGGAGGCTTGGCATACGCAAAGGCGTGATCAAGCCTCAGGAAACCCCCTGTTCCCGAGCATCTAACCCCAAAACCAGAGTCTGTTTATGCTCTCACCTACACCTCTGACTTTACTGGGGCTCTCCCCATAACCGTTTCTCTTGGAGAAGGAGTAAACGTGCAGCTCCAAGTCAATAAAAATTCTTGGGCGTGACAAGAGTGTTTCAGCTTATGGACTCCTCTGAAGGTTATCTAGCCCGCCTGTATAGATTCGTCCGGCCACATGTGATTGTTTACAGCCTCCCAACCTGAGAGGCATGAGATGTTTTAGACTTACTAAAGGCAAATTCTTTTGGGGAATTAGAAATTATTAGTATAGTGGGTTGGTTAGGAATTATATTGGTGAAGGGTTCTTCATTTGTTGTGTCAATAATTGCTGCTAATTCCCTGCTCTGGGTGGGACAAGGGTGTCTTAGGTCAAACCTCTCTGCTGACAGACTAGCTTGTGTGACAGGATTATCCATATTCCTGCCACTAGGCACATGATTGTTTACTACCTCTTAACCATAAACAGCACAGAGAGTTTTGGAGTATTTTGAGAGTCTTAATTAGCATAGGGCTTTTTCTTCTTGTTGAGTCAATGATTGCCGCCAGGCCTCCATATCCTTAGGCACCTGGGAATATATTAATCAATGTATTTGGACTATAGAAAAGGAAATACAGTAGTTTCTGATGTTAGCAATACTAGACTTTTTGAGTTAATGGATTTTCTCCTTTGTAATAGATCACTGTGCTTTGTTATTAATCACTGTGTCCTTGTTAGGTAAAAATGTAACTTTATCACTATCTTAAGACCAAATAGATCTTAAGGGGAACATTGGTGAAAGGATTTTCATTTGTTGGGCTGATGTTTGCTGCTAAATCTCCATGTTCCCTACCCTTATAATGAATATAACTAACATATAGGAGAAATAAGTATTAACCTTTAAGACTAATCATGTTAACCTTGGGTTAAATAAATTCCTTTCTTGATTGTAACTCACTACACCCTCACCCTATCGGAATGTAACTTTATTTGGAGGGTGGTGCCTGGTTTAAGAAAAAACACCCTTGGAAAAAATATGTTTTTTGGTTATCAGAAAGAAAGGATCATAAAATCCCTAAGACCTTTTTATGTGAAGCACCTGATTTTGATAAAGGTCAGGACTGCTGACCATCCCCCACCCCCCCCCCAACCCCGATGACTCTGTATTCATCCCTATGTATAACAAAAGGTATATAAGCAAACCTAAAAGTAAAGAAATCAGATCAGTTTCCGGAAAGACTGATTCCCCCATGTCGCTTCTTTCTTGCTCCCGTTTTTCTGGCTGAATTCCCATCTGGAGCATGGATGCTATTCCATGTAATCCAAGTTATTCAGCCTCTTTTTCTCCACTAATCTTCCTACTACACTATCCATTTCTAATCTCTCTATATCTGTGATTAAATATGTATTTTTCCAAAGACGCCGACTCTGTCCCCACCTTTGAATCACCCTGGATCCACCAGGGCTGGACCCTGGCATGTGGGCTCAGGAGTGACAGTCCTTGCAGTTCCAGAACAAGAGAGAGAGAGAGCCAAACCCTCGCCTAGGGTGACCCTGTGAGCAAATGGCCTCTAATCCTTGTCTTTCTCACCTTGGTCAGGGTCCCGGGCCAGTACTACTGCCACAGGGGTCTTCACCGTGGTGTTGTCGAAGACTGCCACAGCAGAGTGGCTGGGGAAGAACCGGGGGGCGTTGTCATTCACATCCTCCACATGGAGGATCACATCTGCCTGGCACGATTGGCCGCCTCCATCTGTTGCCTTGGCAACAAGGCTGTATGCATCCTTCTTCTCTCGATCTAAGGCTGTGAGTGTGGTCAGCTCCCCTGGCAAGAGAAAGGACAGAAAGTGATCTTTCTCTGGAGGCCATGATCCTAGCATGTACATTCCTGATGTCTATATGAGATAACCTCAGCACCGCCCACCCCCCTCAGTGTGCTGTCACAGAGAATAGGGGTCCTGTGTACAGATGGTTAGGAAAGAGGCTCAGTCTGTATCTTTCCACACCTGCTTGCTTTCCTAGTCACATTCTACCACCACATCCCCAATTTAAAATTCACACCAACAAGCTACAAAGAGGCACAACGTTTTAAAATGCCAGTTAGACAGTTTCTGACACCACATAAAATGTGTTTATGCTTTGGCCTGCAGTCTCACTTCTAGGACTGTATCTGATAGAATAATCAACCCAAGGAGAAAATATACATGTAGAGATATTCTCTGCAGCATTCTTTATAAATAGCAACATACTGAAAATATCCTGTGTCTTTCAAAAATCTACTGGTTAAATACGTTATCATTTAGCCATAGAGTAAAATATTCTGCAATGGGAAAAGTGATTATGGCAAAACTTTGTGTACCGCCTTGTTGATAGCTCCACGATATTGCTCTAAGAAAAAGGAAGTCACAAAATAGTATGCTATATAGAGATTGTGGCATGCATGGAAAACCAGTCGGATAGAATATATGCCAAGAGTGCTTATCTTTCATTAGAGGCTGGTTGTCATGAAGATTTTCCAGTGTCTGCCTAATACACACCTACATGGTTTGTATTTTTGAGCAATGAGTAAGTGAAAGTTGCTCAGTTGTGTCTGACTCTTTGCGACCCCATGGACTATACAGTCCATGGAATTCTCCAGGCCAAAATTCTGGAGTGGGTAGCCTTTCCCTTCTTCAAGGGATCTTCCCAACCTAGGGATTGAACCCAGGTCTCCCACATTGCAGGCAGATTCTTTACCAACTGAGCCACAAGGGAACCCCATTTTGAATAATGAGCACGTATTATTTCCTTACTCAGATAAACCATTGAATTTTTTTTAAGACCCTGCTAATCATCCTTCATCTGGACAAAGAACAGTAGAGAGAGGTTAGGTCACCTCCTTGGGTGACTCAGCATGCCTATGCTAGGGTCAGAAAGGGCAGTGCAGCTTCTTGAAATACTCACTCTCATCTGCCACCTCCCTGCTCAGCAACCTCCATAGTATCCTTTGAGCTACTGGTTCCAAGTGTCAGGAGCTGGCTTTCTGTGCAAGTCACAGAGAGGGCTCAAGAGCCCTCTACGTTGCATGTCCCCATACCCTCCATTACAGCAGCAGGACAAGGACTTCCCCTTCTCTGAAGGAACCAGGCTCTGCCCTGCCTTCTCCACCAGGCGCTCACAGCCAAACCTTTCCCAAGTATTCCGGTCTACTCTGCTGGACTCTGCTTCCCACTCTCTGCTTTGTCCCCTAACTGATAATGACAATGGAAACCGTATCTACTGAATTATTATTATGTGCCAGACTTGGGCTTAGATTTCTATATACTTTATTGGGATCCTTACAATAGCGCCCTGGGGTTTTATCTCAATCTGCAGCATACAACCTTGAGATCATGTCTTTGATCATGACTTTTTATCCACTTGAACCTTTTAATGGCTCTGTAGGTAAGGACTTGGCTCCTGTGCCCCAGGGGGCCTCATCCTTTGCCCTCTTTCTCTCCTCCCCTTCTGTGCACCAGTTCCTGTCTTCTAGGTCCTTACCTGTGCATGTTCTTTCCCAAAACAAAGTCCTCGTATGAAATCTCTTTCTGCCTTGAATGTCCAACCTTACCACTCCCTTACCCCCTGGCTATTTCCTCAAAGAAATTTTACTTACCCCCACTTCCAAACTTAAGTTCTGCTGTCAAAAACTCACCTAACATCCTGAATTTTTCTTACCTCAGCACATGTCAAACCACTGACTCAGTACCTTTCCCACTAGACTGTGAAGAACTCGATCTTGTCTTATCAATTTTTGTCCCCAGCATCTAGTGAATGCTTGGCACATAGTGCCAATATATGTTTGCTGAGTGGATGGATGGATAGGTGAATTCTTGTTTCTTCTCTAAGGAGCCTGGGTACTGGGCACTGGTTATTCAGTGTATCAGTTCTTGGCTTGATCCTGCAGCTCAGGAAACCTACCTGTGTGAGGATCCAGCTTAAATTCATCCGCCCCAGGGCCATGCAGAGAGTATGTGATCTGAGCATTGGTGTCGGAGTCCAGGTCTGTTGCAGAAACTTTCAAAATGAAGTGTCCTGGAGGTACGTCTTCACTGACTTCGCCAGTGTAGAGAAGCTGAAATCGAAAGACAAAGAAGAGGGAGATTGTGGGAGATATGCTAAGATCCAGAGAGAGACAGAGTTACAGGACAAGATAGAAGCAGAGAGAGAGATGAGAGAGGAGAGATGGAAGTGGGGAGGGGAGAGAAGCAGAGAGAGGGAGGGAGGAGAATAGAGTAAGATAGAACATGCAGGGAACATGGAGATGAAAAACAAGGAGAAAGATGATGGGAGACCTAGTCAGAAAAGCAGAGCATGAGAGAGAATTTCCACCATCTGAAAGCTCACACTCAGGGCTAGAAGTGAAAGTGAAAAGTTGCTCAGTTGTGTCTGACTCTTTGCGACCCCATGGACTGTAGCCCACCAGGCTCCTCTGTCCATGGGATTCTCCAGGCAAGAATACTGGAGGATCTCCAGGGGATCTTCTCCAGTGGATCTTCGCAACCCAGGAATTGAACCCAGGTCTCCCGCATTGCAGACATGTTCTTGACCATCTGAGCCACCAGGACCTGCCACAACCTTTTACTCCATAAGGGCCACATTTCGAAGAGTGTGGCCCAGGGGAGAGGCTGGAGGCCAGTGTTTTTCCAGCTGCTGGTGCTGGACACAGTTTCCAAGCAAACCTGTTCCCCCATTGCCCACTGTGGATTAGCACGGACCCCCATATATGCTCTGGGTGGAGGTTTTGTGCTTGGCAGGCTGTGTTGAGATGCCACCCCCCACCCCCCACCCCAGACTCTTTCCCTGGCTCTGGTTATGCTCTTGATCACCTCTGAGAAGGCTAAGGTGAGTTTGGCCCCAGACTCCCTCAGCATGAGGAGGATACAGGCTGGTTAGAAGGATGCTGAGGCAAAAGAGAAAGAAGGTATGGCCACTGTTCTCCCCAGAAGGTTGCCCTTCTGAGACCATCCAAAAGGTGTTCATCTTGGATCCTGCAGAGAGACATTTTCCATGCATTCCACTTGATAATCCAGGTTCTCTTCTACTTTGCTTCTATGAGATTGGAGCATAGAAAACAGAGCAAGGAAAGGTGATAGGATATATGATTTTTGTGTATTCCAAGGTATGTGTCCATATATATGTATACAAATAAAGTATGAAGAACTGAAGTATACACATATGTACATGCTTATATGTTTGTGTGAGTTGCTGCTGCTGCTGAGTCACTTCAGTCATGTCCGACTCTGTGTGACCCCATAGACAGCAGCCCACCAGGCTCCCCTGTCCCAGGGACTCTCCAGGCAAGAACACTGGAGTGGGTTAGAGATGTACATTTACCTGTATGAATGGGTATGTTATGGATAAATGTTATTTGGTGGCTCAGATGGCTACCTATAATGCAGGTAGACCCAGGTTCAATACCTGGGTCAGAAGATCCCCTGGAGAAGGAAATGGCAACCCATTCCAATTCTCTTGCCTGGAAAATTCCATGGACGGAGGAGCCTGGTAGGCTACAGTCCATGGGGTTGCAAAGAGCTGGACACGACTGAGCGACTTCATGCATGCATGCATGCTTATGTGTATCTTTGTATATATGTATATATGTATTTGCATATTTATAGAGTTATAATCTTTCAACTACATGTATGTGTGTGAGTACCTGCATATAAGTGTGCACTTATATGTATTTATACTGAAGAACTGGATTTTTTTATACACTTGAATTATGCTAACTTGATGTCATAAAAATTTAATATTAATAGTTTATTTGGAAACCTTAAAGTAATGCAACCCCCCCAAATTAAAAATTATTTATTGTGTTTTAAAAAATGTGTTTAAAAGCAAAGCTACATGACAATGGTTGTTGATTTATGTCCTCTAAGAATGCAATTTCTCTCCTGATGTATGTGTGCGCGCACACACACACACACACACCACTCAATATTTTCCTTGGGAAATTTAGTGTTTAATTATATGAGGTCCTTAGGAAAGTCTCCCTTATCAAAAATGTAGCTGCCCTGTCTGTATGTTTGTGTATACATGTATCCTGGAGGAGGGTTTCTGATGGTCTGTATAATGCATGCAGATGTAGGGATATGCACATAAAGACATGGTGAGTGGTGCAGGGTGTCTCTGGGGGAAAGTCTCTTTGGATATATTTGATAACAATGAGCCATGCTAACAAGTTGAGTGATAGAGTGACCTTTCCATTGAGCGTAGCAGACTGCTTGGAGAATGAAGTTACTTCTGGATATGTTTTGCAGGAAAAAAGGATCTTTTTAGAGAGTGTGGGGAAGGGAGTGGGGAGAGCTATGGACCATGAATCCTAAAGAGCTTGGTGACATCCTTTTGGGAAGGGCAAGGAATTACCTGGAACGGTCCCTGCCCCAGGCACTAGTCTGAGGCCGGCCGGGGAGAAGCAAGGGCAGGTTTGGTCAGTGATGGCTCGCCTCAGAGATGGTACTCTGAGTCCTTCTCCTTCCTCTTACCCTTTGCTCCAGCTTCCTTATCTCCACTCCTCCCCTACCCTCAGCTGGCTCTCACCTGTGAGCACTGTGGGCTGTTATCATTGATGTCCAGGACAAAGATCTCCACGGGGACTGAAGCCTGGAACTTGCCATCAGAAGCTGTGATTCGGAGCAAGTACTTGGCTGTGTGCTCACGGTCCAGGGTCTTCCTCGAGAAAATTCTCCACTCATCTCCAACTTGGCTGATGCCAAACTGGCCCAGGGGGTCTCCCTCTAGAAATATGGGACAGAGTTTCCTGAAGCCAAGCCATAGGAACAAACCAGGCTTTGTACTATAGGTGACTGCCCACCTGACACTTTTTTTTTAGGATTGCAGGGAAAGGCAAAAATTTCCTCCTTTAACTAGGGACCTACATTTCTTCAGTGAGTCAGTTATTTGGTGTTATGAAACCTCTTTCAACTTCAAAGGTCTCCTGTTAAATGGAATTATCACTGCAAGAAATGCTGCTCCAAAGTATGTGGCTAAGGGGCACATTTCTTCTTTTGTGTGCATTGGAAGACATTCGGAGAAGTTAAAGGGAAGCAGATAGCAATTCTAGACAAGAACCATCTAGTATCCAGTATCTGTTCAATAGTGGAGGGCTGGAAGGTGATCAATAACATTCAACTCTCTGAGGTTTTATTTTACAACTGAGTACACAGGCTAACCAGAGGTTCAGATGGCTCATTAGGTTTGCTTCTGAGTCATCTTTTCTTGACATCCATCACTGAGAGGGGAGATGGATTTTCGAGATTCTAAGATTCTGGAGCTCCAAGATTCAGCTATTCCCTGAGTTGATGATACAGTGGCATTTATTATGTTATTATTCAGAGAGTTTAAGATTTTTGTGTTTTTAAAAGTCTGATATTATAAGATTCTATTTCACTAAGACTCCATGTTTCAAACAACTTTTATCCAGGCTCTGTCTCCAGGAGTCTATAATTCTTGGTTGGAATGTCATGCTTGTTAACTCTCCGCCAGACAGCTGTGAGAGCAGAACAAACTATGACTATGGGAATGGGATGACAAGGCAGCTGGGACACAGGGAAAGGGACACTGAGAAGTAAAGAAACTCTCTGGCCACCAGATGGCTGGTTTCACCCCTGGACAGAGATTGGAGTCGTTTAGGTTTGCAGTGGTTATCTACTGGGGAAAGCAGTTTGTAGGGTCTGGTTTTAATCCCAGTCCTGATGCAAGCTTGGAGTATGATCTTGATTGAGTTTATCCTCCTATCTGGGCTTTGGTTCTCCCATGTGTGTGTGAAAGAAGAGGATTGGGTTGGAATCATATCCAACCCACTTAACACTCAGGTCCTATGATTGACTAGGAAGCATTTTCTACTATCCACAACTTGCCCTTGGCAGAGTACTACTCTGCAAGGATAATCACCTCACAGAATTTCTATAGCCCACACAACTGTTGATCCCCTCTCCATCTTCCAGAAGCTAACAGAACAGTTACAGTATCTCCCTTCTATTCTACCTACTCCAGCTAAGGTAATAAGAGATCCTCGTTACAAAGCACTTTCTAATTTATAGGGAGCTATCAAAGCTTTTTCAAGTTAGATCCTGTCAGCATCCCTTGAGATGAATTAAAACAGCCATGCCAAGTCTATAACTGGAGCAGTTGAGGTCCTGGAAAGTTAAGTGATTTGCTCAAGATCACACTGTTAAGTGGCAGAGCAAGGACTTAAACCCATGTCTTAAGAAACGTCTTACTGGAATTTTTTTCAGTGCATCCCACTCTAAGATAGGTATCCTTACCTGTGATATAGCAGGTGACCTGTCTGTTCTGCTCAGAGATATCAGCATCCAAGGTTTTAAGAGTGGCCACAGGTTCACCAGGCTCACTGTTCTCTACCACAGATCCTCTATAGTCTTCTGAAGCAAATCGGGGGGCATTGTCATTTTCATCTGTAATGGAGACTTCAACCAGGACCTGAGAAGATAGCTGGATGGTCCGGCCATGGTCATAGGCCACTACATAAAAGTGGTAGATCTGGTTGGTCTCACAGTCAAGTTCCTGGAGTGTGGTGATCCAGCCAGTTTCACTGTCAATGGCAAAAAGTTCATGGATATTGCTACCAGGGTCCACTGGCAACCTGTAGCTCACCTGGCCATCATCCCCAGTGTCCTGATCATTGGCAGTCACTTGAATGACTGAGGTCCCCACTGGCATATTCTCAGTGAGAACAGCCTTATATGGGTCAGCCTCGAATATAGGCCTATTGTCATTGACATCCTTCACTTGGATGTTGACAGAGACCAGGGAACCCAAATAAGTGTCATTATGGGGGCAATGAGCCATCAAGTCAATCTGGTACCATTTGGTGGACTCATAATCCATGGCCTTCCTCACCTTTAGAACCCCTGTGTTTTGGTCCAAGGAGAAGATGCCATCCCTGTTGCTCTCTGGCGTGGTGCCCTGCACCAGACTATAGATGACTGGATCCTGAGCTGCCACTGCTTTAACAGAGCCAATTTCAGACCCCTCTGGAAGGTCTTCTGATGCAGAAAAGGTATATAGAGGTTCAGAAAATTGGGGCAAAGATACTTCATTAGGAACCACCTGAAGTCGTAACAGCATGAGAGAGTTCCAGTGAGGAGGGCCCCCATCCTGAGCTTTAATTTTTAAGTCAAAGGCCCGATTTTCCAATCCCACCAGGCTCTCTTTCACCTTGACAACACCAGTAATTGGGTTGACTTCAATGACCTCTTCTTCCAAGTCCTCCACTGAGTCCACTGAGTAGGTGACGTCTGCATTCCGGCCTTCGTCTGCATCATAGGCCAGCACCTGGATGACTGGGGAGTCCTTACTGACATTGGACTGAATGGATACAGTGTACTCAGATGCTTTGAACTGTGGAGGGTTATCATTTTCATCCGTGAGGATGATCTTCACAGTGCAGAATGCCACGCGTCCTCCTCCGTCCTGAGCCATGACCTTAATGGCAATGACCCTTTCTGTGGAATTTTCCCGGTCTAGTTTCTGCAGTGTGGTGATCTGGCCACTCGGGTTTATGGAGAACTTCTCACCTGCTAGTTTATTGATAATGGTGTAATCTACAGTGCCATAGGGACCACTGTCTTTGTCTATGGCTAACAACTCAATCACCTTGGTCCCCACTTTTGCATTCTCAGCCAATTCTGCCTCATAAATATGCTGCTGGAACTCTGGGCTGTACTTGTTGGCATTTGTAGTGTTGATATACACAGGTACAGTTGCTCGGAAGACCCCATCAGAAGCACCTACCCTCAAATTGTAAGAAGAGTCCAAGTGCTTTTTGCAAAGGTTGTACATAGAAATTATTCCCGATGAACTGTTAATGGAGAAGTGCCTGTCCTGATTGCCGGAAAGAATCAGGTACTCCAGGCGGGAGGTGTCCCTGCTGTCAGGGTCAAGAGCTTGCACTTTGAGAACCAGGTGTCCACAGGTTGCCAGCTCACTGACATTGGCTTCGTACTGAGGTTGCCTGAACTCTGGGGGGTTGTCATTGATGTCAGACACATTGACAACCACAAGGGTTTCACCAGTGAGTGGGGGATCTCCTCTATCCATGGCCCTGACTTTCACATGAAAATGTTGTTGGGCTTCGTAGTCCAGCTCTTGAACTGTGGACATTTCCCCTGTGCTCCTATTGATCTGGAAGAATTTGGAAACATCTGAGCCATCCTCTACAATCTGGTAAGAGACATCACGGTTCTGCCCTGAATCCCGGTCAGAAGCCAATAGTTGGATCACGGGAGTCTGAGCAGGCAAACCTTCTGAGATTGAAGTGGTGTAGACCAACTGAGAGAAGGTGGGAGGATTATCATTCACGTCCTCCACCAGGACTTCCACGGTGGCCTCAGAAAATGACCCCAGAGCAGTGTCTGTGGCTCTGACTGTGAACACGTGTTTGGTCTTAGACTCATAGTCCAAAGGGCCCGTCACGGTTAGGACACCAGTCTTAAAGTCAGTGGTGAACAGCATCAAGGGCTCTTCCTCTACAATGTTGTAGATGAGCCGGAGTCCCTCTGGACTCCGGGCCTGGGTGTGGAGAATAGGGGTATAGAGTGTGATATTTTCAGGCACTCTGACTTTGTAGTAAGGCGTCTGAAACAGTGGGTTGGATTTATTTCTCACAATGACAAGTACCTCTTCCTCAGCCTGGAGGGATGGAGTTCCTCCATCTTGAGCAATGACTTTGAGGCGATACTTATTCAGAGCCTGATAATCAAAGGGTTTCCTTAATGATATGTCCCCAAGATAGGGGTCAATTCGAAAATATGTGTAATCTTCTGCAAATGCATAGGTGACAGCACCATTCACCCCCAAGTCCTGGTCAGTGGCAGACACCTGAAAGAGGACATCTCCTGGTTCTGTGCCATCTTGGATGATTGTGTGGTAGGGCAGATGTTTAAATTCGGGGCTATTGTCATTGACATCCTCAACAGAGACTCGGACCAGAGCCTGAGCCACCCTCTGAGGTGTCCGATTGTCCCTCAGTTCCACTGCCACCTCATGAGTGTCCTGCTGTTCTCTGTCAAACCCCACACCTCTCGTCTGCAACACACCTGCTGATTGGATCATGTGAAACATATCTGTGCCATTCAAAAGGAAGTAGGACAAGGTGTCGTTCAAATGATTGCCTTGGGCACCAAGAATCACCAATGCCTTTCTCTCCAGTAAATTCTCCTTCACTGTTGCCCTGTAGACATCCCGGTCAAACTGTAAGGTTGTGTTAAGAGCTTGTGTCCAAGAAATCTTTACTAGTGCAGTATCTTGATACAGGCCATCAGAAGCTCTGACAATAAGCTCCCGAGAGAGTCCCAGGAGAGTAGGATCCAACACAGATATGCGACCAGTAATGGGATGCATGGCAATAGCTTCGTCAGCATTGCCAGTTTTGATGCTATAACTGACTTCTGAGTCATCGTCACTGGCCTGCACCGTAAGGAGCGCCATACCCCGGTGGACTGGCTTCATTATTGCTACTTCATATATCTGGTCCAAGAACCTGGGAGGACAGTCATTAACATTCCTGACGTTGATTATGACCTGGGCAGCCCTGGGTGCAAATAAGATGGGGCTTCCTTGGTCATGGACATAGATGTTGAATTGGAAAGAGGGCATGCTTTCGTAATCCATCTCTAATACGGTGGTTAGAGTTCCCATGCTGGGATCGATTTTTAAAAACTTCAGAGTCTCTGGTTCCAAAATTTTATAGACCAACAAGGAATTTGCTTCTTTGTCACTGTCAGAGGCTCGGATCACGAGGGGGTTGTTGTTTTCATCCATGATCATGCTGCTCAGTGGAGCTGCTTCACTAATTTGGCCCACAAAAGTCAATTTTGAGAACATGGGAGCATTGTCATTTTCGTCAATGATGTAAACAAGAACCATGATATCAGTAAATGCACCCGCCATATTGCTGCCTCGGATTTTCAGCTGGTAAGATGAAATTTTCTCATGATCCAGTTTCTTCTGAGTAGAAATGAGTCCAGAATATGAGTTCATGGAGAATACGCCATTCTTGTTTCCCTCTCTTAACTCATAGGTAACTTCTGAGAAGCTTGTAGCTGAGATGAGGAGGATTGGGGAACCCACAGGGATTGATTCAGGGATCTCTACAAAGTACTCAGAATTTGAAAAGACGGGGGCACTGCTGTCGGAGGGGTGGACGTGAATGATCACTGTAGCCAGGTCATGCCCTTGTGGGGAGCCTTGATCTTCTGCCTTCACTGTTAGAGTATACCGGGCATGATTTGCCTGATCAAGTTTCTGCGCTAGAGTGATGATGCCTAGCAGGGCGTTGATGTTGAAGAAACCTTCGCTGTTCCCTAAAACAAAAGACAAGAGAAATTGAAGTTTACCACATCCTCAAGAGGTACCAACTAGGCTTTCTAGATCAGTATAAGACAATCACGCAAAAGCTGGGCAGGGCAAAACCCACGTCGTGTGCCACAATGGATTTGGTTATGCTAGAAGATGTAGGGTAGGTCTGTCTTTATAAACTCTCTTAATTGGTGCACCTAGTAGGTGCTCCATAAATGGAAGGTTTTGGGGTCATAACTTAAAGCTATAAACCAAAGCCATAGTAGGGTTTTGGAGGAAAGAAAGGAGATTTATACTTTGTAGGAAAAACATACTCCTCTCTGTATTTCAGTGGTGACTTTTATAGGACAAGCTTCAGTTACATCATATAGAATTTTAAACCATTCTTTACATAACTTTGAATAGCTTTGGTTACACACTCAATAGTTGAAAATTGTCAATAGGGAATCATAAACTGTCTAAACTGACACAGACTGGGAAAACTGCCTTGTCTGTTCCCATATAGTCTACTTTGTCAGGGTTGGGAGTGAGTGGCGGGGGTTGAGTGGGGAGGGACTGAGTAGCACTTGAGGCTCTTGGCCAAATGCCCTTTCCACCACACCTGGATTTCCTAAAGGTTAGGCATTCTCAAACCACCTCTGCAGGTTGTTGTTTTTTTTTTTTTTTTAATATTCAGCCACTACCTATACAACAGTATAGTATACAATTTATACCATTATTTAATGGATACTTTCCTTTAAATTGATTTCTTTTTTAAATTTAAAGTATTTTTAACAGGCAACTTTATATATTGGTTCTTTAAAAAGCAGCACAGTATTGCTTATTGTAAAACAGAGGTTACCATAAAAACCAGTCAATGGAAAATATTTTCTTAAAATTCTGGATAAAATCTGTTGCTTGCTAAGAGGGTCTGGCCCAAGACCTTCTGCAGCAAGTATTAGAAAATTAAAGCGATCCTAGTACCCAAAGGAATCTTCCTTGACTAATCAGGAAGCCCAAATGAGAATAAAAAATGGACTCCTTTCTCCATGTCTGATTATTATTTTTATTGTCCTTTTAAAATTTGATATTTATTTGGATAAATACATAATACCATTTCAAATTTAAGTTGAGAGAAGTTGTGATTATGCAACATTACATAGTTCACAAAAGGTAATGTTGAAAACTAATCATGTTTTCCTAAAAAAAAGTTCTCAAAGTTATTACAGTTTTTAGAGTCTGAACTTACTTGGGCTGCAACTATTCTTTTTTTTTTCCCCTTACATTTTTTATACTATGGTAATAAACAGATAACATGAGGTCTACATTCTTGAATTTTTAGAGGTTATAGTGCAGTGTTGTTAACTATAAGCACAACGCTGTACAGAGATCACCAGAACTTATTCAGCTTGCATAACTGGTGCTTCTTTTCAGTTTTATTAAGATATAATTGACATATGACATGGCATTAAAGGTGTATAACATAATTTGATCTATGTTTGAGTATATATTGCAAAATGACCACCACAATGTTTAGTTAACATCCATCACCTGATATAGTTTTTCAAATACGTTTTTTTCCCTGTGATGAGACCATTACCTATTTAATACCATGACTAACACCTGAACAATTCTGCTCACCACCCAGGAGTACAAGTCCTTCACTCAGGGGAGTACTACTTATTATTATGCTTATTTCATTTATTATTTCAATGGCAAAGTAAACAGCCAGGCTTCACCACAAAACCTTCCATCTGATTCTCCCACTAAGCGAAGTCACTCTGCAGCTGTCTATTGAAGTGATTTCCCAACTTGCCTTTGTTATACAAATCCCGAGGTTGATCAAAGAATGTGGTTTTAATGAGTAACCAGAAATTTAAAAGTAGTTCCCTTAAAAGTAGCCAAGTAAGCATAATCATAATTTCTTATTTTACTGCTGAGAGAAAAAAAAATAGGGAATAAAATTGTATATTCATTTTGATCTTAGAACTACAGAAAGATGCATAGAAAAAGATGAGAGAAATACATGAAATTATTTTCTCTGGGTTATGAAAGCCATGGCCGAGTGTTATTTTTATTATTTTTTTGACCATACTGCTGCATGCTGCTGCTGCTGCTGCTGCTAAGTCGCTTCAGTCGTGTCCAACTCTGTGCGACCCCATAGATGGCCTCCCACCAGGCTCCCCCGTCCCTGGGATTCTCCAGGCAAGAACACTGGAGTGGGTTGCCATTTCCTTCTCCAATGCATGAAGGTGAAAAGAGAAAGTGAAGTCGCTCAGTCATGTCTGACTCTTAGCGACCCCATGGACTGCAGCCCACCAGGCTCCTCCATCCACGGGATTTTCCAGGCAAGAGTACTGGAGTGGGGTGCTATTGCCTTCTCCATGCAGGATCTTCAATTTGAACCTGTGCCCCTTGCAATGGAAATCAGTGCAGAGTCTTAACCACTGGACCACTAGGGAAGTCCTCTGAGTGTTATTTTCTTCTTCATAGATTCTTGTTTTTTTCAGGTTTTAAAGAATAACCATGTGTTACTTCTTCAATCAGATTATTTTAAAACTAACTCAATGTGTAAAATAAAATTAGTAGCAGGGGGAATACCTTGGTGCTCCAGTGGTTAAGACTCCAAGCTTCCTCTATAGGGCACCTGGGTTTGATCCCTGGGTAAGATCCCATATGTTGTGAGGCATAGATTTTAAAAATGTATTAGATTTATTAAAAAAAAATTAGTACAACATCAGTGGGACTGTCAGTGAGAAAAAAGAGATGATTATACTTCATAAGTCACAAAAACAAGCCATTAATGGGTTATTATTTGCCTTATTATTCTTCAGGGATGACAGACTACTGCTGTATGACAAGGTATAACAACTGTCTCTACAAAAAAGGAAAATGTGAAACATTCTGAGTTCTTGAAAGTATATAAGATACTGACAAGCAGTAAATGAACATCATTATGCTCCATCAAGGCAAAGAGCAAGTCATGCTCACATTTGATCATCCATAGCATCTTGCTCTATAGATACTAATTCATATTAAAGATACAAAAATTACTAAGTATCAATTATGAATGATCAAACATTACAAATTATGATTAATAATTAGTTGGGTACTGGATATTATCATTTTTGTCATATTAACTACTACTTATAATTAACACTTAGTAATAACCCCTGGCACTTGTATAATATTTTACAATTTACAAAGTGTTAACATACATTTTCTCTGTTAGTCTTCACAAAGAGTTTCTGGCACAGATAATATTCCCATTTTTCAGATTAAAAAAATAATAGGTATGAAATCATGATGTGGCCTTAGAAGAAAATACTCCTGAAACTATGCCATGTATTTTATAGGTCCCTTTTATTGTACATGTACAAAGATACTATCTTTTAAAATGTTGCTTGGGGGACTTCCCTGACAGTCCAGTGGTTAAGACTCTGTGCCCACAGTTTAGTGGGCATTGGCTCAATCCTTGGCTGGGGAACTAAGCTCCTGCATGCCACGTGGTGTGGCCAATATATATACATATTGAGAGGACTTCATAAGCATCCTGTACATGTATGGTCATTGGTGGATATATATATATATATATCCTCAATGTAAATTCTCCCATAACTTGAGTAATCCTTTGTTACCATTCTCACCATCTTTGAAAGCACATTAATTTAGGTCATTATAGTTCCAGGGAATGCTCTAGAATGATAATTTGCCAAAGTTTAGCAAGTAATTGACACTTGAATAACTTGCAAATCCATGCTCCTGGTGCTTTTCCTTATTGCCAAAGCCCCTCTCCTCATACCCTGCACTCAGGGTCAGACCTCTCACCTTTGAGGAAGGAGTAGCGGACCTCAGCATTGGCTCCCCGGTCACCATCCATGGCTCGGACCTGGAGCAGCTCTGCTCCGGGGACTGTGGTGTCAGAAACACGTGTCTCATAGTGGAGCTGGGTGAAGTGGGGACGGTGGAGGTTTCTGTCTTCCACGTGAATGGATACCCACACAAAGTTCCTCTTGATGGGCATCTCCTGGTCGCGAACCTATGGGCCCAAGGGTGTGATGGGATGAGCAGCAAGCGGAATGGGGGAGGCAGCATTAGATAAAGGTCAATGAAATAGAATGCCAGTGAAAAATACACCTAATTGTAACTCTCTGTATTCCTTTAAGCTTTGCTCTGCGACATTCTTTTCTCTTTTTAAATAAATGTATCGATTCATGATTATTAGACTGAGCTATTTTCATGGATAATTCCACTTTAGGAGAAAGGCAGAAATAAGCAGAGGAGCAGTATTTTCCAAATTTGTTCTTGGAGAATATTAGTTCTTCAAGATGTTAGTGTATTATTCAGGAAAAAAAAATTCTATAGTCAGGTAAATTTAGGGAGCACTGAACTAAGCCAAGTTGATGTTTTCTTTGCTGCAGGACTTCTCAGAGCCTTTAATATATATTTAAGTGTCCAGAGGATGATAAAGTAGCATGTAAGAACCTTGAGCCTTGAGTTGGAAAGGCTGGACTGTGATTCTGGTTCCATCTAAAAAACTGTATGATGGTGAGCAAGTCTCTTCCTCTGTGAGCCTCAGGTGTAAGATAAGAGAAATAGGTAGGACCAGGACTGGGACTCGAGTGAGACACATGAGGGATGGAGGGCATAAATTCAGGAGGCTCTCACTCTCAGGGTTATGAAAGTGCAGGTACATGACCCTCAGAGGAAGCCCTCCTTCTTTTAGGCCCTTACATATCTGTTTGCTCTGGGTAGGATGGTCTCTGGGCCCCTCCCAGGTCTGATGCTATATGAGTTCATGTGATCACGCAGTCATGGAGCAAGGAGGGAATTGTTGGGGGTATTTGGAGTGAGCCCAGGAATAGCCAAAGTTGCAGGAACTTTTTTGGCAGCCATCCCATCTCTTTCCTCACTCTCAGGCATCCGTTATGGAAGATGCCTCTGGCAGGCAGTGAAATGTCACAACTCATCTCATGGATTATCACTATAAACATCAGTACACCTGGCTCAGTAGGGGAAAGGGAACCCTCAGCATGCCTCCAAGCATGTACACCCCCACACATCCGCATACAAGCACATCCTTACCCAAGTCTTTGGTTAACTCACCATGACTGTCAGTGTGTGCTGGGAAGGCCCCGAGCCCAGGTCCAATTTCCCCACAGTTACCAGGACACCACTACTGGGGTCCAGCTGGAAGAGACTGGCGCTTCCTGGGTCTTGGCTGCCGTGTATGGTGTAGATGAGGCCCTTGCCCTTGTCTTGGTCTGTGGCCTGGACTCGGAGGAGCTCCACGCCAGGCATTGTGTCCTGAGGAACTCTGACCTCATAATGAGCCTCCAAAAACTGGGGCCGATGGTGGTTAACATTGGCAATCATGGCAATGTAGACCTAGGGAGGCGGGTGAGAGAGAAGACAGGCTGTAAGCTCCAGGGGGCCAGGGACCTTGTCTGTCTGCTTCTCCACCGTAACAACTAGGCCTGGCATACAGCAGTCCCTTGATGAAATTTTGTCGAATAAATGACCATATTTCAGAATCACAAGACTTTAAGATGGTGGTTTTCAAAATAAAAATTCTTCTTTAAGGGCCTTTTCTTCAGATGAAATTTTTGGGGTGAAATTCCAGCATATGAAGCAAATAAAATGGGCTGAAACCAGAATAGAAATCCAGAGCCCCACTTCCCATCATTCCTTATACCTATGAAAGCCCTTAGGTGCTCTATCTTTAATTGAAAACTGCTCATTTAGATAAAACTCCTTATTATACAGAGATCCACAGTGGGAACAAGAATTCTCCCAAGATCACAGACGTAGAGAGAGTGATCAGATAAGACTGGAATGCAGAACCCTGATTCCAGATTCAGTCTTCTTTGAGGTGCACAGAGAGCCTTCTGCGTCCTCATCCCTACCAAGGAGGCCCCAGTGTGCGTTGGTGACATAGTGGTGAGCACAGCTACTTCCAACCAAGGAAACCTCCTATCTCTTCTCAACTCAGGGCTCCCAGTGAGGCTTCTCACCTGGGTGGCAATAGTTTGGGAGCCGTCGGTCACCTCCACAGTCAAGTTATAGCTCGACCTCCTCCTTGTATCAAGAGGCCTGGCAATGACGATGCTGCCCGTCGTCTTCTCAATGTCAAAGTCCATGTCCTTGTCCCCACCTGGGAGGGGGGTGGGGGAAAGCATGCACGACCTCAGTGATGTAGGCAGTGATAGCACAAGTACTAACACTGTGGGATTTGGCAGATCTAGAGGAGCTGGTAGCCGATCCTGTCGGGTTATTGTCAAATTATTATCAAGATCCAAGTGATGATTCAGGAAAAGGTAAACTTATAAGGACTGGGGAGTCCCAGAGGAAGACCAAAATTTGCCCTACCATGTATTCTGTTACTAGACTTAAAACATGCAGGAGTGATGGAGCTCTGTGTCATGGCTTACAGGCAGTTTGCGTGGTCTAGAGAAGCCTAGACATGGGAAAAAATGGAAATGACTGTTTGGCAAGAGGGAATTATTTATTAATAAACTATGAGAATCCAAAATATAGAAGTAGCATGCAGGTGTTTAAATGTCTACTAGTAGAAATCTGTTTAGTGACACAGAAATATGTTCAGGATATATTTTAAAAAGTTATAAAACAATATTTTCCTGTAACCCTAAGTGTGTGGGTGTGTAAAGAAGAATGACTAGAGGGAAACATCAAAATGAAAACAGTGGCTTAACTTCTATTTAGTGGGAGTTTATCCTCCCACTGATTAGGTGATTTTTATTCTCCTCTCTGTACTTATTTGTATTTTCCAAATGTTCTATAGAGTGCATGTGTTAATTCTGCACAAACGAAAAAATGTCAAATGCTTACAAAGAACAGTGAATCAGCAATGGAAGTAAACCTAGGAGATTAAAAAGCTTGAGATAGGTTTGTTATCCAACCTCTGAAGCAGGTGGGAGTCTCTGTGATAGGACTTCAGGTGGTACTGAAGCTCTTAGATTAGAGATTCTTGACCTGGAGTCCCTGGCTGGGTTTCAGAGAATCTATAACTACCCCCTCTCCCTAAATTTGTTCACAAATTTGTGTGTGCATGTGTGCAAGCACGTGCACACAGGTCACAAGTATCCTTCTAAAAAGAGAGCCTAAACATTCATCAGATTCCCAAAGGGATCTGTGAACCACTCCCAACCCCGATATTTTCTGACAAAATGTTGGTTTAGAAACAGAAAGAAATTTCAGAGGAGGCTGTGAGAGCTTGGATCCAAGTGTCTCCTACCACGAGAGTGCACCCTTTCTCTGATCTTGAGGATGGTACCTGGGACCAGAATGTTAAGCAGAGCCCCAGGGTACAGCTGGCCTCAAGTTCGTGGTCAGTGAAGTCAGCTCTGCAATGATGTTCATAGTGAGGCAGAAGAGGAAGCATAAAACTTGTGTTTTCTCTGCTGGGTCTCTCTGGCCACTCTCTGGACCTGGGTCTTAGGTCTCCCAGGAACTTGGGATAACTGAGGCCCCATCCAGTTCTGGCTGGGGTTACCAGTGAGTTCCTGAGATCATAGATGGTATGAAGGAAAGCTTGGAAGAAGCAGTGTCCTGACAACCCACTGCCCCAGAGAAACAGGGAAGAGGCAATCACCACTCACAGCCAAGACAGAGGATGCCAGGGAACATGACCTTGAGAGGGCTCAGAAGGATTGTGCCCTGAGGACTAGGGCTCAGGATGGAAGGGACTGGCCCTCCTGGGGCCCCCCCCTTACCTGAGATGCTGAACCAGAAGAGACCAGGTCGGCCCTCAACACTGATGACCCCCACCATGTGATTCACGGGGTCTGTCTCCATGACCGTAAAGCTGTAGTGGGATTCGTCAAAGGCCAGTGGGATGGAGGAGGGCCGGGGCTTGGGGATCCACTCGATGTGTAGCCGGACGCTGGCCGAGAGCGGTGGCTGCCCACCGTCTGTTGCCTTGACCTGAAAAGAGGCCAGAATTCAAGTTGAGGCTTTGTCTGTAGGATTGGAGTCAAGAAAGAAGACCCAGGTGGCCAGGCCCAGAGACAGAGTGCCCTGTGATGGACTGAGCTGGTCTTTCATCCACTAGATCATCCATTCGGCACAGTTAGGAGCTTACAGTAAATAGGCACCAAGTCAGCTGCAGCGAGCACAGTAGTGAACAGAACATAGAACTATGCTCCAGAACCTTATGGGCAGTGAAAGATGAATCAAAGCCACCATTAACTGAAGGCTTTGGTGCTCATTCCTAAGACTTTCCATGCATGGGCTTTTTACCCTTCCCAACAACAATCCACATAATAAACTAGAATTTATTGAGCCCTCCCTATCATTAGGCCCTGCTCTAA
Organism: Capra hircus; assembly: GCF_001704415.2. NCBI lineage: Eukaryota > Metazoa > Chordata > Mammalia > Artiodactyla > Bovidae > Capra > Capra hircus. The sequence continues at coordinate 47,645,024 of NC_030814.1, read as the reverse complement.
GAGCAATATGTGCAACATCTAATTCAGTCCTCATGACTGCCTAAGAGGAACCATCATCAGCTGTTTTTTGCAGGAGGAACCCGAGGCTCTGTGTTGTGAATTCTTCTGCCAGGGCTGTCTGCCTGGCCAGCAGTGAGGCTGGGATTTAGGCTACCAACATGACAGCCCAGGCCCAAGCCACTTAACTATGTTAGCTTCCTACAAGGAAAATGTTCTCATCCCCATTTTACAGATGATGGAACAAAGGCTCCCAGGTGTAATGACTTGTCCATGGCCACACAGGTGTAAAATGTCAGTGCTAAGATTGGAACCCAGGTTTATCTTGATTTCAATGCCTCTGCCCCTCTCAACAAAAGTCTTTAAGAAGAGAGTGCATTTCCCAGGCAAGGACCTTATTGCCTACAAAGAGAAAGGCCCAGAATTTGAATCTTTTGGCTTCTTTTTGGGAGAAAGCCACGGAGGGGAGGACTTCCCCCATCACGCCTGAAGGCTGTCTCCCCGGTCTTGTATCCTCAGAGAAGATCCATCCCTGAGCAGGTGTGCACCCCGTCCCCACCCCCACCTGCCCCTCACCGTGAGAATGTTATACTCTCCAGCTGTGAAGGTGCTGCTTGCTGACACCACGCCTGTGACCGGGTCGATACTGAAGCCTGCCTCATCACTCTCCTCGATACTGTAGGTGACCCTGCCATTGAGACCCTCATCCAGGTCTGAAGCCACCAGCCTGTACACAGGCCCAGAGGTCCCTGGGATCAGCCTCTCTGGAAGGCGGACATTGAAGAGTTTGTGGGAGAAGACAGGGGGGTTGTCATTGACGTCCACGATGCGTACCACCACCCTGGAGGTGGACCGGAGGGAGGGCTCCCCGTTGTCCAGCACAGTCACCTGGGGAGAGGATCCAGCGTGAGTTGACAGGCACAAGGCCATGACAATGTATTGCCGCCCACCGCAGCTCGTCCTCTGCCCCTGCTTTCAAAAGCCTGGAAACACCAATCCGTCTGTTCTTTGGTGTATGCTCATGATTTTAATTATCGTAACCTCATCTTCTTGGAACCCAGCTCTCTGGCAACCTCGCCCACAGAAAAGCCAGCAAGAACAGAGAAAGAAACCGGAAAGAACTGGAAGAAGACAAAGCCACAGAGGCTGTAACAAAAGCTGGGGCTCTTTACTCGGGAGGCCCATGGGCCATTTCTCCGAGACTTTTGACATTCTGTTTGCTCATAATTCTCATGAGCTTTGTTCTCGCTTTCCTTAAGCTACGGGAGATTAGAGAAAAACAAACGAGGAGGCGTTTATGGAGGCGTGGGCAGTACCTTTGGAGGCAGGCATGTGGCCCAGTGTATGAGATGAGATCTGGAGACAGAATAAAGGCACGAAAACAATTTCAGGACCAGGCACTGGTCCATGTGCCAGCAAATTATCACATCCATCAGTATAGACAGGACATTTCCACTCAGAATGCTTCTGAATTTTAAAAAGATTTTGCTATTTAAGGACAAATGCCTCTACTGAACTATGGAGAATGCCTCAGCGCCTAGAAGGCCATTGCTACTGCTACTGCTAAGTCACCTCAGTCGTGTCCGACTCTATGCGACCCCAGAGACGGCAGCCCACCAGGCTCCCCCGTCCCTGGGATTCTCCAGGCAAGAACACTGGAGTGGGTTGCCATTTCCTTCTCCAGTGCATGAAAGTGAAAAGTGAAAGTGAAGTCGCTCAGTCGTGTCCGACTCTTAGCGACCCCATGGACTACAGCCTACCAGGCTCCTCCGCCCATGGGATTTTCCAGGCAAGAGGACTAGAGTGGGGTGCCATTGCCTTCTCCAGAAGGCCACTGAGCTGCTGTTTACTAGTGATGCCTATTTTATGCAAAGGGAATGTCCAGAGCCTGGGATCATAGAAGGCAACACTGATTTCAGTTCTGCTGAGGAATATGTGTCCCTCCTCGCTGATGCCTTTAAGACTAGCGGAGATGCCTGTTCATCAGTTGTGGATAACACAGGACAGGGTTGACTAGAGTACTTCTGATTTAAGCCCCTCTGGGTCAAGACTGATGCCTCTCATTGGAATGGTCACCAGGGATGCTTATTTTAGAGACATCCTAGAAAGAGCACGACTGAGGTGGCTGAGTGGTAGAGAATACGACTGCAGTGCAGGAGATGCATGTTTGCTTCTTGGTGGGGAAGATCCCCTGAAGAAGAGAGTGGCAACCCACTCTGGTATTCTTGCCTGGAAAATCCTAGGGACAGAGGAGCCTGGTGGGCTAAAGTCCATGAGGTCATGAAGAGACCCAGTTGAGTGTCTGAGCACACATGCACAGAAAAAGCATGGGCCTAGAGGACAAAGGTCTGGGTTTTCATCCTGGCTCTGCTACTGACCTAGTGTTTGACCTTGGGTGACTCTTGAGCAAGGGGATGGGCCAGAAAGCATACTGGACAAAGACATAACCCATGTGTACTGCTCCGTTTTCCTGCACTCCCTGCAGGCACTACTAATTGATCAGTGCTTCCTGCTCAGCTTAAGTAGCAACTTCTCCCTGAGTCAGAACCCTCCTCAGCTACTGCCTGGAGACGTGCATGTGGCCCCAAGGCCTGGCTTGGCTCCAGCCTGGCCTCCTGCAGGAGGTTTTCAAATGTAGTGAAGGGGTTCAGCAGCATCACTCACCTCCAGGATGTGTTCATCCTTATTTTCTCGGTCCAGCTGCCGGGCAGTGGCTAGGAGACCTGGAGGAGAGATGGTTGGGGGGAGACTGGAGCAAAGGGCTGCCAGGGCCATTTTACTGGGATAAATTCAACGCCTACGTTCAAAGCCTAGATCAGAATCCTTTTGGTCTTGGGAGAGCACGAACATAAAGAGGAAATGGAAACCTGGAGAGAGAGGAGGGGAGGAGAGGGAGGAAGAGGACAGCAGAGGCCCCACCTACTTTCTGCTTCCGCCACGAGGAGGGTACTGAGCCCAGGATACTGTGGCGTGAAAAGGCAGCTCATCAGGAGTTATAACGGGGGTCACAGTCACTGCCTCTAGCTCCCGAGAAATCACAAAGGGGTGACGTTTTACTCCTTTATTCTAATTCTCTTGCTCACCTGGCACCTAGAATGGGCTCTTCCCATGCCCAGCTGGCACAGATGAACCAGAGGAGGGCTGCCCTGGGCTCCTCCCAGCACTTCTGTAAATTCCCGAAGGTGAACTTAGTGATCTGTAATTCTGGTTTTCATTTTCTAGGCACTGTGGCTATAAATTGAGGCCATAATGGTGAAAAGGAGCCAGTTCTCTGCCTGCATCAGACAAGTCAAGCTCAAGATTGTTGGGAGACCAGAGGGGCACCCGAGCCCATAGACTTGAGAGGTCCTAGCTGGGTAGGTGGGACCCTTTTCAATGAAGGCAGAGCTATTGGTAGGGGGTTGTGGGTGTTCTAAAAGCTTTCTGTAAGTTTCTTGATCTTGTTTAGGCAATTAAATAATAGAGTAATGGAATGAAGTGGGGGGTTGGGGGCCTCCTGAGGAGAAGGGGGATCTGGTGTTGGGGTGGGGTCTCCAGTGCAGATGTGAGGAGTGACCTCTGTTGGGGGCGTGTCTTTGCCTTTGTGTCGTTCTGGCTCTTTCTTCCCTCACTGAAGGCAGCCGTGGGAGAGGTCCTAGGAGGTTGTTGGAAAGCCCCACAACCAGGAAGGAAGACGTTCCTCTGGGACAGAGTGAATATTGTTTCAGGTCTCCCCACCCAGCTTGTCCCCAAGCCGAGGAACCTGCCGGGGAAGGCCTGGCATCCGGGGGACCCCCAGGAAGAGTGCGGGATGAGAGGGCTTGGTGGAGAGCCTTCCTTCCAGCTCAGTCCTGCCCTCCTCCTGCTCCTGCTTCAGCCCCTCTCCCCTCTCTCTGTTGATTCCTGTCCGTCCGCCACCTCTCTTGCCTTCCCAGGGATTCCTCTCTCCCTCCCCTCTCTGTATGTCTGGTAAACTCAGTCACTGTTCTTCTATCTCTAGCTTTTCTTTTCTCTCTTTGCTTTCTCTCACCACCGCCTCCCCTGCTGCCTTCTCCCCCACCTTCTCAGGGCCGGTGTCTCTGGAATTGCTGCTGGACCCCCTGGACCATTGCCCCTGTGCTCCTCCACATCCCCCTCTCTGAGGTTGGTATGAAGTCTTAGATGGGAGTAAGGCCGTTAGCAGAGAAAACTGGGGAAATCTGAATGAAGTCTGTAATTTCCTGAATTCCCTTGCACCAGTATTAATTCTTAGTGTTGACACATACACTGTGTTAATATTAGGGGAAGCTGAGTGACCGGTGTATGAGAACTCTCTTTGCAGCTCTCCTGTAAGTCTATGATTTATTTCACCATTAAAGAAGAAGAAAAAAGTTTTTTAAAAAAGAAAGAGAAAATGGACCTACTTGCTCTGTCTTCAGCAAGTCTTGGGTCTTCTCCTCCTGGCTGCTGCTTCCATAACCATTTTTACCCAAGTGCCCGCCCAGCCTGCTGCCTGTCAGAATCTTCCCTGCCTGCTGTCCCATGAAGCCATTGCTGGCCCACTATACTGAGCAGCTTCCTCTCTCCTCGAAAGTCACAGCCTTGCATCTACTCATCTTTTACAATGTTGTACTCTTTACACCGGTTCTACAGCTCTTTTTGTATCCAAATCTTTATACTCCTCATGGATTGGGTTCCTCAAGGCCTGAAACTGTGTCTTTTTCTTCTTCCCCTCTCCATAGCACTTAACTTAAATGCCTTATAAAGACAGACACCTTCAAACATTTGCAGAATAAATGAATCTCGGGCTTAACCAATGATTGTGGATGCTGGCAGAGATTCATTCATTCATTTCCTCATTATTTGTTGAGGTTCTATTCTGTGCCAGGCCTTGATATTATAGTTTTCAAAAAACAGTCAAAGTTCCTTTTCTGGAAAGCTTGTTGAAGTCTAGTGAAGTATGTGGATAATTGATGGAATAATCACACAGATGACTATAATGTTCTATGTGATAGCATGTTTTTTAAAAGTAGATGCTGCTGGGAGGTGTATTATAGTGTCAAAAAAAAAAAAAAAACTTCTTTAAGAAAAGAACAGCTGAGCTAAGATCTGAAAGAAAAGCAGGAGTTACCTTGAAAAAGGAGAGGAGACCCCTGGCAGAAGGAAAAGCTTGTGCAAAGGCCTTGTGCCAGGAGAGGGCGTGCGTGGACTGAGGCAGGCCACATGGTTGGAATCAGAGAGTGATGGAGTGAGAGAGGCAAGCTCATGGGACGTGACAGGGCTTGGCTTTATCTTAAGGGCATAGGGAAACCAGCCCAGGGATCCAGGTATGGAAGTAGGACAATCTAAGGGATAAGAAAGGTAGGCGGGGGTGGGGGGGAGGGGTCATTGCTGGATTTATTTTATTTTTAAATGTTCATGCTGATAAGAATTTCTGAAGGAAGGAAGAATTTCTGACTGAAGGAAGACTAAGCATCTCTGCCCTTTGGGGCATTTTGCCAGACCTGGTGTCAGGGAACTGTTGACAGTAAACACAGCAGGGATTTGGGAGAGGTAGAGAACCTATTACCTTAGGTGAGAGATGTCTTCGCTTCCAAAAAGGGAGGGGCCGAGTGGGCCCAGGCAGAGAGCCAGCTTGGGAAAAGCATTCTCCTTCCAGGAAGACTAATCCATGCCCCGAGGTCAAAAGTGCCAAACAGATGTCACAGGACACTTACGTCTCCCACCCGCTGTCTGCCTCAGGACCCCCAGGTCCTTGCTTTTCCTGACTCCCTTTTGCCTTAAGAATCATGAAGGAAGCTGCTGCTAGCTCTACCCCATGCCCCTAACTCCCCTCCTGCCTTTTTCCAATCTTGCCAGACTTCTGTCCTTCAAGGACAAGAGTCAGTGGTTGGAGCTGGAGAATGGGAAGTTGGGTTGGAAGGCAAGAATGTCAGCATTCTCTGCAATAGCATTGTTGTTCATGGTCCAGAGGGACACAAGGCCTTGGAGCTGTGCCTGCAGCCATGGGAACTGGCTCTCATTCTTCTGGGAGCCAGGCAGGCAGCATAAATGCAGGAAGCAGGCGGGAGTGAGGGGAGGAGAGAGGAGAGAGGACACGCCTGCCCTACACAGGGAGCTGCTGTTGGCTCAGGTGGTTGTGGCCCTGCGGGATGTGCAGTTGGCATAGCTAGATCTTCTAGCTACAGAAGCCTGGAACATTTTGTGAGCTTTGCTCATTTGTAAATGTTGGCAACAACTTGAAAATTATTGTTTAAAGCTTGTGCAGGCCAAACAGAACACTGCTGTGGACTGTATCTGGTTCACTGCTGCAAGTTGTTGACCTCTAGATTCCTCTGAACCATCCTAGATGGGCTGGGTTGAGGAGAGATCTTTGTGAGACTGTTGACTCCTCTGAAGTGGATCTCTATCACCACCACACCATGGGCAGGCTTGAGATCAGTTTGAAACTAGAGTTAAGAGACTCAGCCTGTGGCTTGTGATTCTGGGGAATGGTCATGTTGGGAACACTGGCAGGGTTGAAATAGTCCCAACTTGACAACATGGAAAACCTGCTTGGCTTCCCTAGGCCCCAAGGAAAGAAAACGGACATATTCTTCCATAGAGATGGACTTTGATGAAGTGCAGTTCTCAAACACAGCACACATCAAAATCCTCTGCATGTCTTATTAAAATACAGATTTCTGATTCAGTAGGTCTAAGGTGGAGCCTGAGAACTTGACCTACTAGCAGGTTCATATGCGACACTCACGATGCCAATCTTCAGATCACAACTTTGAGAAGCACTGCTGTAGAGAATCCTATTCACCCAGGTTTCTGAGGTCCTTACCTGTGAGAGGATGAAGGACAAAGAATCCCATATGGTTCCCGCTGGTGATATTGAAGGTCAGTTTCCCTTTGGAGCTGGAGTCAGGGTCCCAGGCATCCAGCTGAAGCACAGAGGTGTGCAGCGGCGCATCCTCCCGGACGGAGGGGTAGAACACAGGTCTGGACATTTGGGGTGGGTTGTCATTGACATCCAAAACCTCAATGTAGACTTCAGTTACAGACGAGAGGGGGATGGAACCCCTGTCTACTGCCAGTACCGTCAGCCAGTAACAGGATGCAAATTCTCGGTCCAGGGGTGCCAGAGTCTGAATCATTCCTGGGGAGAGGTGATCACCAAACCCAAAGTATTTCAGAGCTCAAAGGAGCTCTAGAGATCACTTTACCTAACAGTCCTGAAACCATACCATGGAAAGGATATTAACAAGTGTTTCAGGAGAAAAGGGAACTGTGGCCTATACGGCGTGGGAGCTGCTGAGTTAAACACAGGGGAGCTTGTATCCTTATTGAAGAACCTCTCAGAGCCTTTCTCTGCTAAGACAGATCCATAACTGGGGCATATGGGCACACACAGGATTTCCAGAAGGCCATAGTATTTGATCTACTTTCTCCTGACTACTTCAACCCAAGTCCAATTTATTTATTTCACATTCTCTAGGTGGGATTTCCATACTTTGTTCCTTACAGTGGTTCCTTCAAGCTTCAAGTCCTTATAGATACTAATTCAAGGGTGAGGGATTTGATGAATAAATTGCTGTTCCCCTCTCCATCGTCTTCACGATTTTAGAGACTTAGCTTCACTCATTAGTTCACTCATTCTACAAATTACTTATTGTGGGCCAACATTTTTCTAGAGGTCAAGGGTCCGAGAGTGAGCAAAAGAGCCTGGTGCTCTAAGCTCTCATGGGGCATACTGAACTCTGAAGACCTAGGTGAGAGGGCAGCATCTCAGAGCTGAAGCAACCTTCCTCCTTTGACAGATGGGGAAACTGAGGCGCATAGAAAGAGCATGACTTGACCAAGATCATGCAGCAAGTAAGCAGAAGAGCTGAGTCTAGAATTGACTCTCAATCTAATTCTCTTTCATCACCCTCCCCTTTACCCTGGAGAGAAATCATCCATCAGGTTGTAAACTTCTCAAGGTGAATAACCTACTTTTATTCACCTGGGATCTTCTCTAAGTTACCTACCTCAGGGCCTCACAAGTAGAGGGTGCCCAGTGTTTGCTGAATTGCACTTGTTTTCTATGGAGCTTCAAAGGAATAAATACATTGCTGCCACCTTTTTGGAGGACAACTTGGAAAGATATATTAACATTGAAAATGTGTGTTATCCTTTGACCCAAGAACTGCATTTTAAAGGTTTTCCTATAGAGACTCATGCATACGAGTAAAAGCATATGAACAAATGCAGCCATTAAAAAAGAGTGAAGAAATTCCCAGGTGGTCCCGTGGTCAGGGCTCTGTAGTTTCACTGCCAATCCCTAGTCAGGGGACTAAGATCTAAAAAGTCATGTGGCATGGCCAAAATAATTTAAAAAATAAAAAATGAAAATAAAATAAGAGGGACAGGAAGGAGTGGCCCTATTTATTGCTCCTTTTAGCTTACAGCCTGACTTCTCTCAAAAGAGCCCCTGATTTTCCGTAGCCCCATCCTCTCCCAGCACCTGGCCCTCCCGTCCCTCCCAACGCCCAGTACCTGTGTCTTGGTTGATGCTAAAGGCAGCAAGGCTGGTGCCAGCGCGCAGGAAGTACTGGAGCTCCCCGTCCAAGCCAGTGTCATCATCGTGGGCGGCCACTACCATCACTGAGGTTCCTGAGGGGCTGTTCTCCTGCACCTGGCCCTGGTGCACAAAGGAAGCAAAGTGGGGAGGGTGGAGATTCTCATTCACATCCAGGACAATCACCTCCAAGTGGCAGAGGGTCCTGCGGGCCAGGGGCTTCCCACTGTCGCTGGCCCATAGGCTCAGGTTATATCCAGCCCTCCTCTCAAAGTCCAGCTCTTTCTCCAGACTGAGTGCCCCTGTCATCGGGTTCACATGGAAGGTCCCGTGGACATCATCCAACAGGACATACTGTACTTCTCCCGCAGGGCCCAGGTCAGGATCAGAGGCATCCAGAAATGTTAGAATAGTCGCTGGGGGTAGATCCTCTGGGACCTTAAGCCTGCGGTGTTCTGTGATGCACTGAGGGGAGTTGTCATTGACATCTTCCAAAGTGATTATCAGGTCAGTGACAGAGAAAAGCTGGTGGCCCTTCCTGGGCTGGTCCCTGGCCTCCACCTTGAGTATATACCGAGGTTCTGATTCCCGATCCAAGTGTCCTGTGACAACTATTTCTCCGGTGAGAGGATGGAGGGAGAACTTCTCTGTGGGGCTTAACAGCGCGTATCGAACCCTCCCGTTATCCTCTGAGTCAGCATCTTTCGCTTTCAGCTCTGCAACAGTGGTTCCAACTTCTGTGTCTTCTGAGATTGTTACCTGGTACCCACCGGGAGGAAATCTGGGCGAGTTGTCATTCCAGTCTTCCACATTCACTGTCAGCAGCTTCCAGGAGGACTTCTGGGGAGTGCCCAGGTCATACACTGTTACATTGAGGACGTGGAAACTGGTGGCTTCATAGTCTAAGGGGGCAGCTACAGTGAGCAGCCCTGTTTCCAGCTCAATGTCAAAGCAACCCTCTTCATTGCCATCTGCAATCACATAGACCAGTTTTCCATTAAAGCCAGCATCAGGGTCAGTGGCTGCCAGACGGGCTAGAGGTGTGTTGAGAGGAGCACTCTCAAGGATGTCAATGGACTGTGGAAAGTGGTCCTCAAACTGAGGGGTATGATGATTGATCTGATATGCACTTAAGGAAGTGAAATCCTCATCATTGGACTCCTGATTCTGAAGCCCAATAGAGTGCAAGATGGTCTTTGTGAAATGTGTCAGTACCCCTGTCTTCTCACACTTTACAGGGACCTCAAAATGAGGGTCCTTCACTACAGTAACATTCAAAGTCATGGGTGAGGCATAATTTTTCCCATCTGAAGCAGTAATTTTCAGGGAATAGCTGATGGGTTGACCAGTAGTACGGTTCCTAAAAGAGCGTTTGAGGGATATCACACCAGAGAAATGATTTAGATCAAAATACTCTAGTTCGTTGCCCGACACAAACTCGTATTTTAGGTTCAGAAGCTCATCCACATCTATAGCTGACACAGTCATTACTGATTTTCCTACTGGCCAGTCTTCGTGGATAGACCCAGTGCAATTAACTTCCTCAAACATAGGCTTGTTGTCATTCAGATTCTTGAGCCTAAGAGAAACAGATACTTCTTTTTCCTGGCGAAATGGGGATCCCCAGTCTGATGCCCGTACCCGGAAAGTGTAAATTCTATTCATGAGCTCATAGTCCATGGGTTTGGAGGTGGAGATGATCCCCAGGTAAGGGTCAATAGAAAAGGGGACAGCATTTGGGCGAGCGATGGAGTAGGTGATATATCCATTCTCTCCATGATCCTGGTCTGTGGCACTAACAGCCAGAACACTGGTGCCTGGAGGGATGTTCTCATCAAAAGTGCCATCGTAGGAGGACCTGTTGAACACTGGGGCATGATTATTACAGTCCATAATGTCAATGACCACAGTGGTGGAGGCCAGGCCCGGTGAGGTTCTGATGCGTAGCTGGTACTGGGCTTGGTCATGGAAGTCCATGAGCTTTGTGGTGGTGATCAGCCCCGTGCGGGCATTCAGTTTAAATGCTGCACTCTCTGAGGATGGCTTTAGAACATACTTCAGGTTGGGGAAGGCTGGGGTTACTTTCACCATCACCACGCGGCTGCCAGTGGGGGAAAACTCACTAAGCCGCACTCTGTACGTGGCCTTCTCAAACCTGAGGGAAGTTAGTTTGGAAGGAGGTAAGTGAAAGCCCCTGATCTGGGAGTAAACGGAAGGTCTGCTCCCAGCCCTGGCCTGCAGGCTGAGGTTGAATCCATGAGGGTGGTCCATCCATTTGATGTCTTTGACAGAAACCACGCTGAACTCACTGCTCCGGGCATAAGACTTGATGGCTTTGAAGTTCTTTCCAGGGTCACCACCAACAATTTCCAGCGAGTCCACGTCCACCCCTGAGCTGTTTGCGTCTACCATGACAGTGGCATAGGTGGCGTCCTCCTGGCGGTCCGGTGCAGCCAAGACCACCGAAGAAATGGCTGGGGGCTTCCTGAGGGCAGGCTCCACGTGAATGACGAGCGCAGCCACGTTGCCAAATCCATTGCCCTCCGAGATCTTCCGCATGCGGTCCACAGCCAGTACCTGTAGCTCATGCTTCCCTCGCCAGGTGACGTTGAGCTTCCCAGCCAAGGTGACCACCCCGCTGGTGGGGTGGATGGCGAACATCTCTGACCTTGTGTTAAATGCATAATAGAACTCGGCGTTCTGGCCCAGGTCTGCATCGGTGGCGCTCACCTTGCAGATGGGGCTCTTGAGGGGCATGTCCTCAGAGATGGTGACTCGGTATGAAGGCGGGGAGAAGAGGGGCTTCAGGTCATTCTGGTCCAGGATGCGGACCACCACGCGGGCCAGCGCTTCTAACTCCAGGGTCTTCTCCGTGGCTTGGATGATGAGGGTGTAGCTGTCTCGCACCTCCCTGTTCAGAAGGGCCGTGTTGCTGCTCTTTGTCCTTATTCTCAGAAAGCAGAAGTTGCCCACCATGTACTCCTCTGTTTTAAACACGTTGGCCACATCTCCAGAGATAATCCGGTACCTCACTGCCCACTGGGGGTCTATGAGGTAGATGCCCATTTTCTCAGAGCTTTCCACGTAGGTCTTGGGAGCAGAGTTTTCATAGATGGTCGCATTATATAGGGGGTGTGTGAAGTGCCAGGCTGAGGAGATGAGGGGGTTCTCACAAGTTGTACAGTGGAGCAAGAGAATGGCAAACCCCAACGAGGCAATAATCATGATGGAAAACCTCCTGAAACCCTGGGCAGAAAAAGAAAGGGCATGAGTTAGCAAAGAAATGGTTCCTACTGCTGTGGCTCTTAACTGGGGTGGTTTTGCCCCTCAGAGGACATTTGGCAATGTCTGAAGGTATTTTTTCCTTCCCAAGTGGCACTCATGGTAAAGAACCCACCTGCCAATTCAAGAAACTTAAGAGATGCAGGTTTGACCCCTGGGTAGGGAAGATGCCCTGGAGAAGGGCAAGACAACCCACTCCTATTCTTGCCTGGAGAATCCCATGGACTGAGGAGCCTGGTGGGCTACAGTCCATAGGGTCGCAAAGAGTCAGACATAACCAAAGCAATGTAGCACGCACAAAGGTATTTTTGGCTATTCCAGCTTGTGCAGAAGATGCTGTTGGCATTTAGTAGAAAGAGGATGGGGATGTTGCCAAACAGCCTATGGTGCACGGGACAGACACCCACAGCAAGTCAGTAGTGCTGAGATTGCAAAACCTTGTGTTTGAAGAGTAACAGACTAGTTTAAGTGCTTCCTCAAGAGCATCCAGCAGATACAGCACAGTCCTTAACTGCTTCCCTCCCTTTTCCAAACCTTCAGTGGTTCCCTGTGCATGCGTGCTAAGTCGCTTCAGCTGTGTCCAAGGACCCCATGGACTGTAGCCCACCAGTTTCCTCTGTCCATGGGATTCTCCAGGCAAGAATACTGGAGTGAGTTGCCATTTCCTCCTCCAGTGGATCTTCCTGACCCAGGGATCAAATCTGCATCTCTTATGTCTCCTGCATTGGCAAGTGGGTTCTTTACCACTGGAAAATCTTCCTCAGTGACGCTAAAATCATTCTGAAGAGGCACCCAAGCTTAGCAGTCTGGCACTAAATACTTCCCATAAGACACTTCCGCCAGGGCTGAACTCTAGTTGAACTGAGCTGTATCTGCACATGTAGGGGCTGTGAAAAAGCAAAGGGACCAGGATCGAAGGCCTGGCATCAGGCTCCTGGGCCATCAGGCCTGGCTCCACTATTTACTAGCTGGGTGACTTTCTGGGCAGGTTGTTTCACCTCTATGAGCCTCAATCCCCTCTTCTGTAGAGTAGGAATAAGGATAATATCTACCTCATTTGACTGTTTGAAAATTAAGTGAAATAACAAAGGTAAATGAGCTAACAGAGTGCCTGGCACATAGTAAATTTTAGCATAAGTGAAGTGAAGTGAAAGTCACTCAATCGTGTCTAACTCTTGCAACCCCATGGACTGTAGCCCGCCAGGATCCTCTGTCCATGGGATTTCCCAGAGACGAATACTAGAGTGGGTTGCCATTTCCTTCTCCAGGGAATCTTCCCAACCCAGGGATTGAACCCCAGTCTCCTGCATTTCAGGCAGATTCTTTACCATCTGAGCCACCAGGGAAGACCGTAAGTTTTAACATAATATTAACTATTGTTAGTCATAGAAATCTAAGTTTCATAAATGGAAGGGGCCTGCCCATGGCCTGACAGCTAAATAAAAACAAAGCACAAATTAATCCTGGTGAGACATCCCTTGTGGTCCAGTGGTTAAGAATCTGCCTTGCAATGCAGCGGGGGGTCATGGGTTCAAATTCCTGCTCAGGGAAATAAGATCCCACATGTTGCAGGGCAACTAGGCCTGAGTGCCACAACTACTGACCCCACACATCACAGCTAGAAAGCCCAAGTATTATAACCAAAGATCCTGCATGACGCAGCTAAGACCTGATATGCCAAATAAGTAAATAAATATTTCATGGGGAAAAGTCCCTGGCTTAGGTACATCTCCTCCACCAAAAAGTCCCTTTGGATGGGGCCTGATTCTGACTTGTCTTGTAATCCTGAAGAGAGAAACACCTTGCCTTCCTCCTCTGAAATGGCAGAACTGAAGTAGTCCTGAGAGATAATGGAGCTCGGACCCGCTTCTCATGCAGAGATGGAAAAAGAGAACCCAGGTGGGGGAGGGATCTTGCCCCGAGTCACATAGTGGGCAGCCAGGTAAGAAGCAGCCCCTGGCAATTGTTGAAGTAACCACGAATGAGTGCTTCACCTCTAAGACCCACTGTTCCCCATCCTCTCCTTTATAGCTTCCTCAGTGGCTCATCCCTGGACTCCATCCTGGGTCAAAATATGAGACTCATCAGGGCCAAGGATGGGGAGGGTCATGAGGTAGGCTGAGTTTGGTTGCCAAACCGAGTCTTCTAGAAGCACCTGGAAGGCTGTGTGCACCAGGCTGGTGCCTGGCCTGACCATGGGAGTCTTGACTCTGGGGAGTTCATGGCTATCAGCCAGATGTGCCAAGCATTCCTGGAGGAAACAAGCAAGACTTGTTTTTCCAGTTGCCTTGGTCTTCAAAGGCAAGGAAGAGTTAAACGTCCAGGGCAAGGGGGAAAAAGAGAGGCTTAGATCCTTGTCTCTTTAGAGTCGAGACAACCAAAGGCAGGTTCTTTAAGACCCTGTGGGTTGCATCCCAACATGGGAAGGAGAGTGAAGGCAGAAATGGGAAAGTCAGCCTAACTTGGGCTCTGAAAGCCTGTGATAGTAAAGAATTTGATTATGCCTCCTCCTTCCAGGCTCCCTCCCACCATTCCTCACTTGACATCCTGTTGGTGGCGCCCTAAGCCCAACACCTCAGAAGAGAGGGGCCAGGATGGAGGCAGACTCTACACCTGGGGTCCTAAAGCCGGTGACACAAAAAGATGTTGTCTATTCCCCACCGTTCCCACTCCTTGCTGTCACCCCTTGCTTGTCACTGCAGCCCACAAGGGTCCTGGCCACAGGGAAAAGCCACACTTGCCCATCCCTGACACAGTTCCTTGCAAGCAGGAAGGGGACTGCCCCCCCCTCAATCATTCAGACCCCACCCCTTCCCCCAGGACCGCATTGCTTTTGAAGTTGAAGCTGGAGGGGGGAAATGAGTGCTTACCTGGTCCCAGGTCCACACTCAATTTGGTGGCCCAGCAAGTCCAGGATGCAGGCAGCCTCCCAGCTCCGCCCGCCCTGCTGTGGGGAACACTTCCTGTTCACCAGGTCAGCTCCCGTGGAGGGCAGGTCCCAACAAGACACTCCGCTCAGCAGCTGCAGGGGTGCCTTGCAGAGCTAGAGTTCTTAAAGTGAGCTGCAGAGAAGGGAGCAGGGATGGGGTCTCGCCGGGGCAGGGTGTAGTGGTGGTGGTGGTGGTGGTCAAAGGGGATGATGTCAAAGGGAATGAACCCTTGGGTGGGGGTTTGGTGCCCATGGCTGTGTTCAAGCTGTAGGACTCACAGACCTGGTAAGTGGTTTGCTGGGGGAAGGGCCTGTGTCTGAGACTTGTTTCTGGCGCTGTGCCCAGGCAAGTGAACAGGCTTGCAGGGGGCAGGGACATGTTCAGCTCCCTGGGCTACCCTCCCCACCCGCAGCACCTAGGACCACTATTTTGAAACATCTTGTGAAAGCATAAATGAATTCTTATCACTTTCACGCTTAAAATTTTCCAGCAGCTTCCTGTAGCATTTAAATGAAATCTGAACTTGTATCATAGCCTGGAAGGCTCCCCACCATCTGGGCCCTGCCTGTATCTCAGATGATACCTCCCAGCACCCCTCATATTGTTCACCAAGCTGCGGCAACGAGGGTCTTCTTTCTCTTCTGCAAATACACACTTCTTTCTCTTCAGCAAATTTGCACTTGCTGTTTTCCTCTGTTTAAGATTCACCCATGGCTAGCTCCTTCTTGTTATCCATTTCTCAGCTCTAATGTCACCTTCTAGAGAAGGAAATGGCAACCCATTCCAGTATTCTTCCCTGGGGGATCCCATGGACAGAGGAGCCTGGCAGGTTACAGTCCATGGGGTCACAAAGAGTTGGACACAGCTGAGCGACTGAACACAGCTTCTCAGCACACCTTCTAACCCCCAGGTTGATGTAGCCTGCTATCTAACACCCTTTTTTATCACTTCACCCTCATTTTCTCCACGGCACTTGTCACCTCCCAATATTGTTCTTATTTATTTGTTTACTGTCTCCTGGGCTCCGTGAAGACAGGAGCTTTGGGTATCTTATTCATGCATGAACTCCCAGTGCTTTGATCAGTGCCTGGTAAATAAGCAAGCTCAATAAATACTAGTTGAAAAAAATGGAAGGATCTGGACTTAGGAAAAGCAAAGACAGAGGGAAAACTGAGAGAACCTTTAGTGAGCATCCCTTCCTTTTTGAAGCTGGAAAATAAAGTCCCTCCAAAAGAAAGGGGCTTGCCCAAGGTCACAGGGTGAAAACCAGAGCCAGGTTCTTTCCTCCTAGTCATGTTGTGAGAAAGAGAAACTGTGCTCACTTATAAATCCAACTGTTTGGGGTCAAGTCCAACTCTACCACTTGCTGACTGGATAACCTTGGGGAAGTTTACCTCTTAGAACCTCAGTTTCCTCATCTGTAAGATGGGGCTATTAAGAACACTGCTTTCCTGAGGTTTTATGAAGATGAAACAGGATTGTGTATGTTAATGTGCTTAGTATGGCACCTGGCCCATAGAAAAGCACTCAATAAATATTAGTTACTATTGTTTCAAAGCCAAGGCAGAATCAAAGACTGAGATTGGGGTGAGGGTAGGGTCCACTGAACCCCCTAGAGAAGGCCCAGTCTGCTCCCCAGTGGAGCAGGAAGCCGCTGGTCCCTGGTCGAGTCTAAGCTTGCTAGCTGAGCCATAGGCTGTGCTGGGAAGCTGCGAGCAGGCGCTTGTCCGGGGTGGGGCCTCAAGCTTTTGGCTCCCCAGACTCAGAGAGAAATCTGCATGTGGCTGAATGTGCACATTTGCAAGAAATCACATACACACACACTTAAGAGGCAGTTTTGAATAATTATGTGGGTACACTCTTTGTGTGTGCCTGCTTGACAGAATGAATGGAATGGGAGTAAATAAACTGGTAGCCATGGGGCTTGTGTGTGTGCACAGGTGTGAGCAAGTGCAGGTGTGGGGCTTCACGAATGGGCTCTTTTAGGATATATGTGTGAATCAAATTCTGTGTAACTCCCGATCCCATTTCGTGCAGAAAATGGCTCACAGCACACAGCTTCTGGCCGTGTGACTTTGGGCAAGTGACTTACATTCTCTGATCCTTAGTTTCCTGACTTCATAATATCATTTTGAGAAAGAAATGAATTAAAGTACATAATTACTATGGTATATGACACAATTTTCAACAAATATTACCAAGTACTATTTCTTTTTTAGCAACCGGCTCAGATTATTGATTGTTGAGTTTGTAGGTAATGAAAACTCCTAGATGTCTTTTCACACCACCCCCAATCTGTTCCTATGCAGGCTGATCTTCTGCAACTAAATGACATAGGGCTTTAATGAGACCAGGATTCATTTCTCCATGTGTTTCACTCACTGCTTCAGCTTCTCAGAATCTTAATTCAAATGTTTAGCAACTTGGTGATTGTAACATCTGTGTCTTTATCCAAGTCAGTGATAAAAGTCTGAATACAACTGGCAGGAACAGTGTTCTGAGATGTAGCCCTGTTTTCTTGGTTAGCGATCTCAAGTGCAATTCTGGAATGAGTCGTCTCACAATATAGAGAGCTCCCCCTCTCTGGGGGAATCCAAGCAGATTCTGGGCGGCCACCTGGGAAAGGATGTGCTACTCCAGGGGAATGGTTGCCCTTGGGGACTACAAAGAGGGCTCTAAAGTCCTTTCCAACTTACATGGGCAGATTCTTTGGTGTGTGGAATTTGGGACTTCCTCTGGCTGTGGATCAGGGTTGCACATTCACTGATGCCTGTTCAGTGGTCAGTGTAGTTAGCTGACCTGGCTCTTGGAAGACCTAGATCTAAAGTCACTTATTCCCTGGGAGTGTTGGTCAAGTCAGTCACCTATGCCATCTGGACCTCCATCTTCACCTCTAAATGATGTGCGTGTCTTGGGGGAAGGGGCAGGAATGGATCCGCGATTTCAGACCCCTCTGTTGCTTTCTTTTTTCCCTAATCAAGTTGTACTTGGAAACACAGCCTATAAACAGATAAAAGCAGAACTGCACTATCGAAGCAGGGCTCCAGGCCTCGGACTCTGCCTCCAGGCTTGCCCCTCATTCTCTTGGGAAGCACAGGTTTGAAAAACCAGACTGGGAGCCCCTCCAGATCTGACAAGTGGGGGCTCTGCCATCCTAACATTCTGTGTCCTGCCTGCTGTTCTGAACTGCCTGGTGGGATGTGCTGTGAATCTGATGCTCTGTGACCTGTATCCATAATGGTCCATGTGCGAGGACTCAGGCATCTAGTTCTGGGAGTTTGTGACTCTGTAATTCTGTCTCTTCCATGGGGAAGCAGATGCACTTAGAAGAATTCAAAGCCAAATCAAGCTTCCACTAAAGACAGTCCTACCACATTTGTTCAAAATGCCAGGCTTGTTTCTGATGATGAAATTCCTCCCCATCACCCAGGCACAAATCAGAAAATGACATTCTGCCTCATGGCCCAGCACCTTCCCTTTTCTTGGACATTAACTAAATAGCCCAAGAGTACTTTTAGGAAACGCATCTGCCCTTTTACTCCTGTTTCTCGGTGAGGTAAACTGAGATTTGCCTGGCACCCCAAGGGCACCCAGAAGGGGGAGGCTGAACTGATATCAGAAAGCCATATTTCCTAAAGCTGGGCATTCTGGATTGCCTAGGCTCGGGGGAGAAGCAATGAGCGAAGATATTTTGTAGAGTTTGGAGAGTCTTTCATGAGAGAGTCACTGGCTTCATTCCTCTTCACTGGATGATGTCCACACTCTCCCCCAAAAAGTCTGAATATGAACTTACCATGGATCTGGGTGCTCTCAGGATTTAATTTTTGACGGCCCACCCCTATCCACCGCCTCTGGCATCCAGTGTGAGGCTGGCTCTGTGGCTCTCGAGAAAGTATCCTGAATATATTCTATTTATGACAAAGGCTGGGGAGTGGGGGAGGGTGGAGCCATGGAGTGAGAATTAGGAGGCCTTTTGCCTTTGAGCCAGATTAAAACCGTAAGTGAAAGAATGTTGACATTCCAGGTACCTGCTTGTCAGGAAGTCTTTAGCTACTGAAATAATTTTTCTACTTAGTTGTATGGAGCCGCTGAAGGTTTTAGACAAGAGGCAGGACCAGAGCAGAACTATGTGCTAGGAAGAGTAATCTAACATCAAATCGAAAGGGGAATTTTCCTACTCGATTCCTGCTCTATGAAGTAAGTCAGAGAAGAAAAAACATCGCAGCTCATCCCTTATAGGTAGAATCTAAAAGGAAATGATACAAATGAACTTACTTACAGATTAAGAAGAGACTCACAGAGAAGGAACTTATGGCTGCCCGGGGTGGGAAGGAAGGGTAGCAGGAAAGCATAGTTTGGGAGTTTGTGACCAACATGTATACATTGCTGTATTTAAAATGGATAACCAACAATGTCCTACTACACAGCACAGGGAACTCTGCTCAGTGTTATGTGGCAGCCTGGGTGGGAGAGGAGCTTTGGGGAGAATGGATATATGTATATGTATGGCTGAGTCCCTTTGCTGTCCACCTAAAACTATCACAACATTGTTAATCAGCTATGCCACAATAGAAAATAAAAAGTTTCTTTTAAAAAAAAGATTCCGACTCTAGCGTGGACTGATCTTGCCCACCAGCTATTGACCTGTTGGTTTAGGTCAACTGAAATTCAGGAATTGGTAGGGAGGCTTAATTCATTTCTAAGAAACTCGAACACTTGAGTCATGTGCTAGTTTATAGGCAGCCACTGCTGGGTCGTTATGTAACAAAAGCAAGTCAAAGAATTGGATACAAACAGGAAAAGGACCAGAGACTTGAGCCCTGGATGGGCCGTGTGACCTTAGCAAGGCCACAGGATTTCTTCTGAGCCTCAATTTACCTGTCTGTAAAATGATAATAATAATAGCTTCTCCTACCTACTTCCCAGGGCGGGAGGAAAGACAGATAATATGACAGGTAAAAGCGCAGGGAGGAAAGACGCAGAGTAACACCTTATTAGGACCAATAATGGCTTGCTAAATGGCAGCAGGACCCACCAGCAGACTGAGAAACCCAAGCCTGGAATCAAGGGGAAGAGAAATGGCTAAAAAGGAAGTTCTCATCTAGGGCATTGGTGAAATAGAGCTGAGACTTGAGGTCCCCTTCTTTATTAGTATTCTGATTATCATTATTGATGACAAAAATTATACTGTCTGATATCTGGATGGCAATCTATATGTTTTCAAAACACATCTGCATGCATTTTCTCACTTGGTCTTTGGAGAAAGGGTACAGTATTAGGTAGAACTGATAGCAAGAAAGTGGTCTCTGAAGTCAGATCAACCTGCTTTCAAATCCCAGCTCTTATCATTCACCAGCTGTGTGACCTTGGGCAGTTATTTAACCTCTCTGTTCCTGGAAAAAGGGAAATGAGAGTAGCACCTGTCTCATGAGCTGTTGAGAAGGCTGCATGAGTCAATACGTGGCAATTCCTAGCACAGGATACACTCAGTGTGAGTTAGTTACTGTACCAACCTCATCCTTGTTGTGACACTTACTATCATTCTCATTCTGTAAATGAGAAAGGGAGGCTCAGATAATTGGAGAGCTCTGCCTGGTTCACCCATCTAGCAGGTGGTGGATTCAAGTACTGGCCCAGAATAGGAACCCATATTCCAAAAGAGAGACTCAGAGGGGGCTGCAGCTGACTCTCTGGAGCAACATTCTCCAAAAGAATTTTCTGCAGTGATGGAAGTGTTCTACGTCTGAGCTGTCCACCATGGGAGCCACTAGCCCATATATTCATCTGTATGTCAGTATTGCCCTTAAATATACTTTCTGATATTTTTTTCATGGAGGAAGGGGCACACAAAGGCTACAGTGACTAGGGCCCTCAAAAGGCATAATGTGACCCTGGAGAATTGGACATTTGAAAGAAACAAACTGGATTTTAAGGAAGAAAAGGGACAAACTGGGGGATAAAGGGAAAGTGTTTTGCTATTGTACCTCTTCTGCCAAAGCCATTCATTTATGCATTCATTCAGTACTTATTTATTGAGGGCCTACCCCATGAAGGCATTCTAGAGCAGAGAACAGGATGGATAAAGACCTTGCTCTTGTGGGGGTTAGAGTCTAGTGGCAGAGAGAGAGGTTAAGAGAACGTCTGGTGGTTAAGACTGTACTTCCAGCGCAAGAGGCGTGCGTTTGATCCCTGATTGGGGAACTAAGATCACAATGTGGCCTAAATGGATAAAAGTACTTTATAAGGGACCTCCATGGCAGCCCAGTGGTTAGGCCTCTGTGCTCCCAGTGCAGGAGGCATAGGTTTGATCCCTGATTGGGGAACTAAGATCCCACAAGCTGGTGACATCTCCAAAAAAATATATATATATATATCATCAGATGATGAAAACTGATAAATTCGTAGAAAGCAAGATTAGAGAGTGATGGAGGAGGTGCTATTTTTGAAAGAGTGGTCAGGGAAAGCCTACATAGCAAGGTGACATGTGAGCAGAGGGAAGGCCACAAAGTCATCTTGAGAAAGAGTTCCAGGCAGAAGAAGTAGGCAGTGCAAAGGCCCTGGGGCAGGAACAAGGAGATTGCAGACAGACTAGAGGGGGAAAGGAGAGAGGGGTTCCTGCAGGCCAGGGAGGTAGCCCAGGGCAATTCAGGCCAAAGGAAAGGCCTGTAGTGAGCGGGACCCCGTCATGAGATTGACACGATGGTCTACAAGGAGCCGAAGGAGAGAGGGAGGTGCTGCTGGACATAGTCTTAGAGCCCTTCAAGGCCATCCCATGTGGCCAGTGGGTAGTATACAGGCTGTCCCACTTCAGTTAGTTTTGTTGGGCCATAGTATATTGTTTTGTTGTTTGATGGCTTTTTACCTAATTAGTTGTTAACATATAAACATTGGAAAGCTTCACCCCAAAATCTAGACTCCAGCTTCCGTTTAACAAAGTGGAGGGCACTGTCTGTGTTGGTCCATAGAATGGCTGGCTGGAGCTGAGTGGTGGCTGCCACTTGTAGATGGGGCCTGTGTTCTCCAGACCCCTTCCCCAAGCTCTCCCATATTCGGAGACTGCATCAGCTACCGCTTATCTTCAAGGTAGTTTTCTATCAGAAGAGACACATACCTGTACCCAGGTCTCTTTCCAAACTGTAAGGAAAATAGACCCCGGGATGACCTCCTGTCCACGCACTGGGCCTGCTTGACCCGTGAGGCTCCCCCTACCCTGGCTGGAGAGTTCAGAGCCCCCAACACTCACTGAGCCCCAAAGAGAACAAGGAATCTCTTTCTCTTGGGACTGCCTGTATGGGTGCATGAGCTTTGCATTTGGAGCTGAAAACTCCCTAAACCAGAGGGCATCCAGGGATCAGAGGGCTTGAGAGGAGGACAAATCCTATCCCACTTTTTCTGGATTCTCTGTCCAGAAGGATTCATAAGTTACCAAAACCAGTTCTAGCTCAGAATGACGTTGAACCTGTTTATCAGTTAGTCGTTCTGGAGACAAAGAGGAGGAACAGAGCACCTCCTCTAAGTTCTGTGTTTATGCCTCGGGATCCCTCAGGCACAAACTCAGCTCCGTGGGAAGGCCTGTGGAGTCTCTTCTCTTGGTGGGGCAGCCTCCGGCCAGGCAGAGACCAGGAGGCCCCCATGTGGAGAGAAAGAGGCTGTCCTGAAGGTTAGAGTTTGGGGTGGCTCTCTGTGAGGCTGGAAGGTTGTGTCCTGAAGTCAGGAGACAGACATCCCTGGAGGACTGCAAAGCTCCCTCCAGAGGGTAGAACAGATTGTAGAGGCCAGAGTGTCCCCACCACATGGGCCTCACCTGGGTTAGGGGGTCTTTACGCCTCTGTGCGTCTTGCAACTCTTGGGTCTAGTGAAACCCTTTGTCTTGCCAAAAGCTATGGATGCATTTTCAAACATATAGGCATCAAGTTCCAACAGCAGGGACCTTGGGTCACACACTGAACCTCTGAGCCTCTGTTCTCATCTTTAAAAGAGACATTCTAACTGAATGCACCTCAGATAGTTGTTCTCAAGGCTTGACTAGGTGATTTCATATTAAACAGTTAACACAATGTTACACCTAGCAACCACTGAATAAATATTAGCTGCTATTTTTTAAAACTGTCATTATCGTTACGGAAAGTGGACTGAGACCCGCCTGCCTCCCTGAGCCCACCCCCACTGGCTCCCACATTCACCTTCTCAGGCATCTCTGTGAGGTTTCCAAGCCCCGCTAGGGCACAGTGTGAGAGCTGCTAGGAGTCTAATCTCCATTTTGTAGAGATGGGAGAACTCTGCCTGGAGAAGGGAAGTCCATAGTGCGCTGTACTAAGTCGCATTGGACTTTGGCGGCACACCTGGAACCAGAACCCAATCTCCTCATCTTGAGCACTTTGCACTGGCCAAGTTGCTCCCCACACCCCAACTCCTTTCCCAACCTGGGGCTCCTCAGGAACCCACAAAGTATTCGTTCTAATCAGGAGAGTGCAGAGAAAGGAGCCAGCCACTGGGGTCACACCTGCCTCCTGTATTGCCTCTGCTTTCTATTTCTTTTTTCTTCCTTAACTAAAAAAATTTAGCTGCACTGCAGGGTACGCAAGATCTTAGTTCCCTAACCAGGGATTGAACCCTTGCCCCATGCAGTGGAAACACAGAGTCTTAACCACTGGACCAACAAGGAAGCCTCTCCTGCCTCTGCTTGTCTGGAGGCCTGACTTCCTCTATCCAAGCCTCAGTTTCCCCATTTGTGAAATGGGGCTAGCAACAGTTACCTCCATGGAGGATTTAGTTAGTTTATGCATGCAAAGCATTTAGCACATAGTAAATAATGTTATCTATTACTATTATTCATTATTATTACTATAGTTATTGGAATAGTTATAGTAATGTTATTACTGTTACCTTTGGTGTTCAAAAATATGTGTGGAATATTCTCTGTATGTATACAGATACCTGTCCATGTTCCAGGAGCCCCTTCCGGGAGTACTGTTAAACACAAACAGATACACACACATACATATACACACACTGTGAGTCTCTGTGACATCTCCCGTCTCCTTGCAACAATTTGTAGGAAAGCTCACACAACAGCTTGAGCAGCATTTGAATAATAAAAATAATTTCTGTTCTTGTCACCCTTTTCCCCACAGTGGGTACAGAGAGGTCAGAGATGTGATCTTATTTAGAGTGTGAGGGGGCAGAAGACGGGGCGTGAGGTGGGCAGGAGAAGATAGGCTGTGGGAACACAAGGCAGAGAGTGTTGTGGACACATCACAACCTACCTGATCTCTCTGGTGTGTTGGGGTGACTCTCTGGGCCCCATCTCATGTGATTTGTCAAACGAAGCCATTCAGTATGGTTCCCCTGTCTATCCAAATACAACAAACTGCCTTCTCCAGAGTTAGCAGGCCTTGTGGCCCCCGGTGAAGTGAATTCTGTTCCTCATCCTGGCTCTTTGAAGCTGCTGAGACTGAAGCTTCCCTTTCTCCCTCTCTTTTTTTTTTTTTTCAGTTTATTTGTTTACTTCATTTTGGCTGCACTGGGTCTTCGTTGCTGCGAGCAGGCTTTCTCAAGTTGCGGCAGATTGGGGCTACTCTGTAGTTTCTGGCTTCTCGTTGCAGTGGCTTCTCTCGTTGCAGAGCATGGGCTCTAGAATGCACAGGCTTTAGCAGTTGTAGCTTGAGAGCTTGGTTGCCCTGAGACAGGTGGGGTCTTCCTGGACCAGGGATCGAACCCATATCCCCTGCACTGGCAGGCTGATTCTTAACCACAGGACCACCAGGGAGGTCCCTAAGCTTCTTTGTTCCTTGTACCAAAGGCCATCTGCCGCCCATGGCCACTGCCTGCCTGGTCTTCTTGGCAGGGGGGAGACTCCCGTCAGGCAACCTGCTGTTTGAGTCGTGCTCAACCCATTGCTAGCTGTATGACCTTGAGCAAATCTTTAACCCTGACCGAGCCTCTGTCCCTTCATACATAAACTGGAGAAGATAATCCCGCTGCAGTGACATTGCAGTTAAGATGAAGTGCCTCACACTACGGTCCCAGTGCCTTGCAGAGGAGCCCTCAGGCAGTAGGGCAGTGATGAAATTATTTAGGGATGGGAGCTCCACTCCTTTGGTGCTGAGGGACCTTGGTAATGTATCAGAGGGCCTGGGAGGGGACCAAACCAGAGACCCCCTGAGCAAACCGCCTCATTTCATGGGGTCTCCACTTATCGGTCTGGGAACTGGGACTAGTGCCTGCTCTCCTGCCTTCCTGGGTAACCCTCCCCTGTGAAAGTGAAAGTTGCTCAGTCGTGTCTGACTCTTTACGACCCTATGGGCTATATGGAATTCTCCAAGCCAGAATACCGGAGTGGGTAGCCTTTCCCTTCTCTAGGGGATCTTCCCAACCCAGGGATTGAACCCAGGTCTCCTGCATTGCGGGCAGATTCTTTACCAACTGAACCACAAGGGAAGCCCAAGAATACTGGAGTGGGTAGCCTATCCTTTCACCAGGGGATCTTACTGACCCAGGAGTCGAACCAAGGTCTCCTGCATTGCAGGCGGATTCTTTACCAACTAAGCTATGAGGGAACTCTCCCCTGAGCTGTTGGCAAATGATGCTCTAAAGAAGGTGAGGTTTAGGGAATAGGAAATACACAGGCCCTGATCACAGCTGACATTTACTGACTGCTTACTATAGGCCAGGCCCTTGGCATGCATTATCACTTTTAAGCTGGTTTATAGCAACCCTATAATTATGCTCATTTTGCAGAAGGGATAAATGAGACTCAGAGAGGTTACCTAAGCTCCAAGTTCACACAGCTAGCCAAGGAGGATTAAAACTCAGCTCTCTAGTGCGTCTAACAGTTCCCTGGCCTGCCTCCCAGGGCCTGTGGGCTGGAAAGAGTGATTGAGAGGGAGAGTTATATGATCCCTCCCCCACATCAAGGATCTTGTAACCATGGGACCTCTCCCACCAGCACACAGATTCTCAGCAAAAGCTTCATCTCCAGTTCAATCACTTTCCTTCTGGCTGTGCCCAGCCCAGCTGTTTGTCTGTCCAAGTCCAATCCCCTCTGAGCAGAGCAGCTCAGGACAGAGCAGAATGTAGGCAGGCCTCGGCAGGTGAGGAGCGGTGCTCTAGCAGTAGAGCAAGGCAGGCAGCTCCCTCCGCTCTTTGCGGTCCTGCATGGAGCTGGCTGAACCTGACTGTAGAGCTAGGGGCAACAGAGGAGCTAGAGATGATGTGGTAGCATCAAGGTGCTTACTAATGAGATGCAAATAAGCCTCTGCCAGGGACTCCAGCTCAAGCCCTTGGGCCCTGTCCACCCCGACTCCCTGGTAAGTGTTCTCCACCCAGCAATCTGTGGACCCGAAACTCAACAGGACCACTGGGTCAGTTGTATTCTCACCAGACAGGGCTGGCCATTGAATTAAACCAGGGATTATATTTTGGGAATTCCCTAAGGGGATGGGTGTAGGGGTTACAAATACATATTTCAAGCCCCACCCCAGATCTACTGAATCAAAATTCTTACGGATGGGGCTCGGGAATAGATGTTTTAACAAGTTCCTGGGGTGGTTTTTTGTGTGACTGGTGTTTGGGATCCATTGACCATGGTAATCGCGTTCTTTAAGATCCCGTGTTGTTAGTATCCCATCTGTGGGCCTCTTCTAGCCCCAGTGAAGAGGTGGGTAGGGAAGTTAGGAAAAGACCAAAGTCTTGGTGACTTTTAGGCTAGACAAGTGCTTCTCAAATGTCAGCGTAATAAAAATCACAGCCTCATCCTTAAGAAGTCTGATTTCGTTGGGCTGTGGAACTCAGAGGGCTTCTCCCCCATTAGTGGGGACCACTGGCTCCCAGGCAAAGCAGGAGCAAGATTATCTCTAAGGCCAAATAGAAGAGTGAACAAGAGCAAACAGGAGGGTGAAACAACAGATCTGTTTCCTGTGCCTTTCACCTAAAAGTCTCTGAGTGCAAATCTCTGCGCTCATTAGCATCTCAAACCCCAGAGACAACTGTTTTTAATTCTTGCAAACAGGTCTATCTCCCGGATAGAGACACAGCCCCATGAACCATGTTCTCCTTGCGTTGAATAAAACTGAACTTACAATCAGTGGATTCCATCCACACAGGCATACTCATGGCCCAACAATTTCCACCTTCGGCATTTGCACAGCAGTATCGTGTATGTATGTTCACACGAGAATGTTCAGAGCAGCATTATTTATAATAACCCTCTGCTGGAAACAGCCTGAATGACCACCAAGAGCAGATGGATAAGTAAGTTGCAGCTTGGTCATACAGCAGAACACTATACAGCAAAGAAAATGAAAGTATTGTTCTAGGTAACAACACGGATGAATCCCCCTCACGTAATGTGGGGTGAAAACAGCCATATACAAAAGAGTACATACTGCGCTAGTCCACCTGTATAAAGCTTTCAAATAGTCAAAACTCGTCTATGGATTACATTAATATAAAGTTACCTTGGGCGGGAGAAGAGGGCTAGTTAGCAACTGGACTGGGTGCAAAGAAGGTTTCTGGAATTGTTAGTAATGTTCTCTTTCTTTATCTGGAAGCTGGTTAGTTTCTGGAAAGTTCACTGAGCTGCACACTTGTGATCCATGCCTTTTTCTGTTTTCTTATTATACTCAATTTAAAGGTTTTCCAAAAGTACTAGTAAAGGAGCTCAAAAAAGACTTTTAATAAAAGAAAAGTCATTTAACTAATAAAAGGGAACTCCAGGTGACTTCTGACTATGGCAGATTACATGGGATTTCATGACTGTGGGATCGTGGACTCTTCCTTTCCCAGGAACGAGGAAGGAGACAGTTCTCAGAACCTGAGAGCTTGGGCACCATGCCAGAGCATATGAGGGCTGTGGAAAACCAATGCCTCAGCATTTCCCTATCCCCACCTCCACATGGCCCGCCCTCCCTAGAACCGCAAGGACAATGACAGCCCATTTTGTACTGGGTTCCCAGGTTCAACTGAGTTCACAGTTCATTAGGGCTTGCTTCATGCAGCATTTTTCTGTCCTCAGAGCAGGTTTCTGGACCATGTTCTTCTTGTATCCTCTCAAAGACCCTACATATAGAGCACGAAATATTTCCATTTTATAGATGGGGAAGTTGAGGCCCTAAGATAGGGATCAAAAGACTTGTCCAAAGCTAGCAAGAGCTAGCAAGCTGCCCGGCCAGGACTTAAACACGAGGCTTCAGATGAAAAATCCAGCACTCCCTTGGCTACACCACAGATGGATTCTTCCAAGTAATAGCAATGCTAAGCATCTGTCAGCATCCGTGAGCAATCAGTTAGTGAACACCGTCCCTCAGAGTCCTTCAATAACCCAAGGAAGTAGTACTATCATTTCATGCATATTTTACAAATGAAAAAGCTCAAAGATCAGAAAGTCCAAGTGCCTTATCCAAGATCAGTGTCCATTAAGTATGGGGCATGGATTGGAAGAAACGGTCTGAGTTGAGACCAAGCTCTGAACTGCTAGTCCAGTGGTTCCCAAACCCAGCTGGAGTTCCCTAGGAGCTTGTAAAAATACAGATCCCCTGGCTTCACCCCCAGACCACACATTCGGATGATGTGGACTCAGGATGCAGCTGAGAAATCCATATTTTTAAAAAACAGCCCTAGCCGTTTGGGATGTTCAGCTCTAAACAATGCTTCCACTGAAATATGACAGTAAAAACAAAATAATTTAAGTGTAAAACTTCATTTAGTAACTTCCAAATAGCTCATGGAATCTCTCTAATAATTAGAGTCCTCCTAACAATGGTACACAAGCCCTCAAGAATATTTTTGAGAACAGCCCGTCTGACTGGATGATAGCTATGCTTAGGGTGGGGGGCAGTGACTGACAAGGAGTATCTGGAGGGCTCTAGTGGGGACAGGGTGGTGTCTGCTTTTTGCTCTGGATCCTGGTTAGCCACTGTTTGCATTCACTTGGTAAAAATTCATTAAGCTATAACTTACAATTGATGCATCTTCTTTTTGAATGTTTGCGAAAAGGAAAAAAAAAAAAATCAGGCTGACCATCCATCAGAGACACTGTAGAAGCAATCTTTACATAGAGTAGAGATTTGTATAAAAAATCCAATAGAGTTCTTCTAATTATATGCTTCTCAGAGTTTGAGATTCTAGAATTTGAATGTTCCACAGTGCTCTGATTCTCTAAGTCAGTTCCAAGACAGCAGGAGCCCCCAAATCTGTAATAGTAGCTAATGTTTAGTGAGCTCTTAGTATGCGCTGACTGCTATGCTAAGATCTTAAGAGCTTTGTATGGATCAACTCACAGCAACTCTGTGAGGTGGATAGCTTTATCCACCCCAAACCCCTCAGAAACATGAAATGATGGGTTCAAGGTCACAGAGCTGGAAAGCAGCAAAGCCAGGACCAGAATTCGAGTGCCCTGGCTCCAGAGCTGGTGTGCCAACCATGGCGCCATACTGGCATCAAGCTCTGCTACTTTCCAAGGCCGAGTGTTTAAGTATCCCAGTAATGTGTTTTGTGCCATCTAGCCTTGCATTTGCTGGGAGGACCCAGAGAGAAGGGGGTGCTGCAGGCACAAACAGCAGCTCTCACCTGGGACATGTGAGCACACACGGGCCAACACGCACATACATGCTGACGTTACCCCACAACTGGCATGTGCAATCCTGCTCAACTGGCACCGAGGCCAAGTGCTGTGGGTGCTGGAACTGAACGGGAACTGGGAACAGGAGAGTTCTCCGTAGCTGTTCCCTGCCCCCCGGCCAGGGAATGGGCAGTTGTCGTTTACCTGCCATCCCAGGTCACCTTGCAGGGGCCCCCACCAGTCTCAGGAATGGAGAAGGACTCAGGAGTGGGGTGGGGCAGGCAGAGGAGACATTTCTCTCTTCTGCAGGCTCCAAACTGGAAACAGCTTGAGGCATCGCCTCTTTCAGGAGGTAGTTTGTCAGTCAGTGGGTAATGGTGGACCATCATCATATTTATATATATATGTAAAGTCACACTCCTTGGCCTGACATACGTGGCTTTAAGTGATGTGGCCCCGTCTTGCCTTTCGGAGCACATCTCCAAATATTCCCTACCCAGCTGACAGTTGCCTGCAAATTCATGCTGTTTTCTTGAACTGCTATGCTTTTGCGTGTGCTACTTTCTCTTTCTGAATTGCCTTTCCCACTTTTTTTCTTTATTTAAGCCTTATTTAGTCTTCAAAACTGATATTCAGTCCCAGCTACTCCTAGAAGCCTTCCTCCACTAACTCCATACTAGGCTAACTATGTATGGCTCCTCGGGCCCCCCTGCCTGCTTGAGTTTGCCTCTATTTTACCACCTACCTCAAGGTATTAAACCATCCACTTACAGACCTGCCTCCGCTAGCTGTGAGTCTCTGGAGGCCTGACACATCGTAAGCACTGTCTATTGAACTAAGGATCTGTTGAGAAAACAGAAGCTGTGCGACTGAAAGGAAGTGGCTTAGCTTTTCTGAGTCTCTATTCATGTCCACGCTGGAAACTAATAGCAACAGCAAGAAGAAGTGGTGGAGGATCACGGTTGCAGGCCTGCAGGGAGGTCATGCAGACTAGAAGAGAAGATACAGGTGACAGGGTCTAAGCTGGTGGTTCAAGGGGCTCAGTACATTGAGAGTTCTCTCTTCAGCATTCAACGTTCAGGGCTGCACTTAGGCCCAGGACCCATCGAAAGCTGGCTACTGACTTTAGGCAAGTAAAATGGAACCAATTTACAAATTTCCATTGTAAAATGGAACCAATAATTCTTTTTTGAAATTTTTATTGGAGTATAGTTGATTTACAATGTTGTGTTAGTTTCCACTGTACAGCAAAGTAAATCAGCTATATGTATGCATTTATCCCCTCTTTTGGGGATTTCCTTAAAATGGACCCAATAATTCTTAAAGGAGACTTGAGGGAACTCCTGAGCACTCCACTTGTACAGGTGCAGATTCTTACTGACTCTCTGGCAATAGTGAGGGGATGGTGTGCAGGTGTGTACATGTGTGTGTGTATGTGTTGGTGGGGGTTGGAGGAGGGGTCTGATTGATGATGTGTATGTCCCTTGTACCCTGAAAGGCATCTTACAGTTTAGGGATCCACCTTGTTCTTCATCCCAAATTGCCTCCAGGGGTATGGGGGCAATTCCTTGGCCTCTGAGGCTGACCACTCACATAGCAAGCAGGACTCTCTCCTGATCTGGGCTAGGCAGAGAGAGGCAGAGGAAGGTGAGAAGATCTGGGGCATGGCCCTGCCTTCCCCACTCACTTACTGTGTGACCCCAAGCCAAGTTATCAGTCTTCTCTAGGGAGGCTTCCGTGTCTGATTCAGTGATCCCTAGGGACCCTTTCACTCTTATCTATGGTGGGTTGGACTAATGCTTAGTCCCTCTGAGTGTCAGTCCTTATCTATGAAGATTCATTCATTCTCTCAATAGACATGCACTGAGCTTTTATGCGCCAGGTGCTGCGCTAGACATGGATTCTGGAGCTGTGAGCAACGCTTAGTAGGAGAGACGGTATCATATAAAATATACACAAATAACTAATAATTACAATTGAGATCTGTCTTAGGAAGGAATACTTCAGGGTGCTCTGAGATGATCTCTACCCCAGAGGAAGTGGAGAGGAGCCAGTTAATTAATTAATGATCATGCCCTGGGCACAACATGCATTACCTCATTTAATGTTCACATCAGTCTCTGAGAAAAGGATTGTTATTTGCCCCATTTTTTCAGAAGAGGAAACTGAGGAAGTTGAGGCCCAGGTCATACAACCAATAATATCTAGGATTTGGACCAACACTCATCTTCCTTTTTTTTAAATTTAAACTTTTTATTTGTATATGTGTATGTATGGCTGATATAGCTGATTAACAACGTGATAATTTCAGGTTGACAGCAAAGGGACTCAGCCATACATATACGTGTATTCATTTTCCACCAAACTTCCCTGCCATCCAGGCTGCCGCATAACACTGAGCAGAGTTCTTTGTCCAATACAGTAGGTCCTTGCTGGTTATCTATTTTAAATAGCCATATGTACATGTCCATCTCAAACTCCCTAACTATTCCTTCCCCCCATCCTTCCCTCCCAGCAACCATAAGTTCATCCTATAAGTCTTGGACCCATACCCTTCTTTATAGACCTGTCTGAAAACCCCTATGGTGATTGTAAGCATCAGTACCGTTAGTCATAGAAACAGTAGCGTGGAGTTTCTGAGTTAGCTCAGCCTGTGCTGGGGCCCAGGAAGCACAGGAAAGTTCAGAAGCTTGGCCCACATGTTACCGAAGGAACCAGAAAGGCAGGGTCCACCAGTGGGCACAGGAACATCCCTGACTATGCCAACCCCATCACCCCCGACACACGCTGGTTTCCTCTAAGGCTGCCCCACGTTCTTTCTTCTCCTACCCGGCCCCAGCAGCAGTGCCAGTGCCTCAGCCTGTCCTGGGGCAGGAAAACTATCAGGCTGAGGTGAGTTCAGTGGCACCTGGGGAAGAGTGTTCGAGCAGTGCACCATGGTGGCCCAGCTCACAGAGGCCTGGTGCAGGGGACCCTGGCCACCCCTCCCAGTGGAAAACACAGGGGCAGCTGACACATGTGATCTGGAGCGTGCCAGTGTCCTTCTAGGTCTGGTTCCCTGCATCCTTAAGAGGCCACCGAGCATGGAAACAAGTTCTAGGGAGAACTTGATTCCCTCCAGGTCCTCCCCATTTTACAGATGAGGAAACTGAGGCCCAGGGAGCTTGTAGCAGACACTGCCTCGCTGTTTTGCTCCACCGCCCTAGCCAGCTCATGGGCTCAGTCCTTGCCTGCCAGGGGTATAATCTGTGCTCCGTGGAGAGCCCTGGGGGGAACCCGAGCTTGCCTCTTCCTGCCCTGGGGGATGCTGAGTTCCAAAGCTTCCTCACCTGCAAAATGCAATCATTCTTGCTCTGCCTACCCAGCAGCCTTGTGGGAGTGAGATTAAGAGTGTATCTTACAGGGATGCTCTGTAATGACCTATGTGGGAATGGAGTCTAGAAGAGAATGGATATATGTATATATATGGCTGATTTACTGTGCTGTATGGCAGAAACTAACACCGCATTGTAAAGCAACTATACTCTAATGTTTTAAAATTAATTAAAAAGGAATGGATCTTAACAATAACCCTACTGCGTAGGGAAATAGGCCCAGAACTGTATGGAACAGTTTCAAGTCACACTGCCCGTGACTTACAAGCACACAAATAATGAAATTCTCCTTTCCCCTGACTGCTTTGAAAACGTGACATTTTCAAATGACTGTATGTAGTCAGCCCCATCCCCGAACACAGGAAGCATCCAGAAGGTGTCAGCTGTAGTAGTCACTGATGCTCATTTCTGCGTGGAGGGCACTGCCCACCTGCCCAGGCTCAGCGCCCCCCACCCATCCATCCATAGAAGAAGCTGAAGGTTTGAAAATACTGACCTGAGCCTGCTCCTCTACCTCCCTGGTTCCCTAAACCCCAGCCTTGCTCCTGAGTGCTGTGCACCTGGGGACAGAGACAGCCTAGGCTCTCTGACCCCTCAGCATACCTCAACATGGCTGCTGCTTCCCCCCCAAGCGGAGGGCTACTCCTGCCCCCACCCAAGAGGAGGGCTGAACTCCGGCCCCGGTGGCCCTGTTCAGTGTTCCACTTCATCCGTCCTACCTCCACAGATACACATTGGAATCCTGCTTCCCCCAAGAGCTGCTCCCGCTCCCCCCACCCACCCCAGTGCTGCCCTTGGCCTCTGAGGCTCGCTGCCTTTCACAGCCCTCCCCCAGCCAGGAGAGTTGAGGTTCTAATCTGGGTGCCTCTAAAGAGTCCCACATGAATCAGGGCCAGCCAGATGTCTAACTCTCCCTTAGGCCTGCCTCCCGCCCCCTCACCAGGTGACTCTGTCTGTGTAGGGATCCTGTGACCCCCGCCTTGGACACACATGAGGACTTAGAATCTCTTGGTTCCCTGGCCCCAGCTCTTCCTCCTCAAATCAAAGAGAAGCTTATCTCCCCATCCCCTTGAAGGTGCATCCCCAGAAAGCCTGAGCAGGGAATTTCATTCTTCCAAGAAAGAAAAGGAGTCCAACTTTCCACACATACAAATATGACCTTGCTCCTCCAGGAGATCAAAGCCCTAACCTTGTCCATTCCGGCCCCGTCCCCAGCGCTAGGCTTGGGCTGGCTTCATTCAGTGTACCTAGGTGTACCTGGCCTTAGGCAGGGCCCAGGTGTCTTACCCCTGCTGTGCCTGCTCCAGCCATCTCCCAGGTTCTGTTGCACCTTTCAGGAGCCCCTACTGGGGACCAGAATGGATAAGCTTCGCAACCCCCGCCCCCTGACTTCCCACCCTCCAGCATTTCTTACCTGGGCCCTTTGGGTGGGGGAGGGTGCCCCGGAGTGGGCCGCTGGGCAGGAGTCCCTTTCAAGAGCACCGGGCTGACAAGCTCCGGAGGGAGGCGCGGAGTCTCAGAGCAGGAAGGCGCACACTCAAAGAGGCTGCTGAGAAAGTTGGAGTAGGTGTGTCCCAGCCCAGGAGGAGGAGGGAAAAGGAGGTGGGAGAATTGAGGCGGATCATCCCCTCCTGCCAGCTCTGTCTCACGGAGCAGGAGGGAGGGAGGGAGCCAACTGGGTTGTGGCCCAGAACTCACGGTGGGGAATCAAGTCATGGAAAACGATGACTGGAGAGTTGCTGAGAAGTGCGGCCCATCTCCACCTGCCTTCTCTGTTTTACAGAGGGATAAACTGAGGCCCCGGTCAGGTCGTACTTGTCTGAGGACGCACAGAGACCTCGAGGCCCTGGGAAAGGGCCCAAGTTGCTAAGCTCTCTGGCCAGAATTCTCTCCTTTCTCCTCCCCACTCTGCAGATCTGAGGTGAACAAGCACAAGCACCCCTCAACCTGAGGTCTGGTTCAGAACCCTGGCACTTCTACCTACTAGCTCAGTAACCTTAGAGGGGTTACTGCTCTGAGCCTCAGTTTCCTTTCGGGTGGATAATAACTCCTGCCGTACAAGATTGTTATGAGGATTAAATGATATAAAGGTTGAGGGAAGGCACTTAGCAGACTAAGTCCCCCCAAAAAGGAAATTCTTCTTACGGTTATTGGCTGGGATTTTCTCCAGGAGTGACTTAACCTCTCTGATCTCTGGCTTCCCCAGCCGTGAAATGGGGGTAACAGGAATCCCTGCTTTGTAAGGTTGTGCAGAATCATGGGACAGAGATGTGTGTAAAATGCACAGCACAGTGCCTGGATCTCTTTTCCAGGCACTGTACCAGGCACTGGGGATGTAGTGATTTGCCCCGTAGAGCTGAAAATGGCTCTGAGATCATCCTGTTCAGTACCCCTACCCTCCTCTCTCCCTGGACTTGCAACCCTTCTGCAGCTTCCCTGACAAATAAATAAGTCTTTGCTTGCATACCTCTAATTATGGGGAACTCACTACCTTTCCCAGCAGTCAGTTCTGATTCTAGCAGTTCTACCTGATGTCTAGCTGAACAGTAGCCCTTGAACCTGGTTAATAAATAAGCATTCTATTTATCCTTATTCTTACGCTTATCAAAACCATGTGGCCTAAGGCAGATGACATCAATTTCCTCTGTTTCCTCATTTGTTAAATGGGCTCAAAACTGCTGAGGCCACTCAGAAAAGATATATTTCTTCTGCCAAGTGAGAAATGCTAACACCTGGTTCTCTGGCTAGGACTAGGTTTTCTAGATGTTCAGGCTCTGGTTTAGGGGACCCTGAGTTTAAGTGGAACCATGAAGGTTCTGGTCTTTTTAAAATATATTTATTTATTTATTTTTGGCTGCACTGGATCTTCATTGCTGTCGGTGGGCTTTCTCTAGTTGCTGCCAGCAGGGTCTTCTCTTGCTGAGGAGCATGAGCTCTAGGGTGCACAGGCTTCAGCAGCTGTGTTGCACGGGCTTCGTTGTATATGGGCATGTGGGATCTAGTTCCCTGACCAGGGATCGAATCTGTGTCCCCCGAATTGGCAGGTGGATTCTTAACCACTGGACCAGCAGGGAAGTCCCCAGGTTCTGATCTTGTTTATGGAGGAGTAAAGAGACTCTTGGCTGTATCCCAGCTCTCGGGAGATATCCATTCATGGAATGACTGCAGTCCCTGTGGACCATGCCCTCAGGGATCTGTCACCAGCACTGGGGATGACCACAGGTGTCAAGCAAGTGGCTGCCACGTGTTGCCTGAGACGTCTAGGGAGGAGTCTCCCAGGCGTCCCTCCTACAGGCTGCCTGAAAGCCTTAGGGGTTTATAGCACGAGAGGACCCCTGTGATCAACACCAATGGAAAGGCTAACCTGGGCAATTATCCACTTGGCTGATTGCCACCCAAGTCTCCGAGTCTGGGCCGATTAGGCATTAACCCGAGGAAGGTGGCTGGGCAGCCCCACGAATCCTTTGACTAGTCATGTGCGACTATCTGCCTTTGGGCTCCCCATCCTGGCCAAGACTGGCCTCCAGCCTGTCCAGCAAAGGGATGTCTGCAGCCTGGGGGTAAGAGGAGATGAGGAATGGGATGAACTGAGAACCGCAGATCGCAGATCGCTACTGACATCTGTCCCCTCCTCTCCAGTTCCCCCTCCACTCTTGCCCCAGGCCTTGATCTTCCTCCCTGCTGGTCCCAGGTCCTAACTGGGTACCCATGGAACCACCTGGGAAACCCCAGGGGTCTGTGTCTAACCCAGGAGTTCTCAACTGGGGCTGCTGCACACTGGCATCACTTGGGGAGCTACAAATACTAGTGTCCGACCACTGTCCACCCACTGAATTGTCGCCTCTGACTCCCTGGGAACAGGCCCTGACATCAGTGTTTCCCAGCAATGTCAGCCATGTCATAGGCATTAAAAGAATTACATCTGATTCTGAATCCCCTGCCTGGACCTCAGTTTCCCTGTTTCACTGAAGCAGGTGTTGAACTCTGATCTGTAAGATCCACCTCTGAGATTCTAAAGCTCTAATATTCTTGACATAGGATGCTGTAAGCTTCTAAAGAAAGACCTAGCACACCATCCCTGCCCACTCTTCTGTTTGCCTGGAGAAAGCTGGACTCCCCACTGTGGTCTGGGTGAGTGCTTCCCCTCTCCTTCCTAGGTTTTCCTTTCTAGAGCAATCTGTTCACATTCCCCATGGGGTAGGGAGTATAAGTGAGGGCCTTGAGCAGTGATGAAAATTCTAACCACATGGAAAATTTCAGGGTGTCCATAGAGTCTAGAAGCACAGATAATTGTATTTTCATAACAGGCTGAACCCCTCTAATTCCTCCTGGGGCAGGCTGAAATCTTAAGTTAATTCAGGGGAAATCAGAGGCACAAGTCGTGAGAGCCAGGACACCACAGATGCAAGTGCAGGATTGGCGGACCAGCATCTGCTTGGCATGGGACTGAGGGGCTTCCAGGGATGCAGGGCTTTCAGGGAAATGGAACTGGTCGGTCACCCTAATGGAGGAACTGCTGCATTACTGCTGCATGTGAGCTGCATACCCAGAGTGTATGGGATGAGTGTAGTCCACCGTGGAGGACTGGTCTGGAGAAAAGATTCAGCTCATGGGGACAGTTGGCTGATGGACTGGTTACACTGAGACAACACGATCAATGAACATGCGATGCAAGCTGTCATCTCTGGGGCTGGCCTCTCTTCTGTCGTATTGTGTTCTTCCTGGGGAGGGTCACATAGAGCCGCATGGGAGTGGGTACAGAGCGGGGACCCTGGAGTCCAGTTTATGGACCTGTGGACAGAAAGGGCTCCAGAGGCTTGACTGTCAAAGGAAGGGACATGGTGCCTTTAAGGAGGATGAAGTCATCGGGGGATGAGGCCACCTGGCTCCATGAGGGCTGCAGCCCAGGGGAAGAAGCAGAAGGTGGAAGGCAGGTGGGCTGTGGGGGCCGTGGTGGGGGATGTCAGCTCCGCGGCTGACAGACGGGACCCAGCAGGAGTGGGAACCACTAGCCCTGGCATTGCCTGGGGTGCCCGGGAATGTAATCAAACACTCAGCAGACATGCTGGCCATGGGCATCTGGGCACCACCAGGCCCTCCAGCTCATCCTGACCCCCAGCTGGCAGTTCTGACAGCTCCTGCCAGGAGCAGTGTCCGGCTTGGTTGGTCAGGCTGGATTGAATGAGCTCACCTGCCCAATCCAGCCCTGCGTCAGCCTGCCCCAGGCTGGTGCTGGGGGTGGGGCTGGCACACAGTTCCCAGAGCCCGGCTGGCTGGTCCAAGGCTTTGGTTAGGTCACCCCAACAGGAAGCTGGGAGGTGGTGAGTCGCTCTAAAACGGACATGAAACAGAACCTCTGATGTCATACCCACACTTACCTGCCCCCACCCCCGAGGATCAGTATCCCTCCCATGTCCCCTTCTCCACAACCACGAACCACTTTTCTGCCTTTTGTATAGTAACAACAATTATGATGAATCTATAAATAACTGATATTTGTTCCAATTTATGAAGTATTAGGCTAAGCATCATCTCGTTTGATCCTGAAAGAGATCCTCCTGATAAGGTACTACTGTTACCATTTTCATTTTGCAGAGGAAGGAACTGGGATTTACTTTTAAGTGACTTGTTCAAGGTCATCATACTCTTAAATGGCAGAGATAGGATTTGAACCGAGTTTATCTAGATCTAAAACCTGTGCTGTTAGCCTTGGCCCTTGGTTATGCTCCAGTCTCATCACAGGATTTGGATCCATGGCCATGCCACCTGCATCTAGCAAGGCCCCACTCTCGATCCAATGCTCTGCTCTCTCTGTCTTACACATCCAAGTAACTTTTGAATAAGGCCCCCCACATTATCCTTTTACACTGGGCCTCATAGATGAGGTGCAGATGGCCTGCAGATCGGCCAGCTTCAGCCCATCACCCTCCGCTGGTTCCTGCTGGAGACTGCCGTCCTGCCCATGCCTACCAGGTCCATCACCCGGTTGCCCGCTCAGGAAGGTCTCTTGGCCTCTCCCTCTGCACCTCCCCATGAACTGTCAGGGCTTCTGTGCCCTTGCCGAGTGCAGATTGCTCTGTGCTGGTTGACAGTGAGATCTGGGCAGGATAGCACTGTGTGGTCCCTCTCCCCCTTGCTGCATTTACCAAGAAGTTGGGGCACAAGGGGAGGTTTGGACTTAAGGCTAGACGTTTGGATTCAAACCCAGCTCTGCCATCTTGCAGCTGTGTGACATTGGACAAGTTACTTAATCTCTCTGGGAAGTAGTTTCTTCATCTGCCAAATGCTGGTGAAAATAGAAGTGGCTGAATGGGGTTCTTATCTCGCAGTGGTTGTCAGGATTAAATAAGATAGTGAATCAGCAAACCTCCAAGCAGGGACTTCCCTGGTGGTCCAGTGGTTAGGACTTTGCCTTCCAGCCTTAGCGTTGCCAATTTGATCCCTTGTTGGGGAACTAAGATCCCACATGCCTTGAGGCCAAAAAAAAAACAAAACTTAAAACAGAAGCAATAGTGTAAAAATTCAATATAGACTTTAAAAAAATTGTCCACATCAAAAAAAAAAAAACCTCTAAGCAGTGTGCCTGGGGCAGAAAGTGGTGGTTTTCCAGATCAGTGGTGTCTAATTCATCTATGAAGTTCCAATAGCTCTTCATATGGTGCTAATGAAATGTGATAGGTGCAGAGAATGGATATGTGAGGGGAAGCACACTGATTGAAACCGCCCACCCTGGCCAGGCCCTTTAGTAACCATTCGCATGAGCTGTTTTATGACAGGAGATCCTGGTAAGGCATACAGAACTAATAAGCCACCACCAACCGGAAGAGTTAGGGAAAGGTCAAAAGGAGACACTGCGTGTCCGTCCACCTCCCAGAATCCCTCTCGCTAGCATCCATCTTGGCTGAGCGATGCGTGCGCCACCAGGAAAGACTCTGAATTAGAATGATTGGCCAAAGACCACCCGGAAACTAATCCCATCACCATAAAACCCGAGACTGTGAGCCATGCGGCAGAGCAGTTCTCCTGGGTTCCCTTACCCTACTGCTGTCCACCCGGGTGCCCTTTCCCAATAAAATCTCTTGCTTTGTCAGCACGTGTCTCCTCAGACAATTCATTTCTGACTGTTAGACAAGAGCCCGCTCTTGGAGCCCTGAAGGGGGACCTCTCCCTTCCTACAGCAGATAGATGTACGCCATACGTGTAGAGGTAGGACATGGTTACAAATAAAGGAGCTTCCCTGGTGGCTCTGCGGTAAGGAATCTGTCTGCAATGCAGGAGGCACAGGAGACGTGGGTTCAGTCTCTGGCTCAGGAAGATCCCCTGGAGGAGGAAATGGCACCCTACTCCAGTATTCTTGCCTGGAGAATTTCATGGACAGAGGAGGCTGGTGAGCTATAGTCCATGGAGGTCACAAGGAATTGGACACAACTGAAGCGACGGAACACACGTTAACTGTGTTATACATCTTCATCTAGCACACAGACAGAAGAACTGAGGCCCGGGGAGATCTCCGGATGTGCTCAGGGCCCTAATGCCCGCCCCTTCCTCGCTTTCTCAGATGCTTGGTTCCTGCAGAGTCGCCTCCAGGCTGGCAGGGCAGAGGCCTTCAGAGGCAAGAGTCTGCTCTCCAATGCCTGGATTCCAGAGGCAGCTCCGGCAGCCCGACCAGCCCCACATTCCAGACATTCTGCCCAGGCGAGGAAGAGGCCGGCCCTGAGGGAGGAAATCCAGACCACTAGACAAGGGGTGGCTAGAGGAGAGGTCTCCTGGGGAGCAGGCCTGCCTGCCGCTCTGGATTCCTCAGTGCCTGCAGCCCTCCTCACAGGCCAGACCTCAGACCGCCTGAGACCCAGGGCTGGAGGTGTTGCTCCGGGTAAATGACTAGTACCACTGCGGTTTTCTAACTGAAGACTTTGTAGGGATCCTGGAGGGACAGAAGGATGAGGTTGTTAGAACATGCAAGTTCCATTGAGATCGATAAGTATACACTGTCATATATAAAATGGATAACACACAAGGACCTACTGTATAGCACAGGGAACTCTGCTCAATGTTCTGTGACAGCCTGGATGGGAGGGGAGTTTGGGGGAGAATGGATACATGCATATGTATGGAGATGCTCTTCTGTACACCTGAAACTAGCATAGCATTATTAATCAGTTATACCCCAATATAAAATAAAAAGTTTAAAAAAAAAAAAGACAAACAAACACGTTTCAGCCCCTTCCCCGTTACAGAGGGGCCGAGCAGTCTGTATTTTTTTGCAATTAATTTATTCATTTATTTTTGGCTGTGCTGGGTCTTCAGTGCTAGAAGGTTTTGTCTAGTTCTGGCAAATGGGGACTGCTCTCTAGTAGGGGTGTGTGGGCCTCTCATTTCAGCTCAGTGGCTTCTCTTGTTGTTGAGCATGGCTCTAGGCCATGTGGGCTTCGGTAGCTGCAGCTCCTGGGCTCTAGAGCACAGGCTCAATAGTTGTTGCCCATGGCTCAGTTGCTCTGCATCGTGTGGGATCCTCCTGGATCAGGGATGGAATCTATGTCTCCTGCGCTGGCAGGTGGACTCTCCACCTCTGAGCCACCAGGGAAGCCCAGCTTTCCGGATTTTTAAGTGAGTCTCTAAGAGGGTGCCGAATCAGGTTTGGGAGTCTCTGTATGTTTGTTTTTGTTTAGTCACTCAGTTATGTCCAACTCTTTGTGACCCCATGGACTGTACCCTGCCAGGCTCCTTTGGCCATGGAACTTTCCAGGCAAGAATACTGAGGTAGGTTGTCATTTCCTTCTTCAGGGGATCTTCCTGACCCCAGGGGTTGAACCTGTGTCTCCTGCATTGTAGGTGGATTCTTTAGCACTGAGCCACCAGGGAAGCCCAGTCCACTGTATAAATGAAAGATGAAGGTGATGCAGTCAAGAAAGGAAAACAAGTGCCCAAGGTTACCTAGTCACAAGGCTGTCCAAAACGGGAGCCACTGCACCTGCTGGAAACAGCAGGGCCTCAGCAGTGAGCTGCACAAGGCAGGGAAATCCAGAGAGGAAGAGGGACCTGAGACCAGGCTGGCTTGAGAAGAAATGATAAAGATGAGTAATAGTTCCCCCTCTTGCCTCCTCCTCCCCTCCCCACCATCCCTGTATCCCTCTCCAGCACAGAGGCTGCCAATGGACCCAGTCCCCAGTGTGCACTGAGCCCCGGTTGCTCACACTCTGCCTGTGGACACCCATGCCCTAGCCCCAGTCTCCACTCTTCTCCTGAGTTTCCTTCTCATGTCATCATGCACGAGAGAGCACCGTGGAGTAAAACTCCTGGGCTCAAGTCCCAGCCCAGTCACTATCAGGCTGTGTGCTCTTAGGTAGTGTCCTGACCCTCTGACTCAGGTAGTGTCCTGACCCTCTGACTCTCAACTTATCTGTACAATGATGGGACTAGGCCAGCTTTTCTCAAAGTGCAGTTCACGGATCACCTGCACAGAAGCACAGAAACTTTGCTAAAATGCAGATTCTCAGACTTCCAACCAGATAAGATGGGTGAAAAAAAAATTGGAGAAATTTTTTAAGTGTTGCATTTACATGGTTTATTTTCCTTCTCAAATAATAAAGAATTACATTTAAGGCTAAAGGCTTCTTTGCCACCACCAGCAATACCTTCTTCAAAGGCAAACAATGTAGTTATTTAGGTGTGTAACCCTTCTTACGTTCACACATAAATATACCAGGAGGAGATATATAGCATTGGGGGTTTTTGCTTGCTTTCAGGGGGTGAGTAATTGAAGTGAGTAAGTGAAGCCGCACGGTCGTGTCCAACTCTTTGCGACCTCGTGGACTGTAGCTTACCAGGCTTCTCTGTCCATGGGATTCTCCAGGCAAGAGTACTGGAGTGGGTTACCATTTCCTTCTCCAGGGGATCTTCCTGACCCAGGGATCGAACCTGGGTCTCCGGCATTGGAGGCAGATGCTTTAACCTCTGAGCCACCAGGGAAGATTCAGGGGGTGGGGTGGGTTGTTAAAGCAGTATATTGTGTGTCCTGCTGCAACTCTTCCACTCAGTGGTGTGTCTTGGGGTCTTTTCATGGAGCTACCCAGGCTTGGAGCTCATTCTGGGGCTCTCTCAAGTTTGAGAACCTCAGAGCCAGATAAACTCTAATGTCATATCTTATGAGTCTGATTTTAGCATAGGGTAGGGGCAGGGAGAGCAGATATTTCCAACAGTGAGGAAAAGTCCAGCCTAATTAGAGGGTCCTCGGTACTTGGCCATGGACTCCATTGCTCAGATATCCTGTCTCAGGGGTGTGATACCCTGAGAGCCAGCCAGGGTCCCCTGCTTTCCTTCCCTTAGAGCCCTCAGGGCCACTCCTCTCCCTTGCCAGCCCCCGGTCACCCTGATGTCATCTGTGCAGGTGAAGCTGACTCAGGCTCTCCTGCCACACGGAAGGCATCTCCCTGTGGCTCTCGTTGGGGACTGATTAGGGTGACTTGGTGAAGCAGCCCAGGTTTCCCAATACCTCCTCTGTGGACACCTTCAAGCACACGCCATCTGGCTCTGGGGGGAGCCCAGGAGCCATCACGGTCCAGAGTAGTGACGTTCTCTTCACTTTGCTCAAGGTTCTGCCTCAGCTGTGGGACCTTGACAGAGGCCTGGTCATTCCCAGGGCTTCCCTCTCCCTATCTGCACAGAAGGTTGTACTCATTAATCTCTAGGCCTAGCAAGAGCATCTAGCAAGACAAATCATGCAAGGTTTGTCAAATGAATAATAGTTGAAAAGACCCTTCCAACTCCCAAGGACTGCAAATTCATGAACAAAATGCGCAGCGTGTGCCTAGCCCTAGACTGGAAACTGAGAAGGGTGGAACCCTGGAAGAGACGTGGTCCTTGCCCTGGAGTTGCAAACAGCCCAGCTGGGGGTCCAGTCAGTGAGTCAGTCAATATTTCCCTGGAGTCTAGCCTGGGGAGGGATGGAACCAGGTCAGGGCAGTCATGGAAGGACAAGGGGTCAGGTCACAAGCGATCGGGGGAGAGTGTGGCTTAGGAGACAGGCAAGTGGAGACTGTGGTCACACAAACTAAGGGTCCTGCAAA
The DNA here is from genome assembly GCF_001704415.2 of Capra hircus. Lineage (NCBI taxonomy): Eukaryota > Metazoa > Chordata > Mammalia > Artiodactyla > Bovidae > Capra > Capra hircus. The sequence goes on along the minus strand of NC_030814.1, from coordinate 47,601,312 downwards.
AAGGTCAGTGGAGAAAGCATTCAGAGGGAAGATGAGGTATGTGGAGAGTGGAAGCAGGAGATGCAAGTAGGGGGAGTGAGATATATAGCAGGCTCGATAAATATTTGCAATAAACAACTTATTATAGACACCAATTGTGTTAAATGGATAAACAGAAATTGTTGTTTAGTAGGTAAGAAGTCGTGTTTGACTCTGCAACCCCATTGACTGTAGCCTGCCAGACTCCTCTGTCCATGGGATTTCCCAAGCAAGAATATTGGAGTGGGCTGCCATTTCCTTCCTTAGAGGATCTTCCTGCCCCAGGGCAGGATCAAACCCATGTCTCCTGCATTGGCAGGTGGATTCTTTACCACTGAGCCACCAGGAAAGCCCAGAGAGATAGATAAGCATATTAAATAGATGGCAGAAATAAGCAGACGAGAATAAGTTAGCAATGTGTGGTTGGGTGGACATATGGCTGGCTGGCTGGCTGGATGAGGGACAAATGGGTGAGTAAGCAGAGAGACAGACAGATAATCTTAGTCTAGGGTCATTGGATATAGGTCTGATGCCTAAGTTTGGATTTGGGCCCTTTTACTTACTTACTCTTGCTGACCATATATCCATGAGAGTTTTGTACTGAGAAACAGAGATGATCAGTCCAGTCTGCCGTGTTAACCAGGAAATTATAAGAACTGCCTCAAATAGTAGATGAGAGGGGAAACTGCATAAAGCTACAGGTAAGTGTCAGAAGATTGTGGAAATAAGCAAATCTAAAGGAGTTCTTGGTCCTAGATATACAAAGAGGACAATGCAAGACTGGCTGGTGGAGGAAAAGACATAGGAGCTGGGATGTATATTATACACAGCAGTAGGTCCTACTCCATCAAGCAGCTGTTGAGTTACTGAAGGCCTGATGTTAGGAGACGGCTTGAGGCCGGTGTCTCACTTTACTCACTTTGTCTCATCATCGAAAACATTCTACTCCTCCCTGACACGGCACCTTCTGCTGTGAGGCTCAACTATCACTCAGCCTCAGGGTCAGTATCCAAGGGCCCACAATACCAGAATCACTTGGGTGCCCACTGACAAGTACAGATTCTGGGGTCCCAGTTTTGTCTTCTAATTCAGAGTCCTTTAACATGCCCCAGTTGAGGACACCAGCTTGATGCCTTGCATACAGTGATTCTTCAGTAAATATCTGTTCATTTTGCAGCTGTTGATGTTTGCCCCAGCTCACTGGTTGATGTCCCATTGGCAGAATTGAGACCTGAACCCAGGTCTCCTGCCGCCTATTCCAGGGGCCCTGCCAGTGCCTCCTGCAAGGAAATGGCCACCATGACCTCTCCACGGCCTTAAGCTCTAAGACTGCAGACTCCTCAGCAACTCTGAGACACAAGCCTCTCCAATTGCCTGAGGATTTTAAACTAAGCCCTCTGGCTTTCACCAGGCTGCTGCTGGGATCCTTGAAAACCTAGGGATAAGAGAGGCCTAGTAGAGATAAGAGATTCTAGCTTCTCCTCCCATCTGCCTGCTGCCCAGAGGAGGGCCATGCTGATGCAACGCTGAAGTCCCAGGTGTGGAGCCACGGGGCGATGCAAGAGCAGTGGAGCTGCTAATTACCCACAGAAATCCCGCATTGTTTAGAGCAATTGTTCTCGCCCTCATAACTCCCTGGAATCACCTGTGGAACTTTACAAAATATTGTTATGTGAGCCCACCCCAGAGACTGTGAATGTCTGCAAGCCTAGGCATCAGGCTGTTAAGTCTCAGTGCATGGTGCCAACATGGAGCCAAGGCTGGGAAGCAATGCCTAGAGGTATCCCTTATCCAGGGACTCGCCATGTTTTCCAGCTGGAATGCTAAGCATTGAATCCCCATTTTCCAGATGGAGTAAATGAGACTTTGAAGCATCAGGCAATATGCTCCAGAGCACACAGTGTCTTCCTTAAAAGCCCCAGAAACCAACTTTGCATAACTTACACAGAAGGGGAAATTAATGCACAGTTATGAGCGACACAGAATGAGAGTATAGAGTTCACAGCTAGAGCTCCTAAAAGACAAGAGCCAGGAGTGGATGGGTGATCAACTCCGACCATCACCACTGGAAGGGTGCCCCTTATCTCTGTGAGCAATCTCAAGATCCAGATTGCTTCCGGGGGCTGGGCTGGTTGAGCTTGGGTCCCCTGTAGAACTGAGATGAGGGAGAGGCTGACCCCACACTTGTATGCCTTGAGAGTGAGGGCTTAGACAGTAAAGAATCTGCCTGCAATGCAGGAGACCCTGGTTCTATCCCTGGGCCAGGAGAATCCCCTGGAGATGGAAATGGCAACCCACACCAGTATCCTTGCCTGGAGAATTCCATGGACAGAGGAGCCTGGAGGGCTACAGTCCATGGGGTCACCAAGAGTCAGATATGACTGAGCAGCTAACACAACAATAGACAGTGAGTGCATCCTTAAAATTTTCACCCTGGGGACCTTCGTTACCTGAATCCCCTCATTCTAGTGCTGAGCCTACACCTTGGCCCAGGGCTGAGGATTGCCAGAGTGACAGCCCACTAGGACTGCATCAGATAGCCCCTGGATGCCTCTCCAAAACACAACCGGGATGCTGTTAGCAAAAAGAAAGGAATGGATGCTGGGTGAGTGGAAATGTAGGTGCCCACTCCCAGGTTTTAGAGCAGAGCAATTAGTGGCATGACTCTGGAGTTGGATGAATCTGGATTTAAACCCAGGGTCTCCCCTTAAAATCTACTTGACCTCAGACAACTCAGCTTGTTTTTCTGAGTGAAGGTACAAAGTGATACTGATACTGTGTGATCACTGATCTGTATCATGGTACTGATGCTGTACCATGTGTTGACCGCTGACTTCTGGTTCTTCATACCATGTTCTTGCCTCCCCCCCCACCTCATACCAGTGTTCTCAAATGTTCCAGTGGGGGCATCTAACTGCCAAGGAGGGAGGGCTTGGGCCCCTGAGGACCTGGAGGCAGAATCTGAAACCACTCACAGCAAGCACATCCTTCCAGACTGCCAGCAAGTCCACAGCCTAGGGAATTGAGTGCTTATGTCCACAAAAAGACACATACAGAAATGGTGATAGTGATGCCATTCATAGAATCCATAAACTGGAAACAAACAAAATGCCCATTAACTGTAAAATCAGTAAATGGAGCAATAGTATGTGAGCACAGAAAATAGCAAACCACTGCTACCCGTAGTGACATGAATGATCTCAGACAAGGTCAAGGGAAGCAAGCCAGACCCCAAGTAGCATTTTCTGTATGACTTCACGTACATGAAGCTTAAGAACCAACAAAATTAACCCATTGAACTGTACTTAATAAGATCAGTGAACTTTGTTATATGTAATGCCAATTTAAGAAAAAATTTTAATTAAAAAAAAGGAAAAGATTTAAGTTCTGCAATCTAACCAAATATGCTTAGACTTTAACAATGATTACCTCCAAAATATTTCAGGGAAATGGGCTATTTGGGAACATAGGCCTTGTTTATCCAGTGGGTATCAGTCCCCTCTTCCTAGTGTCCATCTATCCTTGGAGCATGCTCCCAAGTTCAGAAGTTTTCCTCTCACTCCATTTTGAATGATCATCCAAAGCCCAGAATAGCAAGCTAATGGTCCATAAGCCACAATCACCCCTTCTCAGGTTCTGTTTGACCTACTCTATGTTGTTCATTTGTTTGTTTTTCCATATTTCCTTTCAGGATAATCCAGACTTCTCTTGAAACTTTGGATATCTGAAAAATGGCATGTTGGCAATAAAGGACTGGAGCTTAGATGCTGCAGGTCTTGACAGATGGGACATGGGTGTGTGAGTTCCCCCAGCCCCTCCTGGCCGGCCTCACTCGTGCTCTGCATCTTCCTGACCTCTGCTGGCATTTGAGCTGGTGCCCTGCCTGCTCACCTCAGACCCGAACCTCTGCTGCTCTCCTATCCAAATCCTTCCCTGGCTGCTCTGTCACTCCTGCAGAAAGCCTCCCAGAGAAGCTTCCCAACACTGTCCTGTCCTTTCTAGGTCAGGGGCCAGTCCAACCCATCACCTGTTTTTGTACTGCTTGCAAGCTAAGGATGGCTGTGAGATTTTCAAATAGCTAGAAAAAATCAAATCAAGCATAATACATTGTGTTACATGATAATTAGATGAAATTCAAATTTCAGTGTCCATACCTGAAATTCTTGGAATACAGCCATGCTCACTCATTTAGGAATCATCTGTGGCTGCAGAGTTGAGGAGCTAAAACAGAGAGAGTATGGCTCATAAAGCCTAAAATATTTACCATCCAGCTCTTTGCAGAAAAAGTACACCAGACTGTGCTCTAGCTGCCCCCAGTCCACTGGATTGTTGCCCGATCAACTTTACACACTGTGCTGTTTGGATAATTTGCTGTCTTGAACTCCTTAATGAGATTGTGTCGTATGCCACCTTTATATCACCCTTTCCATGGTCTTTTCTTTGGCTGCTCTGCGTCTTAGTTGTGACACACAGGATCTTTAGTTGCAGCATGTAGGATCTAGTTCCCTGACTGGGGATTGAACCTGGGGCCCCTGCATTGGGATCTTGGAGTCTGAGTCATTGGACCACCAAGAAGTCCCACTTCTTCCATGGTCTTACCTCTGATGGAGCAGATGGTTCTCTGCCTTAGGGGTTGGGGAAGCAGGAACAGCCTGAACCCCTCCAAATGGATTTGGAAAGACAAAGGAGCATATCCAAGCTGAAACACCAAAGGAGGCAGAGACCAGGATATCTACTTCCTCTTTTAATTGCCCCTGCTTACAAGAACCCTAGAACCCTAAGTCTCTACTCCTGGAAGGGACTTCTGAGAGCCTTCCATCCATCCATCCATCTATCCATTCACTCATCCAACACTGTTAGCACCCTTGTATGTTCAGCGCCCTGTGCAAGGTTTGATTGGAGACTAAAACTTGGTTTCTGTCCCTAAGAACATAGCACTTAGTGGCTAAGATGGCTGTCTAAAAAGAAAATTACACTTCAGTGTGAAAAGCGTTATAGGGAGATGTGAGCATGCAGCCCGTGCTAACTCCAGTTCTGTAATTTTGCAACTGAAGACAACATAGTGAGCCAAAGAGGCTAAGAAACTTGCCCAAGGTCCCATGCAAGTTAGTGACAGACATGGAGCTGGAATTCTTTCTTAACTCTCTCTTCTTTGCACTTTGCTCTCCAATTCCTTCCTCCTCTTATTCATTTAACAAATAGTATGGAGCCCCTGGAGTAGGAAATGGCAACCTACTCCAGAATTCTTGCCTGAAAAATTCTATGGACGCAGGAACCTGGTGGACTACAGTCCATGGGGTCACAAAGAATGGCATGACTAAGAAAACACACACACTCACATGGAGCCCCTATCACATGCCAATCACTGCTCCATGTGCTGGGCCTGCAGTAAGTGAGCGAGACAGACACGCTTCCTGCCTGCTGGACTTTCCACTGGAGGGGAGGAGGCAGAGAATAAAAGCATCAGCAAATCAATCAGTTGGATGATTGGAGCGAGCTGTGTGTTCTAAAGAAAGCAGAAGGGTCAGAGTAGCTTGGCCCCGCTCTGGTGGGGTGGCCAGGGAAGGCCACTCTGAACAGATGACCCGGGACCCAGAGTGAGAAGAAGCCAGCCACAAGATCAGAGAGGAATGTTCCAGGCAGAAGGAAGAGCAACAGCCAGGCTGTGCTTCCTCCCAGACTCAACTCCTTGCTCCACTCTGAGCAAGAGAACCGCACACTGGAAGGTAACTAGAGACTATTTCTCCTTCAGGGTTTTGCTCTGCTTTTTGCTTGTTCGGTGCCCGTCTGCTGTGCTAACTGGAAGCGCCGTGAGAGGAGGTGCTGTGGAGGGTTGCCCATCCAGGCTGTTGCTGTGAATTGAAGGGAAAGTGGTGGGGAGGAAATTCTGATGGAGATGGGGAAAGCAAGGGGGTTTCTCTCTGCGCACGCAACTGACAGTAAATGAGACTCTGCAAGACTGGTTACCAAAAAGTAACAAAACCTCTGTCTCAGCCACATAATTACTGCACTTAATTCTTTAAAGGATTATCTTTGAGACTGGAGGAGGGTAGGGAGCCCAACCTGGGAGTTCTGGCAGCCACACCACCTCCTCTGAGGCAGCAGAGAGACCTGGGGACCCCAGTTGCCTCAGCAACAACCCGGTTGGGAGCCAGGAATCCAGGGTTATAGTCCCATCTCTGCCCCTGAGTGACTATGTGACCTTGAATCAGTATCCTACCCTCTCTAAGCCTCAGTTTTCTCATCTGTGCAGTGAGTGAGGATACGCTGAGAAGCATAGTTTCAAACTATACTTCAAGGAGCCCTAGAGTCCTAAAGAGGGGTTCTTAAGGTTGCCTTGGGGGAAGGGGCAACCGAAGATAAGACAGAAAGAAGTGGTGTCCCTGTTCTTTTTAACCAAAATAGCCCTTCTTGAATCCACTTCACCCTCTGGGCTTCTTCATGAGGAGGTGATGTGTAGTAATAATGAAAACAAACACTGAGCCCTCCCACGATGCTGGGTGGATTACATGTGCTAATGTGTGCAAAGTGCTTAGTGTAATTACCCTGCTTAGTATTTTATCATGAGCACATATGTATCTTAGAGATAAGGAAACTGAGGCTCTGAGCTGTTAAGTAACCTGTCTAGGATCTAAGATGCAGACGCTTGTGATCAGGCCCTTTTTAGCTGCCCCAGGATTCAGAGCACAGGTGTCTTCTATTAAACTAACAGGCTTGAGCTGAAGGCTCTGCTGCTTACTAACAGGCCTTGAGGACCTCAGGGGTCATTGAAGGAGATAATGCACATGAGGTGCTTTAGATGGGAGTGGCTTATGGTAAAGGTTCAATAATTGTTAGCTGCTATCATGGTTATTATTATTTTAGTTTCATGTGAAGACTGATCCCACTTGTAAAATATGTTTGGAAAGGACTGGAGTGAGTGATCCCTAGAGATCTTCCAGTCTAGGCAGTCTCCTTCTCAGAGAGAGGCATGCAGTGTGGGTGGGCAGTACCCTGCTGCTGTGAGGGTTGGCAGGGGTGATGCTGGCTGGTAAGGAGGCTGTCATTAGTTTGGTTTTTACAAAGTGAGAAAAAGAAGGACAGACAGGCTTACTGGAACAATCTCACTGATTTTCACAAAATTCCCTTTACTTCCTTTAAAGGACGGTACTTGAATGAGATGGAAATGTAAGAACAAAACTGCCTGGTGTTTGTTGAGCCCTGGCTATGTTCTGGACACTTAACACAGCTGTTCTTGTTTAATCCTCACAACCCCGACCCCCGCACCCCCCATAGAGCTGAGACAGCCGAGACTTAGCACAGCTGACTATTTTGTTTGCGGTCCCATCCCACAACCAAAAAGCAGCAGAGCTGAGACACGCAGAGGCGCTCAGGACGCAGAGCGCTGCTCTCTTTACCCGCATGCAGTCTGTCCTGGGGCCCACTTTTATAGTTTCTGGCCTTAATAAGATACCATTTACATGCGATAACATTCACCTATTTAAAGTGTACAGGTCAATGGCTTTTGATTTATTACATAGTTAGGCAATGTTCGCCCTAGGAGAATTTTAGAACTTTTTTTATCACCCCTGCCCCCAAATTTCATACTCATTAGTGGTCACTCCCCAATCCCCGTCCCTCCCCTTCAGCCCCTGCTAACCTCTAATCTACTTTCGGCCTCTGTAGATTTGCCTAATCCAGACATTTCAAATAAATAAAATCATACTAGATGTGTTCTGTTCCTGGCTTCTTTTCACTGAGCATAATGGTTTTGAGGTTCATTCCTGTGGTAGCATGTACTTCACTCTTTTCTGTGGCTAAATCAGATTCCACATACAGGTATCCCCCACTTTGTTTATCCCTGTATCAGTTGACAGATACCTGGACTTTTCTACTTTTTTAGCTGTTAGGAATAACGCTGCTAGGAACATGTATGTTTGAGGTGGGTTTTTGGTTTTTTTGGGGTTTTTTGACATATGTTTTCATTTCTCCTGGGTGGAAAGGCTGTGTCATATGGTAACTCTATCCTTAGCATTTTGAAAAACTGCCAAACTGTTTCCCAGAGTGGCCATTTTGTGCATTCCCGCCAGCAATGTATAAGGTTTCCAATTTCTCTACATCCTTGCCAACACTTGTTATTATTTGCCTTCTTGATTACAGCTATCCCAGTAGGTATGAAATTGTATTGTGCTGGAGTTTTGATTTGCATTTCCCTAATGACTAAGGGATTAATTTCCCTAATTTCCCTAATGACTAATGTTGAGCATCTTTTCATGTGCTTATTGACCATTTGTGTATCTTTTTGTGTATTCAAATCCTTTACCCAGTTTAGAATTAGATTATTTGTCTTTATGTTGTTGGGTTGTAAGAGTTCTTTATATATGCTGGATAAAATCCCTTATAATAAATACAATGTATAAGCATTTTTTCCAGTTATATGGGTTGTCCTTTCACTTGTTTGATGGCATCATTTAAAACACACAAGTTTTTAATTTTGATCTCCAGCTAATAAATTTTTTTCTTGTATTGCTTATGTTTCAGGTATTATCTCTAGAAAATTATTGCCTAATCCAGAGTTGCAGAGATTCTCACTGATATTTTCTGATTTTGCAGCCCTTTATGTCTACAGTCTATATTGAGCTGTTTTGTGTATGATACTATATAGGAGTCCAAATTAATTCTTTTGCATTTGTGTATCTAGTTATCCCAGAACTGTTTGTTGAAAAGGCTATTATGTCCGTGATGAGTTGTTTCAGTGCCCTTATCAAGATCAACTGCCCGTAAATGTAAGGGTTTATCTCTGAGCTTTTGATTTTTTTTCCATTGACCTATATGTCTATCCTTATGCCAGTACCACACTGTCTTGATTACTATGACTTCGAAGTTAAGTTTTGAAATGGAGAAGCATGAGTTCTTCAACTCTGCTCGTCTTTTTCAAGATCGCTTTGGCTTTTCTGTGTTCCTGGCATTTGCATATACATTCTGGAATTAGCCTGTGATGTGCACGTGTGTGCACACTCAGTCACGTCAGACTCTTAGGGGCCCCACGGATTTTAGCCCACCAGGCTCCTCTATCCACGGGATTTCCCAAATTCTACCCAAAAGAGTCCCATTTTTATAGAAGAGTTCTTTCTTTTGTGAAATTAGGTGATAGAAGACAGTAATTTTTGAAGACTTTATTTAGCCAAAGAGAGAGAGAGGAAGAGAGAAGAAAAGCAATCCTGTATTGGGCCCACAGAATTCTGGGAAATATTATCAACCTGTGAAATCCAAAAGTGACTTAGAAATTTCTGGAGAATGGGTCAGATTTTCAGATAGGGCAGAGAGTGTGCCCTCCTGGGGAGGAGAAGGCAGAGATGGCATCAAGTGGAGCCTTGCTGTAGCAGCTACCCCTTGGAGTGTCTGAAAGACTGAGAGGTGGGATGGGGAAGACCCTATTTGCAGGAAAGGCCCAAGAGACTCCTGGGGAAAAAAGTTACCCTCAACCAGGGGAACGAGGTTTTGGCCCCAAGAAGGCACCAATGTCAAGATGACGGAAAGGGGTGACATGGGGGACAGCCCAATGTCTGACATTCAGAATTAGCTAATATTGACTGAATACTTATCTTGAACTAAGCACTTTAGATAAATCCTCATTTAATGCTCACAGTCTGAAGTCCATGGGGTTGCAAACAGTCAGACACAACTGAGCAACTGAATTGAACTGAACAATCTTTTAAGTTCATGTTGCATTGCTTAATTGGCTGACAGAGTACTGTCCAATAGAGGTACCATGTATCCACATATGTGATGTAAAGCTTCCAGGAGTCACATTAAAAAAAGTTAAAAGAAGCAGGTGAAATTCATTTTGGTAACATTTTTAGATAACTCAATATTTCAAAAATGGTATTCTATCCAAATTGAAATCAATTTTACTAGTGAGATATTTTTCTATTCTTTTTCTTTCTTACTAACACTTTAAAAGCCAATGTGTTCTTATACATGTCCAGAACATCTTGATTCAAATGCTAAATTTTCATAAGCAAGATTTGACCTGTGTTTAGATTTCATAAGGTTTACATTTGAAAAAATAGCTTCACATTTCTGAGTTATATCAAGCATACTTAAAAGTGAACCAAATATGTGCTTTTAAATTTAAATCAATAAAAAGTAAATAAAATAAAAAAGATTCATTTCCTCAGTCTTCAGTTTCCTAGTCTAACCAAGTTTCCAGTGCTCTATAGCCATGAATGGTTAGTGGCCATTGTGTTGGACATGCAGGGGAACACTCCTGTCACACTCTGTCATGAGGGCAGTAAAAGCCAGCTTGTTGACCACCGCACCCCTTGCACTGAGTGTGTCATGGTAGGCATTCAGTACAACTGGGTCATTTGTAGAGATGCGGATGGACTAGAGTTTGTCATAGAGAGTGAAGTAAGTCAGAAAAACAAATATTGTATATTAACGCATATATGTGGAACCTAGAAAAATAGTACAGATTAACCTAGTTCCAGGGCAGTAACAAAGACACAGATGCAGAAAACAGACATGTGGGCACAGTGGGGAAGGGGAGGTGGGATGAACTGGGAGATTAGGTTTGACATATATATACTATCATGTGTCAAATAGACAGCTAGTGGGAGCTCAGCTCGGTGCTCTGTGATGGCCTAGATGGGTGGGATGGGGGTGGTAATGGGAGGGAGGCTCAAGAGGGAGGGGATGCATACGTATACATATACATATACATATACATATACATATACATATTCCTGAGCCAGTTCATTGCTCAGCAGAACATTAATGTATAATGTAACACAACATTACAGAGCAATTATACGCCAGTAAAAATTTTTAAATAAAAAATAAGCATTTATTGAAGAATGCATACATGAATGCATCAACAAGAAAACTGAGCTAACGGTCAAATGAAATAACTAGTAAACATACAACTAAACTAGGCCAAATGCCTACAGCTAGTAAGTGGCAAGGAGAGAATCCAAAGCCAGGTCTGACTCATTCCAAAATCCATTGGCTGAAAAAAAAAAAAAATGTGGGTATAGGAAGCCTGACTACTGAGCCAGGGACCGTCAGGGGGTTCGCAGTGCCCTGCCAGCCCTCGGTAGGATCCCTCTCGCCCACCTAGCCTTCCTGACCCGCTGTGCTACCTTCCCCCTGGCCAGACTCCGAGAACACTCCAGGAGCTCGGAGGAGCAAAGGCCAGGAGGAGCTGGTGGCACCATGGACGCGCTGACAGCCGGCCACACACAGCATAAGAGCAAAGCCCCGGGCACGGGAAGTGTATACCAGCTGCACAGACAGAGCCCTCATTTGTCTTGAAATCTGCAAGACTGATCTCATATCTGGTCCCCAGTCCTGGCCCAGAACAGGAATGAGAAGCCAAGAGAAGACTTCAGTTTCAGTCACAGGACTTCAGAGCTGGAAGGAGATGGAAGGTTCTTCTCATCCAAAACATTCATCTGGAAGATCAGGAAACTGAGGACCAAGAAAGGCATGGTCCCACACGCAGTTACACAGCGGTCTCTTTAAAAGGAAAGATCACATCTTAGTATCTCTGCTGCTCGTGATATGACTACTCATTTTCTCTAAAATGATACCAGATTCAAGTTTTCTTCCAGCCCCTGCCAATCCTTCTGCTACCCCCATAATGCTGGACCCCAGTGTTCTTAGCAGGGTGGCCACATTGCCAAGAATTTCAGTCGGTTCTGCCTTGAGCTTTTGCTGACCATTCTCTCTGCCTGAAATGCCTTTTCTCCCTTTGCTCTTTTCTACTCCACCCCCTCACAGTCTCAGCCTGGCTAGAGGGTTACCCTTCAAGGCCAGGGTCAAATATCACTTTCTAGATGAAGTTTCCTCTCGGCCAGTGAGCTTGTGCATCTCTTCTGTGAGCCTCTCCGCAGTAGCTATGGGACAATGGAGAACACCAGGGGGCTTCAGGAAACTATGGGAGCGGCCCTGTGCTTTGCATAGTAAGTCACATGCATGCATGCTAAGTTGTTTCAGTTGTGTCTGACTATTTGCGACCCTCTGAACTGTAACCCATCAGGCTTCTCTGTCCATGGGATACTCCAGACAAGAATATTGGAGTGGTGGCCTTTTCCTTCTCCAAGGGATCTTATGTCTCCTGCATTGGCAGGTGGATTCTTTACCATTAGCACCACTTGGGAAGCCATGACTGAGACCTAAGGTTGAGGGGAGATTGTGGAAATGAAGACTGGAAAGAAAGGTTGGGGCTGGACGGGAGAATGGGGCAGATCATAAACAGTTGAGAAGTGAGGACATGGTGGCCTTGCTGTGCCTGTGTGGAGTGGAAGCTAGGAGATCTGGTCCTACAACAGGGGCATCTCCGGGGATCTTGCTTGATCCCATTTTCACAAGGAGACGGAAAACAACATCACTGAAGGTGTGATCCCTGGCAGCCCAGAGCTTCAACTCCTATAAAGATCAGTCATGTATTCATTCATTCAACAAGTGCCCATTGAGAATTTTACCTCTGCACTATCATAGACATGGAGAATAAAAGTGTGTGTGTGTGCGCGCACACAGAGTGGAAAAGGTTGACATGTAGGCTTATAATTCTTTCAATGTGCTAAGCACTGTCCTATACGCTAGGGGTACAGCTGTGCAGAAGGCAAGTGGGTTCCTGCCTCAGGAAGTTCCTGCTCTGGAGCGAGAAGACAGACATCGAATAAGTCATGACGAGCTGGACAGGCGCAGTGCATTTTGTGAAAGGATAGTAAGAAGTACCACGGGCACAGGCAGCAGGGGAGCCTGTCTTGATCGGGTGCCTCCATCATTTTATCCACCCCTCAAAGAGGAAATACAAAGAATTCCAAGATGAAAGGTGAAATGCAAGGTGCTGGGTGCTTTGGGAGTACAGCAGGAGGGCACTGAACCCTGATGGGATTGAAAGGAAGGTCTCTTGGAGGAGGTGACTTCCAATGTCATCTACAAAGACGTATGACTATAGGTAGGAATAGATACAAGGAACAAGAAGGGCCTGTAAAAGAGGGTCTGAACTTTTCTGGCAATGTGATATTTGATTTAAGACTTGAAACCTAAGTGGAAGTTAACTGGTAAGAGATGAAAGGTGACGAGTGTTCCCAGCAAGGGACAAGCATGTGCAAAGGCCCTGGGGTGGGAAGTATGCTTCGCTGAGAACCACTTTCCTCCCCAAGCCCTTTGACAAGGATCTGCAGGTTCAAACCACTGGTTAGAGCAGAGAGCTGGTGCTGGAGAATGTCCTGTGTGCTTGCTGTTCTCTGTTGGTGGGGCATTCAGGTCACTGAGAGGCAAATCCCTGGGACCTAATTCTTAACTAAGAGCATGTGAAGGAACTTTAAAGATCATTGAGGGACTTCCCTTGTGGTCCAGTGGTTGACTCAGTGCAGGGATGCAGATTCGAACCCTAGTCAGGGCACTAAAATCCCACATGCTGTGTGGCATGGCCAAAAGATTTTTAAAATAAAAAAAATTTTTGAAAAAGATAATTGAATTTAGCATCACCAAGCCCTCCCCCTTTCCTGAAAGAGAACTGAGACTCAGAGAAAGCAGGGGACTTACGAAGGTCACAGATGATCATGCTAATTAATCATAGTGTGTGTGTGTGTGTGTGTGTGTGTGAGTTGCTCAGTCATGTCCGACTCTCTGCGACCCCATGGACTATAGCCCACCTGTCTGTGGGGATTCTCCAGGCAAGGATGCTGGAGTGGGCTGCTATTTCCTTCTCCATAATCATCATGAGATAGAGACAATTACTGGTTTCATGTAACAAAGGAGGAAACTGAGGCTCACAGAGGGGATCTTGACTGGGGGTCACCCAGCTAGAAACTCCCAGAGTTTCTGACCCCAGAGACTACAATCCTATTTAGCAGAACTCTTAGGCAGAACTTGGCCAGAACCCAAGTTCTCTGACATTCAGCTTCATGCTTCTTGCTTTAGAATAGAAATTCAACGTGGTGTACCCCTTCTGGGAGACCTCCTTGAACCAGGAGTGACCAGTTTCAGGTTTACCCTTAATAGTGTGGGGTGACAAGCAAGGGTCCAAATGCCAGGCCCCGTGACTCTAGCCCACCTGCCTTCCCTTCATACCTGTTCCTTTTCTACAAGGAAGGTGCTGACACCTCTCAGCCAAAACTCCACCCACACCACTCTAACGCCTGCCCAGCAAACAGCACCAACTTGCTCTCTCTTCGACAGCCCTCAGGATGCACTGCCAGCCCTTGGAGAAAGCCAACTGGCAGAGGCCTGATGCAGAGCAAAGTGATGGGGGAGGTCACAGGCTTGGGGAGAGCTGTCTCCTTGACTCCATAGACTCTTGGCCTCAAGGGGGAATGCTGCTGGGGGATGGGCAGGATGGGTCAGGGTGGGGCCCCGTAGCTCCAGCATGAGGATTATCCTAACTGAAGACAATCCCGGGGCTACCGCTAGGTCCCCCCTCTACCCTCACTAGCCAGCTCTCTCCAGCTCTCTCCACTGGGAGATGTTGGTACATATTCCTTATACTCCCTTCAAGACACACAGCCCACACCCCTACCTCCTCCTGGGCCCTTACCTAATAATGACCCCCACTTCCCACCCAAATCACCCCATCTCCACCTTGGTTGTGCCTTGACTTGTGTGAATCACAGGCCTGTGAACTGTGCTAATGCAGGATGAGTCAAGGGCAGAGGTCGAGGAGCTGAGAGTCCTGGGAAGCTGCTCTGAGCAGGGAAGAGGAAGTTCTGGGGCCGAGAGGAGTGAATCGGGCAGGAAGTGCTCTCACATCCTGGTTTCTGGCCTCTACTCAGAAACCCCTGGCAGCAAGGGGAGTGGCGGGGGTGGCGGGGTGGGGTCAGGCAGCCCTGGTCTTGGGTCAGGCAGCATTAAAGAAGTCTGTTTTTCCAGGAAAATATGTAGTTGCCATCCGCAGAGTTGCCGATGCTGCCATTTGCTTATGGGGGAAATGAGAAGGCTCTGTGTGTGTGTGTGTGTGTGTGTGTGTGTGTGTACACACGTGTGCATGTGTCTACACGTGACAGCTGTGCGTGTGTCTGTGGGCACACCTGTCTGTGCATCCATCTGGGAGTTGTGTGTCTGTGTGTTCAGTGTCTACGTCTGTGTTTGAATACATAAGTCACGTTGCCTATGCCTGTGAGGCTCTGTTGTGCGGGTCTACCTGTCTGTCTTTCCCTCTGTAACCTGTCTTGGGGCAGCAAACAAGAGAGCCCCAGCTTGGCTCCTGCCTTACGATTCCTGAACCTGTAGTCTCAACCACTGTGTTTGACAGCCTCTTGAGTACTGACACTGCTTCCTACTTTCATCATTGTTGTGAGAATATAATAGATACTCAATATATATTTGTTGAATTAATATCTCAGAGGGGCCCCCACCTGGTCCACTCTCTGAGAAGCTCCAGAAGTCCCAAAGAGGGGGCCCAGGATGTGAGAGAAACTTCAGCTAGGTATATTTCATAGCACAGGACACAAGTGTCAGCTAACCTCTCCAACCCTCAAACTTTTGTTCAGTGCCCCCTTCTGCCCTGGTCAAAAGTCAGGAAACAGCTCTGAGCTCTGTTGTTACCTTGCTGTGTGACCTTGAGTAAATCCCTTTGCCTCTCTGAGCCTCAGTTTTCCTATCTGTTAAAAGAGCATGTTGGATGTACGGACATCAGAGGCCACATCTAGTCTCAGCATGGTGTGGTGGTTTTTTTGCTTGATTCTTTTGGGGGGTGTGTGTGTGTGTGTGTGTGTGTGTGTGTGTGTGTGTGTGTGGCTGTGCAGCAGTGGACACAGAGAGTCTTGACCATTAGACCACCAGGGAAGTCCATCATTGTGTCATTTTTGCCTTCAAGCCCTTTGCTCAGTGACTTCTGTCCATCCCGACATTGAATCAATTTAATTGCCTCTCTCGGATCCTTCTCCCACTTATACAACTTCCCCTGATCTCAACTCAGGCTGTGAACAGAGGTCCCAGCCAAGTCCTGCTCTTCAAGTCTTCACGCTGTTGCTATGTTCTCGGCTCTGAGTGCCCACTGGTATTTCCCAGGGATGATAATTAAGATCCCCTATGCTAGAAACCTGCTGGTTGACATTTATAGGCTTGGGAAGGGAACATCTTGGGAAAACGGTGATGAAAAATGCCGTCCTCTACTACCTTGGCCTCTGGGCCCCTGGGGGTGGAAGCATTCTGTGAGCTGATTTTTCCAGAGAGAGCTGGGGAAGGGTGAGGGGAAAGGCATTGCTGATTAATGTTCTAAAACCTTCTGTTAAGCGTTTCAGGTGGGAACCTTCCCTAGATGTATTACTGCTTCCCTGCCTTCCTAAACAAGAGGCTAAGCGTGACTTCATCTTTGTTTGATGACTCAGGGCCATTATAAAACATTAATGATTGAATTGAGTGTTAACGCAGGAATGTCCTTAAGGTCTGTGAAGGTATGTTAGGCTATTGGCCCCTGCACTGCAAGAGCTGGGCTTTTTTTTTCCGTATTTTTTCTTTGTTCACTGGCAGAGTGTCAACTATCACTTATTTTAGGTTTGCTCTATTTATAATAGTGAATCTGTTAGATAACTGCATATCTACATTGTGTAGACAATGAGTACATATATTTACTAAGCAAGGGTCTCCCCTATGAATAAAATACAAGGTAGAATTCACACTACCATGACTACTCAGAAGCCTTTTTTCCAGCACTTATTAGCCATAGGAGCCTAAAAAGATCTTTTTATCACTCTGATCTATAAAATGGGATGAGTAATAGTATCTGCTTTGTGAGGTTATGGCAACTAAACGTAAAGTTGTATGCAATGAAGGCACTTTACACACTTCTTCGCAATAGCTGCTTCTCAACAAGTGTTATTTGTTTTCCTCTTTTTAAAAAAATTTATTTATTTTTGGTCTTCATTGCTTTTGTGAAGGCTTCCTCCAGTTGCAGGGAGCAGGGGCTTCTCTTGTTGCAGCGTGTGGGCTCTAGGTCACCCGAGCTTCAGTAGTTGTGGCACTCAGGCTCAGTAGTTGTGATGTATGGGCTTAGTTGCTCTGCAGCATGTGGGATCTTCCCCGACCAAGGATTGAACCCATGCCCCCTGCACTGGAGGCAGGTTCTTATCCACTGTGCCACCAGGGAAATCCTTGTTTTATTCTAGGATTCCTGTCTGAATTACAGGCCAGTAATATTGCTGAGTTCTTCATGACTAAGATGATTCATTCCTAAAGAATGCTTTGAGCTGCAGATAACAGAAAATTCAATTAATGTTATCCTAAACAAATGGGTGTTTGTCTTTATTACAAGAGAAAGACAGGAAGACAGCTGTTGCCCTTAGTGACTCAGTGATGTTAGGATTGGTGTCACTGCAGCCTTTTTTTGGTCTCTGCTTCACGGCCACAATGTGGATGCTGCAATTCCAGTCATTACATCCTCTTTCAAGGCAGAAAGAGAGAGACAGAATGACGCTGGCTATGTCTGTTTTCCCATGTGTTTGCTTTCCCAGATTTTTCCTTGTTTGACGGTCTAGGATTGGGTTACATGACTGTTGTCAGTACAAACGATTCTGAAAAATATGAAACATGGGTGGCATGATTAGCTTAGATGAAATGTCACATCTCTCTTGGGACTTACTATGCCATCTCTCCTTATTTCCGTCCTCCATCCAGGGTTCTATTAGTGATAAAGAGGGAAAAATAGATATCAGGTCAGCAGCTAACATTGTTTATCCTAATAACTATCATCATTCTTTATTTAGTCTCAATTAGGAAACTTTGATTACAAATGGGAGAAACCAAAATTAGATTGGCTTAAGGAAAAATAAATAAATGGATAGAAAAATTAATGGGAAGAAAGAAGGAACATAATAAAAGAAATTAATTGACTCATATTCCTGAGAAGTCCAGGAATAGCTTGACTTTAGGTTGTTCAGTTCAGTTCAGCTCAGTTGCTCAGTCATGTCCGACTCATTGCGACCCCATGAACCGCAGCACGCCAGGCCTCCCTGTCCACCACCAACCCCTGGAGTCCACCCAAACCCATGTCCATTGAGTCGGTGATGCCATCCAACCATCTCATCCTCTGTAATCCCCTTCTCCTCCTGCCTTCAATCTTTCCCAGCATCAGGGTCTCTTCAAATGAGTCAGCTCTTCGCATCAGGTGGCCAAAGTATTGGAGTTTCAGCTTCAACATCAGTCCTTCCAGTGAACACCCAGGACTGATCTCCTTTAGGATGGACTGGTTGGATCTCCTTGTAGTCCAAAGGACTCTCAAGAGTCTTTTCCAACACCACAGGTCAAAAGCATCAATTCTTCGGTGCTCAGGTTTCTTTAAAGTTCAACTCGCACATCCAAACATGACCACTGGAAAAACCATAGCCTTGACTAGACGGACCTTTGTTAACAAAGTAATGTCTCTGCTTTTGAATATGCTGTCTAGGTTGGTCATAACTTTCCTTCCAAGGAGTAAGCGTCTTTTAATTTCATGGCTGCAATCACCATCTGCAGTGATTTTGGAGCCCAGAAAAATAAAGTCTAACACTGTTTCCACTGTTTCCCCATCTATTTTCCATGAAGTGATGGGACCAAATGCCATGATCTTCGTTTTCTGAATGTTGAGCTTTAAGCCAACTTTTTCACTCTCCTCTTTCACTTTCATCAAAAGGCTCTTTAGTTCTTCTTCACTTTCTGCCGTAAGGGTGGTGTCATCTGTGTATCCGAGGTTATTGATATTTCTCCTGGCAATCTTGATTCCAGCCTGTGCTTCCTCCAGCCCAGCGTTTCTCATGATGTACTCTGCATATAAGTTAAATAAGCAGGGTGACAGTATACAGCCTTGACGTACTCCTTTTCCTATTTGGAACCAGTCTGTTGTTCCATGTCCAGTTCTAACTGTTGCTTCCTGACCTGCATATAGGTTTCTCAAGAGGCAGGTCAGGTGGTCTGGTATTCCCATCTCTTTCAGAATCTTCCACAGTTTATTGTGATCCACACAGTCAAAGGCTTTGGCATAGTCAATAAAGCAGAAATAGATGTTTTTCTGGAACTCTCTTGCTTTTTCGATGATCCAGCGGATGTTGGCAATTTGATCTCTGATTCCTCTGTCTTTTCTAAATCCAGCTTGAACATCTGGAATTTCATGGTTCATGTATTGCTGTAGGCTGGCTTGGAGAATTTTAAGCATCACTCTACTAGCGTGTGAGATGAGTACAATTGTGTGGTAGTTTGAGCATTGTTTGACATTGCCTTTCTTTGGGATTGGAATGAAAATTGACCTCTTCCAATCTTGTGGCCACTGCTGAGTTTTCCAAATTTGGTGGCATATTGAGTGCAGCACTTTTACAGCATCATCTTTCAGGATTTGAAAGAGCTCAGCTGGAATTGCATCACCACCACTAGCTTTGTTCTTTGTTCGTAGTGATACTTCCTAAGGCCCACTTGACTTCACATTCCAGGATGTCTGGCTCTAGGTGAGTGGTAAGCCTGGGCCAAATGCACAAACAGCATTGCCAAAAGACTGCCCTTCTCCACTTTTTTCTCCACTGTCTGTTTTCCTTTGTGTTTGCTTAATAATCAGCTGAGTTCTCTTCACCTGATAGTGTCTGAGAGCTCCAAGCTCTTATTTCTCTCCACTCTTGCCTGGCAGAAAAGAGAATGAGTCATTTCTCCCTGTTACTACAAGTCAAAGTTCCAGGATGAAAATTGGTTGGCTATGACTGGGTCACAGACCCATCCTCGAACCAGTCGTGGTGACCACAGGGAATTCAGGGCTGATTGGCAAGACCAAATTCTCAGCCCCAACTCTAGAGTGTTAGGTTCAGTCAGCCGCCCCCAAAGCTCTGATTAAAACTGAAGATAAGGTGGACTGGACCCCGTCATGAAAATGAGATATGGAACCAGAGGAAGCGGGGGATGAATACAAAGCAGGCATAGCACTTTGCAGTTTTACCATAGACCTATGAATTTGGAACAGCAGGGATTCTGGTCCCATTTTACAGTGTGTTGTAACCATCTAGGAGAGCCATTTAGCTCATGGGTGGTTAGAATGCATCCCACTGCATCTGAATTCCTGGTATTTCCCCTACACCACATCCTGAGCAGACGAAAAACTAGTCAACCAGGGATTGTCCAGAGCCACAGAGTCATGGAACAAACATGCCAGTGGGATCACCAAGAAAGACCACTGGTTCCATATCATTCTTTTTTTAAAAAAATATATTTATTTATTTGGTTGTGCTGGGTCTTCATTGCAGCATGAAAAATCTTTTAGTTGTGGCATATGGGATGTAATTCCCTGACCAGGGGTTGAACCTGGGCCCCCTGCATTGGGAACAAGAGTCTTAGCCACTGGACCACCAGGAAAGACTCTCGTATCATTCTTATAAAGCTCCTTTATCTCTGTTGTCTTAGAGTTTCACATTCCTGTGGGGAGGGCAGGACCAGAAGAAATAGGTCCATTCTACTGAAGAGGAAGAAGAGGGAGCTGAGGAGTGATGGTAACCACTGTGATTTCTCCAGCACTTACTTTATGCCCCACCCTGCATCATCTTGTTCATCTCTCATCAGTACAGTGAAGAAAGGACTATTAGCACCACCATTTTCCAGACAGGTAATTCAGGGTCAGAAGAGTGAAACAACATGCCCAGGATCCCACAACTAATAAAAAGAGAAGCTGGGGCTTGAGGTAGGGGTCTATTTACAAAACTGGGCCATAAACAAAGGAACCTCTATCCAAACTGGCTTCCCAGTAAAAACAGACCTGGCTACTGCAATCTGAGGATTGGAGGGGTAGATATTTGGAGTCCTTGGTAAGTGCAGGGATTAATGTCAAGAAGGCAGCTCCAGGACTGCCCTGGTGGCCCAGTGGTTAAGTCTTCTCACTCCCAATGCAGGAGGCCCAGGTTCAATCCCTAGTCAAGGAACTAGATCCCTCATGCCCTAAAAGCCCACAGGGTACAACTAAAGGTCCCATATGCCACTACTAAGACCCGGCACAGCCAAATAAATTTTTAAAAGGAAGAAGAAAAAGAAGAAGGCAGTTTGAAGAAGCATTAACAGAGGCCCTTTTTCTTGCTTGCAAGACATCTGAAATCATGCTTCCTGTTTTCCTTCTGCATGTTCCCCACCCCAACATGATCTATTCGTGACAGCTTCAAGCCCAAAGACTGTCACCAAACTCCAGAAATCAGCTCAGGAGGAAAGTTTTGGCTTGGGAATCTGGAATGTTGCATTTGAGTCTATGTTTCTTGGGAGAAAAGTTACAACCAACCTAGACAGCATATTCGAAAGTAGAGAGATTACTTTGCCAACAAAGGTCCATCTAGTCAAAGCTATGGCTTTTCCAGTAGTCATGTATGGATGTGAGGGTTGGACAATAAAGAAAGCTGTGCGCAGAGGAATTGGTGCTTTTGAACTGTGGTGTTGGAGAAGACTCTTGAGAGTTCCTTGGACTGCAAGGAGATCAAACCAGTCCATCCTGAAGGAGATCAGTCCTGAATATTCATTGGAAGAACTGATGCAGAAGCTGAAACTCCAGTACTTTGGCCACCTGATGTGAAGAACTGACTCATTTGAAAAGACCCCAATGCTAGGAAAGATTGAAGGCAGGAGGAGAAGGGGATGACAGAGGTTGAGATGGTTGGATGGCATCATTGACTCATTGGACATGAATTTGAGTAAGCTCTGGGAATTGGTGATAGACAGGGAGACCTGGCATGCTGCAGTCCTTGGGGTCGAAAAGAGTTGGACACGACTGAGCGACTGAACTGAACTGACTCTCTGGACCTAGAAAAGTCCCCTCTCTGGGTCTCAGTTTCCCCATCTTAAAAGGAGTTAGTTGGACTCCATAATCTTCAGAGCCACTTCTGGCTGCAGCTAGAATCACTGTCTCAGGTTCCAAGATTTCTCCACCCCTTGCCGCAGCTTCAGATTTCTTGCCTGGGGGAAGAGCAAGGGCAAGTTGCTACAGTTCAGCAGTTCAGAACTCTCACAGCAGAGAGGCAGAGGGGCATGGCTCCCGGCCCAGCAAGCAGGCTTACCTAACCCCAGCAAGCTGAGAAAATCCCTGAGAACAAAAAGGGGAGTGGACCTGAAGAGGGAGGGGATTGAGTGAGTCTCTCCCTGCCTGACTGAGCCAACTTTAACCCTTTCAGTGCCTTCCCAAACAGCAGGAGGGCAAGCAGGGGTTCAGGGCAGGGCATACTTGGGCATCCAGCAGTTGCTCTGCCTCCAAAGCCAACTTTCCATAAGGGAGGCCTCCCAGGGAGCAGCTGCGGCTGGAGATGTCATTTGTCCTTCACAGATCCAGATGCAGGGCGTCAGAGTTGGAAAGAGTCCCACTCTATCATGTGCAAGTCAGGAGGCTAAGGCCCAGAGATGAGGAGGAACTTGCCCAAGGTCACACAGCTTCAGAGTCACAGCAGGAGTTTAGAGTAGCATAGCGCCAGGCACAAAGATTTTTAAAAATTTGTTGAACAGTTGGAACCTAGGCCTCCTCGACTATACCATATCGCCTCCTGGGATTCTTGAATCAAAGAATTTCCATCCCCAAATTAGAAACAGATTGTTAAGGCCTGTCCATAAATTCCTCACTTGAACCTGCAGTGACTAATTCTCCCAGGAGTGTAGGATCAAACCCACTGTGGCTATTAAAAATTTAATACAAAACCCCAGTGCCTTGGGGCAGTCTTTCTTATTAGCCCTGGAACAGGGCGAAGCCTGCAGAGTCAGGCTGAGCCAAGAAAGGTAGGGTTGGAGTTTCTTTCCTGGGAAGTTTCTGGGGCAGCCCTCTCCCTGGTATGCAGGTAGCTTGGGGGGACCCTCAGAAAAAGGCATCTCTTTTTCCTGTACCAGCCCCAGTGGTAGACAAAGTGGGGTGCTCTTCAGGCAAAAGAAGCATGGATTAATGCAGGCCACCCCATCTCCAAAGAACCCCAGCCTCTAACATTTCCCCCATATAGTTGAAATTCCACCCTTAGTATGAAGCAGACTCTTGAGTCTCTCAAAGACCTCTGTGAGTGTGTGTGTGACCCACAGGTGAAGAAGGAGATGGGGGTCCAGACTACTGGTAAATTTTAAGTGATGGGCATGCTTTTGAGCTGGGAGAGAAGGGAGACTGCATCAGAATTGGCAGCCTGGGACCAGAAGCAGGATCTGGGTGATCTGGGTTTGGCAGTGAGGACATAGCAAGGTTGCCTCACCTGCCGAGATTTGTTCATCAAGGGACCAGTTGGACCATGAGGTTGCATGTGGCTGGTGAGCCCAGAAAGGCCTTCTTGGCTCAGTCCCCCTGTGAAGTCCCTGGGGAGGTACAAGCTCCAGGGACTGTAACTATTATAAGTGCCATTCTGTGCCTGGCATTGTCCTAGGCATCAGGGGTAAAGCAACAAAACCCACATGGTTGCCGCCCTCTGGGACAATGACAGATGGGAAATACAAAGATCACTCTGTCATCATTGCAGATGTGCCTCAGCCCTGATGCTGAGCTCTTTGGCAAACTAGCCTCCTGGAGGGAACACAGAGCCATGTTCATTATTCATCAGGCGTGCATCAACGGTTTCCCACATGCCTCTCCCTCTCTCACAAGCACGTCCAATCCATCAGTGAGTGCTCCCAGCTCTACCTCCAAAACATGCCCCAAATTTGACCAGCTTCTCTGCCTTTGACCCAGATACTGGTGTTGCCTTTTATTCCCAGGATAGCTACTCCCCTGCCTCCACTCTTGTCTCGCTGTAGTCTGTTCTCAGAGGAACAGCCAGAATGATTTGCTCTAAGATGTAAATCACTGTTCTCCTAAAACCCTCCCTGGACATCCCATGGCCCCTAACATGAAATGTGCAAAGGTACCATGGCCCCTAGATAAAACCTTCATTCTCTGTCTTTTGCCCACTGGTCATCTTCCCTCTCTTTCTGTTTCTAGAAAATGACCCCTCTTTCCTTTCTTTGGGTCCCCACAGTTACTGCTGCTTCTTGGAATGATTGCCCCACCTCACTATTGTCTAGGTCTCAACTCACAAGTCACTATCTCAAAGAGGCGCTCCTTGACTGCTTTAACCAAAACCTGCCTGCTGTCACTTATTCTCTATTTGATTCATTTATTTTTATCGTCACAGCACTTGCTGAACTTATTAGTAAGTGAAATTATATAGTAAATGAGATTATCTTATTTATCTGTTTCTATGTTTATTGTTTGGTCATGTCCAACTCTTTGCAACCCCATGGACACAGAATTCTCCAGGCCAGAATACTGGAGTGGATACCAGGGATTGAAGCCAGGTCTCCCACTTTGGAGGCTGATTCTTTACCAGCTGAACCACAGGGATTGCCTGTCAATCTCCTTCCACTAACATGTACAGCCCTTTAGGGCAGGATTTCTATCTTCTTTTTTTTTTATCACTATCTACCTAGCCCCTAGGATCCAGTGCCCCATAATGCCTCCAAAATTTTTATGGCCTCATTAGATGACTACCATAGTGCTCAGACATGTGTTTTAGAAAGGAACATAGATCTTGAATCCATCTACCCATTTATCAGATGAGGAAGTGGAGATTCAGACCAAAACTAGGACTTGCCTGATGTCATGCAGGCCATCCAGTCATCCGTATAAGCTGATCCACAGAAAAGAAGAGGTAGCCATGTGAGGATATGGGAAAACAGCTAGTGCAAAGGGCCTGAGGCAGGACCGCTGCAGGAGGGCAAGTAGAAGTTAGGTGAAGAGAAGAGACATACGAGGTGAGGTGGCCAGGCAAGCCGAAGCCAGACCAGCCTGGATTTTACTCCTCCTGAAGCAGGGGTGTGAATTACTCTGCCCACATGGGTAGGGTGCTCAGAGAGCATGGAATCTATGCGACCAATCAGGCACCCGTGGAGAAGCCTGGCATGAGGATGCAGAGGTTGAGCAAGTCCCACCGGGTGTGTTTGCCAGGACATCAGAAGTGCTGTGGCCCCATCTGAGCTCTGTTTCTGTGTGAGGATTGCACCTCGAGCCTGGTTACTGCAAGTGAGCCCTCGCTGTGCAGTCACACCGCCGCTGCCTTCTCACCACATGCCAAACTGCTGCACAGTTACTTACTCATGCCACAGGCTTTGAACCAATTAAGTGAGCAAAGAGGGTGGTTAACAAGGAGTAAACAATTCAAATGCCCATAATTACACTAAGGATTTGCTCTAATACATCTAAGCCAAGGGGTGGGAGTCAGAGCAGGAGGGAACATGGGGCCTCCTCTTTGTTCTGTAGGTCTGCCCAGCTGAAATCTCTTCTGCCCAGCCCACCCTGTCTCCTCTCCTGATATGGCTGTCTCCTGACTTTCTTCTTCTTCTTCTTGATGGAGGAGGGCATGGATGCTATATTCTAATCTTTAGGATTATAGCAGAACAAAGCAAAACTACTGTTCTCATGGAACTGACATTTTGTAGCCCGCCAGTCTCCTCAGTCTGTGAAACTGTCCCAGCAAGAATACTGGAGCTGGTTGCCATTTCCTCCTCCAGGGGATCTTCCTGACCTAGGGAAACCTACGTTGGCCAGGCAGATTCTTTGCCACTGAGCCACCAAGGCTCAGATAATCAACAGGTGAACTGCACACATGCTCTGAAGAACATGGAGGGCTCCTGGGATTTGGAGGTTACTTTGTATATTGTGTCCAGAAAGGGTCTTTCTGATAAGGTGACATTTGAGCAGAGAGGGAGGCAGCTGAAGTCAGGGAGGCAGCTGTACAGTACCTGAGGAAAGAGTGTTCCATGCAAATGGCATGGCAGGCACGAAGGTCCTGAGACAGACGGGCAGGACAGGGCAGATCAGTGCGGCTGGAGCAGAGAGAGCCATAGCTTCAGACCAGCCACTGGACAGGGTTGGAGCTGGTTCTAGGTAAGAACAGCACGTGCAAAGCCTTCAGGAGAGAGACAAGTGCTTTCTGTTTTTTAAAATGTTTTACCTCATTTGATCTCAGAATAAAGATGTCAGGCTAAGAAGGATAGATTTCTTTTTTTCCATTCAACACCTGAAGAGCTGAAGCTCTAGAATGTCTTAACAGTTCAGCCAGGATCACACAGGACTATCCTGATTCAGGAGCCAAAACCTGCAGTCTGAGCTGTTTTTTCAGGTCAGATCTGAAGCACATTCCTTTTGACGCCATGCCACCATGAGCTTCCAAAACAAGATCGGCTCTCAGGCAAGCCTCTGAATGGGTCACAAAGTTCAGAGTAGAACCGAATGAAGCTAAGTTGCCAGGCATGATATAGAAAGCTCTGTTGTGTGTCTATAGAGAGACTTAACACACCCTGTTCCAGTGTAGTCATTTAACCAGTGTGGCTGAAAAACTTAGCTCTCATCTTTTGAATAAACCTTTATAGAAACACTGCAAGTTAGAATCATGTTTGTGTCAGATCATAACTTATTATTCCTGGGATGAAATTCTCAAATATATGTCCTTTGGAGTTCTTCCAAGAAGCTTCCTACAGAGTTCCAGATGACGAGAATAATCTAAAAGATAATATCAAGATTGTCCTCCAGAAAACCAGATTCCCCTGCAGGGAACATTGACACAGATTTTATGAAAGTTTTCACAGAATTTTCTTCAGCTCTGCCATGGTTTCGCATTTGTTTCCATGCCCTTAATATCTACTGAATTCCTGATATTATTGTTATCTGCATTTTTATTATTCAGTTTTCATTTGTCACCATATCAAGTGAAAGTAACTAGGTGGACGGTCACCAAATTCAGTGGGAATATTGGTGAGCATCTTGTATAGAATATATAGGCTGTGTAAAAAACAAAATTTATTTTGCAGGGTTCAGGTGGGGGCTCACTTAGACCCTGGAGGGATGGCTGTTCAAGAGAAACAAGCCAGGACTTCCCTGGTGGCCCAGTGATTAAGAATCTGCCTGCCAGCGCAGGGGACACTGGTTCAATCCCTGGTCCGGGAAGATCCCACATGCTGCAGGGCAGCTGAGCCTGTGTGCCACAACTACTGAGCCCTCTCTTCGGAGCCCACGCATTGTAACTACTGAAGCCAGCGTGCCCTAGAGCCCACGCTCCACAAGAGAAGCCGCTGCAATGAGAAGCCCGCACACTGCCACTAGAGAAAGCCTATGCACAGCAATGAAGGCCCAGTGCAGCCAAAAAACAAGAGGGAAGCCAAAGTCCTGAGAAAGCTATAGGAAGAGAAACACACGGAGGGATTTAAATCTGACTCCCGTATTGCAAGCCACAAGGGCAGACACTCTGAATCACAGCATTGATTTGTGATGGAGCTGGTTCCTACATAGGCCACTCCATGGAGCGTGATCCAGGGATCTGTCTCTTAATAACGCTAATGACATTGGCAACAACACCAGGACCACACCACCAGTAGGCCTCTCTTGGGGTGTTATTCCTGAGTTATAGCGATTGGGGAGCATTTCTGCTTCGTGTTGCACAGCAGCTCTCAAGCTTTTTTTGGTCTCTGTACCCCTTTACCCTCTCAGTTTATTAGAAATTCAAACTGAGAAGAATATTCTAAAACTTTATGGGGTAACTTAGCTGGTAAAGAATCCACCTGCAATGCGGAAGACCTGGGTTCAATCCCTGGGTTGGGAAGATCCCCTGGAGCAGGGAAAGGCTACCCACTCCAGTATTCTGGCCTGGAGAATTCCATGGACTGTATAGTTCATGGGTTCGCAAACAGTCGAACACATCTGAGCGACTTTCACTCCCACTCACTATTTTAAAAATAACAATGAACTCATTGCATATTCATAGAAAGTATCCTTATGAAAAATATTTTCTAAATAAAAAAGTAAGGAGGAGAGTGGCATCATTCTACACTTTTGCAAATCTCTGCGGAAGATACTGGGGTTCTTCCTGCTGCTTGCTGTGATACCGTAAGTCATGTAATTTCTGGAAAATTCCACTGTGCTCTCATGAGAAAATGAGAGTTAGAAAGGCAGGCAAGTTCTTAGTAATAAAAAGAAAAAAGTTATTTTGACCTTTTGGACTATGTACAAAGGTCTCTGGAGCCCTCAGGGCTCCTTAGGCCACTCCATGAAAATGGTGGAGTGGTTGCCGCCAACTCTTGGGAGCATTGGACAAGTCAATCAACCTTTCTGTGCCTCAATTTCCATGCTTATAAAATAGGGGACAGTAATAACTTTTGTCATCAGAGTCTTATGACAATAAAATGGCTTAAAGTGGCTAAAATGCCTGAAACATAGTAGCAGCTCAATAAATCCTAACTTGTTATGATGAGCCTGTTGAGAGTGGAACCTGTGGATTCATCTTCCTCCCATACAGAGCATGGAGTAGGCACTCAAGGAATCTTTGCCAAACAAATGAAGGCACATGGGAATAATCCCCGCATGTCAGAGGACTCTGCAGGCCTTCCTGGGACCAAAGGAATTCGGTTTTCTTGCATACACAAGCGAAACAAATCGGAGAGGCCTGGTGACTCATCACAGTCTCTTAGCAGATCAGGTTCACTGCGGCAGTCTACAGAGCACCGCCCTCCTCCACCCCCACACTCTACACTTACAGGCACGTGAGCGTGCTTGGAGTGGGGACCCTGCAGTATCTGCTTTTGTCCTGCTGTGAAATGCACCCTACCTCGTGGGCCAGACCACATCTACACAGGACCTCGGGATGAGATATCTGAGCTCTCTCCTGCCTCTGCCTGCCATCCAGAGAGCACATCTAGGTTATGCTTACATATGAACGTGATTTGATTATTCACTAGGTCAGGGACCTTCTTGGTCTTTTTTGCTTTGATGACTGTAGCACCTGGGATACAAATATTTGGATGTTTGTTAAAGGAAAGAAGAAGCGGAACTGTGTCTTTTCATTGACCAAAAAGAAAAGGACAACTTGGACAGTTTTTCTAGATAATCAGATGTGACGGAAAAAGGAGAGAGGAATAGAGAATGGTAATATGTTAAAACAGAAAGTCAAGCTAAGAGAGGGTGTTGTCTAACCAGAGCCCTGGCTCAGCTTAGCTTCTAAAATACTAATAGTGATAATCACAAGAATGATTTCTAGTTATTGAGAACTTAGCATGTGCCTGGCACCATGCAGAGCACTTTGTCTGAATCACCTCTTTGAACGCTCACAGTCACCCTAGGCAGCACATAATGATGTTATTTGCACTCACACCCAGGGAATCTGAGTGCCTTGAGAGGCTCAGCTGAGGTCCCACAACCAGGGAGTGGCTCAGCGCCATGGTGGTGTGTCGCTGTCTTGCAAGGTCTGGAGAGTGGAATGTAAAGGGGAGGTGATGGATGGAGGCTTGGAGGAGATGGCAGCGGGTTGGGGCATCAAGCAGCTGAGATTCGGGTGCTAGAAGTACAGCGTCTCTGGGGCTGGGCATGGTTGAACCAAAAGGAAAGGCTCCTGACTTCCTGATGCTTGGACCTGACACTGACTCAGGTGCAGAGCCTGAGCGTGCCTCATATCCCAGAAGGGAACAGCAAGGCTCAGAGACAGAAAAGGCCTTACCCAAGGTCACCCAGCAAGGTAGAGCCTATCTCAATCCCTGCCCCTAGCGCAGGGATTTTGGTCTTCCCAGACCCCTCTTCTGATAACAGACTCTCCCACTTCCGCCTGCCATGGGGCCGGCCCTCCTGAGTCCCTGACTCCCTGCAGAGAGGGTGGCGTGGGAAGGAGCCAAGCATGGCCTTCACTCCAGGCTTCCCCTCCCAGGGCAGGAAGGGGAGGGTGGTGGGGACATGACCGGGCCTGCAGTGGACGCCTGTGGTTCTTTACCACTGCCCCCTAGAACAAAGCTTGGTTAATGAGAGCAAATTACAAGGGCTCTGAGAATGGAATGGGCCATCGGATGGCTGCAGGGTGAGGAATTGGATGGGACAGGGCCCTTCCCTGTCTTCTTGTGCAAATACCTCCCCCAGGGAATAAGCTGGCGCAGGACTGTGCCCACAGACGTATCCATCACTGTGGTCAATTTGGGCGATCCAGGTAGGGCTTCTACCCACCAGATCTCCCCCCTGCTTGCTGCCATAAAAATGAGGATTTCTGATGACCAGGGAGCTCAGCAGAGTTCCCCAGCCATTTGAAAACTCGGAGCTCAAAGGAGGTTTGGAGAGAGAAGCTTCAGCATACCCCTATACCTCGAGACTGGATCAAGCCTCTGAGGGTGGCTGCCCCCGTGTCTGGGTCACTTTTCTCTCTGTGGCGAAGGGGCACATGTAGTAATAAACACTAAGATGTATGAAGATGTTAATTCTGATTCTAAGATAACACTTCTTAAAGAAGAAACATTTGGCTTGAGTCTCTAAGGATGGGTAAGATTTCAGCAGGGTAAGAATAAGAGATCAGAGAGGAGAAAGTCATTTAGGGAGCAGAGGACAAACAGATAAGGCAGGAGACAGGAGAGTTCAGCGTGCTGGCGATGGCTGTAAGTGGCATGGGGTTGATGGAGCACACAGGAAATCGTGGCCTAAGATGCAGCTGGATAAGTAGAAACCAGTTACAGCAGGCAGAAGTGTCTAAACCCCTCCGTCCTGCAAGCGATGGGAGACCCTGGAAGGTTTTGTGAGAGAGAAGAGATGTGCTCTGCCCTGTGTTCACTGCAGTAAGTGAAAGGATGGGTACCAGGCCAGGGCCGGGCTCTGGAGGAGGCCTGACTACTTCCTGCTGTCTGAGGGTCTTCTGGAAGAGCTGCCCAGGATGAAGTGAGACAGGTTCCCAGTCAGGTTGCACAGGGGCACCTCTGCCTCCCAGCTGTGCTCTGGGGCCAGGGAGAGGAGGCTTCCTGCAGGGAAGCCCCCACCACCCCCAAGGAATGGCTGGAGTGGACACCAAGCCTCCGAGGCCTGCCTCCAGGGCAGACGTCCAGACAAGACTTAACCCTCCCTGCTCCCCAGAACACACACACAGTGCCACCCTGACTGCCGGGAAAGGCCCTGGCTCTGGGTTCAAGTGCTGGTTCTCCTAGTCGATGTGCCTTGGGCTGGTCCCTGCTGCTTTCTCACAGGCCCTGCATTGCACAACTCCAGGAAATAGCGTTCACAGGGAACATAATGAAATGCCCCTGGAGTTGTGCAACCCAGTGGCCCTGCCTCTCATCTCAGCTCCCTCAGGTGGCCTCACAGCACTGCCAGGAGCATGAGCAGAGTGCGGGGCACTGGGAATGGAGGAGGGGCAGAGCCTTTGCCCAGTGCCAGGCATGGTGACAGAGACAGTCTGGGGACTGAAAGATAGCCAGGCCCAAAAGGAACAGTGACCCCCTCCTCCCATAGCCAGACCTGGAATTTGGATCTCTGAGCTCATCTCTACTACTCTTTTCAGTTATGTGTAATCGAAAATCTCTAGCCAGTTTTTTCACAAGAATAAACCAGAGAAAAGAAACTGTATACTCAGCACCTTGCTGCCACTGCTGCTGCTAAGTCGCTTCAGTCATGTCCGATTCTGTGTGACCCCATAGACAGCAGCCCACCAGGCTCCCCTGTCCCTGGGATTCTCCAGGCAAGAACACTGGAGCGGGTTGCCATTTCCTTCTCCAATGCATGAAAGTGAAAAGTGAAAGTGAAGTCGCTCAGTTGTGTCCGACTCCTAGTGATCCCATGGACTGCAGCCCACCAGACTCCTCCGCCCATGGGATTTTCCAGGCAAGAGTACTGGAGTGGGGCGCCATTGCCTTCTCCGTCACAGCACCTTAAGTTCAGTTCAGTCGCTTAGTCATGTCCGACTCTTTGCGACCCCATGAATCACAGCATGCCAGGCCTCCCTGACCATCACCATCTCCTGGAGTTCACTCAGACTCACATCCATCGAGTCCGTGATGCCATCCAGCCATCTCATCCTGGGTCATCCCTTTCTCCTCCTGCCCTCAATCCCTCCCAGCATCAGAGTCTTTTCCAACGAGTCAACTCTTCGCATGAGGTGGCCAAAGTACTGGAGCTTCAGCTTTAGCATCATTCCTTCCAAAGAAATTCCAGGGTTGATCTCCTTCAGAATGGACTGGTTGGATCTCTTTGCAGTCCAAGGGACCCCCAAGAGTCTTCTCCAACACCACAGTTCAAATGCATCAATTCTTCGGTGCTCATCCTTCTTCACAGTCCAGCTCTCACATCCATTCATGACCATAGCCTTGACTAGAGGGACCTTAGTTGGCAAAGTAATGTCTCTACTTTTGAATATTCTATCTAGGTTGGTCATAACTTTTCTTCCAAGGAGTAAGCGTCTTTTAATTTCATGGCTGCAATCGCCGTCTGCAGTGATTTTGGAGCCCCAAAAAATAAAGTCTGACACTTTCCACTGTTTCCCATGAAGTGATGGGACCAGATGCCATGATCTTTGTTTTCTGAATGTTGAGCTTTAAGTCAACTTTTTTGCTCTCCTCTTTCACTTTCATCAAGAGGCTTTTTAGCTCCTCTTCACTTTCTGCCATAAGGGTGGTGTCATCTGCATATCTGAGGTTATTGATATTTCTCCTGGCAATCTTGATTCCAGCTTGTGTTTCTTCCAGTCCAGTGTTCCTTCCAGTCCAGTGTTTCTCATGATGTACTCTGCATATAAGTTAAATAAGCAGGGTGACAGTATACAGCCTTGACGTACTCCTTTTCCTATTTGGAACCAGTCTGTTGTTCCATGTCCAGTTCTAACTGTTGCTTCCTGACCTGCATACAGGTTTCTCAAGAGGCAGGTTAGGTGGTCTGATATTCCCATCTCTTTCAGAATTTTCCACAGTTTATTGTGATCCACACAGTCAAAGGCTTTGGCATAGTCAATAAAGCAGAAATAGATGTTTTTCTGGAATTCTCTTGCTTTTTCGATGATCCAACAGATGTTGGCAATTTGATCTCTGGTTCCTCTGCCTTTTCTAAAACCAGCTTGAACATCAGGGAGTTCACGGTTCACATATTGCTGAAGCCTGGCTTGGAGAATTTTGAGCATTACTTTACTAGCGTGTGAGATGAGTGCAAATGTGCGGTAGTTTGAGCATTCTTTG
Source organism: Capra hircus (assembly GCF_001704415.2). Classification (NCBI taxonomy): domain Eukaryota; kingdom Metazoa; phylum Chordata; class Mammalia; order Artiodactyla; family Bovidae; genus Capra; species Capra hircus. The sequence continues at coordinate 47,568,426 of NC_030814.1, read as the reverse complement.
GCATTGCCTTTCTTTGGGATTGGAATGAAAACGGACCTTTTCCAGTCCTGTGGCCACTGCTGAGTTTTCCAAACTTGCTGGCATATTGAGTGCAGTACTTTCACAGCATCATCTTTCAGGATTTGAAACAGTTCAACTGGAATTCCATCACCTCCACTAGCTTTGTTCGTAGTGATGCTTTCTAAGGCTCACTTGACTTCACATTCCAAGATGTCTGGCTCTAGATTAGTGATCACATCATCATGATTATCTGGGTCGTGAAGATCTTTTTTGTACAGTTCTTCCGTGTATTCTTGCCTTGGTGAGCATTAAAAGAAGCACCTTGGTGAGCATTAAGAAGTGGTGCCTTTCAAGCACCTACTGTGCCTAGCCCAACAAAATAGCTTGATAAACATTAGGTTCGTCACTATCTTTGTTTTGTTTTGCAAAACAAAAGGATCTGCCCTCAGGCATTCTCACCTTGACCATCAAGGGCACAGTGAGCCTCATCTGGGGATGACTCCAGAACAGAACTCAGAGGTCCACTGGAGATGTGCATAAACAGGGTTCTGGAGTGAGGAAAAAGAAAAGCAGGGTACCTCCTCTCCCCATGAACAGAATGACCCCCTTCTTCTGATGAACTCTGGAGGCAGACCTGGCTACCCAAGCAATTTGGCCAAAGCTGAAGTTAAAGCAATGAAGCATGTACTGTGAAGTTTCAGGTAGAACATTGCACAGATGGTTTATCTTCCTGAACCCCCCAAAGCCTGGCTCTGTGAGTGGCATATACAGCACCTAGTCAGTGGGCTAGCTCCAGCCCAGCATTGCATGGGAAGATGAGAAGGAACCATAAGGGAAGGTTCAGGGCCTGGGTGTTTTACTGACTGTCAGCTGGAAGCCACTAACACCCTGCAGAGGAACAGAGTCCAGCCCTGCCCTGCCCTGCCCTGCCCAGGCTTCTGGATGAAGGAAGGTCCAGGTGTGGGGCCCAAAAGCAGAGAGGAACGCCCCAACTGAAATCTGGAGATTCTTAAAGTAGGAAAGCCAGCAAGCAAATCCATTAGCTATGGCTCCTCAGTCATTTCCGTATTGTCAAGTGTTTTATATTTCTTTCATAATTAGAAAAAAATAACATATATTAAACACCAATATTGGGGGAATTCCCTGGTGATTCAGTGGTTAGGATGCTGCGCTTTCACTGCTAAGGGCACAGGTTCAATCCCTAGTTGGGGAACTAAGGCCAAAAACAAATAAATAAAAATAAACACCAACATTGGGTTAGTCTGAAATTCACAACACATAGTTTCTAATCCTGACCCTGCCACTCAGGGGCATCTATGAAATGTTGAGTAAGTCATGCCCCACCTCTGAGTCTCAGTTTCCCCAGTAGTACAGAAAGTGGGGATTCCCTTCTGTTCAGACAGCCTATCCCTGTCAAATAGGTTCCAACATTAGGTGAATGAGATTGTAGAGGCCTGGCCACTTGCTTTTCATTTCCTATTTTCCATATTTAAAAGTTTTCTGTTCCTTTAAATTTTGGAGAATGGCAACCATTGCAAAACTGCCACCTCTCCTCTCTGCCTCCTCAGCAGAAAGCAAACTCCATGCCGCAGGCACTTTGAGAAGGTTAAAATAGAGGGACCCAACACCCATCAGTCACCCAGTGGGTCTCCTGAGTAATCCTGTGATTCCGCAAACCCAGAGCCTTAAGTTACCAGAAAGTCAGAGCTGATCTGTCTCACAAAGACATCTGGTGTCCAGTTTCACCCCTACAAAGTAGAGCCCTAGGACCGAAGAGGGACAGGAAGCTGCCCAAGATCACATTGTCCCCTGGCCTCAGAGTGGAAATATTCGAATTCAGACAGGTCTCAGATACCATTATCCTCTATAATTTTGTATCTTGTTATAATTTTAAACTTACTTGATGAAAGTTGAAAGAATAATACAGGAACATTCCAGAAAACCTTTATCCAGATTCACTTTTGGTTTATATCTTCCCTCATTTTCTTTACCATTCTCTTCCTCCACAAATACACAAACTCATACACACATACACACACAAACACACACACACACACACCCATCTTTTTTTTTTTTTTTAAGCATCCTGTGGCCTGCAGGATCTTATTCCCTGGTTAGGGATCAATCTATGCCCCCTGTAGTAGAAGCACAAAGTCTTTTTATTAATTTATCTTAATTTTTAATGGAGAGATAATTACTTTCCAATATTGTGATGGCTTCTGCCATACATCAACATGGCTCCACCATGGGTATACACATGTCTCCTCCTTCTTAAACCTCCCTCCCACCTCTCTCCCCATCCTACCCCCCTAGGTTATCACAGAGCACTGACTGGGTTCCCTGCATCATAGAGCAAATTCCCACTGGCTGTCTATGTTACATATGTGAAGTGAAATGAAGTCACTCAGTCGTGTCCGACTCTTTGTGACCCCGTGGACTGTAGCCTACCAGGCTCCTCTGTCCATGGGATTTTCCAGGCAATAGTACTGGAGTGGATTGCCATTTTCTTCTCCAGAGGATCTTCCCGACCCAGGGATCGAATCCGAGTCTCCCGCATTGTAGACAGACACTTTTCTGTCTGAGCCACCAGGGAAGTCCTATGTTACATATAGTAATGTATATATTTCCTCACTGCTCTCTCATATCATCCCACCCTCTCCTCCACTGTGATCATAAATCTGTCCTTTATGTCTGCATCTCCTTTGCTGCCCCACAAACAGGATCATCAGTACCATCTTTTTAGATTCCATATATATATTTGTGTTAATATATGGTATTTGTCTTTCTCTTTCTGACTTACTTCACTCTGCATAATAGAATCTAGGTTCATCCATCTCATTAGAATGGATTCAAATGCATTCTTTTTTTATGGCTGAGTAATATTCCATTGTGCATATGTACCACAATTTCTTTATCTATTCATCTGTTGATGGACATCTAGGTTGCTTCCACGTCCTAGCAATTGTAAATAGTGATGTGGTGAATGCTGGAGTACATGTGTCTTTTTGAATTATGGTTTCCTCAGGATATATGCCCAGTAATGGGATTGCTGGGTCAAATGGTAGTTTTATTCCTGCTGCTGCTGCTGCTAAGTCGCTTCAGTCGTGTCCGACTCTGTGTGACCCCATAGACAGCAGCCCACCAGGCTCCCCTGTCCCTGGGATTCTCCAGGCAAGAACACTGGAGTGGGTTGCCATTTCCTTCTCCAGTGCATGAAAGTGAAAAGTGAAAGTGAAATTGCTCAGTTGTGTCCGACTCTGAGCAACCCCATGGACTGCAGCCCACCAGGCTCCTCCGTCCATGGGATCTTCCAGACAAGAGTACTAGAGTGGGGTGTCATTGCTTTCTCCGAGTTTTATTCCTAGTTTTTTAAAAATTATTTATTTATTTTTGGTTGCACTCGTTGCTGCCTGAGGGCTTTCTCTAGTTGTGAAGAGCGGCGGCTACTGTCTCATTGCAATGACCTCTCCTGGGAGCATGGGCTCAGTAGTTGTGGCACACAGGCTTAGTTGCCCTGAAGCATGTGGGATCTTCCTGGACCAGGGATTGAGCCCTATCCCCTGCATTGGCAGGTGTATTCTTAATCACCGCATCACCAGGGAAGTCCTATTTCTAGTTTTAAAGAAATCTCCATATTGTTCTCTATAGTGGCTGTATCAGTTCTTGTTCCCACCAACAGTGCAAGAGAATTCCCTTTTCTCCACACCCTCTCCAGCATTTATTGTTTGTAGACTTTTTGATGATGGCCATTCTGACCAGTGTGACATGTCCCCTCATTGTAGTCTTGATTTGCATTTCTCTAATGATAAGCGAACGGAGAAGGCAATGGCACCCCACTCCAGTACTCTTGCCTGAAAAATCACATGGACGGAGGAGCCTGGTAGGCTGCCGTCCATGGGGTCACTAAGAGTCGGACACGGCTGAGTGACTTCACTTTCATGCACTGGAGAAGGAAATGGCAACCCACTCCAGTGTTCTTGCTTGGAAAATCTCAGAGACGGGGGAGCCTGGTGGGCTGCCATCTATGGGGTCGCCCAGAGTCGGAAACGACTGAAGCGACTTAGCAGCAGCAGCAACGATAAGCGAAAAGCAAAGGAGAAAAGGAAAGATATAAGCATCTGAATGCAGAGTTCCAAAGGACAGCAAAGAGAGATAAGAAAGCCTTCCTCGGCAATCAATGCAAAAAAATAGAGGAAAACAATAGAATAGGAAAGACTAGAGATCTCTTCAAGAAAATTAGAGATACCAAGGGAACATTTCATGCAAAGATGGACTCGATAAAGGACAGAAATGGTATGGACCTAACAGAAGCAGAAGATATTAAGAAGAGGTAGCAAGAATACACAGAAGAACTGTACAAAAAAGATCATGACCAAGGTAAGAACAATGGTGTCATCACTCATCTAGAGCCAGACATTCTGGAATGTGAAGTCAAGTGGGCCTTAGGAAGCATCATTACGAACAAAGCTAGTGGAGGTGATGGAATTCCAGTTGAGCTCTTTCAAATCCTGAAAGATGATGCTGTGAAAGTGCTGCACTCAATATGCCACCAAATTTGGGAAACTCAGCAGTAGCCACAGGACTGGAAGAGATCAGTTTTCATTCCAATTCCAAAGAAAGGCAATGCCAAAGAATGCTCTAACTACCACACAATTGCACTCATCTCACATGCTAGTAAAGTAATGCTCAAAATTCTCCAAGCCAGACTTCAGCAATACGTGAACTGTGAACTTCCAGATGTTCAAGCTGGATTCAGAAAAGACAGAGGAACCAGAGATCAAATTGCCAACATCTGATGGATCATGGAAAAAGCAAGAGAGTTCCAGAAAAACATCTATTTCTGCTTTATTGACTATGCCAAAGCCTTTGACTGTGTGGATCACAATAAACCGTGGAAAATTCTGAAAGAGATGGGAATACCAAACCACCTGACCTGCCTCTTGAAAAACCTATATGCAGGTCAGGAAGCAAGAGTTAGAGCTGGACATGGAACAACAGACTGGTTCCAAATAGGAAAAGGAGTACGTCAAGGCTGTATACTGTCACCCTGCTTATTTAACTTATATGCAGAGTACATCATGAGAAACGCTGGGCTGGAGGAAGCACAAGCTGGAATCAAGATTGCCGGGAGAAATATCAATAACCTCAGATATGCAGATGACACCACCCTTATGGCAGAAAGTGAAGAGGAACTAAAAAGCCTTTTGATGAAAGTGAAAGAGGAGAGTGAAAAAATTGGCTTAAAGCTCAGCATTCAGAAAACGAAGATCATGGCATCTGGTCCCATCACTTCATGGGAAATAGATGGGGAAACAGTGGAAACAGTATCAGACTTTATTTTTGGGGGCTCCAAAATCACTGCAGTTGGTGATTACAGCCATGAAATTAAAAGACGCTTATTCCTTGGAAGGAAAGTTATGATCAACCTAGTTAGCATATTCAAAAGCAGAGACATTACTTTGCCGACTAAGGTCCGTCTAGTTAAGGCTATGGTTTTTCCAGTAGTTATGTATGGATGTGAGAGTTGGACTGTGAAGAAAGCTGAGCGCCGAAGCAGTGATGCTTTTGAACTGTGGTGTTGGAGAAGACTCTTGAGAGTCCCTTGGACTGTAAGGAGATCCAACCAGTCCATCCTAAAGGAGATCAGTCCTGGGTGTTCTTTGGAAGGAATGATGCTAAAGCTGAAACTCCAGTACTTTGGCGACCTGATGCAAAGAACTAACTCATTTGAAAAGACCCTGATGCTGGAAAAGATTGAGGGCAGGAGGAGAAGAGACAACAGAGGATGAGATGGCTGAATGGCATCACTGACTCGATGGTTGTGAGTTTGAGTGAACTCCGGGAGTTGGTGATGGACAGGGAGGCCTGGCGTGCTGCAATTCATGGGGTCGCAAAGAGTCGGACAGGACTGAGCGACTGAACTGAACTGAACTGAATGATAAGCGATGTTCAGCATCTTTTCGTGTCTTTATTATCCATCTGTATGTCCTCTTTGCAGAAATGTCTGTTTAGGTCTTCTCCTCACCTTTTGATTGGGTTATTTGTTACTCTGGTATTGAGCTGAATGAGCTGCTTGTATATTTTGGAGATTAATCCTTTGTCAGTTGTTTTGTTTCCTGTTATTTTCTTCCATTCTGAGAGCTGTCTTACCTTGATTATAGTTTGCAAAAAGCTCTTAAGTTTAATTAGGTCTCACTTGTTTATTTTTATTTCTGTTACTCTAGGAGATGAGTCATAGAGGATCTTGCTATGATTTATGTCAAAGAATGTTCTGCCTATGTTTTCCTTTAAGAATTTTATAGTTTCTGTTCTTACATTTAGGCCTTTAATCCAGTCTGAGTTTACTTTTGTGTATGCTGTTAGGAAGTGTTCTCATTTCATTCTTTTACACACACATAGCTGTCCCGTTTTCCCAGCACCACTTATTGAAGTGATTGTCTTTTCTCCATTGTATATTTTTGCCTCCTTTGTCAAAGATAGGGTGCCCACAAGTGTGTGGATTTAGCTCTGGGCTTTCTATCTTGTTCCATTGGTCTATGTTTCTATTTTTGTGCCAGTGCCATACTGTCTTGATGACTGTAGCTTTGTAGTATAGTCTGAAGTCAGAATGGTTGATTCTTCCAGCTCCATTCTTTGTTCTCAAGATTGCTTTGGCTATTCAAAATCTGTTGTGTTTCCATACGAATTGTGAAATTATTTGTTCTAGTTCTGTGAAAAATATCATTGGTAGCTTGACAGAGATTGCATTAAATCTATAGATTCCTTTGGGTAGTAAGTCAATTTCACAATACTGATTCTCCAATCCAAGAACATAGTATATCTCTTCATCTGTTTGTATAGTCTTTAATTTCTTTCATCAATGTCTTGTTTTCTGCATACAGGTCTTTTGTCTCTTTAGGTTAATTTATTCCTAAGTTTTTTATTCTTTTTGTTGTAGTGGTGAATGGGTTTGTCCCTTTAACTTCTCTTTCTGATTTTTCATCATTAGTGTATAGGAGTACAGGGGATTTCTGTGTACTAATTTTATATCCTGTGATTTTACTATATTCATTGATTCAATTCAGTTCAGTCATTTAGTCGTGTCCGACTCTTTGCAACCCCATGGACTGCAGCATGCCAGGCCTTCCTGTCCATCACTAACTCCTGAAGTTTACCCAAACTCATGTCCATTGAGTCAGTGATGCCATCCAGCCATCTCATCCTCATATTCATTGATTAGCACTAATAATTTTCTGGTGGCATCTTTAGGGTTTTCTATGTAAAGAATAATGTCATCTGCAAACAGTGAGAGTTTTTACTTCTTTTCCAACCTGGATACCTTTTATTTCTTTTTCTTCTCTGATTGCTGTGGCTAGGACTTCCAACACTATATTGAATAATAGTGTCAAGAGTTGGGACCCTTGTCTTATTCCTGATTTTAGAGGAAATGCTTTGAGTTTTTCACCATTGAAATATTTGCTGTGTATTTGCTGTGTTTGTGTGCATGCTAAGTTGCTTCAGTCGTGTCCAGCTCTTTGTGATCCTGTGAAGTATAGCCCACCAGGCTCCTCTGTCCATGGGATTCTCTAGGCAAGAATACTGAAGTGCGTTGCCATGCTCTCCTCCAGGGAATCTTCCTGACCCAGGAATTGAATCTGAATCTCTTACGTCTCCTGCATTGGCAGGCAGGTTCTTTAACATTAGTGTCACCTGGGAAACCCTGGATGTCATATATGGCCTTTATTATGTTGAGATATATTCCTTCTATTCCTACTTTCTGGAGAGTTTTTATCATAGATGGGTGTCAAATTTTGTCAAAAGCTTTCTCTGCATCTATTGAGATGATCATATGGTTTTAATCTTTTAGCTTATCATATGGTTTTATCTTTCAGTTTGTTAATATGATATATTACATTGATTGATACAGATATATTGAAGAATCCTTGCATCCCTGGGATGAATCTCACTTGATCATTATGTATGATCTTTTTAATGTGTTGTTGGATTCTGTTTGGTAGAATTTTGTCAAGGATTTTGCAGCTATGTTCATCAGTGATATTGGCCTATAATTTTCTTTCTTCTTTTTTTGGTTTTGTTTTTTGTGGCATCTTTGTCTAGTTTTGGTATCAGGGTGATGGTGGCATCATAGAATGAGTCTGGGAGTTTTCCTTCCTCTGCTATTTTCTGGAAGAGTTTGAATAGGATAGGTCTTAGGTGTTAGCTGTTCTCTCAACTTTTGATAGAATTTGCCTGTTAAGACATCTGGCCCTAGGCTTCTGTTTGCTGAAAGATGTTTGATTACAGATTTGATTTCCATGTTTGTGACTGATCTGTTTATATTTTCGGTTTCTTCCTGGTTCAGTTTTGGAAGGTTATGCTTTTCTAGAACTCTGTCCATTTCTTCCAGTTTATCCGTTTTATTGGCATATAGTCGTGCCTAGTAGTCTCTTATGATCTTTTGTATTTCTGTGTTGTCTGTGTTGTAATTTCTCCTTTTTCATTTCTAATTTTACTGATTTGAGTCTTCTACCTCTTTTCCTTGAAGAGTCTGGCTAATGGTTTGTCAATTTTGTTTATCTTCTCAAAGAACCAGCTTTTAGTTTTATTGATCTTTGCTATAGTTTCAGAAGCACAGTCTTAACCACTGGACCACCAGGGAAGTCCTCATACTGATTTTTATCTGAACCATTTGAAATTAAGTCAAATATAGCATCCCTCAGTGTGCTAGTATTTCCCTTTCAAAACCACAGTATAATGATCAAAATTGGCAAATTTAACTTTGCTATATGCCATTATTTAATATACAGTCCATATTCAAATGTCCTGTGCCATCCCCCCCACACCCTCACGTCAGAACTGGCAATTATTTTTATCCATTACCCTGTGCCCAGGCGCCCTGCCCTTTCACCAAGGCAACATGAATCAGGCCTTTAATCTTTTCTTTCCCGCCTACTATCTCTTGGCTCTGGGCCCCTTTCCCCTGCCCCCTCTGCTGAGGCCTGCCCAGACCAGACAGAACAGAAGTGCTGCCATGAGGAGCAGGAAGGCTATCCTCACCTTTGACCTGGGAGCACAGGACACTTGAGCCTCTGTCTTTAGCGTGCCCAGGGAGGGTAGGTGTCCAGAAGTCTTAGGGAGGTGCACCCCCAATCTTCAGTGGTGCCCACTGGCCTGCCTGTCCCAAAGGGCAAGAGGGGCCCAGCCTAGGAGGGGCTCCACTGAGAAGCTCAAATTCTGTCTAGTTCTAGGGATAAAACCCACTCCCGTGAAAAATCCATATATCCCAGAATGGGCTTCAGTAAAGAGGGCTCTGTGAGTGGGAAAGGAACTTTCTGGGGTTCCGGACGTGTTCTGTATGTGAGTGGTAGTTTCAGGGGTGCATGCCCATGGAGAAGTTCATCGATCTGTGCTCCTGAGGTGTCAACCCCTCACTCTATGTCCATGTCAGTAAATAATCATATCTGTATAAATGTGTGTGTATGCTGGGGAGCAATGCTGTGAACTCCAAGAAGTGACAGCTTCTGGTTTTGTCCAGCCCACCTGGAATAGCTTGTGCCCATCACTTTCTAGACACTGAATAAACTGTTGAACAAACAAATGAATTAACTTGATGCTGTGACCATATTTCTCAGTGTAGAAGAACGGAGTGTGTGCTCAGCTGCTCAGTCATGTCCGACTCTTTGTGACCCCATGGACTGTAGCCTGCCAGGCTCCTCTGTCCATGGAATTTTCCAGGCAAGAATACTGAAGTGGGTTGCCATTCCCTACCCCAGGGGATCTTCCCAACTCAGGGATCAAACCTGCATTCCCTGCCTCTCCTGCATTGGCAGGCAGATTCTTTACCACTGAGTCACCTGGGAAACCCAAAACAGACATGATATCTTGCTAAATGGAATAAGCAGATTATAGAATAGTAAACAAGAATGCTCCCATTTTTATAAATATTTATGTTTGTATATTTTTTATATCTAATCTGGGTAACATACCAACTTCCTAATAAAGAGCCTCTCTGAGTGAAAAGATAAGGACAATTTCTTTTTATTCCCCCTGTTTTGTTACTGTTTAGGAAGGGTATTTTTTGCTTTCATAAAAATATGAACTGTTTAGTTAAAAAAAGCAAATACTTTAAAAATATATATGTATTCATAAAAAGCACCAGGAAGCAGTACAGGTCCTAAGCATGCTGGGATTGATTTGTGAATTTCTAAAGAAGGGTTACAGTGTGTGATGTGTCCCAAGTTTATCAAACCAAAGACCTTTTGGCAAAATGCTGCTCTAAAGAGAAAAAGAAGGATCCTGGGTCCCTGATAATTGCCTGGCACTGTCACATCAATCCAGAATTGCTTGTGTCCAAACAAAAACAAAGCTTTTATGTATAAACTACAGTGATTTGCCTTCTTTGCTATGCAGGAAAACCAAATGCTAGTTGATGCCAAAGTTTATACAGTGCCATGCACTCAGGAGGTGGTCAGAGACTGTTAATGCTGTTATTTTCAGCTCTCCCAGGTGGGGTCGGGAGAGGAGGGTGCTGGGATCTTCTCCCCAAGACAGAAGCTGCTTTCCCAAGCCTTTCACACGGGATCGTTACTCAGCACAAAATGAATTCCTCTGATCTGTAAGCTGCAGCTGAACAAGCTGGAGATGGAGTCAAGTTCTACGGCTGCAAAGGTCAAGCCAAAGCCTGGGTGTGTCTGAACCAAATGCATATGGGCTTAATGGATCCTGGAAAGTTTCTGAAACCACAGAGGTCCAACTCACAGGGGGAAGGCTCCCCTCAGGGATGAGAACCACTGGCTCTTGGAGTAAGAAGAGCCCTTAAAAGGTGACCACAACAACCTCCTACTTAAAGTACATCCCCTCCATGGCATCCCTTCCAAGCAGTCCTCCGCTCTACCTGAGTACTCAGTGATGGTTGCTCATCGCCTCCCCAGGAGCCTGGCCCTTCTTTCAAGACTCCAGATGAAGTTCTTTGTATTCAACTTTGACTCTCATCCTTTGGCCCTGGTTCTGCCCTCCAGAACTGCACAAAGCACGTTGTCCTCTGAAAATCTTTCATGTGTGGAAAGTGTCTCTCCTTAATTAAAATAATAATAACAGGTACCGTTAATGTGGAGTTTACTGTGACTGGATGCTCCTCTGAGCGTGTTACATGCCTGATCTTGCTCACTCCTCATGGTCCCACGAGGGAGGGAAGACTATTGTCCACATTTTATAGATGAGGAATCTGTGTCTTAGGAGAGATAAAGAACTTTGTGTGAGGTTGCTCAGTCAGTAAGTAGCAGAGCTAAGGGTCTCAGACTTTTCATAGCTTAACCACTGTACTGATGGCTACACCTGTCAGAATTTCCCAGCCAACTCAGCTCTTCCAAGGCAGGCTATCTGAGTTCCTGCTTGTTTCACAAACCCAGAATCGACACCTATAGTACCACAAGTACACATGCATGTTTGGGGAGCAAATAAAACATAATAGGAAAATTGGGATTATCCTGGGAACTCAAGTGTAATAGTTCAAAGAGCCCTGCACTGGTGGCTGGGAGATTGGGAATTAATTCGAGCTCTGGTGACAGAGATCCCAGGAGATGACGTGGTCTCCTAACCATCATCCATACAGAGGGCCATGTGGCCGACGCTAAGACTGCATCCCACTCCAGCCAGCTGTGTTTTCTAGCACACAGTTCTGTTTGCAGAGACCTCGGTGCTGAGAATACCCTTCTTGCTCCGTGTTTCCATCACACACACAAAGGCACCACATCGGAAGTGAAGGAGGAGCTGGGCTTTCGTAGTACATAGCCAGGGGCAACCACTTTACCCCTTCCCATCTCCTCCTCATCCAACTTCTGGCAGCAATACAGTGACTTTGAGAGAAAGCCAAGGAAGTGGGAAGGAAAGAGGCAACTCTCTCCTCTAGCTGTTAAAAAAATCACACACATATAAAGCCCATAGGCCAGGCACCTACCTGTACTCCTGTCCAATTTACAGTTCAGGCAAGGGAGTGCTCTATGTTGGCATGGTATATTTCTCTGTTTTTAGAATGTTTTAAAAAAATAACCACCCAGTAATTTAGGGAATTTTTTGAAATAAAGTTTAATGAGTTTCTTATTTTTCTTTTCTAAGCAAACCATATGATGATTGGATCATTGCAGGTCCCTTGTTAAGCTTCTTGGGAGTAATTGGTCAAGGGAAAGGTCCATGTGAAACCCTGGGAACAGCCAGGATGTAGAAATAATTCCTGCAAAGGCAAGTGTGGACCGTGCCCTGATCAGCATCCTTAGGCAGAGGGCATTAGGGACCCTATGTGTTCTGCTCCATACGTGCTTTTGACTGTAGCCCAGAGGGATGGGTTCTGTGTGGGAGGCATTGCACCTCCATGATTATAAAGCTGTAACAGCGCCTTAGACTTTGTCACTCTGGGAGAGCCATTTTTCCTGTTGGGCCTTAGTTTTCACCTCTGCGAAATGAAGACATTGGACTAGACTTCTTTGTCTTTCCATGCAACACAGGGGGTCTTCTGGCAAGCTGGTGATGCTCTTTTTCTTGAACTGGGCATTGGTTACACGGATGTGTGTAATTTGTGAAAATTCATTGAGCTGTACATTTATAATGTGTGCACTTTTCTGGATGTATATTTTGCTTAGATGAAAGTTGATATAAACTGGGACTTCCCTGGTGGTCCAGTGGCTAAGACTCCATGCTCTCAATGCAGGGGGTCTGCATTCAATACCTGGTCAGGTAACTAGATCCCACATGCTACAGCTAGAGATCCCACATGCTAAACAAAGACCTGCTGCAGCCAAATAAATAAATTAAAAAGAAGCTTACATAAACTAAAAAAAGATAGGAGAGCGAATGGATGTGAATGGAGATGAAATAAAATTGAACGTGAATGGATCATTGCTGAAGCCAAGGGATGAGTTCTGGGCTTTCATTATGACATCTTGTATGTTTTTATGTATGTTTTAAATTTTCCGTAATGGATGTTATAATAAGAATTATACTTTTTCCAAAATGCTTTCATTTGAGGAGCTCCCGCTATTGTGTAAGAAGAAAGGCAGGTCACAACTTCCCCCTTCCAGGTTCAGAGAAGAGAAAGCCTCCTTAACCTGACATGGCCAAATCAGGGTTACTGTGACAGATATGAGGTGTACCGTGCCTCTTGGACTGAGTTATTTGTTTCGTTTCATCCTAGCTTCAGATACTATTTAACATATTTATGTGTGATAGAGCAAATTAACGCAGGGTGCTCCGGGACATAGCTGTTTATTTAAGTTACCCATGAGAATGCTAGCAAGGGCTGGCACAGGGTAGATTCTGGGTTGTCACAGCCCACGCTCGGTTGCTGCCTTTACCCTGGTGCCAGCCTCACCCATTCAGCTGGTGGCAGGAAGTAGGTAGAAGGACAAGTCCCATAGGGACGCTCTGGGGTTTGGCTTGACCTTCTAGCAGCAATTGCCATGTCACCCTCGCACTTAAAGGGGTTGTGAATAAAACACCATGGCAAAGTGGCTGGGGTTCCCTCTCTCTCTAACTACGTGTACCCGGCCTCTGCTCCCTGCCAGGCACGATCCTGGGGTGAGGGTTACAGCAGTGCCCAGAACAGACCAAAATCCCTGCCCTCAGGGAGCTTTCATGACTCACTCACCTAAGAGCTTTCAAGACTTTTTCAGACATTGAAAATAACATTAAACATGGGACTTCCCTGTTGGTCCAGTGGGAGCTCCATGCTCCCAGTGAAGAGATGCAGGGGGTGCAGGTTCGACCCCACATGCTGCATGGGGTGACCAAAAAAAAAATTAAACTTATCATTTTAACCAATGTTACAATGATTTGAGTGTACAGTTCAGTAGTGCTAATTTACGCTATTGTGCAGCTAATCTCCAGAACTTTTTCGTTTTGCAGAACTGACATTGTATACCCACTAACCAACAGCTCCCTTTTGTCCACCCTGGCCCCCGGCCCCTGGCATTCTATTTTCTCTCTCAATTTAACTTCTCTAAGTACTTTGTACAAATGGAATCACACGCATTTGTCTTTCAGTGGCTGGCCTGTTTCACTTAGCATAAGGTCTTCAAGGTTGTGCATGTTGTAGTATATATTAGAAATCTCTTCCTTTTTAAGGCTGAATATTCCATTGCAGTGTATACATTTCCTTCATCCATTCACCCGCAGATGGGCTTTTGGGCTGCTTCCACCTTTTGGCTGTTATGAATAATGCTATGACTATGAGTGTAACACAGCTATCTCTTTAAGACCTTGCTTTCAATTCTTTGGAATATATACCCAGAAGTGGAATTGCTGGCTTGTATAGTAATTCGAATTTTTTGAAGAACCACAATATTGTTTTCCACAGTGTATGCACTATTCTACATTTCTACAAATAGTGCACAAGGGTTCCAATTTCTCTGGATCCTCACCAACACTTATTTCCTGTTTTGTTTTGTTTTCAGTAATTTCTACCCTAATGGGTGTGAAGTAAAGACTGTTTTTTAAAAACTACTTGTACCAGCTTAATTATAGAACAACTGTGCTAAATTAGGTCAGCTGGAAAGTCACACAAAGGAATGCTAATGCTAAGTCACTTCAGTCGTGTCTGACTCTGTGCAACCCCATAGACAGCAGCCCACCGGGCTCCTCCGTCCCTGGGATTCTCCAGGCAAGAACACTGGAGTGGGCTGCCATTTCCTTCTCCAGTGCATGACAGTGAAAATTCAAAGTGAAGTCGCTCAGTCGTGTCCGACTCTTAGTGACCCCATGGATTGCAGCCTACTGGAGTGGGGTGCCATCGCCTTCTCCGCACACAAAGGAAAGGACAACTCAAATTCATCACTAGCAAATGAGTAAACTGAGGCTGCTGGGTAAAGGTCTGGCTCCAAATCATGCCTTGAGGTGTGGTGGTGCAGGCTTCTAAACCAGGGGTCAGAAAACATTTGCTGGGAAAAGACAGTAAATACTATAGATTCTGGGCCACGTGATCTCTGTCTCAACTCAGTGCTGCTTCTGTATCAGGGAAGCAGCCATAGACAGTGCATTCAGACTTGATGGTGTGCCAGTAAAGCTTTATTTACAAAAACAGGCAGTGGCCTGCAGTTTGCTGACTCCTGTTCTAAAGCATTATGCTAAAATGTAGTAAGCCAGTGTAGCACCGGACCCTGAACTTCCAATTGCCTGTGTATGATCTTGGTAGAATTGTCAGTCAAGGTAGCCTACCTAACTGGGGTCAAGAGGTAGGCATATGGCCCAGACTGGACGTTTCTATCTGGCCTACCCATCTTGAAGCAAAAACAAGATGTTGAAACTAATCAAACCTGTGGTCTCTGGTGGTGTTGACTGTTGCTGGTTCCTCCTACCAGAATTCCCAAAGCCCTCTGGTTCCCAGCCCTTTCCCATCCTGGTAACTCAGTTTTCCTTCTGTTCTGCAAGTATCCCCCCATCTTTCTGTAAATTTCTGTTCTGTATTCGCTGGCATCAGTTTCTGTTGCTCACAACTAGAAAATGTTGACTGATCATTGACTTTTTAAAAAAATATTTATTTATTTATTTATTTGTCTGTTCTGGGTCTTAGTTGTAGAACACGGGATCTCTAGTTGCAGCATGTGGGATCTAGTTTTCTGACCAGGGATAGAACCCAGGCCCCCTGCCTTGGGAGCACAGAGTCTTAGCCACTGGGCTACCAGGAAGTCCTTGATCACTGACTTTTAAGGAACAATATCCTATATAATTTCTTTAATCACAAAGCCCCCAGGGGGGTTGGGGGAGGATTGATTCATGTATATGTATGGCTGAATCCCTTCACTGTTCACCTGAGATTACCACAACATTGTTAATCAGCTATATCCCAATACAAAATAAAAAGTTTAAAGTTAAAAAAAAAAAAAGCCCCCAGAGAGCTAAAATAGAATTTGATTTCTTAAAATGCAATTATGCTGAAGCTGAAGGACGTCTCAGATTCGTCAGCTGAAATGGGGCCTTCCATGTCTGCCAGTGCAGACACCCCGCAGGGACGACCTTTACCCTTGTTTCTCAGTTCAGTGAATACCCCAGCCCTCCCCAGCTGTCATTCAGGCAATCCCCTTGCCCTCTCTGGGCCTCAGCTTCTCCATCTGTAACAGGGGTTAGGGAGAGGGAACAACCATGGTGATTCAGGTTCCATCCAGTTCCAGGTTTTTTTTTATCAGGGTCTCATACTGTGTGCTCAGCTCTGAACTGCAGAGAGATGTCAGGCATTGGTAAGCAGTGGTGACACGGGGCTGCCTGTGCAAAATGCCGGGTGAAGAAAACAGCTACGGGTCCTCAGAGGGAAGAGAGCTGCTGTAGACTTTAGCTGAGCCTTTAATAACAACTAGGCTTTGAATAGGGAGAGAAGGAAAAACTTCATGCGCTTCAGGAGCCGCTTAGTTCTCAGACTAAGCTCTGGCAGCAGGTCCTGGCTTCATTTCCCTCCCTGGAGCAGCCAAGGATGAATGGAACCAACCAGGGGATGCTCAGGTCCACTTCTACTGGTGATATTATTTGTTCCATTCAGTTTCTTGTAGGTGTTTCCAGTTGCTGACTGCAGGGAGCGGGGTGTGGTCAGTCCTGAGCTCTCTAGCTAGAATATCAAAGTCTTGCTGACCTTGCTTGTTTTCTGCCCATTCCAGCTGTCCAAGCAGTCACAGAAAGCCCCCTGTGTCCTCCCCACCCCACCCTCCAGGAGGGCAGGAATGAAGAGGGGCTTCAGTGTGTGGTTCAGGCCCCCAGGAGGCACCTCTGATGGGAGGGATCTGGGAGGGAACAGTCTTGTTCCTTCACCGCAGGGGGTGCTGGGCAGGGTGGCACAGCAGCAGGGGGTGGCCCTCTCCCCTCCTCAGCTTTCTAAACGCCATCTGTTCCCAAACCCATGCTTGCCTTCCGCTACACCCGAGCCGCCCGTGCGACTGGTTATCCGCAGCACAAATACCTCTTTGTTTGCGGCTTTGTGTTTGTTTGTTGGCATTTGAACAGTTCTCTGTGGTTCAGGTTTGAGGCCAGCATGAGACAAAATGAGATTGGCAAAGGTGGGCATGGGTGCCACACCTCTTTTCCACCCTCCTGCCCCCAAGTCTAGACCCCCCACCTCCCCTTTATATTAATAACAAACACCACCACCACCACCTTTGGAATTTCCTCCTCCCTCAGGGTCTCATTCTTTGCTGTTTCATATGGCCTATCTCAGAAACAAATCTCTTCAAAGGGATGAAATTTTGATAAAGTGTTTCTGTTTTAATAGGAATCTTCAGGAGACACAATGCCCAGGCATTGTGACAGGTTTCTCACGGCAGATCAGGCTGCCCCTCAAATACAATCCCCCCTCTGTTCTTTGTCTAAGCAAAGAACACCAGGTTACGCTGGCCCAGCAAGAAGGGGGCCTGAACGCCTAGCCTCAGTTCAGCCATTAATATCAATTTCTTCTACCCCTTCAGAAGAGCCTCAGTTTTCCCATCATTACGGCAAAGGGGTTGGATGGAACGGTTACCCCCAGCCCCACCATTTACAAGCTTGTGTGAGAGGGAGAAACTGATGTGTTGACCAACCCCACCCCCCGAAAAAAAGTTCTCTGCTTTTTAAGAACTGCTCATGAAACTAGGAGACACTAATATTTCTGTAATTCTAACACGCATGGCTTTTCTGCTACTTGGGGTGGTTTTCCCCAAGCCATAGCACTTTAGGACTTCCCTATTGACTCAGTGGTTAAGAATCTGCCTGCAGTGCAGAAGACTCAGGTTCAGTCCCTGGGTTGGGAGGATCCCCTGGAGAAGGATATGAACAACCCACTCTAATATACTTGCCTGGGAAATCCCATGGACAGAGGAGCCTGGCGGGCTACAATCCATGGGGTCGCAAAAGAGATGGACACAACTGAATGACTAAACAGCAACGACAACATAACGCTTCACAGCTTCCATGCTGCTGTCACGGCCCTGACTCAATGCAATGCTTCTTCTGTAAAAAGAATTAATAAATAGAAACCTCAATTAAATAAACTTGAGAGACCTGAAGGAGGAGCTCTCACGCCATGCAATGATAACAGAGCCCAACAGGAAGAAGAAAGACTCCCGGCAAGGATTCAGCCAGCGAAAAGCCATAGACCCTGGGAACCCTCCCACCTTCCTTTTCCCTCTATAAAAGAGTTCTCCTTCCCTTGCCATGCTGGGACTTGCATGTGGCTTGCCAGAGTCGCAGATCCCAAATTGCAATTCTTTGCTGATCCCAAAATAAACTCATTTTTGCTGGAGAAATATCCAGCAGTCTGTTTTAGGTCAACAGTTCAACAGATAATTTTGAGCATCTGTAAGATGTCAGTCATTGTCTCGCCTCTACAGATACAAGCATGAATGAGATGTTCAGTTCAGTAGCTCATTCGTGTCTGACTCACAGCACACCAGGCCTCCCTGCCCATCACCAACTCCCAGAGTCCACCCAAACCTATGTCCATTGAGTCAGTGATGCCATCCAACCATCTCATCCTCTGTCATCCCCTTCTCCTCCTGCCCTCAATCTTTCCCAGCATCAGGGTCTTTTCATATGAGTCAGCTCTTCGCATCAGGTTGCCAAAGTATTAGAGTTTCAGCTTCAACGTCAGTCCCTCCAATGAACACCCAGGACTGATCTCCTTTAGGATGGACTGGTTGGATCTCCTTGCAGTCCAAGGAAGAGTCTTCTCCAACACCACAGTTCAAAAGCATCAATTCTTCAGCACACAGCTTTCTTTATAGTCCAACTCACACATCCTTAAGTGACTACTAGAAAAACTATAGCCTTGACTAGACGGACCTTTGTTGGCAAAGTAATGTCTCTGCTTTTTAATATGTTGTCTAGGTTGGTCATAACTTTCCTTCCAAGGGGTAAGCATCTTTTAATTTCATGGCTGCAGTCACCATCTGCAGTGATTTTGGAGCCCAGAAAAATAAAGTCAGCCACTGTTTCCACTGTTTCCCCATCTATTTGCCATGAAGTGATAAACAGAGCACCTGAAGAACTATGGACGGAGGTTCATGACATTGTACAGGAGACAGGAATCAAGACCATCCCCAAGAAAAAGAAATGAAAAAAAGCAAAATGGCTGTCTGAGGAGGCCTTACAAATAGCTGTGAAAAGAAGGGAAGTAAAAAGCAAAGGAAAAAAGCAAAGATATACCCATTTGAATGCAGAGTTCCAAAGAATAGCAAGGAGAGATAAGAAAGCCTTCCTCAGCGATCAATGCAAAGAAATAGAGGAAAACAATAGAATGGGAAAGACTAGAGATCTCTTCAAGAACATTAGAGATACCAGGGGAACATTTCATACAAAGACGGGCTCAATAAAGGACAGAAATGGTATGGACCTAACAGAAGCAGAAGATATTAAGAAGAGGTGGCAAGAATACACAGAAGAACTGTACAAAAAAGATCTTCATGACCAAGATAATCACGATGGTGTGATCACTCACCTAGAGCCAGACATCCTGGAATGTGAAGTCAAGTGGGCCTTAGGAAGCATCACTACAAACAAAGCTAGTGGAGGTGATGGAATTCCAGTTGAGCTATTTCAGATCCTGAAAGATGATACTGTGAAAGTGCTGCTCTCAATATGCCAGCAAATTTGGAAAATCCAGCAGTAGCCACAGGACTGGAAGAGGTCAGTTTTCATTCCAATCCCAAAGAAAGGCAATGCCAAACAATGCTCAAACTACTGCACAGTTGAACTCATCTCACACGCTAGTAAAATTCTCCAAGCCAGCCTTTAGCAATATGTGAACCATGAATTTCCAGATGTTCAAGCTGGATTTAGAAAAGGCAGAGGAACCAGAGATCAAATTGCCAACATCTGATGGATCATGGAAGAAGCAAGAGAGTTCCAGAAAAACATCTATTTCTGCTTTATTGACTATGCCAAAGCCTTTGGCTGTGTAGATCACAATAAACTGGAAAATTCTGAAAGAGATGGGACTCCCAGACCACCTGACCTGCCTTTGGAGAAATCTGTATGCAGGTCAGGAAGCAGCAGTTAGAACTGGACATGGAACAACAGACTGGTTCCAAATAGGAAAAGGAGTACGTCAAGGCTGTATATTGTCATCCTACTTATTTAACTTATATGCAGAGTACATCATGAGAAACGCTGGGTTGAATGAAGCACAAGCTGGAATCAGGATTGCCAGGAGAAATATCAATAACCTCAGATATGCAGATGACACCACCCTTATGGCAGAAACTGAAGAAGAACTAAAGAGCCTCTTGATGAAGGTGAAAGAGGGGAGTGAAAAAGTTGGCTTAAAGCTCAACATTCAGAAAACTAAGATCATGAATGAGGTGAGGGGTTTGGAAATAATATGGTATGGAAAAGGAAGTGTGGGTTGAGAAGGAGCATCATTCCTTGTGAAGGGAACTTTAAATGTAAGGTGGGACCGAAGAGAGAGAGCCCATGTCTGAAAGCAAAATGAGCATTTAGAGGTAGCCAACCTTGGGAAGGTCTAGAGGCAGCTTGTGCAAAGGCTCTGAGGCAGGAACTAAATAAGCACCTGAGGCACTGGGGATCAGAAAGTGTGTTTGGAACTTAGGAAGCCAGGGTGATGGCAAGACATGAAATTGGACAGGAAAATTGGGTTGGATTTTGAGTATAACCAAAAATCATTAGAGTTCTTTCAACATTAAAAAGTCATGCTGGGACTTCTCTGATGGTCCGATGGCTAAGACTCCACACTCCCAATACAGGGGGCCTAGTTCAAGCCTCGATTAGGGAACTAGATTCCACATACTGCAGCTAAGACCCAGTGCAGCCAAATATTAATAACTAAACAAATTTTCTTTTTAAAAAGTCATCCTGGCTGCTGTATTGTTGTCATTAGCACCACTGTGAACTTCTCCAGGGCACCATCCACTGTGTGGTCAGTGTAGCAGAGCCCCCTGGAGTTGTGCAAAGTGAAGCAGCCCTGTCTGTCCTCCTCCATCCCCATGAGCATCAGAGAATCCTGAAGCTAAGTGACTTTGGGGTAGAAAGTCTTCCTCGGGGCTTTGATGATGTCAATCTTCTGTCATCTTTGAGAAGCCCAAAGGGAACTCTGGCCCCTCCAGGGTGTCTGCACTGATCCCCATAAACACTCCCTTCTCCCTTTCATCTGAGAGGCTGAGCGTGGCGGCAGATGCTCCCTCACTCTCTCCTCCCTTCAAACTGACACTTACTAAGCCTTTAAGCAGCTTGTAACTCCATCATCTCAGCGCCCCTTGGAAGGGAGCAACCGGCAGATTAAGCGATTCTGGGATCCAGGCGCTGAGGAATTTGGGGCCTCTCCGGTTTCTTGGCAGGAGTTACAAGTACATGCAGAGACTCTTCTTCAGAACAAGTGAAAATAATTTCTTCCAGGGGCAGAAAAAGGCATGCTTTTGGCAAAGGACTTCATAAGATGTTATCTCAAGAGACCGGCATGGGAGCCCTGGGAGGGAAGGCAGAAGTTGCTAAACCAGGTGGGGAAATGGACAGATGGGTGGGGAGGTGCTTGCTAGGCTGACTGACTGAACTGAACTGAACTGCATTTTCCACTCCCCTGGGACTTGGAGGGAGGGATGGGAGGGGAGTGAAGTGGAGCAGAGATCTGCTGAAGGTGAGGCTCAGTGCCACTCCCCAAGCTGGACATCTCAGAGGGAAAAAAAGTCAGATTTAGAAAGTTAGGGCTGCAAGGGACCCCGGGTATCATCCGGTCCAACCTTATGCCTTGGATGAAAAGAAAGAGACCCCAAAGGTGAGTGCTACCCCTTGCTGGCCAGCAGGGGAGGTAGCCTTCTATGCCAGAGGAGAACTGGAATGTGTGCATTTTGGAGGACATTTTGGCAACATCTGTCAATGTTTTAAACACACATATGTTCTTGGACCCAGCAATTCCACTTCTGTGAATTCATCCTACAGAAATCTTGCGCATGTGCACAGAGCTGTATGCACGAGGTGCCCTGTAGCATGCACCTTGTCGGTGCAAGAATCCTCAAGAAGCAGCACAGGGCATGGTGTTGGTTGTTGTTTTTTAGCCCCCCATTCGTGTCTGACTCTGTTCGAATCCTGGACTGCAGCATGCCAGGCCTCTCTATCATCTCCCAAAGTTTGCCCAAGTTCATGTCCATTGCATCAGTGATGCCATTCAGCCATCTCAACCTCTGACATCCTCTTCTCCTTCTGCCCTCAATCTTTCCCAGCATCAGGGACTTTTCCAATGACTCAGCTGTTCACATCAGATGACCAAAATACAGGAGTTTCAGCTTCAGCATCAGTCCTTCCATGAGTATTCAGGGTTGATTTTCCTTAAGATTGACTGGTTTGATCTCCTTTCTATTAAAGGGACTCTCAGGAGTCTTCTCCAGCACCACAGTTCCCACAGATTAAACTGTGGGACCTTTGTTTTATGGAAAACTTTGCGGACGCTGGGAAGAAGGAGGCAAATATGCATCATCGCTATGAGAAGATTACTAGTGATATTTTAAATGAAAAATAAATCACATAAACATATGATATAGTAACAAAAAGCATATGTACTTTTAAATGACACACATGTCAGACCGAGAAGGACAAAAAGTATATGATATCACTTATATGTGGAATCTGAAAACATGAGACGAACTTATTCACAAAACAGACATACAGTCACAGACATAGAAAACAATCTTATGGTTACCAGTGGGGGAAGCAGGGGAGGGATAAACTGGGAGATTGGGATGGACATATACACACTACTGAATATAAAACAGGGAAATAGTAAGAGGTCTTCCCTAGTGCCTCAACTGGTAAAGAGTCTGCCTGCAATGTAAGAGACTTCAGTTCGATTCCTGGGTTGGGAAGATCCACTGGAGAAGGGATTAGGCTACCCATGCCAGTATTCTTGGGCTTCCCTGGTGGCTCCTTATTATCCTAGTGGATAATTAATAAGAATGTGTTGTATAGCACTGGAAACTCAACTCAATGCTCTATAATGACCTATATGGGAAAAAAAATCTAAAAAAGAGTGGATATATGTATCTGTATAACTTTACTATACAGCAGAAAGTAACACAACTTTGTAAATCAACTAGCCTCCAACAAAATTTTAGAAATAAAATAAATGTACATACCTGTATTTTTATATATTATTAGCATATTTTCAGAAAGATATCTAAAGAACATCAACAGTTTAGGAAATGAAATGGGAACGGAAGAATAGACATTTTTGTTCCATTTTATTCCCTTCTGCAAAGTCTGGAGTTTAATGTTGGGCAGGTTTTAATCAGGTTTGTGATACTTCGTCACAGGGCACAGCAATGACAGCTTTGAGCTTCTGCTTCTTGAATTCCTTTGCTGGCTGTCCCTAAGATATGGAGCAAATGGCAAATCCCTTTTCCTCCCCGAGACTCAGTTTCCCTATCTGTTAAACACGGTGTGTGTGTGTGGCGGGAAGTGTGGTAGAACAGGTGGTCCCTCAGTGTCCTTCTGGGGGCAACCCCCCCTGGAGTTGGAGCACGTGTGCACACACACACATACACCTAGGAGATACACACACACACACACACACCCCTAGGAAACGCACACACACACACACCTAGGAATACACACACATACCCCTAGGACACACACACAGGTACACGCACACGCACACGCACACACACGCCCACACACGCCCCGCCCCGCCCCAGAGTTCTCATTTCTTGCGTCCGGTTTCCCCCTGCTGGTCTCTTCAGGAAGCTGCTACGAGAGAGATTCTCAAGGGTGGCTGTGCACTCCGTGATGGTCTTTTGGAGATGTGTGGGATTGTCTGCGGCTCTGGGGACAATGGTGTTTAAGAGAGACCCTGGACATCCTCCAATGCAGGAGACAGTCCCACACAATGAACTGTCCTACATCCTGCGTGACTTTTGAATCAGCCAATGAAGAAATCCCATTCATAATTATCTGAGCCTGGAATCTCACTCTCCTTTACAAGCATTAAGCAAATCACTTGAGCGTTTGTCTGCTGCTCTAGTCTGCACTGTTTTAGGATCTGCTGAGCTGCAGCTATCCTGTAAACCAATGGATGCTCGCGCTTTGCTTTGTCTAGAGCTTTATCAAGAGTTGTTCACCATCTCATATAACCATGCCACCACTTCCGCCCACTCGTATCCACCAGCATTTGTAGCCATGTCAGTGTTAGTTGCTCAGTTGTGTCCAACTCTTTGTGACCCTGTGGACTGTAGCCTACCAGGCTCTTCTATCCATGGAATTCTCCAGGCAAGAATACTGGAATGGGTAGCTGTTCCCTTCTCCGGGGTATCTTCCTGATGCAGAGACTGAACCCACATCTCCTGCATTGCAGGCAGATTCTATATCCCTTGGCAAATATATAGCTTACTAGACTTCATTTAACAAATGGAAAACTAAATATTACTAAATTAGCAGTTGTATATGAAATGCAGAGGTTTTGTTTATTTTTTAATTTTTCCTAGCTTTGAGATATTAGGTGAAACGTGATTTGATGCATGTGTGTATTGCAAAATGCTTACCACAACACCTGTTGTTGTTGTTGTTGTTTAGTTACTAAGTCATGTCTGACTCCTTTGTGACCTCATGAACTGTAGCCAGTCAGGCTTCTCTGTCCATGAGATTTCCCAGGCAAGAATACTAGAGTAGGCTGCCATTTCCTTCTCCAGGGGATCTTCCCAACTCAGGGATCAAACCTGCGTCTCCTGCACTGGCAGAAAGATTCTTTTCCACCGAGTCAACAGGGAAGCCCTAGTTAACACCTCCATCCCCTCATAAAATTACCTCTTTTTTGTGTGTGATGATAGCATTTAAGACCTCTGTTAACAACTTCCAAGTATATAGCACATTTTTGTGGATAATAGTCACCAGGTTGTAGATTAATCCCCAGAATTTATTCATTTTAAAGCTGGGAGTACGTGCCCTTTAACCACTATTTTCCCCACACCCCCCTCCCCAGCCTCTGGCAGTCACCAGGCTACTGTCTATCAGTTCAGCTTCTTTAGATTCCGGATAGAAGTGAGAACAGGCAGTGTTATCTCTGTCAGATTTATTTCACTTAGCTCAGTGCCCTCAAGGCCCACCCCTATTGTCGCGAAGGGCAGGATTTCCTCCCTTTATGGCTGAATAACATTCCTCTGTGCGTGTACATTCGTTTTCTCTTTGTTGAAGTATAGTTGACTTATGTTAGTTCCAGGTGTACAGCAAAGTGATTCAGTTATATTTTCCAGATTATTTTCCATTATAGCTTATTATTATAAGATACTGAATATAGTTCCCTGTACTATGTAGTAAATCCATGTTGCTTCTCTATTTTTTTAAATATTTTATTTATTATTTAAGGCAATGCCTCATATACAGAAAGTGAAGTTGCTCAGTTGTGTCTGACTCTTTGCGACCCCATGGACTGTAGCGTACCAGGTTCCACCATCCATGGGATTTTCCAGGCAAGAATACTGGAGTAGGTTGCCATTTCCCTCTCCAACTTCTCTATTTTTATATACAGTAGTTTGTATCTGTTAATCTCATACTCCTAGTTCTCCCTCCTCTAACCCCCCTTGGAGACCATAAATTTGTACGTTTTCTTCATCCATTCATGTATTCATGAACATTTGTCTCCATGTCTTGACTATTGTTAATGATGCT
Organism: Capra hircus; assembly: GCF_001704415.2. Classification (NCBI taxonomy): domain Eukaryota; kingdom Metazoa; phylum Chordata; class Mammalia; order Artiodactyla; family Bovidae; genus Capra; species Capra hircus. Next base: position 47,542,839 of record NC_030814.1, on the reverse strand, counting down.
GCTACAAGCACAGAGGTGGCGATACCTCCTTAAAATAGTTTATCTCCTTCAGATATATACCTGGAAGAGGAAATGCTGGATCATATGGTAGGTCTATTTTTAGTTTTTTGAGGAACCTGCATCCTGTTCTCCATAGTGGCTGTACCACTTCACAGTCCCACCAACAGTGTATGAGGGCTCCCTTTTCCTACATCCTCACAAATACTCACCGTCCTTGTGGTTTTGTTGACAGCCATTCTAATAGATGTGAGGTGATATCTCGTCGTGGCTTTGACTTGCATTTCCCAGATGATTAGTGATGTTGAGCATCTTTTCATGTACATGTTGGTCATTTGAATATCTTTTGAGGGGAACGTCTATTCAAGTTCTCTGCCCATATTTTAATCAGATTGTTGGATTTTTGCTTCTGAGCTGTGTGAGTTCCTAGTATATTTTAGATATTAACCTTTTATCAGACAGATGGCTTGCAAACATGTCCTCCCACTCTGTAAGTCACCTTTTTATTTTGCTGACAACTTCTTTTGCCATGAGGAGTCTTTTGTGTTCGATGTATTAACTCAATTTTTATTTTTGTTTCGGTTGCTTGCACTTTTAGTGTCATAGCTAAAAAATCTTTGCCAAGACCAATGTCAAAGGAGTTTTTCCCTGTCAGACTCCAACATCCACCTGCCCTTTTTCTTGGTCCCAAGACTTTTCCTATGCTGACTTTGTCCCACCTCTCATTAATTAACTTATTTTCTCTTAACAAATATTAATGAAATCTTAATATGTTCCAAGAAATGTGCTCAGGGTGAGGGCCACAGCAATGAAAATAGAGATCAGGTCCCTATTTTCATGGACCTTACATTTTCTTTACAGGGAAGAGTGTCAGGTTGATGTTCAGTTGCTCAGTTGTGTCCGACTGCGACCCCATGAACTGCAGCACACCAGACTTCCCTGTCCTTCTCTTATCTCCTGGAGTTTGCTCAAACTCAAGTTCATTGAATCAGTGATGCCATCCAACCATCTCATCCTCTGGCATCCCCTTCTCCTGCCCTCAATCTTTCCCAGCATCAGGGTCTTTTCCAATGTGTTGAGGTCCTTTAATGTACCGGAACCTGGTGGTCCGGAGTCGACCGATAAGAAAGTAAAGGAGAGAGAAAGAGGCTGATATTCCTTGGTTTACGCAGAAAGCCAATAAAGCCCCTGGCATGGGAGCTTTCCCCGTTCACGGAGGCCTCAGGTGCCCTCTTGATGAGGTGAAGGCACAGAGAGCCTTCTCGAGAGAGTCTTAGAAGCCCGGGCAGGAAAGTGAACTCAGAGGGCCTCTGTGCTCCAATGAAATAGCCTGAGAAAGAGCGAGAAAGAAAGAGAAAGAAAGACACAGGGACCAGAGCTCTGATGGAGCAAAGGTGTGTTAATCAACACGATGTGGGCATATATACTGTAGTTATTCTCAGCAAAGATAAAGATTAAAATTCCAGACTTACAAAACATAGGCGATCCATATTAAAGAGAGAGAGAGTTGTAAATAACCACTTTTACTGTATGGTTCATAAAAAGAAAGAGGGTACTTATCATCCTATAGAAAAACTAACAAAGAAAATGCCTGGATTCCTCAGCCCCGGGAGAGGCTTGCCTCCTGACACAATGAGTCTACCGTTCACATCAGGTGGCCAAAGTATTGGAGCTTCAGCTTCAGCATTAGTCCTTCCAATGAGTAGTCAGGGTTGATTTCCTTTAGGATAGACTGGTTTGATCTCTTTTGCTGTCCAAGGGACTCTTAAGAGTTTTTTCTAGCGCCAGAGTTCAAAAGCATCAATTCTGCAGCTCTCAGCCTTCATTATAGTCCAACTCTGCACATGACTACTGGAAAAACTATAGAGCTTTGACTATACGGACCTTTGTCTGCAAAGTGATGTCTCTGCTTTTCAATGTGCTATCTAGGTTTGTCATAGCTTTAGCGTCTTTTAATTTCATGGCTGCAGTCACATCCTCTGTGATTTGGAGCCCAAGAAAATAAAGTCTGTCACTGTTTCCATTTTTTCCCTGTCTATTTGCCATGAAGTGATGGGACTGGATGCCATGATCTTAGTGTTTTGAATGTTGAGTTTTGAGTCAGCTTTTCCACTCTCCTCTTTAACCTTTATCAAGAGGCTCTTAGGTTCCTCTTTGCTTTCTGCCTTTAAGGCGGTGTCATCTGCATATCTGAAGGACAGGAAAAAGGGGTCAAAAGAATAGACCTGAAAGGTCTCTCTGAGGGCCTGACAGTTGAACTGAGTTCTGATAGTGGTGAAATGAAAAGCTAGAGATAAAAGTGTTTTAATGTGGAAAGCTGGGGAAAGAGTGTAGTTTCAACAACTGGGACAGCAAGTGCAAAGGCCCTGAGGCAGGGCAGACCTTGGCTATTTCAGGAATACAAAGGAGGCTGTTATGGCTCTAGTAGAGTGACTGACTAGGATGTGCTGGGAGACAGGGCTAGTTGTTGTTCAGTCCCTCAGTCGTGTGCAACTCTTTGCGACCCCACGGACTGCAGCACGCCAGGCCTCTCTGTTCCTCACCATCTCCCAAAGTTTGCCCAAGTTCACGTCCATTGCATCAGTGATGCCATCCAGCCATCTCATCTTCTGATGCTGTCTTCTCTTTCTGCCCTCCATCTTTCCTAGCATCAGGGACTTTTCCAATGAGTCAGCTGTTTGCATCAGGTGACCAAAATACTGGAGTGTTAGCTTCAGCATCAGTCCTTCCAAGAGTATTCAGGTTTTTTTTCCTTAAGATTGACTGGTTTGATCTCCTTGCTGTCCAAGGGACCCTCAGGAGTCTTCTCCAGCACCATAGTTCGAAGGCATCGATTCTTTAGCACTCTGCCTTCTTTACGGTAAGCAGACCATAGCCACACTTCCCACACTGGGAAGACCATAGCCTTGACTATACGGACCTTTGTCAGCTGAGTAATGTCTCTGCTTTTCAACACATTGTCTAGGTTTGTCATATTTTTCCTGCCAAGAAGCAAACGTCTTCTGATTTCATGGCTGATATCACCATCTGCAGTGATTTTAGATCCCAAGAAGAGGAATCTCTCACTAATTCCACCTCTTCCCTCTCTATTTGCCATGAAGTAATGGGGCCAGATGCCATGATCTTAGTTTTTTCAGTATTTAGTTTTAAGCTGGCTCTTTGACTCACCTTCTTCACCCTCATCAAGAAGGGCTTTAGTTCCTCTTCGCTTTCTGCTGTTAGAGTGGTATCATCTGCATATCTGAGGTTGTTGATATTTCTCCTGCCTGTCTGGATTCCAGCTTCTAACTCAGCCTGGCATTTCTCATGTTGTGCTCAGCATATAGATTAAACAAACAGGGTAACAGCAGACAGCCCTGTCATACTCCTTTCTCAATCTTGAACCAATCAGTTGTTCCCTACAGGGTTGTAGCTGTTGGTTCTTGACCCGCATATAGGTTTCTCAGGAGACAGGTAAGATGGCCTAATATTCTCATCTCTTTAAGAACTTTCCACAGTTTGTTATGATCCACACAGTCAAAAGGCTTTGGTGTAGTTGATGAAACAGCAGTAGATGTTTTTCTGGAATTCCCTAGCTTTCTCTATGATCCAGCAAATGTTGGCAATTTCATCTCTGGTTCCTCTTCTTTTCCTAAACCCAGCTAGGACATCTGAAGCTCTTGTTTTGTATAATGCTGAAGCCTGGCATGCAAGATTTTAAGTGTGACCTTACTAGCATGGGTTCAGTTCAGTTGCTCAGTCATTTCCGACTCTTTGCAACCCCATGAACCACAGCACGCCAGGCCTCCTTGTCAATCACCAACTGCCAGAGTCCACCCAAACCCATGTCCATTGAATCGGTGATGACATCCAACCATCTCAGCCTCTGTCGTCCCCTTCTCCTCCTGCCCTCAATCTTTCCCAGCATCAGGGTCTTTTCAAATGAGTCAGCTCTTCGCATCATGTGGCCAAAGTATTGGAGTTTCAGCTTCAACATCAGTCCTTCCAATGAACACCCAGGACTGATTTCCTTTAGGATGGACTGGCTGGATCTCCTTGCAGTCAAAGGGACTCTCAAGAGTATTCTCCAACACCACAGTTCAAAAGCATCAATTCTTTGGTGCTCAGCTTTCTTTATAATCCAACTCTCACATTCATACATGACCACAGGAAAAACCATAGCCTGGACTAGACAGACCTTTGTTGACTAAGTCATGTCTCTGCTTTTTATATGCTGTCTAGGTTGGTCATAAATTTCCTTCCAAGCATGGGAGATGAGTGCAATTGTTCAGTGGTCAGCACATTCTTTAGTACTACCCTTCTGGGGAATCGGGATGAGGATTGACTGTTTCCAGTCCTGTGGCCACTGCTGGGTCTTACAGATTTGCTGACATATTGAATGCAACACCTTGATAGCATCATCCTTTAGGGTTTTGAATAGTTCTACTGGAATTCCATCACATCCACTAACTTATTAGCTTTATTCCATCACATCCAACACAGCAGTGCTTCCTAAGGACCACTTGACTTCACTCTCCAGAATGTCTGGCTCTGGGTGGCTGACCACACCATCGTAGCAATCTGGTTCATTTGGATCTTTTTTGTACAGTTCTTCCGTGTATTCTTTCCATCCTTTTTTTGATTCCTTCAGTGTCCACTAGGTCTCAACCATTTATGTCCTTTATTGTGCCCATCTTGGGCAAAATGTCCTCTTGATATCTCCAATTTTCCTGAAGAGATCTCTAGTCTTTCCTCTTCTGTTTTTCTCTTCTAGTTTTGGACACTGTTCATTGATAAAGGTCTTCTTGTCTCTCTGTGCTATTCTCTGGAAGTCTGCATTTGGTTGGATGTACATGGAACAATGGAGAAGGCAATAGCAACCCACTCCAGTCCTCTTGCCTGGAAAATTCCATGGATGGAGGAGCTTGGTAGGCTGCGACTTCACTTTTCGTTTTTCACTTTCATGCGTTGGAGAAGGAAATGGCAACCCACTCCAGTGTTCTTGCCTGGAGAATCCCAGGGACAGGGGAGCCTGGTGGGCTGCCGTCTATGGGGCCACACAGAGTCGGACACGGCTGAAGCGACTTAGCGGCACATAGAACAACAGACTGGTTCCAAATAGGAAAAGGGGTACAGCAAGGCTGTATATTGTCACCCTGCTTATTTAACTTATATGCAGAGTACATCATGAGAAATGCTGGACTGGAAGAAACACAAGCTGGAATCAAGATTGCCAGGAGAAATATCAATAACCTCAGATATGCAGATGACACCACCCTTATGGCAGAAAGTGAAGAAGAACTAAAGAGCCTTTTGATGAAAGTGAAAGAAGAGAGTGAAAAAAACTGGCTTAAAGCTCAACATTCAGAAAAAGAAGATCATGGCATCCGGTCCCATCACTTCATGGGAAATAGGTGGGGAAACAGTGGAAACAGTGTCAGACTTTATTTTGAGGGGCTCCAAAATCACTGCAGATGATGACTGCAGCCATGAAATTAAAAGATGCTTACTCCTTGGAAGAAAAGTTATGACCAACCTAGATAGCATATTGAAAAGCAGAGACATTACTTTGCCGACTAAGGTCCGTCTAGTCAAGGCTATGGTTTTTCCAGTGGTCATGTATGGAGAGAGTTGGACTGTGAAGAAGGCTGAGCACTGAAGAATTGATGCTTTTGAACTGTGGTGTTGGAGAAGACTCTTGAGAGTCCCTTGGACTGCAAGGAGATCCAACCAGTCCATTCTGAAGGAGATCAACCCTGGGATTTCTTTGGAAGGAATGATGCTAAAGCTGAAGCTCCAGTACTTTGGCCACCTCATAAGAAAAGTTGACTCATTGGAAAAGACTCTGATGCTGGGAGGGATTGGGGCAGGAGGAAAAGGGGACGACAGAAGATGAGATGGCTGGATGGCATCACTGACTCGATGGACGTGGGTTTGGGTGAACTCCGAGAGTTGGTGATGGACAGGGAGGCCTGGTGTGGTGCAATTCATGGGGTCGCAAAGAGTCGGGACCTGACTGAACTGAACTGAAAAGTTATGTGAATAGTTTGTCGGGTTTTTTTCATGCATATTTGAATATTCATACCCAATAATCATTTTCAAACAATGATATTAATCTTCCATTTACTTTTTTCTTGCTCAATAATAAATCATTGATTCATTGTATATGAAGAACTGTGGATTTCTTTGGAAGGAATGATGCTAAAGCTGAAGCTCCAGTACTTTGGCCACCTCATGAGAAGAGTTGACTCATTGGAAAAGACTCTGATGCTGGGAGGGATTGGGGGCAGGAGGAGAAGGGGACGACCCAGGATGAGATGGCTGGATGGCATCATGGACTCGATGGACGTGAGTCTGAGTGAACTCCGGGAGTTGGTGATGGACAGGGAGGCCTGGTGTGCTGCGATTCATGGGGTCGCAAAGAGTCGGACACGGCTGAGCGACTGAACTGAACTGAACTGAACCTTTCCCTCTCTCCCTTGCTTTCCGTTTTCTTCTCTCTTTAGCTATTTGTAAGGCTGCCTCAGATAACCACTGTGCCTTCTTGTCTTTTTATCCAAGATGGTTTTGTTTGCTGCCTCCCATACGGTATTACAGACCACAGTTCTTCAGGCACGCTGTTTATAAGCTCTAATCCCTTGAGTCTATTCGTTACCTCCACTGCATATTCATAGGGGATTTGAGTTAAGTCATACCTCGCTGGCCTAGTGGTTTTCCCCACTTTCTTTGCTTTAAGCCTGAATTTTGCTATGAGAAGCTGATGATCTGAGCTGCAGTCAGATCCAGGTCTTGTTTTTGCTGATTGTATATAGCTTCTCCATCTTCGGCTACAAAGAATATAATCAGTTTGATTTCAGCATTGGCCATGCATTCTCTTGCATGGCAGAACTGGCAGAATTCAGAGGCTGTCGCAGCAAGTATACTGGGGTGGTTTGCCATTCCCTCCTCCAGTGGATCACATTTTGTCAGAACTCTCTGCTATGACTCGTCCGTTTTGGGTTGCCCTACCCAGCAGGATTCATAGCTTCATTGAGTTATGCAAATCCCTTCAATACGAGGCAGTGATCCATGAAGACTGGACATGGCTAGAGGGATCATTTATTAGGCACCATCTGTAAACAAGACACAACCCTGTCTCCTGACACTTACTTTTTCATCTGCTCAGACTGCTTGCTTCCTGCCCATAAATACTTCCTTCTATTAATACTCCTCTGACTCCTATCCACCTTTCAAGACCAGCCTCTGTCCATTTCCTCCCAGAAGCTTCCTTGACTCTCGCAGCTCTTAGACATAGGCAGAGTGGGGGTGGGGAAATTGACACTCAGTATGTGTTGAAGCAGGAAGCTCTGTTCACTCTCTTGCCTCCTAAGCCAGTGTTTCTCAAGGTGTGGTCTTTAGACCACTTGCGTCACAGTTCCCCTAAAATGTTCCTAAGTTTTAAAAGTGTTTTTAGTGAAATATTTAAGTTTTAGCAAGTGGAATAATGTTTATTTCTATGCTCACCATCTGCTTTTAAGAATTTAACCATTTGTCCATGCTTGCTTCAGTCCTGTTTTTGTTTCTTAAGAAACAAAACACATCATAAATACAGGTGAAGCCTGAGTGCTTGTCAGAAGTGCAGATTCCAAGGCCCTAGCCTGGGTCTACTCATTCAGAATCTCTGGAAAGAGAGCTGTGCATTTTTAACAATCCGTTCTCCCTCTTCCTGCCTCATCCACCACGATTCCTATGCATAGTGAAGCTTGACAATCACTGACATATCCTAGTTAAAATCCGCTCCATCAAGCAGTTGTCTGTTTTTCCTTATAGCCAGCTCCGAAGGTTTTAATCTTTGCTATGCGTCAGAGGCACCTGGGGGAACTTTCAGAAATGTAGATCCAAGGCTCCTCCCTAACCTTGTAAATCTGATTGGGGCAGGGATGTCAGCAAACTCTATGACCAAAACCTCCAAAAGGTGGATTGTGGATGGTTGCCAGGGGCTGGGGGAAGAGGGAGGGATGGAGTGGGGAAGACCCGTCTCCCTTGTTCTGTTTGAAACATTCCTGGCATCATCTAAGTTAGATTCTGATATCTTTACATTTGCTTTCCCCCAGAATAATGCCAGCAAGCATTTCCTATGCCTCTTTGTGCTGGGCAGAGCTGCTTGCAAGAGTTCTGACCCATGTCTGGGCTGCATTCCCAGCTCAGACATCAACTCAGCGAGTGGACTGGAGGTTGAGTCGCCAGATTTAGCAAAGTTTTAGGTATATAATGAATAATTTTCTAAAAGAAGTATGTTCTAAACGTCCCACGGGACATACACTTAAAAAAAAATTGTTTATATAAAATTCAAGTTTAACTGAAAGTCCTGTGTTTTACCTGGCAATCTTGCCTTAGGCAGTATCTTCTGCTCCTGCAAACCTCCGTTTCCACGTTTGGAAGATGAGGGGGCCTCGGCTAGATGACTTCTGTAGGTTCCTACGACTTGGGTGCTGTAGCAGTCAGTTCAGAGGCATCCCACAGTTCTGGGAGCCCTTCTCCCCGGCTCCACCAGAGGGCGCCCTGGCTCTCCTCAGAGGGTTCAGGGATCACAGTTCAGGGAGCAGACTGCTGGGTCCGTCTGGCTCTGGGGGACCATCTGGAAACCGGGTTGTGAGGCTTCGATGGCCCCAGGTCTTTACTCATCCCTGGGACCGCTGGTTCAGAAGGAGAGACGGGAAGGGCTCATAGGATGGGACCATCTTATCCAGCTGCCCCTCTATCATTATTTAGAAGGGGAGGTTGGACCCCTGAGGGGAAGGCCCTAATCCAGGCAAAGACCACTGTCCTGGAAACTCGGTTTTAACTCCCTTTCCAGGGCCCTTTACCTTATGAGGGTTCCCTTAGTTCTGTTTCCTGCTGGACATATTTTAACCCTCGCAGTTCTAAAACCGAAACCAGTGTAGGGACCAGGCAGCCCAGCCCAGCCTAACCACTGTGACATGCCTGAGCACCTTCATAAAGAGGATGTGGTCTTGAAACTTTGTAAATGAGAGAGCGCCAGGGATAAAGGACTCATCTAGGCAGTGGGGAAAGTGCAGGCCCCTCTCCTTTAAGTCAGGAATGTTGTCATCAACGTCGTCTTCCTCTCTGCCAGATACAATGACCTGTGAGGCAGGGGCTGTTATCGCCAGGATTTTACAGATGAGGAAACAAGCTCAGTGTTTGCTCATTGAGCTAAAAGGGGCTCAAACCAGTTCTGTAGCTGTTGGGAGAGAAGACCTAGAAGATCTCTAAAGGACCCCCACCCACTTCAAGAAAAAGAGAGATAGGGAGAGATACGCACCGCTTCAGGACTGGAAATGATTTTAGGAGACTTACCAATTTGGCATTGAATAAAGTGTAATTCAGTTCTCTTCTGGACCATTTGATTATCAAAGAGAAAGTCTTTTCTTCCTTCGACAAGAAACAGCATCCTTCAGGCACAGGGAATATTTGTAATTGCATTATGTTTTTTTCCACTGTGTTTTTTTATTTTATTTTATATATGTCAATAGTAAATGATACTGATTTTTCTCTCAGGGTAATGAGATAATTTCCTTTAAATTTTAATTTTTTTAAAGAGATTTGACTTACAGGGAGCGAAGCACTGATGGAAGGAGAATATGAAAACATTGCCTGTAAGGATTCTGAGGGACCCCTCAACTCAGCTCCTCAGTGTTGCTGCCACCCCAGCTTGTCCTCCTAGGGCTCCAGACTGATTCATGCTCTTTGCCTCTCTTTGATGCTGCCTTTCCCTTGAAAACTCAGCAAAACTCCCTAGAAGGAGAATTCTGGATATGGGGGCGGGGGGAAGCTCTGGTTTCCAGTTTCTCCCTTTTTATGAAAAATGAGCAAGTCACTCAGCCTCCCTGAACCTCAGTTTCCTCCTCTGTGAGTATGGGGAGCAGAGCTGTTCTGAGAGCGAGCACTGTGCATTATACAGGTGATCTCCGCCAGGTTGACCCAGGCACAAGGACTGCATTCTACAGTCTCAGGGAAACGTCACAGCTCCATCCCTACCAGAAGGAACAACGCATTCAAGCCATGTTCCGTCAGAGCTCTCTGCTTTATGGCCTTTGCAGCACATGTTTCTGCCTCAAATGGTCTGACTTGTGCACAGTCTGGCTAGCCAGAATGAAAGCTCCAGGGCAGCAGAGGCCATGCCTGCGCTTACTCAGGAGAACATAAAACATTATTGCGGGCATCTGGTAAACATCATAGATTGAAGGAAGGAGCCAGTTCCTAAATGTACCCTATCAGTCTCTGCCTGGATTCCTCTAGATCATGACACTAGGCTGGACTTGCCTTCTGCAAATGGCCAGGATCAAATTCAAACTGCCTAGTTCTTGCCTCCCATTGTGTGAGCAAGCAACACCGTAAAAAAAGTTTATGAGTTTCATGATTTTTTTTAATGACTTTGTATTGTTAGTAGTTTGAAAATAATGTGAAATAAGAGAGGAATAAACCAGCTCTAGACTTGGCATCTGAAGACCTCGCTCTGTGTGTGGTCCATTGCAACAGAGCACACTTCTCTGTCTCAAAGGGGAGCCTCAGAACACCAGCCTGAAATATCACACCAGCGTGATGGGCATGCATGGGCCTTGTAAAACGCTCAGTGGACTTAATGGTGGGCCTTTCCAGAACCAGAGTGTTCTTTTTAAAGGCAGTCTAATCTTGTCTGTTTCTCTGGTTTAAAATCCTCCCACAACTTCCACTGCAAACAAAAAAATAAAATCCAAACTCCTCACACGGCCTACCAGACCTCAGGGTCTGGCCTCTGCCCACCTGTTCAGCTTCATCCAGTACCAGACAGCCCTCAGCCTGGACACCAGCCATGCCGGGGGACTCATGTTCCCCACCCGCTCAAGACCTTTGCCTGTGCTGTTCCCCAGGCTTGGAATGCCCTTTCCCTGACCCCTCTCCTCTCTCACCTCTGCCTCTCCCAATACTTCGTTCTTTTCCTTTGTGACTCAGGTTTTTTCAGGGAAGCCCTAGAACAGCCCTGTGCAAACACTCTGTGATGATGAAAATGTTCTCTATCTGCCCTATTCAGTAGGGTAACCGCTAACCACATTTTGCTGTTGAGCACTTGAAATGTTTCTGGAGTGACTGAGGGACTGAATTTTAAATTTTAAGGTAAATCTAAATAGCCAGGCATAGGGAGTGATTACCGTGGAACGAGTAATCCTGATTCCTTCTATGACATACACTGCTGGTTTCTTATATTCCCCTTGCAGTGTGGAAAGTGAAAGTGTTGGTCACTCAGTCCAGCTCTTTGTGACCCCATAGACTGTAGCCCACCAGGCTCCTCTATCCATGGAATTCTCCAGGCAAGAATACTGGAGTGGGTAGCCATTCCCTCTCCAGGGGATCTTCACAACCCAGGGATCAAACCTGTGTGTCCCTCACTGCAGTTGGATTCTTTACTGTCTGAACCACCAGGGGAGCCCTTCAGTGCACCTATCACATGTTGTCACTTGTATTTAGTTGGGCATTTTTAAAATCCATTCCTTGTTAAGACTGTAAGTTCCAGAAGAACAAACGCTTTATCTGCTTTGCCACAGCTGTGTCTGTAGCACCTGGAATGGGATCAGTCCATAGTAAGTACATCATAAACATTTCTTGATGGATGGGTGAATGAATGAGTGAATGCTAAGTGAAGGCATTGCTTTCATTGGTGCTTTCCCTAGTTGCTTAGCCCGAAATGCAATCATGAAAAAGGTCAGCCCCCAGGTCATAAAATTAAAAGCTAAATCCATGCTTATAGGCACCATACATTCCCTGTGTATAAGTAAGCTTGTGTATACAAAAGGGTAATAATGCATTTGCGAGGCTTTGCATCTGTGCGTTCACATGTGGACTTGTTGTTATGTCCACGCATCTCCATGTCAGGAAAATGAGGTCACTAAGACACATGCAGAGTCACTCAGGGAGGCAGTTTCTAAATCAGTACTTTTTATTTTGAAAGATTTGTCAAACTCTTCACATCGTGGTGAGAGTTTGCATGATTAATAAGAAGCAGCTTTTTCATGAAATGCTTGGAGGTGAACGAGTTCTCAGCCTGTGAGATCCGACCATCCCATTGATTTTGAAATTTCTTTTGATTAATAGAAAGAAAAAATGGGGAGGGGAGAAGAGGAGGAACATGCTAGTGACTGAAGGAAAGATCTCTGGTGACAGCCATCCAGATGTGAAAAAAGAAAACAGAAAACCCAAAAGAAAACCAATTTGCCACCTGCCCTTTTTCTGTTTTACCACATTCTGCACCTCACTCTTGATTTTGGTCTTTCTGGCTGAAACAGCCTCCCTGTCCTGTATCTCCTAAAGGTGGTTTGGAGGGGAGCAGCCCTGCAGGATGTGGTGATCCACCTCTCAGAGGTGTGGGGGATTCCAGAGAACGGATGGACCATGGCTCTGGAAAGTCTGAGCAAGTTGCCTGATGCAAAAAGAAATGGCAGTGCAAAGTGAGGAGGGGAAATGGTGAAGAACTGGGTTTATGTGAGAGTTTATGTACTTCCAGAACACAGCCTGTTTCCTTCTCTCAGTCACAGCCCCTGACCACAAGATTCGTTATCTGCTGTTCTGGCTGGTGGATTCTGCAGGTCTCTCCCACCACTGACCCTCTAGCCCTAGAAGCATCCTTGCCAATATCGCGTGCCTGTTACTTCCCTTTGTCCATCTTCAGACCACTGAGGGATGACCCCCTGGCAGCCAATACCCTGAAATAAAATTAACTCAAAGTCTGACTTGGTGAATATTAGTTTCAAACAAAAAGTAGAAAATCTGAAGATGCAACGTGTGTTGAAGGCAGACTCGAGCAGATCAAGTGTTCCACCCAAGACAATGGGCAGAGGTGCACACGGCAAGAGGAAAGTGGGACCACTAGTGGGTGAGCAAGAGGCCGTGATAGCTGAGTTAAGGCTAAGAATGTTGTGACTTGGGTTAAAATGTCTATGTTTAGCACCGTTAATGTATTCGTTTAAGTCTATATTAGCACCTTGACCCCAGGCAGAACAACAAACCATCCAAACATTTTAAACATTGGGGAAAACAGGAGGGGAAAGGTCAAGAGAGAGAATCTGGTTCTGCAGGAGGAGGCGTGGCTTTAGATCACGAGGTCCTTGTCAATGTCCTCTGCAAGGCAAGAAGGAGCAGAATTAGACTTGGGGGCCGGGGTCAATGAGGAAATGCTTCTCATGGAGTTGGCGGATACCACCCATCCCAGGGGCTGGGGGCCAGGTAACCAGTCCAAGGTCACCAAGGGAGTCTATGACTGAGAACTTTGGTCTCCCCTGTCCCTGGCTGATCCTTGTCACTTGCGCTGCCAAATTACATGTGCTGTTTTCTGTAGGTGCCTGTCAGTTCCCAAAGCAGTGCTAGACACAGAGTGAGTACTGATGCTTGAAAAGGGAGAAGGAGACAGCTGGATGGATAGAGAAGGACATAAAAGAGCGAGGCCCACCCAGGCAGGGAGAGCAGACAGGAGTTAACCAGGCACAGAGCAGAGATGGACAGGAAGGACAGACACACAGACAGCAGCAAGGAGGGAGGGAGAGGACACTGGATCCTTTGCTCAAACACTCACTCTCCTTGATGCCGAAGCAGCCGGCCCACTCGTCCAGGGCGATGTACTTGTCATTGTCCAGGTCACAGGTCTCGAAAAAGCGGGTGGTGCAGTGTTCCATGGGGATAAGGGGGGCGCGCAGTGGGGCCAGCTCGGTGTGAGACAGGTACCTGCAGGGGTGAGGTGGGGAGAGGCTGAGGCTGAGCGAGCCCCACAGCCCTGCTTGGGGAGACAGGGAGGGAGCCTGCCCCTTGGGGCTGAAGGAGAGGATGTTCAATGGGAAGCCAGGATCCTGGGTCTACCCCGGCTCTACCACTGACCTGCTGTGGTTCTGAGCATACAGCACGGGCCAACTCTGAGCCTCAGTTTCCTCCTCCATCAAAGGGGGAGGAGTTGATCATAACGTCTAAAGGGCCCTTCCAGGTCTGAGATCTGTGGGTTCATAACACAGGTCTGTTGGTGCATTTCATTGTTTCCTAACTGGCTAAGACTTGAGGGCACAAACGCTTAAGATATTCAGCATTTCCGCTATTGGTAGATCAAAATCTGGCATGAAACAACAACGCATGTTTTCTGCAGACACACATTTATGCATCTGCAAACGCTCAGAAAAGAGATGAAAAAGAGATGCCTCAAAATGAAGAGAGTACTGAAAAACTGGGAGAGGAGGGGTGGGGTTTCCCCAGCAGTCCAGTGTTGAGACTCTGCACTTCCACTGCTAAGGGCCCAGTTTGATCCCTGGTCAGGAAACTATGATCGTAAGATGTGTGGCCAGAAAAAAAAAAGGGAAGAGGGTGCTGACTTCCGGGGGAGGGAGCGTGGGAAGGGACTGGAATTGGCAGGCGGAGGGTGAGTAGGACTTTATCTTTTATGTACTGTGTCCCGTGTGAGAGGGAGGCCTTCTGGTTTCTCTCCCCATCTCCTCTGTTCCCGTCCTCCCAGCTGGCCTGGACTGCAGAGCACATGTAGGATTTTTTTCCCCTTGTTCCCCAGAGCCCTCCATTAGTTGTCCTCAAAACACTCTTCCCCAAGGACCCCCGGGCCCTCCTATCTGGCCCAACTCGTGGAAGGGATAGGTTGAACTGAAGCTCCTCCCCCTTCTTTGTATATCAGTGAGGAGAGTGAGCCCCCGAGAGGGGCAGGGACTCAGGCAAGGTCACCAGGCAGCTCTGGGACAAGGAGAGGGGGAGGACGGATCCTCTGACCCAGGCTGCTTTCCCAGATGCAGGGTCCTTGCAGCCCCATCTGGAAGCCTCCCTCCAGGCCCCTTCCTTGCTCAGCCTGAGTCAAGATGTTCCCTACGTCTCCCCTCCCCTTCACGGTATGACTCAGATGGATCTCAGCCATGGAAAGCGCCTGGGAGAGAAGCTACAGGCAGTTTCCCAGCACTCAGGAGACCCCAGCCCCCCAGGATCAACCACAGGGTGGGCTGGACCGGGAGGGAGGGTTGAGCCTCCCAGAGGGGAGCAGCCCTGGGCATCCTGCGCAAGCAGAGCGGCCCTCCTCTTGAGCTGCTCCAGGAGCACACAGCAAAGGAAGGCGGGGGCGAGAGGGGCTGGTCCAGCTCGGCCTCAGACGGTCAGCCACCACCTGCAACTTCCGGGCACATTCCTTACTTTTTCCGTCCATTGTGAGAAACAGAGCACCACTCAGAGGGTGAGCTCCATGGGGGCAAGGGCCTACGTGGCAGTTCTGACTACAGTTAAATCCCCTGCCTGGAATCGTGCTGGACATGTAATAGACACTCAATAAATGTTGGTTCACTGACCAACTCCCGGCCTATCCCACAGGGCATTTACACAGCACTTCCTAACTCATTTCAACATGGGGCAGGAGTGATCAAACCAGGAGCTTGCCATGGAGATGGGATGGGCACTGTGATTGTCTTAAGAACTCCCAGAGCCAGTTTGCCCCATTGGGGCCAGGTCTTAGGGCCTTGCTCCCCCACCTCAGCCTTGCCACCCCACGGAGTCTGGCGCTCCTTCCCAGCTCCTTCTGCCTTGCTGAATGGATACCCAAGGCTGGCTCTCATGGGGTTAAGGAGGGGTTTTCAGTTCTGATGGCTTTTGCCTCTGAGGCAGTAAGGAGGGATTGTCTCATGGTACCGAATCCTTTCTCCATCCTTTCTCCTACACCTATCCTCTCCGGTGGCAGCCCTTAGGCAAGCTATGGGCCTCCAGGGCTGGGAGCAGCAGAGGCCACTGAGAAGTCTTCTGACCACATCTAGAGCACCCAGCAGCCCTGGCGGCGACTGTCCACTCCAGGGCCAGGCTAGAGGCAGCTCCCCTCCGTGACCCTGAGGTCCTGGGGTCTTACCCGTCAATGGGGTGCTGGTCCAGCTGCCCGAACTGCCAGTGCACAGGGAAGATGTACATGTTGTAGTTCTTCTCGAAGTCCCGGGCCAGCAGTTCCACGGGATGGTCGCCAGCCTCCAGGCGCTTCTCATTCTCGTGGATCTTCTTCACCTGTGGGAGCAGAGATGCTGTGTGACAGAGGGCCCGGGGAGGCTGTCGGGGCCAGTCAAGGTCCCTTCCCCCCAACAGGAGGCCAGAGTAGGCAGAGACCAGCCAAAGTCAGGGTTCAGGATGAGGGAAGGGGGACTCCAGGGCTCAGGATGAGGGAAGGGGGTCCAGGGGTTAAGACTCTGCGCTTCCACTGCAGGGGGCGCAGGTTTGATCCCTGTCGGGGACCTAAGATCCCACATGCTGAGCAGTGTGGCCAGGAAAAAAAAAGACCAAATGAGGGAAGGAAGTGGTTAGATGAGTACCATCATTATCTCATCCACAGAAGTGGAGGCCTGGGGCCATCTCAATCAGAATAACTGTGGAGTGTGTCAAAATGCAGCTTCCTGGGCCTTCCTTCACAGAGACACTGGTTCATTGTGCCTAAGGTGGGGCCCAGGGAGCTGTATTTTATCAGTACTCCTAGTGCTTGATATGTCCCTTAAAGTCCACAGACTCAGAAGGAAAAAGGAATAGAATAGTTTATGTCTCGTGCTTAACATGGACCTAAACAAAGGGAGCAGGTCCATTCAGTGCGGGACCCCTCAGAGCCTTTAACGTGTAAATGTGCTCTGCCTGCGTGTTGTCACTTCAGTTGTGTTTGACTCTTTTCAACGCTATGGACTACGTAGCCCACCAGGTTCCTCTGTCCGTGGGATGCTCCAGGCAAGAATACTGGAGTGGGTTGCCATCCTTCCTCCAGGGGATCTTCCCAGCCCAGGGATTGAACCCGTGTCTCTTACGTCTCCTGCATTGGCAGGTGGGTTCTCTACCACTGCGCCACCTGGGAAGCCCCTGAATGTGCTCTAGGAGCCTCCAAAGGCCGAACGGAGGAGTCTGTGTCCCAGAGCCCGGGACAGAGGTGCTCGTTGGAGCAGGGATGTGGGCTTACATTTGGGGGCCTAGATCTGGGAATGGGACTGGGGATCTCAGCCAGCCTGGGGCCCGAGGTCAGGGCCAGCTCAGGGTCGAGCAAGTGCCCTGAGACAGGACGAGAAAAGACCCTTACTCGCAGCTTCTGCTTCTCGGTCAGGAGGTTGTTGTCCTCGTCCCTCTCGTACAGCGTGACCAGGACGTTCTTGAGCCAGTCCCGCATGCGCAGAGGGAATTCAGTCAGCTCGGAGTCCAGGCAGGGGGGGATGTCTAGGGTCAACACACAGGGGTGGTCAGCACAGACCCTGACTCCCTGCCCGAGGGCCAATGTGCTGGCCAGGTCGCTCTCCCCACCCCCGCCCTTCTCCTGCTACTGCTTCAGTCAGTGGCCTTGGCACCGGGCTCAGCCTCTCGGGGCCACAGTTTCTTCATACCTTTTGAACAAAGGAGATTGGAGGGGGTGGGGGGAGAATACTCTGCAATTGGACAAGAGCAAAGGCACATCCCCTGTTCCCTTGACCTTGATCTCATCTGGGGCGGGGGAAATGGTTTGCTCCAGAGACTCCTGCTTTTCTGGGTGTTGGGCCCTGAAAACAGAGGCCAGGACCCACCATGATGATGTTGACCCTTGAGAGGTGTTTGAAGCTGGGAGACTGAGGGACAGCATTCACTCAGAGGCCCAGCTTAGCCGGGGTGGGGGTTCAGGTATGCTTAATCACCAGAACATTCTTAGCGATAGGATTGCATCCTGGTCTTTGGAACTCAAGGTGACAAAATGTCGGTCCTGGAGATTTCATCCAAGTCCACCCTCTTGGAATTATTACAGATCAGTGTGGAGAGAAGGGGCTTGCTTAAGGCCACATTATCAGAGCCTCATCCAGCACCAGGGCATGTGGGTGCCAGGGGGCCTAGGGGCCCATCGTTTCCCCCATCCTTGGACCTATGGAAAGTCCCCTCTGTGGTTAGGACCACGACCTTCTTCACCAGCAGCTGGGGAGTGGAAGAGAACATCTGAGAGGGAAACGCTAGGAGTCGGAGCAAGCGATATTCCCCAAAGAACAGAAGAGCCACTTGGCAAAAGTGTCAGTCTCACTGCCCAAGGATTCCTGCCAACGTTCCTCCCCTGCCCTCCTTCTCCAGGCCTGAGCCTTCTCTTTTCACATCCACGGCCCTGTAACTGGAAGAGCAGTGCTGACCACAGGAGAACCTGGTTCCCCCTCCTCCACCTTTCTGCACTCTGCACACCTGAGGCAGGTGAGTGGCCCTCCCCAGTGTCATCTGGTGCCAGAATGTACCAGACACACCGTGTGGATGTTGTCTTGGAGGGGAGCAGAGGGGCCCCTGCCTGTCTCAGATGACAGGGAGGCAGACACACTGGAGCAGGAGCCTGGGCCAGCTGAGTCTGCACCTGGGATCACTCCCCAAAGGCCAGGCAAACCCTGGCATATCTGCCCCCAACACCTGGCTCCTAGGTTTCTAGAAGCAGGTACTTAATCATATGTTTTATGCAGGCAGATGGGAATGTAACAGAGTAAAGGGGCCTAGGATATGACAATATTGAGTAACAGGGCCTAAGGGGAACTGACAGAATTGCCTTGATTTTAAAGCATTCAAATGCAAGTATTTCTAAAACACTTTTTAAGGGCCAGGAAGAACATCATTTTTGCTTCACAACATTGAAGCAGGAAAGATTGTGGTTAGACCTATAGAAGAACTTCCTCATCATTACAGAAAAGAAGTGAGCTGTCTTGAATGCTAGTGAGAGGCTCTGGAAATCTGCCCTGATCCTGTGTTCCCTCCACTGCTCAGTCCTTCCCTGGAGGGGTCCTGAGTACAGATACCAGCTCATAAACAATCATCTCATTCTATAACTGGGATCCCTGAAGCTCAGACAGGGGAAGAGAGGTGCCCAAGATCACACAGCCCAGAGGTGGCAGAGCCAGCAGCAGTGCCAATTTGGTCCTGAGACGGGAGGCTTGGCGGGGCCCGAGGAGACTCACATTTGCAAGGCCCGATGTAGTCCAGGTGGAGCTTGTGGCCCTTCTTGGTGCCCTCCAGTGTGCACTTGGTGGCAAAGAAGTGGCAGGAAGAGTCGAAGGTCTTGTTGTCGTTGCTGCACACCTGTTGGCAAAGCAGAGAGCCTCGCCCTCATTCCCAAATTCCTTGGCCAGTACCGCCACCCATGCCCATTTCAGAGATGGGCACACTGAGGGCCAGGCAAGGAACGTGACTAGCTCGGGGTCCACAAGGTGAGTAAGGGGTGGGGCCTGGCAAGGAGCCACTCTTTGGGCTCCTAAGTCAATGCTCAGCCCATGCTGGTCTCTGAGCAGCGGAATGACAGAGTCAGGGCTGACATATGGGAAAGCAAACCTGGGAGATACAGAAAAGATGAATTGAAGGTGAGGATGAGGGAAAGGCAGAGTACTCAGAAAAGGGTTAATACAGCAGGCCTGGGATTGTTATCCTTAGAAAGGCCTTCTTGTGATGTTGGCCCTTGGCTGGTGTCTGGGAGCGAGGCTGGTGAACAGTTGCCTGCGCCGTTAGAAAACTGTCCATAAATGATGCAAGTGTCTCAATTTGCCTGGGTTGCTCACACAAACAGTATGGTTCATGCTGAACATCTCTTTTCCTGCTCAGAGTCTGGAATGTGGGTATATGCTGGGCATGGGATGCCTGTGTGGCCAGGCTTCAACTAAACACTAGGTGCTGAGTCTGTAATAGGCTTCATAGGTCAGAAGCCTTGCTCGTATGAGGCTGCAGTTCATCTTTGTAGCTGGGGAAAGAGACCCTTCAAGGCAGGGGGAGAATAAGCAAGACTGTGCATGGATCCCTCCACACTCAGCCTGTACCCAATTCCCTTTTCATCAGCTACATATCCTTAACTATTAGCAGTGAGTGCAAATACGTGGTGAGTTATGTTGGTCCTTCTTGTGAATCTCTGAGCATGAGGATGGCGGAGCAGAGATGCTGTGGGCTGAACAAGGGCAGTGGCAGCAAGGAGTTGTGTCAGGAGGACAGAAGCCTTGTCCTGAACACCCTGCACATGCTTACTGCTTACATATCTCTGCAGAGGGATTACTGATGGGCACTGGTGACCCGTGTGATAGCGGGTGAAGGGGTGAAGAGGAGGGAAGAGCTGATGAAGATGCTAAAATTTGGACCTCAAAAGGTAAGTTATACTGGGGAGAGGTTAAAGATGGAGAGATCAGGTGGAGGTTGTGGGAATGATCCTGGAACTCAGTTTGTGGCCCTGAGCTAGATGACCATGAGCACAATGGTTGATATGCATGAGTGCTCAATAAATATTTCCTTGGATGGATGAATGGACAGATGAGTCCTATTGGAGACTGAATGGACAGCTTTGAAAGTTTTTTTTAAATAGAATATATTGAGCACTTACTAAGTACCAGGTATTATCTGACAAATCCCTGCAATAGCTCTACGAGATAAAGTCTATTTCTGGTCCATCTTTAGAGGTGAGAAAACTTGGAGGAGATCAGGAACATAGCTAAGATCTCACACTATCAAGAGGTGGAGATGAAGGTTGATGTCAACCTTTGCTGTGACCCAGAACCCACATGTTTGGACCTGATGCTTTGCCAAGATTCTCCCACATGAGAAAGTCCCTCATGTGTTCCCTTCTGAGTCTCAGTAGGGCTGGAAGCTGGTGATGCTGAGTAAATTCTTGCCAGTTGAGAGAGTCCAGTGACAGTCACTCTCCAGTGACTGCTGGAGAGTCCCAGACAGAGACCCTCTCTGGCTGGGTCTCTTGCTGTGACTAGACCTAGTGAGGGGACTTCTGCACCTGGAGCTGCCCTGTGGGACCCCCCAGGCCAGCAGTGTTCTGGGCAGACTCCCTGAGGGCCACAGTCCTCACCCCCTGCCCTGTCCCTTGGGCCTCACCTTCTCAAACTCGCCGATGGGGGCAGGGCAGCTGGTGGGGTCCTGGCACACACACATGGGGGTGTTGCTCTCGTCCAGTTCGCACACCTTGCCGTGTTTGCAGTGGTGGTTCTGGCAGGGGTCTGGTAGAGCATGAGGGCAACATGGTTAATCTCACCTGGGCTAGCACATCCATCCCAACCCAACCCACATGGATCCTTGGACAGAAGTCCTCAGCTCTGACCCCCACTCGACCTTTGGGCAGCCCTGCACCCTCCCTTCTCTTCTGCTGAAATCAGCTTGTCGGGGAGCAGTTGGCTCAGTCTGGGGACTAGAGATTCGGTCTGAGGTCAGGGCCAGGCACACCTGCAGGGGCTGGGGATTCAGTCTGGGACCCGGGAGCACTGGGTGCCATATGGCTCCCCAGAGGATTGAAGCAACCACTGTGTTCTCGGTTGTTCATGGATCAATGACAGCGAGGTATTTCAGAATTCTAGAACAGACTTTCTAGAATGACTTGGAAAGTCGGCTGTTGTCACAGAGCCAGGGAGCTATGCAGCCCAGCAAAACAGGCCTGAGTGTCTGTAGCGGAAAAGGGAACAGGGCCCCAGGACCGCACTGAACAATAGAGTCTGCCTGTGTCTCATAAACACTGGATAGGGGACGTGAAGGGGAAGGAACAGCGCTCAGTGGACGCCCCTCTGCTCCAGTGGACACTCAGGCCCTGAGGATGAGAGCTCCTCTCGCCTTTCCTCCTGGCGCTTGACTGGGGTGTCGTAGTCCTCCTCTGTTAGGTGCCTGCCCTGCCAGGTCCTGGGCAAGGGGGCCTCTACTTTTATCTCTTAGTCCCTCGACAACCCTGGGGCAGGGGTCTACTGTCTTCACCCTTCCCCACAGAAGACATGAGCAAGCTGGGCTCAGAGAAGGTTTGAGGGCTGTCAGAGGACATCGCAGAAAGTTTGGAGGCAGACCTTGGTTGGTCCCCCTCCAGAGCTGGGGCTTTAGCCCCTGGGGTACGGTGAGTCTCCGTTCTGCGGGTTAGGGATGCTGGACTGTGAGCAGGAGCCAGAAGCCCCAGGTCACAGTTCTCACAGCCTTATAGGAGTTGTGTCAGGCTTCCAGGTTTATTTCCTCGTGGCCATGTGAAAATTAAGTAAGCTTATAAGTGTGAAAGCGTCTGGGGCCATCAAGTGACCGGACAGGACTGGGGATCTCAGTAGGAACCTGAAACCCAACTCTGGAACTAGATTAAAGTGCTGCAAGGGTACAAGGCCACTTCCAGCTTGAGACTTCCCTTCCTGGCACTCACAGCCTGGCTATAAATAGATCTCTCTAGATTCCAGAAAACACTCCCAACCTTTCAGTCAAGGCAGTTTGTCCTTCACAGCCCCTCCCACAGGGAGGACCCTACCCTGCATTTCCTTGGGAAGGAACCTCACACAGGCTTGGCCCACACCCCGGGCCCGAGCGGCAGAGGGCAAAGGCTTGGTGTAACAAGACAAGAAGGGACCTACTCTCAGCTACCACCTCTTCCTCGACTTCCTCGGCACCCTCATCGAATTCTCCTACTTCCACCTGGACGGGGTTGGCTCCCACGGGTACCTGGGGTGGAGGGAGAAGAGTGAGTCAAATGCCCCATCCCACCCCCAGACCTAGAGGAAAGGGGCAAAGGCTGGAGGGGACTTGCCCGAAGCCTTGGGTACCCACAGGGGATGTGGATAGACATGCTGAAATGGGTGCTGGGTTCAGATCCCAGGAGGCACAAGTGCCAGGTCCAGAATCGAGACTGAAGGTATGGACCCGGAACTCTATGGAGATGCCCTAGAGGCCACCAGGCGTGTCAGGGCAAGAGAGGGTGCCAAGCTCTGTCCCCTTTAGCTGCACCAGGGTAGTCTCCCTTTCATCAGTTGATATTTGGGGAGACCATGGATGACCATCTGAGAAAAAATGTCACACAATTCAAACAGTAAAAGACAAATTCAGAATCATAGCTCCCACATATGAGGTTCCAGGGAGAGTTTGGGGAGCACTCAGGAGTGTCATCATTGGGGGATCCACAGGATTTACATTTGTCCTGTGCATGCACGTGGGAAGGGGAGCAATGGCCTGCTCCGGCAGCCCCCGGCTGGATTCCCCAGCTAGTGGATGTTGGCAGAGAGGAGTCTGGGGCCCTCACCACCTACCTCAGCCACCTCAGCCACGGTTTCTTCCACCACTTCTGTCTCATCAGGCAAGGCTTCCTGTTGCTGTCGGGAGGTGAAAATAGGGTTCAGAGAGGTTGGGGCCCAGGCCAGCTTCCACCACTAACATACCTCAGCCTGGACCACTGAAGCTGGGGAGCTAGGAGAGAGGCTCGTGGGAGACCCCCCCGAGGCTGTGCCTCAGGGCCTGCCATGGGTGGACAACTGGGGCACAGAAGCCAAACATGCAGGCCCTGTGGTCTCCGGAGCACCGTACTTTGTATAGTTATATCTGAAGTGTCTACCAAAACTCAAAAGCATCTCTGCAGCTTAGACTCCCATAATGATGGGAGACCACCTGGTCTGATGTAGACCAACTCCCTTCAGAGGGGAAAACTGAGACCCATAGGGGATGAACCCTGAATTTTAACAGATGTCAGTATCTTCCCCACAATTGTGATACTATCATCATCATCATTATTTGGCAATTCCTTCTTGGCATCAATCTGGGGTGAGAGAAGCAAGATAGCACCTGACTTTGAGGTGCCTGGCTGGCTGGGGCTTCTTTTCCCATCACTCCCATCAGCATCCCCTTCTCTTCTAGAAGTCTTCATATGATAAAGAGCTCACTTCCTTCTAAAACAATCCTAGTCCCTTTCTGGGGAAGCTCTGCTCGCTAAACAAGTACATCTTCACAGTACGTGGAAATCTGTCTTCCCTGGAATCTCCTTTTTATTTTGAACTTATTAGTTTAAGGGAAAAAAATCTTAAAAAAAAAATAAAAAGACAACTCAAGACGGGGAAGTGCTTGTCCCCCCTGAACATCCAGGGCGGGTAGATTCAATGCCCCTGAGCTTGTGGTGGGAGGTAAGATCAAGAAGATGTGACTTTCAGGTACTCACAGGGGCTGCCAAGGCCCTCCCAGCCAGGCAAAGGAGAAAGAAGATCCAGGCCCTCATGGTGCTGGGAACCCTGCGGGGAGAAGAGAGATGAAGAATTCAGTGAGGGCGAGGTTTCCTGATGGAGAGTTCCTCCTGACACTGAATTCCTGTGATATGCAAGATAATTTTAGATGGTCCATGGTAGACGATAGTGAAAGACAGGGAGAAGATTGCTTCCACTTGGTTCTCTTTTAATCCTGATGGTATGAGAAAGTCTCAGTTTGGTGCTAACCAGCCTTTAACATCTAACACTCATCTCTCGCCCTTTTGAGCAGAGGGCAGGCCTCTGGCTCAGAGCCTCCGCAGGAAACGACATCCAGCTGGAATTCAGTAGAGTTGTCCTGTCTCCTTTGTGTCTAGTTTAACAGTTTCCTTCTATTTATAACAAAAGTACGCAGGTTTTTCCATTTACGGTAGGGAATCTTGTCTCTTTCCTCAGTATATTTAAATTTTTAGACTGTGATTGGACAAAGACAACTGGTTAATTAATCAAGTCTGGGCAATGCTGAACCAGATCTTGTTCAAGGGCCCTTCAATCCCTGATGTTCTAGGATTCTTTTCTTCCTATACCCCAGACTCTTCCCCTCCTCTTCCTCCTCTCCTGTCTTCCCCGGACCTCCTTCTCCCTACCCTTCTTTAATAAGAGAATTTAATAGGCAGCAACCCCTTGCCAATTTGAGACAACGAGGCCTACATTCTAAAACAAAGAACAATAGTTTTCGAGTGTAGCCAGTGGAGATTTATGGCCATACTTTCCTCCATTCTGCCCAGGAGGGATGGCACTTCTCTGGATTCTGTGTGGAAACTACCCAAATGCTTGCATATGCTTTGTGTTACCTTCTGTTTCTCCCTCACAGCTAAAAGATGTTAACTGAGATCTAGAAAGCTCTCTAGAAAATTCTCCCACTCTGGTCACTGCTGAAACCATCCTCTAGATGCTGAGCTCTTGACTCTAACAATCTAATGACTGGAGGGCATCTTGGAGCAGAATCTCTGATGATTTGCTGCCAAAATACTGTCCCTAACCAAGGAACTGTGGTGGGGATGTTTTGTTTCTTGTTCTAACTCAATGAACTTCCATTTCCAAATGGCTTTAGAAAGTCCTTACTTCTACTGTTTAGCTTGCCTCCCTTCAAGCTTCTCCTGGTCTCCTATGATCATCCATCTGTGCCACACAGAGCAAGCATCTCCCCTGCGCCTAAGCAGCTTTCAGTCAGTGTGGGCAGTGGCCATGTCTCCCCTCATTTGCCCTTGGTTCCTTCCCAGATTTCTCAACTGACCAAGCACCTTGGTAGGAGGTACCCTGGCATCATGGAAGAAATGCTTAGTTTGGAGCTAAATCCCAAGGATTCTGGTTCTGTCTCAATATTAACTTGTTATATTGGTTCAATCCTTCATCCTCTCCAGACCTCGGTTTCCCTCTTCTATTACTTGAGAGGGTTCGACTAGCTGAGCTTTGAGGCGGTAGCCTGAGCCCTTGAGATGCCTTTCAACTGTCCCAAGCTCATGCTGGTCTTGACACACATCATCCCCTCCACTATTCCCATCTTCACTTAAATTATGGTATTTGGGTAGCAGAAAGAGGCAGCAGAAGGGAAGACTTCATAATGGTCCTCTACTGGGGTTGAAATAGACACTAAACCTCAGTATTTTATGGCATTATGAGAAATAAAATCAACAGAAATTTAAAGAAATCAACCTGGGAGCTTGGCTTTGCTTCACAGTGTCCCCAACTCCAATCTAAGCGTGCACATGGCTTTGGATGAAAGGAACAATGAAAGGGTCTGAGGTGGAGAGGGAGGAAGTCAGACAACATTCAGGCCCCTTCCAAGCTGACAAAATTCCTCCTCATGGACTTGGGTTGGGCCTCATCGAGTTTTTCTTTAAGACTGGGATGGGGATCGGGGAGAAAAGTGGGAAGTAAGTGTTAAGAAAAGGACACACAGTCTTGGAGGAGGAGTTGTTTTCCTAATTTGAGGGTTTGCCCAGTTTTCCCTCACCAGTGCCAACATCCTCTCCATCCAGATCGTTTGATGGGAGGGAAGGGCAGCATTGGACGGCTCTCCAATGTATGACCATACTCTCTGCATACCCATAAGCTCCCTCTCTGAGGTTCTCTAAACCACCACTGGTCAAAGAGGCCAGGTGCCCATCCTGCAAAGGTCAGGGGGTGCATCAGTAACCCTAGCAAGGTCAGAACACAGGGCCAAACCCCAGCATCCAGAAATGATCAGCTGTGCACACATCCTTTGCCAGTCAAACCTAGGTCTGGCATGCCCACCTGGTGAAAATATAAACACCTTTGTATAAATGAGCAGTATTAAATAAAAACTCTGTATCTCTTTAGTTTGTAATGATGCCTGTGCTTATCCTTTTAAGAATGTTTTCATAATCCGGCATCCCCTGGGGGCTGAAGTCATGTCTTTCTACCTTATAGTGCAGAAGATAGGGCTGAGGCCCAGAGGGGAAAAAACCTGCCCAGAGCCCCAGGGAGTGGGTGGCAGGGCTGAATGAAGACCAAGGCTGCCCCCCTCCGCCTCTGGCTTGCCCTCTGCCTCACCTGCTGTTTCCCTTGACAGCAGTTCCTCCACTGGGTGCTCACCTGACGGGGCCCAGCTGGGCTGTGAACTGGCCCAAGGTACCCTGGAGGAAATGAGACTGGGAGGGGGGCAGCAGGAGGCGTGTTCCCCTTGGCCCAGTGGTTGTCAGATGCAGACTTAGCTCACTCCCAGCCCGCCACCGCCCCTGCCTCCTGTTCCGAACATCCAGTCCTTTCCTTTTGCCTTTATTTGCTCTGGAGACGGCTGAAAACCCATCCCTGGCTGCCAGCAGGACCTGAAGCTGAGGTCACCTCTCCTTCTTTAGAAAGAGTCTGGGGATGGAAAAGTACAGCCGCCCCCTCCTCCCATCACCACCCAAGTTCACCTCCCTTGAAACATAAAGGGCCTCCTGTGGGCTCTCTCTGGACACTGAAAAGTTGCTGAAGGACAGAACTAGGGAAAAATCTTGGAATCATTAAATTTTAAACTGTGGGTCTTGGAATCATAGAACCCTAAGGACATGAAGCACAGAATCTGAGTTACAGTCATCAAATCTAGAATTTATGAAGCAATGCAGTCTAATAGAACTTTCTAAGATGATGAAAATATTCTGTATCTGCATGTGTAACGTGATGGCTAGTGGCCACCAGTGGTTATTGAACACTTGAAATGTTGCTAGTGCAAATGAAGGGCTGAAGTTTTCATTGTATTTCATTTTAATTAACTTAAATTCTACCTAACAGTATGTGGCTAGTGGCTACCATATTAAGACAGAGCTTGCTTTGTCCCTCAGTCATGCCCAACTCTTTGCGACCCTGTGGACTATAGCCCGCCAGGCTCCTCTGTCCATGGGATTCTCCAGGCAAGAACACTGGAGTAGGTTGCCTTTCCCTTCTTCAGGGGATCTTCCAAACCCAGGGATCAAACTCAGGTCTCCTTCATTGCCAGTGGATTCTTTACTGTCTGAGCCTCCAGGGAAGCCCATATTAGACAGAGTGGTTATCAACTTTTATAGAGGCATTATGGCAGAGAGGTAAGCCCAGGGGCTCTGGAGACAGAACATACAGGTTCAAATCCTGGTTCTGCCATATAGCAGTTGTGTGACTTTCAGAAAGTGATTTTCCCTCTCTGGGCCTCCGTTTATTTCTCCATCTTTAAAATGAAAATAACATACTTACCTTGAAAGACTCATGGGTGATTACAAGAGATAAGCATCAGAAGAGTATCTTAAAATACAAAGATCCCAGAATCTCCATTCACCTTGAAAATCCAGGACAAGAATCCTAGCTTTTTGTTCATGGCCCAGGGAGAACAGGTGCTGGGCTGGAACAAAGGAGGCATTTTTTCCTTTTGGTCTCGGGCACTCCAGCCTGGCCTCCACAGGGCACAGTGATGAAGCCAGGCCCCAGGCTGCCCTCTCAGTTGGGCTGCTGACGCAAACCAGACATCTTGCTTCCACCATTTGGCTTACTAACAAGGGTTCCCAAAACACATGTTCCTGGTAAACAAGCCCAAAGAGAGGAAAACAAGTCTAGAGGCTAATAAAGGAACTCGTGAGTGAGCCAGGCCCACCAGAATGCCAGGACTCAGAAGGAGGCTGAGACAGTCCAGAGAGGTGCCAGTGTGGCCACGTGGGCACTCACACCCCAGGGAGCACACACAGCCACTCAGAGGTGACGTGGAAGTCAGGAGCCCTGGGATTGAGTCTTGGCAGTGTTGCCCCCAGCTCACCCTTCAAATCAGGATAGGCTCCGCTACTCCTTGGACTTCACCTAGCGCCACTCCTCTGCACAATGCAGACGTTGTTTTAGATCAGTGGTGTTCAGAGTCATATAAGCCAGGGAGCCTTTCTCTCAGTGAAGTCTTCTGCAGAAGTCCAAGTTTGAAACAACTAAGAGCCGTTCACTTTTGTTGTACATATGAATGCACTATTATCTATTCAATGAATCAGCTCGAAATTAAAAAAAAAAACAAAAACAGTGCTGAGATGGGGGCTGGCACTGGGACACTCCCTGAGATGCCTTGGAGAACCTCTAAGTTCTTTCATGAGAGAGTGTGAAGACCTGAGGCCACAGTCCCTAAGGTTCCTTTCAGCCCTGACGTTCCAAATCAGCTGAGTCAGAAGCCTATCAGAGGACCACCTTTCCCAGCCTGGCCCTTGACTTCCTGCTTCCACTTCTAACAATTCTTGCAGGAAGGGAAGAAGCTAAGGGAAACATTTAGGGCAGCAGTTCCCAACCTTTTTGGCACCAGGGACCAGTTTCATGGAAGACAATTTTTCCACAGACCAGGGCAGAGTGGAGCGTGTGATTAAAGCACATTCTATTCATTGTGCACATTATTGCTATGATTATTACATCAGCTCCACCTCAGATCATCAGGCATTAGGTCCTGGAAGTTGGGGACCCTTGTTTTAGGGTGCTCAAGCATAGCTTCGAAGAGGTTCAGAGGCAACTCAGAAATGGCCCCAGAGGATGAGACTGGTATCAGTCTGACAGAGGTTCCATAAACACATCTAAGATGCCACGTTTTGCTGTGGTTAGAAGCCCCAGGGCGGAGCTTCAGGCTCTCCCCGTTGGCTCCCCCTAGGGGCCACTGGTGCATCTGGGTGACCACAAATGGAAGGGATGAGAAATAACATCAAACTGTCCAGGCTGTCACATCCTAAAGATAGCAAGCAAATCCATGGCACACGTGGCTACACCTGCTCCTCCTGTGCATGTGGCAGACATTACTAATCAATCATATGACCTTTCCCCCTAAAGTCCAGTTCAGTTCAGTCGCTTAGTCGCGTCCGACTCTTTGCGACCCCATGAATTGCAGCATGCCAGGCCTCCCTGTCCATCACCAGCTCACGGAGCTCACTCAGACTCATGTCCATCAAGTCGGTGATGCCATCCAGCCATCTCATCCTCTGTCGTCCTCTTCTCCTCGTTGGACTCAAATCCTGGACACAGTTCTTTCGGCAGCTGCTACCAATGGGTTGGTGGTGTCATGCCAAGCAACACCTCTTTGCCATGCTTCTGATTTTAGAGATAGGAAGACTGAGGATCAGAGAGTGAAAATAATTCACTTGAGGTCATACATGGCAAACTGGTATCTGGGCTGAACTTCCAGATATTCAGAAATATCAAGATGTTTGGGGAATTGTTTATTTTTTCACTTGATTAGTCTAGGATCCTATGGCCATAACTAACACATAAGGGCCCAGAAAGATCCTCAGATGAAATGGGTTAATACCACATTTCTGAAAGAACCCAGCTATAGCGAGAGTTGGTATCTCCATTCCTACTTTGCCTACAGACATCAAGCTCTATATCTTGACAAGTGAAAGCAGAGTTAATGTCCTGTCTAGACATCTCCTGGATAGGAAGGAGGCTGTTTTTCTAAATAATTCTGTCAAGTCACTGGTTGCAGTCGCCTCTTAGCCACCTCCTGTTGCCCTAATGACAAAGCCATGTGGGCTGCGTCAGGCCATGGCAAGCCAGCAAAGGAGGAAGAGAGGTAGCTCTTATCACTTGTTATCCATGGGGCTGTTGACTACAGGGAGGAGTGTCAGGAGAGTACCAAACTGCTCAAAGGAAACCAAAAAAAGAAGCCAAAATGAACATCTGGATGTTTCCAGATGTCTGAAAATTTGGCTCAGACATCAGTTTGCTGCATGACTTTGAGTTATTTTCCCTTCCTGAGTCTCAACTGCTGTCTCTAACATACAACAGGTGCTCAGATGGCAAAGAATCTGCATGTAGTGCAGGAGACCGGGGTTCAGTTTCTGGGTTGGGAAGATCCCCTGGAGAAGGAAATGGCAACCCCGTCCAGTATTCTTGCTGGGAGAATCCCATGGACAGAGGAGCCTGGTGGGCTACATACAGTCCATGGGATCGCAAAGTGTCAGACATGACTGAGCGACTAACACTCAGGGGTCTACCTCTCCGCCATGACCTGTAGTTAGGTCTGGCTGTGCATGTCTGTGTGTGGCTACAAATGGCGATTGTGTATTTGCATAAGTGACCAATGACCTTGAGGACAACTGTGTGAAGCTTTGTACGTGATGCTGCGTGTCTACCTGACTCAGCATCTGTGGGTTTCAGCCCTAATAGGTGAGGGTCAGAGTTTGCATATGCATCAGATGGACATCCGAGACTTGTCTGTGAGTCAAGGTATTGCTCAGAGGGAGCCGTGAGTGCATGACCCCCTGTGTCTGCTCATGTATTGAAACATTTATTTCCAGCTGTGCCAGTGGGTGCCTGTTGGTGAAATCAATGTTTATATAATTGGCATCCTCGTGGGTTTGTGTCTGTCCCTTTTTATCCCTGCACACATAGCTACCTGTCTAAATAACGTCAAAAATCAAATATTTTCCTGTTTACCTCACATCCTCAGCTCTTTCCGTTCCTCCACCATCCTTTTCTATTTATAGCTTATTTTGTTTTAGCAAGGAAAACTGCTCTTGTGAATAGCAAACCCCAGCCACACAATTGGTTGACAAGTCTCTACAGTTGGATAAAGATTTTAGCAGGGCTATTATGCAATCCAAGTTCCCCTAGCCACCCCCCTCTTGTTTCCTTTTCAACTAGGGGGACAGGCACTGTTAAAAATGTAGCCTGACTGTTCTTTCTAATGAAAGCAGCACCTGGCAGTTAGGGTCACAGGACTTCAGAGCTGAAAGGGCACCTGGAGACCCTAGGCTCAGTTCAGTTCAGTCGCTCAGTGGTGTCTGACTCTTTGTGATCCCATGAATTGCAGCACGCCAGACCTCCCTGTCCATCACCAACTCCCGGAGTTCACTCAGACTCACATCCATCGAGTCAGTGATGCCATCCAGCCATCTAATCCTCTGTCATCCCCTTCTTCTCCTGCCCCCAATCCCTCCCAGCATCAGAGTCTTTTCCAACGAGTCAACTCTTCTTATGAGGTGGCCAAAGTACTGGAGTTTCAGCTTTAGCATCATTCCTTCCAAAGAAATCCCAGGGTTGATCTCCTTCAGAATGGACTGGTTGGATCTCCTTGCAGTCCAAGGGACTTTCAAGAGTCTTCTCCAACACCACAGTTCAAAAGCATCAATTCTTCAGCCCTGGGTTGGATTCCCCATTTAACAGATTGGGGAACTGAGTCTGGAGAGGGAAAGTGTCTTTCCGAATGTCACTGTGAGTTAGGCTCCACCTCTGCCTTTGCCTTGGACACTGGAGGGTGCAACACTCTTGGGAAATAATGAAGGTGCCCAAATCAAAAGAATCTGGACGATATTTATTTTGCTTAAATGTGCCTGTCAGCACTTTTAGTAAAGGGAAGTTATATCCAAACCCTAAGATGATGAAGCTGCCAGACAAAAAAGCAGGGAATGATGTCACCAATTATTTGGATACCATCAATTCATCCATTCTAAAAACCATTAGGTGAGAGGGCCACAGTGTAGCAAGCTTCTCTGTGTATCATCCCCGTTTTGTCCACACAGTATCCCTTTGAGGTGGTGGTGTTATCACTTTTTGAACCAAGGAGGACCTGGTTCTCCTTGAACCTGGGGCTCAGAAAGGAGAAGCCATTAGTTCAAGGTCAAATGGCACCTTTGAAGTAGAGGTGGTTTTAAAACTCAGGTCTTCAAGTAGCCTATCCCAGGAAGCAGAAAGCAACTTACAGCCCCACAGCTGCCCTGGGGTCCTGGGAGATTGGGAGGTCGGCAGGGCAGGACCTAGAATTTGCCCTCTTGGGATGGAGTGGAGTGGGGGACATTCAGACCTACAGAGCCTGATATTCTAAGTGTTCTAGTGTCCCCTCCCAGCCAGCAGGCAGAGACCCTGAAAAAAAGGTTACCGTGGCAACTCGCATTCCTCCTAGAGTGAGTCACAGCAAAGAAGAGCCTTTTGGTGGGTGGGACTTGGAGAAAGTTTCAAAAGTTGATTCCTTCTCCAGGCACCCTCCCTTTCCTCCCCCTCCCTCCCTCAACTCCAGCTCCAGGCTTTGTCGATGTGGCAGCTGATGGCTGCAAGTTAACTCTCTCTTCCCCCCAACCACTCCCATTCCAAAGCTTTGCATCCTTCTGCAAATACACCTCGGCTTCCAGTCCCCACCCTCTCTGTCTCCCACGTCATGCCCTCTGGCTACCTGGAGGGGCAGGCGTCCATTTGAGAATATTTTTAAGACTGAAGGCTGTGAACACCCTCTTGGATATTGCTGCTAACTCTGTCTCTATTTCTCTCTGTGTCTCTCTCTCTCACACACACACACAACTGTATATACAATTTTAAGGGGCTTGCAATCTCCTCGAAACCTAGCCAAAAGCTAGTCCGTGAATTCTGCTTTAAGAGACCTTCATTGGAAAGTTCAGAGGACGCCGGGCACCACAAAGACGGTTGAGTCCATTCCTCTGACTTTACAGACAGGGAGACGAAGTCCAGGGGAGACATTTACCTAAGATCACATGTAAAATGTATGTCTTCAGTCTGCCCCCTACTTCGGATGTGCTTCTCATCCTGCTCTCAGCACTTGGGGTGCACAGAAATTCAACCACAGAGAAAACCCTTTCTCTTTGTGTTCTGCATAGAGTAGCATTTTCTGGAGGAAAACGTGTGCCCCTCTGTTCCTTTTTGGGTGGACTGGGCTTCCTGGAAGACATGCCTTCCCCAAGGCCCCCCTTTCCCCTTGGTGCCCTTAGGGACTCAGGAAGCCCGCTCATGAGCCAGCCAGTGGAGCCATAGGTAGGAAGGGCTTTACCTGAAGAAGACCTAACAGCAGCCTAGTGTAGAGTTTGAACTTCTCATGGCAAAGGTGTGGGAAGGTCGCCCTGAAACCCTCTCCATCTTGTCTTCTCCCTCCCACTCTTTGCAGCACACCCCCACCACACCCAGTCTCCCGTCGGACCCTGCGCCTCTCTGGACCCTATCAGATATCAGGGGTCTTCAAATCTAGACACACAGAGGGCTACTGCTGCTGAGTTTCCAGTGTTTACATCCTGGGGAGCCCGGGATGGGAACAATGCCTAACCCCGGACTGATTGTCTGACAGTGCTATTTCAGGCTGAATGGCACCGGAATCAGCGTGTGTGTGTGTGTGTGTGTGTGTGTGTGTTGGAGAGGGGTGGAGGTTGAGAGGGGAGAAATTCCAGGGCAACAGGAGCCTTCACAGAAGTGCTGATGAAAGGTGAAGACCCTCTCTTATCCCTCCAAAGATCAGTTTATCACTCACGCCAAATTCCTTTGGGAAAACAGAGTGCAAGAACCAAGTCTAGAAAGTTTCTCCTCCTAGAATGGGAAGCAGGGCAGACTCTGGTGGCCCATCCCTCTTGCAGCTGTGCCCAGATCATATTCCCAGGAAAGGAAGAGGTGGTCCCCATTTGTAAAGGCAGCCTCTGAAACCCGAGAGACAGGCTCAGAGAGAGACAGGGAGGAAAATACTCTCTCAGAGACAATCGGATTACTTTCTGCAATACCAAAGGGGAGACCACATGATCTCAGTTTCACCTGAGGAGTTAACAGGCAGCAAGTCCGCGTCCCCTGCCCTTCAGAACAAGGATGGAGTCCCTGCGCCTGGAGACCTCCCAACACAGCTTCTTTTCCTTGTACACAAAGTGAGGAGTGGGCCAGGGTGCAGGGGGTGCAGGCCTAGAGGAGGGACAGGCAGGGCAGGGGTTGGACATACCTCAGTGGCGGGCAGGCAGGCAGCAGGCGAGCTCTGGGCAGTCTGGAGGTCTGCAGGAATGTGAGGGGCTTAGAGCCTGGCAACAGGAAACCACTCAGAGCTCTGGGCTGGGTCTGTCTCCCCCTCCACCCCGCGGTCCCTCCTCCTCCTGTGTCTCCTCCTTCCCCTCCCCTCCCCTCCCCTTCTCCCCACAGCCAAAGCTGTCTCTGTCTTCCAAGCCTTTCCTCCTCTCCTCTCGGTGGGCTGTCCTGACCCGCCTCCCAACCCCGCCCGCCACATGGGTTCTGGAGCTCTTGCCTAGACAGACTGACCGAGCAGAGCGCTGGGACTGGAAAGGCCAGCGGGAATCACCTAAAACAGCCCCCTCCTTGTTCAGAGGGGAGCTGAGGCCTGGAGGGGGCAAGGGATCATCCACCCAGGGTTCCCAAGGGGAATATCCAGGCCCACATGTCTGGAGTGTCTGACCGGTATCTTTACAAGAGCTCCCTAGCATCAGGCAGTGCTGAGGAGGGCAGAGCCCTGTGAGGGGGTTGTATCTGTGGCAAAGGCTAGGCCAGGACTTGCCTCTGTACAGACTGAAGAAGCTGCCATTGATGGCGTCATCACGGATGGCTCGGAATACTGTCTAAAAATAACCACCTCAAACTCTTAGCTGTGCCACTGATAGACACAGAAGAGGTTGACCATCTAGCTGGGGGAATCTGTGTCATCAGTATAGAATAAATAAGGTGATTGCTGACATGGATTACGATTACAGAGGTAACAATGGCCAAGGTTTACTTGGGACTTAGAATTTTCTCGGCAAACCCTTGACATAGATACTGTTACTGGGCTGATTTTACTAACCAGGAAATAGAGGCGCTAAGAGGCTGTTACTTGCCCAAGATCACCTGTCTAGAAGTGAGGTAGGCAGGCGGATTCTACATTCAGTCCGGGTCACTTCTTTTTTAAATTAGGCATTTATTTTTGCTGCCCTGGGTCTTTGCTGCTGCAGGTGGACTTTCTCTGGTTGGCGATGAGCGAGGCCTACTCATCCTTGTGATGCTTGGGCTTCTCGTTATGGTAGCTTCTCTGCTGCGGAGCACAGGATCCAAGCTGCGTGGGCTCGGTAGTTGTGACACACAGGTTTAGCATGTAGGACCTTCCCAGACAAGGGAGTGAACCTGTGTCCCCTGCATTAGCAAGCAGATTAGCCTCTGGACTACCAGGAAGTCCCAACCTGGTTCACTTTGATGTGTATGAACTTCTTGGTATGACAGGTCTTAGTTGAATATTTATGAGAATATCACTGAGTGTATGAATATTTATGAGTGCACAGCTCGCATCTGGAGAAGTGTAAAAACTTATATCTGGTCCTTGTCATCAAGGTGCTTGGATCTTGGGCAGGCCTTAGGCATTCACCCACTCACGTGAGTCGTTCAGACTCTGAGGTTTGCCCCGGGAGTTCAGAGTAGCAGGGTTTCTGAGTCGGAGCAGGTAGAGAAGGCTTCCTGCAATAGGTAGCTCTCAAAGCATGAACTGGGTTTGAATAACATGAAAAGGGAGAAGGCAGAGAACATTCTCATGAACTTCTGCACAATATGGGCTCTGGCTTCATTGCCGTCCTCTCCTCCCATCACTTTCCTCCTTTTTTTTCACTCTACTCTATCCACACTGGCTTCCTTTCAGTTCCTCAACAACTGAAACATTATTGCCACCCCAGGGGCTTTGCACTTGCTCTTACCTCTGTTGGGAACTTTCTCCCATCTGATTTTCTTGTGCCTGGAGTTTTTTCGCCTTTCAGATCTCTGTTCTAATGTCAACTCCTAAAAGAGGCTCTCAGAGGCTTAGTTCAGCACCTTACCCTGCTTGGCTTCCTTCCTGGCACTTGTCATGATCAGGAGTGGCCTGTCACCTGTGCTTGACAGACGCTGCGTAAGAACAGGCACTCCGTGTGTCTTATTTGCTGCCGTGCTCCAAGTGTCTAGAGCAGTGGCCAGCACAAAGCTGGCTCTTAGAGTGGCGGTTGTCTTTTACTAGGGTTCCAGCCTGCAATAGTGCCCAATGCTGGTCTTCACTGGTCTTCAGGAGCAGTAAAGTCAGGTAGAAAAAGACAAATAGCATATCATATTGCTTATATGCAAATCTAGAAAGAATGATACAAACAACCTTACATACAAAACCAAAACAGACTCACAGACTTAAAGAATGAATTTATGGTTACCAATGGGGAAGGGTTGGGGGGGGGGCATAAATTGGGAGATTGCAATTGACATAGACACACTACTACATATAAAACAGATAACTAACAAGGGCCTACTGTATAGCACAGGGAATGTTCCTCAATATTCTGTAACAACCTAAATGGGAAAAGAATTTGAAAAAGAATAGATACATGTACATGTATAACTGAATCACTTTGCTGTACACCTGAAACTAACACAGCATTGTTATCAACTGTACTCCACTATAAATTGCAAAGTTAAAAAAAGGGGGGAGATTCTTGAACCTGAGAAAGTCTGGGTGTCCGTGCATTTTTCATCAGAGAAGGCCTATGGCTTCCTTCAGGTTTTGAAAGGGATGAGTCAGAAATCCATGAAAGTATTTCTGCACCAGCTGACCCCCAAGACCTCTCCCGGTTGCACAAATCAAGAACTCTGCCTCAGCTGTTTAGTCAGGGTGCTGGCAGATTCCTCAGATATCTGTTTGCACTGTGGACAGATGTGTGCTTTTATAGGATTGGTTGCTATAGCTCCCAGGGATCATGGGGACTAAAATTAACCTAAACGTTGTGTTTTTCTTCATAAACTAAGATAATGATTCTGATGAAAGTGAGCTGATGGAACCATTCCCAGTGTTTGGCTGCACTTCTCACGAGGCCTTCAGTTCAGGAGCTAGAAAGCTGACTGGGGCTAGGCTAAAGCTCTGGGACAAAGATCCCACCTGGGGGCTCTCTGTGGGGAGACCCTGAGCCTGGATTCCTCAGAGGAAAACTTGGGAGGTTTTCTGTCTAGGTCCTCCCTAGCACCCTGGGAGGACAGGAGCCTCTGAAGCAAGATGGCTTGGACCTAGGGAGGGAGACCATTAGGACTAAGGCTGGCCCTCTGGCCACCACCAAGGGAAGAGAGAGAAGTGCAGCTGGGCCGGGGTACTCGTCCTGGGTGCCAGTCCCTGCTCCGACACTGAGTCACCGAGTGGCACAGGCTCATCCCTGGTCCTGTCTGAGCCACTGGTTCAGCCATTGGTTTCCACTGGTTAGTATGCTGGACAGCATAATAGTAGCCCTATGTGTGCTCAGCCGCTTCAGTCGTGTCCCAACTCTTTGCCACCCTGTGGACTGTAGCCTGCCAGGCTCCTCTGTCCATGGGGTTCTCCAGGCAAGAATACTGGAGTGGGTAGCCATTCTCTTCTCCAGGGGATCTTCCCAACCCAGGGATTGAACCCAGGTCTCCTGCATTGCAGGCAGATTCTTTACTGTCTGAACCACCAGGGAAGCCCCATAGTAGTCATAAGAGCCAATATTTATTAAACACCTACTATGTGCCAAGCACTGAGCTAAGTGCTTTGTGCATATTTTCTGACCTAACCTTTACGAGATAAGAACTATTAACCTCATTTTAGAGATGTGGAAAGTGAAATTTCAGATCGATAATTTGCCCAAGCTCATGCACCAAGTACATGATTAAGTCAGAGATTCAAATCCAGATATAAGGGTCACCAGTGCCCAAGTGCTTAACCTACTACACTCTACTTCTCCTAAGTTCCCCTCCATCTCTGCCATCTCTGGGCTCTGGACTGCCCATCTCCCTAGTCGGGTGTGTTGCTGACCTCACATCAGATTGGATCAGCTTTTCAGCTTGCAGAATGAGAAGTCAGCCCCTCGGGGCCCCTGCCAGCTGCCCATCACCCCGTCCAGCTTCTCACCAGCTGTGCTCCTTTAGGTACCACCCCTGCTCCCTTGATCTTTCCCATCTTGACATAGCACCCAGCACAGCTTAAGGGCTCCAGGATAGTGCCCGCAAGTGCATGGTGCCCAGGCTCCCATACCTCCCAGAACATCAGCTGCCTCCATCACTCATTCAAGGACTCCACTCCACAGAGGCTGTATCCGAAAGTAGGGCAAAGGCTGTCTTCATGCCTTTTACATCCTAACAGCTAGAGGCAGGTGATAAAGTTTCAGGTTATGATCAATTCTGTGAATGAACTAAATAGGATGACTTGAGAAGGTAATGGGAGAATTATTTACTGATAGGGTGGTCAGGGCAGGCCTTTGGAGGAGGTCAATTTTGGGGGAAAAATGAATGATGAGTCAGTGAGAAGGGCTGGGGGAGGAGTGTTCCAGGCAAGGGGAGAGTAAGTGCCAAGACCCTGACTTCTTCAAGTGACTGAAAATGTGGCTAAAATTATAGATCAGAGATTTCCCTTCTCCTGATGGCCTTCCTCATCCTCCTCTCCTTCCTCTTCCTCTGCTTCGTCCCTGTTCTTCATCTCCTTTCTCAGTGAATGACAGAGCCATGCTGTGAAGGAATCGGGGAAATAGGGAATTAGAACCTAGGTTGCAGACATAGAGAAACTGAGGCCCCAGTCACTCAGTGGAGATGGGACTCAAAACCAGGTCTCCTGAGCCCTGGCTCAGAGACCGAATCTCAGGCTCACTGAGAACCTGCTCGTCCTTCTGCTCATAACTCCAGAGCTTCTGTGACCTGAGCCACGTGATGGACCATCTCTGGGAGCTGAACTGGGGCCAGGTGGGCCACCAGTGTTCCCACGTACGAGCAGAACCACCTAGAGAGGAAGCAAGAGGTCCGAGCTCTGGAAACAGATGGGGAGATTCTCAATTTGACTTCTAGCAAGAAGGAAAGCAACCAAGCAGAAAGTTAAGTAAATAGAAGCAGTGCCAAGAAACATCCCCTCAGGCCTCACATCAGAAGCAGTGTCAGCATCTCAGTGGTTCAGATTTCCAAGGCCGTAAATCCTGAGTGGGCCTTGCGAGTAAAAAAAAAAAATTAATAAGTTTTGTATGTGGGAATTTGAGGCCCTGGGGGAGACTAGGTCCCCTTGGAACAATTATGAGTAAACTAGAAAGAGAGATGACAAATTCCAGTATCTCTCAGCAGACACTGGGCAAAAGACTTATGTTCATTATCTCTTTTAAACTTCAGTTAGTACACACACTTAGCTAGGATATTAGTTTTCCATTTTTGCTATAATAAATTATTGCAAACTTGGTGACTTAAAACACACATTTATGACTTTACATTTCTGGAGATCAGAGGTCCTAAAATCAAGGTCTTGGCAGGGTTGCATTCCTTCTGAAGGCCTGAGGGGAGAATCTGTGTCCTTGCCTTTTCAGCTTCTAGAGGCCAGCTGCCTTGCTTAGCCTGTGGCCTGTTCTCCATCCTCCAAGCGCATCTTTCCAACCTCTGTTTCCGGTGTTGCATCTCCTTTTTCTGACTTTGACCCTCTCACCTCCCTCTTATAGAGACTCTTGTGGTTACATTGAGCCCACCCAGATAATCTGGGATAATCTTTCCATCTCCAAAGCCTAACTTCACCTGCAAAGTTGGTCTCTTTGGCTGTATTTATAGTTACAGGAACAAGAACATGGACACTTTGGAGGGGTGGGGGGCATGATTTTGTCTAGCATAGGGAGGTACAATTGCTTCCCAGGTGGCATTAGTGGTAAAGAACCCATCTGCCAATGTAGGCGATACAGAAGACTCGGGCTCAGTCCCTGGGCTGGGAAGATCCCCTGGAGGAGAAAAAGGCAGCCCACTCTGGTATTCTTACCTGGAGAATCTCATGGACAGAGGATCCTGGCAGACTATAGTCCATGGGTTCGCAAAGAGTCAGAAACGACTGAAGTGGCTTAGCATGCATGCAGGAAGGTGAAATTACCATTCGCATTCCAGAGATGAGGAAAGAAAGGTTCAGAGAATTACATAGCTTGCTCAAAGCCCCACTGTTGTAAAGCTAGGAATCTACACAAGTAGCTTAACTCCAGACCCCAGCTCTCTGTCGCTTCCCTAATCACAACCCTGCCTGTGCCATGTTCTTGGTGAGGCTCTCTCCCTTCCCCCATCTGCCCCAAGCCCACCCATTTTTGGGCTCAGGCTGAATCTTTGTTAGTCTTTCAAAGTTTAAAGCTGATAGGGCCCTTCAGCTCTATCCAGGCCTACTCCTCCTTGTATGGCTGGGGAAATGGAGGATTGTAGAGCCCAAGGTCACAGTATGGGAGCCCTGGTCTCCAGGCCCAAGCGGAGGCCAACTCTGGCTGCTCCAAGTCTCTGGAGGTAGGGACTGGGCCACCTGATCCCTTTGGACTTAAGATTCTGTATCAAAACTCTGACACTCACCATCTGTGCATCTGGCTGAAGGTCAAGGCTGCCAAACTAAGACAGCCCGGGCACAGGGAGACTGACTCAGCCTGTCTTCCTGTTACTGTATCTTCCCCTGGGCCGGCCCTCCCATTGGCTGAAGGGCACAAAGACCCCATTGTTCTCTGGTCGTTGGTCCCCTGGGCCGAGTGGCTGATGACCAGAGCAAGGCCGAAGGGAGAGGAGGATGGAATTTCATGTCAGCACCCACTGTACCCTCAACACTCCCACCAGCAAATTCACATTCTCCCTCAGCTCTCTACAGTTCATGAAGGACTTTTATTCCCGTATCTTAGGAAGCAGCACAGTCAGTCCCTCAGGTAGAAAAGTAAGGCTTCACTCAGCACATTCAGGGCTTGAGCAGACAGAATGTTCTGCTCATGGTCACCCAGATGGCCCAGGTGAAGCTGAAATGACCACTCCAAACTGGTCCGAGTCTCTTTCTACTAACCAGCTGCCTCTACCTGGGGTCAAGGGAGAGCTTACTGAGGCATCTCCTTCTCCACTGAGGTGGCAAAGCATTCACCATGTGTTGGCTGCACTTCCTCGAGTTAGCATAAACCATCACCCCCCATCCCAACAATGAACAGTGTTTGAGTTGCAGTTAGCTTCTACCCTTAGTAGGACCCTGCCTGTAGTCTATCCTCAAGTGGCCTATCTTTTCTCTGCACCTCGATTTTCTTGTCTTATTAAATAAGCATGATTATACATCTGACCCTCCTGAGTACAAAGTCAGTGTTAGGTTCAAGAGAGAGTAGGTTTCAGAGAATGAGTTAACAAGAGCAAAGTTGAAAGGCTCAACTTTGGAGTCAGATCACGGCCTGGATCCTGTGGCAAGTGATTTAACTCTAAAACTCTGGGCAGGGACTCGCCTCGTGGTCTAGTGTTTAAGACCCTGCATTTCCACTGCAGGGGGCAAAGGTTCAAGCCCTGGTCTGGGAATTTAAGATCCCGCAGACTGTGAGGTACAGCCAAAAATTAAGGGGGGAAAAAAAAAACCCAACAATAAAACTTGGGGCATAGTATTTCAGCTCCAACCTCAGTTTTCTCAAATGTAATGGTACAATCCACCCCCCTCTCAGCTCCCTGCCTTTATGAGGATCTTGTAAGGATGACATGAAATTATATATGTAATGTGTTTGGCTCACTGTTTCATATCCTGCACTATCAAGAAATGTGAGCTATCTTATCATTAGAGCATTAAAGATTTCCCAAAGCATGTCCACATACTATTAGTCCTCAGATAAAAAGGGGGACCCTGGGTTCAAGTGAGTTTGGGAAGTGTGGCATCAGCCACCTTCCTCATGGTTATTCCTGAGGCACAAGACTGTGTTAAAGCCTCTGAAAAGTTCTGCAGGAAAGAAACCTTTTTTGGGGGGGTCTGTTTGTTTGTTTAGGCTGTGCCATACGGCATTCAGGATCTTATTTCCCCAACCAGGGAAAACTTTTATGTGTCCCTCTTTTCAGTGAACTTCTGAGTGTGTCCCACAGACCTCAGTTTCCACGAAAATGCCTTTGACAGATGTCAGTTGGATCCAATGTCCTTGTCCAGGAAGGTGAAGTAACTTGTTCTGGGTCATGAGGCCGGTGAATGGTAGACCCAGGGCTTGACCCAAGCTCGTGAATTCTTTGGCATAGTGCTCTATTAAAGTTCGCTGAGGAAAGGCCTCCTGTAGAAATATAGACAGGTCATCATCAAGTTGCTCAGTCATGTCCAACTCTGTGACCCCTTGGTCCTCCAGGCGCCTCTGTCCATGGGATTCTCCAGGCAAGAATACTGGGGTGGGTGGCCACTTCCTTCTCCACGGGATCTTCCCGACCCAGGGATCAAACCTAGGTTTGATCCGCCTGCATTGCAGTTGGATTCATTACCGTCTGAGCCACCAGGGGAGCCCAGAAATGTAGACAAATTCTCTCTAAATGTCAAAGATTCGTGTACATAGTACATAGACTTTTATTGTCTTTGAGGTCCTGTATCCATGAGTGAAGATGCCAGGCTCCCTCCGAACTGAGCTATCTCCCCATAGCCCTGGGTGGGGTTGGAGGAGCTCGACGATGGATTAGTTCTGCCTCCTCCCATCCCTGGCTCTGTAGCACTCCAGCTGCTGGTCTGGGTCCAGGGAACACTCACACGCAGGCACCAATTTTCTCCTGAAACCCCACACGCCTGGAAATCTTTTCTGAAGGAGGGGGAAAGCCCTATAACCCAGTCCGGCAACGTGGCAGATCTTACATGTTCCCTGACGTGGCCAGCAAACCAAGCCTCTCTTCAGTTTTAGCAACTGTGGACCCAGGGGTAATGACATCCCCGCCAGTACAGCGACGTGGCAACTGGTGCTGTGACTCAGCTGACCTGGGGGACAGCCTAGAGCCTCCATCCTTCTTTTCTGGGTCTCAGGAATTGGGGACACAGAAGGGAGATCTGAATTAACCAATTACCAATTAACCCCTTACCCCTGTCTCCAAGTCTCTTTTCCCCCACCATTGCCTGGCAGACTCACTCTCTTCTGGGGCGGATCCAGTAGGCCATCTCTCCCCACTCCTGGCTTCAGTTCTCAGACAGCAGCTTCTTGTAATGAATCTTCGAGACTTTCCACACCAGTGACGTTCACACAGGCTTCTATGGGAGTTTCATAGAGGAGCCTTAGGAGACAGAAAGAAAGCCAAAGGGGCAGCTCTCCAGATTCCCAGTCCATCTCTGCCTTCAACCAGACCAGAACTACATTAAAAAAAAAAAAATTATTGGAGTGTAGTTGATTTACAGTGTTGTGTTAGATTTAGGTGCACAGCAAAGTGAATCAGTTGCATATAAACATACGTCCTTTTTCTTTTTTTAGATTCTCCTCCCATATAGGCCATTATGCAGTCCTGAGTAGAGTTCCTTGCGCTACACAGCAGGTCCTTATTAGTTTCCTACAGCAGAACTACTTTTACTTGTCTGACATATCAGGCTATTGCCTAAGATTTCATTACTTAAGAAAAAAATTGAAATGCACGAGTTTATTTTTAGCCCACTGGCTTTACCAGTGAAGAAAAAAATGAGCAAAGAGAGAGAGCAATCTGTCCCAAGACACAGAGTATCACAAACTCACAAGCTGTACCCAGCCCCGTGGGAAAGGAAAGAGTTCCATGAGCCAAATGCGAGCCCCAGACAATGTCAGACCCACTCCCCAGAAGCTTGAAGTCTCCTCACCCCAGGTAGGCAGCCATGAGGAAGGGGCTCCATCCACCTGCCTGGTACATCCCTGGAGGAGAAACCAGCGTTACCAGGGAGACAGGGTCATCATATTTGGGAGCAGGCAGGTGACAGGTTTGAGAAGTTCCTCTAGACGATGTGCTGGATCTAGCGGGTGCGGGGGTGGGGGTTGGGCGCGGAGCTTGGTCGACTTGGAGAGAACATGCCCCACCCAGAAGCTCTCAGATCCCTTACCCCCATTTTAAATGTTTTCTCCTTCAAACAAAATCCATCTGCTGGAGGTATCTCTTATCAGCCACCAGTCTGGCAACTTTATTGATGGGAGCTGAGGCTGGTTCACCTTTCCCGAAGGTCCCTCTTCTGTATCCTTCCGGGAGAAAGACCAATGTCTTACTTTCTGGTTATGAAAACTTTAGAGAGACCTAGCCTGGTGCTTCCTTCTCTCTGGGTTAGGGTTAGGGTTAAGGTTCTCATTTCCCATCTTCCATTTTTTAATCTGAACCCTTTCTTTTCCAAATCCCTTAGGACTATACAGTGGAGTGAGAAATAGATTTAAGGGACTAGATCTGATAGACAGAGTGCCTGATGAAATATGGATGGAGGTTTGTGACATTGTACAGGAGACAGGAATCAAGACCATCCCCAAGAAAAAGAAATGCAAAAAAAGAAAAATGGCTGTCTGAGGAGGCCTTACAAATAGCTGT
Source organism: Capra hircus (assembly GCF_001704415.2). NCBI lineage: Eukaryota > Metazoa > Chordata > Mammalia > Artiodactyla > Bovidae > Capra > Capra hircus. Next base: position 47,498,491 of record NC_030814.1, on the reverse strand, counting down.
GAAAAGAAGGGAAGTGAAAAGCACAGGAGAAAAAGAAAGATATACCCATTTGAATGCAGAGTTCCAAAGAATAGCAAGGAGAGATAAGAAAGCCTTCCTCAGCAGTCAAGCAAAGAAATAGAGGAAAATAGAATGGGAAAGACTGGAGATCTCTTCAAGAAAATTAGAGATACCAAGGGAACATTTCATGCAAAGATGGGCTTGATAAAGGACAGAAATGGTATGGACCTAACAGAAGCAGAAGATATTAAGAAGAGGTGGCAAGAATACACAGAAGAACTATACAAAAAAGATCTTCATGACCCAGATAATCACGATGGTGTGATCACTCACCTAGAGCCAGACATTCTGGAATGTGAAGTCAAGTGGGCCTTAGGAAGGATCACTATGAACAAAGCTAGTGGAGGTGATGGAATTCCAGTTGAGCTCTTTCAAATCCTGAAAGATGATGCTGTGAAAGTGCTGCACTCAATATGCCACCAAATTTGGAAAACCCAGCAGTGGCCACAGGACTGGAAGAGGTCAGTTTTCATTCCAATCCCAAAGAAAGGCAATGCCAAAGAATGCTCAGACTACCGCACAATTGCACTCATCTCACACCCTAGTAAAGTAATGCTCAAAATTCTCCAAGCCAGGCTTCAGCAATATGTGAACAATGAACTTCCAGATGTTCAAGCTGGTTTTAGAAAAGGCAGAGGAACCAGAGATCAAATTGCCAACATCTGTTGGATCATCGAAAAAGCAAGAGAGTTCCAGAAAAACATCTATTTCTGCTTTATTGACTATGCCAAAGCCTTTGACTGTGTGGATCACAATAAACTGTGGAAAATTCTGAAAGAGATGGGAATACCAGACCACCTGACCTGCCTCTTGAAAAACCTATATGCAGGTCAGGAAGCAACAGTTAGAACTGGACATGGAACAACAGACTGGTACATCAAGGCTGTATATTGTCACCCTGCTTATTTGACTTGTATGCAGAGTACATCATGAGAAACGCTGGGCTGGAGGAATCACAAGCTGGAATCAAGATTGCCGGGAGAAATATCAATAACCTCAGATATGCAGATAACACCACCCTTATGGCTTAAAGTGAAGAAGAACTAAAGAGCCTCTTGATGAAAGTGAAAGAGGAGAGTGGAAAAGTTGACTTAAAGCTCAATATTTGGAAAACGAAGATCATGGCATCTGATCCCATCACTTCATGGCAAATAGATGGGGAAACAGGGAAAACAGTGGCTGACTTTATTTTGGGGGGCTCCAAAGTCACTGCAGATGGTGATTTCAGCCATGAAATTAAAAGATGCTTACTCCTTGGAAGGAAAGTTAAGACCAACCTGGATAGCATATTCAAAAGCAGAGACATTACTTTGCCAACAAAGTTCTGTCTAGTCAAGGCTATGGTTTTTCCAGTGGTCATGTATGGATGTGAGAGTTGGACTATAAAGAAAGCTGAGTGCCAAAGAATTGATGTTTTTGAACTGTGGTGTTGGAGAAGACTCTTGAGAGTCCCTTGGACTGCAAGGAGATCCAACTAGTCCATCATAAAGGAGATCAGTTCTGGGTGTTCATTGGAAGGACTGATGTTGAAGCTGAAACTCCAATACTTTGGCAACCTGATGCGAAGAGCTGACTCATTTGAAAAGCCCCTGATGCTGGGAAAGATTGAGGGCAGGAGGGGAAGGGGTCAACAGAGGATGAGATGGTTGGATGGCATCACCAACTCGATGGACATCGGTCTGGGTGGACTCTGGGAGTTGGTGATGGACAGGGAGGTCTGGCGTGCTGCGATTCACAGGGTCACAAAGAGTCGGACACAACTGAGCGACTGAACTTTCTTTTTCTGTTCTTCCCATCTCTTTATTTCTTTATTTACTTGGCCGCCCCAGGTCTTGGCAGCAGCATGTGGAATCCCATTCCCCTGCGTTGGGAGTGCAGAGGCTTTGCCACTGGACCACCAGCTAGTCCCTTCCCATCTTTTTGAAGAGAGCAGTGGACCAGGCATCAAGGGGCCCAAGTTCCTCACTCCATAAATGACTTAGGCAAGTCATCTCCCCTCTCTGGGCACTTGGCTCATTTGTAAAATGAGGCTGTCGGGTTAGGTCACAATTTCCAAATGGTGGGGGATGAGGACCAAGGTGAGGGGGCTCAGGTTCTCTCCTTAGACCACCCCCCACAAGGCAGCTGTTGTGATATTTTAATCGGGTTCTGCAGCTAAATAACTCTTGAAAAGCGCTATGTCGTTTAACTCAAGGCCTTGCAGACTTTCAGTTCAGTGTTTCCTCTTCTCTTTCTCTGCTCTCTCCTGTGTCTCTCCCTCTCCCAGATGCTCAGGTTCTCTAGTGGAGCCTTGTGATTATCCAGAGTGGCAACCCTGAGTCTGCCCTGCTATCTCTCAGGAGGCCAGACTTTGCACTTTGACTTGCAATGTGGGAGAAGGAATCATTTCTTTCCTGAAACCCCAGAACCATAGGGGCCCCACCCCAGAGCTATGAGTAGTTGGAGCCAGCCACCCATCTTGGCCCCCGGTCCCAACACTGAGATCTCCACCCCCTGCCCTCCCCCACTAAATGGCCCACTTCCCAGCCTTATCCCAAGTTGGATCATTCTCCTGATTCAGACATTTTTGTGGTGTGAAATCATCCCCGCCCCAGCCAGCTGAAGCCAGGAGCTCGCTCCAGCCCACAGCAGCTGGCCAGCCCTCCCTTCTCCTGCCACGTCCCACACCCTCAGCTCCTCTGCTCCAGGGGCTCAGAATTTCCATCTGATGTCCTTCCACGGCTAAAGACAAAGTCAGACAGAGTGGCAGGGGCATGGCTGCCCTGTCCCTTCCGTGCAGCTCCTGTGCGGCTGCTGGCACAACGTGGCTGACTCCCGGGTCAAGGTGATTAAGATGAGTTTGTGAGATCCAGACAGAGGGACAGAGTCCAAGAAAGACAGAGAAACAGGCTCAGACAGAGAAGAGAAAGACATTGACCGAGCATGCCATGATCGAGAGAGAAGCAGAGGTGAGGAGAGAGGGGGAAAGGCACCCACAGAGAAACAAATGTGGAGAAATCGACCCAAAGCTCAGCAATAAGACCAGAGGGTGACTACATGTCCTCTTGACGTTAGACTAAAGCCGGGACTAACACACCCATCCAGGGACCACCTTCTCTAGGAGACGTACTGTTGTTTGACTTGTTTACAGTTGATTAGGGGGCCTGGCTCTGAAGTTACATATTAATCCATAGATTTCTGTCCAGTTGAAGGAAGAACCCCAGAGGCTGGAGTTTTAATGCCTTGTAGGACATTAACCAGCTTTGTATATGACCTAGCAGGCTCTCCAGTTTTCCTTCAGTGCCTATGCAGACATGATCTCTCTTTGAACTCTCCTGGAATCAGTTTTACCACCCTGCTATTCCCTCATGAACAGGTTAAATAAATCATTGACATAAGCCCATTTTTTATTTTTTATGAACATTTTTAATTAAAAAAAAAACTGGTTTTGACAGGAGAAGCAAAAAATAGAATGAGGCAGATAAGGAAAGAATGAGAGGTAGAGAGAGAAAGGGAAAGAGAGAGAGAGGCACTGAGAGATCAGGAGAAGAAAGCAACACAGAGAAGCAGAAAGAGCTAAAAGCAGAGATGGGATTTCTCTGGTGGTCCAGTGGTTAGGACTCAGCGCTTTGTCTGCCAGGGTCCAGGTTCAGTCCCTGGTTGGGAAACCAAGATCCTGCAAGCCACGTGGCACAGCCAAAAGGAAAAAGAGATCAAGGCAGAGGAGCTGAGACCCAGACAAACCCATACACAAAGTCAGAGAGAGAGAAGGAGAGAGAAAGGAGAGCTAATAGCAGAGCACAGCGTCAGCCATGCATACACACAAAACCATAAATAGTGGTAGCTTCTGGAGAGGGGATAGATTGAGCAGCAACGGAGGTGAGAGGCACTTTATACCAACTTCTTACCACTTCCCTAGTGCATTTTTTATGGACATATAATTGCCTGTTGTTTTGTGCTTTTAAAAGAGACACAGAGGGCAAGGCCAAAAGACACTGTGAGAGAAAAAGAAACCACCAAAGAGAGATGGATGGCATTAAGAGCAGCGCAGGCGGGGCAAGTGAGACTTGATGGGAGGCCGTGGAGGCAGGACCAGGAACGGTTCACATCGGCTCCTGTGCTCACTGAGCCTGGAGCCCTTGTGGGCTGGGTGTGGAGCTGGCAGAAGTGTGGGAGGTGGGGAGGGAGCGAGAAGAGGCAGATATGGAGGAGAGATACCAAACAGATCCAAGGCAGGTCAAGGGACAAACAGGAGCTGAGGCCAGGCCTCCTCCCGCCTCCCAGAACCTGGGCACCCAGGCCTGAAGGGAAGTAGCTTTCAGAGATGTTGTGGGGTCCAGGAGATAGAGGATGGGGGAGCCTCCCAGAGATGCTTCACCAGGGCATAGAATGTGCCCTGAGAGCTGGCAGGCCCACAGGCAACCACCTCTGGCACATCAGCCTCATAAGGAGAAGCAGACTGAGGGCCTGTCACGTTCAACCCAGTTTATGAAAGGAGATAACTCAGGCCCAGGCACAGGGAGAGACTTGTTCACATGGTTAATTTGTATATCATCAGCAGGAGGAGCCAGGTCTATGACGCCCTCTTTGATGTTTTTTCCATTCTTGCCTCACCACTTTGCATTTTCCACACCGCAACTAGAAAGGCTCTTTTAAAATGCGCATCACTTTATGTCCCTTCCCTGCTGGAAACCCTTGCAGAATTCTCTCCCCCAATGCCATTTTCTAGCTAATGAGATGTATGGCACTTCTGAGAAGGATCCTTTCAGGAATCTGACTCAGCTGGGTAGTCCATCTCTCTTTTAAAATATCAAATTATACAGATAAGGGCTCTACACTGCCCGCCCACTGCACCTTTGGCCAAGGCCACGTACATCCTAGAGGCAGCGCTTCTTGTGGCTCAATCCAAATGTCTTATGTATAATGTCCTCAGCAGGCTCTCGACATGGGCTCTCTCCTCAGATCCTGTTGGCATGTGGAGTAGACTTAGCTGGCCCTGTCCATCCCTTCTTCTTCCCAAGGTAGTGAAGTCCTATGATGAGGTAGACACTCATTCTTGGTGGGATGGAAAAGGACTCCAAAGGACAGAGTTGTTATTTGAAGCCATACTTCGATTTGGCATGCAGAAGTCCCTCTTTTCGCCTTTTCTTCCTTCCTTCTTCCTGCTGCATGAAATGAATGGCTAGAGTACCAGCAGCTATACTGGACCACAAAATTACCTCAAGAATGGAAGCCATTAGCTAAGGGGATGGAGAAGAAAGAAAGAGCCTGGGGTCTGATGGCCAAAGAACTGCCATAGCAGCCCTGGACACACTGCCTCCAGCCATCTGACCTCAGCTCAGTGAACTCCTAAGAGAAGCCTTCACGAACCACCTAGTCTCCTGGTTGGGTGGTATCGTTGACTCAATGGATGTGAGTTTGAGCAAACTCCAGGAAATAGTGAAGGTCAGGGAAGCCTGGTGTGCTGCAGGCCATGGGGTTGAACAAGTCGGGCACGGCTGAGCTACTGCACAGCAACAACCCAGCCCTAATCTCCAGTCGCTCTGTCATCCACCCTGAGGGGATCTTCTTTCTTTTTACGAGATAAATTTACCTGTGCTTACTCATAGGCTTGTGCTCTACCTGCCTCTCCCCCGGAATCTAAGTGTTGCCTGAGCAGGGATCTTGCATGTCTTGGCCACTGGTAGAGCACTTGTGTTTCACACAGTGCCTACATTTCTTCAACAGAGATGGTTTTTCCTTTTCCAGAACTCCCCATATGAATTTTATGTGTTTTTAATCACAATTTTTAGAAAATCAGTAGGTGCAACGATTAGATTTAAGGAATAATGATGCAATTTTTAAGAAATTTATGCTAATAAATCTTAAGGCTCACTGAAACTTGGTTTGATTTTTTTTAAATTTTATTTATTTATTTTTTGGCTGCATTATGAGGCATGTGGGAATCTTAGTTCCCTGACCAGGGATCAAACCCACACCCCCTGCACTGGATACCATTGGACCACCAGCGAAGTCCCTATGCATTTTAAAATTGAATGTTCTGTTAGATTCAAGTGTAGAGCAGAGATACAATGGGCTGGGGATTCAGGAAGAGAGAAATGCTGTTACAAGGGTCCAGGGATTAACAGTGAGGATGGAAACGTGGAAGCGCAGCTGAGAGCTAGCTCTAAAGTACCATGAAGAGACTCTTAAACACAAATCTGATGATGTCACTCCCCTACATAAACACTTCCTTCCCCACAGAATACCCTTCAAGCTCCTTAAGGCAGGTTGAGTCCCTGCATAGCCTGGCCCCTGCCTACCCTCCAGCCTCCTCTCTGAACACTTTCTATACCGTTCCTCCCCACCCAACACAACACACATTCTAATAAGTTGACCCGCAGTAACTGTTGCTGGCCACCAGGATCTCTTGAACCGATGGCTGCCTTTGTGTATCCTCTTCTCCCCACCAAGTTCTCTATGGACTTGAACTGCTCATTCCTACCCTCCGTTAATGCTCAGCCTCTGGAAAGCTTCTCTGATTCCAGAGAACTGGGTTAGGTACCTCCCCTACAGGCTGTGTAATTGTTTTTTCATCTCTCCTCCACACTCTACTGTTTCCTGGGACAGGGAATGACACCTTGTTCTTCATTGTGCCCCAGTGTTTGCCCTGCGCCCCACCCAGGGGGGTTGCTCTGTCACACATTTGAGTGAATGGGATTATACCAAGAGGAGGAGGGTAAAGATAAAGCAAGAGGGCTGACTCCATTTACAATGATCTCTTATGTCTCTTCCCCCCCCCCCCGCCCCCCTGGAGTTATATAACTTCCTGGCTCCCTGTTCCTGGAGAGGTCATCTCTGGGGTCCACACTCAGCCCTCAGGCTGTAAGCCCAAGCCACAGGCTGTAAGCTCCCCCCGCAGGGGGCCTGGACTGAATACAGGTGGGGATTCTTCCACCCCTCCTGGTCCTTCTCCAGTTTCCAACCTAGAGTTTCAGCCCCAAGGACACGAAGCATGCACCTTCCCTCAACAGCTCAGCTGGTCAGAGAATAAGAAAGAAGGCCCTGTGCTCCCAGGGAGGACAGCCAAGGGAGCGGATTTGGAGTAGGGGTGGGGATGGGACAGGACAGGGGAAGTGGGGAAGGCCAGGGTGGGGAGGGGATGGGTGAGAGTTGGGGGTGGGGGTTAAGGATCCACTTCAGGAGCTCTCAGAGCCCTTCACTCGTGACCTCCCAGGGCCTCTCCTCTCTGATGAAAAGCATCATTTCTGCTAATGTTTCTCAGCAACTCTCAAAGGTCCAGAGAGAGGCAGCCAGGGATAGCCAGGAGAGAGAGGAGGTTATCTCTTAAAATATGGGGGTGGGTGGTGGGGGTAGGGAGAGGGGGACAGTGGGTGATCCTGACCAGGGTTTTCCAGATTCAGGCATAAGGCACCACCTTCACCACCCTTGCAGTATCCTCCTGAAACCTATCCTCTTATTTGCTTTATTTAAGCTTATTTTTTAAAGCTTAGATCCATTTAATTTTTTGATATATATTTTTATTTATTTGACTGTGTTGGGTCTTAGTTCCTGCATGCAGGATCTTTAGTTTCAGCATGTGAACTCTTAGTTATGGCACGTGGGATCTAGTTCCCTGACCAAGGATGGAACCCAGGCCCCCTGCTTTGGGAGTCTCAGTCACTGGACCACCAGGGAAGTCCCAAATGCATTTCATTTAAATGAGAGCTTGTAAAACTTAAATGGAAAAGTATCCCTGGCTGTGCCAGCTGTGTCCTGCTTGTTGCTGGCATCCACTCCCCAGCCTCCGCATCTGCACACCTCAGTGGCCTGTTTCCACTTGGGAGGAGCCAGTGGGGAGCACAGTAGGAGACTGGGAAGAGCAGGAAGAAGAGTGAGGTTGGTATGTTGATTTCCCCCAGCTCCTTCCCTGGGGGATCACAGCAAACTGACTCTGTCCCTCAACCCAGGGGCCCAGCTCCCAACCAAGGCCCCCTTCTTGTTCTTGTAACCATCTCTCCTCTCACCGCCTCAGGCCTCAAGCTATTGCTGGCCCTGGGGACCTGCACCATCTCTGTGGCTTACCTACATGGGCCCACATCTGTATAAATAGCCCCTTGATTAAATTCTCAGATTACCCATTTTGAAAGTGCCATCTGTTTCCTGCCAGGAACCTGACTGATAAACTTGTCATAAACAGAAAGCAATTGACACAGTGCTAAGAAAATGATGATGTTAAATTCTAACTCAGTCTAAAAAGGGATGAGGAATAATGTTTTTTCCCTTCTTTTTTTTGACCATGCTGCCTGGCATGTGGGACAGTAGTTCCCTGATCAGGGATCAAGCCAGAGCCTCCTGCATTGGAAGCACAGAGTCTTAAACAGTGGACTGCCAGGAAAGTCCCTGGTAATTTCCATAAAATGCTATAAAACAACCTCCAGGACATATTAGGTTAAAACAACAACAACAACCAAACAACAACAACAACAAAAAAAACGAGGTGCCAAAGAGTGTTTAGAGGCAAGAGACGAATAAAAACGTGTATATGCGTTTGCTTATATTTTCAAAGAGAAGTGAATGAAAGATAAACCAAAACTTAAGAGAAATGTTTTCCTTAAGGAGAGAGAAAAAGGCAAAAGCTAGCTTTCTGAATATACCTTGTTATATAATTCTAACATTGGAACTATTAAATGTTTTACATAATTTAAAATGTGCTGTGCATGCATGCTCAGTCGTGTCCGACTCTTTTTGACCCTATGGGCTGTACTCTGCCAGGCTCCTCTGCCCGTGGAATTTTCCAAGCAAGAATACTGGGATGGGTTGCCATTTCCTTCTCCAGGGGATCTTCCCGACCCAGGGATCAAACCTGTGCCTTCTATATCTCTTGCACTGGCCGAAGGATTCTTTACCACTGTGCCACCTGGGAAGCCCTAATTTAAAATGCTTAATTATATCAAAGAGATCAGTAAATTCTAAAAAGAAAAAGGAACAGGAGCAACTGAACCTCATTGTATATCAAGTTGGTGGCAGAACCATCCTGAGAATCATTATTTCAAGTAAATTTAATAGTATTTTGGCTGTTCATCCTTAATGAGATATATACTCATTATATCTGGAAGGGGGGGAAAGATGTATTCCACAGACTTACTTTTAGTATTAATATTATCCAGATATTATTATCTGGATATAGTAGGTAAAGAAGTTATATGTGGTGAAGGAATCATATTGATATCATTAGCACTCAAGATTTGGAGCCTAAGAGATAAACTTTTTAAAAATAAAAAATGAAAATGCTGGGAATTTAGAGCTCTGAGCTCGTCACTTTTCTTTCCTTGTCGTTGCCAGCACCCTTAGAAGCAGCCGATCAGCTGCATCATCCTCCTTCATTTCACTAAGATGCTCTTTGACAGCAAATACTTGATCGCTTGGAGCCTCAGCTTCTCTAGGTACTTGGTTATGAGACTCTATGGCTGGTAGTTTGTTTGTTGGTTTATGGCTGCCCCAGGTCTTTGTTGCTGTGGCAGGGCTTTCCCTCCTGGCAGTGAGCAGGGCTTTCTCTCTGTTGTGGTGCTTGGGCTTCCCATTGTTTTGGCTTCTCTTGTTGCGGTGCACAGGCTCTATACGTGTGGGCTCAGAGGTTGCCACTTGCCAGCCCTAAAGTGTGGGCAGTGTCAGCACACAGCCTTAGTTGCCCCAAGGCATGTGGGATCTTCCCCAACCAGGGATCGAACCTGTGTTCCCTCCATTGGCAGGGAAGTGCCAGCTAATAGTGCCACCATTTGCCATGGACTGCAAGTATCCCCTTTAGGACTGAAAACAGATCATTATTGCCTTTAAATCCAGTCAGACTAGAGAATGAATTTAAAAAACTCACCTTAATATTCTATTCCTCGGGAGCCAATCTCGTATCAATCTGTGTCTGAATCAAACCACCAGTTTACAGGAAATGAAGGGTTAGAGGAAAATATTTAGAAGCACTGCGAGAATCCAACCAGCCATATCCAGAATGTGAGAAATTCTGCAGGACACATGAGATGGTTTCTTCAATAAATGGTGTAAAAAGAGGTGGGTGGGGGTAGGAACTACAATAGATTAATGGGACGTAAGAAGAGTGTAGAGTGTGGGTTTCTTTGTATCTTGATTCAAATCAGCCAAATAGAAATAAAGATTTTTAAGATAATCTGGAAAATTTGAACACAGACTGGGTATTGGATGATAATAAGAGATTACTTTTTAAAAAAATTTTATTTGTTTTCACTTGGACTGCTTTGCAATTGTTTTGGTCTCTCCCTTACATCAGTATGAATCAGTCATAGGTATCCCTATGTCCCCTCCCTCTTGAACCTCCCTCCCACCTCCCATCCCATCCCCCCACTCTAGGTTGTCACAGGGCACTGCTTTGAGCTGCTTGTGGTATAGAGCAAATTCCCACTGGCTGTTTTGCATATGGTAATGTATGTATTTCAGTGCTGCTCTCTCAGTTCATCCCAGGGCCGAATTCGTCCTAGGGGCACTCTCTCCTGCCCCTGCTGTGTCCGTGAGTCTGTTCTCTATGTCTGAGTCTCTATTCCTGCCCTGCAAACAGATTCCTCAGTACCATTTTTCTAGATTCCATATATATGCACTAATATATTTGTTTTTCCTCTTTCTGACTTACTTCACTCTGTATAACAGGCTCTAGATTCATCCATCTGCTTAGAACTAAGATTTGTTCCTTTTAATGGCTGAGTGATATTCCAATGTACATATCACAAATTCCATTGTATGTACCCACAACTTTTTTATCCATTCATCTGTTGATGTACATCTAGGTTCCTTCCGTGTCCTGGCTATTGTAAACAGTGCTGCAATGAACATTGGGGTACATGTGTCTTTTTCAATTATGGTTTTCTCATGGTATATGCCCAGTAGTGGGATTGCTGGGTCATATGGTAGTTTTATTCCTATATATACTAAGGAATTGCTTTCAGTTGTATTAGGTGAGATGATGAAATTGTGGCTCTACCAAAAAGAAAGTTCTTAGCTATTAGCTTTACATACTGAAATATTTATGGTTGTGATGGTATAATGTAAATACAAGATTTGTTTTGAAAGACTCATAAGAAAAAGTGTGTGATGGGGCTGGGTATGTAAACAAGTTTGATGAACTCTTGATAGTGATTAGAGCTGGATGCTGAGTACTTAGAAGATTAATAATATTATTCTCTTTGTTTTGAATTCTGCTTGAAACTTCCCACAAAACATTTAGATAACAATATTGAATTAAACTAAATTGTTTCTGTTTCTTGTGAAGGTTCTGATCCTAACATGGGCTCTCTTGTTGTTAAAAAATAAGAATAAAACAGATTATTAGCAAGTGACGGGTGTTAGCAATTTACTAGCTCCAAACCATGACTTTCTCCTCCGCATGATCAGAAGGCTTGGAAAAATATTTAAAGCAAAATAGTTTATTTACTCTGTGGATTCAGTGTAGTTTCATGCAAAAAGTAATCTTCAGGACAAAAAATGGTCTGTGTCCCACCTTGAGAAGCTCTGGTATTATAAAGTGAATCCAGGACTCAGGGCAGGAGGCCTGGGTTCTAATTCTCACTCAGTACTGTCTCACAGGAAGTTCCCTTGCCTTGGGTTCTTCTCTGTAAAATGGGAGAAATCAGGCTAAAAGATCTCAAGGATCCCTCCAATTATGTCATGCTGTGATTTAGTAAATGATCAACGTGTCTAACAACTCATTCAATCATTCAACAACCGATTTTTTCAACACCTGCTATTGATGGTTGTTTATGCTGGGATGAGCCTGGACATAGTCTCTGCCTTCATAGAGCTTACAGTCTAGCTGTAATTGGCTATTTCCAAGAGAATGTCAATTATTCTGAAAAATAGACAGTGGTGTATTGACACATTTTGGAAGGAGCCTGATCATTTTCTCCCAGGTCTCCTGTCTACTCAAATCCTGACTCTTCCTCCCCAAACTGCCTGCATTTCAGAACAGCTGCTGCCTCTGAGACCAGGAGATGCAATCCTCTGAGTGCCTAGGTAGGGGGGTTGTTCTTATCCTGAAGCAGAGTCTTCCCTCCCCACACAGGGGCTGAGAGTGGGGAGAGGGATGGGCCAGGGGAAAACTCGGGTGCAATAAAATGGAGAAAGTGTCAGTGAAGGCAGAGGGGTAAAAGGTACCAGCCCGCTGCTTCCCTTAACCTCACTGCAAGTGCTAGAATAAAGATACCACACTTGCCCATTCCTCTGCAGGGAGATAACATAACGAAGTGTCACTACACCACTTTTTAACTAACCCATCAATGGGAATGTGTCAATAGGAATCCATCCAAAGAATTGTTTTAACCTTTCTACCTTCTCTGTGGATTAGGGATAAAGGTATCTATCCCCATAAAGCAATTAAGATCCAGGCAGATACTCCATGTAAAAGGCTTAGCACAGTAATTGGAACATTTCACTGCTTCTCGTCCACTCCATGCATTCACCAGACCCAGAAACAACTCTCTAGCTTGCCTAGCTTTCCTGGAGTATAACTGTCTTTTGTTTATTTTATTTTATTTATTTTGGAGTGTAACCTTCTTGTTGATTATCTGTGACCCTTGCTCTCAGTCTCCCTTTGGACCCAGAAAACCCAACTTTGGAACCCTGGTCATTCAATTTATGGCCCCTGAGTTGAACGACCCAAGCAGGTATCCTTGGAACACTCAAGAAATCAATCAAATTCTTTTCTATGAGTGTTCACTGGAATACTAATGACCATTAAGAACAGCCAGGAGGCTAGGATGGATCTGATCCTTCTTTTTCTTCCTAAAAGACTTTTCCAAATTCCCTTGGTAGACACACCCAGCCCTTGTCTCTATTAACACTAACCCCAGGCCAGTCCCATCACTTCATGGCAAATAGATGGGGGAAAGGGCATCACTGACTCAATGGAGGTGAATTTGAGCAGACTCCAGGAGATGGTAAAGGAAAGGGAAGCCAGGCATGCTGCAGGCCAGGGGGTTGCAAAGAGTCTGACACAATTTAGAAACCGAACAACAGCAGCAAGAGGCCGTTTCTATGTGCCTTGCTTTAATGTGCCCTAGTCTGTCTTCAGAATAGATCATTTTACCCTTGGTTTTAAAGAGGCATGTCCCAGTACCTCCATAACAATCCTAAACCCTTTAAAATTTATTTATCATCCAGTGGTTTCCCATCTCTCATGTAGTTAAGGCCAGACTTCTCAGCTCTCCTTCAAGACTATTCAACATCTGACCTCAACATATGCCATCATTTTTTATACAACTTGTACTTAATTCATACTTTAGTGATTATTCTCTGTAGACTGCTCACCTACTTTCTTGGTTTTTCCCAAGTTCAACAAATGCTTATTGGACTTTAAACAAAACCGTTCCCTTTCTGTATAATCTGTTAGAAATTTCAGATGCCTCCAGGCATATGTTAAGATTTGGTTAAATAGCCCAGTTTAACACAAGAGGGAGGAATGGAGCCTTACTGAACTGGAGAGTATCTGGTCTATAAAAGACGTTCAAATTTAAAACGCTATGAACAAAGTCGTCACCAAACAAAACCCATCTGTTGGCCTAGAACCTTCAGAAAATCATTGCTATCAATTTATCCCCAATTCCAAATGAAATTATACACAGACTTTCAAAATATTAACAAATAACAGTAGTGTTTTATCACTGTAAATTTATTTTCTGATTTTAAACATTGTTTTGGGAATTTCCTAGAGGTCCAGTAGTTAAGACTCTGGACTTTCACTTCCGAGGACCCAAGTTCAATCCCTGGTCAAAGAACTAAGATCTACAACCTTCTCAGTGGCTTGGCCAAAATAAATAAATAGCTAAATAAACATTGTCTTATCTGTTTGTGAAAGCCAGTCAACATGAAGAGCAGGCACTGATGATCACAAGAACTTAAAACTGGGATTTAGGTTTCAATCATAGACTTCAATCAGCCTCACAGCCAATTCATTGAATAATGTATTTTTTATGCCATAATATTGAGAGAATATCAATTTATAGATACATAGTTGAAAATGTCAGTTTTTAAACAGCTCACTTTGAAACACAGAATATTTTGCAGTTAAACAGAATAACTCTTGAGATTCCCTTGGACAGCAAGGAGATCAAACCAGTCAATGCTAAAGGAAATCACCCTGAATATTTACTAGAAGGACTGATGCTGAAGCTGAAGCTCCAATATTTTGGACACCTGATTCGAAGAGCCACCTTACTAGAAAGATCCTGATGCTGGGAAAGATTGAGGGCAGGAGGAAAAGGGGGTGACAGAAGATGGATGGTTGAATGGCATCACTGACTCAATGGACATGAGTGTGAGCAAACTCCAGGAGATAGTGAAGGACAGGGAGGCCTAACGTACTGCGGTCCATGGGGTCACAAAGAGTCAGACACAACTTAGCAACTGAACAACAAACAGAGAATAAAGGAGAAGCTTGATTCCAAAGTCTACACACACCAAAAAAACTTAACCTGATAGTTAATCCCTGATATTTTGTAGACTCCTCTTTCTCAGAAATAGAAACACTGATTTTTAACTGAATGTATGATGAACAGACTTAAAAACTGAATTTCCTCAAGTTCTTTGCAGATAGATGTGGTCATATAACTAAGTTCTGGCCTAACAATGTACATAGTAGTGTCATATGCCACTTTGGGGAAATGTCTTGCTGACAGAATGCAATTGGGGTGGGTGGAGCTTAAGCAGCCACTTTGGAACACAACATTTAAAGTGTGGCAGAGCAGCAAAATAGAGTGAGTCCAGGTCTCGCATGACCATGAAGCTGTGGAGTCCTATCCCAAGGAGAGAGGTATGGGGCCTTGCACCAAGGCCACCGAAGTGGAGACCACCACCAAGGTTACCTCTGAAGCTAACCCTTTGTAACTATTGCCAAAGCCCCCTTAATCATCACCAGCAAGCTTCCTGACCCCAAATTGGGCAAAAATGCCCACCTTGGTACTTACCCTATAGTGCTCTAACAAATCACCTAATGCCACCCTTCCAGCAGGAATTTTCTGTCTTGAGATTATAAAAATTGACTGCTAACCCGAGAAAGGGCTTTCCAGGTGGCGCTAGTGGTAAGGAACCTGCCTGCCAATGCAGGAGACGTAAGAGACGTGGGTTCGATCCCTGGGTCAGGAAGATCTCCTGGAGGAGGGCATGGCAACCCTCTCCAGTATTCTTGCCTGAAGAATCCTGTGGACGGAGGAACCTGGTGGGCTACAATCCATAGGGTCACAAAGAGTCAGAGGGGACTGAAGCGACTGAGAATGCAACCCACGAAAAAAGCCTCAGCTCTCTCTTGAGCCAGCCCTCTGCTCTAACAGCATCCTGTTGGCTCTCCCTGGTCTGTCAGGAGGTCAACCTGATGCATTTGCAGAACCCTGATTATCTCTGCTCCCTGCTCTTAATAAACTCACTCCCTTCTGAAATACTGTGTGTCTGGAAATTCTTTTCCAGCCCACGCTCGGGCTGCCCTGACAGAAGCCAGAACTCCAGCCCTTGATAACTTGCTTCCAAATTTTGTTTGTTTGAGGGCAGAACATATTTCTGTGTCATTTAAGGCATTGCTATTTTTTAATTTGGTTTTTGATACTTACAGCTGAAACTGATACAGAAAATTAAACTGTTGATGGTCTTGAATGGGTTAAAATTTGTTACCTAACACTTGTAATTGCGCCTGTTGTTCGTTAAGACGTTCAAGTGAACCTAATATCTAAAATAGCTGATGGGGAGCAGAATATGCCACTCCAAAATACGAAGGATGATTCTCAAACGTTTGGTCTTGAACCCTTTTATTGCCTTAAAAATTATTGTGAGTTAAATTTAAAAAAAAATTATTGTGAGGAGTTTCCTGGTGGCTTAGTGGTTAGGATTCTGGGCTCTCACTGCCGTGGCCCAGGTTCAGTCCCTGATTGGAGAACTGAGATCACACAAGATGTGTGGCATGGCCCCCAAAAATAAAAAAATTGTTGTGACTTTGAATAAATGTTTTATTTAGTTATATTTGTCAATATTCACTGTGTTAGAAATGAACACTAAGACCTTTTTAAAGAAGAAGAATATACAAACACACAGCCCGTTAGGTATTAGAGCAAAACAACATCTGGAGCCAACACATCATGTCCCCTCTAGAAAACTCCACTGGATCCTTGGGGGAGAATGAGAGTGAAAGAGGCAAATAACATCTTAGTGTATTACGAACACGTAGTTTGGAACTTGTGGACCCTTAAAGGGACCTCCGGAACCCTGGGGCCCCACTTTGAGAGCCACTGATCTAAAATATGGTTTTTCCTGTGGTCAGGTATGGATGTGAGGGTTGGACTGTGAAGAAGGCTGAGCGCCGAAGAATTGATGCTTTTGAACTGTGGTGCTGGAGAAGACTCTTGAGAGTCCCTTGGACTGCAGGGAGATCCAACCAGTCCATTCTGAAGGAGATCAGTCCTGGGTGTTCTTTGGAAGGAATGATGCTAAAGCTGAAACCCGTACTTTGGCCACCTCATGCGAAGAGTTGACTCATTGGAAAAGACTCTGATGCTGGGAGGGATTGGGGGCAAGAGGAGAAGGGGACGACAGAGGATGAGATGGCTGGATGGCATCACTGACTCAATGGACATGAGTCTGAATGAACTCCGGGAGTTGGTGATGGACAGGGAGGCCTGGTGTGCTGCGATTCATGGGGTCGCAAAGAGTTGGACACGACTGAGCGACTGAACTGGACTGAATTGATCTAAAATATGAAATTTCAATCAAATATTTGGGGAAGCTGGACATACCTTCAGTGACTGAAGAATCTCAGAACCGGATGGCGCCTAAGGTTCAGCAGTAGACAGTTGCTGGGGTCTGGGGGCTACCAGCACCCACTTTCCTTTCTTTGGGCACCATGCCTTGATTTCCCTCTTGGGCAGTGACACCTTCTTCTGCATTCTCAGTCCATTTTAGAGAAAGAGGGTGTGACTAGGCTAATTCCCAACAGTCGGGCAGTAGGAATGAGGAGAGGAGAGAATCTGATGGGGACAGGAATGGTTTAATTACTTATTACTTAGCATTCCAGGCTCCGTGATAATAGTGACTGTTTCATGGAGGAACACGAGGTGGAAGGCAGGTCTCTAACAAAGGATCTGGTGTTTTCCTCCTGGGCTGGACTAGCAGTGGGTGTGAGATCCAGAGTAGAAACAGCCTCTCCAAGATCACCCTGGGAGGCCCATATGAACAGGAAGCCAACGTGAGAGAGACGGAGACCCATCCTGGGAGACTGGTCTGAGTCCCTAAACCAGCCCAGGGCAGCCATTGCTATCTGTCTGCTCTTCTGCTTAATCTGAAGACCCTCTGTTTAGCGCGGGGAGCTCTCTGTCCATGTCCAGCCAACACACCAAGCTTCCTAGACCTCCTTACAATGAAGAGAGAGGGCATGTGACCCAGGGCTGGTCAATGACTTGTAGGTAGGTCTGTGCCCGGAAGCTTCTGGGGAAACTTGTGATAGGAAGGAGCCTTTGCTCTTTGTCCCTGTCTTCTCAGATTGCAGGCATGAGAGATGAGAAGGGGAGCAGCAGGGGAGAGAGAGGCACCAGGAAGGCTGCCAGATGGAACTGGTTGCTTTACAGAGTGAGGCAAACGTGTTTGGATGGAAACATCTGTGACACCCAGCCGCCTGCGATCCCTACAGGGTAGACAGCCCTGCTCCTGGCCTTCTGTTTACAGGAGCCCGTCGAGTCCCTTTGGGGCTTATGCTGCTTCGGCTTGGGGGCTCTGTCCCTTTCAGGAGAAAAAGTCAGATTTCTGGCTCTGAGGAGATCTTGTGTTTACTCAAGCGGGTGGCTAACCTCTTCTACAACGTGAGCCCCAGCCGTAGCTTTAAGACAAGAGAAGATGATATTTGTTACGTGGCAGAGGAGAATCACCCTGTGGTTTCAGAGGAACAGTGGAGCAGGGGGGTGAGAGAGGAAGAAAGTCCTGGGAGAGGGCAAAGAGCAACCTGAAGGAGAGCAGAAAACGTGTCCCAGCTTTGGAAAGGAACTGAAACAGCGTCTGGGGCCACTGTCTGGGTCATGCACATAATTCTGATGACTCTACAGCCAAGCTATGTAGGGGAGGCTCCTCCAACTTTTAGCAAACTGCAGTTGGCCCTCACACTCCTGAGACATGTGAAGAACTGCCTTCTTTGGGGGCTGGGCCTCTCTGTTCTGGACTTTTCCTCTTTCCTGGGGAGGGTCAGGGAGAACAAGACTTCATGTGAGCACGTGCCAACTTTACAGTCAGAAAATCTGAATCGATGTCCTGATTATCTGCACCAAATTGCTGGGGATCTTGAGCATTGCATTTCATTTCTGGAGACTCAGTTTCTTCCTGTGTAAAATGATCATTGTAAGAGTCATCTCTTAGAGTTGTTGCAAGGGTTAGATGAGCTGGGAAGATGTAACATGGAAGTGCTACATAAGGAGTAACCGCTGGGGGAACCTGGTAGAGAGGATAGGGACCTCTGAGTATTCTTGCTGCTACCTTTGCAGCTTTTTATGAATCTATGATTATTTCAAAGTTAAAAGTTCTAAAAAAAATTCTTTTTTTCATTAATAGGAAGAAAGAGACAAAAATTTACAAGGCCAGGTGCAGGGTTTTGTATTTTCCTAGCAGTCGAGCAGTAGGAGTGAGAAGATGAGAGAATTTGAAGGGGACAGGAATGGATTGGTTAATTAGATTAATTAACTAGATCCTTTATAATGCTCTTAGAGATATAAAAGTAAAGATTATAGAGCTTTTGAATGACTGGTGATGGTGGGACTTTGTTTTCTTCGAACGTGGCTCTGTCCAGACTAGGCTGCTCGAAGCTTTGGAATTTTCCAGGGTTATGCTCTCACAGAGGCAGGTCAGCTATGCTGATCCCCTTTCATTGCTCCAGCCCCACCACCCTCGCAACAGGCTGCCCAGCCGTCCCAAACCCCACAACATTCCTCTCAGAAATGTGGTCAGAATCAGGAAATAATACCTTGGCCTCTGGGTCTTTCTAGAAGCTTCTCTAAGATACCAAGTCTTTCAGGCTCATGACCTCATCCCTTCCCTCCTGTGTCTCAGGAATGTATTAAAAGCCTCTGGTGCCGGAGGGCATTATATTAGCAAGTAATGTGCTTAGCTCAGAGCCTGGCACATAGAAAGTGTACATTAAATTCAAGCTATCTCAGTTGATGGAAAGCATCAGGACAAGTCAGTATGTGACCCAGCCCTGCTATCAAGTTGCTGATGGCTTTCAATAAATCTCTCAGCCTCTCTGGATCAGTTCTTCCTTCTCTGAAATAATAAAAGAGCTGAACCAAAAAATAGGTCCCTCTACTCTAAAGATCTCTGAAACTCTTGACAGAAAGTCTGAGCCATTCCCTGCTAAGAAACTGCCCTGGCTTTGAAACACTAAGTTATCAATGCCTCAGTAAACTTCACCTCCTCTAGGGAACTCCCAGCCCAAGAGGGAAGGCTACTGAATGACAGAGAGCTTTTCAAGATATTTGGCCGGGGCCATGCTGACTCAGAAGAAACAAGCAGTACAATTCTCAGTCCTGAAGGTAACAAGAAGTCCCCTGCCAGTCCCCAGAGAGAAAGCCCACTGTTAGCCCATGGAATGGGGCAGGGCTTTCATAGAATTCTAGAATGTCAGTGCTGGAAAATCTCTTAGGGAGTTTCTAGTTCAGGGGTTTTTAAGCCACATTCTGTGGGTGCTTCCACAATTCCACAAACTGTTAATATTCATCTCCTTTTGTATACCTCAAGCTGTATTTAAAACTGTGACTGAAAAACAACGAAGACACCAATATTGGTCACCTGTAACTTTCAACACATCAGAAATGAAAATTCATTAGTATGTTGTGGCAGAGTCCACTGATACTGTCCCCTAAATCTACCCTTCCTTCTTCTCTTTGTTGTGGAAACTACAGTTGGCGTGGGGGGGGGCGGGGGATAAACACCACATTTCCCAGCCTCCCTTGTAGCTAGGTAAGGCCATGTAATGAAGTTTTGGTTACTGGGATATAAGTAATGGTTGTGAGTGCTACTTCTGGGAGATTTTTTAAAGTGAGGATCTATGCTCTTTTTCTTCCCTTTTCTCACTGGCTGTAGTGTGGACATGATGCTGAAGCTCGGTCGGCTACCTTGGACTTAGAAGTCTCATGTTGAAGATAATGGGCAAAAACAGAGGAAGGATCTTGGGTCTTTGATGGTCATTTCATTTACCTGCCTGTTTGTGGCTCAGATGGTAAAGAATCTGCCTGCAATGCAGGAGATCTGGGTTCAGTCCCTGGGTCGGGAAGGTCCCTGGAGAAGGGAATGACAACCCACTCCAATATTCTTGACTGGAGAATTCCATGGACGGAGGAGCCTGGCGGGCTACAATTCATGGGGTTGCAAAGAGTCATCCATGATGATCATTTAGTTCTAACTTGATTATATTGAGTTCCTGGACTGTTTATCTCCAGACTTCATTTATATGAAAGAGACATATACCTCTGTCATATTTAAAGTGAAGTCACTCAGTCACGTCTGACTCTGCGACCCCATGGACTGCATCCTCTGTCCATGGGATTCTCCAGGTAAGAGTACTGGGGTGGGGTGCCATTTCCTTCTCCAGGGGATCTTCCTGACCCAGGTATTGAACCCAGGTCTACCTGCATTATAGGCAGATGCTTAATCCTGTCATATTTAAGCCACTTTTATTTTCTTATTGTTGTTGTTTTTGAGTTTTGATTTTGGTGCTTGGCTTGTGGGATCTTAGTTCCCCAACCAGGGATTGAACCCAGGTCCTTGGCAATGAAAGCACTGGACTGCCAGGAAATTCCCAAGCCACTTTTATTTTGGAGTTAGTGCTTGTTTAGTCTCTAAGTCATGTCCAACTCTTTTGTGACCCCATGGACTGTAGCCTGCAGGCTCCTCTGTCCATGGGATTTCCCAGGTAAGAATATTGGAGTGGGTTGCCATTTCCTTCTCCAAGGAAACCACCAGTTGTAACTACCACTCAGGTCAGGAAATAGAATTTTGCAGTCATACTGAAGAACTCCACATGCTCTGACTCAATCACAGCAACCTCTTTGCTCCTAAAAGCACAATATCCATAAGATGTTATGGAAAAATCCAAATGAACTTTCAGGCCAACCCAATATACAGGATAAAGTTTAAGACTTTGTTTGACCAAAGTCTTCCTCTGGTCAAAAGTTAGAAAATAATGGAAATAGTGTGACCACCTCGTTTTACAGAGGGAGAACGTGAGGTTCAGAGAGGGGAAAGGATTTTCTAATATCAATCAGGAAACTAGTGGCAGAGAAACAGACTTTCCCTGACACCTTAGCATTTCATTTGCTAATTCTTTCTAAGGGAAGGGACCCTCGATACAAGGTATCTGCCTTACCTAGTTACTCAAGGATAGGAAAGATTTGCAAATACAGCCTGTTTAGTACAGGACATTTCATCCTTGACCAGCACCAAACCTGGCTCTTTCCACTCAGACCTCAGGGCAGAGAGGCCGCTGGTGGTTCTCCCCAGATGGCTTTGCATTTTAATCTTGAAGGAGGCATCAGCAAAGGTGGAGTCACAGACACAGAGCCATGCAGTGGGGATGCTAACTGGATGAAGTGATCTCAGCATTTCTCAGAACCCAGCATAGGGCCTCTCTCCTATGGTTCTGTGTGCACCCACCCTGATACACAAAGGTCCTCAGAGAGCATTGTGGTATTGCTGAGTCTCTAGGACCAATAGGAGTGAGATACAGGCTGGAGCAAACCCGAGCTCTTCTGCCATAATCAGTCAAATGTTGCGACCTGCATGGGGCTACTCCCAAGTCAGAATTCCAGGGAATCCCTTGCGCTCATGAAAGTCAATTATGTTACACTGTGAAAAGTGCCCCTCATGCTTTCTTGTAGGGCCTGACAGCATCCCATATTGGCCAGGCTCCACAGTCCTCTCTCTCCTAGATTTTTGGATGTTTAAGGCTAGGCTTATTGGCTTCTGCCTTATCCTATGGATTAAAATTAGCAATCAATGTTTAGCAAAGATGTTATTATATATTCCGTGTTTGGGGGTAGAGTTGTGTTCTGAGGACTCCAAGTTTTGGAAACAACACAATCTCTCCTTTTGGAAAATCCATGAATTATGGTATTAGTATATTGAAGGCTCTGTGAATTCCCAGACTAGAGAATTTGGCTTGATTTTGACTGACCTAGCATTTCCCAGACTTTTTTGACTTCGGCTCTTATGTTTCACTGACACCATGGCAAATGATGCTGAGCCCCTTTGAGGGATAAAGGATGCATTAATACACATGGATCTCATATACAACATGGCTAGAAATGCACCCTTCTGGCCCATGTTGCTCATCTTTCTGGAAAAGTACAGAATTATCCCATATTCTGTAAAAACTCATTCCTAACAGAGGCAGTTATGGAACTGACCTCAACCTGCCTAGTCTGGGGTGGGTTCCCACTGCCTTGGCCTCAATGCCTGGCACCTGGCTTGTTGTGCCAAGATCCCTGGCCAGCCGGCAGCCACCCAGTGTGTGTCTGGGCTTGTTTTTCCTTCCTTTCCCTGCTCTTTTTAGAACACGGCTGAATGGCTCCAGTCTGCCGGCCCTTCTCCCAGCCAACACTGGACCCTCCAAGTCTGGCCAGCTCCTCTCCCACCCGCCTTGATAAACACCAGCTCCAAGCTGGGAACCACAGTGCCGGGCTGTTTTCCTCTGTCCTGCCCCACCAGGAAGCCTTCCCTTTGCCTGGGCTTCCTTCCTGGGGTCTTGGCTGCCCACCCATTTTTAACTCATTGTGAGCACAGTCACCTGAAGAAAAAGAGACTCTCAGGAGACCCAAGATGAAAGAGTCTTTAATCCTGTGGCTTTTGGAGTTTTGTTTTTAGCAGGAAAACCTTATTTTCAAAACAAATTATTGTGAAGAATTTACCAGTTTATAGAACAGGTAAATAAGAACATTTATGGCAGGCTTGTTTATTCCGGCAAAGCACTGGAAAGAAGTGAAATGACCATTGGGAGGGAATGGGTTTAATAAAATTATGGTGAAGTCATGCAGTGGAATATTATGCAGCCCCCTAACGACATGAGGCAGTTCCCAACAATAATGACAAAAGTACTAGGAAAATCCTTTCTCCATATGGAAAACGTTTGGTTGATAATTTAACTTGGGGGCAAAAATGAAGATTATCGCTCACATTGCTATAATGGACCAACTCCTATTCAAACTTGTCTGATATTTTTATGGTACTTAAATATGATGATCAAACATCCCAGTTCACCCAGAACTGAGGGGTTTCCCAGGACACAGGATGTTAAGCGGTAAAACTAAAACAATCTCAGGCAAGGAGATGAAGTCATTCTCCTATACTCAGCAAGTTAAGACTGTTTTAGAAAGAATAAGATCTTTACTAATTTTAGCCCCCAGTACATTCACAAATAAAATTGAACCAACATTTGTTTTATAAATAGAAGGGCAAAACTATGTGGATTAATAGGAAATGTGGAATCATTGTAAGATGCTGTGAAATGCAAAAAAAAGCCAAAGTACAGAACATTGTGCTAAGCATGTTCCCATTTTATATGTTTTCTCTCTTTTTCTCCTTTGTTTTTGCTAAAGTTCAGGGTCAGAGAGCAGTAAAGGATTTATCTGTATAATATAAAAATGAAGTTTATGACTTCTTGTCTATTTGTGTACCCCACTGTAAAATGGCTGGACTGATTCCTGCCAAGTTTTGAGAATATATTTGGGAGGGTCTGACTTAAAATATAGGCTTCCCGGGTGACTTAAAATACAGGTTGCTTGGCATACAAAATTTTCATTCTAGGGGTCCTTGGTGGTTTGGTGGTTGTCACTAAGTTGTGTCCAACTCTTGTGACCCCATGGACTGTAGCCCGCCAGGCTCCTCTGCCAATGGGATTCTCCAGGCAAGAATACTGGAGTGGGTTGCCATGCCCTCCTCCAGGGGATCTTCTGACCCAAGGATTGGACCTGCATCTCCTGCATTGCAGGTGGTCTCCTGCGCTGCAGGCAGATTCTTTACCAATAGCCACCAGCGAAGCCCCAGGGGTCCTTGGGGGGGATGTCACAGAGACAAGCAGTCTCCAGAGAAGCCGACTCTGGTTAACAAGAGAGGCCCACAAAGTCACTAACTGGAAAAGATGCACCAGATGGGTTCAGATCCACTGACAGAACGAAAAGCGGCTTCCAGTCAATGTCCAAAGTAAAGAGCCACAGGGCAGACTCTCCACATGGAAGGCCGTGGTGTGCAGGCTGCTTCCCATATGAGGAATGGGATCAGATGTCCATGCATGTGAGGATGATTGTTCCCAGTGGAGTTACTCTTTTGGATCTTAAAGCCTGCATTTGCAGACTATTCCGAAAGACGCTTATGAAATTGGTGATGATCAGTGTCCCCAAGGAAGAGAACCACAGATCTAAGATGAACTGGATGCTCATTTTTCATTGTATATCCTGTTGAACTGTTGGCAGTGTTTTCCATGTTTATATATCATCTTTTTTCTTTTAATTTATGAGCTATTACAAGCACACAAAGAAAGTTTAGAGAATAGTAAATCAACATCTTTGTATGTACCTGCTGGCTTTAACAAATTTAATGTTTTGCCATATATGGTTGTATAGAAAAGCTTATAGTTTTCTTCCTGTCTTTCTCCTTTACTGTCACACAGAACACTTTCTTTTTTTTTTTTTTGCCAATTTATGTTTGAAATATAATTGATTTACGACGTTGTGTTAGTTTCAAGTCCACAGCAAAGTGATTCAGTTATATAGATATATATATTCTTTTCCAGGCTCTTTCCCACTATAGGTTATTACAAGATATTATTGAGTATATTTCCCTGTGCTATACAGTCAGTCCTCGTTGTTCACCTATTTTTTTCTATGTATAGTGGTTTGCATCTGCTAATCCCAAACTCCCAATCCCTCACTCCCGCACCTACCCTCACCCTTGGCAACCGCATATCTGTTGTATATATCTGCGATTATGTTTCTACTTCATAGATATGTTCATTTGATATTCATTTTATTCTTATATATTGTTCATTGTAGATTCCACATGTAAGTGATAGTATATGGCATTTGTCTTTCTCTTTCTGATTTTGCTCAGTATGATAATCTCTTGATTCCTTTATGCTGCTGCAAATGGCGTTATTTCATTCCTTTTTATGGCTGAGTAATTTTCTGTTGTGTATATATTCCTCATCTTCTTCATCCATTCATCTGTCTATGGACATTTAGATTGTTTGAATATGTCTTGGCTATGACTTGTGAATAATACTGCTATGAACATAAGGGAACATGTATCTTTTTGAATTATAGTTTTGTCTGGGTATATGCTCCGGCGTGGGATTGCCGAACCATATGGCAACTCTGATTTTTTGAAGAACCTCCATGCTTTTTCCAGAGCTACATGAATTTACATTTCCACCAACAGTGTAGGAGGGTTCCATTTTCTCCACACTCTCTCTAGCATTTGTATGCTTTTAAAAAATAACATTTATTTATTTATGGCTGCATTGGATCTTTGTTTCTGCACATGGGCTGCTCTCTAGTTGCCATGTGCAGGCTTCTCATTGCAGTGGGTTCTCTTGTGGAGCATGGGCTCCAGGGCTTCAGTGTTTGTGGTTTGCAGGCTCTGGAGCAGAGGCTCAGTGGTTGTGGTGCATGGACTCAGTTGCCCCATGGCATGTGAGTTCCTAGTCCGGGACCAAGGATTGAACCTGTGTCCCCCGCATTGGTAGGCAACCACTGGACCACCGGGGAAACCTCTATACTGTAGACTTTTTAATGATGGCCAATCTGACTGGTGTGAGGTGGTTAATCTTAACAAATAAGAGGATCAGTCGTTTTTTATTTTATTCTTTAGTTTCATCGTAGCATGTGGGAACTTAGTTCCCTAATTAGGGATTGAATCCATGCTTCCTGCAGTGTAAGCATGGAGTCTTAACCACTGGACTACCAGGGAATTCTCAAGAGAATCAATCTTGATAGAAAAATGCTGGGGGCCTGGAACCTCACCATCTATTTCTCTTTCCCCTGAAGCACCTGTAGGAACCTTGGGTTTCCATAGAACACAGTGTGAAATTACTGATCTAGTCCATGGATTGATAAAATTCCTCTGCAAAGGGAAAGATTGTAAGCATTTTAGACTTCGTGGACAATCTCTGTTGCAACTATCCAACTCAGCCATTGTAGTGAAGAAGCAGCCACAGATAATACATCCAAGATGAAAATGTGTCCATGGAAACTACTTAGTGAAAGAAGCAGGTTACAAAACATCAGCACCAATAAAATTATTAAAATGATTATTGAGGGCTTCCCTGGTGGCTCAGTGGTAAAGAATCCCCTTGCCAGTGCAGGGGACATGGGCTTGATCCCTGATCCGGGAAGATCCCACATGCAGCAGGGCAACTAAGCCCGTGCGCTGCAATTACTGAGCCTGTGCTCTAGAGCCCAGGAGCTGCAACTACTGAGCCCACAGCGTCCCAGAGCCCACGCCCTGCAACAAGGGAAGCCACTGCAATGAGAAACCTGTGCACTGCAACTAGAGAGGGTTAAATAAATAAACTAGTGGGTTAAATAATTTGCCAGTAAGATATGGAGCTGGGATTTAAATGCACACAGTCTAATTCCAGAGCCTGAGTTTTGAAACACTACAGTATATTGCCTTTTATGTTTACATATATATGTATATGTTTATGGGACTTCCCTGGTAGCTCAGTGGTAAAGAATCTGCCTGCAATGCAGGAGATGCATCAGATGTGGGTTCGATCCCCGTGTTGGAAGGATCCACTGGAGGAGGATTTGGAAACCCACTCCATTATTCTTGCTTGGAGAATCCTGTGGACTGAGGAGCTTGGTGGGCTACAGTTGCAAAGGGTTGGACATACTGAGCAATTGAGCATGCATGCACATAAATATTTACATAAGCACCAAAAAGATGTAGAAAGAAATACACCAAAACGTTACACAGACTTTCTTCATCATGTAGAGATTATAATGCAGGGAGTGAATTATGAATAAGATGGTTTTATTTCTGTATCATCATCATAACTTAGATATTTCCATTATGAGGCATTAGGAGTTTTTCTTTCTAAAGAGCTGTCCAGTTCTAACATTCTAGAATTCCTCAAGGCCTCTGCTACCTCTGGAGTTTTGTGTGTGGAGGAGGCAGAGGCAGGAGGTGGTGATGGAAGGGTCTGGGAAGCTTGTCTCACAGCGCTGGAGGGCATTTGAAGCTCTTAGAGGTTCTGGGCTGCTTCCCCAGCCTCTAACCTTCCACCTCTCCTTCTAGCCCTTCCTACCATCTCAGTGGCTTTTCTGGCCTCTTTAATTGCCAGGAACACAGAGGGAACCACAGCTTCTGTTTAGACCAGGAAAAAAAAAAAAAAAGGAGTTAGATACCCACCAGTGGCTGCTTAAGGGAGGATGGTTTCCAAACTGGGCCCTGGGAGTGGCAGTGACTGAGCAGGGGAGGGGTCAGGTCTGAGATGGGCAGCGGCCTGACCGGGTAGCCTCAGGCCTGTTATGGAGCCATAGGATTCAGGAACCCACTCCCCAAAATGTCAAGCGGAGTGGGGTAGGGGATCCGCTTCCAAATGTGCCGGGTGCCATGAACCATATGGGTGGGCCTAGGAGCAGTGGGGGCCCAGGGCTGCTTGGCCCTCTTGTGTTTTCTGGGCTTCCACTATCAAAAGGGCATCAACAAGGACTTCCCTGGAAGTTCAGTGGTTAAGACTCCATGCTTCCACTCTAGGGGGCACAAGTTGGATCCCTTGTCAGGGAACTAAGATCCTACCTGCCCTGAGGTACAGCTAAAAAAAAAGGGGGGGGGCATTAACAAGGAGGCTGGTGACCAGGTGGTCTGATGACTCCAGCTGTGTTCCGGAGGAAGAGCTGAGGGGGTGGGCCAGGTGCCACCATGGGGGTGCTGGACTGACGCCTGAGTATCATGATAAACCTAGCCTCCATTGTGAGAAGTGCCAGGGAAGTGCATGTGGGCTCAACACCAGAATTTCCCCGCCGCCCAGAGCTGTCCGGAGTTGAGCCAGTTGCTTGTAGAGCTCTCTCTCAGGGCTGGTGTGCAGGCCAAGACTTGGGGGCACACCACTGGGGGGAGGCAGGGTGGGGAGTTGTGTGGATATTGGACTGGACAACCAGCCATCTTCTTCCCCAAACCCTGCAGTGATGATAACAGTAGCCAGGCTGAGCACCCACTGTGTGCATGCATCACCTCATTTCACTGTGAAAAAAGGCATAGTTATTATTTTACAGATGAGAAAACTGAGATCCCGAGGACAGTTAAGCAACCTGCCCAAGCTCATGCCATCAGGAAACAGCCAGGCTGGCACTGAACCCATCTGTTTGTCTGCAGAGCCTGCATTCTCATCTAAGATCCAGCTGGCTTCTAGCTGTCTGGGGATTTTTAGTCCTAAAAGGACTAGGATGCTAGGAGCCCAGGATGAGCAGACCAGTGGGGGATAACATCCTTGTTTCCAGAGGCTTTGATATTCTCTTTCAAAGTTCTGACTGGCAGTCATGAGACCTGCAGAACTTTCCCTTCCTGGGGAGCAGATAAGCACTCTCTCATCCACTTAAACAAAGTGACCACAGCCCCGAAAGACATGGAAATCTAAAAGCAGCTCTGCGGGACACTCCCCAGAAATTACAGGCTTGTGTTTTTGAAGAGACCATCCCTAATTAAAGGAGAATGCCACGGAGAGGGCTGTGACCTGAACAACCACCACTCTCCTCCTACTCAGCGCAATGCTTGAGGGTCCATTTTTCCTTCTCGTAGTCTGCAGGGTTGAAAGGACCCAGATCTGTAGGTCTGCAAATTCTAAGTTTTCAAACTTCAAATTGTATAATGGTGAAACTTTTTGTTCAAAAGACTTGATTTGTGGAATGCCGCCATCAAGTATTAGGCATTCTTATTTCAGTCTCAGAATCTTACGTAAGCCACCTTATATAATCTCACAATAGCCAGCTGAGGTAGATATATCATGATCCCCATTCTACAGATGAGGAAGTGAGTTGCACAAAAGAATCCATTAATTTCCCCTCAAGGCCATGCAGTTAGTAAGCAGTGGAGGTAGAATTTGAACCCAGATCTGCTCAAGTCCTGAGTGTGGCTCAATACCTTGGCTGTAGGAGGGAGCTGGGTAGGTAAAACTGTATGTCAAGCTGCCTTGGTTTGGCATCTGCCTTGGTTTGGCATCTGCCTTGGTTTGCACACTCCTGTGTCCTGTGGAGCCGCTGTGGAACCTGGCCAGCACCAGAGAGTAGTTTAAAAAACTGGAAACAGGTCCAGTGTCCATCAGCGTTGAATGAATAATACTTTGTGGTATGGCCGTACAATGGCATACTACTCAGTGATAGGAAGAAATAAACTATTGAGACCTCAATAACATGAGTGAATTTCAAAGTCACTGTGGTGAGTGGGAAAAGCCAGACAGAAATGAGTCTATTCTGTGTGACTGTATTTTTATAAAAGTATAGGAACTAAAACCTGATTGATAGTGGCAGAAAGCTGATTGGTGGTTACTTGCGGGTGGAGGGAGGGGTGGAAGGATTACCAAGGAGTCTGATGAGTGTTTCCCAGGTGATAAACATCACTCTCTTGATTGTGGTGATAGGTTCATGAGTGTGTCTATATATCCTTTAACAGTATATATAGGCTTAAGTTGTGTGCCATTTATCAAATGAAGTTATACCTCATTAAAGTTGTTTAAAAAAAAAGTCAAAAACTTGTATTTAACAGGAGACATGGATAGATGACTTGTTCAAGCTCGCTCAGAGTCGAGGGGCTCCCTCTGTGGACCCTCTGCTGCCCTCTCCCAAGTCCAGCCACTGGACTCTGCTGGGGCTCTGCCTCCAGCACCATAGGGCCTGTGTGGCTTCTCTCCAGCCCTGGGGATGTCAGCACTGGAAAAGGTAAGGCTTTGGCCATGGAGGACATGGGGGGAAGGTGCACAGAGGCAAAGGTGACGGGAGCCTGGAATAGTGAGCCCCAAGAGGGGCTCCAGACTGCTGTATTCACACAGGGACCTTTTACAAAAATATAAACCTGCTAAAAGGATCAGATCAGGTAATTTCTGCCTCTGTAAGATTAACTCAAAGAATGCCTCCTACACATCTACCATGTCTGAGTCGAGCCTGTCCTGGTCCACTGTCTTACAGGGACCAGATAAAAATGAATGTCATATTATTAGAGACATGCAGATCAAAACTACAATGAAATATCACCTCACACCAGTCAGAACGGCCATCATCAAAAAGTCAACAAACAATAAATGCTGGAGAGGGTGTGGAGAAAAGGGGAATTTCTTGCACCATTGGTGCAAATGTATATTGATACAGCCACTATGGAAGATGGCATGGAGATTCCTTAAAAAACTAGGAATAAAACCACCATATGACCCAGCAATACCACTCCTAGGCATATACCCTGAGGAAACCAAAATTGAAAAAGACACACGTACCCCAAAGTTTATTGTAGTACTATTTACAATAGCTAGAACATGGAAGCAACCTAGATGTCCACTGATAGATGAATGGATAAAGAAGCTGTGGGATATATACACAATGGAAGATTACTCAGCCATAAAAAGGAATGCATTTGAGTCAGTTCTGATGAGGTGGATGAACCTAGAGACTATCATGCAGAGTGAAGTAAGTCGGAAAGAGGAAGATAAATATCGTAAACGAACACATATATATGGAATCTAGAAAGACGGTACAGATGAATCTATTTACAGGGCAGCAGTGGAGACACAGAACAGTCTTATGGACACGGGGAGAGGGTATGGGAGGGAGAGGTGTATGGAGAGAGTAACATGGAAACTTACATTACCATATGCAAAATAGATAGCCAATGGGAATTTACTGTATGGCTCAGGAAACTCAAACAGGGGCTCTGTATTGACCTAGAGGGGTGGGATGGGATGGGAGATGGGTGGGAGGTTCAAAACGGAGGGGACATAAGTACATCTATGACTGATTCATGCTAATGTTTGACAGAAAGCAACAAAATTCTGTAAAGCAATTATCCTTCAATTAAAAGATAAATTAAAAAAAAAAAGAATGACATAAACATAAGGGCAGGATGCACAATAAACAGCCCCCAAATAGCAGCCATTACACATCCAATCAAATATCCCCACTGTGCCTGCTTTCTGCACTGAGGGAACAGATGTGTGGCCTGATTGTTGAGGACAGGAAAGACACGTGGATGAAAAGCTTTGCCTCAGCCCTGAAGCTAGGAGGATAAATGCTGGGAGGGCCAAGAGGAGAGATAAATTACTTCCAGTTGTGGAGGTTTCCTGGAGGCTGTGGTATGCAAGGGAGGGAAAGGAATTTGTACGTGGAGACAGGCGGCAGGGGGAGGCGGGCGAGATCATTCCATCTGGAGGCAGTGTGAACAAAAGCAAGGCAGCTGGGAGATGCAGCTGGCTGCAGAGAGGGCTGGGAAGCCTGGGCAGGTGGGCTGGGGTCAGGCACTGGGGCAAGCATGGGGTGACATGTGGACACATTTGCTCCCCACCCCCCAACACACACACACACCCTGCTGTGAAATCTCATTGGCTCCCGCTGCTTGGGGTGTTGAAGAGCAAAACCTAGGGTCTCAGCTGGAAACCTGGATTCCAGCAGGGAGTGATAGGGTGGAGAAGAATCAAAGGAAAGGAACTCCTCCAAGGACCACTCGCCCCAAGAGGCACCAATGTCTCTATCCTTGGGCGTTCCCAGTGGGCCAGCCAGCATCAACCAGGTCTCCTGGGAAGCTGTGAAAATGGAAAAACTCGTTTGTACTCCCAGAGTCCACAGAAACGGTCTTCAACATCTCCATGGATGGTCAAAGCCAATGAAGAGCGCCATCTTGTGGCCAAGACACCTAGATACCTTGAAGGCTGGGAGAGGCCCTGTGCCCCTAAGGGACCACAGAGGCAGAAATGGATGAGACTTGTTTTAAAACTCTCATAATGGGGCCAGAATTACACCAGCACACAGTTTAGAGCTGGCAGAGTTTTACTTAAGGCCCCTGAGGTGCAGATATTGTGCACTGCACAGACGAGGAAACTGCTTCTGGGAGAGATGAGGTGACTGGTCCAAGGTCACAGGTGGCCGAAGGCAGAGCCAGGTCTCACCCCAGGTCACTGATCAAAGCAGTGATGTGGTTCCCAAGACTTTTCAGTAGGAATGCCAGGTCAAAACTGCTCCCACAAGATGCCTTTTTTTTCTTTCTCTTACAATCACGCAGTGAAGTTTCCAGGATCTAAATGCTGTGCGATGACCTCATCTCGCCCCAATGGCTCATGGGAGATGTGCTTATGTATTCTTGCATTTCAAACATTTGTTTTAATTTCTAACATGGCATAACCCACATAACCATAAACTCTTTGAGACACTCAGAAATGTTCAAGCATGTAAAAGGGTCCTGAGATCAAATAGTTTGAGAGCTGCCGCTTTAAAGTATTTTTAAAAAGTAAATAAAGCTATACAAATGAAAACATCCCCTTTGTTTTGATATAACTGAATCAACTCCGTGAGGCATTAACTTTTAGGTTGACTGGGATTCTAGTTGCCATCTCTATAGATATTTGATTAATTAAATACACACCAAAAAAATGTACGTGTATAGAGAATGTTTACTGAGTGATTTCTAACTGGCAAGCACTCTCTAAGTGATTTACATGAGTCATTTAATCCCCACAACCACCATTTGCAAGAGATGCTGTTACATTTTATGCCTGTGGACATCAAGAGATTACTGGGAGATGTGGAGCTTAGACTCTATCCCAGTCTCTCTTTTCCCATTATTATGATACACAAGCACATCTTCCCATTATTATTCCCACTACCATACAATTTTACGTCCCTTAAATGCATTCACTTGACAGACAAAAGTTTTTCAACATATGGAGTCTAAGAAAGTAGTGAAAAGAAACAGGATCACCAACCTAACCCAACACCTTCACTTATAGATGAGGAAAAGTGAGGCCCAGAGAGGGTAAGTGATCTGCAAAAGCTCACACAGCCAAGATTCAGGATCCACTGGACCTGGGAGCTGTCAGAACGCCAACCCAAGGAAGCACTGTAGTTATTTCCTTCACAGCAACATGTGAGCGGCACAGCACAGCACGAAAGCAAGTGACAAGACCAGGCGAGAGACAGTATCGCCAGCAAAATCGGCTTGACTTTATTGCAGGGAAGCTACAGAGGAGCAGGGCAAGTGAGGGTCTCCGCAGGAACTACCATTGCTGAGCGGGATTGCCAGGTCCTAGGTCTGTCTGGAAGGCAGGAGAGGATCAGCGTCCTGGAAGAAATGAGAAGTGAGGTGGAACACTGGTGCCATCTGCTGTGCACATGGAGACACTACAGAAGCAGTAAAGATTCCCTAAGAGGCAGTTGCAGGGCGGGAAGTGGGAAACCCAGGTGCTGAGTAGGACTAGAACCCCATGTCCAGGCCTGCACGCCTCTCCTACAAGAATGCCTTGACCTTGCTAAGCCGATCACTGCTGAAGCCCTCTTCCAGGCTCTCCCAGGGCTGTTGGAGCTCTTCCTCTGTCTTGTTTCAACTTATACGGGGATGGCAACAGAAAAAAGCCATGAGCAAACAAATCTGCTAAGAGCCAGATGATCAAGGAGACCTCATAACCAATAAACATTCATCATCTGGTTCCTGAACCTGGCTTCGAATCAGTCACTGGGGAGCCTCTTAAAACAGATTCAGGGACAGATGCTGCCTGGTGTGTGGGAGTAAAACTGGCTTGATCAGTGATCCTCACCCAGTACTGTGGTATGAACCTCCAGGAGCCCCTTCATACTACACATTGTTACTGACAGGTGGGCAGACCAAACTCTATGATGCCTGAATTTGCTGTGAATACAGGGGTGGTGAGAGTGGGCCACGGATGAAATGATGGCAATGACTCGATAATTGATCTGGGAGGTGGGCATGTGGAGATTCATTTTACGACTCTATTTGCATAGTTTTTACAGTTCCTATAATTAAAAAAAAAAAGCTAAAATAGATAAATTAGTGAAAACTACTATGAGAACTATCTAGTCATTGAAAGGAATGAAGTACTGATACATGCTAAGCTTGAGTGAATCCTGAAAACATTATGCTGAGTGAAAGAAGCCAGACACAAAAGGTCACGTAACGTTTCCTTTTATAGGAAACATCCAGAATAGGTGAGTCCAGAAGGGCAGAAAGCAGATTTGTGGTTGCCAGGGGATGGAGAGAGGAGGCAGTGGGGAATGAGTGTGAGCTTAAATGGGTACAGGGAGTCTTCCCAGTGGGATCAAAGTTTTGAAATTAGAGTGGTGGTACAACACTCTGAATACACTGTAAAGGCCCATGAGTGGCACATATGACAATGGTCAGCTGAACGTTATGAGAATTTAATCTCAATTTAAAAAGAAGAGCCTACTATGAGAAAAAACACACATTAAGCTATACATGGTTTACAACTGGCAGGTATTTTTATTTATTCATTTGGCTGTGTTGGGCTGTCTTGGTTGCAGCATGAGGGATCTAGTTACTTGACCAGGGACTGAACTCAGGCCCCCTGCATTGGGCATGCAGACTGTTAGCCACTGAACCACTGGACCACCAGGGAAGTCTAGGTATTAATTTTTTAGTTAAAATTTACATGCTCAAGTCAGGAGTTTCCAATTCAGTATGTCTACACTGGGGCTCCCCCATGTGTGGAGCCACTGAGTAACTTTTCCCTTCCTCCATCCATCCTTGTCATAGAGACTTTTATAAACACAATCTTATACCCAATATAAAATAGGGCTACTTAGGTTAGATGGAGGGGCCCAGGGTCCCACCCTCCCTCCCAAAACCGCAGGGACACAGGAACCCCCATGATGAACACTGGTATGGTGGAAACATTGCTCTCCCTTTAAAAAGCATCCTTCATATTCAGAGGGACGTCATAGCAACCCCCACAAGGCAGGAAAGCAAGGTAGAGGTTACAGCCCCATTTTACAGGAGGGAAGACTAGGTCTCAGGAATAAAACAAAAATGTCCAAAGTCAGAGTGTGAACTGAGGGCAGAGCTAAAACCAGACTCCTGGAATACCGATTATTCACCCTGGGCTCATTCCTGAACATGGCTGTATCTGTGGGCAGAAAGGGGAAGAGGAGACAGGCACACCTGACATCTTGTGATCTGCGTGTGATGTCACCAGACACACAGGACATCGCCACGGCGCAGATTCCAACACCTACCCTTAAGAAGGAGGCTGCGGCTGAAGGTCACTGCCCTGGCCCGCCAGGCAGTTGGACACCTGACTTGCAGCCTGCTCCTGGCACTCATCTGCGTGAAGCTTTGGTCAAGTCACTTCCCTTCTCCAGGCCTCGTGTTTCCTGATTACAGTGAGAGCCCTGGCCGACATTAGGGATGTCGTGATTGTTGTCATCCACGCGTTAGAGATACTCAGGGCCGGTGAGCCCTAGGAGGGCTGTGCTCTGAAGGGTTCTGAGGCTGGGACTGGGCACAGAGGGAAGGAACGCTGCACGGATGACTGAAGTCTGCCCTGGCTCCACAGTGAAGGGTGCTGGCACAGTGCCACCGGCCTTTCTGGATTGTGTAAAATCAAAGGGAACAGCCAGCTTAAACACGCAGCTGTGGTTTTTGTTTTCACCTTGACAGCTTTATTGGGGGTACACTGTCATGTTATACACATATTTTAGTGTACAATGTGATGACCTGTAACATATCAGATGAATACACCCACATGGAGAAGGAAATGGCAACCCACTCCGGTATTCTTGCCTGGAGAATCCCACAGACAAAGGAGCCTGGTGGGCTACAGCCCATGGGGTCACAAAGAGTCGGACATGACTGAGCGACTAACACACACACACCCACATACCCTCACCAGACTGGTTTTCATTTTTCTAGAATTTCCATAAATGAAAGCATACAGTGTGTTTCCTTTCCTTGGCTTCTTTCACTCACTCCTTTTATATGTGAGATTCACTGGAGTTGTTGCGTGGACAATAGTATTCAATTATATGGCTATACCACAGTTTGTTTACTCCCCTAGTGATGGACACTGGGTTGTTTCCAGCTCTGGGCTATTACAAGTCAAGCCACTACCAGTATTTACAAGTCTTTGTATGGACAGTGCTTCCCATTTCTCTTGTGTAAATACTAGGCAAGGAATGGCTGGGTCATATGGTAGGCTTTAAGAAGCTACCAAACTGATCACACTGTTTCTGCACCAGTCTGGGCAAAGGGCATGTTTGGGAAGCTGACAACAGTTCCAAGTGGGGTTGGAAGCCAAGGTGAATTCACTTACCTAGTCAGTGAACAAAGCTCAGGGAGTACGTGAAGTATAACACCTCTGAAGGGACCCTTATATGACCAAAGTAAAAGACACACTGCCCAGGCCCAGATGCTTACACTTAAACCCTGTTGATCACAAACTATGGCCCAAAGTCACAGCGGGGTCCCCGGGATACATCAAGCAGCACTCGGTCTGCTCGTGGGAGACTGGAAGGAGTCCCTGAGCTTGTGGTTTGCATTGGGTAATGACATATTTGGTGGCCATGTCGGGGCCTCACC
This sequence comes from Capra hircus, assembly GCF_001704415.2. Taxonomy (NCBI): domain Eukaryota; kingdom Metazoa; phylum Chordata; class Mammalia; order Artiodactyla; family Bovidae; genus Capra; species Capra hircus. The sequence goes on along the minus strand of NC_030814.1, from coordinate 47,461,864 downwards.
CACCTGCCCATGCTGGTCCATCCTGCAGGCTGCTGGACGGGGCCTCTCTACTTGGGGCCAAGGTAGGAGACAGCCTTTCCTGTTTTCCCCAGGGTCTCCAGCAAAGTGTCCACGCTGTGCTCAGAGTTGATGCAGACCTTTTTGTTGGGCAGGTCAATGTCAAATTGAACTCCTGCAGAAAGTAGGGTGGGGAGGACAGACATGTACCCAGTCAGGCTCTTAAACTGTTCATCCCACTCTTTCCCTCTCCTCTAGACCAGGGATTGGCAAACTTCTGTAAAGGGCCAGAGAGCCTGTGGTTTAGGAACTGTGAGCTGCACAGACTCTGCCCCATCGTCTTCTGTAGATTGTTTGGTGGTGTTGTGGCTTCCCTGCTGGCTCAGGGGGCAGGGAATCTACCTGCAATGTGGAAGACCTAGGTCTGATTCCTGGGTTGGGAAGATCCTCTGGAGAAGGGAAAGGCTACCCGTATTCTGGCCTGGAGAATTCCATGAATTGTATAGTCCATGGGCTCACAGAGTTGGACATGACTGAGCGACTTTCGCTTTTGTGTCTGACTCTTTTGCGAATGCATGTATTGCAGCCTGCCAGGCTCCTCTGCCCATGGGATTTCCCAGGCAAGAATCTAGAGTGGGTTGCCATTTCCTTCTCCAGGGGATCTTTCCGACCCGCAGGGATCAAACCCATTTCTCTTGTGGTTCCTGAATTGGTAGGCAGATCTTTACCACTTGAGCCACCTGGGAAGCCCCCCATATTGTTTTACAAGCCTGAAAAAGTGTAAAAACCATTCTCAGCTATGCAATAACAGACTGTGGGCCCACGGGCTATAATTTGTCCATCTCTCCTCTAAATAAGGGCTGTAAAAAATTTTTTTTTTCTTAATTGCAAAAGTAATACAGACATACTTTTTTTTTTTTGCCACATTCTGTGGTTTGTGGGATCTTAGTTCCCTGACCAGGGATCGAATCTGTGCCCCTGCAGTGGAAGCATGAAGTCTTAACCGCTGGACTGCCTGGGAAGTCCCCAGACACACCATTACAAAAAAAAAGACAAGCATTTTTGAATATAATTTGAAATTGTAAGGACCCCTACTATTTCCTGCCTCAAGAATCACTGAACAATAGGGACCCATCCAGTGTTTCTCCTAATGGACAAATGAAAAGTCATTTTCCAAAGTGGCATCATACTCTGTAAACAAGTTACTTATATGTCACTTTCCAGTGTCCAGGATACCTTGCCATATAGAGACGTACTTCATTCTTTTTGACAGCCACACCATATCCCACAGTGTTACTGTATCACAGGGCTTCCCAGGTGGCCCAGTGGTAAAGAATCTGCCTGTCACTGCCGGAGATACAAGAGACTCAGGTTTGATCCCTGAATCAGGAAGGTCCCCTGGAGGAGAGAATGGCAACCCTCTCTGGTATTCTTCCCTTGAGAATCTTATGGACTGAGGAACTTGTAGGGCTACGGGCCATGGGATCACAAAGAGTTGGACACAACTGAGCAACTGTGCACACACACACCATCCATCTACTCAGTCCCCCTCTAAAAGACACTGAGGTTGCTTCCAATTTCTCACTATGATCAAAACAATGTAGACATACTTGAACATATCTTATAAAACTTGTGAAAATATTTCTATAACATGAATTCATAAAATGGAAAGTGTGGGGCAAAATATTGGTGTACTTTAAATGTTCACAGATTTTGCAGAACTGCCCTCCTAAAGAGCTGTGTCCATTTAAGGACCCTTGCTGGCATATGTGAGTAGGTACAAACGGGTCTTGTTGAAATAACAAAGGCAGAGTCCCAGGCTTGGCTTCACCACTGACTGGCTGGGTCCTGCCCATCACAGGCCCCAGTCTCCCCATTGGAACATGAAGGAGTTGGGGCCCTTGTGGGCACTCCAGGTCAAGTATGCCACTGATCTGTGATTCCTCATGCCCAGCACTGCTCATCTGTGGCCTGACTGACTCAGAAAACCCTTCTGACTCTTAAGTGGCCACCCAAGTGGGAATAGTAGTGAAAGGTGGGAGATACCTGCCCAAGCTCAGAGGTAGGTCCTCATGCACCAGTGAAGGGGCCTCAAAAAGCATATGGCACAGGATTCAGTCCTAACCTCTAACTCTGGACCTACTGGACACCAGGGGCTGAGGGCAGTGCATCCTGGCTATACTCTGGGTTTTGTCTTTTGCTTCAAAAGGGCCTCCCTCCTCTTTAGAGAAAATATTCTGGTGGCATCATAGAGCTGGAAAACACTCTGGGATCATCCGACCCAGTGGATTTCAAAGCTGTGTTTCTGGCAGCCCAGGTCCCCAGGCAGGTGTTCTGGAGCTGGCAAGAGTGAAAGCAGGCCGGCCCTCACTTCATCCAGACCTGCTGCTTGTATACAGGGGCTTCCGAGCAGGGTTTCACTCTTTTAAAAAAGAAAAAAAAATTATTTATTTTTGGCTGTGCTGGAACTCCGTTGCTGTGCACGCTTTCCTCCAGCTGTGGTGAGTGTGGGCCACTCTCCAGTCGCGGCGCCCAGGCTTCTCATTGCAGTGGCTTCTCTTGTTGCGGAGCACAGACTGTAGGGCACGTGGGCTCAGGAGTTGCAGTTTCCGGGTCTTAGAACACAGGCTCAGCGGTGCACGAGCTTAGCTGCTCAGTGGCAGCAGGACCTTCCCAGCCCCGCGCAGGGGCTGGACCCATGGCCCCTGCACTGGCAGGCATAGTCTTTACCCCTGAGCCACCAGGGAAGCCGTGGAGCGTCACCTTAAAGCATCCAGAGCAAAGCTAAGAGACTGACATTGCCATGCCACAGCTGGGGAAGGCCAGGCCCCAGAAGAGGAGGCCATGGTCCCACAGGAAGTTAGTGGCCAAGTTCTTTCCATTGTTTCAGATTTTTTCAAGTTCAGGTTCCAGTTTACAGTCTAGAAATTGCAGAAATTAGCCGTGGACTCACTATGAGACTCTGGGCAAGTCACTTCCCGCTCCGGGGCCTGGTGTCAACATCCCCATTCCACAGATGGAAAGTATAGCTAAGAGGACTGTTTTAAGTGCTAACAAGATGACAACCACATGAGAGCCCTTGGAAAACTGGGTGTTATTGTTGTGAGAGGTCTGATTCAATGGACATGAACTTGGGCAGGCTCCCCGAGATGGTGAGTGACAGGAAGGCCTGGTGTGCTACAGTCCATTGGGTTGAGAAGAGTCAGACATGACTTGATGACTGAACAGCAATAGTGGGAGTTGGGAGGAAAGTTTAAGAAGGAGGAGCCATATGAATACCTGTGACCAATTTATGTTGATGTATGGCAGAAACCAACAAAATATTATAAAGCAATTATCCTTCAATTAAAAATAAATTAAAAAAGAAAGAAAATTGGGTGTTTTATTATCCAGGGTTTTAGAAATGAAAATCTTAAAAGACAGATTGCCCCCAGGACTCTGATCACAACTCTGTCGTTATCTCATGGAACCCCAGGACCAGACCCTAGCCCACTCTGGGCCTCAGTTTCCGCAGATGAGAATTGAGGGGACTGGAGAATGGTTTTCTAAATAGACCCAAAAGAGGTGCTTTAGCACTTCTGCCTGGAAAATCCCATGGATGGAGGAACCTGGTAGGCTGCAGTCCATGGGGTCACTGAGGGTCGGACACGACTTAGCGACTTCACTTTCACTTTTCACTTTCATGCACTGGAGAAGGAAATGGCAACCCACTCCAGTGTTCTTGCCTGGAGAATCCCAGGGACGGGGGAGCCTGATGGGCTGCCGTCTATGGGGTCGCACAGAGTCGGACACGACTGAAGCGACTTAGCAGCAGCAGCAGCAGCAGCAGCAGTTCTGCCAGCATGACTGATTGAAAGTTTGTTTCTTAGAATGTTACAACTTTTAAAATCTTAATAGAGAATGACACTCCAATGTATCACATAACAAAAATTACCACAGTGGAGATGAATGTAACATAGTAACTAGTCCTGCAAGGGCTCCTCCAGGCCAGATTTACTGGCTGTCATTTACTGGCTGTGTGATACCAACAGATCATTCAACCTCTTTGAACTTCAGTTCCCTCCTGCTGGCAACAGAGATGGTCAAAGAAACTACCTGAAGTGGTTGTGGTGAGGATTAAATGACATGATCCACAGAGGCCATGAGGCAGAGTACTTGGCACATGCTAAGTAGCTCAGTACGTTTTGGTTTCACTGTTATTATCAGCTTAAACTCAAGATTCTCCTGCTCCATGCCTGCTTTCATTTTATATAAGTGTACCAGTCTCCCCACCCCACCCCCCAACCCAGGGCCACTCACTCACCTCCTAGCTTGTTGAGGACTCGAGTGACTGCGTTAGAGCAGCCTTCACAGGTCATATCCACGGAGAACTCGTGCTTCTGAAACAGACAAAGGGGACCATGAGCCAGGTCCTGCAGAGGGACCCCCACACCCACTAGCATGCAGGCCCATTCAGGGCCCCAAGACAGAGGGCAGAGAGAAAGGCAAGATCAGGCTGTCATCAGACTCATCAGCAGCCTGAGTCTCACTCTACTAAATTGTACAGTGGAGTAACTCAGGGTCTCTGTATCTCAGAGGTGGTTGTGTTAAAGGACAGAATCCCTAGAAAAATTTTAGCAGTATCTGGCACACAAGTATCGAATCACCTGGGAAGGAAGTTTAAAATGCTGGTTTCTAGTCTCACCTTCAACATTCTGATTTTTCAGTTATGCAGTTGTCTCAGGATCACTAGTAACTCTGGTCGGGGGCAAGGGGCATGGTCTGAGCAGTGCTGATCTGGGGGTTGTAATTATGCATCAGAATATCACTCTCTGCGTTAGAATCACCTGGGAGCTTATTAAAAACTAGAGGTTCTGGTCAGCAATCCAGAGGGCTGAGGTGTCTATTATCGACAATAAGCTTCCATGGTGATTCTGAAGTACAGAGACCACTGCCACATTCCAAGTGCCTCAGAGGCAGCACCTAAGCCCTAGAAAGGGAGAGAATCTGCCTGGGTTCCCAGTGAGCTAAAGCTGGGCCAGTAAAAGAACTCAGGTTTCTGGACTCTCCATGTGGGCTCAACATCCTACCATATCTGGGTTATCTAACAAACCAAGGGCATGAAGGCAAGCTCCCAGAACATGAGTTCTGTTCAGCTCACTGCCGCATCCCCAGTGAAGGGAAAGGTGAGCACCTGGCGCAGAGGAGGGGCTTAATACAGTTTGTTGAGTGAATGGATAATTGATACAGCTGCTTGAAGAACCCTGAGTTCTTCCTTTGGTTTCAGACAAAGGTTATTTATACCAATACTTCCTTTATTGTAATCTCTGGAAATGAGACCTGGCTTCAGATCCCAGCTCTGGCACTTAGTAGCTGTGTGACCATGAGTAAGTAACTTTACTTAACTCCTTTGTGCCTTGGTTTCTATATCTGCAAAATGGGGATTAGAGTTCCTTTCCAGGCTGGCGAAGGCAATAAACACAGGATTTTAAGCATAGCAGCCAGCATGCAAGATGGCCCCATGATCTCTTCAGTTCAGTTCAGTCACTCAGTCATGTCCAACTCTTTGCAACCCTGTGGACTGCAGCACGCTGTCCATCACCAACTCCTGGAGTTTATGCAAACTCAGGTCCATTGAGTAGGTGATGCCATCCAACTATCTCATCCTTTGTCGTCCCCTTCTCCTTCCACCTTCAAATCTTTCCCAGTATCAGGGTCTTTTCAAATGAGTCAGTTCTTTGCATCAGGTGCCCGAAGTATTGGAGTTTCAGCTTCAGCATCAGTCCTTTGAATGAATATTCAGGACTGATCTCCTTTAGGATGGACTAGTTGGATCTCCTTGCAGTCCAAGGGATTCTCAAGAGTCTTCTCCAATGCCACAGATCAAGAGCATCAATTCTTCGGCACTCAGCTTTCTTTATAGTCCAACTCTCACATTCATATATGACTACTGGAAAAACCATAGCTTTGACTAGAAGGATTTTTGTTGACAAAGTAATGTCTCTGCTTTTTAATATGCTGTCTAGGTTGGTCATAACTTTTATTCCAAGGAGCAAGGGGCGAGGGGCACGCTCTGAGCAGTGCTGATCTGGGGGTTGTAATTATGCATCAGAATATCACTCTCTGCGTTAGAATCACCTGGGAGCTTATTAAAAACTAGAGGTTCTGGTCAGCAATCCAGAGGGCTGAGGTGTCTATTATCGACAGTAAGCTTCCATGGTGATTCTGAAGTACAGAGACCACTGTCACATTCCAAGTGCCTCAGAGGCAGCACCTAAGCCCTCGAAAGGGAGAGAATCTGCCTGGGTTCCCAGTGAGCTAAAGCTGGGCCAGTAAAAGAGCTCAGGTTTCTGGACTCTCCATGTGGGCTCAGTCATGGCTACAGTCACCATCTGCAGTGATTTTGAAGCCCCCCAAAATAAAGTCTGTCACTGTTTCCCCATCTATTTGGCATGAAGTGATGGCACCAGATGCCATGATCTTAGTTTTCTGAATGTTGAGTTTTAAGACAACTTTTTCACTCTCTTCTTTTGCTTTCATCAAGAGGTTCTTTAGTTCCTCTTTGCTTTCTGCCATAAGAGTGGTGTCATCTGCATATCTGAGGTGATTGATATTTCTCCCGGCAATCAGGATTCCAGCTTGTGCTTCTTCCAGCCCAGCGTTTCTCATGATGTACTTTTCATATAAGTTAAATAAGCAGGGTGACAGTAAACAGCCTTGACGTACTCCTTTCTCTATCTGGAACCAGTCTGTGGTTCCATGTCCAGTTCTAACTGTTGCTTCCTGACCTGCATACAGATTTCTCAGGAGACAGGTCAGGTGGTGTGGTATACCCATCTCTTTAAGAATTTTTCACAGTTTGTGGTGATCCACACAGTCAAAGGCTTTGGCATAGTCAATAAAGCAGAAGTAGATGTTTTTTTCTGGAACCCTCTTGCTTTTTTGATGATCCAATGGATGTTGGCAATTTGTTCTCTGGTTCCTTTGCCTTTTCTAAATCCAGCTTGAACATCTGGAAGTTCACGGTTCACATACTATTGAAGCCTGGCTTGCAGAATTTTGAGCATTACTTTACTAGCGTGTGAGAGGAGGGCAGTTGTGCAGTAGTTTGAGCATTCTTTGGAACTGCCTTTCTTCAGGATTGGAATGAAAACTGACCCTTCCCAGTCCTGTGGCCACTGCTAAGTTCTCCAAATTTGCTGGCATATTGAGTGCAGCACTTTCACAGTATCATCTTTTACGATTTGAAATAGCCCAACTGGAATTCCATCACCTCCACTAGCTTTGTTTGTAATGATGCTTCCTAAGACCCACTTGACTTTGCATTCCAGGATGTCTGGCTCTAGATGAGTGATCATATCATCGTGATTATCTGGGTCATGAAGATCTTTTTTGTATAGTTCTTCTGTGTATTCTTGCCACCTCTTCTTAATATCTTCTGCTTCTGTTAAGTCCATACCATTTCTGTCCTTTATTATGCCCATCTTTGCATGAAATGTTCTCTGGGTATCTCTAATTTTCTTGAAGAGATCTCGTCTTTCCCATTCTATTGTTTTTCTCTATTTCTTTACACTGAGCACTTAAGAAGGCTTTCTTATCTCTCTTTGCTATTCTTTGCAACTCTGCATTCAAATGGGTATATGTTTCCTTTTCTCCTTTGCCTTTTGCTTCTCTTCTATGATCTCTGCCTCTTGGTATTTATGCCCTTGAGTAGTCTCATCCCACAATGTCTCAGGGTTAGCCTGTATGTCTTGTAGAACATGGCTGAAGTGATGTTAGGGGACCTTGGAGGCTAACTCATAAAAGACATGTGTTGTCTGCCTTACTCTCTCTAGGATCATTCACTCCAGAAGAAACTGGCTGTCATGTCCTAAGGACTCTCAAACAAACCTAGTGAGAGGTGCACACGGTGAGAAACTGAGCCCTTCAGCCAACAGCCATGTGAGGGAGCCCTCTTGGAAGCTGATCCTCCTTCAGAGGGCCACAGCCCTGGACAATACGGTTACTGCACCTCCAAAGAGACCTTAAGCCAGAAACACCAGTAAACTGCTTCCAGAGTCCTGACTCTCACAAACTGTAAGTTAATGAATATTTGTTGCCTTAAACCACTAAGTTTGGGGGGCAATTAATCAGGAGTGATAGATAACTAGTATGTTAGGTAAAGAGATTGAAGCCTAGTAGTAGGTTCCACTGGGGTAAAAAGTTAGCTATCAGGGACTTTCTTGGTGGCCCAGTGGCTAAGACTCTGCAGTTTCACTGCCAAGGGCTGGGGTTCTATCCCCAGTTGGGGAACTAAACTCTGTGGTGTGGCCAGAAAAAAAAAATAAAAAAGAAAGTTAGCTATTCTGATTATTATTGTTATTACTTTATTCCACTTCCCTCTTTTCTATCCCTTAAAAAGAAGAAAAAAACAAAAAAACTATGGCTACATTTTTCATGGAGTATTTCAAATCTGTTACCTTAATAGGAATTCTGGGCATAGCATTGTATCTTACTGGAAGACCTCAGGCAAAATCCTTGCCCTTAAGGGCCCCAGTTCCCTTATCTAAACCATTAACCAATTAAGTTTTCTCAGCCTCAGTGCACATAAGAATCACTTCGGGCCTTGGGGACCAGGCAGGTCTGCAGGCTGCCTCAGTGGGCACTGTGGCTCTGGGTGGGCCCTGGGACCCTCCATTTTTAACCCACTGAGGAGAGACAGACAGAATGTGGTCCACTGGAGAAGGAAATGGCAAACCACTTCAGTATTCTTGCCTTGAGAACCCCATGAACAGTATGAAAAGGCAAAATGATAGGATACTGAAAGAGGAACTCCCCAGGTCAGTAGGTGCCCAATATGCTACTGGAGATCAGTGGAGAAATAACTCCAGAAAGAATGAAGGGATGAAGCCAAAGCAAAACCAACACCCAGCTGTGGATGCGACTGGTGATAGAAGCAAGATCCAATGCTGTAAAGAGCAATATTGCATAGGAACCTGGAATGTCAGGTCCATGAATCAAGGCAAATTGGAAGTGGTCAAACAAGAGATGGCAAGGGTGAACATTGACATTCTAGGAATCAGCGAACTAAAATGGACTGGAATGGGTGAATTTAACTCAGATGACCATTATATCTACTACTGTGGGCCAGGAATCCCTCAGAAGAAATGGAGTAGCCATCATGGTCAACAAAAGAGTCTGAAATGCAGTACTTGGATGCAATCTCAAAAACAACAGAATGATCTCTGTCTCCAAAGCAAACAATTCAATATCACAGTTATTCAAATCTATGCCCCAACCAGTAACACTGAAGAAGCTGAATGGTGCTATGAAGACCTACAAGACCTTTTAGAACTAACACCCAAAAAAGATGTCCTTTTCATTATAGGGGACTGGAATGCAAAAGTAGGAAGTCAAGAAACACCTGGAGTAATAGGCAAATTTGGCCTTGGAATGCGGAATGAAGCAGGGCAAAAACTATTAGAGTTTTGCCAAGAAAATAGCAAACACCCTCTTCCAACAACACAAGAGAAGACTCTACACATGGACATCACCAGATGGTCAACACCGAAATCAGATTGATTATATTCTTTGCAGCCAAAGATGGGGAAGCTCTATACAGTCAACAAAAACAAGACCAGGAGCTGACTATGGCTCAGATCATGAACTCCTTATCGCCAAATTCAGACTCAAATTGAAGAAAGTAGGGAAAACCGCTAGACCATTAAGGTATGACCTAAATCAAATCCCTTATGATTATACAGTGGAAGTGAGAAATAGATTTAAGGGCCTAGATCTGATAGATGGAGTGGACCTGTAAATGTAAGACTATGGCAAATGAGGTTCGTGGACATTTGTAAGCAGGGAGAAGTGGATCGGATCAAGAGGACCATCCCCATGGAAAAGAAATGCAAAAAAGCAAAATGGCTCTCTGAGGAGGACTTACAAATAGCTGTGAAAAGAAGAGAGGTGAAAAGCAAAGGAGAAAATGAAAGATATAAGCATCTGAATGCAGAGTTCCAGAGAATAGCAAGTAGAGATAAGAAAGCCTTCTTCAGCGATCAATGCAAAGAAATAGAGGAAAACAACAGACTGGGAAAGACTAGAGATCTCTTCAAGAAAATTAGAGATACCAGGGGAACATTTCATGCAAAGATGGGCTTGATAAAGGACAGAAATGGTATGGACCTAACAGAAGTAGAAGATATTAAGAAGAGGTGGCAAGAATACACGGAAGAACCATACAAAAAAGATCTTCACGACCCAGATAATCATGATGGTGTGATCACTCACCTAGAGCCAGACATCCTGGAATGTGAAGTCAAGTGGGCTTTGGAAAGCATCGCTACAAACAAAGCTAGTGGAGGTGATGGAATTCCAGTTGAACTATTTCAAATCCTGAAAGATGATGCTGTGAAAGTGCTGCACTCCATATGCCACCAAATTTGGAAAACTCAGCAGTGGCCACAGGACTGGAAAAGGTCAGTTTTCATTCCAATCCCAAAGAAAGGCAATGCCAAAGAATGCTCAAACTACCGCACAATTGCACTCATCTCACATGCTAGTAAAGTAATGCTCAAAATTCTCCAAGCCAGGCTTCAGCAATATGTGAACCGTGAACTTCCAGATGTTCAAGCTGGTTTTAGAAAAGGCAGAGGAACCAGAGATCAAATTGCCAACATCCTCTGGATCATGGAAAAGGCAAAAGAGTTCCAGAAAAACATCTATTTCTGCTTTATTGACTATGCCAAAGCCTTTGACTGTGTGGATCACAATAAACTGTGGAAAATTCTGAGAGAGATGGGAATACCAGATCACCTGACCTGCCTCTTGAGAAATCTGTATGCAGGTCAGGAAGCAACAGTTAGAACTGGACGTGGAACAACAGACTGGTTCCAAATAGAGAGAGGAGTGTTTCAAGGCTGTATATTGTCACCCTGCTTATTTAACTTATATGAAAAGTACATCATGAGAAATACTGGACTGGAAGAAACACAAGCTGGAATCCTGATTGCCGGGAGAAATATCAATAACCTCAGATATGCAGATGACACCACCCTTATGGCAGAAAGTGAAGAGGAACTAAAAAGCTCCTTCATGAAAGTGAAACCGGAGAGTTAAAAAGTTGGCCTAAAGCTCAACATTCAGAAAAAGAAGATCATGGCATCCAGTCCCATTACTTCATGGGAAATAGATGGGGAAACAGTAGAAACAGTGTCAGACTTTATTTTTTTGGGCTCCAAAGTCACTGCAGATGGTGAATGCAGCCATGAAATGAAAAGACGCTTATTCCTTGGAAGGAAAGTTATGACCAACCTAGATAGTATATTCAAAAGCAGAGACATTACTTTGCTGACTAAGGTCCATCTAGTCAAGGCTATGGTTTTTCCTGTGGTCATGTATGGATGTGAGAGTTGGACTGTAAAGGCTAAGCGCTGAAGAATTGATGCTTTTGAACTGTGGTGTTGTAGAAGACTCTTGAGAGTCCCTTGGACTACAAGGAGATCCAACCAGTCCATTCTGAAAGAGATCAGCCCTGGGTGTTCTTTGGAAGGAATGATGCTAAAGCTGAAACTCCAGTACTTTGGCCATCTCATGCGAAGAGTTGACTCATTGGAAAAGACTCTGATGCTGGGAGGGATTGGGGGCAGGAGGAGAAGGGGACGACAGAGGATGAGATGGCTGGATGGCATCACTGACTTGATGGACGTGAGTCTGAGTGAACTCTGGGAGTTGGTGATGGACAGGGAGGCCTGGCGTGCTGCAATTCATGGGGTCACAAAGAGTCGGACACGACTGAGCGACTGAACTGAACTGAGGAGAGACAGAAGGGTAAGGCCACACACCTGAGAAAAACTGGTCTAAATGGCTTCTCAGGCTCTCTCCAAGTCTCAAACCATCTTGGGTCTGGATTATCATCATGCTGTACAAGGGAAACTGAGGCCAAGAGTGAAGTACTTCGGTTTTTCAGTGCTGAGTTATATAATCATCATTTGCACCATCATTACACAACCAGCAAACCACTATTTTACTGAGGCCAAATCTGCAAAACTTGCCTTAAAGAAATAGTCTTCCTTTTCTTCTAGTTAAACACATTTGATTCTTTCAGCTAATTTTGTGACCATTCAACAACAACCACAACAAATTCTGGAAATAAGGATTTCTAGTGGGGACTCCAAAATCTTGCCTTTAACAGGTGGCTTTCAGTATCAGCATCATCTGGGAACATGCCAGAAATGCAGACTCTCAGGTCCTACCCTCAGGCCTCCTGAATCAGAATCCTCGGTTTTTAACAAGACACCCAGCTCATTCCTGCCCACATAATAGTTTAAGATGCTGCTCCAGCACACAAACTGTCAAACTACAGCCTGCCTGCAACCTGGCTTTGTAAAGTTTTACTGAAACACAGCTAAGCTCATTCATTTACTTTCACACTAGAATGGCCGAGTTGAGGACTTGTAACAGACCATATGGTTCATGAAGACTTAGGTATTTACTGTCTGGCCCTTTAAGAAAAAGTTTGCTGACTCCTGCTCTAGAGTACGGAGAAGGCAATGGCACCCCACTCCAGTGCTCTTGCCTGGAAAATCCCATGGACGGAGGAGCCTGGAAGGCTGCAGTCCATGGGGTCACTGAGGGTCAGACACGACTGAGCAACTTCACTTTCACTTTTCACTTTCCTGCATTGGAGAAGGAAATGGCAACCCACTCCAGTGTTCTTGCCTGGAAAATCCCATGGATGGAGGAGCCTGGTGGGCTACAGTCCATGAGGTCACTGAGGGTTGGACACGACTGAGCAACTTCACTTTCACTTTTCACTTCCCAGCATTGGAGAAGGAAATGGCACCCCACTCCAGTGCTCTTGCCTGGAGGATCCCAGCGACGGGGGAGCCTGGTGGGCTGCCGTCTATGGGGTCGCACACAGTCGGACACGACTGAAGCGACTTGGTAGCAGCAGCAGCAGCAGCTCTAGAGTAACTAGTAATCAAGAATTGTCGGTGGGGGTGGGGGTTTCCCTGGTAGTCCAGTGGTTAAGACTTAGCCTTCTAATGAAGAGGTTGCAGATTCGATCCCTGGTTGGGGAGCTAAGATCCCACATACCTTACAGCCAAAAAACCAAAACATAAAGCAGAAGCAATATTGTAACAAATTCAATAAAGATTTTTAAAATGGTCCATGACAACAACAACAACAACAAAAGATTGGTCAATAGCTTGCATCTGTATACCAATCCAAAGCTTTAATGGGTTTGCAAGACCAACATAAAACCTAAATCTGTTGAGTACCCACTACGTGAAATGCTCTTTATATAGTATCTAAGTCAGTCCCCACCCAGCTTGGAAAGGGAGCTAGTCACCCTACTATACTTAGGAGAAAACTGAGGTTCCAGGGGTTAACTAAGCTACCCAGTCACGTGGTGGGTATATATGGAGGTTGGGATGTGAATCCAGGTTTTCCTGGCTCCAGGGACACCTTGCTGGTTCTGGACCAGCAAATGGGGCTGCAGAAACCCTGAGACGGGGACACCTTGGGAAGAAGCACAAGGTTTTTGCTGCCCGAGGACCTAAAGTCAATAGATCTCTAGAGCTTTCTTTTGTTGGCTATGAAGGACACGTCTCTTTCCATCCTGCACAGTACAGAGGTCAGAAGCCAGCAGACAGGCAATCATTATTCAGGGCTCTCTTCCAGTACCTCTGAGTTACAAAAGTAAATATGGGGGTTGTGGAAAGACTCCTTAATGAGTAGAGTAATCCATTCTTTACAGAGAATCCCAGGACTGGCCCCACCACTGAATGCTTGACTTTGCAGAGTCAGCCCCTCAGCGCCTCTGCTCTGCCACCTATAAAACAGTTTCTGTAAAGAAGATGAAAAAGCCCAGTCATCTGTACAATCCTTTAATAGAATCTCAGAACTGGAAGGGCGGGAATGGAATGGAGTAATACTATCCAGATGCCTCCCAGAGGCGAAATGCTTTCTCAAATATCCAGAACATTCAGTCTTTGAACACCTTGATGATTGGGAATTTACTAAGATAAGAGTGCCTACTATGTGCCAGGCATTGTCCATGCATGTCTTTGTTTAATCATCACAACAACCCCACAAGATAGGCCTTAGTATTATCACTTCTTGACAGCTGAGGTCACTCACTCAGGGTGACAGAGAACAGCCACTGTGGTCCTTGTTAACACAGGGTTGAAACTTGCCTGCTGTAGTTCTACCCAATTTGTTCTAGGTCTACACAAGAGCTACCATTGCTTCAGGACTATGCCAGTGGCTGAGCTACGAATTTTACTGGCACTTTTCCTGTTACTACTAATGATAGTCTTGTGAGGTTGCAGTTTTTATCCCCATTGTATGCTGAGGAAATCAAGGGACAGAGAGGTAAAGCAGTGTGTCTAAAGTCACCAGCTGGCAAGGGTGGCGGTTGGGGCACAGCTTTTTCAAAGAAGTTTCAGAGATTCCAAGTGTTTGTGTGAGAAGCCTCTCAGGTGACTCATTGTTCCCTTTCCAGCTTTGGTGTGAGTCCCTTGATTAATACCCTTCTTCCTTCAGCTGTTCATCTCGTGATAATACTGCCAAGTGCCCTCTTCATTCTGATATCCACTCTGGTCTTTTGTCAAAATCCCCAGAAGTATAAAAAATAAATTCCCAGAAGTGAACCTAGAATAGAGCCACCCTCAAGCTGGCTTTTCCCTCATGCCACCCAGCCACCAAAACCTGGTAGCCTCCACTATCCCAGACCCAGAGTGATTAGTGCTGTTCTCTGACACTGTCACAGGCAGATTTGCTCAACCGGGAGGGCTGGTTCTGTCAGGTTCTTTGTTCATACTTTGGTTGTCTGAGGATTTGTCTCAAGGTGCCTGGCAAGACCCAAGGGGAATGACACTTGAGATGTTTGTGACCTGGCCCGGAGGAGTCTCTAGCTCACCTGTCAGCTCCCCAAGGCTAGGCTGCTAAGACACAGGGCATCTGTGGGATACCTCTGGGTACCTACTTGGAGCAGAGCCATAAAACCAGGCAACCCTGGGGAAAAGTGTTAAGCACCACAAGACACCAGCCAGAAGCCCCGAGATCAGATCAGGAACAGAACTTTCTCCCAAGCCAGCATGACTACTTTTATTGAGCAATTATCATGTGAGACCAGGAGAGACTTGGACCCTGAAGATAAGGGGCTTAATCTGAGCGCACCCATTTCTCAACACCACCCTGAATAAATCAGTGGACCTTTTTTTGTAATCTGAAAAAGGCCTTAAATTTTTACCTACAAAATGAGACCATGAGACTGAGTCAGTTGCAAAGGTGCCCTAAGACCTGCTCTGCCCATCCCAAACTCTGCCACTGAGCAACTGGTGACTTTGGGCAGGACCCTGAACCTCTCTGGAGCCCATGGGTTCAGGTTCATAAAGTGACTGGTAGGAAAGGGTGAAAGCACTCTTTCCATTCATTATGGCTCAACTTGAAACTCAAAAGTGGCCAGGGGAAGCGAAGAAAAACACAGATTTCTGAACACCTGTCCTATATGGGAGGCAAAAGCCACCGCAAACCCCTCTTTCAGGCCAGCTCTGCCAGAAGAGACATCCAGGTGGGACACGCAGCGACCAGCCATCCCCGTTCCTGATAGCCACCTGTGTGATCTCTGCGACTCCCTGCCCCTGTTGGGGTGGTCTCAGTTTCCCCGTCTATGCATGAAAGGTTCAGGCTTGTAATCGCATGAAGGTTAGGAGCTTCCATATGCTGAAGCCTGACTCCCAGATAAAATTCTTTTGGGGATCCGATTTTCTGGAGGGTCGCAGAAGCTGTGGGGAGCTAGGTGGGAGGGGCAAGAAGTGAGGCGACAGTTCCGGCCGCTGCCAGACCCCTTGAAGAGGGACGTCTGACCCACCGGCGGTGCAGCCGAGCAAGCCGGAGGCCGCGGGTCTGCGCGGGGCGGGGACGGCGCGACCACTTACCGGCATGATTGAGGAGGAGGTGGTGGCTGCGGCGGTGACTACGCCTCCACCGGCTCTGAGCGCTGACGCGGCCGCGCTTCCGGGTGTGCACGCCACAGGAGCCGCCCTCTGGTCCCGGCCCCGCCCCCTCCGGTCCTGGCCCCGCCTCCTCCGGCCTTGTGGGCTGGCAGCCACTTGAAGGCCATTGGCCTCTCCGCTGACTTCCGCCCAGGACGGGGTCCTTGGACGCCAGCCACGTCTGCGCTAGGCGGTGGGAGGGACAGCTCGGCTAGCTTGCCTTGCTGGTTGGTCATTTTTAGAACGCCTGCTCAGTGTCAGGCTGATATTAGGGGCTGGGAAGACTGGGCCCCCCGCTGTGAACAGGCCGGACACAGCCTCCACCTCACCCCCGTCCCTCCCTAGAGGGACAATCTCAGTTACTTACTTAGTATTTGCTGATTGCCAACCGTGGGGCGGCACTAAGCTAGGCATCCAGGATGCAGTAATGGAAAAAGACAGCCTAGCAGGGAGCCAGGGAAGCAAGAGGATGATGCAGGACAATACAAGTGTTAAAGGAGCTTGTGCCTTTGGAGCCATGAAAGGATCTCTCGCTCAGACGGGAGGGGATGGGGACGGTTCATGAAGAGAGGAGGCTTGCAGAGGAAGAAGTCTTGCTTCATCTCAAGATGGAAGATGGACCCACTGGGAAGGAAGGAGACAGAACAGCATATGAAAGTTGAAAGGGGGACGTCCCTGGTGGTCCAGTGGTTAAGAACCTGCTTTGCAAGGAGAGGATGTGTGCGCTAAGTCCTGTCTAACGTCTTTGCAACCCATGGACTGTAAGTCCACCAAGCGTAAGTGTCCACAGTCAAATAAGTATTAAAGTTGAAAGGTGTTAGAGGGCACGCTTTGGGAGGCCGAGATATTTAGACTGAGAGGCAGGCACAGAAAGAGATGGGGAAACAAGCTACAAAGACATGAGACCCATATCCATGAGTGAAGACACACAGAGGCAGAGCAGTTCTAGTATCTTACAAAGAGGTGTGCCAAGACCCAGGACTTCACACATAAACACACACACACACACACACACACACACACACACACACACACACACACACACACACACACACAGAGTACCAGGCTGGTTCTATCCTTGTAATATCCAAGGGGCTCCACCGTCCAAGTTAGTAGAGTCAAAGTTCTCTCATCAGTCAAGCTGCTTGGAGAGCTTATTAAAAACTCAGATTTCTAGTCCTTTCCTTGGATATACTGTCCCTTAGTTTCCAGGTGTACTTATAGTCTCCTTCTTCTGGTTTTGGGGAACCACGCTGAACAAACTATAGACATTTTCTGTTTTTTCTGCTATGCTGCACAGCATTCAGGATCTTAGTTTTCTGACCAGGGATCGAATCTGTGCCCTCTGCAGTGGAACCTCAGAGTCTTAGAAACTGGACTGCCGGAGAAGTACCAAACTATAGTTTCAGTACATACATGAAACCCTTTTGAGAAAGTGCTGGTTGTTGATTTATTGTCTCAGTTCCAATTCAACCTTTTTGCCTGCTTGTGATAATCTGAACCATTTAAACATTGTTTTATTGCCTAATGGCACGATATTAAGCATTGCCAATAAAGACCCTGGAAAGACAGTGGAGGAGAAAAGGTTTTCCTTTCTGATTCTGGTGTGCTCATTCTCCAGGCTCTTGCAGAATGAGAGGGTAATTGGTCTCTGTTTAGCTTCTGAGGATGACTTCCCCAGCACCAGGCTCCTGCTGTGTAAGGGACCAGCAGGACCTAGCAGCCAGCAGCTTCCCCCAGGACCTACCCTGCTTATGTGCTTTCATACAGTAACTGCGGTGAGATGATTTTCTATGAATAGCTTTCTCCAGCATCCTAGTGGATAGTTTTCCATCCTATAGGGTGAATTTCTAGCAAATTCCACCAGCATGGTACCATAGCCACTCCTCTGCCATTCACAAGGGCTGGATCTTAGCCTGGGTGTGTGGGGTGCAGGATTCTTCATTGGGCACAACCATTGTACTATTTTAGCCCTATGGCTAGTGGCTGTGCCCCAAATCTGCTACTCCTTTATTCTTTCAAGTTCTCTTTACTTCTCAGTGGCCAGTCCCTCTTTACTCATGTTAGTTGCTCAATCATGTCTGACTCTGAAATCCCAGGCTCCTGTCATGAAATTCTCCAGGCAAGAATGCTGGAATGGTCAGCCATTTCTCTGAAAATATTTTATCAATTGCAGAAAAAATAAGAATAGGAGCATCTTGGATGATGTCATTAATGATTTAAATAGATTTCTATTTACATTAATTTGTATTGATCTTATATCCCACACAAATGTATTCAAAATTTTGTATCTCATACATTGTTATTAGATATCTATTGCCGGGGGCCAGCGTGAGGAACTCCGCCCATGGCAAAGGTCATGAGGAAGGAGGCTTGGCATACGCAAAGGCGTGATCAAGCCTCAGGAAACCCCCTGTTCCTGAGCATCTAACCCCAAAACCAGAGTCTGTTTTATGCTCTCACCTACATCTCTGACTTTACGGGGGGCTCTCCCCCATAACCGTTTCTCTCAGAGAAGGAGTAAACATGCAGCTCCAAGGCAATAAAAATTCCTGGGCGTGACGAGTGTTTCAGCTTACAGACTCCTTTGAAGGTTATCTAGCCCACCTGTATAGGTTCATCCGGCCACATGTGATTGTTTACAGCCTCCCAACCTGAGAGGCACGAGATGTTTTAGACTTACTAAAGGCAAAATCTTTTGGGGAGTTGGAAATTATTAGTATAATGGGTTGGTTAGGAATTATATTGGTGAAGGGTTCTTCATTTGTTGTGTCAATAATTGCTGCTAATTCCCTGCTCTGGGTGGGACAAGGGTGTCTCAGGTCAAACCTCTCTGCTGACAGACTAGCTTGTGTGACAGGATTATCCATACTCCTGCCACATGATTGTTTACTACCTCTTAACCATAAACAGCACAGAGAGTTTTGGAGTATTTTGAGAGTCTTAATTAGCACAGGGCTTTTTCTTCTTGTTGAGTCAATGATTGCCGCCAGGCCTCCATATCCTTAGGCACCTGGGAATATATTAATCAATGTATTTGGAATATAGCAAAGGAAATACAGTAGTTTTTGATGTTAGCAATACTAGACTTTTTGAGTTAATGGATTTTCTCTTTTGTAATAGATCACTGTACTTTGTTATAAATCACTGTGTCCTTGCTATGTAAAAATGTAACTTTATCATATCTTAAGACTAAACAGATCTTAAGGGGATCATTGGTGAAAGGATTTTCATTTGTTGGGCTGATGTTTGCTGCTAAATCTCCATGTTCCCTACCCTTATAATGAATATAACTAACATATAGGAGAAATAAGTATTAACCTTTAAGCATATAGGAGAAATAAGTATTAACCTTTAAGACTAATCATGTTAACCTTGGGTTAAATAAATTCCTTTCTTAATTGTAACTCACTACACCCTCACCCTATAGGAATGTAACTTTATTTGGAGGGTGGTGCCTGGTTTAAGAAAAAACACCCTTGGAAGAAAGAAGTTTTTTGGTTATCAGAAAGAAAGGATCATAAAATGTCAGCAGGTCTCACTCATGGCCAGAAGATGATGTAATATCCCTAAGACCTTTTTTTTATACATTTATGTGAAGCACCTGATTTTGATAAAGGTCAGGACTGCTGACCCCTGCGTGACTCTGTATTCATCCCTATGTGTAACAAAAGGTATATAAGTAAACCCAAAAATAAAGAAATTGGATCAGTTTCCAGAAAGACTGATTCCCCCATGTTGCTTCTTCTTGCTCCCATTTTTCTGGCTGAATTCCCATCTGGAGCATGGATGCTATTCCAAGTAATCCAAGTTATTCAGCCTCTTTTTCTCCACTAATCTTCCTACTACACTATCCATTTCTAATCTCTCTATATCTGTGATTAAATATGTATTTTTCCAAAGACGCCGACTCTGTCTCCACCTTCGAATCACCCTGGATCCACTGGGGCTGGACCCCGGCAATCTATCAGTTCAGTTCATTTCAGTTCAGTCACTCAGTCGTGTCCAGCTCTTTGCGACCCCATGAATTGCAGCATGCCAGGCCTCCCTGTCCATCACCAACTCCCAGAGTTCACTCAAACTCACATCCATCGAGTCGGTGATGCCATCCAGCCGTCTCATCCTCTGTCGTCCCCTTCTCCTCCTGCCCCCAATCACTTCCAGCATCAGAATCTTTTCCAGTGAGTCAACCCTTCGCATGACATGGCCAAAGTATTGGAGTTTCAGCTTCAGCATCATTCCTTCCAAAAAACACCCAGGACTGATCTCCTTTAGGATGGACTGGTTGGATCTCCTTGCAGTCCAAGGGACTCTCAAGAGTCTTCTCCAATACCATAGTTCAAAAGCATCAGTTCTTCAGCGCTTAGGTTTCTTCACATTCCAACTCTCACATCCATACACGACCACTGGAAAAACAATAGCCTTGACTAGACGGACCTTTGTTGGCAGAGTAATGTCTCTGCTTTTGAATATGCTGTCTAGGTTGGTCTTAACTTTCCTTCCAAGGAGTAAGTGCCTTTTAATTTCATGGCTGCAGTCACCATCTGCAGTGATTTTGGAGCCCCCCCAAAATTAAGTCAGCCACTGTTTCCACTATTTCCCCATCTATTTCCCATGAAGTGATGGGACCAGATGCCGTGATCTTAGTTTTCTGAATGTTGAGCTTTAAGCCAACTTTTTCACTCTCCTCTTTCACTTTCATCAAGAGGCTTTTTAGTTCCTCTTCACTTTCTGCCATAAGGGTGGTGTCATCTGCATATCTGAGGTTATTGATATTTCTCCCGGCAATCTTGATTCCAGCTTGTGCTTCTTCCAGCCCAGCGTTTCTCATGATGTACTCTGTATATAAGTTAAATAAGCAGGGTGACAATATACAGCCTTGACTTACTCCTTTTCCTATTTGTCTATAGGACATTAGAGAAACTGGTAAAAAGATATCATTACTAAATTTCAAAAAGTAGAATTGTTTTTTTGTGTGATTCAGTGATATTCTGTGTATCACTCTTATCCTTTCCAATATTATAGGCGATTTTAATTTCCTTTTTGAAACTTTGTCACATTTTAATTTTTAAAATTTTTCTTGGTTTTGGCTGTGCTGGGTCTTTGCTGCCTGGGCTTTCTCTAGTTGCAGCAAGTGGAGGCTACTCTAGTTGTGTTATGCAGGCTTCTCACTGTGGTGGTTTAAGTTGGTGTGGCTCACAGGCTCTAGAGCTCGGGCTCAGTAGTTGTGTGTATAGACTTAGTTGCCCTGCAGCATGTGGAATCTTCCAGGACCAGGGATCAAACCTTGTCCCCTCCGTTGGCAGGCAAATTCTTAACCTGTGGACCACCAGGGAAGCCCTTGCCATATTTTCTATAAGGAAAATGTATTAAAAGATCACAGGGAAAAATATTTTTAAAAAGCAGACTTCAGGACTGCCCAGTAATCTCATTACTAGCCTTGTCAACTTGGGTAAGTCACTTCATCACAAGCCAGTGAGCCTGGGAAGTGGGCCCTTTCTGACTGTTGGGAGGATAGGAATGTATAGACTATAGTCACGTGTAGTGGTGAGTGGAATCAAGATTGCCAAGATTTCAAGGAGAAATATCAGTAACCTCAGATATGCAGATGACACCACCCTTATGTCTTAAAGTGAAAGAACTAAAGAGCCTCTTAATGAAAGTGAAAGAGGAGAGTGAAATAGTTGGCTTAAAACTCAACATTCAGAAAACTTAAGATCATGGCATCCGGTCCCATCACTTTATGGCAAATAGATGGGGAAACAGTGGAAACAGTGGCTGACTTTATTTTTCTGGGCTCCAAAATAACTGCAGGTGGTGACTGTAGCCATGAAATTAAAAGACGCTTATTCCTTGGAAGAAAAGTTATGACCAACCTAGACAGCATATTAAAAAGCAGAGACATTACTTTGTTAACAAACGTCCGTCTAGTTAAGGCTATGATTTTTCCAGTGGTCGTGTACGGATGTGAGAGTTGGACTATAAAGACTGCTGAGCACCGAAGAATTGATGCTTTTGAACTGTAGTGTTGGAGAAGACTCTTGAGAGTCCCTTGGACTGCTAGGAGATCCAACCAGTCCATCTTAAAGGAGATCAGTCCTGGGTGTTCATTGGAAGGACTGATGTTGAAGCTGAAACTCCAACACTTTAGCCACCTGATACGAACTGACTCACTAGAAAAGACTCTGATGCTGGGGAGGATTGAAGGTGGGAGGAGAAGGGGACGACAGAGGATGCGATGGCTGGATGGCAGCATTGACTCAACGGACATGAGTTTGGGTGGACTCTGGGAGTTGGTGATGGACAGGGAAGCCTGGCATGCTATGGTTCATGGGGTCACAGAGTTGGACACAACTGAGCGACTGAACTGAACTGAGTGGAGGGTGGGTTCTCAGACATTAATTGGTGCTTTCTTCCAGGAATACCCTACCTCTAAACTCCACTTACTTGTAGTGACCCTATGGCAGATGCTGGGGTTTGTCTGTGTCTGTTAAAGTTGCTCAGTTGTGTCCAACTCTTTGCCCACCAGTCTACAGGCCGGAATACTAGAGTGGGTAGCCTTTCCCTTTTCCAGGGGATCTTCCCAATCCAGGGATAGAACTGGGGTCTCCTGCATTGCAGGCAGATTCTTGACCAGCTGAGCTACCAGGGAGCCCTACGCCGTGGGTTAAGCTTTGCAAAGAGAGACTTTTGTAGCTGCTGTTTACTCCATTAGACCAAGTGCCTATTTTCTGTGTTATAATAAAGGTATGCACTAGCTGCTTCATTGCTTTATCTACTGAGGAACACTTAGCCTAGATTCAAAGGTTCTGAGCTGAAAGGGCCTGCAGAGAAGCCCAGGCGTGAGAAAAGAGGGGGTACAAAGCCAAGGCAGCTTGGGCTGCAGGCTTGGAAGGGGGAGCCTAGCATCTGGCAAAGTTTCAAACTGACTCAATCTGGCCTGTAGACATATTTTATTCAGTTCCAAAAGTGTTCAAAACATTTTTGGAGTAGCTGACCATATTTAAGAACACTGAGTGTGGTGGAACAACATTGTGAATGTGCTTCATGCTACTAGATTACAAATTTTAAAATGGTCATATTGGTAAATTTTATGTTCTGTGTATTTTACCACAATTAAAAACAAATCTACTTAAAAAAAAATCTACTTGTAGAATGGCATGTAAAATTAGTTGCTTCTTTGTTATGAGCATTGAGAAGCATTTTTTCTTTTTTTTGGGGGGTGGGGCACTGTGCTAGGTCTTTGTTACTGTGAGTGGGCTTTCTTCAGTTGCAGTGAGCAGGGGCTACTCTCTGATTGTGGTGCGAGAGCTTCTCATGGCAGTTGCTCCTCTTGTTGCAGACAGGCTCCGGGTGCTTGGGCTCAGTAGTTGTGGCACACGAGCTTAGTTGCTCTGCCACATATGGGATCTTAGTTCCCAGGTCAGGGATGGAACCCATGTCCCCTACATTGGCAGGTGGATTCTTAACCACTGGACCACCAGGGAAGCCCAAGGGACACATTTTAAAACAACTTAAATTCCAAAAAAAGTTTTAAAAAAGAATAAATTCAGTTATGGTCCTAGAATATTTCACTGCAGTTTTTAAAGTGAGAGCAAAACAGTTGTATACCATTAATAAAGCCTTAAGGAAAAAAAAAAGAACAGAGTGATGTCATATGATGACCCAGATTTGAGTATCTCCTGAAAAACTGGAAGATCTGGAAACCTATCTGTAATTGGCAGGATAGGCCAGGTAATGCTGTGGTATTAATAATAACAAACATTCCTCAAACCTCAAAGGCTTGAAGCACAAATTTCTTTCTTGCTCATGCATTTTGCCCATCAGAGATTGGGAACCTTGGAGGAATGGCTCTGTGCCAATTGTTGTTGCCCAGAGATCGAGGTCGATGGGGATTATCCATATGGGACAGCATTGAATACTGGGATGAGTGTGGGTAGGGGAGACCTTGGCAAACGATCACCAGCTCCAAAGACTTCTCTGCCTGGAAGATATCTGGGTCAATTCTGCTCACATTGTTTTGGTCAAAGCAAAGTGCATGGTCATGTCTATCTTTAAAGGGAATAGGAAGGGACTTCCCCAGTGGTCCGGTGGTTAAGCATCCGCCTTGCAATGCAGGGGACATGGTTCAATTCCTGGTCGGTGAACTAAGATCTCACATGCTGCAGGGGAACTAAGCCTGTGTTCAGCAACTACTGAGCTCTCAGGCTACAATTAGAGTCCCAGTGCCACAGCGAAAGATCCTGCAAGACCCAACAAAGATCTGGAGTTCCACAACTAAAATCCAACACAGCCAAATAAATAAACATTTCAAAAAATAAACAATGAAGGGGACAGGAAAGTATAGTCCTGCCAGGAACCAGGAAAGAGGAGAAACCATAGGATCAGAAAATAATACTGAGTCGGGAAGATCCCTGGCAGAAGGGAATGGCTACCCACTCCAGTATTACAAAGTACCAAAGGGTACTTTGAATGAATGAAAACTAAGCCTTTCTCCCACCTGGCCCAATTTCATCGCCCTGATGACTGCTAACTCCAAAATCACTGCAGATGGTGACTGCAGCCATGAAATTAAAAGACACTTGCTCCTTGGAAGAAAAGTTATGACCAAACCTAGACAGCATATTCGAAAGCAGAGACATTACTTTGTCAACAAAGGTCCAAGTCAAAGCTATGGTTTTTCCAGTAGTCATGTATGGATGTGAGAGCTGGACTATAAAGAAACCTGAGCACTGAAGAATTGATGCTTTTGAACTGTAGTGTTGGAGAAGACTCTTGAGAGTCCCTTGGACTGCAAGGAGATCCAACCAGTCCATCCTAAAGGAGATCAGTCCCGGGTGTTCATTGGAAGGACTGATGTTAAAGCTGAAACTCCAATACTTTGGCCACCTGATGGGAAGAACTGACTCATTTGAAAAGACCCTGATGCTGGGAAAGATTGAAGGCAGGAGGAGAAGGGGATTACAGAGGATGAGATGGTTGGATGGCATCACCAACTCAATGGACATGAGTTTGAGTAAACTCTGGGAGTTGGCGATGCACAGGGAGGCCTGGTGTGCTGCAGTCCACAGGGTCACAAAGAGTCGGACATGACTGAGCAACTGAACTGAACTGAACTGACGACTGCTGGGGACTCTTTAGACAAGGAACAAACTCTTTGGGCCACCACAGTCCCCAGCATGCTTGAGTGGACTCCGAGCACTGTGTCCAAAAGTAAAGAGGATGTGTCAGACACCCTCCCTTTGTCCCTTTGTTGTTGTTGTTGTTCAGTCCCTCAGTCATGTCTGACTCTTTGTGACCCCATGGACTGCAGCACGCCAGCCTTCGCTGTCCTTCACCATCTTCCGGAGCTTGGTCAAACTCATGTCCATCAAGTTAGTGACGCCATCCAAGCATCTCATCCTCTGTCATGCTCTTCTCCTGCCTTCAATATTTCCCAGCATCAGGGTCTTTTCTAATGAGTTGGCTCTTCGCATCAGGTGGCCAAAGAATTGGAGCTTGTTCTTTTATTCTCTGCCAAACTACTGTAGGCTTCTAGGATTTAAAGCTGTGTTCCATGAGACAGTCCAGACAAACCTCTGTTCAATTCCTGGCTGTTTTGGACAATTAACCTCTCCAAATCTCAGTTTCTTTTCCTGTAAAATAAAGATAATATTAATAATTTGACCTGTATTCATAGTGCTGTTGTGAGAAAAAAGACAGGGCTCATAAAATGATCAGTTTAGTGCCTGGTACATAAAAGCACTCAAAACCTCCTCTTAGAGTTATGACAAGCTAATTTTAAAATTACATATTATAGGAAAACTTTCTTAATGTAAAAAAATAGAAAAATACAGATAAAGTGAAAGTCTCCTTCAAACTCTTAGGTCACTGTTCTCCATAGAGTTAGTAACTGATCAGATTGCTGCACATCTTTCCAGATAGTTTCCTATGCATTTACAAACACTGATAAACACATGCAAATAATAGTCATTGGTATTTTGTTTATTTATGGCTGCGCTGAGTCTTTGTGGCAGTGTGTGGGCTCTTTGTTGCTGTGCGTGGGCTTTCTCTAGTTGCAGAGAATGGGGACTACTCATTGCTGTGGCTTCTCTTGTTGCAGACCACAGGTTCTAGAGTGCACAGGCTTCAGTAGTTGTGGTGCATGGGCTTAGCTGCCGTGCAGCATGTGGGATCTTAGTTCCCAGACCAGGGATCAAACCTATGTTCTCTGAGCTGGCAGATGGGATTCTTAACCACTGGACCACCAGGCAAGCTCTAAGTTTTGGTATTTTTTAAGCATACACGACATACTATACATAATTTGTGAGATGCTCTTTTTTTTATTAATATCCTCTTGAGATTTATGCTATATATTATTGTAGCATATACTTAAAATATGAATATTGTGAATACAAATGCACATATATACATAAACTAGCTCAATCTTTAAAATCACTGCATAAAATCCTCTAGTATGTATTTATTATTATAAATTTAGATATTCCCTTATTGAGAGATGTCTAGATTATTTTTCAGTATTACAAACAATATTGTAATGAACATCTTTGCTCACTGTATACATGTGGTAGTGTTTCTTCAGAGTAGGTGTGGAAAAGTAGAACTTCTGAGTTATAGGGCTATGAATTAAAAAAAAATTATTTTATGCAGTATAGTTAATTTACAATTAGTTTATGGTACAGCAAAGTGACTCAGCTGTACATACTTAATAGTTTGCATTTGCTAATCTCAGACTTCCAATCCATCCCTACCCCATCCCCGGTGGATTTTAACAGTTGCTTTGAAATAGCCCTCAGAATGGTTATGCTACCTTATATTTCTACTAATAGTATATGAAACCAACTCTTTTCCCACACCCTGGTCAACATTTTTAGAAAGTATTTATTTATTTATGGCTGTGATGGGTCTTAGTTGTGGCATACGGGCGCTTTAGTTTTGGCTCGTGGCCTTAGTTGTTCTGTGGGATGTGGGATCTTAGTTTCCTAACCAAGGATTGAACACTAGTCCGCTGACTTGGAAGGTGATTTCTTAACACCTTTGTGAGGAGCAGCTCAAACATGGTGCCTAGAGCACCATGCCTATCACACAGTAGGTGCTCGATACATGCTATGTTATTTGCATTTCCAAGATTTGGTCCCTCTTTGAAGCCACAGGAAGCGAGGACACGGAAGTCTATAGATGGTACCAGAGTGTGCTCTTTTTGCAAAAAGCTTTGGCTGTAGCTTACAGGGATTTGCTGTGGATTCAACTCTGTCTACACAGCAATACCTGGTGCCTTGCCTGAGGAAAGGAAAGAAAATCCCAGCCTCTCAGGGGTTTCTGAGGCGGTCCTGACTCCTTTCTCTACCTGTGGCTGCTGTATTGTCCTTCCCTGGGCAGTACTCACAAGTGGGTAAAAGAACATGGACTTGAAGTCAGAGAGTCCTAGTTTCTAGCCTTCGGTGTGTGACCTTGGGTCAGTTGCTTACTCTCACTGAGCCTGTTTCTGAGATAGGGTTGTTGTGACTACTAAATGAGATGATTTTTATAGAGAACATTAGCAGGATGCCTGGCTCATGGTCACAATCTGAAGATGTGATGTGTCTGCAGACAGTCAGTAACAAGAGACAGGGATTCAGTTAGGCATGCATTTTTAAGCTAGTGAAGGGTCTTTGGGATCTTTGTATGATTTTTGTAAGGTAAGGGGCAAAAGGAAAAGAGGTTAGCAATCTGGGAGGAAGGCAGATTAAAACTTTAGTGTCTCATTTCCAAAACACCTTGTATACCTAAAGGGGTAATGTAGAGTATTCCATCCTGTTTGTTTTAAAGATCAAAGTTTTCATATGTGTAGTTCCTCATATCACTGTTATGAGGTTCCTCATATCAATGTTAAGTAAGATCCATACTTAACATTGAATTTTTGAAAAATACATGGCACGTTTTAAAAAAAATTAGGGCTTTCCTGGTGCCTCAGATGTAAAGAATCCACCTGTAATGCAGGCGACCTGGGTTCAATCCCTGAGACAGGAAGATCCTCTGGAGAAGAGAATGGCTACCCACTCCAGTATTATAAAGTACCAAAGGGTACTTTGAATGAATGAAAACTAAGCCTTTCTCCCACCCTGGCCCAATTTCATCTCCCTGTTAGCAACCATTACCAGTTTCTTATGACTCCACCTTCAAGATATTACCTGTGCATGTACAGCAAAACCATTCAGGATTGTGCATGGATAACTATAGCAATACAGAATATCTTAATAGAAATAATTGTCCCCTCAATAATGGTCCCCTGCCGCCCTTTTCTTCCTGTCTTCACTTACATCTCTTGGAGATCTTTATAACCATATACATAGATCTGCTTCATGTTCTTTATGGCTACTGGACAGTCCACTGTAAGAGTGCATCGTATGGTTGTATTTTATCCACCTAGTCTCATAAATTCCATATTTAGGTGTTTCCTATTTCTACTCCAAGTAGTTAATCACCATTTCTGAGTAATTAGCTATGTTTGGGAAATGCTGATTCAGTTTTTTAAAAACATTGCACCAGGTCTTAGTTGCAATATACTTCAGCTTTGTTGTGACATGCAGGATCTCTAGTGTGGCCTGCAGATTTTTAGCTGTGTCATGTGCCCAGGCCCCCTGCATTGGGAGCTCAGGGCCATAGCCACTGGCCCACAAGTCTTGGACATACTCATTCTGATGATATTCTTAGGAGCATTCCTTACCTAATACACCACCCTTCCATTCTCTCCACAAAACTGTACTTTCTGGGGTCTTGGCCATGCATCTTTCTGTTACTCTTAATAAATAGAAGTTCATGTGCCAGATGCACAGTGAGGCTAAACAATCTGAAATGTTGAAGTTTGGAGCAGTTCAGTTCAGTTCAGTTGCTTAGTCGTGTCCGACCGACTCTTGCGACCCCATGAATCTCAGCACGCCAGGCCTCCCTGACCATCACCATCTCCCGGAGTTCACTCAGACTCACGTCCATCGAGTCCGTGATGCCATCCAGCCATCTCATCCTCTGTCATCCCCTTCTCCTCCTGCCCCCAATCCCTCCCAGCATCAGAGTCTTTTCCAATGAGTCAACTCTTCTCATGAGGTGGCCAAAGTACTGGAGTTTCAGC
Organism: Capra hircus; assembly: GCF_001704415.2. NCBI lineage: Eukaryota > Metazoa > Chordata > Mammalia > Artiodactyla > Bovidae > Capra > Capra hircus. The sequence continues at coordinate 47,432,794 of NC_030814.1, read as the reverse complement.
TTTAGCATCATTCCTTCCAAAGAACACCCAGGGCTGATCTCCTTCAGAATGGACTGGTTGGATCTCCTTGCAGTCCAAGGGACTCTCAAGAGTCTTCTCCAACACCACAGTTCAAAAGCATCAATTCTTCAGCGCTCAGCCTTCTTCACAGTCCAACTCTTACATCCTTACATGACCACAGGAAAAACCATAGCCTTGACTAGATGGACCTTAGTCGGCAAAATAATGTCTCTGCTTTTCAATATACTATCTAGGTTGGTCATAACTTTTCCTCCAAGGAGTAAGTGTCTTTTAATTTCATGGCTGCAATCACCATCTGCAGTGATTTTGGAGCCCCCCAAAATAAAGTCTAACACTGTTTCCACTGTTTCCTCATCTATTTCCCATGAAGTGATGGGACCAGACGCCATGATCTTTGTTTTCTGAATGTTGGGCTTTAAGCCAACTTTTTTGCTCTCCTCTTTCACTTTCATCAGAGGGCCATGCATGGGGAATGGGTGAGTCAGGTTAAAAAAAAACCCCAAACTCCCTGACTGTTTTCAGTGTGAGGTTTTTACTGGTAAAATTTGGGGTGAGGGTGAAACTGTTTACCTCATCTTGGGACTTGAATCCAGCCAAAACCCATGGTACCTGGTTTTAGGACCTAATGAAGCTCAGGTTCTTGAAGTCTCATTGCAGAAAGAATTCAGTGAGAGATAAAGTGATAGGTAAGAAGTGGATTTATTCAGATTCAGAGAGAAGCACACTCCATAGACAGTGTGGGCCATTGCAGTGGGTGAGTATCGGCTTGAAATGTAGCATGGATAGTTTTTATAGGCTGGGTAATTTCATATGCTAATGAGTGGGAGGATTATTCCATCTATTTTGGAGAAGGGTGGAGATTTTCAGGAGTTGGGCCATGCCTACTCCTTGGTCTTTTGAACTGTCATGGCGCCTCTGGGTGTGTCATTTCATTTGCTGATTGAGGATCAAGGTCTAGTCTTGTCTGCCATCTAGGTCTCATTTGGCCACCCTCCCCCAACCCTGTGACTTTCTTCTGACTGGTTGGTGGTGAGGTAATGGGATGGTTCTAGGGATTTTGACTCTCAGCCTTAAGTCACCATCCTCCTCCTGGGTGGGGCCCTTAGTTCCTGCAGAACTCAAAAGATATTGTTATGCATATTTCTTAAGGAGGAACCGGGACCCTACCCACAGGCTGCATTATCCTTTCTTGATTGCTCCTCCTTTGTCTCTGCATCTTCTCCCTTCCCTGGCTAGCAACAATTTGAACCAGCCCTTTGGAACTCAAGGAGGGTCAAGGAGGCTGAAGTCTTTTTCCGCCCCACAATAAGAAATAGGCCATAGAAAGGATATGTACCTGAAGAGTCCCACAGGATCTTGCTCTGTTTCCTTTCCACCCTGTTTCTCAGAGCTTTGGGGAGAACTGGCAGAAAAAAAAGGGTGAAGTCATGTTCTGAGGGGTTTGCACAATTTGCTTACCAGTGGAAAGACTAGGAGGAGGGTGGGTACTCTCCCTTAGATGATTAGATCAGAGTTTCTCACCTGGGCACTATTAATTCAGCCCCCTTCATCAAAGGGCTCTCCTGGGCTTCCCTGCCTTGCACCCGTTAGATGCCAGTAGCCCCTCTATGTAGTTGTGAAAAGATCATGTCTCCTGAGGGCAAAATCTCCCGCATCTTGAGAACCAGCACTCCAGACACTTCCAGGGTGGTAAATTATTCGCTGAACATTTACTAAGTATCCAGCATCTGCCTCCTGAGGGTTTATGATTCCAGTACAGAAATGACCACAGGAAGATGCCAACTTGCTCTCTCCTGTGGAATATAGTCACAGCCACCTGAGGGGTCTTATCCACATTCTCTCTCTGGTAATCTATTTCCCCTTCCTTTCTTCCTACAGACATATTAGACAAAACCATAGGGCAAAACAGTAACACTTCCAAGTAACATTATCCTTGCCACTCCCAACCTAGGGGAATGACTTGTTTTAAATCCCCTCCCCCCTTCCTCCACACTTACATACCTATTTAAACACAGGGAAATCAAGAGATCTGGTTTTTCATTTTTAACATAAATTGGAACTCATTGTATATTTTGTTCAACTTGATTTTTGTCAGTTAATCCAATTAACAACTGGAGATCAGCTCATATCAGTATAGTTTGACCTCATTCTCTTCTAGTTTTTTCTCATTCTCTTTTAAACTGCTGTACAGTAGTCTATATTATGGGTGTGTTACCGGTTAGTCCGTTTGCAAATTCATGAGTAGTTATGTTTTCAGTTTTTAAATATCATAACAAAGTGGACAGTGCTGTAATGAACACCAAGTACATGCCTCTTGGTAAAGCCACATGGCTTTCAAGCAAGAAGGGAAATAAACACAATTTTAACAGACTGCCAAAAGTCCTACAAAAAGAACTGTCTGTATCACTTAAAATTCACTCCAAATGTGATCAAGAATAGCCTGGACACCCCATCTCAGGCCAACTGGGTTAAATTACCAATCTGTGAATTTTAAGGGTTGCCAACCAGCTCTCATTAGCTTTTCAATTTGGAAAGCTGTCTTGTAAAATGCAAAATTCTTAGTCCACCCTCTTAAGAAACCTTTCGGGGGCTCTCCACCGCTCTCAGAATAAAGCTCAAATTTCTTAGCAAGGTTAACACGATACTGTAGGTTCCTTACTCCAGAAAACCTTTAGCAGCTTCTGCCTGAGCCGAGTTCCCTCAGGTGCCTCCAGAGACCCACACACCGGTTCCCCAGTTTGGGGAGCTCTCGGCGCGGCGTCGGGGCTTGTTGAATGGATGACAGCCAGCAGGGACAGCGTCTCGATCGTCTCCGATCCCAGCCGCTGGAGCCCAATAAATGCTGAATGAGCCAAGTCGATGCTAGATGGGGCTTAGGGAGCCAAAGGGATGCTCCCGCTTCGCTCCTGGGGCCGCACCTCCGACTTCACCGGCTGCTGTCCGCGCCCCCTTGTCTCCAGTAGAGAGGCTCCACGTGCTTCATTTCCAAATTTGCAAAACTTAACGCGAGCCCCTACTGCAGGGTCACATGCCTGGAAGGAGAACGGGACCGAGGCGTGACCCTGTGTTTCCATATAAAACCGCTCATGGTTACCAATAGAGGGCCCAACAAATCAGTAAGAGACGTGGACAGGACCAGTCTGGTGCACCACTTAGCGCCTGAAGTGTTTCGCGAAAGCTTCGGGGTGTTCACAAAGGAGTTTGACAAGCTACCTTGTCAAGACATAACGACCCGAAGAAATAAACCCCCACAGCCACAGCATTGGAAATCTGAATGACAATGGTGGTGACGCCCTGGATGTTGCAGGAAGGCCCAAGCCGTTAGGAGAATTTACAAACTCCGTTTCTGGATGGACGCGCAAGAGTGACCTGCAGCAGCACTTGCCGAGAACCGCTGGGTGGAAATATACGTCTTTAAACTCAATGCTCTTCACGTGAGACTTTTTTTTTTTTTAAAAAGAATAGGATCTTAGGTACACAATGGGAGTTACTTTCCCCTCTGGTTTCCCTGAATAGTTGTCCAATAGTGCTGACTAATGGTGGGAGCCACCAAGTGCCCTTAGGCGGCCACATGGAAATAAAGTTGGTATAAGAAAGAAACAAAACAACCAAACAACGGGAAACTTTATCACCTGATTCCCCTGGTATCAAACTGTGCGGAAAAGGTGGGATCAGGGGTCTCAGGGATCGCACCCAATGAGTCAAAAAACGAAAGGAAAAAGGAGACAGAAGCAGGGACCAGCAGAGCCTCAGAACCGCCCCAAAGGGCACGGCGACCCGGGGCTCGGTCTCCTTGGTGCTGTCCAACCCCCGCGTCAATCAGCTCCTTCCCGCGCTGCGATTGGTCGGGGGCTTCCTTGGCCATCCTGGCGCCCACCTCCTAGTTGCTTGGGGTTTACTTCCCCAAAGTACACGGGCCCCACCTTGTGGAGCAACCGCTCCTGCAGGGAGAACTGATCTCCGCCCAGGGGAAGACGTTTTAACGAATGGGAACGGCCCCACATATTTATTGGCTACAATGGACATCGATCAAATGACTTCCCTCCCTCCTTCACACCGTACCCTTCACTTATTGGCCTCTCTCAGTGCCAATTCGTTACTAGGGAAACGAGCTCCTCACAGTCTCATAGGTAAGAGTTAAAGCCAATCAAGAGCCACGCCTTCATCCTGAGTCAGTACCCAATTGCTGCTCGAAGAGCCCAGAGGACGCAGTCGGGATTGGCCACCAGCCTGGCCGACCTGGCCGCAACAAGTTAGGCTGAGTCACCGTTATATAGCCCGGCGACGGAGCACGCGTGTGTGCGGACGCAGTTGCGTGAGGGGTTTTTTTACCTTTTGCCGTGCCGTGGAGCAGAGCTTGTTCCTCTCCCGCTCAGCCGCGCAGGTAAGCTGGAGCGTGGGCGGGGCTGGGCGGCCCCAGGACGCGGACTAACTGGGGCTCTGATGGGTGGGAGGAGAAGTCCGAACGGCGACCGCGCCAGGCGCGCCCACCGTCCCCCCCCTTCCCCAACGGCCGCAGGCGCGCGCGGCGGGCGCACGGGCGCGCGGCGACTCTCCGCCTCCCGCCCCCACTGGCCCGGCGCGCGTGGCCGTGTCCGCGTCCGCCGCGTGCGCGTGCCGCGCCCAACGGCCACGCGGGGCGAGAGCGAGCCGCGGCCGCCGCCCGGGCCCCAGGGTGATCTTGGGGGCCTGGGGCCCCGCGCGGCCGGATCGTCAGCTTTTCCCGCTCGCTTTCCCCGCGCGCTAGCGAGGCCTTCCTCCTTTGGTGGGGGCTCCTCCTAGACCAGAGGAGGCTTTTCTTTGATGGTGGTGGTGGTGCGGGAGGGGGGAGGTGAGGCACGAAAGTGCGGTGAGAATTTTTCGACACTGGAAGCCGAAATGCTGCTCCTAGGTTTTCGATTTTTTTTACAGGGAGTAAAGGGGCAGCGAGTTCATGGGTATTGAGTGATGATAATAACTAACATTTTTCTAAGCCCTCACTATGTGCCAGGCACTGTGTGGAGCAACTTGTGTGTTTCTTCTTTACTCCTGAAACGCCCGGATGAGGTAGGTACGGTGATTTTCCTATTTTTACAGCCGACTCGAAGGCCCAGAGGTGGAGTGACACGGTCAGAGGCACACAGGCCATGAGGGGCAGGTATTTGTTTGAACCCAGGCCTCTGACTCCTAGTCCCCGAACCTGCTTCATTCTTTGTTCCAGCGCTCTGTGCGGCCACAGGGTATCTTTGCCCCCAGAGCTCTAGTCCCTGGGGACAACCGCAGCCTCGGAAGACCGACTGCAGAGGCATTTATTTGTACTTGAGCCACTTGCAGGGTTTCCAGGGAGAAGAGGGTTGGACGTGGGATTATGACAAAGGGTAAGAAAGGGTTCCTTTCTGCACATCTTCCTACAGGTTTGCTGCCCTAAATGCTTTTGGGGAAAGTGTAGAATAAAATCAATACGTCCAGGTGATCCTGGACAGTGTTCCTCCTCGGATTCGATCCTTACAGCCTGAGGATGGGAAGTTATCACCAGCAGGAAGTTAGGCTCTGATATTAGATCTTGAATCTTTTTTTCCCTCCATTTTTTAATTGGAGCAAGGTTTTGAGAAAGACCTTCCACAAGATTAACTTCCTCGTTTTATGTAGTTGAAAAAAATGAGGTTGCAGAGCGATGAGGTTCAGGTCTGGCCAGCATGTGTAAGTGAAATTTTGAAATTGGAGTGGAAAGCTTGGTGCCCACTTACAGTACAGGCTTGACCCTCTGTGGAGCCTAAGCTGGATGAATTAGGGGTGATTGAGGTAAACTACTATGGGTGAAAAGCTTTTGTCTTCATACATTTATTTAGTATTCTGTAGATGCTCCCGTTATATGCAAAGAAGACACCTTCAAAAACTTGAGTGTAAATTTTTCTAGTAGAGTTACATTTGAGATTTTTCAAAGCTACTTTATTCCTTGGCTTAATGAAATAATAAATATTCCTGTGTTGCAGGTCTGAATCATTACTTGGCATCACAAATGTCTCTACTTGAGCTAAAGCTGCAATGAGTTTTGGAGCTAACTGTTCCGATTTAATTTTCATTGAAATGACTGTCAACCTTTTCCTTTCTCTTTTTAAAATCTATTTTGTGTGTGCAGACACTTTTTAGAATTGGCCTTTATATAAGAATTTTTTTGCTGCTAAGTGAAGTGAAAGTCGCTCAGTCATGTCCGACTCTTTGCAACCCCATGGTCTGCCAGGCTCTTCTGTCCATGGAATTCTGCAGGCCAGAAAATTGGATTGGTAGCCGTTCCCTTTTCCAGGGGATCTTCCCAACCCAAACCCAGGTCTTGCACATTCAGGCATTCTTTATTGTCTGAGCCACTAGGGAAGCCCTTATTTTGCCACTAAAGGGAGCACATGATTCACATCTTTAGAAGTAAATTAAAAAGCTTTGAAACACTTGTGTTTCCATTTACCCAGTAATTTCCATATTTCTTAACCGAAAGTAGTAGTAAATACAGGATCAAAATATCTTATGAATAGATTGTTAACCTTTGTTGGTGTTTTCCTGAATGGCAGATAGCTTGGAGTAGAACATTATTTTCCTTGGAACTTGACTGTTTTTAAAATTTGTATATTAAAAATTTTTTTTGCCTGTGCTGGCTTAGTTGAGGCATGTGGGATCTAGTTCCCTGAGGAGGGAGTGAACCTGGGCCCCCTGCATTGGGATCTTGGAGTCCTAACCACTGGACCACCAGGAAAGTTCTGGAACCTGCCTTCTTGTAACAATTACAGTTACCTGCATTTAGACACCAGTTAATTAGTAACATTTTAAGTTATCGAATGTTGAGACACTAATGACCAACATTTAAACTGTTGAGGTAAATATCAGACTGAAAGTTTGTGCATTAAATGAGGGAAATTTTTGCTAGTTTCCCCTTTAGATGTTTTAAAAAAATCTCTTGACTTCAGGCAAATGGGTTCCAGTGCGTAGGAATATGAAAATGTATTTCACAGATTGGTAGCCTCGTTGATGACTTGTGCTTTCATTTATCTGGAGCAAATTAATTGAAGCAAATTGTGATAATGTAAGACTTGTCTGCCTTCCAGTCTCTCATCCAAACTAGAGATTACTTTTGTTGTTAAATCCTTTTAATATAAGCTTTTGTACCTCTTCTAACTGGTAGAAAAGTAGGTAGTTCTTTGTTCTTTATTCAACTCAAGTTTGCTGTTCTCAGCTGACAGTCTGTTAAGGGAACGTTAGATTTGGTAATGTTTCTTGGTGACCTACTTCACAGCAGGTTTTGGTAATTTACATTTTAAATAATTTGTTTTAGCATTTTGCCTAGAAAGTAAAGGGCAGAAGTTAGTGTTAAATTTTTATAGGTTTGTGAACTGTATATACTTAAGATGGATGGGACAGTTGTTAAAAGATGAAATTTGGTATAAAGCCTGCATGTGTGCCCTAAACCAATTTTTCTTTTTGCCAGTTTATAACATTAGTCCCTTGATCACTCAACATTTTGCAGTTAGATTTGTTTTTTAAAATATTTCAAAATTCAAGTATAAATTGTATATTCATTTAATTGTGCTTTAAGACTGCCTTGGCAAGGTTTATTGATTTTAAAAAGGAAGATGATTGTTAAAGTAGGTAGGTAAGAAAAGCTTTTTTTCCCACCTCTGGCTAGTCAGTTTTTAACAGCTATAGGACATTTAGTACAATATTGTCCTTCCAGCCATGGAGTTAAATTTGAGGTTCAGCAACTATAATCACTTGTAGTTGGTGAGCATTCTGTGGTGAACAACTACATTTATGTTTTTAAATCTCAAAAATCAGCATTCTGTTTATTTTTTTAGTATCCTTAGTCAGGCCATCTGGCTTTAGTTGGGAAAACTTAATTGCAAACCTGATGATTAGATGAAGAGGGTGAAGAGTTACGAAAAATTTGCACTTGAAGACTGGAGCATTACAGAGCAGAAAGTAATTAAAAGTTCTCTTGAAGACTGTGGTCTTTGTAAATAAAATCAAGGCTTTAGATGACATGAAGTGATAGGTTTCCACTTCTGACCACTGGCCAGTCTTTTATGTCATATTGCTTAGCTGTTTAGTCTGTGTGATGTATTTCAGATATTTAATAAAAAGCAAATACTAGAGATGGTTCATAGAAAAACCTGGCTTCTTGCATGGGACACGCTCTGACTTGGTAGGAATGTCATCCTTAAGTGGCTGTGTGGCAGCATCATTGCTTGTTTGTATAACCCTTTATGTATTTTTGAAGTTGTTTCACACATTTTTGGTGTTCTCATGTTTTTGCTTGTAAGACCTAGAGCCCTGTAACCCAAGTAATTGTCTTAAACTATTTTGTAAAGCTTGTGGTATACCTAGTAGAGATATGTGCTAGATATATTTCCTTATTTAAAATTTCAAGGTTTTAGAATCTTGGAAGGCATCAGTGGCACCTGCCTTTTTTAGTTTTTTTTTGAACCTGCCTCAAGTATACCCCATGTTTATCAACTGTCTTAAGCTTACTCCTGGCATACATCCACCTTTTATGAGATCTAAAGCATAGGAAATTCATGTTTAAGGAATTTGATAGACGAAGTATTATAAAGGTATTTTTTCATCTTAGGCCAGATTTTTGCTTAATTGTAAATCTAGTTGACTGGGTTTTACTGCTGGATTGTGGGAGGGATATTAAAAACCAAGAAAAGTTAGTGAATTAAATTTCCCAATTCTTAAGTTTTTTTCTCTTGGGGGTAACTTGTTTTTTAGGTAATTTTAGATTTACAGGAGAGTTGGAATACAGACATGTCTTGTATACCCTTCACTCATCTTGCTTGTTAGCATCATACCTAATCATGATGCATTTATTGACAGTAAGAAATTGACGTTGATAAAGTCCTGTTAACTAAAGGACTGACCTTCCTTGCATTTCCTTAGTTTTTCCACTGGTGTCCTTTTTTCTGTTTCAGAATCCAGTCCAAGTTACCACATTGCAGTTAGTTCTCCAGTCTCCCTGGTTTCGCTCCTCTGATCTGTGCCAGTTTGTTATTTTCCTTGTGTTTAATGACTTTGACACTTGATCTCAATTTGAGTGTACTTGGTGTTGGGTAGACTAAGGTTACAGATTTTGGAGAAAATACCAGAGGTGATTTAGCCTTTCTCACCACGTCCCAGGGCACATAATATCAATCCTGGTTGACTTTAACCTTGATCACTACCTGGTGGCTACCAGGTAGTATTTCTTTCCTTTGCATTATTTTCATTAGAAGCTAGTCACTAAGGAAGGAGAGCCTTAGAATTTGTGAACATGTATTAAAGCTGCCACTGTAGGTAACTGAACATTTTTGGGGGAAAACACTTAAGCAGATACTCTGTTTCTCTAGTTTCCCTGCTAAATTTTTTCATTTTTTAGTAGACGTTGCCTGCAGCTCTTGAGGTGTTCTCATGGTGATTCTATATTTCCCTTGTGTTTTCTACATTTAAAATTCTTTTGTAAGAAAAGTGTCCTCATTTTAAAAAATTACTATTTGGCTGTGCAGGGTCTTTACACAGGATCTTTAGTTGTGGCTCTGAACTCTTCATTACGGCATGTGGGATCTAGTTCCCTGACTAGGGATTGAACCCACGTTCCCTGCATCAAGAGCACAGTTTTAACCGGTGGACCACCAGAAAAGTCCTGCGTATTTTTTAAGAATGTCATTTTCCCATTTTTTAAACACATTACCCATTAATTTTTAGATTTTTAGTTATTTTAGGGGGTTGTAATCCAGTGTTCTTCTAACTTATTTTTGCTTCTTATTACTTTATTGCTTCAGTTGTTCTAGTTTTGACTTGTGTCCTTTTGATTGCCCTTTTTTTTTTTTAAAGCATTTCCTTTGTCAGGTACTTCAGACTCACCTTGTATTTTTGCCTGTCCCATTTCTCTAATGAGTTCTCAGGAAGAGCTTTGAAGGAGGGTAACAGGTGGTGAATGTGAGGAGTTTGGAAAGTAGATTGAACAGTAGTAAGTTCAGTGATGGTTATGCTGCTCTTGCTGTGAGCTAGAGTAGCTTGGTTTCTGCAGTAGTTTCTCTGGTTCCTGGAAAGCATTTTTATTTCTCATGGTTAAGCCAGATTTCATGTGTTTGAATACATAGCATAGCCTTGCAGCAAACTTCACAATAGTTTAGTACACCAGTAGTAGTAGACAGAAACCCTCACTGTTTATTTCTCCTTAGTGTTTTTGATAGGTATTACAGTAGAGTAAAAAAATTCCTTAAATGTCTCTATCTCAGAATTGACAGTTAACATTTTGCATCACTTTTTAAAATTTGCTTACTTTCCTATGTAGGTTCCCATTCTGCTCTCTTCTTGTGAGACAATCTTTGGTCTTTCCAAGCTGTTATATTAGTGGGTTAAAAAATAGCTTTATTGAGGTATGATTGACATACAGTAAACTGCACATAGTTCAAGTGTAGAATCTGACAGCTTTTGGTGTTGTTTATACCCATGAAACCATCACCACAGCCAAGACCACAGTGAAAATAGCGCTTATCCCCGAGAGTGGCTCGTGTGCCTTTGCCTTCTCTCTCTCTCGTCCACCCCCCCTCCTCCTCTGCCCCCAGGGATCCCTTACCTGCTTTCTGTCACTGAAGATCAGTTTATACTTTCTAGATTTTTTATATAAATGGAATCATACAATATGTGCTTCTTTTTTTTTTTTTAATTGCTGACTAAGGCACAGAGGAGCCTGGTGGGCTGCCGTCTCTGGGGTCGCACAGAGTTGGACACGACTGAAGCAACTTAGCAGCATTGACTGTTCTGGTCTGTAAATATACAACAATTTGTTTATCCATTCACCTGCTGGTAGTAATTGGTTTGTTTCCAGCTTTTGGCTGTTACAAATAGAGCTTCTTAAGAAACTGCCTAACTTTTCCAAAGTGGTTGTACTGTTTTACATTCCTGCCAGCAGTGTTTGAGTGTTCCTTTTCCTCAATATCCTGGCCAACACTGTATGCTGCTGCTGCTGCTAAGTTGCTTCAGTGGTGTCCGACTCTGTGCGACCCCATAGACAGCAGCCCACCAGGCTCCTCTGTCCCTGGGATTCTCCAGGCAAGAACACTGGAGTGGGCTGTCTTTCCTTCTCTGCAACACGGTATAGTCAGCCTTTGAAGTTGTCACCCTGACAGATATGTCAGTGGTACTTTACTGTGGTTTTATTTTGCATTTCTGTAATTACTGATGATATTGATGTTCAGCATTTTTCATAATTTCTTTGATGAATTGTCTCTAGGTCTTACACTAATTTTTTATCGGGTTATTCAGCTTTGAGAGTTCTTTATATATTCTGGATACAAGTTGCTTTCCAGATATTTACTGCAAGCCTTTGCCTTTTCATTCCCTTAATAGTCTCTCTTGCAAAGTGAAAACATTTTTGGCCACATCATCCAGTGTACAAAATCCCAGCTTCCTGACCAGGGATCAGACCTGCACCCCCTGCATTGGAAGCAGTGAGTCTTAACCACTGGACCTCTAGATAAGTCCCTGAAAGGTTTTAATTTTAATGGGAGTTCACATTATCAATCTGTCTTATTATAGAATACATTTTTGTTATATCCAGAAATGACCCAGGGTCATTAAGATTCTCTTTAGAATTTTTATAGTTTTTTAGGTTTCATCTAAAACTATTGAGTTAAATTTTAATATACTGTGAAGCTTGAATTGAGGTTGTCTCTGTATTTATGGATATACAGTTATTCCAGCACGATTTGTTGAAAAGAATACCCTTTTTCTACTGAATTGTCTGCCCTTTTGGAAATCATTGTCTATTTATGTGTGAGTATATTTCTTTATTCTGTTTGGTGGGTCTATTTGTCTATTTTTATTTCCAGACTATTTAAAAGATATATTTACCTGTGCATCTGAACAATGTACTATTTTACATATACTGAATATACTTAAATGTTTCAGGGCTATCATACAAGTACATATTTGGCAGGTGACTGTGTTTCTTAGATCTAGTTCTTACTGACTTAATATGACTGCTATAAATAGGGTGACTTTATATTGTTTCCCAGAAATATCAATTGTGTCACTTCTTAATCTTTTAAGTGCCTGTGTGACTATCCTGGGGCTTCCCAGAACCTGCCTTCCCGTGCAGGAGACACAGGTTGCATCCCTGGATTGGGAAGATCCCCTGGAGTAGGAAATGGCAACCGGCTCCAGTAATTCTTGCCAGGAAAATCCCGTGCATAGAGGATCCTGGCAGGCTATAGTCCATGGATACAGTCCATGGGGTGGCAAAGAGTTGGGCATGACTGAGCCACTGAGCAAAAATATACATGATGCTTTGTTTATATTTTTTAAAGAGTAGAAATTTTTACTCTTTAACATAGTGTGAACATAGTGTGAACACACTAAAATCATTTTATCTTCACTATGTATGTTTTAAAAATTAAGATAACTAAGACGTGCACTTGATTTGGTTTTACAGTTTAATTGGACCAGTTACATTCTGTGGGCATACAGGCGAGTCTTCCTATGTGGCATTCATGAGTGGAACAGTGTTGTCATCAAGTCAACCTAGAAGTTCAGTAAAACATAGTTTTATATTAGGTGCTTGGGCTTTTTGTAGTCCAAGGGTATTCTACAAAATTATTCTTAAAGGAGATAATCCTGTTTTTATTTTGCTAGCAAAATGGTTAAGGAAATAGTCTTCTGGGTGACAGAAAATGGTGGAATGTGGAAATGTTTTCTTTTGTTACAGTTAATAGTTACAATATCAATATATTGTAACAGTTAATATTAAGTGCTTACTACCATACACTTAGTTCTTGCAGTTATGATTTTAATTTCATTATTTTTTAAATTTTTATTATTTTTTTTTATGATTTTAATTTTAGAGATGAAAGAACTGAGGGGCACTAGAGAAATTGTTTCTAGCTCAGGGATACAGTAGTGGATATATTTCTAAGTGGCCACGTTTTCCTTTACTTCTTTAGAACAAGAACTGTTCTGTAATTCCTCTTTCTCTAACCTAGGACTTTTAAAGTATTTCTTGAAAAAGTAAGAGAAAGTATAATTTTTAAAATACGTTTTTCTTATCCCCTATACCCCTTTTGGCTTATTATGACATATGACAGTCACAACATTACAAAGTTGGATATAAAATTAGTGGAATGTAAACTTGAATGGAAGTGAGTGATTTCTTCCCTTTCCCTTTATTTTTGCCAGGTCCTGTTTCTTTCATCACTGATCTTTCTAGACTATATTGATTTCCGAGTGATTTGTAATATATGCCCCCAAAAGTTTATCCTTTAGATCTGAAAGCAGTGTTAAAAGAGAGTGATCTCCAAATTAGGTATATTTGGAATGTTCAGCAGACTAGGAAGTCTCCCAGTCTTCACATCAGCAGGAGGAAGGAGGATTTGCTGTTGATAATTAACAAGGATAAGACTGTCTAGTTTAACAATTTCTGATTGTGGTACATGCTTCATAGTCCAACCAGTAATGTATCCATTGGCTTGTGCTGTTATATAGGTAACAACCAGAATCCATAATATTCTAAAAGGACATAGTGTTTCAGGAGTATTTAATAAAAAAGGGAGGATCTTGAGAAATTTTTAGCCTATATTTTCATTGGTATGCATAGTTTCTAATTATAATAGATCAGGAACTGATAAAACATTAATTTTTCTGAGAAAATGCAATTTGATTTTGTTTGCTTTCATTGTTTTAGATAGAATTTGAGGAGTTCTAATGAACCAGGGTGAGACTATTCTCAGAAGGTACGATGTTAACATATTCTTCATAGCTTCTGTTTTATGTTTGAACTAGAAATGAAGATGGAGATTTCACAGAGCTAATTTACCAAATAAAATTTTTCTGATGAGAATTGATTGAGTCTCATATAGACTAAATCTTTTGGGTTCAAATGCCAAAGTTTTCTTTAAGTTTATTTTCAGCTGGGCTGGCTCTTCTTGCTGCATGTGAGCTTTCTCTAGTTGCAGTGGTTTCTCTTGTTGTGGAGCACAGGCCCTAGTGCATGCAGGCTCAGTAGTTGTTGCTCGCAGTCTCTGGAGTGTGGGACCAGTACTTGGGCCCCACGGGCTTAGTTGCTCCTCAGGATGTGGAATCTTCCTGGATCAGGGATCGACCCTGCATCCCCAGCATTGGCAGGCAGATTCTTAACCTCTCTACCACCAGGGAAGTCCTACAGTTTGTTTTTTACTGGAAATGCTGACATTATTCACAAAACTTGCAGAGTATGGTCTTAGATTACTGAAGAACTTCCCCAAACATTTTGTAGTCATTGGTGCTGTTGGGTGTTCATTATTCTTAATTACTCTACAACATTTTATCCTTTCAAGATTTTTTTTTTAATGTGAAAGCATTTTTATTTAAACTTTTGAGGCATAATTTCCAAACCACAAAATTATAGAATTTAAAAGTTCAATTTGAAAAGATTTTTAGTTTTGTACAATAAGCCATCACTCAAATGCGTCGAGTCCTCTCATCCCGGGCAGTTCCCCTCAGGTCCTTCCCAGTCTGTTCCCTCTCAGGCAGCTTAGATTTTTTTTTTCTAAGTATCTTTGCTTAGTTTTCTCTTTGACTTTTTCTTAATCATTGAAAAAAAAAATGTATCTGCTGTCATAATCTGAATTCTGGACAACCTTGACAGTTCAGCCTGACAAATGGATGATCAAAAATCTGCTTTGCTAGTATAAAATTCTAACCAAAAAGAAAAAAAGAAGATAAACCTCTTTTGTGATGAAAATGATGAATGAAAGAAAGCTTTTTATTCATGAGTGTGTCAGATACAGTTTTGGAGCTAGAAAGTTACCTAAGAAATGGTCTCTTAAGAAACTTAACTCTTAAAGGAAGCTTGCAGCCTTCTTTCAAATGTTTTTATCTGACCATGACTTATGTAGAATTCTTGAAGCCATTTGCTATTTTAAGAATCAGTCCCCCCTCTTTATTTTAAGCATTGAAGCAATATAGTTTCTTAGCACTAAAATAATGTGTATTCTGTTACTTTTTCTTTTTTTCTCAATTATTGAGATACACTTGACAGAAGTATTATTTTTAAGTACTGCTACCATTTCGCTTGAACGGATTGGTTAATATTTATTATAGATAAGCTTAAAGGAGAAACTTGAGCTGTAGTTTCCAATTTAATGGAACCATATAGTGCTTATAGTGTGAATATCATCTTTGGGAGTCTGCAAGACTATGTGAGGTAATCCTGAAATAAAGTATCATCTATTTGAAACATTTAAAAATGCTAATTGAGCCCTAGTTTGTCAGATACTCAATTCTATAAACTGTTAACTAATAAGAAACTTGGTGAATAATAGAGATTTTTCTGAGAAGCTTCAGAATTATAACAGTTAAAGGAAAAAAAAGTCAAAATGAAGTAAAGATCAATTTGCTATATAAATATGAATGTTTCCCTTTCTTGGCTTTATGGCAATGACCTAAGATAAAACATTGATGATAATGGTGTAATCAAGCTGATGGAGTTATTATTTTTTTCAATTTGAATTATCTAGATAATCTCAAAGGGAAAGGAGAAGTTGTAGATGTGGTCTGTAAGTTTTTCTTTTTCTTAACCTTTAATTTTGTAACCTGGAGGATTTTCATCATTTTGCGTGAGAAGATTGAATGTGGTAAGCAGTATTTGATAAACTATTATTTAGAAATTTATAATGAAACTACTTAGCAGTATCAAAGGATACAGTTAGATTGATGTTATTAGTCTAGTTTCGTAGAGTTTGATGAAACAAGTAATAAATGGTACATGTAATTTAAGAATAATGCTGTCATAGACTAGTGAAGGATAAACATCTCCACATCCTGCTTGTGCAAGAACCAAATTCAATCCATTTTGCCCATTCTTTAAGAAAACTGTAAAGCAGTTTCTCTCATTTCTTCTTTATGCTGTAGTTAATTATATATACCTCTCTTTGCCTTTATGTTTATAAAGTTCAGGGTGATTTTATGTCCTCAAATGAAAAATTGGGTAATCTCATGCCAGATACTTTTTTGAAAGGGTTTTTAAAAGTAGTGAGCGACAGTATTTGAAAACTTACCATGTGCCAGGTGCCTTTTAAAATATTCCAGTGCACTCACTTAAAGTCTTAATTTTGAGATGGCAGGGATTATTTTGTTGAATAGAAATATCTTGCTTGTTACTTTTTGCCTGTTTTCATTTTTTGATCTTGTTATAAAATAAACTAAGCAAGTTAGAATTTTTTAAAGGTAGTAAAATCTCTGATTTAGACTAAAAATGTGATATTGTGTATCTGTATTGTCGCACTTGAACTTAATACTGTCACAGTAGTATGTTGTAATGTTACAGGTGGAATACTTCTTTTTTTTTCCCAAGTGGAACCCTCTTAATTGAGTTTACTAGCTTGGGAAAGTTGAAATGCATGTTGCAAATATGTACCTTTGACGTTGTTATGTTCAGTTTACAAAAATTGAATATTGGGAATAATGCTGACTTAATTCTTCATAGGGATATTTTTTTTCCCCATAGCATTTGTCTGATTACAGTAAATTTGAATGTATAAAATCTCACTGGTCTATGTGGGTTTGCTTTGTTTCTTATAATGTTTATTCCTTTTAAAATCCAAGAATTGCTGAAGTGATCTTTTTGGTCTATTGAATCAGTCTCAGCTAAATGATTCAGTCTTCACCCCTACTCCTTTCTCCCTATACTTGATCTATCAGGTAGAACATACTTGATTTTTTTTTTCCCCAGGTTGAATTGACCAAAGCAATGGTTATGGAGAAGCCTAGTCCCCTGCTGGTCGGGCGGGAATTTGTGAGACAGTATTACACACTGTTGAACCAGGCCCCAGACATGCTACACAGGTAAAATTTTTTTTCCCTGAGTATCACCTAACTCTGTTTTAATGAGTATTTAAGATGCTCTTATTCCCTCAAGAGGGAGGAGACATATGTATACCCATGGCTGATTCATGTTGATATATCACAGAAACCAACACAATATTGTAATTAACCTTCAGTTGAAAATAAAAAGATTCTCTGATTTATTATGTGCTTTCTAGGGTTGTTGCATAAAAATGCTTTGTAAGTACCAAAAAGTGATAGGTATTCAAATTGTATAATAGTAGAATATGTAAATATTTGAAAATTAGACAAAGTTTCCTATATATTTTCAGAAAAATAATGCTTTAAATATAAGTGTACATTTGTACTTTTGATTTATTTATTTTTCGCTTATTTTTCTCTTGGTGAACCATGAATTATTTAGTTATGAATGTTTTGAAGGTATAAGACTGTTTTCTGACATATTTTTGTGTTAATATGCTTTAAAAAATTAGGATGTACTTTTTTTGTGGAAACGATTTGTTGTAAATTAAAACAAGTGTATGAAATAAACATGGGAGTCTTTAGAAAAACAATGCTAATTTTTCTGTGTAGATGCAAATATTTTTATTATGCTGTGTGTTAGCTATAATGTTATCTTACAAGGATAGTATATGTATCATATTAATTTTAATATCCGTGAAATTTTTACTTTCTAAAAAAATTGTTGTGTTACTCCACTAATGATGAATATGTAAGTTGCTTCCAGTATTTCTTCCTATAAACAATGCTGCAGTGTAGAAAACTCCTCAGTCTATTTCTGTGGAGTTATTTGACTACTTTTTAGAAATTTCAAAATGTATGTGTATTTGTTGGACCAGAACTAATTTTTCTCCTTTACCTTTCTTGATCTTTAAAAAAAAAGCAGCTCTTAGTGTAAGGTCTTGGGGAATAATTACCTTCATTTCACAGGTAAAGACACTAAGGGCTTAAAAACTTGCTGGTATTTACAGGACTATTGAGTGAAAGAGTAAGTCTTTAAACCATAAATATCCCCCTTTTTTGTTATTTTTTGGTCAATTGTATTCTTTGCTTTTAGTAGTTAGATACATTTAGAATTTAAAATGGAGTAGGAGTTGAAACTAACTAACCAAATATATTTCTTGTCACTGTTGTTACTTATTGATTCTAACACATGTATTTTTTCACATTTAATCTCTGAGACATTTTAGATACAACAAAAAGTGGATTAGCCAGCAGTGAACTAAGTGGCTGGCTGATGTGGAGCCTTTTAATAACTTAAAAAGTTGAAAGGTAGTTTGGGTATCCCTAAGGGCCCAGATCTGTCCCTTTTTGGGGGAGCAGGGGGGAACAGTCAGGATAGAGAAAAATATGGATTGGTTTGTGAAAGATTGTCTAGAATACAGGTGCCAAGAAATCCTAATAGTGATTATCCCCGAGTTAGGGCATTGCGTGTGTGTGTGTGTGTGTGTGTGTGTGTGTGTGTTGGCAGGCTGGGGGTGGCAATGGTTTGTGTAAAAAAAAAAAAAAAAAAAAAAAAAAAAAAAAAAAAAAAAAAAAAAAAAAAAAAAACAAAAAAAAAAAAGACTGTGGGATGTGTGTCTGTCAGTCTTGGATTTGGTTGTGCAGGCTCTGCTGGCCGGAATGTTGTTGCACCTTCCCACCCAGGGATGGAACCTGAGTCTCCTGCATTGGCAGGTGGATTCTTTACCGCTGAGCCACCAGGGAAGTCCGTAGATGTCCTTATCTATATCAAGACTACCTCTCTTCTCCATGAGTGAAAACAGGAACTTGAGTGTTACGTGGCCTTCCTGAGGTGCACTACAAGATTCCTTCCAACACAATCATTCTTTCTTGAGACCTGGAACTTGTGACTTGCAAAAATTCCTTGACCAAATTCATTCCCATTCAGCAAATGTTATGAATGTAGGGGGTGGATGCATACAAAGATGAGAAAGAAAACACATTCGTGCCTCCAAGAATGTACTAGTGAAGCAGATGGGTTCAAACATGAACAGTAAATAGCTGGTCTTAGGATGCTTACAGATGACAAGTATCTTTCTGTTTTACAGGTTTTATGGAAAGAACTCTTCTTATGTCCATGGGGGATTGGATTCAAATGGAAAGCCAGCAGATGCCGTCTATGGACAGAAAGTAAGCATAACAAGCTTTATGTAGGCTGTTGATCAGCTAGGAAATAACCCATAGAATTGAGGTGGATACATGCTTAATGTTTGTTGATATTTGAAAATTAAAATTGTCAACTTCTGTTTGGAAATTTAGATCTTCAGTAACTACTTGGTTTATTAGTTATTGAAATTTTTTTTGTTCATTTGGTGTGATATATTCTGAAGTTTTTTTATGTTTGAAGATAATTGGTTTTAGCATGGAGATCACCTATTGTAAACATGTTTAGATATGTTAAAGACTAATTTTAAAAAGTCAGGGTGTCACTGGAAATATAGTATATGAAGACAAATTACAGTGGGGTCTCTGTAGTTTGTAATTCAGATGTGCACAGATAAATGCTCTTTGTTGTGTTAGAAAGTTTTTGGTTATTCTTGGAGATTCTGCATTATCTCTTGCCTTGATTCCTTAGGAAATCCATAGGAAAGTGATGTCACAAAACTTCACCAATTGCCACACTAAGATCCGCCACGTTGATGCTCATGCTACTCTGAATGATGGTGTGGTGGTCCAGGTGATGGGCTTGCTCTCTAATAACAACCAGGCTTTAAGGAGATTCATGCAGACCTTTGTCCTTGCTCCTGAGGTATGAAAAAAAAATTACAAAAATTTGTACATGTCTTTCTAAAGACTAATTTTTGAAATTTTAAATTTACAGAAATAGTACAGTAGTAACTCCTACATGTTATGTTACCCAGAGCCACATTTGTCCACACATTTATAGTTCTATTTTTTGATATAATTCTATTTACCTTGTGTTTTAATTCTAAACTGTTTGAAAAGTAAATTGGAGACATTATGGCTAGTCATCTTCAGATACTGAAGTGACCATTTCTTAAGAATGAGCACTTCATTTTTTAATCAAAGGCAAGAGGTATTTATGGGATTTCTTGGTGGTCCAGTAATTAAGACTTCCCCTCCCTCCCAGTGTAGAGGGCCCAAGTTTGATTCCTGAAGGTCTCCTGGAGAAGGACGTGGCATCCCCCTCCAATATTCTTGCCTGGAGAATTCCATGGACAGAGGAGCCTGGTGGCTACAATCCATAGGGTCACAAAGAGTCAGACATGACTGAGCGACTAAGCAGCAGCAGGGAACTAGATCCCATGTGCTGCAACTAAGACCTGGCACAGCCAATAGATAAATAAATACAATATTAAAAAAATTGTGATAGTTATTCATCTATAGTCCATATTTAAATTTTGATTACTGTTCCAGTGATACAAAGAAGAGTATTTTTTTTCCTTATCCAAGATTCAGCTCATTATGACACATTGTGTTTAGCTGTTATGTCTTTTTAGGCTCCTTCAATCTGTTGTAATTCATTAATCTTTTGTTTATCAAGATGTAGACTTAGCAGCAGCAGCAGTAGACATTTTTAAAGAGGACAATCAAGTTACCGTGTAGAATGTGTCAGTTTAAATTGTCTGGTAGTTCCTTATTAGTTTTAGGTTATATGTGTCTTTCAGCATTTGTTATCATTTAGTCCTATTATTACCAGAGAAGGCAATGGCAACCCACTCCAGTACTCTTGCCTGGAAAATCCCATGGATGGAGGAGCCTGGTGGGCTGCCGTCTGTGGGGTCGCACAGAGTCGGGCACAACTGAAGCAACTTAGCAGCAGCAGCAAAAACACATATTGGTTAGCAGTGGAATTAAGAGAGTTGCAATAACTCTGAAGGACGTGAGATATTAGTTGCTCAGTCGTGTCTGACTTTTTGTGACCCCATGGTCTATAGGCTGCCAGGCTACTCTGTCCATGGAATTCTCCAGGCAAGAATACTTCAGTGGGTTGCCATTTTCTTCTCCAGGGGGTCTTCCTGATGCAGGAATCAAACCCCAATTCCAGGCAGATTCTTTACCATCTAATCCACCAGGGAACTCTACAGTTTTCTAAAAGGAGAGATGAAGGAGAAGAAAAGAATATGTATGTGTACATATATATATATATGTATAGCTTCCCTTGTAGCTCAGTTGGTAAAGAATCTGCCTGCAGTGCAGGAGACCCCCGGGTTTGGTTCGATCCCTGGTTTGGGAAGATCCCTTGAAGGAGGAGATGGCAACACACTCCAGTATCCTTGCCTGGAAAATCTCATGGACAGAGGAGCCTGGTGGGCTGCAGTCCATGGGGTCGCAAAGAGTGGGCACGACTGAGCGACTAACATTTACACTCAGTCCTGTTATTAGTATTACTTAGCTAAGGTGATGGTCACCAGGTTGACATGTAAAGTTAATGTTCTGACTTTTATCATCAGAATGTAAATAGTGCCTGCTTCTTTTTTATTTATTCTATTTCTGGCTGCGCTGAGTCTTTGTTGCTCTCTACCTGGGGGCGAGCTGGGGCTACTCTCTATTACAGTGGCTTCTCTTGCTGTGGACTTAGGCTCTTGGTGCGTGGGCTTCAGTAGTTGTGGCTCACGGGCTCAGTTGCTCCAGGGCTTGTGGGCTGTTCCCAGACCTGCATTGGCTCGATGGGTTCTTATCCACTGCACCACCAGGGGATTCCTTGTGGGCTTCTTTGAGACTGTGCATGTACTTATGTTCTTCATCAAACTTTTTAGGTATTAGTTTTAAGCATTCATGAATTCTTGCTACTCTGATGGGTGCAAATGGTGATCATCTAAATTTTTTTTTGTCTATTCGTTGGCATTCTACTGTAAGTAGCTTTACCTTTTCTCCTATCTATCATGGGATCTTTGTTTAATAGATTTAATTAATAACTTTTATCGATTTCTAAAATGTCCCAGATCTGCTAAGTGTGAACCCTTTTGAGTGGGTTTGGTTTTTTTGTTTTTCTGGGGGTTTTTTGGGAATAGGGCACTCCATGGCACAGGAGGTTTCAGGATCACCTTGCATTTTCCCTGCTCTATCCTCCACTTCAGTTTTGGAATCAACTGTTTCTTCAAGGAGTCCTGTTTTATTTTATTTTTTTTTGGTAGTTATCATGAAAGGACCACAGGTTTATGTTGATTAATTGCATTTGAAGTTTCTTCTCGCCTGGTCCAAAATGAGCAAAGTTAGGAATCCTGTCTGATCTGTGTGAGCATGTGGAAGGGGCTCATGATGACTTGCTGGCTGAAAGTTTTCTCTAGCATTACCCTTAAGATAATTTTCTGTTAAAGGACAGTGAATCTAAAAATCCCTGTCATTTTACTGTTTAAATATAAAATAACTCAGTTTGTTTGAAAAATCATGTGAAATCAGTTTTGTCATGATTTTCTTGAGAAGGCTTAGATAATCTGTAGTGTTAAAATTGTTGATTGACTTAAATATGCAAGAAATCATGGGATATTAATAAATTTACATCTTATCTTTCAAGAGGAAGATTTCAATATTACCTTAGTATAATGGATTGTTTCATAAACTGTCTCATTTAATAATCAAAACTCTAGTATGAGTTTGTATCCCTCATTTTACAGGTGAAGAAACAGTCTTAAAAATTGAATGACTAGTAAATGACATAGATTTCAGCATAAGTGTATCTTATACCTAGGGTAGGCAAACCTTTTTAGCTATACCACATTTGAGAGCTTGTGTTAGTATTCTTGGATACAGATTTAGGGGATTTTAAAATACATAGTTGGTAATAATGTATTTATTGTTCAAGAAGTGATTTGAGATTTGGGCTTTGGCAGCTTAAATAATTGGTCAATTTTTAGATATTCATCTGGTGGTATTTTAAGCACTCGGTATATATGAGTGCTTCTTAACAAACATGTTAAGTCTTAAAATCTTGGAGATTTTAACCTATTTGAGGGTAGAGCAAGGATCTTTTCCACCTTGACTTAAAATTTGAGCCTGGATAATTTTGTTGTCAGGGCTATCCTGTGTAATGTAGGACGTTTAGCGACATCCCTGCCCTCCACTCAGTAATTGTTAGTTCTGCTCCTTGATGGGAGAGCTGAAATGTCTCCAGAAGTTGCCAAATGTCTGTTGGGATGGGCAATACTGCCATTAGTTGAGAACTAATAAGTCCCTTGGACTGCAAGGAGATCCAACCAGTCCATTCTGAAGGAGATCAGCCCTGGGATTTCTTTGGAAGAAATGATGCTAACGCTGAAACTCCAGTACTTTGGCCACCTCATGCGAAGAGTTGACTCATTGGAAAGGACTCTGATGCTGGGAGGGATTGGGGGCAGGAGGAGAAGGGGATGACAGAGGATGAGATGGCTTGATGGCATCACTGACTCGATGGACGTGAGTCTGAGTGAACTCCGGGAGTTGGTGATGGACAGGAAGGCCTGGTGTGCTGCAGTTCATGGGGTCGCAAAGAGTCGGACACGACTGAGCAGCTGAACTGAATGGCCCAGGGTAATTTGGTGTAGGGTAATTTGGAGTTTGAAAAGCCTGCTGATAAGTGAAAACTTTTTGTTGGTATTACAGGGCTCTGTTGCAAATAAGTTCTATGTTCACAACGATATCTTCAGATACCAAGATGAAGTCTTTGGTGGCTTCATCACTGAACCTCAGGAGGGTAAGTTACTTGTCTAAATTTTTTTTGGATGGCATCAGTTTGACTTGGAGAGAGTGTAAGTTTCTTGAATGGTTTCATAATTCTCTGTATTTTTCATTAGTAACTTTTAATTGTTAAGATATAAGAAATCTCGGCAATTTTAATCTACTTGAGGCTAACCACTTAGTCTACGCCACTGGTATTGATGGGACGCATCGAACTCCTAAGTTAGTAGACAAGTTATGACAGCAGTAGTAGCATCTTGGTCACAGTTTGTGTAGGACTCTGCAGAAGTTTAGATGGTACCTCCACTGCAGTGGGGTGTGTTACTAGAGTGGAACCCTAAGTTTTAGGAGTTGAAACCTTGTAATGGTCAGCATATATAAGATGCTCTGGAGAGAGACTGTATTTTAGTGTTTTCTATATGACTGAGAATTCTAAGTACTTTGTATTTATTTAAGGCTGTAATACAACAACCTTACAGATAAGTATGTTACGTACTGTTGTTCCCATTTAATAAACTAGGGCACAGGAGTCATTTGCCTGATGTCATATAACTAGTGAGGTGGTAGACCATTTGTTGGATTACCTCAGATTCCATGCTTGTAATCCAAACATTAAAATAGCCTTAATTCTGTCCTTAAATCCTATCTCATGATTTTATCCAGTTGCCCTATTTTCTTTATCTTTTATGTGTATGTACTCATATCATTGCCTTTTTTTGTCATGATGAACATTGTGAAAGTGAATATATTTGAATTAAGTGAACCACAAAGATGTTAAATTTTTTTTTCTTATTTAGAATCTGAAGAAGAAGTAGAGGAGCCTGAAGAAAGACAGCAGACACCTGAGGTGGTACCTGATGATTCTGGAACTTTTTATGATCAAACTGTCAGGTAAGGAAAACTTTGTTCATTTGTCCAGAGCTGCATGAAAACTTGGGTTGTGTAGTCTTGTTTGCTGGAGGGCAGCCATAATGCTCAGAGTTGACTCAGTGATAATTTCCCAGAAGAAAGGTTTTGCTTTTGGTGTCTAACATAAATATATAAAGCATGTTTAATATAGATTACACTCTGAGGCCTACTTAAATAGTATCCATAAGTAGCTTTTTGGTTCAGTTTTTTTCTTCACCATAAGTGGAAATAGATTTGGGATTTATCAAGTGTTAATACATAAAGGCATAGTATTAAGTGCTTTGAGAGAACTAGAAGGTGTGATGGGACTGACTTTACTCACCTGGGTTGCTGGTTGAAAATGAAGATTCGTTATCCTGCCACAAGCCTACCAAATTAGAAGTTCAGGAGGAAAGCATATGCAGTTTTAAAAAACTGTTTTTGACTTATGTAGAAGGTTAAGAACTATTTTGAAATACAGCTGATTTTTTTTTTTCCTCCAAAATTCCTTGTGTTTTTGGCGTGAGAAAATGTTTTGGTTGTAAAAACCACATGACATTTTAACCATTTTCAAGTGTACTTTATAGTAGTGTGAAGTATATGCACACAGTTGTGCAACAGATATCTAGAACTTTTTATCTTACAAAACTGAAACCATACCTATTAAGCAGCTCCCTTTCCCCCCTGCACACCGCCTGTTAAGAGTTTTGTGATATATGATAGGTAAATTGTGATAATTTGAGATTTTGAGAAACAGTGGTCTAGTTCCTTTTGATATGGTTAATGCATTGACTTAATCAGAATCTAGCAAATCTGACTTGCTCCTCGAGGGCTTTTCTGAAAAGTTCTCATGTTTTAATACTCAAATACATAATTTGTAGATATTTGTGGGAGGAGGGAGCTATTTTTAGGTTCAGGTCTCTATAGGAATTTCTTGCTAAATCAATGGAAGCAGAATGATATTTCTCAAATTTTACTGTGAAAGCAATGACTTAGAAGAACATTTAGAAGAAGCTGTTGCTGAACCAGAGCCTGAACCGGAACCAGAACCAGAGCAGGAACCTGTATCTGAAGTCCAGGAGGAAAAGTCTGAGCCAGTATTGGAAGAAACTGCTCCTGAGGATGTTCAGAAGAGTTCTTCTCCAGCACCAGCAGACATAGCCCAGACAGTGCAGGAGGACTTGAGAGTATGCAGCATGTCTTCAGTTTTATTCTGCTTCTTTCTGTTGTAAAAAATCTCTCTTCTCCTTTTTTGTTGCTAGGATGACTTTTGTAGGTGAATTTTTGTATTCATTTGGGGAAATTCTTCCATACTGAGCCATACCTAAAGATGCATATTGCTTTATAAAGTCAAAAGTAGTTTTTTTCTCTCCTCTAAGGAATTTGAATACTTTCAGACAAGAAGTTTTGGGTGCTATATTGTTGCCATATCAACAAACTCTTTTTAATACTACATTCAAATTGCATGTTACTCTGCACTTGTTACACAAAGAAATGATAGTGTATCTTCAAAAAAATAACATGGCACAGCAGACTTTTCCTGCCTTTTTCTGTGAAATCTAATTGAGGACAACTTTACAGTAGAAGTAGAAACTAATTGTAATACGTTCTAATTAGAATAACCGATTTCAACAGTTTGAAGCTTCTCAGTTACCTCTCATGAGTCACACCAGGATGACACTGGCTGAACTCACAGAGCCTTTACAGCTGATGCTCTGTGAAGGAGTGTGTTAGTGCTGTATTTATGCGGCCAGGGTTCTTAAACTGTTATTTGTCTAATTAAGTGTCTTGAAATTTTCTGGGCATTATTCTATGGGAACTGTCAGTAACCTCCCTGGTTTGTAGTTTGCTGCTCTGTATAAAATAGGTGTGTAGGTGAGTAGTAAAGAGGAATGGTGACATGACTGTAGCTTGCAGGTGGAAAATGTTTATTGGAGTGAGAGTAGATGACAAGTTAGGTGGTTTAACTGTAGTAGTCCTTGAAGAGGTAATGACATCTTGGATTAGGGTCATGGCAGTGAAGATGGAGAGATCAGAGGTAAATAAGATCTGGTGATTTTGGTACTGATTGAAATTTAATTCAAGAAAATTCTAAAGGTGGTATAATTGGATCACAGAGTGAGAAAATCAAAGGAGGAAGAGCTGGCTTTGGAGGGAAAATTTTCTTGGATTCACAAACTTGAAATTGAGTGGAAGTAGCTGCTCATATTTTGCTGATGCTTGATAAGTCCTAAGGAATTTTAGTACTAAATTTTAAGTGGTGGGGCAAGGAATCTCAAGTTACTTATAAACCATCTTGCCTCTTGAGAATGTGATGCGCATATAATGTACAAAAAATCAAAAGCCTAGAAATTTTATTGTTTTGCTAAGTATTATAACAACTCATGGTGGTGTTCCCTTAGACCTTTTCTTGGGCATCTGTGACCAGTAAGAACCTTCCACCCAGTGGAGCTGTTCCAGTTACTGGGATACCCCCACATGTTGTTAAAGTACCAGCTTCACAGGTGAGTTTATAATTAAATTTGCATGTTAGGCAAATTTACTTATATTTTCACGTAATGTGAATTTAGAGAGGTTTAACAGATAAGACAGGGTTCCCTGGTGGCTCAGTGATAAAGAATCCACCTGCCAGTGCAGGAGACCCAGGTTCGATCCCTGGGTCGGGAAGATCCCCTGGAGAAGGAAATGGCCACCCACTCCAGTATGCTTGCCTGGAGAATTCCATGGACAGAGGAGCCTGGCAGGCTGCAGTCCGTGGGATCTTGAAAGAGTCGGACACGACTTGGCAACTAAAGAACAGCAACAGCAACAGATAAGGCAGAGGAGAATGGGTACAAGGTGATTTTTAATGTGTTTTTATTTTTGTTTGTTTGGGTTTTTTGGGGGGAGTGGCGAGAGAACTCAAGAATTGTCATTTTCTAGTTCTAAACCTTATTGTTCGTTAGAACACTTAAAAAGGAAAAAAAGATAAACTTGCTTTAATTTTGATGCATATATTTTTCAGCCTCGCCCGGAGTCTAAGCCTGAATCTCAGATTCCACTTCAGAGGCCTCAGAGGGATCAGAGGGTGCGAGAACAGCGAATAAATGTTCCTCCCCAGAGGGGACCCAGACCAGGTGAGAGCTCAGAAGGGCTTCTCTCCACTGCACATGTTGAGGATGAGAGCTTGTTTTGGGACGGCAGTTGATATTTGTGGGTACTTACATTTAAAAATACACTGCAGAGTGAATTGAATTATCTGTGTTTAGGGGTAGAGAGAAAACTGCTGAATGGGACAGTTACTGCAGGGTGTCTTCTTTCTCATTCTTTGCTGGTTTTGTTTCCTCTTCAGTCCGTGAGGCTGGTGAGCAAGGCGATGTGGAACCCCGAAGAATTGTGAGACATCCTGACAGTCACCAGCTCTTCATTGGCAACCTGCCTCATGAGGTGGACAAGTCAGAGCTTAAAGACTTTTTTCAAAGTAGGTTAAGGTTTTTTTTCCATCTTTGTTTAAGATTTAGTTTTAATTGGAAGATAATTGCTTTACAATGTTGTGTTGGTTTCTGCCATACAACAATGTGAATCACCCCTAGTATACATAGGCAGCCTCCCTCTTGAACCTCCCTCCCACTCCATGTTGAGTTTTCAACACTAGATTCATCTGCTCTCCAATAGAAATAGAAGATAGTTACACATGTAATTTTAAGTTTTCTAGTAACACTTTTTTTTTTGAGATATATTTATCTATTTGACTGCGCTGGGTCTTTGTTGCTGCACTTGGGCTTTCTCTAGTCGTGGTGCACGAGCTTCTCTGCAGTGGCTTATTGCGGAGCACCAGCTCTAGGGTGCTTGGGCTGCAGTGGTTGTGGCACACAGGCTTAGCTGCTCTGCGGCATGTGGGATCTTCCCGGACCAGGGGTCAAACCCCTGTCACCTGCATTGGCAGGCAGATTCCCAACCACTAGATCACCCTGTAGTTACACTTTCAGTTCAGTTGCTCAGTCGTGCCCGACTCTTAGAACCGGACAATTAAATTAGTATTTCACTTAACCCAGTGTTTCTAAGACATCATCTGAATATATATAAACATGAGATATTTTCCATGATCCTATTGTAAGTCTTTGAAATCCTGTGTGTGTGTTGGCAGACAGGGCATGTCTTCTTTCAGAGTAGCCACAGTTCACATTCCCCATAGCCACACGTGCCTAGTGGCTGTTGGTGGACAATGTGCATGTAATATTTTTTAAAAGTGTTCTAACTTATTTGAGAATCTGTGTTTCACTTGCAGATTATGGGAATGTGGTAGAACTGCGTATTAACAGTGGTGGGAAATTACCCAATTTTGGGTTTGTTGTGTTTGATGATTCTGAGCCTGTTCAGAAGGTGCTTAGCAACAGGGTAAGCAATTTTTCATCTTGTATTTTTTTTTAATCTTAATGTATTCATCCATCATTAAAACTGTCTTACATGTAAAGTGCAATTTATTCCAACCTGTCTGAGTAATATTTTTCATCATGTTTAACCATTATTAAAAGAACTGCCCGGGAACTTAGCAAAACAAAACTATCATATAAATAGTTTTTGCCTAAGTTGCGTGATGGAGAGTGAAGTGATTGTGGTTACCAGCACACTGAGATTTATGCAGTTCCTTTATTCGTTGTAAGAGATGAATGAAGCACTATGTTACTTTTAGCTAAGAACTTTTGTTTGTTTATCAGGTATACTTGCAATTTTCCTATATAACTGTTTGGGTATAACTATGAGGAGCATCTCCTTTTGTTCTTTAACTTGTCTGGATTTGGAGTCAGTCTGCCTTCTCCAATAGTAGAGGAATTTGTAGAATTGGAGTCTTGTTTCTGTGTCCTTACAGAGTCCTTCCCCCACATCTTTCATTAGCAAAAAAGCTCTGTAGTAGTAGTCGTTGTAGAGAAAAACAAAGATATAAATACTGATAATTTACTGAGATGGGTGTGGGAATTTTAAGACCTCACTTTTTTTCAATTGAAGTGAAATTCACATAACAAAATTAAACGTTTTAAAGGGTACAATTCAGTGACATTTAATACACATTGTTGTGCAACCATCACCTGTCTAGTTGCAAACAATTTCATCAAGAGTAAGTCCCTTACCCATTAAGCAGTCTCTGCCCATATATATCCTCTCTCCCCAGCCCCTGGCAACCACTAGTCTGTTTTGAGTGTCTGCCAGTTAAAGCGTATACATTTTATTAACCATGTTAGTTAGAAATGGTGCAGATCTTTATTTTCCAGTGGTTCTCCAGAATGTCTGATGTTCTCCAGAATGTTAGTGGATATACTAAAAGTTGAATGCTGTGGTTATAAGTTAGCCTTCATTTGGAAATGTGCATTATCTATCAAACTGTTTGACCACTATTTTTGTGAAGCATCTCCTCCAAAACACTGAGAAATGTGGAGAAAATAATGGCTTATCTCACCCAGGACACAGGAATACTGAACCCAGAAATGTCCTGTAGGCCTTGTTGTAAATTCACCATTAAGCATGCGATAGTTCAGTGGTCATACTTTTTGGTGCAGCCTTGAATTTGTATTTTCTTCAATGGTGTGATAATCCCAGTGGGGCCAAACAAGGTCAGACCTGATTGCTTCCTAGTTAATTATCCAAGAGGAGGGCTTTGGTGTTTTGTTGACGGCATGTGGGTGAGTCATGGTATCTTTGGGCATAAGAATTGTTAAAGTAAAGTTCCTCAGAAAGGGGTGTATGTCTGGTACCTTTTTCCATTCAGATTGCTTCTGTCCTTTTGATACCACCTTAGAGATGTCTTCTATAACTACCTTTTAAAATATCTGCAGTCATAACCTCTTATCTTTCAGGCTTAAAATACTTCTGTTCACTGTATGTAGAACATTGCCAGGAATAGCACTTCATATTAATGTGTATGATTTATATAGTGTATATATAAAATATTTGTAATATTGGATGTGTTGATATTTATATATGTACAAATATATGTTTAATCAGAGTATAAAATTGAGATTAGAATCAGAGCTCGAAGGGGCTTCCCTGCCCAACCCCTGTGCAGGTTTCCTCACGTGCACTTTCAGATCATGTCTGTGTACTTTGGGAGCTTCAAATGTAGCTTGCTTTAGCTGGCTCAGAGAGTAAAGAAACTGCCTGCTAGGTGGAAGATCCAGGTTCGATCCCTGGGTCAGGAAGATCCCCTGGAGAAGGGAATGGCAACCCACTCCAGTGTTCTTGCCTGGAGAATTCCATGGACAGAGGAGTCTGGTGGGCTACAGTCTGTGGGGTTGCAAAGAGTTGGACATAACTGAGCAAGAAATGAGTTGGACATGACTGAACGACTAACACTTACTTACCTTTACCTCACTGTCTGGGTAGAAGTTTACCTTATTCCCTTCGGCAGTTTTTTGTGTACAGAAATAGCTTGTAGAATATAACTGGTGTCTGTCCATGCTGTGTAGACTGAGTGCTTTACTTCCCTGTCAGTATGCCTGGGTTTGCATTGCTCTTCTGTCACTCACTAGACTTGTGACCTGTGTAGTATGTGTTCTTTAACCTCCCTAGTACCAGTTTGCTGGTCTATATAAAATAGTTGTGATAATAACCCTTCAAGGGTTATTGTGAAGATTAAAAGAGATAATAAAAGTATATAGACCACTTCTGCATAGTAAGAACTGTTTGGTATTTATTTTGAAAAAATACTTCCGTTAGAAAGCCACAGAATG
The DNA here is from genome assembly GCF_001704415.2 of Capra hircus. Lineage (NCBI taxonomy): Eukaryota > Metazoa > Chordata > Mammalia > Artiodactyla > Bovidae > Capra > Capra hircus. The sequence goes on along the minus strand of NC_030814.1, from coordinate 47,401,736 downwards.
CCAGCAAGGAACATAAATTGAGTTCATTGAAGTCTTGAGTAACCCTTTGTTTACTATTGTTCTTTTGGCAAAAAAGAAGACCTAAGACTCTTTTCCCCTGCACTAAGATCTGGTATTGTTATTTTAGTATTTTCCTGAATTCTGTTAAGGCAGATTACATTTTCTTAAGGTTATATTGAAATGAAATTCATGATGTTTTTGAGATGTATGTGTACTTTGCATAAACATGTACAGCAAAATCTTTCCACATTACGTGATGATGGGATTTTATTCTAAGTCTCCCAGTCCCTGGAGAAGGTGACAATTTTTATTTATATCCCACTTACATAATTCTATGAGAAGGTAAGGTTTACTTGAATAAGAGTCACTTGTACTGCTGTGTACAAGTGGACTTTTTAACTTTTGAACTAACTTGAATACCTAATCGCTTTTTCATGTGTCTGTTAATGGAAAAATTATGTGTTCTGAGTTTGAGACAAAAAGTGAACTGTGAGAAGGCAGCTCATTTGTAAGCTCCTGGTTCTTGTTTTTCTTTTTTTAGCTTTCTTTTATCTTTGAATGCTAGCTCATAAGCTCTTTTGCTACTCTTTTGAGAGTAGTTCATAAGCACTCTATAAATCTGTTCACCTTGATTCCTACAGCCCATCATGTTCAGAGGAGAGGTCCGTCTGAATGTGGAAGAAAAGAAGACTCGAGCCGCCCGTGAAGGGGACCGCCGGGATAACCGCCTGCGGGGACCTGGAGGCCCTCGAGGTGGGCTGGGCGGTGGCATGAGAGGCCCACCTCGTGGAGGCATGGTGCAGAAACCAGGATTTGGAGTGGGCAGGAGCATTGCTCCAAGGCAGTGAAATACTCTTCACCAGTCTTCAGGCAGGAGTACAAACTAGCTCCCACAGAATGATGAATTTCTTCAGCCAACCTTGGTATCTTGGAATATGATCCCACTCTGTCACAGACTGCTTAAGTTTGTGCAGTTTTACTTTTTGTGTTAATGGTGTGTGCTCCTTCTCTCCCCTGCTCCCTACCTTTTAGTCCTTCACTTCCAATTTTGTGGAATGATATTTTAGGAAAAATGGATTTTTAAAGAAGAAAAAAAAGACTGAATTTCTTTGCTTTATTTGCATATACAGACTGGATTTTTTTTTTTTTAACAGTTTCCCCAAAGGAATGTGTCTTGCTTCTTACTGACATTTGGTATGTTTCATTCATTGGACTATTTCTTACTTACTTTCTATGTGTTTCAAAAGCCTGTGAGAATTACAGGATTTGATAAACATTTTGAAGACCGGAGAAACCCAAATTGTTTTCCTCTTTGAGAGTCATGACTATCTTCTGGTGTGGAGAAATTGCCATTGGAAAAATTGACAATTTTGATTCTCATTGATGTGGTTAAAAACTGAATAAAAGGTGTTCGAGTTTTCTTTTAAAACATGATCACAAAACAATTCTAAAATCTACTGTTTTTGACATTGGAATTTAAATTGTGAGATAGATTTAAATGTCTAGAATGCAACTGATAAGCTTTTCTTGAACTGTTAGTTTTTTTTTGAAGTAGAGTTTTTTTCATGTTTAATTTGTATTTGTAAAAAAAGAAAAAAAGAACAAAAAAAATTTCCAAATCTAAGTAACACAAAACCAGAGCAAAACTGTTGTGCCTTCTATTTATCTTTGATTCCAGTCTTGGCAATTGTTTAAAGAAAATAATAAAAAAAAAAGACCCCTAGATTTGTTCTATCAGGTTCAGAGTATGTTGGGAATTATGACTCCCTTTTTTACCCTGTATGTCTTGTGTTCATTTGTTATGCCTTATTCTGAAATTGAGTTTCGAACTGGAATGCCTTTGAGTACAGATGCTTCTGTAGAGTCCTTTGACCTGAATAGTTCAGCATTTGTATTAAGTTTTATTTCAGTGTCTATTCAGAATCATAGCCCATAAGAAAGAATGTGACATTAATGTTGGACTTTGATGGTGTGCTTGAGTGAGTGCTAGGTTTTTTTTTTTTCTTTTAATCATAGCCATATGGTAAATTTTCTGTTTTGTTATGGTTCCCTTTTACTGGTGGGCATGCAGTGGGTATTTCTTGGAAATGGCCAATTTTTATTAAAACGTTTCTGGAAGATCTGGCGATATAGACTAATACTCGTTTTGCATAGTATGTGTTGAGTGCTGTGTGTGAGATGGGTGAAGGTTTTGCTTACACATTTGTGTAGCAAGCCTTTGTGTGATAACTTGTCACTACCAATTGAAGGACAATGAGGTTGTCAACTTAAACTTATTTTTTTAACAGTGTTCATCTTTAAGACTATTGTTTGAGGCTAGTATATTAGTAGGAATAGGAATGTTTTGCTGTTGCTGGGAAACTAGGTTTACTGAAGGGTGTAATCTTAAATGAAGTTTTTGATGTTATCAGTTGGTCCTTAGTACCTCAAATATTGGCAACATCTCCTTCATGTATAACAACATAAAAAAACTATATAACTGAATCCCGTGGCTGGTTTTTGGGTCAGTTTAAACAACTAGTTGGTAACCACTTCATTTGGCCCAGAATTAGAAGACATTCAGCTTGTACTTTTGTAGCTTATATTAAGCTTGTAGTTGAAAGAAGAAAATTTAGCCTGAGTTATTTTTGAGGAAAAAAATTAAGTTGTAGTAACTATTAGGTGATAAAATATAGATAACCTAGGAATCATTTTTCATAAGTGAATACTAAACCATACACTTCTAAATGTTTTTCCTCCTCAGAGCAGAGCTTTAAGGGCACTAACTAAATACAGTGTTCCTCAACTTGGGGCTGTTGTTGCACCCTAGAGGACATGCGGAAATGTGTGGCTTCTTTTGGCGGGGAGGCGGGTGGAGGGAGATGCATGGCCTGCATCTGGTGTTTGCTGAATGGGGGCCAGTGATGCCAGAATGCTCTTGGGAAATGAAGCAGCCCCACTGAGAACACAGGGAGTCCTTACTCCTGTAATTCATGGTGGGTAGAGTGGTGCGATAGGACAACTGGAGTGAAGGCTCATTCCTTTGAAATAGAGTCTCAGAAAAATAGCAACTAGAAATCTCTCAGGAATTATAGTAACAACTACTGTAAGTAATTAATCCCAACTTTACTTTATTTGTACCAATTGTGTGTGTGTATGTGTGTTTTAATTTGGAGTGGTAGCAATATACTATATGCTGCTTGTAATTTATTGCAGGGAATTCCTGCATAATTTCACAAAAGTTTGCTTCAGTAATTTCAAGTTACCATAATTGGGATATTATGGTGATTTGACTTGCATTGGACTTTATAAGTAGGATTCAGCATCATGGTTAACACTCTTTATTGCTGATGTAATAAACATGTTACCCTAGGTACACATCTATTCACATATTTCACGGTTAGTGAAAATAAAATAGGTGAGGGCAAGATTTTCTGTAGGCAGTATCACCTCATCACATTCAACATAATTTTTTGTCTGTTGGAATGGCCCAACAGGTAGTTCTTTTCTCCTGAGCTTAAAACCCTTCACACATGAACATTTTAGCTAAGTTACACTAGTTTGGTTCAGTAGATTTCAGTCTTTTAAGATCTGTTGAAAATAAATAGACCTTTGACTGTACAAAAATAATTTTGTTTGCTTTTATATTGAGGTTCGTTTTGTGTTTTCCTGTGTTCTCAACATTTTGAGTTATTGCTGCAAAGTGGTGAAATGGATAATGCAAGAATAATTGTTTGGTTTTGGATCAGTAGGTTACTACCGCCATGTTAGCTGAATTGCACTTTAGGTTAGACAACTAAATATTTCACAGCTATACGCTGTGACTTAGGTGTTATTCCCCCCTCAAAGTAGTAGGTGAAGAAAGTACATCACGAGCCTCCATGTAGTAGGAGCAGATTGGCCTCCAAAACTGATGCTTTTTTTCTAGAACCATAGTGCCTACTTATATTTACATTTGAATACCATTAAGGGAATAGGGCATGAAATAACTACAGTGTAGAGACTTGAGTCTGCAAAACATTCAGGTCAAGACTAGCATTACCATTTTCTATTTCCTTGAAGGTAAAGTAGTTAATTTTGTAGGACTTCTTTTGATTTGTAGACTTTATTGTGGCACAGTGCTATTGAATTACTAGATTATTTTCTCATCTGGGTTGAGAATACATTTAGTACAATTTAATCTGGATGTGAAAGACAATATTTTTAGCATCATCCAGGTTAGTTTAGTTGTGTTTTATGCTTATAAACTGCCATCCTCTGATACTTTTCTTAATCCCTTTATTTGAGAACCCTGGTAGAGTTAGTGATTTAGTGGAGAACGTGGCACTTTATAGATACTGTTGGTCAGAATAAATGGAATTTCTTTCTATGGAATTTAAATTTGTAGTCCATTGTTTGTCTCGTGGCTTATTTTAGGGAAGTTGTTTGCATTTGTCAAACCTACTGATCTCTAAAAGTAATTTTTATATTAAAGCTTTATTTTTGTGCTACTTAAAAGAATCTCTGTAGGAGCTGTATACAAATTAGACAGTTGTTGAACTTTTAGTTTAGCAATTTTGAATCTTGTAAAAGAAGCAACTTCAGCATTTATTTGAATATGGAGTTCTAGCTAAGTGCCTAATGTACCATAGATTGGCAGTGGACAGTTAGAGGTAGTCTTTTGCAGATGTTTTAGAAACCTTAAAGAATGTGTTAGAAACTTAGCAATATTTTATGTGGGATGGGGTTGTAGGTTAGTCGCTTGTCATGTTGTACTAGGTCATTAAACGAAGACTTCTGGTTTTAGGGTAGTAATACCTTTTGGAATTTGTGTTTATTGTAATATCAAGGTTCTGGGGACCACAGATGGGCTTGTGAACTTACTAGACTGAATTAAAGACATGGTGGCACATGTGAGATAAAACTTGTATTTTTATTATTTTTAGTGGATGTGTATCTAACTCTGGATGATGCTGAAATTAGATTGCTTTGCTCATGCTTTCATGAAGCAGTCTTTAATAATGGCCTGAATGAGTGAAAGGTTGATTAAAGGTGGCCTACAACCCTTAACCAGTTTTACTTTTGATCATGCTTATGTATTGGCTTATAATCAAAGTTGCTGTCTTTTGATTGCATGACTTTCGAAGTCTCAACTCTTCAGTTTCCACTCAAACCTGGTAGCCCTGGGTGAGAAGAATATAGTATTGGAAATCAGTTCTCTTGTTACTTCTATAAACCATGTGACCTGGTCAGTTTGAGAAATCTACTGCGTGGTTATTACTTTGAAATGTGTCCAATGTCACAGATTCCTAAGGGACTCTTTTTTTTTTTAAGTAAGTGATGCTTACCCAAAAATTCACTATTGAAGTACTTTAGCAAGTATTTATTCTTCAGAAACCCACTTGTGGGAAGTTTGCCTGTATTTTTGGTAGTAATTAGAGGGATGATTCTATCATTTAATATGGATTTAGTTCAACTATCGCTGTAACTAACCACTTTGGTCACTGATACTCTCCCTAAGTTTTGTTGTCACCTGTTTGGGTTTGGTTTGGATTCTTAAATGTTTTTATGAGGAGTGTGTGTACAGTGATTTGGCCCTTTTAAATGAAGACATAAGGAATTAGCAAAGAAGGGACTTCTTTTAAAGATTCAGTATACAATGTAAGTAGATTATGTAGAACATACATTGTGTTAATAAATTTGCATAGGTATCTACATTGGTTTTCAAGAAGAGTGGGATAGGGGTGGAATTTAGCTGATGGAATATGAATAATTTATGGTTTACATAAAAGAAAATCATAATTTTAAGTGAGAAACTATTTCTATAAATACTCCCCCCCCCCCCCCCCCACCGCCGCCGTACTGATGGTTATCACAAGAAACAGGAGGAGACTCCTAGATTTCTTAAAGTATCAGTGCTGGAAAGGACTAAGGTGATTTGTGTAACCCCTGCAATTTTCAAAAGGTCGCTGACTCAGATGACTAGTCCAGCACATTGAGGAATTGCCAATCCTGCCCTATGTTTGCTTTAGTAAGCCAAAGCTGTCAAAAGGTAGGATGTGGGGAGAAAAGGGAAGGAGCCACATTGTGTATGCTTATCCAGTTGCTTCATTAGCTCAGTTTTCATACTCACGTTTTCTGTTTTCTTCCAACTGTTTTAATGCCTGTTCCAGGGCCTTTTGTCAATAAGGACATTAACTTGTGTTCCCCTCAGGGATGGGTTTACTACTAGCTGTCAGAAAGCTATTGGGTATCCTAATGTGTTAATAGCTGAAACTCAGCTGTAATTCTCTCCTAAATCTGTCAGCATTTTGCATTCTGTACATTGTGGTGCTTTCCCCACCTTGTATTGTTAAAAGTGTAAGCTCCTAAGGGGCAGCAATTTGGTCTTAGGCATATCCCCTGTTCAGTGCCTGGCAGCACCATGTTTGAATCAGGGTCCTAATCTGCTTTTCCGGTGGTTTTTCCTATTCCTCACGGAAGGATGGTTATGGTTTGCTGACAAGCTAGGTGTTGCTGATTCCGTGGCTTCAAGTGCCTTCACTTCCCTGAGGATAGACTTGCATCTGCATTCTCCCTGCCACCCCTCCTCCCGCCACCTCCAATCTCTTACCATCAAAACCTTTTTTTTCCAAGACCTCTATCAAGAGCTTTTTCTTTTCTCCCTAAGAGAAAAGATGTCTTAAGAGAGGTTAATTCATTACCCTGTGGGGGTTGGTCTGTCCAGAATTTGAAGTAAGGAGCAAATTTACCTTCATCTACTTATCTTCCACATTGTCCCTCCTGTTGGAAATTCTATCCCAATCTTCATTTTAAAATGTTCCTAGCATATTTAATACCGTTCTCCTAGCTTATAACTTACCCCTTCAACCTAGAACTAGAACATACCATAACCTCCTGGAGGACAAGGACTGGAGGATTAATCCATTCCTCCTGGAGGTACATGAAAACACCCTTAAATGACGACTCACTCAGTTGAATAATGTATTCCTGTTTTCATGCTTATGAGGGAGGCATGCCTAGGGATTGGTTATAATTCAATAAATTATAGGCATCACGCATTTCATATCGGAGGGGATTGGTGTGAAATTTTGAGGGGTGGGCAGAAGAGGGAGAAGTCACTGGTCATTTTGGAGTACTTCCATCCCTGGTCTGGGCAATTAGCTGTTTTCTTTCTGATTGCGCCCAGTATATCCCGGGCATTTTGTGTTGACATGCAGGAGCTGTATGTGCCAAGTTTCGTTTCTTACCGTACGCCTACTCCGTTCTCAGTTTGCCATCACCCATGCTACAATCAGTCACCCTAGTCACCTGCTTCCTGTCTCCTTACATCCTGTCTCCAGCTAATTCCTGTCATTTCTACCTCAGCAGTCTTTCACATCCTTCCTCCCCACTTCCTTTCAGTGGCCTCTCAGCTTTCTTTACCTCTTCTTACTTCTAGTCTACTTTCTACACGATATTAGATTCATCTTACTGAAACCTAGCTCTGACCATGTATCCCATGTATGTGTTCTGTCTTCCCTGCTAGACTGTAAGCTCCTTACGGGCAGGATCTGTGTTTCAGTCATCTTTGTATCCCATAGCACCTATCAATAAATACATCTTGAACGAACAGCATAAAGCCTCGTCTTAAGTGAAATGATGTTTTCCAGATGATACGTAGGTTTCTCTCGGGTAATTGCGAGATTTCAAAAGTTCTAATATCAAGTTGGTTAAGTAGTAACAACTATGAATTAACCACAGGGAAAATTTCAGAAAACTTTTAATTTTTTTCCATTGGAATCAGCATGGATGTGTGTATATGGATGGTTCAATAAATATATTTTTATATATACATGTATCACAGAAAGTTTACATTCCATCTTCAAACTGCAGAAATGGAAGTTTTTTTTTTTACAAGCCAAAAAATAACTGCCATAACATTTATGACTTCATGCAAAAGACAGGGTTGAATAAGGGACAAAGGGGAATTGGTTGTTCAAGGTTAAGAGCCTAGGGAGAAGTAAAAATATACAATAAGGAGGCAATTACTTAACACGCTGCTTAAGGTGGTAGCCAAACAAATCCTTAACTGCAGCATTAAGGCCATACCAAGTTTATACATATATACAAGAAATTTCCATATAAAAGACATACTATCACATTTTCTTCCAGGAAAGGATGAGGAGCTTTGTGAGTAATCCTGACCCAGTTTTCCAGGCCCATTCATTGTTTAAGATGTCCCCAGGCTACTGAGAAATGTCTTCTACTTTGGCTAGTTGTCAGTTACTGCTGTGTGGGCTTGTGACTTTTGCAGTCTCTTACAGGGAATTATGAATTATTTTGAACCTCTTCCATCATGGATGATGAAGCACTTACCAGCTTAGCTAACACTGCCCAATCCAGCATAATTTTTACATCTCCCCAAAAGTATGGTAATTACAGTCAGAATTGTAATTTGCATTTATCTTACCTGTAACAGACTCTACAGTCAGTGTTGGCATTATGACCTAAAGAACTACACAGTGCCTTTCTATTCTTTGGAGTTAAAAGAGAACTTTTTGAATAAAGTGTAATGACCAGAGTGAGGTTTCAGGTAACAACCCCTAGAGTCACTGAAGTTAATAACTTGGTTTTTTTTTGGCGCCACGAGGCAGACAAACTCAGTTCCCGACCAGGGATCAAGCCCATGCCATCTGCAGTGGAAGCAGAATCGATCACTGGACACCCTCCAGGAAGTTCCCTTAGTAATCAACTTTTATCTCCACTGTATCACACATGTAAGTTGGCAGTTAGCTTTTTGGAAAAAAGGAAATGTAAAATTACTTGCAGAAGTATCATACATGGGATTTGCTCTTCTGCCTAAACAGGCAGATCTTTTGTGCAAATATCTACATGAGTTAAATGGGGAAAGCTTGAAGGGCAAGTCCTTTGGAGCTGACTTCCAGTGATGCAGAAGTCATTTACTTTGGCAAGGTTGAGGGGAAATCTTGAGATTGGCCCATCTCAGTGAATTAATCTTGTCCCCCTCCCCCCCCCCCCCGCAAAAGAAAGTCTAAGATGAATTATGTAAATAAGGTACAGCGACTGAGCATTTATTTGATAATGTTACCACTCATTTTGGAATGTTGTATATTAATCTAACAGTGCTTTTTCATTAATGTTGACTTAGCTATGAATTGGCTATCAAATAGTCCTGTTCATCCCCAGTTGTCTGTGGGCCAGTTTCCAAGTAGGGCCTTAGGGCATTCACAACTTTGGTTGCAAGGTAATTCGTCGTGTCCCATGTTCCCTGGGTCAGTCAAGTTTGAGAATGAGGTCTCTGAAAATGGCTTGTCCTGGGAGAGGACAGATAATGTGTAGTTTGGAAGCACTTTAGTATGTCTGAACACTCAGAAAGTGAGCAGTCACTGTACTTTCCAAGTGTACTTCACTCAGAATGACACTAGTTATTTACATTGCTTGCAGTGATTTGAATCATTCTAGATAAACGGAGTTTGGACTGATCCAGACAATGAGACAGGGATACACTTTGGCAACCTTACCTCCAGGCATAAAATCATTAAGGGTTTTGTCTTAGACACTTTGTGGTTCATGTTGTACATGTCAAGTCTAATTACAACAGTGAAGATGTGTATTGCATTGTTTTTCAAACTTATTTGCAGGCTGCTGAAGTCGGTATGTTTGTCTTGAAAGTAGAACTTGGCTATTTAACTTGCTTGGAAAAAAAAAATTTTTTTTTTAAGAACATTGTACTTTTGTTTAATGTGTGCAGAAATCACATTGGGTAGGTATTTTATCTGTGTCCAATATACTAAGTAGCAAAGATGAACAATTTGGGATTTAATTTACTCATCTCATTTTAACTGTTGTTAGTGCTGAAAATATAATGGACCAAGTATGGGAAGATTGAACCATCAAAATATGAAATGGTCTGGATTTTAAAAATGCTCTGAAATGCATTGTGATAATGTCCAATTTTTTTTTTTTTCCCCTGTCTCTTACTAGTCTGGCTAAATGACATGTTGAGCATGGTACACCTTTCAATGACATAGAAATATATCTAATGTGGGAAAAACTGAGTTTAGCAAAGTGATTATTTGATATGTAAGCACCACTTCTAAAAAAGACTTGGGCCAGTCTTTCGTTTACTAGGATAGGTAATACCAACCTTCTCTTTCCCCAAAATATTCTTTCTGAAGAAAGGTAAATCATTCGGAAAGAAACTTCTTTTTATATACTTCCAAAGGCAATGACTTACTAAAAACCAGTACTTTTGTCTTTTTGTTTTTTCTATTCATATTTGACTTTTTCCCCGTCCATACACTTCTTCCTTTATAGTTATGATTTTGTGCTTTGAATGGAGAGATGTTCTCTGGGTTGGGAGAATTATTTTAGTTAAAGCTGAAGGAAAAAAAAGGGTGTGCTAAACTGTACTTGTCTTCTAGGTCATCTCTGTTTAATATTTCAGATCAACAAAATGTAATAATATTAGGAGCACAGTCTCTCCTTTACAAATACCTGCCTTGTACTAAGATTGGCTTGGCTTGATATTTGACAAAACTCTAAAAGTAACTTTCTCAGAATCACTGTAGAATAGCGAGCTGAATGTACCTTTATTGTCCTTTCTAGTGCCTACCTATCACAAACTAAATGCTTAATACTTGGCTTGAATTGATGTCCTTGACGATGTGAATTTCTAGTGGGTACTTAACTATATCTGCTGCTAAGATAAAGTTGAGTTTGCTGCAAGAAAGTACAGGTAAGTTTGAATTAGGTTGGAAGTATTAATATCAGCTAATGGCGAGGGGATAGAATGAACTGCTTTACAAACCATGAGGGGATACCCTTTTGTTTTTTTCTACTTGTAAGGTAGTCCTGATATACTCCAAATCTGTCTTTCCAAACATGCCTACCATTCGTTAGACTTCAGCCAAATGGATAATCACAGTGCCTTATATTGTGCCCCTTGTTATTTACCTCCTTATTTTTACTCATATTCCTTGCGCCAGAATACTCTTCTCCCATCTGTCAAAATCTCGCGTGTTCTTTAAGGCTACCACTTCTCAAATGGCCTGTCAGCCATGAAACACTCCATGACTTATTTTCCGCACAGTCCCTGGCACCCTCCTTTCTCTGTCACGCATTTCCGGCGTGTCACGCTAGTAATTACTTCCATACTTCTATTATCCCTTCCTTTGTTGTAAGAAAGCAGCTCTGTTATATTCTGATACCCTGCTTTCATGGTGAACTGCCTTGATACAGTAGACTGAATAAATAGCAGGTAGATGAAGACAGGTGTAGGGAGGTTAAAAACAGAGCTGATAGGAAAACTGGAAAGAATATGTAAACTCTAGTCCTGACTATAACACTTTCTTTTGAAACCTCCCCCTTGAGCTTCCAGCTCAAACCTTGAAGGGCTAAGCTGCTTTCTTTAGGCTGAGACATTTTGAAAAATCACCCAAAGGCAAGCACTCAACAGTTGCCTGGAGACCTGCTGAACCTGACTTGTGGTCACTAGATAGGGTCCATTCAGAGTGCCATTTTTGCTCACCAGCATCCAGACAGAGCTACACAGAAGTACAGCTCTGGCCTTCAGAGCAGTAGCCAAGATTTGCCTGGCATTGCTGCTTATAGCTCATGGTCCTGTTATGCCAAAGGCCAGACTTGTGGGTGCAACTGTAGAGTCATGGATGAGGCCAGAGGGGACCTCAGAAATGTAAGAAGCCTACTCCCATGAGTAGGCTGGCTAGTTTGTACACATCAAGTTACTTAGGTGATTGTTTAGTCAGAAACATAAGGAGACAAGTAGTAGCTTGGAGACAAGTATTAGCTTATTAAAAATTTTTGGGAGTGGTGGTGGGTTACGTTCATATGTTATAGAGTTGCTCCCTCTTTACCTTCGCAGCTACTTGAAGGAAGTGGTGATCTTGGGTTTAACACTTTGAAAGGTGACTTAAAAAGTAAACTGTTATGCAAATAGCAGTTTCTTAAGAGTCTGAGCCTAGATAGCCATCCTCCAAGAGACCTCTCCTGATTTCTCTGCCTCATCTGTTACCATATCTTTTGGGTTATTCATATCCATATCACATTTCACTTCATAAATTAAGTTCTGTAATTACTTTTGGTTCCTGTGCCTTGTTTGTAGTAGGTTCTTGGTTGGGTGTTTTAGAGGGCCCTAGGAAAGACTTCCAGAAAAGGTCTAGTTCTTACCCATGAGTCCAGCCAAATCCAAGCCATTCCAGGTCACAGTGACCTCTCCTACAGGACTACAAACAAGGTGTTCTCATTGTCCTCCAAATGCTGTTTATTCCCACTGTGCCCTGCTGTCAACTGATTTTGCTCGCTTCCACAGTTCTATAGCCAGAAAATGGACCCATATCACTTCCAAATTCTTCATGTACCAAACACTGGATCAGTAGGCTCTCAGTCTTTAAAGGTGGGCTGGTTTATATTGTTTATTACCAAGAGGGAGGCCAAGGATTATTTTGATTGGTTCTTATTTACACGATGCTTGATTTCCAGTCTAGTACAAAATGGTATGCCTTGGCATGTAATGTTACAGGAGGTTAAATTTATGTATATTGGGATGTACCTAGGCTAAAGGAACTGTGTGTGTTATCAGAAGATAACATTTTGAGTTAAACTATTGTCCCTTAGATATACTGTTTTTTAATGACAAAGTAAACTACCACATCAATTGCTTGACTTTATACTCAACAATTTGGGAAGATAAGAGGTTTTTACAAGCAGGTGACTAAGATCACAATGAAATAATTTGTTGAAGTCAAAAACAGGTGAGTGGAAGAGGTAAACATGTCATGCCTGTTTCAAAACTTGGCCTACCATTGTCTGCAAAGATGTCAAGCTTGGGAAGGCTGGGACTTGGGCTCGTAATAGTAACATAAGTTTTCTGAGCCTCAGTTTCCTCATCTATAAAAGGAGAAATAGGATGAGGGCCATTGTGGGAATTAAGTTATAGACTGACATACAGTACTCTTTCAATAGTCTACATGTGACTGAGCGCTATTCACAGTTTACTAAATACGGTGCTTCTATTATATTTAGGCAGTACTCAAATGGTGCCTATGGAAAAAGGGATGCAGTGCTTGTTAAGTGGAATCAGAATTTAGGTTTCTTGGAATGTGTGCAGCCTCTGAAGTGAGCTCAGAGTAATTCACCAGTGAGAGAATGCTTGGGGCTAGGCATGAAATTTCCCAGCATGAATCAGCTGCTCTGGAGAGTGGGTGGGTTTGGCCCTTTGGGTACCAGCCTCAGTTGTGAAAGAAAGCTTTTTGGTGACCTCTTCTGGCAAACAGGAAGAAATAAGGAGTTTCAGAGAGGCTGAAATGATGAAAATGCTCTACAGTTTACAACAAGGGGGTGAAGTTAACATTATGTCATTTTATTGAGACAGTGGGTCTGTGATGTGGGTATTATCCCCAGATACAGAAAGAAGTTGAGAGTCAGAGGGGTGATGGTCTTGCTCAAGATCACTCACCTCCTTGCTTGTCAGCCTTCTAACTCGGAGCTTGTGCCTTTTCCTCTGTACTAGGAAAATCACGAGTGGGTTTAGAGAGGAAAGTTGAGAGAAGAGGAAGAATAAGACCATCACAGAGTCTGGGGAAGTCCTTATTTTTTCTCTGCAACTAAAAGACAACTGGAGAAGTGGCCTTAAAAAAAATCAACAAGCTTTACAGCTAGGAAGACTTCATGCTCAACTAATTCAATACTCCTGTTTTAGAGACAAGGAAACTGAGGGGAAAATAGAACTTTACAGTGACTATATGACTACTGTTTCACTATATATGTTTCATCACACATCTATCCATTCTAGAGGTCTTTTAAAATATGCCTGGCTTGAATCTTTTAGGGACAAAGGAGGAAGTGGTTATATGGTGATGGGGAGCTGGGATAGGAAGCAGTTGGTTTCCTAATGGAAGCATTATCATTTAAAAGTCTATTAATTTTTAAAAATTTGGAACCAGATAAAAGTTCAGTCTGCAGTATTCCCGTTAATTTTAGGGCCAGATGAAGGGAGGGAAGATTATTTGTCATGTCATCCTGTAAGCATTTTGAAGAGATTCTGTTGCTATAAAGCATAAATACATCCCTGGTGGGAAAGGCAGGAGCAGTGTTTTCTGATTATAAGCAGTGTTTGGTGGAGCGACAGAAATGATTTCAGGAACATTGTTGCAAGGATGAGATTTGTTTGGGGGAGGGGAGTGCTTGCAGACAGCTGGCTCTACTGCACCATACTTGCTATAATAGTTCTTCTCCTTATTAGTATAACCTAGCCAGTGGTATGAATTTAGATGAACCTTCCCAATGGTATGAAGCATCTCCCCTCCCCTTTTGTTTTCTGCCTGCAACTGCAGCTAGAGAGAGAGGGACAGAGGAAAATATTTCTAAGTCTTGCCCATTAAACGATGTGTGGTGACAAGTTAGGGGAAACTTGGAATTGCTGCAGTTATTTCCGCAGAGGTATTTCAAAAGTTCAGCTCTGACGTATTTCTCTGTGATTCTTCCAGAGTCTCTGGCATAGAGAATTCAAACAACTGCCCTGGGAAGTGGGGTACAGCCTTCACAGGACATACACGCTGAACTACAAGAGCGGAATGTTGTCCTTAGGTTGCATGGCATTCTCAGGTGAGAAGTTAATTTTATCTGTACTGTGAAATATCTAAGACTTTCATGGCCAGAAAATTAAGATGGTAATCTCCTTGAGGACCAAGACGCTCCACTTTCTTAATTTCTCCCTACCTGCCCACTGAAGGGCTGGGGTGGGGTCCCAAGCCTGACACTGAAATGGGGAAGCAACGGAACCTTTTTAGAACACACAGTATACTCTTGGTCAGTCCATCAAAGTATCCAGAATTTGGCTTTGATAAATCTCCTTCAACGCCCTCTGTTTACAGGGGTGTTTGGGCAAAGAAAGGTGGAGTAGCTAGCTTACCTATATTTCCCTGGTGAGCCTGAGGTAGTGCCAGAATGAGGACCCGCTTCCCATTGACCTCTGTCCACTTCAGGAGACAGGTGTGTTTACACAGAACACTGAGTTTCTGGAGTTGCACGAGAAAACAGTTGAATCTGAAGAAAGGCAGGCCTAAAACAAGGCAATGCGAGGCAGTGGGAAGCAGGGCAATCGACCCATCGTGCTTGGAATCCTGTCACCAGTCAGTGTCTTTCACCCCCCAGGTCAGTGACCTGCTTCTGCCCTATTGCTGGTTAATAGCCTTACATAGAATATAATTTTTGTCATTGGGCTCTCTGAAGGGTATATTTTTGGCTTGCCATTCTCTATAGTCTGACTTACTGACTCAGTGTTCCAATGAACATTTTCCAGAGCATTGAATTCTCCAAAATGCAAGAGCTAGAGGAAGAATAGAAATCACAGCCTTAAAGCAAATGAGACAGAAGCTACTAATCCCTTCTAGTCCCCATGCCAGTACCCCATTCCCCACCCCTCAGGAATACATCCCCATCTTCTGGCAGAGCTGGGGTTCAAAAACAAGGTGAGCAAACTGATGAAAAGAGGAGGTGGAGGGAGCCAGTGGAAGGAGGCAGACGTGGGATGGAGAGAGAAGAGGGAGAAGTAATGGTCTGGATCCTAGCTAAAGAAGCCTTAATGATCCTAGAAATTATTGGGCAATAATGTCTACTTCGGAACTCATTTCATTGTTTCAAAGAATGATAAAGCACCTTAATTATTGCTTTAAAGAACCACACGGCTCCATCAAAACAGCATGACGTAGCACCCACATATGAGCAAACTTATCTCCTGCCATTGCTGTTTACAGCCTAAGAAATCCTTAAGGAAGCAACAGGGTAATAACTTGGTAGAGGCATCGTCTAGTCTGGGCCCTCAAGATTCTAGATGCCTCAAGGATGGGGGAGATGTTGGCAGCTTGCCCTCGTCCTCCTGGACATCCTGAGATCTTTAACTGGGGCAGCCAGAAAGTAGTTGTTGCTTTCATTCTCTTACCCCATGGACTAGGATGGGCAGGGCAGCATTTGGCCTTTTTTTTTTTTTTTTTTCAAATTCCTAATTATTATAGGGATTTCAACCTGTCTACAGAAGTTCCTCCTATCCATTGGGATTTCACGATACTCTGAGACTGAAGCCTTTGCAATATATGCTTTTCCTTATAGTGTTACAAGTAGTTAAGAACAGCCCAGCTCAATCAAAACAAAGTATGTCTTTTACTCCTTCCTCTGGTCAGGATAAGCTTCTGGTTCCTAGAGCTGTAGGGAAATATGAGGGTTCTTCATTCAAATTTCAGGAATTGGTTTCTGAGAGAAAGGTCTTAGTGGAAGAAGAACAATTCTATTTTAAGAATATCCTGCTTCTAGAATTTTTGGTCTGGTTGGTTTTATTAATCAGGGGGTAGTGATCCACTCATCCTTTCTCATCAGACCTTACCAGCCCCTCAAAGTGCAAGCCTTGCAGTCAATCTGAGAATCATAGCTCACAGAGGAAACCTGATTCTTGCCTGGTTCTTCAGAGCTGGCGTGGAGGGCAGCCTTTTAAATGTGTAGAAGGTGCTCATTGAATAAGTCTGGTAGCTTTCAGAGTGGTGTTGATTGTCCCTGGGCTGGGCTTCCAGCCAGATGGGGGGATATCTGCACAGCTCAGATCTCCAGCCCAGTCCCAAAGCTGATACAAAGATTGTACCTATGGCTCGCCAACTTCTCCTAAGGAGGCAGTTACTGCAGACATGATGATAACTCAGCGCCCTTCAATTTCAGTGTTGCAATTAACTAAGAAATCTAATTTTCATGGCTCTTACCAGTGATGGTACTGGCTTAGCTAGGCCACCGATCTATTCTGCAGTCTAATATGAAGCCTCACAAAACACCATCTCATCTCTTTTTAATGATGCTCATAAAAGTGCATATTTCTAATGAAAAGAACTGTCTCCTGTCATATTTATTTTCTCCCCAATTTGAAAAAATAGCCTATGAAAGATACTGGTGAACTTCCTAGAGGAGTCCCTTTTTTAAAAATTTAATGACAGCTTAGAAGAAGAAGTAATTTGGATCAAATTACCTTTTTTGTTTTTGAAGACAAAATAAAAATAGAGTTAAGTTCAAGGTATCTCTCTCATACACACTTTTTCCTTTCAATTTGTGTCTATCCTTGGTCACTCCCTATAGCATTTGTCAAGAATGGGCTCCTGAATACTTGAAAGGACCAGAGGAGCGCAGAGCTGAGCCATTTATTTTGGCTGCTCTTGAAACAAATGAGGTCTATTGTAAACAAATAGGTGAGAAGTTGTCGGTATTATCTGCTTAATTGACATCTCCTAAATTTGACTGCTAGGAATAGCTGCAGTTTTGGAGGTAGGTGAAATCACCCACTGGTCTATGCCAGTATCCATTCTCCTCCATGCATCAGTACTGGTCTCTACATGTAAAGGGTTTGAAAACCAGTAAACCGCTTGTTTACTAAATCAGTCCCCCCCCGCCTCCCCGACGTTAGCACTTGGCATGCATAGTCCCAGGGCATGATGTCCTTTGTGAGCAAATTGAAAGGAAATTAAGAAAATATTGCCCTGTTTATTGGAGCCATCTTAAAAAAATGGCCTAAATTACCTACTTTGATTTTCTATAATGATGAGATCCATATAATTAATTGCCAAATCTTTACTACATTATACATTAATGATAATATCTTCTCCTTGAGCATGCTCCATTCCTAATTCATGATGGGATTTTTGACATTATAATGATTGCTGTCTTTTCCGTCACCACTGTTTACCTTTGATAAAGTAGAGCAAAAGGAAAAAACAAATCTGCCAATTGTCCAAAGATGAAAGGCAACAAGAATTGTGTGTCTATATACATGTGCATATGTATGCTCATGGCTACCTGGAGAGTTCAGAAATCAAAATGATATTAAACTTTCTGATGCCTGAAATTCCTACAGACCAGTTCAAACACATAGAACAGTCAGTGCTAGGAGGGAGTTAGAAATCACCTGTGACACTCTCCCCATTGTATAGTTTAAGAAACCAAAGCTTAGTGATTTACCCAAGGTCACCCAAGCATATTAGTGGCAAGACTAAAATTCGCATTCTTCTTTTCATTGCTATCATGCATCTCCTCACATTTATTTTCTGTGAAGGGATACCATGTTTAGAATAGCCTGAGAAAAGATTTTGTCTCCTCTGTGTTTGAAATGATTCTGTTGTCTGGTGGATACTGTCAGCTAGGCCTGGCAGCACCCAATGGGCACACAGATTCAATATTGTGTGAAGTTCAAGGATCCAGCAGAGGTTGGGCAGATGGCCCAGTGATTTCCACGTCTCAAAGAGATTCTGGACACCTCATCATGTAAGGAGACCAGTGTGATTTTGCTGTTTGAGCAGAAACAGAATGTCTTAGAATAATTGGTACTGTCTTAGTTGCCTGATTCACCTAGATTTCAGACATGTTGAATTTAGTCTAACAATGAGTAAAATAGAGAGAAGGGGTTCTTTAGTTTTTTTTTAAATTTAAAAATGATTTCTCCTTAAATAAAGTGAATGAAGTGCTAGTGAAAGGGACTGATAGCCTCTCCAGAGACCCATGTGCCACTTGGAAATTAAGTTTTTCCCCACCACCTCCCTTAAATAACGTGAGTGTAGTGCTCATGAAAGGTGCTAATAGCAGTCCAAAGTCCAATATTCTAGTCTTGAATTGGTAGTGATTGTTCACATCCCTCTATTTAACTTTTCCCCCTTCAGACACCTGTTGCTGCTGCTGCTGCTGCTGCTGCTAAGTCGCTTCAGTCGTGTCCGACTCCTAGCGACTCCATGGACTGCAGCCCACAAGGCTCCTCCATCCGTGGGATTTTCTAGGCAAGAGTACTGGAGTGGGATGCCACTGCCTTCTCCCAGACACCTGTTAATGGTGGGGAAATGAGCAGTCTTACATGAGAGACTCCTCACTCGGCTGCCATCCCTCAGTGCTTCTTAGAAAAAATGATTTCGGGATCCATCCCACACCCTCCAAAGCTAGAATACAGCTTTGTTTTCTGCTCTACACAGGCCAAGAGAAAGGAAGGCAATGATTTATTGACCTTGGAACTTGGTTGCAAACAACTTTTTCATTAAAGCCACAAAGCCAAATCCTTTTTTGGCTGCATAGTGCATTTTCTTGACCTGAACCACTTCTGGGTCCTTGTCTCGACCCACTTCTTTGGGCCTCTGTGGGAATTAGCTATTGCACCATGGGTAATGGGAGACATTTCCCCTGGGGAAGGTGCTTTAGGGTGGGGTTAGGTTCCAGTGTCTCACTTCTGTCCTGCCCTAAGTTAGGGATGCTCCAAAGACACAAGTGAACCCAAAGTCACAGTACAGACTGATTGTCAGCTGCCTACCACTCTGATCCACAAAAGTGCAAAGAAAGAAATGTAATCCCAGTATTCTGGTTATAGGCCACAGCAGGGAGGATGCCACAAATAGTAGTGCCGTCGTCCCCGGTGCAGTGGTGTGACAGCTGCCAGACACAGCTCCCTTCTCATCCCACGGCCCACCTTGCAGACTTCCTACCTGTCAACATCCGTGTCCTGGAGCAGGCTCTCCCGCTCCTGCGGTCCACTGCCCTCTCCCTCTTCTTTTCCCCCGGAGTACCTTAGCTATCTTGGGATAGTTCTGGCACTTCAGAGTTAGAAGGAAAGAGAATTTGTCTAACTTTCCTAAATGTTTAAGCTAAACAAAGCACCAAAAAGAAAAACAAAGATTTACAAAAATATAATGGGATCTTCCCCCCCGCCCCCCGCCAAGCTCCCCACATTTTTTGTGGTATATGAAATGTCAGAATATAACAAACAGACTTTATAAACATCACTGTTTCTTTCCACCCGTATCCATGTATCTAAGCAGCAGCAGCCTTACTACTGCCCTTTTACCTCGTACAACTCCACTCTGTAGAGCCACAATATAATACATCTGTTTCATCCTACAACCCCACCTTCCCAAACATACCCCCGCTTGCAATTCCAAAGACACTCTCCAAAAAAATAGACATCTGAAAAAGTGCGTCTGTTTATACTCAGTCTATCTGCATATTGTTTCTTGAGATTATTACTTTTTTTTTTAACTGTAAAAAGATTGCATATTAGCAATATGATGAGAAAAAACATGGGGGCCATTTCTGGGTGGTGGAGGGTAAGTGGGGTGGGTGGAGAAGCACAGAAATGAGAGGGCTGAGAGAGAGGTCCCCAGCCTGGAGGCGTGAAGATGACTCTCCATCCTTGGACCTCTGAATCGTCCCATCTCTTTAGTCACTCCCCTTCTTCTCTCCACCTTCCCCCATTTCCACCACCCATGCCTGGGCCTCACGACCCCCTTGAAGCAGAGGCAAAATGGCTTTTCAGCATGAGTCCACCTGGGCCAGTTTGAAGACAGGCATGGCGTTGGGAGGGGGTGTGATATGGGACAGACCAGAGCAAGCTTATTTGTGACTGTTTTCCACTCTGGGAAAAATTGTCCATCACTTCTGTGACTTTTAAAACTTTAAGCAGTTACTAGGCTGATAGGTTAAGAAACAAGTCTTTTTTCTTGTGGTTTGCATTAATATTAAGCATGAATATATATCATATATATTACATGGCTTCGCTGCAGCTCTGGGGCAGACTGTATTCTCTTTCCAAACAGGAAAACTGCACAGCCCACAGACTCAAATTTTTGAAAGTGGTTTTTACCACTCCCCCACCACTGCCCCCACCTCGAACCCTCCCCTTCCTCCCCGCCCCTCAGTTCCCATATTAGAAAAAGCCCTCCCTCCCCCTGCCGCCCCCACCCGAGGTTGAATAGATACGTTCTGAGCCATGCATCGCTGCATTTGAGAGGCGGCGCACGCGCACCTCGCTTCCCCTCCTCCTCCTCTGGCCCTCCCACTCTGCCCACTCGCAGCGACCCCCAGCCCAGACCCGTCACTGGTTGTGGACGTCCTCCCTGCGGACGATCTTGTAGATGATCCAGTAGAACATGTTGAAAATGAGGAAGGCCATGGGGAAGCCGATGCGGGAGATCTTGTCGATCTTCTTGGCCCGCTGGATGAAGAGTTTTCGCATCTCCTCCGGGGACTTGGATGGGGCCGGAGCGGGGTTGGTCGTGTTGCTGTTGTTGGCGCCCTTGACCGAGATGCCGTCCTTGGCCTGAAGGCAGGCTGGGCCCATGCCGTAGGCCGAGAAGTTGAAGCGGCCCTCTCCAGCCTCATCCTCCTGGAACAGATTCAACATGGGGCTCTACTTAAAATAAGACAGGGGCTGGGCACCCTCCCTGCAGGCACTCCCCTGGGGGCCAGGCCGTGCCCATCTGGCACCACTCTAGGCCCCTGAAGGCTCTGTGGCTGGCTGGGGAGTTATGCCTTATAGAGGGGCGCCATCAAGTGCCGAAACAGATGCAAACCAGGGGATAGGTGTGTGGTGTGGAGTCTGAGACCTGCGCAACAACCTTGGCTCAGTCACCTGTGGCTGTATGACCCTGGGCAGGTCACTTCCTCAGAAGACATCCTTCTGTGACTCTCAGGGTTTTTAATTTCATTTTTTCCCCTTAAGTGGTGATAAGATTCACTCCACGCCTTTAAGATGCTTTTCGATCATCAGAAGTTGTAGCTGAGCAGATGCTCTGAATGCCGTTTTGTTAGAAACCCAAAGGACAATTTGGAAAGATCCCCTGCTTTGCCTCTGTTGCCTCCTTGCCCTCTTCCCCACCCCATCCCCCAGGCTTCTGTGTGTGGGTTTGGGGAGGGAGTGAATGGATCAGGAGCGAGCAAGGGCTGCAAGCCCAGGGACCACAGCTGCCTCTTACCTCCGTGTTCCCGTATCCTTGGCAGGGGTGACCTCAGACAGGCTCTGGATTTTTATCAAGATTTTCATCTGGAGTTTCTCAAGCCCTTCATCATTTGGCTCCAACTTACCTTTCCAGACTCCCCGCCTCCCCTGCCTGGGCTCCACACACCTGCCTGTTGTGTTGCACATTCTCATCCATCCCTCGTGCGTCCCCACCTCCTGGCTGCATGCCCACTACCCAAGCGCCTGACCCGCTCCACTTTCCCCTTTCCTCATCTGGATCGAGGAGACATTCTTGCCTGCTCTCATCACATCTGGCTTTGTGGTCCTTCTTTGTGAGCTCTGACGTGGTCCTCAGAGTCTTGCTGAGCTGCTGATTCCGTGTGTGGCTCTGGGGGGCTTTATTGACTCACACTGCCGGCTCGAGAGCGAGCGTTTTGTGGGCAGCTGCTCTGTCTTCTGCTTGTTCCTGTGCAGGGCAGTCTGGGGGCCCTGGTGTCTGTCCAGCTCTGCCTGTGCCACCCCAGCCTGGGCCTGGGCCTTCATCTGGGCTTGTGATGACCTCCAGCCTTGTTTCCCTTCGGCCTCCCATCTCCCCCAGCCCTGCCACCCCTCTGGGTTGTTATGACATGGATCTTATCCATCATCCTTTGCTTAGAACTTTCTTAACAGGCTGCCACTGACTTGAGGATAATTAAAAGCTTTACATGATGACCTGGATTGCCCGTCTGTGGATGCTCCGTTTGACTTTCTGTGCCCTGTGGTGTTTCCATCTATTGGGAAGTGCCACACTCCTCTTGCACTCTGCTCAGGTCATTCTCTCTGCTGAGTCTGTCTCTCCCAACCCCACCCCTGCTTCCAGCTCCTTCTTTTCCCAAACTAATTCCTACTCAGATGCCTTCCCTGAACCTGAGTTTAGGCTCAGTGTCCCTGATGTGTGATCCATACATCAGGATCTCGGCTTTTCCTTTTTTATTTTAAATCTCTTATCGTCTTGTTTTCCTTGATTAACGTCTGTCTGTCTCTCTCATTAGAGTGTAAGCTCTATGAAGGCAAAGGCAAAGCACATCACGCTCACTGCACCCTCAACACTAGACATATGAATATATTTCCTGAGAAGGAGCTCAAAACTCTGCAAATGTTTGTTGACCAAATGGTTTACTTGCATATCCAGTCTGTCCCAGCTTCCCTTTTTTTTTTAAATTAAATTAAAATGGTTGTATTCCTAGCACCTGGAGGATTTGGCATATGAATGCTCAAGACATCTTTCACAAATGAGTGAATATGCTCCAACACCCTCATTGCAGGAAGTGAGGGTAAGAAGGTGGGCTCCAGTACCTTGCAGATGGGTGCTCAACCACTATTTTTCTGTGGGAAGGACAACAGTAGAGGGTTTGTGCCAGCACTGAGGAGAGGACTGGGGGAAGCTGGCCAAGTGACTGGACCCTGTGCCTGGGAGTGGGGCTGGGTCTGACAATCTCATTTATCGCTCACTGTAGTAATACGGTGGGGCGGGTGGAAGGTGGGTGTGCTTGAAAATGTTTTTTCGCTGGGCTCTAGTTATGCAGGCGGAGACTCAAAATTAACTTTCTGTGTTGCTTTGGACAAATTATTTTCTGCCTTCTTCATCAGTTAAACATGAGGGGAGGGGATGGATGTGTGGAGACCTCATCTGGTTAAAAGGTGATCAATTTTACATTGTATCCAGGAGAAAGGAAATTCCCTAGAGATAACTGGACAAAGCCTGCTATTCCTATTCGAGCCAGCAGATGGCAGCCAATGAATGCCCAACTGCATCCGGAGCTGCGCGGGACTGGAACAGGGGAAATCCGAAAGCCAGGGAGGTTGGTAGTGTGCCTGCCCAGTTGGGCTCACAGAGGTTTCCTAATAATCTGACTAATGAGGCTGGCTGGGGAATTTGAGGACCAGATGGTTTCTGCCCAGCAAATGAGGTAACATGGGAGGGTGGTGGGAGTCCAGGAGCCCGGCCAAGATCATGGGCTCAGAGAAACTCAGGCATGTGGCTAGTTCCTCTTCACTCACCCTCTGGGGCTTAAAACCCTCTTTGCAAACTGTCTGCTAAAAGGAGGTTTCTGCAGCCCAAGCTAATATATGACCAGCCTGCAAGCCACATCCACAGGGCCTTACTCCAAAGGAAGCTGTTTTTTATGGTAAGCCTAATTCTGCGCCTTCAGTTTCTGACATCTGTGCCAAGTTCAGAGCCTGTGGGTACAAGGTCACACTAATTCAGATGCACACCAGGGGCCAGGCAGGAGAGACAGTGATGAAGTGAACTGGGGCCGTGGACTGTGTTCCTTACCTAAAGGCATTTGCAGTGAGCCTGTACCATGTGGGATGTGAATCCAGAGGGACCAGAGGCTGTGATGTTTTGAGTGAAGCTGGAAGTGTAATCACGGACACTTCATTGAATGTTGGCACTTCATTCCAGATTTTTAAGATACTGCTGGTGAACTTAAAGATATTTGCATGGCAAATCTGACCTTCTAGCTACTAGTTTTTGGCCTCTGCCTTGGGGTAAATCTTAGTTCCTATTTAAGATCTAATAAATGCAGGACTATTTTTATCTGCTTCAGGATGGAGGCGCTGATAAACAGATAAGCACCTGGTGGTGTGTGGTCAGTGTTTTTTGAGATCAGCCATGGGTCTCGGAAGGCCTCTGTGTCTTTCCCATCAGTGCCTCCAAGATCCTGGTCACTTTCCCCTCCTCTTTGTCATCATGTGCACAGGAGGAGTGGATGGGACCCTCTCTGAGAGCTCTTCCAGAACCAACATGCTGTGAGAGAATGAGGAAGGGACCCAGCAGAGGAATCTGATCAAATCTACACAGTGGCCTTATTCACATTTTACCTGCCCAGAGACAAAGCTTTTGTTTCCTCTAATACGTAAAACTGGTGGGCATTTGGCAAGGATGGAGGCAGCCTTTGCAAACACTAGGTCCCCCAGTGTTACATATCTGCAAGGGGCTCCATTCACATTTTAGTCCATGCACAGAATGCCTGCTGGAGCTATGCAGGGCACAGTCTAGTGACCTGGTACCAGTCAAGTATTTTGGACATAGTCTTCCCACGTAAGCATCTCTGTGATAAATTATTGACATTCTTTTTGCAGAGGGAAATGCAGAAAGCTGCTAGCCCCTGGTCAGGGAAAAGGGAAAATAGAAGTAAATCCCAGAGAAAGTTGTGTTTGGTCAGTTCCTTGCTTAGACTGTGTTAAGAATCAGAGGCTAGGTATCTGATGGACAGTAATGGAAAGACTAAAACCAGGATCTTTCAAGAAGTCCTGTCGGGCCAGCTGCACCCGAGAGGTTTGCTTCCCTCTTCCAGTGCAGCTTTTATCCTAACTCTCGTGGACAGCCTCTGTCTCGGAACGTCTGCCTGCCGCCTGCGGTAAACTGCTAGAAGTTAATTGAATCAGATTGCTGATGTTTAAGAAACATACTGAGGGAAATGTGTGCCTTTGGAATCGTTTTAATTCCTGGTACTTGTGTGGCAGGAACATAACTTAAAGCTATGTTGGGATCTGATTTCATCTTTCACCGGTCCCCCACTGTGCCCATTTTACAGATGCGGATGCTAGTCCCTAGAAGAGGCTAGCTGAAAATCACATAGCAAAGAAAACTCAAGGGCAGAGTCCTTTGTCCCAGCACTTGCGGCTGGGTAGACAGCTGCTCTCAGTAGGTCAGTGTAAAGAAGGTGGGGACTAGGTGTGTGGTATGGCCAGTGTTTGAGTTCTTGGCTGCCCTCATCTATAGCTGGAAAAGCTCCCAGGCAGGCTCTCAGTCTGCAGCATCTCCTTTTTTTATTCCATTAGTTTTTTTTTTTTTTTTATCCCTTTGTCCATTTGTTCAGCAAATTCCTATTCCACGTTCACTATCTATCAGGCCT
This sequence comes from Capra hircus, assembly GCF_001704415.2. Taxonomy (NCBI): domain Eukaryota; kingdom Metazoa; phylum Chordata; class Mammalia; order Artiodactyla; family Bovidae; genus Capra; species Capra hircus. The sequence goes on along the minus strand of NC_030814.1, from coordinate 47,376,113 downwards.
TGTGGTAAACACCAGGGCTGTATCAGTAGTACTGAGCAAGAGTAGATGTGGTCTCTGACCTGATGGAACTTACCATTCAATGGATGGTGCGCATGAAACAAACTCCTGATTGAATGTGCAATTATAACTCATGTCTAGAAGGAAAGAAACTGAGTACTGTCTTGGCTGACAAAAAGTGTCTTTGTGCATATCAGACGAGTGGTACCACCCTGCTCTGGGTGTCTGAATTGGGATCACTTCCTCTGTCTGATACAGTCCACGCCAGGGCAGGACCTAAGAGAAGAGAGCTTCCTTGGCTGGGGGCCCTTGGATACAACCTGCATGATCACACTTAACAGCCTGGCATCAGCACCTCAGTACAGGGCCTGTACCTTGACTAGGGTATCAGGGAAAGATGCCATAGCTGAGAACTAGAAAATGAGCAGGTTCATACCAAGCAATGTCCGCTGGAAGAGCAACCAGTCCACTGGAAGAGCAACCTGGGTGGAGAGATCAAGACACCTGAAGGCCTGTGTGTGTGTCTGAGGAACTATGAAAAAAGCCAGTGTGGATGGTGCTCAGAGAGCAAGGGGAAAAGTGACGTGGAGATGAGACTGGAGAGAAAAGCACGTCCTCCGATCCCTAGGAGAAAGGTCTCCTGGGGGAGTGGTCACAGACTTGGGTATGGAGCCACTTGGCTCCCACAGAGTTAACAGAGGTTGGTGACTTTTCAGACACGGTCTGCCAGGTATGTTTGTTTTGTTTTGTTTTTTTGCTTCACCACATGGCTTGCAGAATCTTAAGCATATGGGATCTTAGTTCCCTGACTGGGTATTGAACCCCAGCCCCCTGCAATAGAAGTATGGAGTCTTAGCCACTGGACTGCCAAGGAAGTCCCTGCCAAGTTTTTTTTTTTTTTTTTAACTGCCTTTCTTCATTAGGACTCAAACTTTTCAAGTATAGTAATGTACTATTTTCTTTTCATAACCCTAATGACAAGATACGGAGAAGGAAATGGCAACCCAGTCCAGTATTCTTGCCTGGAGAATCCCAGGGACAGAGAAGCCTGGTGGGCTGCCGTCTATGGGGTTGCGCAGAGTCGGACACAGCTAAAGCGACTTAGAAGCAGCAGCAGCAATGACAAGATAAACTTGGTATTATTTGCATATTTTAAATGCCTACTTTAATATTTAATTTCAAAGTATTTTTTTATTCTGTCTCTCATAAGGGAAGAGAATTCACTCCAGGGGAAGACCTTACAGCCTGGCTCTTCTTGAAGGTAGGAAACAAAGGCCCAGAAACAGGACATTCTACTCTAAGATCTCATGTTCTGTGATACCAATTGCTTCTGGAATCAGGCCCATTGAAACAGTGCAGCCCACTCTGTTAGAAAACACCAGCAAACATCCTGCAGCCTTCCATGCTTTGGGTTTATAGCTAGTTTCTATCTTGGCTCCATCAGTGTTTGCTCCATCAATTCTGTCTTCAAGTGTAACCTGATAATTAGTGTTAGAAGAATGAGTGCCCAGAAACCTAATCAGGGCTTTATTTATGGGAGGAGAAACTAGGACTTGTAGGACTTTGATCCGTATTTTGTGCATGCTTTATCCACTGAGAAGAATGATACAGGAAAACAAGTATCATAAGACAAGGTTGCCCAGAACTCTTCTGTTTACCACCAGCATGGAGCCAAAGCCCTACCTTGTGGTGTCTTCGCTTCCTCCTGAATCGGAGCAGCTCTTTGTGCTGCCGAGACACAAAGTTGACGGCGGCGTACTCAAGCAGGGCTGAGAACACGAAGAGCAGGCACACGGCCATCCAGATGTCGATGGCTTTCACATATGATACCTGGGGTGGAGGTGGGGGGAAGAACACAGATGAGGAGAGAACAGGGTGACATGTTGAGTATGGTGGAATGTTTTCTGCTCCTTAGAAACCCCCTTCCCCATCATCTTTTGTTGTTTCCTCTCAGCTGGAATATTAGGATGGAGGGTACAGAAGGAAACAGATGAGAAATTCATCAAGAAGACTGGACAGAATATTGAGAAGAAAAGAGCATGGTGCCTAGAAGAGCCCTAAAGAGAAGGGGGACGGTGTGTCCATCATTCTGTCATGGATGGAATAGAATGTGGTGTTCAGACTGAAGATGATCGGAGAATTTTCACCTAATGGTAAAAGTAAGTGGAGGATGTCAGTGAGAATGGCAGAGCAGGATCTTCAAAAACCCTCCCCCTGCAAAAAAGCAGCGAGGACTCTACAAAAAACGGTCAGAACCAACTTTTCGCCAAACTCTGTTAATGAATCAAAGTCTAACAGCAATCCTGTAAACATTTATTTGGGAAAATCAGTTGAATCCCAGTAAGAACAGCAGGCTTCATGGCATTAAAAATAACCCAGCTTTATTGAGATACAATTCATGTATCATACACATTTAAAGTATAGAAATCAATGATTTTATATCTTCACAATTATATACTATCATCATCATAGTCAATTTTAGAACATTTTCATCGCCTCAAAAAGGAACCTACTACCTTTTATCTGTTATTTCCTTATTCCCCCAATTCTCTTCCTCCAGTCATGGACATTTTATGTGAAAGGAATCATATAATATGTGGCCTTTTACTTAGCATAATGTTTTCAATATTCATCTATATCATAGTATATGTCAGTAGTTTATTTTTTATGGCCAAATAATAGTACTCTGTGTGGATATAACACATATCATTGATCCATTCATCAGTTAAGGACATCTGGATTGCTTCTACCTTTTGGCTCTTATTAGGAATAATGCTGCTATGAACTTCAGTTTTTCTGTGGATGTATGTTTTTATTTCCTTTGTGATGTTTTAAGTTGCCCTATTCCCATCATCCCATGTGTGGCTCTGTGCTAGTCTTGTAAAGCAACAGCCTGCAGGCGCAGTGAACACCAGTATCCTGTTAGCCACTGGATGGGGCAGAAGAGAGTAGGAGCTTCTTTAAAGCTATGTTCTCAGGGAATTGTTATGTGACCTGTTTTATGGTTCTCTGAAAGAGACCACTCACAAGGCTGTCTTTATTTGACCTGACTTGGAGATGTCACAATGTGAGCAGCTTTATCCTTGAGGGCATTTGTTGAAAACAATCATTGGCAAGTGCTGAACATTACATCAGCCTCAGGCAGTTGGTAACAGTTGAGGCAAACAATTGGTTGATCAGAAAGAATAAAAGGAAAATTTGGGGAATGAGCTGTCCGTAAAGCTATGATATATTCCTGGGAACCAATGTGCATTTTTAGGCCTATGTGCATGTCCGGAGTGACTTGAGAAGGCTCTTAGCTGTCAACTCTGAATAAGCAGAAAGTAAAGGCTACAGCAAAGTTTTAAACTGCTTGGCTCAGTGATATGCCACATTATATTATGTAAATGTATGCTGCTGCTGCTGCTGCTAAGTCGCTTCAGTCATGTCCGACTCTGTGCGACCCCATAGACGGCAGCCCACCAGGTTCCACCTGGGATTTTCCAGGCAAGAACACTGGAGTGGGTTGCCATTTCCCTCTCCAATGCATGAAAGTGAAAAGTGAAAGTGAAGTCTCTCAGTTGTGTCCGACTCTTTGTGACCCCACGGACTGCAGCCTACCAGGCTTCTCTGTCCATGGGATTATCCAGGCAAGAGTACTGGAGTGGGTTGCCATTGCCTTCTCCGTGTAAATGTATCAGTTCAGTTCAGTCACTCAGTGTAAATGTATAATTTTTATCAAAAAGATTTAAGATATACAGAGAAATAATAAAGTATGGTGAATGCTATGTACTGAATGTTTATGTCCTCCCAAAAGTCATATGTTGAAATCTCATCCCAATATGATGGTATTTGGAGATGAGATCACTGGGAAGTAATTAGGTCGTGAGAGTAGAGCCTTCATGAATGGAAGTAGTGCCTTTATACAAAGAGTCCAGAGAGCTAGCTTACTCTCTTTCTTCCATGTGAGGATACAACAGTAAGTCAGCAGTTTGTAACTGGAAGGGGATCCTCACCAGAACCAGACTACCCTGGCACCCTGGTCTCAGATTTCCAGCCTCCAGAACTGTGAGGCAAACTTACGCTGTTTGTAGGCCACCCAGTTTATGGTACTTTGTTATAGAAGCCTGGATTGATTAAGTCAGGCCCATACAAAGGAGAAAACGCAGTCAAAAAAAGTTGTGTCCAGATATTGGACTTAATACACAAAGACTAAATCAGTTATATTTTTAATATGTTCAACGAACCAAAAAAACCTCGGCTACCCAGCTAAAGAAAAGTATGGGAACAAAGTCTCACTAAGTAGAGCATGAGAAGCTATGAAAAAGAACCAAATAGAAATTCTAGAGTTAAGAAGGAAAATAATTGAACTGGAGCTTTCACTGGAGAGAATTAAGGACAGAAGAAAGAATCAGTGAACTTGAGGTTATCCTGTCTCTGGAACAGAATGAAGAACAATGAACAGAGCCTCAGGAGCATGTGGGGAGTCATCAAGGGCACTAACCTGTGTCTGATGGGTATTTCTGAAGAAGAGAGAGACAGAAAAAGGCAGAAAGAATATCTGAACAAATAGTGGCCAATATTTCTCCAAATGTGATGAAAAACACTAATGTACACATCAAAGAAGCTAAAAGTACTCCAAGCAAGATAAACGCAAAGAGAGCTACACCTAGACACACCATAATCAAACTGTCTGAAGCCAAAAAACAAAACAAAACAAAACAAAACACCACCAAGAATCTTAAGAGCAGAAAGAGGAATAATTCATCATGTACAAGGTATACTCAGTAAGATTAACAGCTGATTTCTCGTTAGAAACCATGGGGTCTAGAAAGCAGTGGGATGAAATCAAAGATGATCTAAATGAATGGGAAGATATTCTGTGTTCATGGATTGGAAGACCTAATATTGTTAAGATGTCAATACTCCCCAAGTTCCTATACAGACTCAATGCATTTAAAACTAAAATTTGTTTTTATTGTTGCTGTAGAAATTGACAAGCTGATCTTAAAATTTATATTCATGTTCATATGGAAATGCTTAGGAGCCAGAATGGACAAAACTATCTTTAAAAAGAACAAAGGTGGAGGACTCACACTCCTCAACTTCTAAACTTACTATAAGCTATGATACTCAAGAGTGTGATGCTGACATAAAGATAAATTTGTGTGTGTGTGTGTGTGTGTGTGTGTGTGTGTGTGTGTGTGTATGTATATATCAATGGGATGGAATTGAGAGTCCAGAAGTAAACCCATATTTTGGGGTTTACTTAGTCAAAGCCTATGGCCAATTGACTTTTGAGAAGGATATGAATTCAATGGATGGAAAGAATAATCTTTTTAACAAACAGTGCTGGGATAACTGGGTATCCACATACAAAAGAATGATATCCCTCCCTCATTTCATATGCAAAGCTAAACAAAATAGATTGAAACCCTATATTTAGAGCTAAACTATGTAACTCTCAGATGGTAAAGAACCTGCCTGCAATTTGGGAGACCTGGGTTCGATCCCTGGGTTGGGAAGATTCCCCTGGAGGAGGGCATGGCATCCCACTCCAGTATTCTTGCCTGGAGAAGTCCATGGACAGAGGAGCTTCCTGGCAGGCTACAGTCCATGGGATTGCAAAGAGCTGGACATGACTGAGCAACTAAGCACAGTGCATGAAATTCTTAGAAAAAATGTCCATGTAAATCTTTATGATTTTGGATTAGGTACTGGTTTCTTAAGTATGATACCAAAAGTACAAACTACAATAGAAAATTTAAATTAATTTCCTCAAAGTTAGAAAAGTTTGTGCATAAGGAACATTTTCAATCAAGGGAAAACCTGTAGAATGGGAGAAAATATATGCAAATATTTCAATCTATTTTATTCTTGTTCATGTTCTTAAGAGTTTAAAATCGATAATACACAAAGAACTATTACAACAATAAAAAGAGAAATGCCCCAATTAAAAAATGGGTAAAAGATTTGAATAGATTTTCCATAGAAGATATAAAAATGGTCAATAAGCACATGAAAAGATGCTAAATATTATTAGTTATTAGGAAAATTCAAATCAAAACTATGATGAGATAGCACTTCACATCTATTGAGATATTTATAATCAAAGAGGCAAAATAACAAACATTAACGAGGATGTGGAGAAATTGGAACCTTGGCAGTATTATAAAGTGGTATAGCCACTTTGGAAAATAATTTGGCATTCCTCAAAAAGTTGAGTATATAATATACCTATAACTTATATATAGTATATATTGATATAAGGACTATAATGTACCATATAATAATATATCTTTAAGAGTTAAAAGTATATGTCCACACAAAAACTTATACACAGGAAATGCTTGTTCACAGCAGCATTATTTAAAACAGGCAGACATGGAAATAACCCAAATGTCCATCAACTGATCAGCAGATAAACGAATTGTGATCTATACATGCAACAGAATATTACACAGCCATAAAAGGAAATGAAGTAGGGATACATTCTACAACATATGTAAGCCTTGAAAATATTATGCTAAATGAAGGAAGCCAGTCATAGGAGTGCACATATTGTGTGATTCCTCTTAGGTGAAACATCCAAGATAGGCAAATTCATAGAGGTGGAAAGTATATGAGTGGTTGCCAGAGGCTGGGAGGAGGGGAGAACACGGAATGACTGTTGGTGAATATGGGGATTCTCTGTGGGGTGATGAAAATGTTCTGGAATTAGACACTGCCGAGGGTATACAACTTTGTAAATATACTAAATGCTACTGAATTTTATGCTTTGAAAGAGGCAAGAATGTCAGGTTGAGTGTTATTAGCAATGGAGCCCACTCTCAAGGCCAGTGTTAACAATGGGTAGAACAGACTGTTGAGTCTAGAGTCAGTTATAAGTGAAGGGGACTGTGGCGTAGACTATTCATAGAGAGAGGAGCAGCATGTTGAGCCTAACATAAGGAGCAGGAAGCAAGATATTCCTCCTGCTGTTGCAAATGAACAGAGCAGAATGTGCTGTCAGCTGGTAACAGTAAACAGAGAGTTTGGTTTCAAGCTTTTATAGTAAACGTAGCAGAATGCAAAGTCTAGTTTTAATGGTACAAAGGGCACATTGTTGAGTTTTCTTGTGAGGATGGATAGAGGAGAGAGTAGTGTCTAGCATAGATGACGACTGAAGTAGAATGTCATGTCTCACATTAAAAATTAATGGAATAGTCAGTGTCATGAAAAACAAAAATACAGTGGGGAGACTCTTCTAGATTAAAAGAGTAAACTGTATGTAATGTGGGATCCCTCACCATGTCTACTGATGACAGTTTTTGGACCATTGGGAAAATGTAAAGATTCTTTAAATTTTGATGAAATTATGGAATTATTTCTAATTCAGTGATATTATTGTATTAATGTTAATTTTTTAGTTGTGGTAATATGTAATCATTAGTCCTTATTTAGAGGTGAATTGTTATGCTGTCTGTAACCTTCAAATGATTCAGTAAAAATTGCATCTATCTACCTGCTTACCTAGAGAGAGATAGACAATGTGGAAAATGATAACTGGAGTTGAGGTGAAGGCTACTAGGTATTCGTTGCTTATTCTTCCAACTTTTCTGCATCAGAACAGAACGTGAAGTGCTGTATTCCTTGCACATGGTGCAGAATGTTGCATTTAGCATAAGGCTGATGGGGGCAGAGTATGGCTGGTGTCTGGCATTAATAGCAGAGCACCATGTTGGGTCTTCCCTATAGCTCAAATGGTAAAGAATCTGCCTTCAATGCAGGAGACCAGAGTTCAGTCCCTGGTTCAGGAAGATCCTCTGGAAAAGGAAACAGCAATCCACTCCCGTATTCTTCCCTGGAGAATCCCATGGACAGAGAAGCCTGGGAGGCTACAGTCCATGGGGTCACAAAGAGTTGGACACGACTGAGCAACTTAACACACACATGTTGGGTCTGGTGTTGAGGAATGTGGAAAGTGGCTCCAACGACTGTGGCGAACGTAGTGGAAAACAGCACCTAGTGCTTGATACAGGAGAGTAAAGCAGATTGAGGCATCAGGCGCTCATAGTGAATGGAGCCGAGTGTTGTTACCTCAAGTGTGGGTGAGTGGGGAGCGTGTGGCGTCTGGCATTAATAGTAAAAGAAGCAGAACATTCTGTCTAGTGTTAAATGTGAATTGAACAGAATGTGAGGTCTAGTGTTAACAGTGAAAGGAACAGAGCTGCGTTCATCGTCAAGTTGACTGGAGGAGGATTAGCGTCTGGCGTTGGTATGAATGCAGTGGGATGCTGTGTCTGGTGTGAGAAGAATGGAACAGAAAGCTGGGTCTAGCACGGAGTGCGTGGAGCAGAATGTGTATCTGGCATTAGCAGTGTGTGGAGTGAAATGTGCTGAGTGTTACTAGTGAACAGAGCAGAACATGGTTCAGGAGTTAATAGTGAATGTGGCAGAAGGTGGTGTTTAACAATAGAAATGTCAGAATCAGACTGAGGTACTGCAGAAAAGAGTATCACAGAGCAGGCACCGGACGGCCGTCTTATGAAGGACCTGCTGGCAGGTTTGGCCCTTGGTTGACATCTAGAACTTGGATTTTGGGCACATTCCCACTTTCCCTAACTGATAAGCGTGCCCCACCATGTTTTGACCACTGGTATAAACAGTGTGGTTTAAGCTGAACACCTGCTTTCCTCTCTGGAGTCTGGGATTTGGGGATGTGATGGGCAGAGGGTACTTGTGTAACCAGCACCTAATAAAAACCTTTGATATTGAATCTTAAATGAATCTCAGAACAATTTCTCTCTTTCTCTGGGCAGAAACTTGTCACACATATAGCTGTATTTTTGTTGCTGGGGTGAGAGTGAGCTCTGTGTGGTCCCTCACGGGATGGAGAGAGTGAGGATGCTTGCACACGGATCCCTCTAGACTCTGCCTGTGTCTTTTTCTCTTATCATCTAGCTATGCATCCTTAATCTATGGATTAAGGATACTGTGTATCCTAATCACTCTAAGGAATCTTAGCTTTGAGTTCAACACTTTGTTGAGTCTCTGAGTCCTATGACTCTTTGTATACGGTGTGGTCTTGAAGACCCCAGACGCGCAGTGCCATTGATGGTGAAAGGGGGGGAATATTGCCCTTAGCACTGCTGTGAAGCGGCTGGACTGAGTGGAGTTGAGTGTTAATAGCATTCCTCAACACCATGATGTTCTATACAGGAAATGTTCTGGAGGAAAGGTTTATGTAGATCTGAATGCTGGATCCTGCTGAGTTTAGAGGATCAAGAAATAGTGCCTAATTCCTTGTGCATGCCTGATCTCGGGCAGGGAAGGGAGACGCGTGTCCTCCATGTCCGTCCGGGTGTTCTGTGCTCTTGGGCGGTGGGACTTACCTTGGGCAGGGACGCTCGAGAGCCAGAGCTCTGGGTGGTCATGGTGAGCACAGTGGTGATGCCCAGGCCCACGCGGGCAGGGGCAGCATCCATGTTGATCCAGAAGGAGATCCACGAGAGGATGACAATGAGCAGGCTGGGGATGTACATCTGGATCAGGTAGTAGCCCATCTGTCGCTCCAGGTGGAACCGGGCCTCGATGCAGGTAAACTTGCCTGTGGGAAATTAGCGTGGGAAGGCAAAGTGGCCTAGCGGATAGGAACAAGGCTCTGAGGCCAGAACAGCCTCGGCTGGAATCCTGGTCCAGCCCCACACTAGCCGTGACCTTGGATGAGCATTTGAATCTTTCTGTGTCCCAGTTTCCTCATCTATGGCAAATTGGGGATGATGATGATGATAGTAAACAATAATAACACCAACCTCACATGGCTACTCGTGTTTACTGCAATGGTAAATGAGATGGTGAAATGAGTAACGAACTTAGCATAGCCCTCACAAACCATTAGGGCTCAGAATATCATTCATCATCAGCCTCATCATGTGACTATGTGATACCTACAGGGGGAAGTTCAGCCTCTGTAGTCTGCCCTTCACAGTGCAGCCTGTTTCCACTCCATTTCCCTTCTTTCTTCACCTCACCCATGACCCCTACACTCCAGCCCTTGCCTTGAATATCCTCTGTACTTTCACACTTCTGAGTTTTTGAGCCTGATAATCCCTCTGCCCCGAATGCCCTTCTTCCACCCCACAACCTGCCAAGGAATCCTGCCTCTCCTGTATGGCAGTTTAATGGTGACGTCTCCCCCAGGCAGAGCACTTCTTTTTTCCCCATGTCCCTTCAGCTCTGTTCACGTGAGCATCGGATGCTTTAAAGTGTAGTACACTGACTAGGCAAGCCAACCTTTCTCTCTCTTTCTCTGTCCTCTGCACCAGGCTGTGGACAGCTCATCTCCCAGTCTGTGTCCCTTGAATTGTGCTGGGCCGTCCCCTGGTGGGGTCTTGGCTCCAGTCCACTGACACACAGTTGCCAGGGGAATTTTGTACAGTTCCCTGGACTGCAGCTTCCATGTGATCAGGGCCTTGCCAGTCTTTTCTCATTGAATCCACAGAACTAGCCTGGAACTCAGCTCTTACTTAAATGTGGGTAATGAAGGGCCACTGAGATGATGAATGAGAAAAATGCTGTGGTGTATGAGAGTCCGCTGTGATTATTTGATACCTTGGGACCCATTGGCTCTCCAGACCCATGGGGCTTGCATCCTCCAGTGAGGAGGGCTGACTGTGGCCTTGAGCATCCCCTGATATTGGTAATTTGAGGGGCCTGGAGCCCAATTCCTTTGGGGACTGAGGGATGACTGGCCTGTTCTCTCTCTCTGTCTCAGCTTCCCAGGGATGAAGAGAGTATTTTTGAAGTTTCTAGGATGTCTATCTCCAAGGTCACTGGAAAGGGACACCTGTCCTAAACAGAGCAGAACCCAGGCTGCCTGCTCTTTTTCTGGGCCTTCCACTTGCATCAGGACGCACAGTGGTTTCCCTCAACTCCTCACCCTCACCTCCCCCTCTCCTTGGCTCCTGTCACAGCCTGTCGTGTGCCTCCACTTCACTGGGCTGCGTTCGCACAGCAGGCCCCCCGCCCCCCACACACAGCTGGCATACTGACTGGCTGCCTTTTGTCTGCAGTGTTCCATAAGCTCCTTCCCTGCCTGAAACAGGGCAGGGGAAGCCAGTCTTGGTCCTGCCCCAGTTCATTCCTGTGTTCATTCTTCCAGCAAAGCCCGGGCTAAGCATGGGAGGTCGTAGCTCACACTCTAGGGGACCCTTTCCAACTTTACTGATCCTCAGTGCTTACTAATCCTTAGTGCTGGCTTGCAGCTCCCTCCCGAGGCCTAGTGGGAACATCGCCTGCTCTTGCCCTCTGAGCGATGCCAGCTGCTCTGTGACACTGCTAGGTGTCCTCCCCCTGCCAGCTCTCCCTTCTGCCTTAGGTTCTGCCCTGAGCTGAGCACGCTGCTACCTGGAAGAAAGACTGGATCTCCTAGTTCCCCTTGTTGTGAGCCGTGGTCCAAGCTCAAAGTTACTTGCCCCAGGACTTCAGGAGGAAACTGTGGGAGCCACTTTTGGTTTCAAGGGACATTCCCTTAACCCCTGGGTAATAAATGCAGAACTAGACCCCCCATGGGTGCCTCATAAGACCCACTGAAACAGTGATGGCATGAAGGTTTGCAGTGACCTCTGGCCCTGGCTGCAGCAGGATGGGGCCCGAGGAGGGGGGCCCCTTGCGCCTACCTGTGTTGTAATGCTTGGTGCAATATCTCAAGTCCTTCTCCTCTTTCAGGATAAACTGGGGTAGAGTTAGTCCGTCTGCCACCTGCACAGCCCCCTGCTCCTGCCACTCAAAGATGAGGTCATTCATGGTGTATCCAACTGGGATGGGATCAGAAGAAGGAGAAGTCACCACCTGGAAGCCCTTATCTGAAGCATGTCAGGGGTGATTAGGGTTAGAGGTGAAGAGGCATCAGACGCTCAGTGGAACTCATGAGACTACATTGCTTTGTTTCTCCTCCTCTCATGGGCGGTTAAAGCGGGTTTAATTGCTTGGTTTACCTCACAACCCTGTTACCTTTCTTGCTTGTCCCAGCATCCCACCTTAGCATCCCAGCTCTCAGTTCTGTTGTCAAGTTCAGCTGACCTCTGCTATTTTTTGCCTGTGCACCATCCTTGCAAGCACATCCCCTTCCCTCCAACCCCTGAGGAATACCTGTATGGATTGCTGTCATGGTGGGGCTGTCAGTTGGGGGACAAGGTCTGAGATGGTGACTCCTTTAGGCCAATCAGACTTTCCGCCCCAGAACCTTGACTCTTGAGTAAAGTGACAGCAGGTTGGGAGCTGGCTGGTGCTGACTCTCCTTGGAGGTAGTGCTCCAGGGAATGGTCTGTTAGTTCCTGTTGCCTAAATGCTCTGCCCCGGTTCTTGTACTTTAGCTTCTCCTCCAGATCTGTGAGGAGTTTGAACCCCTATGCCCTTCCACTTAATTCCAGTCTTTAAATTCATCAGATTGGTTTCTCTGTTTCCAATCAAGTAAGTGAGCTACCCAGTTGGTTAAAATCTTGGTTCACCTGTGAACTCCTCCATAAAGCCTTCTCTGTATCCTGTCTCCTTCCCAATCAGAAGGAAGTGCCCTTTCTGCCTTGAGGCCACAGCGTTTTGTACATCTAACCACACACTTACCACTTGCTGCTCTGTGTTAGAATATTTGTGTGGACAGACATCTCTCTCCCCTGCTGGAGTGAGCAACTCTGGGAGTTTAAGGACTCAGACTTATTTAAGCTATGACTTCTCTATTCCTGGTGAGCATGTTCACAGAGAACATGGAATAGTGCCTCTTTGGAGAATGCTCTAGAGCGGGACCTGAGTCAGACAGTGTAAGGGAAGTTACATTTCTAATGCACTTTCTAAGAGCAAAGGCCCTCATCTGGTATTTTGGACTGTTATAGTATGGCAACCCACTCTGGTATTCTTGCCTGGAGAGTCTCCATGGACAGAGGGGCCTGGTGGGCTACAGTCCATGGGGTTGCAAAGAGCTGGACATGACTGAGCAACTAAACACAGCACACAGCACAGTAATCTCCTGGGGTCCAGGGGTTAGGAGCAGATGTGTGGGAATTTCTGCTGGTCCCATGGGTAAAGGAGGATCTGATTTTTTTTTTAAATAGAGGCCTCATGCAAGGGACTCACAGCTTTCCAGTTGCATAATGCACGTCTGGACATCCATGGGGAAGTTCTTCAAGTCCATGGGGCAGGCCAATGTCAGGGTGATTCTGGGAAGAGAAAGAGTTGAATGATGCTGGATCCACAGACCAGGGAAGTTGTGCCTCCATGCTAGCTACTACCAGCAAATTAGTTATCTAGGAGAGGGCAAGGAGGTCAGGGAATTAGGCGTTTACTAATATATGCACGTTTCCATATCAGAGAGAGAAAGGAGGTTGCCTCCAGTTACACAGAGTCTCTGGAACTTCTGGGCTTCTTTGGTGTCTGTCTGGCTTCTAGAAACCTGCCTTTAGCAAGTTGCCTGAGGCCTGGAGGCCCGCATCCTTACTCTTTTGCAGAGCTCTTGGGTATGGACAGAGCCTGACTTTTAAACTGAGCACTACCAGGCCTTAGGCATCCCCAGGTGCATCTGGAGCAGGTGTGTAGGTGGTTCTTGTCTCCTCCCTTCACACACTCATCAAAGGTGGTTTCCAAGAGGCCCCCTGCCTTCTCAGTGTCCAAACACAGCTGATTCCCATCTGCGGGCTCCTGTTGGGCTCAGCTGGGAAGCAGTGGTTGCCCCAGGCTTTTGGGCTAGCTGTTGATTTTGGGTTGTCCAGCCCTGGCAGAAGCTGCAGTCTCAAGCAGAGGGAGTCCCCTTAGCTGAATCCTAGGTCTGCAGCTCAGCTGAGATGCAAGGCTTCAGCTTGAAGGGCTCTGCCAACTCCCAAGCCCCTGCTTCAGGGAATGGAGAAGAAAGACCAGTGGAGGCCAAAGAGACTTCAGTTGACAGGCCAACTCCCGCATTTGACAGGTGAGAAAACCGGGATGCAGAGGAGGCTAGGGAGGGGCGCATGTCAGTTCACAGCAAGCTGATGGCTCAGCCAGGACTCAAAACTGTCGCTCCTGGCCTCTGGATTTTGAACTCATGTATTTGCTGACGGGCTTTCTAGCATTGCTGTCCTGAAAAGCCAACCTCAATGCACAAAGACCCCTAACTGGTGGTCATGTGGGGCTTAGCTGCCAGCACCTTGGCCCCACATGGTGAGGTACACAGCCCTGGGTGAATGCCCTCCTCCAGCTTTTACCCATGGCTGTGGATGTGGGCCCTTTAAGTACAAGGCAGAAGCAAGGGAGGGAAAGAAGAGGAAAAAGAGGGAGTGGGAGGAGGAGGGGGAAGGGAAAGGGCACACCGTTGAATTTCTGCAGATAAAAGCTCTAAAGTGGGGCAACTGTCACACTGGGTTAATTTCCTGAAGTTGAATGACCTTGGAACATCACTTTCTGCTGATTTGTCCTTCTGTCATGCTGCACTGGGGCTTAGCTTCCTGGAGATGTGAAACTAGCCTGGCTGCAGCAAATCCCCAGCCAGCAGGGCCTTGGTGGCCATCCTGAGCCTGTCACTCTTCCAGTCTGGATGTGCATGGGGTGGGGTGGGCAGCAAGTGAGCAAGGCCATGTGGGCCCCTGATTTCTCCCAGTTTGCCCTCCTGCGGTGCCTCCTCTCCCTCCTGAGGTCCTTGAGTCCCCCTCCTACCCTGTCTGAGTCAAGTCACACTTGGGGATTAGGGCCTGTACGGCCTCTCCTATGGGCCTGGACACTTAAAGCTCATCTCCTAATAGAATTAAAAGATACATTCCCCTGAGGAACTGGTGGAGACAGGGAGGCATTTAGGACCAGTGCCCCTTAAGCTCTTTGAAATAGAAATATGTTCATCCAATATTTGAGTGCCTGTTGAATGTTCTTCTAGGCTCAGAGTGGGCATTAGATCCATACTAACATAGTAGAATCTAGATTCTACTACTAAATAGCTGTGGGAACTCGGGCAAGTTGCTTAAACTTTCAGATCCTCACTTGTCTAATCTGCAAAATAGGCATAACAAAACCTGCTTCATAGAGTTGTTGGGAGGATTAGAAATCATATGTGGTAAGTCCCAGCCTAGTGGGTAAATTCTCAGGGAATAATGCATAGTAAGAATATTACATGGACATTGGTTCTTCCCTCCATGCCTTGCAGGAGGAGACTGGGAATTAGGTGGGATGGGGGTTGCAGAGTGTGGCAGAAAATTCTGAAGGTTTGACCCCAAGTAGTGTCTGCAGGATCCCTCCTAGGAAAGAGGGTCCCAGGTTCTTAAAGTCAGTACAAGGAATAGAGGGTAGAAAGGTTTTCTATTCAGGACGGAGCATCCCTGGTTTATACCTGTGAGCAGCACTGTCCACCCAGCAGGCCATTTGTGTTGAAGTTGCTGTGATTTTTCAGACTTCGTGCCTTTGGTCCTACTATTTTTTTAAAAATTATGGTAAAAAAGTGTAACATGAGATCTACCCTCTTAATACATGTTTTAGTGTACAGTCCAGTATTTCTGTCTACAGGCATACTGATATACAGCAGCTCTCTGGAACTTATTTATCTTGAGTAACCAAACATTCCTGGGGTGGGCATTGACTTCGAATACTCTTTTCCCATCTTGTTTTATTGAAATGCTGGGGAAGTGTCGGGGCCTAGTTTTAACCCTCTGTCTCTAGGCTGCTTCCTTATTCTCCCTGATTATAATGAGCCATGGACTTCTAGAAGCTCCCATGGTGTTTGATTCTTTCTTGCTGATTGTAAGTGGCAGAGCAGGCTCTGCCTGTCCTGCAAAGGCACTGGGTTGTCAGGGCCTGTTCACCTCTGCTTGACCCTCCTCTTAGGGTCTCCTCCCAGAAGGTGTGTTCTGAGGATTCAGGGGGTGATGAGCCTGACAGGACTCACCTGATGCTGTAGAGGACATTCCCGTTCCGGGAGATCCTCAGCAGTTTGTTGTCTGTGGTGATCTCGTGGAAGTGGGCCCCCTTCTCATTGGCAAAGAACAGATCAGGTTTCCAGATGGAGTCCAACATGGATGGGTCCAAGTCCAGCGAGTCATCAGGGTATTCGTTGTAGGCCAGCCGGGGGTCGTTCCACTGCTGCCGCAGGAAGATGTTGACCCTGTAGTCCTACAGCCAGGAGACAAAGAGGTGGACTCAGAGTTAGGCCCTGGATTGTCACATGGTGGAGGGCCTGGGTGCTTCCGGTCAGTGTTCCCCAAAGCCCATTCTGGAGGATGTTATCAGAGTGCGGGATGAGGTGTCAAGTCTGTGCATCAGGCAAAAATCAGGGGAGTCATAATTATCCCTGAACATTCTCTGGATGCCCTATTAACTACATTCAACTCTGAACTGATATAATTTAGGAGTTTTGATAAGAGAAATAATACATCACAGATAAAGTCCTCCTTTGATTATTAACCCCATCAGTGCAGTAATTCTCTTGACCACTAAGCTTTGAGAGTCACTATTCTAGACAGATTGAAAGAACAGAAAGACTAAAAGCTAATGCCAGAGCAGTCACACTATTTCGCCCAGTTCCCAAGAAGTGAAGGAAGGTTGAGTGGGGGAATTTTATAGTGTTCTGCTGGTCTTAGAATTCATACCACTCTGTTTTAGTAGCCACCTTCTATTACCTTTTGTAACATGTGTTGATTTGTTTGTTTGGGGAGGATTAATAGATGACACTCCTTACTGAGTTTTAAACCCAGTGCTAAGCAAAATGCTCTCTGATGGGATTGTAGTGTAGTTACTCCACTGAAAAAGATTACAATCAAACCAAGTAGGGAAATGTTTGATTAAACCAAATATATCAGATTTCTTTATTGGAGGACTTCTCAGAGACCTTAATATACTAAGGAGTTGTGTGTATCTCCAAGAAGGGACTAGACTATTCACTATTTCCCTGGTTCGTTTTAGCCATAGAACTCTTATTTTGTACACGCTACTTGTCTTCTACAGAATGTAGGTTAGAAACTGCTGTCCTAGTTAAAAACTACCCGCTTCTCCATCTTTATTTTTCTCCAGATGGGGAAACTGAAATCAAAAAATAATTGAGACTGGCCAGTGTCTCTCTGAAAAGGCAAAGCAGAGCCCATTTTGGAGCCTGGGTGCCTTGACTACTAGCTGAGGATTTGTTCGTTGAATCCTAGAGGAACTTAAAGAATCCGTTTAGTTTGTATTCACATCCGGAGAAGCAATTCATGGCATGGGTAGGTCTCCATGGTGGGAAATTGGGTAATGAAGTTAAGAAATATTTCCATTAAGAAAAGTTTTAAATTTTGTTAGAGAATCATTGTTGACTTGCAGCCCATGAATATTTCACCGCAAGTAGAAATTGTGTTGTCCTATGAAGAAGGGTCTAGCTCTCTCTGCTGGATTCCCAAGAGGGTTTATAGTTTCCTAGAATATTATAACCTCAGTTCAAGTCCAATGTTAAATGTTCTCCTTCAAGTAATAATCTCTACTCGTAAGCACCTGCTATTGCTTTTTCTCTGAAGGTGCAGGATAAGGGAGGCTGTGCTCTGCCTTCTTTTGGGGGGCTGCCTCTAAATCCTCATCACTCTTGGTCTGTCATTAGCACGAACGAACTGAAACAAACAGCCCTTCTTCCCGCCCTCACCTTCACCCCGCCACTTCCCCCCTCAGCTCATGCCTCATTCTGTTCTCCTATAGAAATATCAACAGCTTCATAAAATGTTCCAAGGTATTTTATAGGATTGTTCTATAATTTAATTGCAGCCTCTCCCTCCAGGCCCATAGAAAATGGCATTTGGTCTCATAACTTCTTATCTTATAAGTCCCAGCGTGCAGGGAAAACTTCAGACCAGACTGGAAGTTGATGCTTTGTTTTTCCTACTGACGGTAATAGATAGCTCCCAATCTGGTTCCATCTGATCAGGGAAATGGCCTCTTTTTGTCCTGTGGATTTTACATGAAGAGAGAGAGCGTGTGTGTGTGTGTGTGTGTGTGTGTGTGTGTCTGTGTGTGTGTGTGTGTCTGTGTGTGTGTCTCAGAGAGAGAGAGAGATGAAGCACTGGGCAGTTCATGTCAGAGTAAACAGACTATGAATGGTTGGACAGAAAAAGCCTTCAGGTCCCCAAACCCCAGCTGCACTTCTGATGTTCTTGCCAGTGACATGTCAAATGGTTTATGTGCCTGGAAGAAGGAAAATAAAGTGGCATTTAAAATGGCCTGTTAGGCACCAGGCACTGTTCTAGATACCGTCACATACATTTAATCCTTACAAAACCCTTGCAAGCTAGACGTTCATATTCTCACAGTGAGCTTAAGGAAACCGAGGTTTGGAAAGGTTGAGAGGCTTGTTCAAGGCCAAGAGCTAGCAAGCAGCAGAAAGTGTGAAAGTGAAAGTGTTAGTTGCTCAGTCATGTCCGACTTTGCAGCCCTATGGACTGTAGCACTCCAGGCTCCAATGTCCACGGGATTCTCCAGGCAAGAATACTGGAGTGGATAGCTATGCCCTTCTCCAGGGGATCTTCCCAACCCAGGGATCAAACCCACATCTCGTGCATGCAGGCAGATTTCTTTTTACTGCCTCAGTCACCAGGGAAGCCCAGTAAGTGGCAGAGCTGGAGTCTGAATCCACATCAGCCCAGCCTCCTAGTGAGAACTTGTTGATTATGTCCCCTGGCAGTGGATGGCCAGTTCTTTGCTGGGGACCATTTTCTCTCATCCCTACAGCCTGCTCAGCCTAAGCCTTATCTCCGGTAGGGGCCTTAATGCCCACAGTCTTTCCTGACCGCTTCTTTTCTGATCTTCTGATAAAACCAAATCACCAGAAATGTTTAATTTAGCACTTCCTCCCTGTGTCTTATCTCCTTAACTTGATGGGAAACAATTAGAGACAATGGACCTGACCTTGGAGTTCTCTTGTACCCTCCTGCCTACCCACCCAGTCTGTGTGCCTGGCGGGGGTCGAGGAGGAACACAGCCAGAAAAAGTTGGAGTATGAAGAGCTTTCCCCATTTTATGGCTGGAGAGACTGAGACTCTTTTCTAAGGTCACACAACAGTTCACAGAAGACCTGGGATTAGAATCTTGATTTACTTCTCTGGGCCCCACTGTTAAAAGAAGGAGTTAGGAGGGGATTTCCTGGAAGTCCAGTGGTTTTGATTCCACACTCTCACTGCCGT
This sequence comes from Capra hircus, assembly GCF_001704415.2. Taxonomy (NCBI): domain Eukaryota; kingdom Metazoa; phylum Chordata; class Mammalia; order Artiodactyla; family Bovidae; genus Capra; species Capra hircus. The sequence goes on along the minus strand of NC_030814.1, from coordinate 47,357,016 downwards.
GGCCTGGGTTCAATCCCTGGTTGAGAAACTAAGATCTCTCAAGCTGGGTGATGCAGCCACTCACAAAAGAAGTTAGGCTAGATGGTCTCTGAGTGAGTGAGTGAAGGTCACTCAGTCGTGTCTGAGTCTTTGTGACCCCATGGACTGTAGCCCACCAGGCTCCTCTGTCTATGGAATTCTTCAGGCAAGAATACAGGACTGGGTTGCTATTTCCTCCTCCAGGGGATCTTCCTGATCCAAGGAACGAACCCAGGTCTCCTGCATTGTAGGCAGATTCTTTACCCTCTGAGCCACCAGGGGAGCTCCTAGATGGTCTCTAAGAACCCTTCCAAATCTCATAGGTAATGATTATTAATTTTATTTTTTCCGGTGATTTTTAACTGAGAGTCTAAGTGCCAGGCACTGTTCTAGGAACTGGAAAATCCATTGAGAACAAGAAAGACGTTTATGGTGTCCCAGAGCCTACTGTGTGGTGCTTATACCACATGGAGACAGGGCTCTGCTGAGGCTTAAAACAGGTCACTGGGAGATACAGAGTTCAGGCTCTCCATCTAGATTTGGATGTGGGGGTCGGGGAAGGTGCCAGGAAGATGTGATATTTAAAGTGGGACCAAATATGGCAGAGTTGAAAAGGAAAAGCATTTAGGGCAGTTGGAACTGCCCCTGTGATGGCCTGGAAGCAAAGCAAGAGCACGTGCCTTGGAAAGAATAGCGAGTGAATGAATCAGGGCAGGAGTGGGAGGAGGCACGCAGTGAGCGGAGTCTTCAGAGAATTCTAAGTAGGGAAGGACATTATTATAGTTGCATTTTATTACTGATATTTAAAAATACTTTAGTTTTCTTATTACAGAAGTAATGCATGTTGACTATAAAAAATAGAAACATACATTACCTAAAAGAAGAAAAACAAAATAAAAACTGTAGGGTTTTATTATGAAATGCTTCATAAATAGTGAGGGTAAGAGATGCGGAGACTGTGTCTGACACCCACAGGCAACTTGTCTCCTCCTCCCAGTGGCCTGGCTCCTCCCCTCTGCATCGATTGATTTTCTCGTCCCTGGTTGGTAAACAGCAGTGGGAAATACCATTCAGAAGGAATCAATGTAATTGTTGTAATCGACTGAGAGCTAAATGCTGTCTCACTTGCTTGGCCGTACACTCACGTTGGTTGGTATTCAACCCGCTGGGCATCCACGTTCAGGTTCATGGGCAGGAGGAGCAGCACTGGGGTTCTCTACCCGAGAATCTCAGGTCCTACCTCCTGTAGTTGGCTTTTAGTCCTCAGACCCTCAAGGTGGCCCATCTTCTAAGTCCGAGGGGGTGGGCCTGCCAGAGCTCTGGCTCAGCAGGCTCTAGCATCCGCCCTCCAGTCTTGCCTCTGAGAGTCCCTGATGGCCTTATTTCTGAGACTGAGGTAGAGCATTCATTTATCTGTTCTTTCATTCAACAAACATTTATTGAAGGCTTCCTGTGTGCCGCCCCTCTCCCCACCGCTGTTATGTCTAGTTTCGCACTCTAACCTCTCCCAGTTGCTGCTGCTGCTGCTAAGTCGCTTCAGTCGTGTCCGACTCTGTGCGACCCTAGAGATGGCAGCCCACCAGGCTCCCCTGTCCCTGGGATTCTCCAGGCTAGAACGCTGGAGTGGGTTGCCATTTCCTTCTCTGATGCATGAAAGGGAAAAGTGAAAGTGAAGTTGCTCAGTGGTGTCTTACTTTAACCTCCTCTAAAACTGTAAATTGTGGTGAAATAGGAAGCATGAGTTGCTTTAGCGGGAAAGTGCTAAAAGCCTGGTGAGAGTGTTGGTGGGAAGGGGACATGGAGGGCAAGGTATGTGCCCACTGCAATCAGAACCCAGAGACATTACCCATGAGGAGAATGGAGAACCAGATTCTTATGTCTTCCTGCTCTCAAAGGAATGTCTCTTCTCTAAATGAGATGCAACCCAGTAAACACTTATGAGGCCCAGTAGGAAAACAATGAGCGTGGAGGCTCAGGCTTCTACCCTCATGGAGCTCAGATTACCTAGCCAGCCAGGAAAGGAATGGACACAAATCTAATGTACAAAACTGAATGTGATAACGGTCAGAAAAGGTTCTATTAGATATTGCTGCTATTAGATAAGCAGCTGTTAGTTATTGCTTTTAGGCTGTTAAGATTACTTCCAGGTGAATCTGGAAGTGTTTCTGGGGAGAAGGTAGCATTTGAAATGGCCCCTATCAGGTTGTTCCATCCTCCTGAAGTTAGCATCTCTAGATCTGATATTGTTCTGAAATAAGAGCAATACTTGATTTCTGCTGGAAAGGAGGCCAGTAATGTGTGAGGAAGAAGGACAGGGGTGAGGAATACAGGCACAAAGCATGGCTGGATGTGAGGGACTGAGGGCTGCGGTCTTGGTGTACATAGGATTATGGTTTGTAGAGTTGGAGCGTCAGAGGAATTTCACGTGGAAGGAATAGCATGAGCAAAGGTGTGTAGGCAGGGGCATTCACACAGTTCAGTTTAGCTCAACCATCAGCTGCAGAAGTAATGAAACGTCTCCCTTATTGAGGACCTACTATGTACCAGGTATTTTGCTAAGCATGGCACAAATTGCACCTCATTTTTATCTTTAAAACAATCCTATGATTATATGTATTTTCACCTTAATTTTATAGATGAAGGCTCAGGAAGATTAAGTATTTAGTCCAAATTCATGTAGCAAATAGTGAGGTTGAAATCTGGTTTGTCTGATTATATAAAGCACACTCTCTCAATCACTCTGCGGTGTTGAGGCTGTAGAACGGATTGATTTGAGACTGTAGGTATCCTTAACTCCCAGACCAGAGTATTTGGATCTTATTTTGTAGCTGGTTGGGTGCTACTGAAGTTTTAAGCAGCGGAGCAATAGCACAGTGTGACTTCAGAAAGATCAGTGCGGCAGGCATGACCGTGCAGTGTTGAAGTGAGAGGAAACGGGTCCAGGAGACTTGCTCTGAGGCCGCTGTGACAGTGCCGTGAAAGAGGAGGAGGAGCTGAACTAAGATAGTGGGACACAGGAGAGAATCATCGCCGTCTGTGGTCACTCCCATCTCCTTCCTCAAATATTACATGTAGACTTCTGTCTCAACTCCTTCACTTTACAGACTGCCCAGAGAGGCAAAGAGACTTTTCCTGGGCCACACAGCAATCCAGTGTGGGGCTTTAATACAGAAATTTTGCCCTACTCCGTTGCTTTTCCTAACCGCTTGTAGAACTTTGAGGGCAGGAGGAGGAGAACCAAGGTGAATCGGCCATCAGGCAGGCTCTGCTCTCTTAGAAAAACTCTGAGACAGCTCTGACCGGGTTTGGGATAAGGTGCCTGAGAGCTGGACCTGTCTGCTAAGAGCTGGGGAACAGGGGCATTGAGAGAAAAGGGTCCAGGCCTCATTCATGAGCTGCTGCTGCTTTTCAAGCTTTTCAAGACCTCCGAGATGCACTGTGGAACTGGAGTTATAGACGTTGCCCCCAAATGTGAGGAGGGTCAGCCCCAGTCTCTTCACAGTGCTGTGAGCGTGTGGAGCTGACTCACCAGCACATGCAGAGTTTACTGAGTCCCGACTGAGTGCCAGGCACAGTGCCAAGTGCTTGAATGAACCCTCTCCCCAGATTCTCACAGGGACACTGTTTTATGGATAAATTGAGCCTGAGAATTCTTAATGCTTTGTCTAAAGTTAGTGACAGGCTTCTCTGGAGGCTCAGTGGTAAAGAATCTGCCTGCCAATGCAGGAGATGTGAGTTCGATCTCTGGTTGGGAAGATTCCCTGGAGAAGAAAATGGCAACCCACTCCAGTATTCTTGCCTGGGAAATCTCATGGACAAAGGAGCCTGGCAGGCTATAGTCCTTGGGCTCGCAAAAGAGTCGGACAAGACTGAGGGACTAAACAACAAATGAAGGCACATAGAGGTTAAAGTGCTTTTCCTGACATCACACAGCTAGTAAGTGGCAAAGCTGAAATTCGAACCGATGATGTTAATGCCAGAGCCCAAGCATTTAGCCACTAGACTATACCACCCAGGATCTCCCAGTTTTGTACTGAGCCACAGTTTTGTGATACCTCAGTGCCATCAGCAACTGCCTTGGCTGTTGTTATATACCTGTGGGTTTGTAGAGACCCCCAGGTAGCAGAAAGTATTGAAAAAGGGCAAAGGTCTAAACGCTTCTGCCCCAGGTCCAGCAGGCGAGCACTCCTGCCTTGTTCCTGGTTTGCCTCTTGGATTTGACCCTTGGTCTTGCTCTACACTCAGGTTCACAGCTGGCAGAGTCCCTATACCTGACATTGCCTCTTGGACTCCACGTGCCTACTCCTCCCTCTCCTAAGTCACTACCCTGCCTGGAGAATTCTCATTTGGATAACACACAATCAGGACTGCATTTGTTGTGAGGAGCTGTAGGTGGTTTGGACCAATGGAGCGGAGCCTCTTTGTCTGTCTTTAGGGGATCACTAAAGCCCAGCATGAGTTTAATAATTACATAAAAATGCTAATAGCAGCTACTTTTATTGGGTGTCTAACATTTGCTAGAACTTTATATGCATTGTGTTTCTAAACTTTTTATCAGCCTAGAACACTGGATATGACTATACTCATTTCACAGGGGAGGAAACTGAAATTCAGAGAGGTTAAACAGAGGTTAAGCCTAGAGTCCCATGGCTCGTAGGTGCTAGAGCAGGAATATGAATCCAGGAATGTCTGGCTCCCAATTTCATATTCTCTTGACAATTACATGCTGCCTCTCTATTTTCTTTCTTTTGAAAACAGAGTTCCTAGATAGGGAGGTGAAAGAAGCGTAGTAGACATAGTGTACTGGGCCCCCCCTGAGCCCCTGTGACAGGTTCACTCATACGTATCCTCACGGTCAGTATCAGGTGGAGAACTTTGGATTGTAACACAAGCTGAGGTGGATTCATAACTGGTTGCCAGAGGATGCAGACTGAAGGGTGACTATTTACTTGAAAAGAGGAAGGAGGACAATATTGCAGTTGTTGTTTCGTCGCTAAGTCGTGTCCGACTCTTTGTGACCCCATGGACTCCAGCACGCCAGGCTCCTTTGTCCATGGCATTGCCCAGGCAAGAATACTGTAGTGGGTTGCCATTTCCTTCTGCAGGGAATTTTCCTGACCCAGAGATTGAACCTGCGTCTCCTGCATTGACAGGCAGAGTCTTTGCCACTGCGCCACCAGGGAAGCCCAATATTGGCAGTACAGGGCAAAGTGAGCTGAACCACTAGGAAACTTGGAAATAGAGGAAATAAGGTTGACCTGTGAGAGTTAAACCAACAGCAGAGATGAACATGCAGCAGAGAACTTCGGCAAGGCTCAGCACCATCACAAGGACCTGTGTGTAATCTCAGTTATTTATAACAGGCCCCTGCTTCTAATTTAATCAATGGAACCCTAATTTATTGTATTATGTCTTGTTTAGAGAACTATTATATAAACATATTGAAGACATTCATTCAGTGGTACAAGAAAGGGCAGTTTGAGGATCAGGGATTTGGTGGGTAAATTAGCATCATCTGGAGGGTGGGGTCACCCTGCTTGGGGGAGCACCAATTTTTTCATCACTAAAAAGTTGTTTTTTTTTTTTTTTAAGAAATACTTATTTATTTGGCTGTGTCAGGTGTTAGTTGCGGAATGCGGAGTCTTTTGTCATAGTGCATGGCTTCTCTCTAGTTGTGGCGTGCGGACTCAGTAGCTGTGGTGTGCAGGCTTAGTTGCCCCAAGGCATGTGGGATCTCAGTTCCCTGACCAGGGATCAAACCCATGTCCCCTGCATTGAAAGGCAGGTTCTTAACCACTGAACCACAAGGGAGGTCCCTGAAAAGAGGGTTTCTATGCGGTGAGACAAGGATGGCATCTTAGACCTGTCTCTGGCCCAGATGAAATTTCCTCAAAACCTTCTTTTCCTCCAGTTCGGTATGTCAAAAGCAACTTTTCATGTGCTTTCTTGGTACTGGGAGAGGGGTAAGAGAGTGCTTTCATGGAGGACACGTGCATGCATTTTTGGAATGGGAAGTCCCATCATAATTTAAAATCACTTGGTGGTCTTATTTACCCACTTCAGTCTTTCATGGGTTTGGTTGTCATTAGTCAGCCGTCCTGAATCTGACCTGATGGAGCGCCAAACCTGTGCTGCTGTAAATTCAAGACTGTGATGCCTCCCTTGGTGGAGTCTTGGAGAGAGCCATCCAGCAGACCGTACCAAGACTAGCTATAATCTGTTTTCTGCCTTGAACAGACTCTAAAACAAATGTGAGGCCTCTCTTCTTGGCTTCCTCTCAGTCATCAGTTTACCAAGGTTTTGTGGCATGTTGAGCTATGTCTAACTGGATGACATTTACTAGACTTTTTCTTGGATTTCCTCAACTCCAGAGTGTAAGTGACCTACCCTTAGCTGTGTAGATAAACTGAAAGTATGATGGAAAAAGCAACAAACGAGGATCTTATCCACAATGCTAACCAACCTCACACAATATTCAGAACTAACCTGACAAAAAAAGTGTGACTTGTATGTATATATATGGAAGTTATACATACATATATGTGACAAAATGATTCTAAAACCTTACTGAGAGGCATAACGGAATATCTCTATAAATGGAGAGACATACCACATTCATACAGTATTGTTAAGACGTCAGCTCTCTGCAAATGAATCTATACATTCGTTGCAATCCCAGTTAAACTCTGAGGCTATTTTCATAGGATCAACAAACTGATTCTACAGTTCATAGAAAAAGAAAATAGACTAGAAATGACAATAAAACCTTATAAAGGAGGAACAACAGAGGATTTTTTTCTCCTGGACATAGAACGCAGAGTGACGGGACAATAAACTGAGGCTGTTTATACACACAGCTGTTTCTGTAGCCCACCATGTATCTAGGCTTCCCAGCGGGCTCAGTGGGTAAAGAATCCACCGGCAGCTCAGGAAATGCAGGAGGTGAGGGTTTGATCCCAGGGTCAGGAAGATCCCCTGGAGGAGGAAATGGCATTTAATGACAGCATTTCTAACCAGTGGAGAAATAATGGCTACTAAGAATAATGCTGGAAAATGATCTAATCAGAGAAAAATAGAGTCAAACCATCATCAGCTACTTTACAGCAGACTAAACTCCAAATGGGTTATGGAGGGACATATAAAAGAGGGAACTTATGATATTATTCAAATTGTGCATACGTGCTCAGTTGCTCAGTCATGTCCAACTCTTTGTGACCCAGTGGACTGTAGCCCACTAGGCTCCTCTGTCCATGGGATCCTTCAGGCAAGAATACTGGAGTGGTTGCCATTCACTTCTCCAGGGACTGATCTTCCCAACCCAGGGGTCGAACCTGTGTCTCTTCTGTCTCCTGCATTGGCAGGTGGATTCTTTACCACTGAGCCAACTGGGAAGCCCTTCCTTATTCAAATTGCCCACTATGTAAAAACAGGCAAACAAAAAAGCAAAGATACTCAGATTCACTGAGAATCTAGAGTGAAAATTAAAAATGACAATGAAATACCATTAAATCTCATTTGGTAAAATTTAAAAGCTTGGTAATATCTTGAGTTGGCAAGGATAAAAACACTTGTGTGGGGACAGTCAATTATTGAAGCTTCTTTGGAAGTGATCTGGGCAATAATATTTGTCACAATAGTGCAGGTCCTTTGATAAAGTAATTCCACTTCAGTGATATATCCTAAGGAAACATGCAGCGAGTCATGTCCAAGATTATTCACAGTGACACTTGTTTGTAGTAGTGAAAGCGTCATAAGCTTAGAGAAGAGTGGTTAAATAGCATGGAAAGATGTTATGTCCAGACCGTGGAATTTTATAGGTAGGCTGCAAGTCTGGAAATATTGATTGAAATCATTTTGTAATGTGTTGAATGTAATAATAATAAACCATTGTAATGTTTCTAAATTTGAGGGTGGGTAGAGCATTAGGAATGAGGTAGGCTATAGGTGGGCTTCCCAGGTGGCGCTAGTGGTAAAGAACTCTCCTGCCAATGCAGGAGACAGAGAGAGGCGAGCTCACTCAATCATGGCTGACTCTTTGTGACCCCATGAACTGTGGCCCGCAAGGCTCCTCTGTCCACGGGGTTCTCCAGGCAAGAATACTGGAGTAAGTTGCCATTTCCTCCTCCAGGGGATCTTCCCGGCCCAGGGATAGAACCCAGGTCTCCTGCATTGTAGGTGGATTCTTTACCACTGCACCGTATGGTTCTCCTCAATGTTCATCGCCGCACTATTTACAATAGGCAGAACATGGAAGGAAGCTAAATGTCCACTGACAGACGAATGGATAAAGATGTGTTACACATACACAGTGGACCACTACTCAGCCATAAAAAGGAACGGAATTTGGTCATTTGTAGTGATCTGGATGAACCTAGAGTCTGTCACACAGAGTGAAGTCAGTCAGAGAAAAACTCATATTGCTTATTAACACATATATATGGAATTTAGAAAGATAGTGCTAATGAACCTATTTGCAGGGCAGGAACAGAGACTCAGATGTACAGAACGGACTTGCAAACATGGCAGGGAAAGGAGAGGGTGGGACAAATCAAGAGAGTAGCATTGACATATATACACTACCATGTGTGAAATGGACAACAAATGGGAGGCTGCTGTGCACTCAGCCGTGTTTCGTGATGACCTGCAGGGGTGGAATGGGTGGCGGGTGAGAGGGAGACTCAAGAGGGAGGGAATACATGTATGCATGGTATACAGAAGAAACTAACACAACATTGTAAACTGTTATATACTTAAAAAAAAAAGATGTGGGGAAAAAAAGATTCAGCTTAAAAATGAACTGTGGTATGTAGCTGCTGTTAAAAACAATGCTTTGAGGCCCACTAAGCCAGAGTATGGAGGGGCATCGTCCCAGTGCACTCCACTCTGAGCACTCCTCGGGGCCTGGGTTCATTTCTTGGCCTTTTGGCTCAAGATAGAAATTGACCTGCTGGCTGTACTGGGAGAGCACCCTGGAGGCAGAGAGACCGAAAACTGGGGAGAATGGCCGAGGGAGCCGGGTGTGGGGAGGGAGTGGGCGGACTGACCTCAGGTTTTGGAAGTGCTGCAGGCGCATAGATTGGCTCTCTGTGGCCCCAGCATCAGAATGAAAGCCCTGGGCAAATGAAGATGCAAGAGGTGTCCCAAGATGAAACGGGCTGCCTTGGGAGGCGCAGGGGTTCCCATCACTGGACGTGTGCAAGCCGAAACCACAATGTTTGTGGCAGAGATTCTGACAACAGATGGGGGTTCAACTGGAGAACCTTCAAGGTTAATTCTCTCCCCAAATATTGACTGAGCTCCTCTGGTTCAGGCAACGTGTTGGGTACTGGAAATATAGGGATGATTGAGAGGGACAGGGTCCCCACTCTCAATAAGAAAGCAAACAAAATCACAAACTAACAAGCAAACTGTTACTTTTTAGATATAACTGAAGATAATAGAACATGAAGTGACAGTGACTGGAATGGGGGACATTTTTAGATAGGGAATTGGAAGGATCTCTGAAAAGAAAGCGGAGACCTGAAAGAATGAGAGTCATTCATGCAAATATTTTTCTGGACAGAAGGAGCAGAACGTAGTAAAAGGATTAAGAAGCTATCGTAGAATTTGAAGCAGAGTGCTGTGATCTGATTTAGAGTTTAAAAGGCTCCCTCTTGGCGCTATGGGAAGTGGTGAGGATGGGAGGAAAGGAGGCAGGAAGGCCAGTTAAGAGGCCATTTTAGTCAAGCAGGAGAGAGATGGTGCCAAGTTGAACTAGAGTTGACAGCAGCAGAGTTGGAAAGAAGTAGATGGACTTAAGTTTCATCTTGTATGATTCAAAATCAATTCATTTAGTCAGCTGATCCCAACTCAATCCAATCAGTTGATTCAATTTAGTCAATCGATCCCAGAAGTAGGCTGGCATTGAGAAGTGACTGCTTCCTAAACAATGTGTTAACTTTTATGGTTAGACATAAGGACATTTAATCTCCTTACATGGAAGCTGTTTCCATACATCTTGAGCTCTCATTTCCAAATATCCACAAGGATGGATGGCCAAGACCTTTTGAGATACCCATTCTGTTAGAATTGCACAAATCCTACTTGTTATCCAAATCTGAGTGCAGACCAGGGCAAGGTCGTCTTCCCATGACTCTGCCTCCCTTTGGCACTGCAGCCTCTCCTATTACCCCATAACTAGTGAGGATGTTTATTGGCTGGAAAAGCTTGGGTGAATTAAGCCTCTCTGAGCTTCAGTTTTGTCATCTATAAAATGGAATTGTTAGGTTATATGAAATAATCTCCATAATTTGCTAACCACCGATGCCTGAATTTTAGAAAAATGCTCAATAAATGACCACCACCACCACCGCCTCACCTTTTTCCACAGCAAGCTTTGTGAAAGAATTATCTTCCCAGTGTCTTCTCATATTTTTGTCTTTTGCTTTCTTCATGTCCCTGAATTGCATTCCCTACCTTCATACATGCTTCCCTCCTCCCACATCCCATTGCCAAATCCACTGAATACAGTTCTCTTTTCTTAGTTGACATGTTTCCTCTTTTAACTCTGTTGAACACACACACCGGTTTTTAAGCCCCTTCTCTTTGGGTTATTCCACTAAGCCATTCTCTCCTGGAAGGTTTTAACATGGAGAGAACCATGATCAGACTTCTATTCCAAAAAAAAAAAGCTGCTCAAAACCACACCACAGCATTTGCACAGCGCCTGGCATATCGTGCATGTTCAGTGAGCACGCCCTAACTTTGCTGCTGGTTGCGGCCATTCTCTGTGTTCCAGCAGTGTCCTGTGCACACCTCTGTAATCTCACGCATCACACTGTGGTCTTGTCTCTGGTTTCCTTTCTCTAGGAGACTCCTTAAAAGCAGGGCCCTACTAGTCACAAATGTCTGGTGTCTCTTTCCGTATGGGAGGATTGCAGTCTTTTTCAGATAGGGCCACGAGGCTTTCCTTGGTTAGTGGAATGTGAGCAAAGGTGGTCGATGTCACTGCTGGGTGGAAAGCACTAACTCGCCAGTGCGCTACCATTTAGTGCCTTCTTTGCACAGCAAGTATGAAACCATGTGTCAGTGTGGAAATGCAAGGCTCAGCCATGACGTGGGGGACAGTAGTCCTGGAGGGTCCCCCAGATCTGTGGCAGACTTTAGAAGAGGGATATATCAGTCTTTGTGGTTTTAAGACTCTAGGGTTTTGGGTGGTGTTTGCTGGTACAGGAAAGCCTAGCCTATATCCCTTGAGCCTATGTAATGCTGCCTTCAGTACATTCAGTATAGGACCTTAAAAACGGGGGTGGAAACAATTAATGAATAAATAGGGAACAGAAGGGAGAAAAAAACCCTTAGGCTTATGTATTGGTGAGTGTGGCTGATTATTTTAGTAGTCAATAATCTGTTACATTTCTGCAGCATTCATAAAGGACTCTCATACCCATTTCTTGTGTATTCCTACACTGCATTCCTAGAGCCAGGTGCCAAGGGAGAAGTGAGTCTCAGTGGTATTAGACAGTGGCACAGCTAGAGCTCAAACCCTGGTCTCTTGTTTCCTGGTTCAGGGCTCTGTCCAATTCTCCCCTAATATCTACAAATAAGGCCAGGCATCTGGGCTTTAGTTGGCTAGGTTGTCACCTATCGCCAGGGGTCCTGGCCGCAGTGTGCCTGTCTCTATGCCAGGCTAGCCCAACCCTCGGCAAGAGAGGCTGGAGCACACGTTCTTATCATGGAAATGCCAGGATTCGTGCCCAAAGGACGTCAGTAGCCACACACGCACATTCTTCTCTTTCTCACATCTGTTGACATTGAGTTCCATATGAGTTCCAGCTGTCTGTGTGTCCCCATGTGTGCACACTCACATGTACACCTGCACACTGTATAGTCATACTCATACCCACATGCTGATACACATTTAAATACTCTTTCATTTATTCACATTTTTTGTATGTACATACATTCGCACATGCATGCACACAGAATTCATATTTGAGTGATGGCCCAAATGCTGATACATCCTTAAATGCATGCATCAATATTCACAAATATCCACACACAGTTACATAACTGAAAATAATACCCTTCATGTGTTTTCACTCTTAACCACTTTCACATATTCTTACATGTACATGCACATCCCCATTACACACATTCACATGTGCGATTATAACCATAAAAGTATACCTACTTATGTTCATATCCATATGTGATCAGATACTTTTCTCTCTGAGGTTACCTGTCTATATGGGCTCTCTTGGTGGCTCAGACAGTAAAGAATCTGCCTGTAATGCAGGAGCCCTGGGTTCGATCCCTGGGTCAGGAAGATCCCCTGGAGAAAGAAATGGCAACCCACTCCAGTATTCTTGCCTGGAGAATTCTATTGACAGAGGAACCTGGCGGTCTACAGTTCACGGTGTTGAAAAGAGTCAGACATGACTGACGGACTAACACTACCTATCTAAATATATTCAAACTAGTGTGCACAGGTACACAGGCCTATGTGTGCATTTGCACAAACATATGGTCCCACAATATACACATGCATGCACATCGTCCAATAATATATAGATGCTACAGAGCACACACTGATGCGCCCCCATAAGCATGTGTGGTCAGACAAGCTGGCTGGTCCCGTTGAGGTCCTAGGTCCACATTTTTGTCTTACAGAGTGCTGGAGGTACTCCTCTAGACCAGCACCTCCCCTCCCCTTTCCTACTTTCCTGTCCCAACTTCTACTTTCGTCTTTTTGTACAGACTCAGAATCACTCCAAATGTCGAATGAAGGTCAGCCAGCCTCTGCGCTCCCCCTGTCAGGAATGGATGGAGACCCCTGTTGCTTTGCTGGCTGCCTGCCTACTCTCAGCTCTGGTGAACAAAGCTGGGCCCTGGGAAGCAGACAGTCAGGCCTGGGGACTCCAGCTGGTTGTAGAGCTGCTCTGCACTCCTGCTGCTCAAAACAGACACAGACACAGCCTGGAAAGTTTCTGACATTGGGACTGTGACCATATTACCATGGGCCCAGGGTACACAACCAGTTCATTGCGTGGTTGGTGAGGCTGAGCCCTGGGCTAGAAGTATGGGGGCCTAGGCATGTCTGTTCAGTGAAGTTCCCTTTCAGCTCTGACTTCCTTATGATGAAAAAAAAAAACAAGCAAGGTCTGGATAGTCCCAATAAGAGTTTATATTTGGCTCAGGAGAACATGGGGTTTGGGGTGATACCTGACTTCAATTCCTACTTCTATCCCTGATTAGCTGTGTATCCTTATGCAAGGGACCTAACCTTTGTGAGCCTAAGTGTTCTTATCTGTAAAACTCAGCAGTGGCTACAGGACTGGAAAAGGTCAATTTTCATTCTAATCCCAAAGAAGGGCAATGTCAAAGAATGTTCAAACTACCGCACAATTGCACTCATTTCACATGCTAGCAAGGTTATGCTCAAAATCCTTCCAGCTAGTCTTCAGCAATACATGAACTGAGAACTTCCAGATATACAAGTGGATTTAGAAAAGGCAGAGGAACCAGAGATCAAATTTCCAACATTTGTTGGATCGTAGAGAAAACAAGGGAATTCCAGAAAAACATCTACTTCTGCTTTATTGATTACACTAAAGCCTTTGATTGTGTGGATCACAACAAACTGTGAAACATTCTTAAAAAGATGAGAATACCGGACAACCTTATCTGCCCCCTGAGAAATCTGTAGAACCAGACATGGAACAACAGACTGGTTCAAAATTGGGAAAGGGGTATGTCAAGGCTGTATATTGTCACCTTGCTTATTTAACTTCTGTGCCAAGTACATCGTGTGAAATGCCAGGCTGGATGAATCCCAAGCTGGAATCAAGACTGGTGGGAGAAATATCAACAACCTCAGATATGCAGATATGGGCTTCCCTAGTGGCTCAAATGGTGAAGAATCTACCTGCAATGCAGGAGACCTGGGTTTGATCCCTGGGTTGGGAAGATCCCCTGGAGAAGGAAATGGCTACCCACTCCAGTATTCTTCCCTGGCAGGCTACAGTCCGTGGGGTCGCCAAGAGTCAGGCACTACTGAGCGACTAACATTTTCAGATATGCAGATGATACCACTCTAATGGCATGAAGTGAAGTGGAACTAAAGAGCATCTTGATGAAGGTGAAAGAGGAGAGTTAAAAAGCTGGCTTAAAACTCAAAATTAAAAAACCTAGGATCATAGCATCTGGTGCCATCACTTCATGGCAAATAGAAGGGGAAAAAGTAGAAGCAGTGACAGATTTTATTTTGTTGGGCTCCAGAGTCACTGCAGATGGTTGACTGCAGTCATTAAATTAAAAGATACCTGCTCCTTGGAAAGAAAACTATGGCAAACCTAGACAGCGTGATACAAAGCAGAGACATCACTTTGTCAACAAAGGTCCATATAGTCAAAGCTATAATTTTTCCAGTACTGATATATGGATGTGACAGTTGAATCATAAAGAAGGCTGAGTGCCAAAGAATTGATGCTTTTGAGTTGTGGTGCTGGAGAAGACTCTGGAGAGTCCCTTCGACTGCAAGAAGATCAAACCAGTCAATCCTAAGGAAATCAACCCTGAATATTTATTGAAAGGACTGATGCTGAAGCGCCAGTGCTTTGGCCACCTGATGTGAAGAGCTGACCCATTGGAAAAGACCCTAATGCTGGGAAAGATTGAGGGCAGGAGGAGAAGGGAGCAGCAGAATATCAGATGGTTAGATAGCATCACCAACTCAATGGACATGAATTTGTGCAAACTCCAGGAGATAGTGGAGGACAGAGTAGCCTGGTGTGCTACAGACTATGAGATCACAGAGTTGTACGTGACTTAGAGACTAAACAACAAAAATGGAGATAACATGTCCTGCCTCGTGGGGGTTGTTGGGAGGTGCAAATAAGATGATACCCATGGAAGTGCTCTGCATACTGCCTGACATACAGTAGCATTTAATGTGTGGTTGTTGCTCTTTCTAGTGATCCGTGTTAATACAAGTCTGCATAGTCTTGCTTTGAATGCAGTCTTGTTTGCTAAGCATATTCTGAGTGACAAGGAAATAGGCTTGAATGGGAAAGTGATCCAGAGGGTTTGGTTGGTGGGATCTAGGGGAGAAAGAAGCTGCAGGGGAGTGGAGCTCTTGGCCATTGCAAGGAGGCCTGGACCTGGGTTTCTGTCGCACCCAGTGTATGCTGTGTGACCTTGCTCAGTCGATGTCACCACTCTAGACACTGGACTCCCTTTCGGTAAAATAAAGACTGGCTTAGTTTCTTAGCAGTTTTTCTACCTCTGAGATTTTAGGTTTTCTCCTGAATTAACTGCAATGTAAATTAAACACATATTGATAATTAAGAACCCCGTAGGAAAAAAAAAAAATCACAGTATTACTAAATGTGGAAGCCAGAAAATGACAACTCTACTTTGGATTAACTTTAGTTAATAAACAGAAAATTGTGTCAGCTGTGGCCCATTCCCAGAGAAGTACCTCATTGCCAGTCCTTCATGTGCTGTCTAAACATTATTTATCTCTGCCCCAGGGAGCCATCTCTCTGGGCTCCTCCCCTCGTTGGTTACCTCCATTTTCAGTACTATTGTCTCCTGAGCCATGCTGAGCCTGGCATGATTTGAGGTTGGGTTTCCACTTTGGATAACACTTAGGTTGTTGCTTAAGTGTGTTTGTGGTCCTGGGGTCCCTCAATTTCCCATGTCTGTGCTTTTTACATGTCTTTTTCTTGGGGATGGTTTCCTGGCAGTTATGAGAATTGGACCCTAATTCCTGCTCGGTCACTAGTTCTGGGATGGGGGTGTCTCCAAATCTCCGTTTCCTCAGCCGTACCCTGGGGAGCATTGTGTCTGCCGAGTCTGCTTTATAGAGTGGTTTCCAGAGCAAGTGTTTGGTGAAGGAATGAAGTGAGAGAACAAATGTGAAAGCTGTTCAAAATTACGAGTGGCATCTGAAAATAATAACTACCATCCGTTGTGTGTGTACTTTGTTTCCAACCCTGTGCTCAGCACTTCCATGCCTTATCTCCCAGTCCTCACAACAGTCCCAGGTGGATGCTCTTGGTCCCCTGCTCTGCGAAGGAGGAGGCTGGCTTAGGCTACCTTGTGCATATCCACAGAGCTGAGTCTCAGATTTCGTCTGGGCATGAAAAACTATGTCCTGATTGCTATACTGTTTCTGTAGAAAGCATATGTAGCAGGAATAAAGTCTGAGGAGGTCGACAGCATATACTGGAGAAGGGAAAACTAAGGCTCGGAGAACTCAAGGAATTGCTCAGGATCACACAACTAATCTGGGGTGACTTTGGGGCTTCAGTGTTCAGAGCCCCCATCATTGCCCCCATCATTCTCATCATCATCATTGGAAACAGTAAGAGCACTTACAAAGCATTTACTCTGAGAAATGCTTTCCTGCTTATAATTTCCATCCATAAGAACTTCAGGAGGCAAAAGAAATTAACTTGGTGAAGTAGTATGATATTAATCACTCCTGGGATTTTACAGACAACGAAGTTGAGGCTTAAAGGTAACAAAGCAAATCAGCCTCTCACATAAAGTGAGTGAATCTAGGTTTCCTTCAGAGCCTCAGCTTTTAACCACCATGCAAAACAAGGGCAAACCAATACTCCATTAGTAATCTGTAATAAGGAAATAGATTTCTGTGCTACTGTTATAGCAAAGCAGGGGTGGGGTTGGAGTACAGATATGTACACCTGTCTCAATCAAGTTGCTTATGTAACGGAGTCATATGTAAACCGTTACTTGGTTTGATAACTCTTTACCATTTTGGAAGAAGAGTGGAAGTTTCAACATTTGCCACATGCACTGTGAATGACGCAGATGTCTGTGCATGTCTGGTCTGGAGGGAGAAGAACAGCAGAGGGGTTCACTAGGAGCTCTGAGAAGGCATCCATTCACAGGGTGGAACGACTTGGCTTTTGGACCTGGAGGTCCAGTGAAAAGCAGCCATGCTTGTTTTAGTCGATAGACGGGACAATCTCCACATGGAGATTAAAGGCCTGTTAGTTTTAGGGACTTTGATTGCTTGATTTGACCATATTAATACAGACCTCTCTGCAAAAGGATAGATTTTGGACCATTTGACCCATGACATATAGAACTCAGCAATTTTTGCCAATCTGGGACTAAAAAGTTAGATCTAATTGGCATAAATATTTTAGACCAAATAATGGTTTGAATCAACAGACAATATATCAGATTTGGCTTACTTATTAAAAAAAATTACTGAGTACCTGTTATTAAATCACTGTGCCAGGTGCTGAGGTTACCACAGGAAATGAGACAAGATTCTGGCCCCTAGAGAACTGAACTACATTACAGTGAGAGGAGGGACACACGGGCAGACTGTGAGAGTGTGAGAATGCACAGCCAGGGCATTCAATGGGGATTGTAGCACACGTCGTGAGAATGGGTAGAAGGAACCCATCCTAGCATTAGGTCAAGCGCAGATATGAACTCACACACGTGTACATGCGTGGTAGAGTGTGAAGGCTTCCTGTGGAGGTCATCCTAAGCAGAAAGTTAAGGGAATCTGAGGGTTGGCAATGGAAAGGAAGCTGGAGTGGGGGCCCTGGGCGGAGGCCTCTGCAGTATCAAGAGAAGGCTGGAAACCAGAAAGCAAGCACCTCCCAGGTGGAGAAGGCTGAGCAATTCCATTCATCCAGAATGGGAAGTGAGAGGGAAGAGATGCAGCCAACCAGAATCAGAGGGGCCTTGCAAGCTTGATGCTGAAGGTGAGGGGGCTCTGGGGGAGGTGTTAAAGCAGGGGACCAGTGTGGTTAGGTATGTATCTTAGAAAGACCACAGTGTGAGGAGGAATAGATTGGAGGGGACAAGATGCAAGCTGGGGACACTTTGCAGTAATGTGAGCAAGGCACTGTGGCAGCCTGAGCTAGACTAGGGGCAGGTGGGCATCCAGGGATGGATGGTTTAGAGGATTTGAAGGCAGTAACATCTATAGCACTTGGTGACTGACTGACTGCTTCTCACTCTGCTCATAAAGAGTTGATTTGAGGCCACTTATTTTCTCACAAGCTTTATTGAGCCCTTCAAAACAAGTACAATTGATTTTTTGTTTTCAAGAATTGAGAAAAATATTTTAAAGTAGCATTACATTTATTTATAATTATTAACATAAGATTTACTCCTTACAGAAATTAGATAAATATAAAAATACTGAAGAATATGAAATCCTCCATAAGACTATGATTCAGAGATAATTGCTATTAACATTTTGGTTATTTTTCCTTCTAGAATTTTTTCTACTATAACAGATTTATTTTAAAATTTTCACTGTGGGAATTTTTAAATATATACAAACATAGAAGAATCAACCAAGTATACCCATCTAAGCTTGTATAACCCATCTTTTGCTATTCTGAAGCTGAATTTTAAACTTACAAGCAGGTCTTTATATTTTCTTTTAATCTAAAACTTTCACCTCTTGATAGAATTTTGCTTTTGTAATCCTGAGTGTTTAGCATGTGCTAGCCCCCTAGCTCCTTGGTTATTTTCAGATATATGTCTTCACTCAAAACATTGAACAGGAAGTAAAAAATGTCCAAATCCCATGAAGCCCAACACTAGATTTCCCACCTCCTTGAGCAAGACCAGACCAGAGGGTAAATATTTCAGAGGGAGATATCTTCCAGGCAGCAAGTAGCAGCCTGTGTTTTGACTCACTCACCATAGTTGTCTCAGCGATGGAACCGAAGCTGTTGATGAAAATGTTGCAGCTGACATTCACTGGGGGACCTGCCAATTAAAAGAGATTCCTGCTTAGCTCCATGCCCATGAAAAAAATCCCCCGGACAAGACCCATTCATGCAATGCTGAATTTAGGGATAGATCCCCTCTGGTGGAGGAGACCGTTACTTGTCCTCCACCCTACTCTTAGGCAGCAGGGACTCGTAGCCACATCGTTATACCAGATTCGCAGGCCCCCAAGTGAGCACCAGGTACAGAACACCAGCGGCTGAGATGTACTTTCATTAACACGGGATGATTCATCATCCTGCCATATGGTTGAAATGCCTTCCCCAAACCCCACTGGCTGCCTTCTAATTTGTGGCCGAAATGTATTTACAGCTACAACATTTGGAGGCCATCTTGGGAATTGCAAGAAACAGCAAGTTCCTTGCCTTGAACTTCTGAACCAAGAATGATTGTCTGAAAGGGTGTTGATGGGAATTACCAGCTGAGGAATCCAGAGGGAACCTCAAGGGAAGTCCATAAGTCTTTGGTAAATACTTTCCAAGCAAGCTTTTTGAATCCTACTGCAAGGGTAGGAAAGAAAAGGAGGATTATTTGCCCTTTGGAATCTCTCTGCTAGCAGGACCTCTGTCCAACTGAAGCCCAGTCTCTTCACTTTGTACAGTTAGTTACCATTAACTGAGCAGGGTTTTCTGTTGCACTGAGAGTGTTTCTAATGTTATCTCATTCTATCCTTTTAGTAGCTCCATGAGAAGACACGGTTATTCCCATTATTTTACAGACGTGGAAGCAGTCTCAGGGAGACTATTTGTCCACAGCCACACAGCTAGTAAACTGTCAAGCCTGAGTTCAGATTGGTCTAATTCTGAAGCTAGTGGTTTTAATGATTATACTTTTGGAGAGAGGTTCAGAGAAAGGCAGGGGCATGCTCAAGATCATAATGCGGCAAGATCCAGGATTTTAAGCACCAGGTTTCCACTCATGCTGGCAAGAGGGCCAGCATAAAATAACCAGGAAAGAATGTGAGGTCGTGGGTAAAAGTTATATACGCAGTAAGAGTCCAGGAGTGAGAGAGGTTATGAAGAGCGGGGCATTAGGGAAGCCCTTGTGAAGGTGATGATGACCTTGAGCTGATTTTGCAGGGGGTTCAGACTTGGATAATAGGTTATAATCCTTCACTTGAAAATGCCAACATGCCATTTGTGAATTTTTTCCAGGTCCACTTTCTAGTTGATCCCCATGAGGTCCTGAGGTAGGCAGGGCAAAATTATTGTTGCTAGGTCCCTCTAGCGATGAGATTCCCAGCTTCATCGTAGAGCACAGAGAACTTTAGTAGCTTACCTGCGCTTCTGTACCCAGCAAGTGGTGGAGCCAGGACTTGAATCCAAGGTTTCTTATACCCACTCCTCTCTGTTCATCTTGAAAAATTAGCCCAAGCATTTCACCCAAACTCAGCCAAGATTCTTTTCTTTTCAGAAATCCTGGGGGTATAGAAAGGGACTCAATCCTGCTGTGAGGATCCAGGCTTTCCTTCCAAGGGCTTGCCAGGATCCCTGTGTTTGAGACACAGCCCCAAACTCTCACTGGCTCTTTTCTCCAAGGCATACCCCTTCCCTTTTCTGGGATGTGATTTCCCCGTCAACTTGGGAGAGTAGATCTTGATCTGGGCAGTCATTCTCAGCTCCATGGGTTTGGAATTCCCTTAAGGAAGCTCCTCAGTTGAATTACAAGGTTACTGTAGAGGATTGCAGGGCTGGAGTGTTTCTGAAAGATCACTTAACCAACTGTTTCTCAAACTGAGGTACAGATGTAGAATCACCTGAGGAACTTGTTAAACTACAGATTCCTCAGCCCAACCCCAGACCCAGTGAACCGAAATCTGTAGGGATTGGCCCAGAGTTTATTGTTTAATGAGTGGCCTGAATGATCTTCATGCAGAGCTGGGTTTAGGAACCACTGCTTCTCATTCACGGAGAAGGCGATGGCACCCCACTCCGGTACTCTTGCCTGGAAAATCCCATGGACAAAGGAGCCTGGTGGGCTGCAGTCGGTGGGGTCGCGAAGAGTCGGACACAACTGAGCGACTTCACTTTCACTTTTCACTTTCATGCACTGGAGAAGAAAATGGCAACCCACTCCAGTATTCTTGCCTGGAGAATTCCAGGGATGGGGGAGCCTGGTGGGCTGCCATCTATGGGGCTGCACAGAGTCGGACACGACTGAAATGACTTAGCAGCAGCAGCAGCTACTCATTCAGGGCTGAGCGCTTGATCACCTCTAGCAGTGGGGAACTCATTTCGTCTCGAGCAGCACTTTCCGTAGTTGAATAGCTCTGCCTGCTGAAAATTTTTTCCTTATGCTGAGCAGAAATCTGCCTTCTTGGTCACTTTCACCAGAACAAAGGCCCATTAGGGTTTCCCCCCACCCCCTCATTTAGACTCAGATCCAGGTTTCTCTTTTCATTTAGCCTCATACCATTAAGATGCCCCAAAGAGTTACTGCCTGTGCCTTGAAATGACGTGCGCAGAGTTCCCACCCAGGCCCTGCCAGTGTCTGGTGCTGTGACTCCCATATAAATTAGATGCTGATTTATGTGTGCGAGAGGGCGCCAGCCGAAAGGACCTCATGGGGAGGTGTGGTTCATTGAAATAAATCTGAAATTAAATTATCCTCAAGAAAATTACAATCTGGCTGCCTTTGGCAGCAGTGTAATGTATATATTTCATTAAATATTAAAGTTTAATTTTGGTCTTGTGTGTATGTTTGCATTGGGCCATGCCCTCGATCCTGGGAGCCATTGTGATACAGAGTCTTAGTGAAGATACAGAATATCAAAGCTGGCAGGGCCTGGTTCTCCTGGATCATGTCACAGATGCAGGAACAGAGGCCCAGAAGTGTCAAGTGATTTACTCTGGGTCACAGACATCAGGTAAGTAGCAGGAGGGTTAGAATCCAGTTTTTGAGCTCTCTACTTCAGTGTTAGGATTTTCACTGTCACTGAGTTCTGCAGAGCCCTCTCTTCCCACCACCCATATCTTCAGGCGAAACTGTTGAGTGATTCATCACTCTGTGGGGTCCTGAAACAAGGCAGGCCCCTTCCTGTCATCTTGGGGGTCATAGGGATCTACTCTGCCTGGACTTTACAGGAGCTCTGTAGTTTGTGGGGGGCTTTGGGGACATGTGAAAGGGGTCATGGGGCTCAGAAGCAGGAGGTACCCTGCAATCAATATTGTAGCCCTCACCACAAGGGAGAGTAGAGATCTTGCTCCTCTTCACCTGGGGTGGGTTTCCAAGAAGATGCGCTTTGCTCAGAGCCCAAGTCAGAGGAGATTATAGGGGGTAGAGATAGTGCAGGGTTGGGAAAGGCCCAAGGGATTGTCTTGTCCTGTATGTTTTGGGTCCGAGTGTTTGGAATAATATTTTCAGGGTGGGGAGGGGAAGGGCCCTGATTCAGTGGTTATGTTCACTGCTATGTAAGTAAGTAAATAAATAAATAAACCAGGGAATAAGCAACTAAATAAATCACTAGCATTAGACAGAATTGAGTCAGAGCAGCTAGCTGGGTTAAAGTCCCTAGTCTTGGCAGCATGACTTGGGTAAGTCACTTAATTGTTCTAGAATATTTTTAGGGTCATTTGCTCATGTGTTCATTTATGATGGGTTTACTGTGGGCCTTCTATGTGCCAAGTACAGTGATATGCAGAAAGGATAACTAGCGCTTGAAACTTGGATGCCCCCATGTTCAGCAGATGGACAAGACCAAGGCACTTCTACTCAGCCTGGAGTTCTAAAGGAGCCCACGAGGGGGCGCCGGGGACGGAATTCCTGAAAACTGCGAAGCTGCAGATGCAAACGGGTGGTCAGTTTTCTCTGACTGTGTTTGATTTGGCCAATGGTGTTTCCCAATGATATGGTTTAGCTGCCAACTTGGAAGATTTCACATAACCCCGCCGATTTAAGTCTCACCTGGGAAGGCACGCCACCCAGGGCCTGCATTCCTACCTGGCGGGAAGGGAGACCTGGCTGCCCTTTGCGGAGCCTGTGCTTTCTGGTTCTGCTTACCCTCATCCTATTTCAGTTGTGCGTCGTACCTGCTGGGCTCCTCTGGGTGTTTGACACTGTGAATCTGGTGAAGGGCTTGTGTGCTGACTCACTGTCTTTGAGGGAAGAAAGGTGGTGCTAACAATCCTGGAAGAAAATGGCCTCAGGAGAGAGGTGCTGGGGAGCAAGAGCACCTTGAAATCAACAGGTGTTGATTTGAATTCAAGGTGTGGGAACTGGGCCCCCAAACAAGCCTCAGCGCACCTCCCAGCCTGTTTTCCATTTGCAAATCACTCTGAGAAGTGGACTTGGAGGGTGGGGGGTTGAGGGAGCCGATACTAGGAAGCTGTTAGCAGCTGTCACATCTCTTGTTTGGTCTTGGAGTTGAGCCAATGGAACAGCAAGGAAGGGCATCCGGCATCAAGGATTGATCAGGGGATTGGCTGTGGGTCTTTGAAATAAGATTTTTGCAGGGGTGCTGGGAGGAAGGTCAGGGTGCACAGGCTCCCAAGGAGGTCCTCAAGTCTGCGCATGCAGAAACCTGCCCAGAAGTTCGAGATGGTTACAGTTTCCTGAGGCATCAGTGGATGACAGGAACTGGCCCCTCTTGTGAGACATAAGAGCTCAGAGGACTGTGAGCCAGAAGAAGCTTCTCAGATCACTTCATTTGTGGTTAATAAATGGGCTACCTATAGGGCATATCTGGCTCCCAAACATGTTTTGTTTGTATTTACATGTGTTAGGTTTCAGGAAGTTTCTCATAAATCTTGATTTGTGGCTTTCCTTGGACTTTTGGATGGTCTGGCAGCACAAGACCCGCAGTCCTGTTGGGTGACCAGGAACTGGGGGGACGGAAAGGCTGCCTGCTTTCCAGGGGCCTACACCACTATTTTTCCATATCTCTACCACTGCCTATTATCTTACTAGGCATTCGAAATTGTGGCCCTTATTAGGCGATAGAGTTCCAAAATTATTTGTTATTCCAGGGGAAGCTTTCAGTGGGTGAACTGTAGTTAGAAGCTTCTCATCTAAGACAAATAAAAGTACAGCTGCTTGGGGGAGAAGCAAAGTGGGGGACTTGCTCATCTTGTCCTCTGTTTCTCTCTTTTGGGACACAGGAAAGAAGCCCCAGGACTCCATGAGGCACAGTGTAAAAACCACAGAGATAGCCCGCTCCATCCCTGCGCAGGCCAGGAGACTGAAACCCAGAGAAAGGAAGAGGCTTATCTAAGCTCAGAGAGTAAGTTTGTACCCGAAGCAAAACCTGAACCCATTTCTCTACATTCTTTGTTCATTGCTTGTCCATTAGTAAAGCTAGCAAGTGGGTTTAGTTTCCATACTGACACAGGCAAGAGATCCTGTTGAGTTGTTACTTTCCGAGGCTTTGTTTGGCCTTGGGGAATTGACTAATAGTATCTGCCTTGGGGGTAGAGGAAAGAGTCATGGAATTCATACCGGTTATTTACCATCTGCATATAGTTCAGTGGGTTTGCTGCCACAATCTGGGAAAGCAGATCCCTGGGGCTCTGAAAGGCAAGTTTATCTACCTTTGAAATTGGGCCTGATTCTGGCGTCATATCCAGAGGTCCTCCCCATGAGTTTATCCAGGAAATCAGACGGCGACATGGGCTTGGAAGCAGACCGAGCAGCTTCAGCCTCCTTGGAAGCAGCAAGACTAAGAAAGGAGAGAGGAGGCAGATGGTTAATGAGGGCTTTTCTCCCACTGAGATCAGATCCCAGCCTTGCTCAGCCCAGCTCTAAGAACCACTGGAGAAGTAGATAATATGGGTCCTTAATGAGGTAAGGCCCAGGCTACCTTGTTTACCCAGCCCAGGTATCAGACTGTGTAGGATCCTGGCAGGCGGCAGAGAGTGTCTGATTGATGCTAAGAAACTGCTGATTCCCTTATGACCCAGCAATCCCACTTCTGGGCATACACACCGAGGAAACCAGAATTGAAAGAGACACATGTACCCCAATGTTCATCGCAGCACTGTTTATAATAGCTAGGACATGGAAACAACCTAGATGTCCATCAGCAGATGAATGGATAAGAAAGCTGTGGTACATATACACAATGGAGTATTACTCAGCCATTAAAAAGAATTCATTTGAATCAGTTCTGATGAGATGGATGAAACTGGAGCCGATTATACAGAGTGAAGTAAGCCAGAAAGAAAAACACCAATACAGTATACTAACACATATATATGGAATTTAGGAAGATGGCAATGACGACCCTGTATGCAAGACAGGGAAAGAGACACAGATGTGTATAATGGACTTTTGGACTCAGAGGGAGGGAGAGGGTGGGATGATTTGGGAGAATGACATTCTAACATGTATACTATCATGTAAGAATTGAATCGCCAGTCTATGTCTGATGCAGGATACAGCATGCTTGGAGCTGGTGCATGGGGATGACCCAGAGAGATGTTATGGGGAGGGAGGTGGGAGGGGGGTTCATGTTTGGGAACGCATGTAAGAATTAAAGATTTTAAAATTAAAAAAAAAATAAATAAATTAAAAAAAAAAAAAAAGGAAACTGCTGATTCTTTTGAGGCTGCATCTCTAAGGTTTTGGGCAATCACCCTTGACTGCTGGTTTCCCTGGGAGAGGAGACTGAAGGGTTAACTTCCCATGAGGCCCGGCCCTGTGTTTTGGGTGCCTGAACTTCCAGAGGTTCAGCGCAGCCAGAAACAAATCTTGGAGATCAAGTAGTCCAGCCTTTTTGGGCTTCCCTAGCTGCTCGGTGGTAAAGAATCCTCCTGCCAGTGCAGGAGATGTGGGTTTGGTCCCTGGGTTGGGAAGATCCCCTGGAGGAGGAAATGGCCACCCACTCCAGTATTCTTGCCTGTGAAATCCCATGGACAGAGGAGCCTGGCAGGTTACAGTCCACGGGGCTGTAAAAGAGGCAGGCACGACTGAGTGATTAAACGATGACAGTCCAGTCTTTCCCCAGAGTTTTTCTTCAGAATGAGCTACTAATTTTTTTTTAAAGAACATACCCAAGTCAAATGCATTTGGGAACACAAATGGAACCAGGCGTCTTTACCTTGGGTCTTCTCAGAACCTTTGACAAACTTAGATGCTTATACTTATGGGACTCTCTCAAAACACTTTCAAAAATGCTTTCTCAAAAACACTCTCAAAAAAGTTTCAAAACACTTTCAAAAAACAGACACAGCTAGTGAAGGAGATGTAGGTTCCAGGTAAATCAGTGGTCATTTGCCTGGATGTAGCCAGAATTGGGGGATTTGAAATCAAATTGGGGATGCTTCACATGGTTTCTGTCACCCTGCCCCCACAACAAAGTCGTTTTAGGTGTTGCTTTGTACCATAGTGCATAGTACAAATGACCGAGGTCTGAGAACAGGGGCTTTTCCCCTGCCATACACTCTGAGGCATGCACATTTCTAGAACAGTCAAGATTGGAAGCTGAAGGGTTGACTATCAATTATTTCTGTTGCTTTGGGTGACTGAGCTTCCCTGACCTGAAATGATTACATCCAGGGGACAGCTGGAAGCTGGTGCTGCCCCACTGTGTGTGCTCTGGGGCTTGTATGCTGGAGGAGGTGCATGTGTAGAGATGCACGTGTGTGTCGCAAAAAAATGAGAGCTTCTGTCACCTGGCCAAGTAGGACGTGGTGTTCCCCAAGGATTTGCAGTGCCTCTTGTGTCCTTTTCTGGTGTCAGAGTTGTCGCTGGCTAAGTGACCCCCTCTAATGGATGGCCCCCATAGCCCTGTCTCCACCCTGTCTTTTCCCACAGGCCCCCTTTCTTCATTTGCAGACACCTGGGCACATGTCCATCTGGATGGCCTACCAAGCCATGCCTCAAGTTCATTCCAAACCAGATGCTGCAGCTTCCTTCCCAAAGTTGCCCTGGTGGCACCAACGTCTTCCCGTTCTCTAGGACCAGATGCTTCAGGACTGTCTTGTCTCTGTGTCCCTTCTCCTGCCACGTCCCCTCACCCACTGGGGCCTTTCCAGTCATGCAGGTGTCATGACGGTGCTGTCTTGTTGGAAGTTACTCGTGTTTGTGTTCCGAGACCAGCAATTGTGGTGGGTTGCCTTGGTTGCTTATTTAATCTTCTACTGTGTCTACCATGGTGTGTCTCACACATACTTGGTGCTCAATAATTGCTGAATACATGAAATAATATTTTAATTAATTAGTCAAATATCTTGGTTAGTAGGAAGTATTCAGAAATATTCATGTATGGATTAGCAATTTTAAAATAAGTAGATTATTATACTCACTAATGAAAAATAGTGAAAATAATCAGTTATTCCTTTGAAGTTTCAGAAAATTTTCTAGGATGGTTGCACTCATGCTTAGTAATCTGAAGATTCCTTATTCATATCCTAAAGGGCTCTTTTTAAAAAATTTCTTAATTGAAGAAATAATTGTTTTACAGAATTCTGTGGTTTTCTGTCATACATCAGCAAGAATCAGCCATAGGTACACCCATGTGCCCTCCCTCCCGGACCTCCCTCCCATCTCCCTCCCCATCCCACTATTCAGCCTGTCACAGAGCCCCTGTTTGAGTTCCCTGAATTACACAGCAAATTCCCATTGTCTATCTATTTTATATATAGTATTGTAAATTTCCATGTTACTCTCTCCATACATCTCCCCTTCTCCTTCCTCTCCCCCTGCCATGTACATAAGTCTGTTCTCTATGTCTGATTCTCCATTGCTGCCCTGAAAATAAATTCATCAGTGCCATCTCTTTAGATTCCATATATATGGGTCAGTATACGATATTTACGTTTCTCTTTCTGACTTACTTCTTTCCATTTAATAGGCTCTAGCTTCTTCTACCTCATTAGAACAGATTCAGATGCTTTCCTTTTTATGGCTGAGTAGGAGATGCAAGATGGCAGGAGATGGCATGAGTGAATGTCGACATTCTAGGAATCAGCGAACTAAAATGGACTGGAATGGGTCAATTTAACTCAGATGACCATTATATCTACTACTGCGGGCAGGAATCCCTTAGAAGCAATGGAGTAGCCATCATGGTCAACAAAAG
Source organism: Capra hircus (assembly GCF_001704415.2). Classification (NCBI taxonomy): domain Eukaryota; kingdom Metazoa; phylum Chordata; class Mammalia; order Artiodactyla; family Bovidae; genus Capra; species Capra hircus. Next base: position 47,329,208 of record NC_030814.1, on the reverse strand, counting down.
AGTCCGAAATGCAGTACTTGGATGCAGTCTCAAAAATGACAGAATGGTCTCTGTTCGTTTCCAAGACAAACCATTCAATGTCACAGTAATCTAAGTCTATGCCCCAACCAGTAACACTGAAGAAGCTGAACTTGAAATTTCTATGAAGATGTACAAGACCTTTTAGAACTAACACCCCCAAAAGATGTCCTGTTCATTATAGGGGACTGGAATGCAAAAGTAGGAAGTTGAGAAGCACCTGGAGTAACAGGCAAATTTGGCCTTGGAATACGGAATGAAGCAGGGCAAGGACTAATAGAGTTTTGCCAAGAGAATATAACAAACACCCTCTTCCAACAACACACGAGAAGACTCTACACATGGACATCACCAGATGGTCAACACTGAAATCAGATTGATTATATTCTTTGCAGCCAAAGATGGAGAAGCTCTATACAATCGGCAAAAACAAGACCAGGAGCTGACTGTGGCTCAGATCATGAACTCCTTATTACCAAATTCAGATTTAAATTGAAGAAAGTAGGGAAAACCATTAGACCATTCAAGTATGATCTAAGTCAAATCCCTTATGATTATACAGTGGAAGTGAGAAATAGATTTAAGGGACTAGATCTGATAGATAGAGTGCCTGATGAACTATGGACAGAGGTTCGTGACACTGTACAGGAGACAGGGATCAACCATCCCCATGGAAAAGAAATGCAAAAAAGCAAAATGGCTCTCTGGGGAGGCCTTACAAATAGCTGTGAAAAGAAGAGAGGTGAAAAGCAAAGGAGAAAAGGAAAGATATACCCATTTGAGTACAGAGTTCCAAAGAATAGCAAGGAGAGATAAGAAAGCCTTCCTCAGTGATCAATGCAAAGAAATAGAGGAAAACAATAGAACGGGAAAGACTGGAGATCTCTTCAAGAAAATTAGAGATACCAAGGGAACTTTTCATGCATAGATGGGCTCAATAAAGGATAGAAATGGTATGGACCTAACAGAAGAAAAAATATTAAGAAGAGGTGGCAAGAATACACAGAAGAACTATACAAAAAAGATCTTCATGACCCAGATAACCACAATGGTGTGATCACTCACCTAGAGACAGACAGCCTGTAATGTGAAATTAAGTGGGCCTTAGAAAGCATTGCTATGAACAAAGCTAACAGAGGTGATGGAATTCCAGTTGAGCTGTTTCAAATCCTGAAAGATGATGCTGTGAAAGTGCTGTACTCAATATGCCAGCAAATTTGGAAAACCCAGCAGTGGCCACAGGACTGGAAAAGGTCAGTTTTCATTCCAATCCCAAAGAAAGGCAATGCCAAAGAATGTTCAAACTACCGCACAATTGCACTCATCTCACATGCTAGTAAAGTGATGCTCAAAATTCTCCAAGCCAGGCTTCAATAATACGTGAACCATGAACTCTCTGATGTTCAAGCTGGTTTTAGAAAAGGCAGAGGAACCAGAGATCAAATTGCCAACATCTGCTGGGTCATGGAAAAAGCAAGAGAGTTCCAGAAAAACATCTATTTCTGCTTTATTGACTATGCCAAAGCCTTTGACTATGTGGATCACAATAAACTGTGGAAAATTCTTCAAGAGATGGGAATACCAGACCACCTGACCTGCCTCTTGAGAAACCTATATGCAGGTCAGGAAGCAACAGTTAGAACGGGACATGGAACAACAGACTGGTTCCAAATAGGAAAAGGAGTATGTCAAATCTGTATATTGTCACCCTGCTTATTTAACTGCTATGCAGAGTACATCATGAGAAACACTGGGCTGGAAGAAGCACAAGACGGGATCAAGATTGCCAGGAGAAATATGAATAACCTCAGATATGCAGATGACACCACCCTTATGGCAGAAAGTGAAGAGGAACTAAAAAGCCTCTTGATGAAAGTGAAAGAGGAGAGTGAAAAAGTTGGCTTAAAGCTCAACATTTAGAAAACGAAGATCATGGCATCTGGTCCCATCACTTCATGGGAAATATATGGGGAAACAGTGTCAGACTTTATCTTTTCGGGCTCCAAAATCACTGCAGATAGTGACTGTAGCCATGAAATTAAAAGATGCTTACTCCTTGGAAGGAAAGTTATGATCAACCTAGATAGCATATTGAAAAGCAGCGACATTACTTTGCCAACAAAGTCCGTCTAGTCAAGGCTATGGTTTTTCCTGTGGTCATGTATGGATGTGAGAGTTGGACTGTGAAGAAGGCTGAGTGCCGAAGAATTGATGCTTTTGAACTGTGGTGTTGGAGAAGACTCTTGAGAGTCCCTTGGACCGCAAGGAGATCAAACCAGTCCACCCTAAAGGAGATCAGTCCTGTATATTCATTGGAAGGACTGATGTTAAAGCTGAAACTCCAATACTTTGGCCACCTGGTGTGAAGAACCGACTCACTGGAAAAGACCCTGATGCTGGGAAAGTTTGAAGGAGGGAGGAGAAGGGAACGACAGAGGGTGAGATGGTTGGATGGCATCACTGACTCAATGGACACAAGTTTGAGTAAATTCTGGGAGTTGGTGATGGACAGGGAGGCTTGGCATGCTGCAGTCTATGGAGTCTCAAAGAGTCAGACACGACTGAGCAACTGAACTGAACTGTGTTACATAGATTTGGATATGCAAAAATATGAAGACCTATGTTCCTGTCAAAGTGTGTTGTTAAGAGTGATATTTAGTATGGGCGTTTTTGTGTGTACATATAGAAACCCACTCCAGCATTCTTGCCTGGAGAATCCCATGGATGGAGGAGCCTGGTGGGCTATAGTCCACGGGGTCGCAAAGAGTCAGACACGACTGAGCGACTTAACTTTCACTTTCATGGCATGTATGTAGACATGGGGTACAGGGTGTGAAAATGTCAAATGCCTTTGTGGCTATACGTGTGTGGTATATATATTATATGTGTGTGTTACTGAAATGTACTGTCACATGTAATAGAGAATGGTTCATAAAGAGTGAAAAGAACAGATGATTTGGAATCAATCCTGTCTCAGTCATTTACTGGCTGTGTGACCATGGGAACATGACCTAACTTCTCTGAACTGCAGTTGCCTGATACATCAAAAGAAGTGTTGCACAAGGAGTCACTGAGGTAGCCCAGGTAAGAAATGTCAAAGGTGGTTCTTGGTTCATAGCCGGCACTCCATCTACGGTCTTGCTTTTCCATTACCGTGTGTGTGTGTCTGTGTGTCTGTGTGTGTCTGTGTGTCTGTGTGTCTGGGCGTGTGGAAGCTGAGAGTCAGTCTGGAGTTTCTCCTGGTCTCTCTGCTGCTTTCAGCTGTACTGTAGCCCCTGCATGACTTGGAAGTCCTGCCAAACACCTTCCGTGGCCATACTTTACCACAGTCCCAGCCTTTTCTCCATTCAGCACCAGACTCATGGCTTCTGTGTGACTCTGGTGTGGCAAAGGGGACCACGGGCATGTAACCGGTGATTTATGACTTCATCGCTGCTATGATTCACTTCTGGAACCGCTCCAGGAGTGGCAGTTATGAAGCTTTCATAAGCTCCTATTCTCTCTCAGCCCCCGCCCCCCCTCAGATAATAAGGTTTGGGAACGTGGTCCTCTCTCCTAGCAGTTACTATAGCATAAGACTTCTCTTCCTATTAGGCAGTACAGTGAGAAAATGAATTTGCCCCCAAATATTCCCTACCATTTGCTGTTAGCAAAATATGCCATTTAATATCTGAATCCTCCCCAAGCTGAAGCATCTTCTGATTATCCTAGCTCACACGTCTGCAACAAGGCGCTTAGTCTGGTCACCTGGCCATTGACTCACCAACAATCCTTGTATGGTGAACTGAACTGGTGGGAATCGAGACTCGGAGAAATTAACTGGCCTCACTTCACACAGTACTTGAATAAGGGAAAAGATTAGAACTCACATTTTCAAGCCCTGCTTCTTCCAAATGCTACGGTGTATAGGAAAAACTTTTGTAAACTACGAAGAATATAAATCATGATAGTAGGTAGTTTTACTACTTGTTTTGAAGCTCTGTTGTATTGTTACAGCCAAGAAAATCCAAACCTGTGTCTGACTCCTGGCAATCCCTGTACATACTCTGAATTTACCACACTTGAAACTGGGGAAGAAGTAGTGTGACTTAGCAAATGATTCTCTGTTTTGTCAGGTGACTCACAGTAGAATTCTTGGAAATTTTGAGATTCATTAGTCCCTCCCATGTATCATGGTTTCTTGGAACATTGCCAATTTTTTCCGAGTTTTTTTTTTTTTAATCATTTCTACGATTAGTCACTTTAAAGTTTTCATTGCATTGACATGTACATTTTAAAGGTCTTATCTTGTTTTCTGTGTATAATTTTTAATCATCTTGAAAATTCGTAGTTTCGTCACAGTAATGTCGGATGTTGAAATATTTCTACTTATTTAAAAATGTTTTAAATATTTGTTATTTAGGGAAAAAAGTTCTCTTTGAATTATCTCACTTCTTTAAAAAGAAAAGTAACTTTATATTTCACTCTTCACAAATGAAAAACCAGTATTACTTGCCGTAACAGAGGACAACCATAGCAGTGAATACAATGAAAACAGAAAGAGAAGAGTTTAAACTCCTAGTTAAATTCTGTTGCTGGCTGACGTCCCGAACCCGAGGCCTGCCTTCAGTTCCAAAAGAAGATCAGCAAGTGCTGGAAAGCTGTTAGAGACACGGTAACACCCAATGGAGACTTTCTTCCTGGGATAATGCAAATGACTGAAATGATGACTGTACGTTATTATTATGTTTTGAACCGCCTAAAATAGTCTCCCATTCCTTACTGCCCTCGTCCAAAATTTCTCTAATTCTTTTTCTGATAAACCTTCCATTTGAATGTCAAATAGCCATGCCTTTCCACTTGATGATCATTGTACATGCCTGGCTACATTTAGACAGCATATTTTGCACAGAATTATTTCTAGGGCCCCCTGAAGTAAATCTGTGCTTTGCGCCTCTGTGCGGAGAAAATAGGTGTCCAGGGGCCCTTCATGCACGTTTGCAGCCACTGCCTCTGGTGAGCTTAAGCCTTTGCTTATAGACAGTGAGGGACTGGACGCAGAGGCTGAGAGTGAGTCCGAGAAATGAAATACTTGATTGTTAGGATTTGCTGACCCTATGAAAGTATTTGGAAATGATGCAAATTGTTTCAGGGATTATTGAGATGTAATGTGGTGAATCAGGCTTGATTTAGACAGATTTGATTTATAGTCATTTTCAGAATGCCTGTAAGGTCTCCTGGGACCAAGGGTTCTGTCCCTCGTTGCGAAGGCTTATGGCGATGGCTGCACTGACTGGACCGAGCCTTGAACTGTCGAGAGCCTCTCAGGGCATTTGTTGCATTAGGAGGCTTTGGTACTTAAAGAACCTCAGTTTTGACTCCTAATGACAGAGATTAAGCAAAAGTCCAGGAGTCTGTTCTACAGTGGCATTGGAGGGAGGGTGACGGAGTAAAGAGGGGGCTTTCTGACCTTTGACGAATCTCTTCCCTTGTGAGCTTTCAGTTTCCCAAGCTATAAAATGAGGGGATTAGAATAATCTCTAAGAGTCCTTCTGGTTCTAAACCATCATTTTAGTAATCTATAATATTCCCTCTTTTTAAACTTTTCTTCTTTACACATCTGGTCTTGGGACCTGAATTTATCTGGACCCCTCAGGGGAGTATGAGTGTGTTTGTCTTGCTGCCTTCCCATTCAGTCCCCTCATTTTTCTTCAGTGGAACAGCTCATTTCTCAGGGATTTGTTGGAAGCCTGGCCAGATCAATGCTCAGATTCTCATTCCCTAGTTGCAGCATCAATTGGAAATAGGAAATCAATGTGCAGTTGTCAATCTGAATTTCAAATGAGTTGGGCTTGGCAGTTAGCCTGGGGAGAAACTGTTTCAATTAGACCCTTCAGGGTACCACATGTGCAAAGACCACGGTGGGTGGGGGTAGCAGTGGGAGGGTCCCTCCATCTTGACGCCAACAGATTCCATGTCCTGAGTTCACCATGGGCAGGAAGATCAGGAGGTCAGGGATTGGGGGAAAAGGGAGGAAGGGCAAAATGAGGGGAAGAAGAATGATTCAGAGGCTGAGGACAGCCAAGGGAGGGATGCAGGGAGCCGGAGGAGGAAGCTGGAGACGCAGAGTGAGAAGAGAAGTGGGGGTGGGAGAGAGAGGAAGAGGAAAGTGGAGGTGTCTGAGGCGTGGCCAGTGCTATAAACAAGGAAGTCAGTGAGCGCAGAGGATGTGTACCCAATTGCACCTGGTGGGAGGAGGTGGCTTCCAAGAGGCTTTGTGGAGATAGTGTTTTTTACAGTAAAACATGAAGGCTGAGTATGGAACTGACCTGGAAGAAACAGAGAAGGAGAGTGTTTTGGGTAGAAGGAACAGTATGTGCGAAGCATAGAGGTGAGAGAGGACTTGGAGAATTAAAGAGAAGTTTAGTGAGCATGTGTGGGAGTGAAGGAGGGAAATGAAGCGGGGAGAGAGAGAGAGTGGGAGAAAAAGAGAAAGGATGAAGAATTGAGAATGGAGCACTGAGTCTTCAAGGTTGGAAGTAGCCAGGATTGCACCCCCTGTTCTGTGTCCTTGTGGTGGGTCTGGAAGTTAAGGAAGATTGTCCCTCCTCAGTGCCTTATTAGTACAAATAATCTATCTGGATTTCTCAGCTATTGGCTGGTTAAGTTGAATTGTAGCCTGGCCAAGCTTGGGAAATGCACTCTCCAAAAGACCCCTCCAAATGGTGGGTGTCCAACTTGGTTTCCAGGCAGATGTGTCCTCTGACTTGGGCCAGGACATCCCCTTTGCCTTGGCAGAGAGGTAATCTAATGAACTGGTGTTTATTCCTTGTAGAAAGTACCAAGTCAACTAGTCAGGTGTTGACAGAAGGTCTGTCCATGTTTCCACGAGCATTTAATTCGTGTTGTTGCTTTTGTTCAGTCACTAAGTCATGTCCGACTTTTCGCAACCCCATGAATTGCAGCACGCCAGACTTCCTGTTTTTCACTATCTCCCAGAGTTTGCTCAAACTCATGTCCATTGAGTCAGTGATACCATCCAACCATCTCATTCTCTGTCACCCCCTTCTCCTCTTGCCCTCTCAATCTTTCCCAGCTTCAGGGTCTTTTCCAATGAGTCAGCTCTTCACATCAGCTGTCCAAAGTATTGGAGCATCAGCTTCATCCTTCCAGTGAATATTCAGGGTTGATTTCCTTTAGGATTGACTAGTTTGATCTCCTTGCTGTCCAAGGGACTCTCAAGAGTCTTCTCCATCTCCACAGTTCAAAAGCATCAATTCTTCGGCACTCAACCTTCTTTATGGTCCAACTCTCACATCCATACATGACTACTGGAAAAACTGTAGTTTTGACTATATGGACCTTTGTCAACAAAGTGATGTCTCCACTTTTCAATACACTGTCTAGGTTTGTCATAGCTGTTCTTCCAAGGAGTAAGCATCTTTTTATTTTGTGGCTGCAGTCACCACCTGCATTGATTTTGGAGCCCAAGAAAATGAAATCTGACACTGTTTCTACTTTTTCCCTTTACTTCATACACAATTATAAAAATAATTGTAGAATAGAGGGAGAAATATGAAGGTGGGGCTGGGAAACTGAGATATAGTTTTGGCTCTGTGTCTAAATTTCTCTTGGTCTAATTCTTTTTCTTAGATGGTCCCCAGTTTCTTCATCTGGGAAATGGAAGTTTTGGATTAGATCAGGCATGGTAAACACTTTACTTGGAGTAGCTGCTTGGAAGATGGGTCTGGATCCTGACCCAGCAGGAAAGGGGAACAGGGTGGATTATCAGTCTCTGTTAAGGGACTAGATTGCTGAGTGGGGGCTTGTCCTCTTGCTCTACAGTCCTCTGATCCTTCTAATTTATTAAGCACCTACTACATGAATAAGGTACTGTGGAGGAGAGGCGGATAAATATATTGCTGTCTACAGAAGAAGCCTTTTGTGTGGACTGAGTTTGTGTTTGTCTACAGTGTCTGACAGGTAGTAGCAATCAATGATCTTTTCTTTTTTTCTCTTGTCCACACCGCATAGCTTGTGGGATTTTAGTTCCCTGACCAGGGATTGAACCCAGCCCTCAGCCATGAAAGCGCAGAGCCCTAACTACTGGACTGCCAGGGAATTTCCAATGATCATTCGTCGATGAATAGCTTTTGCCCTCTTATTGTTTATAGTTCAGCAGATAGACTAGAGTAGATACATATAAGCAACTATAAGAGGTTGCCCTCAGCCTAAGGAGCATAATTGGAGTGCTCTGGTGGTTCAGAGGAGGAAGGCAGTATTTGGAGGCAGATGGGAACAGAAATCAGAATTTTTCTGAGTTTTGTGAACTTTTGCCTCTGTACACCTTTGGGAAGACCTGACATTTGTCGATGTCCGTGTTGTATAGTTTTGGGGAGAAAGCTTTCTTCTGCCTGTGGGGCTGTCCTTAGAAAGGATTGGAGGGATGGTGTGAGGGGTAGGTATCCTAGGTCCTAGGAAGGGATGAGGCTGAGTAAGGCTGGCACTCTCTGACCTTGCGGGCTGAGCCGGTTTCCTGTCTGTGACTCTGACACCAGGGGCTGCGGGTTGTTGCACAGTATGAGCCTTGCGGGTCACTGTCAGCTTTGCCTGGATTGCACCCTCAGGTCAACAGCTGGCTTGCTTTGGCCAGCTGTGCAATTCCGATTTTATTTGATTGCAGTAAGGGGCTTAGGTTGGCCTGGAGTGCCTGACATTTTATTAGTTTCACTTCATGATCTGCTAAGCACCCCTTAGGGAGCAGAATGGCGCAGTTGGCATGCCCTGAGCCCGCTTCTCCAGGTCTTATGGAGCAAGAATCCCTTCCCTTTCCTGTCTTACCTTCTGCAGTTAGATCTGCCTCTTATAAGGAACCATTATCTGGATAAGAAGCGCAAGTATTTGAACAGGGTTCTTGTCTGCAGTGAGATGAAATCTTGGGGGCATGCCCAGTGGTCCAGTGGTTGAGACTCTGCCTTCCAATGCAAGGGATGGGGGTTCTATCACTGGTCAGGAAACTAAGGTCTCATGTGCTTCAGGGGTGCAGCCAAAGATTTAAAAAAAAGAAAGAGAGAAAAACCTTGGATCCTTGGAGCTGAACAGAACCTTGAGATTCCATCTGGTTCTTCCCCTGCCCTTAGGGAAGTCTGATTCTCTCGAGATATCTCACATTCCTTATCATTGTTTCCAGTCTGTACTTCGAGATAGCTTTCCCTCCACTAATTCTTCTGTTGCTTTTATTTAAGTATCCTCATGACAGAGGGTGAGAAGAATGAGGCGCCTGGCAAAATTCAAAGAGGCGCTTACTCTGAGGGCTGTGTAGGTACCAACCCTGCACGTGCAGAGCCCTGAAAGTGAGCGCCTCCTTAAAGTTTGTGCCCTCACTTGCTTTACCCCGGTCCTTGTCCTCCTAGAGCATCCTAGGTCCTCAAACCCAGTTGATCAAAGGTAGCATTTCCTGTAGATAATCAAGCGTGGTCACCTAAAGACGGATGTCTGCCTCTCACAGCATCTCATTTCATTTTCAGAAAGCTTCACTTTAGTTTTTCTTGTTTGGTGGCAGAAAATCCCCTAACATTAAATATTTTGTCACAATTTATCCTTTAAACAACCTGAGAGGCAGGGATGTCTGCCCCCATTTTAAAGTAAGAAAATTAAGGCTTAAGGAGCTTGTGGCTTGATTGTCTAACTCTGGCATACCACACTGCATTTGCTTAAACCGAGCCAATGTTTTCTTTCTTCTCACCCCCCTTCTTCTTACCTCATGTGCTTGTTTCAGGACCAGAATCATGGCAGTCCTTGGTGTTTTCTGGCTCAAGCTCAACACCATGTCTCCAACCTTCCTTTTCCCCAAATTGGGACAGTTGTTATGTAGACAAGACCCCAAAAACATGACTTTGACAAACTTCTTCCATATGGTTTTCATGAAGTACAAAGCCTGGCACCTGGTCAGGGCTCAAGAGGTATTTGTTAAATGGCTTGTATACACCTGGTACTTCAGAGGAAGCAGAATGTAGCTGTGCAGGTACTTAGCATCAATGATGTGATTTGACTGGAGTCAAAAAGCCCTGAATTCTGGCCCTGATATCTTTAATCAGTCTCTGGGGGAAAATATCTGATGTCCTCTGGGAAAATCCAAGGCAGGAAAATAAAAGGATAAGCTATCCCTTTTTCTTTCAGGAGTATGTATAGCCATCCTACAGAATGACTGAGATCAATGTCCTAGGTCAAACCTATGCCTTTCATTTCCCCCTCCTAGGTCACTGACTATAATTCCACAACCACTGTCTCACTTTACCCTGACTGTCCCTGTGTATCTCACTTAAGGAAGTTTTCCTGTGCCTCTGATCTTCAGTGTCATTCAGTGGTCTGGTTCCACAGAGAATTCTTGGCTTAAGCCTGTTAGCTTCAAGTAACCCCCTAGGTGAGTCACAATGCTAGGAATTCGGGTGAGGGGCTATTCTTCAGAGGCTTGATTGCTGAACAGGCCTATGGGGGTTACTCTGCTTGAGTCAAAGCTCTTAGCAGGCCCTGTGTAATTAGCATGCATCCCACGAGTTGGACAGGAGAGCAAATGGCTCTCATTACCTTCAATGCAGTTTTCTTTTTAATCAGATAAATCCCACTGGAAAAGTATGTCTTTGTAGAGAATGCAGCTCAGGGATTCTAGACAAAAAGTTTCGGGAAAAAAAGACTGCATTGATCAGCAGGGAATGGTCATTTGATGTGGCAAAGTTCTGGGAGTATGAATATTGAGAAATAGTAATATGATAAAAACAGAAAAATGTGTTATTAGCTAATGATAGTAATAGCTACCATTCACTGAGTACTTACTATGTGCTGGGTACTTTCAATCCTATGATGATGACAGCATTACCTCCATTTTTTTAGATGGGGAAACTGATGCTTGCACTTTCTGAAATTTAGCAGAGGTCATATAGCTTATAAGTGGCAGACCCCACTTACAGTCAGTAGTCAGTTGGTCTCTGAAGCCCACACTGTTTTCCTGACTATCCCAAGTGATAGAGATTTCCAGAGTCCCTCTGAGGTGCTGCTCTGGTTTATAACAGAAATGTTTGTATGACTCTTTGGAACTGTGAGTGAGAATTCATGGAGCTCTGAGAATTGGAAATTATGGGTTGAGAAGAATATGATGATCACTTTCACACAAATAACACTTTCGGTAGACTTGGCACTTCCAGTTCATTTGATCTTCCTGCCACCTGCATGACAGCATCTCCATGTACAGCTGATGACACTGAGGATCAACTGAAAGGTTAAGATCTCCTCTCAGCATCTCAGATGGCAGAGCCCTAATGTGACCAGGGTCTGGGGCATCTTCTGCTTGACTATTTGGCCAGACCCAACAGACAGGAAGGGAGTGAATAAATCCTTCTTGACTATTTATTAAATTGTTACTCAGAATTTCTCTGTAGTCAACTTGTCTTTCATTTTATTTTTCTCTGTCTCAGCTCATCCATCTTTGAAATACCACCTTCCTTTATCAACTTTAGGTATCATTTGAGTGGTAAAAGATCATGATGCTTAAAGATGCTGTAGGAATAAATTCCTTTCTTAGTCAACTTTTTGCATTCTCTAAGTACTTTGAGATCATTATCATCTCATTTGAGATGGCATTAGTTTATTACTTCACTTATTTTCTTATTTATCTAAAATAATTATGAAGTGCCTACTGTATGTCCAAGGTTGTACTGGGTGACTGAGCAGAATATAAATAATAAAAATGTAACAGCCCTTATTGAGTGGTTATAAAGGACCAGGCCTTACACAAAGAGCTTTATTTATAGTAGTGAATCCTGAATCTAATCCTTTCAGTCAGTCAGTTCAGTAATAATCCTTTGGGTTGGATTAATTACCCCCATTTTACTTATGAGGAAACTGAGGTTTATAGAGGTTAAATAAGTTATTTGTGCTAAGTCGTTGCAGTCGGGTTTGATTCCTTGCCATACTTTGGACCACAGCCTGCCAGGCTCTTCTGTCCATGGAATTCTCCAGGCAAGAATACTGGCCGGGGTTGACATGCCCTCCTCCAAAGGACCTTTCCAACCTAGGGATCTAATCCTTATCTCTTGTCTCCTGCATTGGAAGACAGGTTTTTTTTTTTTTTTTTTTCACCACTAGCAGCACCTGGGAAGCCCTATTTAGGTACACCTAACCCCAGAGTTTGTTGTGTCTTAAAGAGATGGGAATACCAGACCACCTGACCTTCCTCCTGAGAAACCGCTATGCAGGTCAAAAAGCAACAGTTAGAGCCAAACATGAAACAGACTGGTTCCAAATTGGGAAAGGAGTATGTCAAGGTTGTACGTTGTCACCATGTTTATTTAACTTATATGCAGAGTATATCATGAGAAATGCTGAGCTAGATGAATCACAAGCTGGAATCAAGATTACTGGAAGAAATACCAATAACCTCAGATATGCAGATAACACCACCCTTATTGGCAGAAAGTGAAGAGGAACTCAAGAGCCTCTTGAAGAAAGTGAAAGAGGAGAGTGAAAAAGTTGGCTTAAAACTCAACTTTCAAAAAACTAAGATCATGGCATCCAGTCCCATTACTTCATGGCATATGGATGGGGAAACAGTGGAAATCGTGACAAACTTTATTTTCTTGGGCTCCAAAATCACTGTGGATAGTAACTTCAGTCATGAAATTAAAAGACATTTGCTCCTTGGAAGAAAAGCTATGACAAATCTAGACAGTATATTAAAAAGCAGAGACATTACTTTGCCAACAAAGATCTGTCCAGTCAAATCTATGGTTTTTCCAGTAGTCATGTATGGATGTGAGAGTTGGACCATAAAGACGGCTGAGCACTGAAGAATTGGTGCTTTTGAATTATAGTGTTGGAGAAAGCTAGTGTGAGTCCCTTGGACAGCAAGGAGATCCAACCAGTCCATCCTAAAGGAAATCAGTCCTGAATATTCGTTGGAAGGACTGATGCTGAAGCTCCAATACTTTGGCCACCTGATGCAAAGAGCTAACTCATTGACAAAGACCCTGATGCTGGGAAAGATAGAAGGCAGGAGGAGAGGGGAATGACAGAGGCTGAGATGATTGGATGGCATCACTGACTCAATGGACATGAATTTGAGCAATCTCTGGGAGTTGGTGAAGGACAGGGAGGCCTGGCATGCTACAGTCCATGGGGTCCCAAAGAGTTGGACATGACTGAGCTACTGAACAACAAAATCCAGAGACTTCTCTTTTAAATATCTTAATAATAGATATGCCATAGCTCTTGTATTCAAAGAACTCCCAAATTAATCAAGGGAAACCTGTGTGAAGACAAATTAGTGCTTGGATGTCTGACCCTATTAGAAAACCACATTACTTTCCCCTCCAAGGTCTGTGCTGGTTCAGACTGAGTGTGGAAAATAAGCCAAGTTGCAATGAACCCCTAGGAAATGTATTGGCAAAATCAGTCTGTTTGTTCCAGAGAAAACAGAGGTTTACCTAAGAGTGAATCTTAGATGTGTGTGGTCTTCAGGCATCCAAGAGACTATGATTCAAAGGAGGGTGTTGAGAAAATAGTAAACAGTCTTCAGTGGGCACTGGGGAAGAAATGACCTTAAACTGTAGAAAAAGCAACTTGGATTCAAATCTGCATCTGCCAGTAGTAAACTGAGTGAATGGTCTTCAGAAAGAGCATGCTTAACTGTGAGTTGAGAGGATTTAGTTGAAGTGGGTATTTGTATGTAAATACGGAGTTTTATTGATGCTCCCAATCTCTAATAAGGCTCTAAATAGCCCTCCTTGATTCCCCTGAATCCTCTAAGACAGAGAGCTGCAGCTATGCTTAGTGGAGTGGAACTTCTTTGTCTTACTTAACAGGTTCTAACGTCTTGGGGAAGAAGTGAGTAGAAGAGTCATAGAATTACGGAACTGGGACATCTTGTGTGTTAAAAAAAAAAAGACATTTTTTGAGCACCTTATATAAATGAATGATTGTATATTGTGACTGCAATGTCAGAAGGAATGTCATCTCCATTTATAGACAAGGAAATTGACTAAGAGATTAACTAACAAGAATCGCAATGGCTACCAATGATCAAACATTTTCTAATTGCTACCCACCTTGTTAAGAAGTTTCCCATACATGCTTTCTAATCCACTCAACCACTCCGTGAAGTGGGTACCATTTTCTTCTCTAGTTTTCACTTGAAGAAATGGAGACTTGGAAAGGTTAAATGACGTAATCAAGGTAATTTGGTGGCTGAGTTGATATGTGACTCTAATTGAGGTGGAATTTTGCCATATGTTTTGGAGCAGCTGTTCAAATGTGCTAATATAGCTCACTCAACTTGAATATGCATTGTTTTAAGTTCCTGCTCCTCTGCAGATTAGTACCAGCTTCTGCAAGTAATATTTACTGAGGAGTATTCAGAAGACATGTCAGTGAAGCCTAAGGGACTCAATGAGCTGAAAGCAAGGTCGATGGACAATGATGCTAGATGGCTAGTGTCCCTTCCTGGTTTTAGGAGGAAGGAGGGCTAGTGGGGAAAGGGTGGCAAGGGTCATTGCTGAGACTGTCTTTTCTTTTTGAGGGTTTCCTCCCTTTTCACCCTATACCTTCAGGGTCCTCTGGCAGGGTCACCTCCCTCTGCTCCATAGGAGGACCAAATAGGGATCCAAATTCCACTGTCCTCTGCTTCTTGTTGCATGGCTCTGAGGCAAATGGAACAAACTGGGTGTAGGGTCAGAAGTCCTAAGTGTGACTACTACTCACTTCTGTTCTTTCTTCTGTGATCATGAATGCATCCTTTGTTATACTGAAGCATCACTTTCCTCATCCATAGAGTATAGATCCTTCCTGTCATAACTTATAAATCACTGCTAGTGGTCCAGTAGCTAAGAATCCAGGCTTCCACTGCAGGGGGCTTGGGTTTGATCCCTGGGCAGAGAACTGAGATCCCTCACGCTGCACAGTGTGGCCAAAAAAATAAAAAAAGAAATCTTTCTGGGTGAAGTAAGATACTGCACTAACAAGAGCTCATTCATTTCTGGATTGAAACAGAAGCTGGTCCAGGGTCAAGCACACAAATTCTGCTGTAAAATTCATGCTCTTCTGTTTACAAGCTGTGCGGCCTCAGACAAGTTACTTATCGTTTTTGTTTCTGCATCTGTAAAATGGGTATCGTTGCCACTCACAGAGTTGTGACAAAGATCAAATAGTTCTTCAGTGCTTACTTTGGTACCCGGAACATTGTAAATGTTCAAGACAGTTTTTATTGATTTCAATTTTCATTGGTTGCTCTAGTCTGTATGATAAGGAATGAATATATGAACTTCTAGAGGCTTCTTTGCATTTTACACTTGAATCTACAAAGACCACCCACATTCACACCTAGAGGAATACTGCAGCACTCTCTGGTAATTCTTCTGCTCTGTTCTTGGTAATTTATCTCTTAAGTAGTAAATTAATAGAATTACTTTGGCATTTCAATCAATAGGATTAAGATGATCTGATGGTAACGGAGTAGTAATTGCTGCTGCACAGATGGAAACTGTCCAGTGGCAAAAACTGTTCTTCACAAGCTGGCTGGCAGCCCTCAGACCAGATTCTTTCCATCCTTTAAAAAATAACATTCTCCTCTGATGATAAAAGCAGTGCATGCATATTAGAAAAATACAACAAGGTTTAAAGGAAAAAGAAAAAAACCTGGAAATCCTATTATCTAGATACCTACTGTTAACATATTAGTAAATTTCCTCTAGGTTTTTTTTCTCTATAGATTATAATCAGTTTTGTTTCCCACTTTTTTACTGAAGGTTCTAAATGAGAATTTAATTTCTTCTTGTTATTAAACCTTTAGAAAGATAATTGTGAGTGACTGCATGAGCCAGTGTGTGACTATATCAGCATTCGTTTAGCTGTCCCTCTCTGATGGCCATTTATATTATTTCCAATTTTGAACTATTATGATTTATGCTGTGAAAAGCCCCCCTGCTCACAAACCTGGGTTCATGGCCTGGAAGCAAAATTGCTGAGTCAAAGGGTATGAATGTTTCTAAGGCAGAAAGGCTCTAGCAGTGTCAAGGGAGCCCTCCCTCCTTCAGGACCAGCAGCTTGGCTCCTCACTGAAGATGAATTCCTCATAAGAGGAAGTCTGCTAGTGGCCAGCGCTGAAGGCAATGGTGAGTAAGGGGAAGCTGAAGAAGAGAGGTGACCACTTCTTTTTCCTTTTTCTGTTTTAATGCATATTACCCAAGAAGTCCTAGACACTGGGATGTGCTGGAGGGAAGAAGGAGAGATCTCTGTGACAGTGTAGTTTGGCAGTTCAGCATAGTTTGGTGCAATACATTTCATTTGCTATTAAACTGCCCTGCTTATGTCTTTTGCCTATGTCACATTCCATTTTTATCCCTGAAAATATTTGTATATAATCAGTTCAGTTCAGTCGCTCAGTTGTGTCCGATTCTTTGAGACCCCATGAATCGCAGCACGCCAGGCCTCCCTGTCCATCACCAACTCCCGGAGTTCACTCAGACTTGCGTCCATCGAGTCAGTGATGCCATCCAGCCATCTCATCCTCTGTCGTCTCCTTCTCCTCCTGCCCCCAATCCCTCCCAGCATCAGAGTCTTTTCCAATGAGTCAACTCTTCGCATGAGGTGGCCAAAGTACTGGAGTTTCAGCTTCAGCATCATTCCCTCCAAAGAAATTCCAGGACTGATCTCCTTCAGAATGGACTGGCTGGATCTCCTTGCAGTCCAAGGGACTCTCAAGAGTCTTCTCCAACACCACAGTTCAAAAGCATCAATTCTTCAGCTCTCAGCCTTCTTCACAGTCCAACTCTCACATCCATACATGACCAGTGGAAAAACTATAGCCTTGACTAGACAAGACCTATGTTGGCAAAGTAATGTCTCTGCTTTTCAATATGCTATCTAGGTTGGTCATAACTTTTCTTCCAAGGAGTAAGCGTTTTTTAATTTCATGGTTACAGTCACCATCTGCAGTGATTTTGGAGCCCCCCCAAAAATGAAGTCTGACACTGTTTCCACTGTTTCCCCATCTATATGCCATGACGTGATGGGACCAGATGCCATGATCTTCGTTTTCTGAGTTTACCATAAACACTTGCAATGGGAAGTAGGGTATCATGGCGAACTCAAATCTGGTTCTACCATGTAGCTGTGTGATCTTGGGCAAGTTACTTAACCTCTTCAAATCTGTTTTTTAATTTTTTTTGCCAGTAAAATAGAGTTAATAATAGTGCTCGTAGGGTGGTTGTAATTAAAGGAGAAAATCAGGTGTTGATGTCATGCTAGATAAAAACTGCTTGGTATCTTAGCCATTATTACAAATAAAAATAAAAATCTTTGTTGGTAAGACTCAAATATTCTTCATTAAAATCTTATGCTAGTCTAGATTACACCTGACAATTCTGAAGAACTTCAGAAAAACCTAAAGGCTAAAAGAAGCTGATATGGCAGGAAATACTGGATGTGGACCGTACTTCACATCTTGGCTAATTTATTATTTTCCATCACAGGTCCTGCATCTTAAGAGGGACATTAACAGGTTGGAGCAGGTCCAGAAAGGAACAACTGGGCTGGTAAACAAACTTGGAATTGACCTGTAAGGAATAATTAAAGACTCTGTGGGTGTTTGGCTCAGAGAAAACATAGACAGAGAGATCATTTTTTAACAAATCTCTGAAGGGCTGTCATGGGAAAGAGAGACTCAACTTAGTAAAATAATATTCTTGAATATTTACTGTTTTCCAGGCACTGAACCAAGCCCTCTGCAGACATTGTTTATGCCTTCTTCTCTAAAGCACTACATGAGGTTATATTTGTGTTCCTGTCACCCAGATAAAGCAACCAAGGCACAGATGGCAGAAGTGACTTGGTTGAAAGTTACATGGCTAGTAGGTGGTAGGGTAGGAATAGAACCTGGTCCTTCTGGTTCCACAGTTTAGATACCTTCTGTAGGCTACTGACTTGTTCCAAGTGACTAGGGAAGGCAGATGGGACTTTCAGAGTGGGAAGTGGCTGCCCATTGTGAGGAAAGAATGTTTTAACCATTTGAGCTATCAGGTAATGGAAGAGACTACCCAAGGAGATGGTGAGTTTCTTGCCTCTGAAAGTGTTCACACACAGGCTGAACTCTTAGTATCATACTGTAAGGGTAAATCAGTCAGGGAGTAGGCCAAAGTCATGAGTTTACTACTTATTGTATGACCTTGAAAGTTGCTTATCTTCTCTGACCCTCATTTTCTTCATCTGGAAACTAGGAATACTTAATTCTAATTTAAGGTTTGTTGGAAGAGTAAAACATTCAGATAAATTGCTTAGCCAGGAATCTGTTCATTATATGTGAAGTGAACAATTATCTATGGTTTTTAAAAAATTTATCTGCACCTGTGCTTCTCTTTTTATAGAGTGAGCCTATCTGTTCATTTCTTCCTGGAGGTCACTTCCAGATTTGGAGATGTCACCTGCAGAGTACTCTAGCTCACTTCTACAGAGGCAGGTACCTAGGTGTCCCCTCAAGCAAATGACAGATTGGACTTTGGAACAGGGGTAGATAGTGGACTGAATGAAACGAAGTATGTTTAGATTGTAGTCTTAAGCAACAATATAGATGTTATTGAGAGAGAGACTAGAACCATTTACCCTGTTGATCAATTATCAGATGGGTGTGGAGGGCCCACTGTGTGCCCAGCATGTGCCATGTAGATTAAGCATATATCCAATCAGTTGGAGGCACTCTCTTTGTCTTCAAGGACCTCAGTGCGTGGGTTGGCTCAGACAGCTATGAAAAGATGAAAGAATAGGACTGAATGTCATTCGGTGCTGAGTTCCTTTGGCACAGGGCAGTTAGGGAAAGGATGCTTAGAGGCAGGAGATTGGAAAAAATGATCGAAGAAGATTTCTTTCTGGCCTGGGATTTTCTCTGTTCAGTGGTTCTCAGGATTGCATCCTCATAGGCACTGTGTGGTAATGTTGCAGCTGTGGCTCCCTTGGACATATTCTCTAGTCATTTCCCTAAGACTTCTAGAACCTGGGAGTATACTGATCATTGTTGCTCATTGCCAAGAAGGGCTGTCCTTCTTAGACACAGAGAGCAAGCCAATCCTCCCTCCTTTCAGGGCTCCTTTTGGGCCCCTGTTTTTCAGACATCAGTGATGCCCTTCACCAGCCTTGTCCATGCCTCTCACCAACATCAGCCATGCCCCCTACCCACATCCGCCATGGTCCCCAACACCAACCATGCCCCTCACCAACACTGGCCATGCCCCTCACCAACACCAACCATGCCCCTCACTAACACCAGCATGCCTCTCACCAACATCAACCATACATTTCACCAACATCAGCTGTGCCTCTCACCCACATCAGCTATGACCCCCAACAACATCAGCTATGGCCCTCACCAATATCAGCCATGCCCCTCATCAACACCAGCCACGCCCCTCACTAACACCAGCCATGCCTCTCACCAACATCAGCCATGGCTCCCAACAACATCAGCCATGACTCACTGGTGGGAGACATGACTTGGCTGCCTGAGAATAAAGCTTTTATTGTAATTCTTGATGTGAAAATTCTTCCTTCTCCTTTCTCAATAAAATAAGCAGATGTCAACTGCTTCAGGAAATGCCTTCCTTTCTCCTCCTCTCGTTTCCTCCTCCTTTCGTTATTCCTCCTTAGCATTTGCTTCTTCCCACCAACATTCCTCTCCCCTCCTGGTCTTCTAGGTTTTCCTCTCCCTTCATTTGTTTCTAAATCCTAGAATGATAGAGCTGAGAGAGACATTAAAAGTCATCTAGTACAGTCCCTCCATCCATTTTACAGTTGAGAATACTGTGGTCCAGGGAGGGAAAGAGACTCCCATGTGAGTTCTTGGCCAAACCCACCCAGAGTGGACCCAAGATAAGTGCTCTTTCTTCTTCTCTCTCTCTTTTTCTCTCCCTTCTTGTCCCCCCCCTTTTATTCCTTGCCCAGTACTATCCCTTACTTTTTTTTTTTTTCATCTCTTCATAAACCCCGTGGTGATAGATAGAAAGGAAATCAGGGCTT
This sequence comes from Capra hircus, assembly GCF_001704415.2. NCBI lineage: Eukaryota > Metazoa > Chordata > Mammalia > Artiodactyla > Bovidae > Capra > Capra hircus. Next base: position 47,309,159 of record NC_030814.1, on the reverse strand, counting down.
TGAGCAGCAGATCTGAGGGGAAGGGTGTTGTCAGCTCCTCCTCACCTCCTTTCCTCACTGGCAAAGGCTGTGTTTGGAGAAGGCCTCTCAGTTTTCTGCCTCAGAGGCTCTGTTTCTTTCCCCCTGTCCCACCACGTTTTTGGAGAGGTTTGTACAATGTCTTATGAAGATTTTGCATTGGATTGGCAAGGTGGCTGGCCTACAGGCATCCAGATTGGGAAGATTCCCTGTCTCAGTTTCCTCATCCACAAAAGGGGTATGAAACTAGTACTTACTTCAGAGGACTGCTGTAAATATTAGTTAATGTATGTGGAGCGTTTAGAGCAGTTCCTGGCATATCGTAGGTTCTTAATGCATGCTTTGTATAAAATTATTAATTATAGATATTATTTAGAGGAATTCCTGTCTGTCAGGCACAGGGTTGGGAGTCACAGATGTCATTCTTACATAAGAAGGGGATGGAAACCTACGAAAGTAGCTTCAATAGATACTCATTGGTGATCTCATCCCCGCTGTGCTCTGCCAGGCCAATATGCCTGCTTTTTACCCAAATGTGCCATCTTTCCCCAACTATTTGAATTCAGATAGCAGCTCATGTCTATGATTCACTCTGAGAAGCTGTTTGGGACTTCAAGTTAAGCCTTGCTCAGAACCTACCCAATCTCACAAGTCTTACTGGCAATTTCCAGTTAAAACAATAGCACTGTCCAAGATAGAATGATAGGGTACAGTACTCCCCAAGCCCAAATCAGTTGCATATCATCTGACAGGTTTTGTCCAATTCATATACTGTGATTTAATTGCTTTTTAATTTGATTTTTTTTGTTGTTTAAAATAAACTCTCAGTATTATAATGCGAAGAATTGACTCATTGGAAAAGATTCTTATGCTGGGAGGGATTGGGGGCAGGAGGAGAAGGGGACAACAGAGGATGAGATGGCTGGATGGCATCACTGACTCGATGGCAGTGAGTTTGAGTGAACTCTGGGAGATGTGATGGACAGGGAGGCCTGGCGTGCTGTGATTCGTGGGGTCGCAAAGAGTCGGACACGACTGAGCAACTGAACTGACTGACTGATGATAATGAAATTGATAATTCTAGTACCTAGGAAAATAAAATTCATGATAAGTATAACAAAATTATCCTGAACCACTGAAATCTATATTACATACTATCAGTGGGACAATCATGAAATTTTAGGGAAAATCATCCCGATGTGAAGAGAGTTAGAGGTCTTGGTCTTTGTCTGGGCTGGACATTGATTCAGGGTTGACTTTTCCCTCTGGCCTCAGTTTCCCCCTGGGAATTGAAGGAATGGGGTCAGAAAATTCTTTCCCTAAGTGGTGGTTTTTTTTTTTTTTTTTTAATGACCTAGAGGATGCTATGATATTACATACAGAATTGTGCAGGGCTCTAGTCACTCTGATGAAAATATATTCCAACCATCACTTGTTGTAAAAACCCAAATCTCTAATATAACTCTGGCTTCCATTTTCCAATGACATTTTGCTTCCAGCACAATGACTTCAGTAGGAAAATCTTCCATTTGCTTGGAAAATTCCTTCAGAAACCCCAAACTGTCTCAGCCCCTAGGCTCGAATTTACTTGGAAGATACCAAGCAACTGGGCCCATGTTCACCTTTCTCCAAATGTCTTTTTTCCCTACCTGGTATAGGTTGTCTTTTTATTAAGGTGAGCTCCAAGTTTATTTTTGTGTCCATGCTTTCTGATATCCTCTTTCTTTCTTTCTTTTTTTTTTTTTTTTAATACTTTCCAGCTTTCAAAAGTAATAAATATTGTTGTAAAACATCCAAGCATTACTAAAATATTTAATGTAAGAAATAAAAGCACCCAATAGTCTCATTCTCAATAGATAATAACAACTATAAACAGTTTTGGGTCCATTTCTCTAGACTTTTTTCCCATGTGAGAACAATGACACATTAAAAAAAATAAAAATGGGATCCTACTATACATACTGTTTTGCTTCTTACTTTCCCCCCTATTTAATTATTTTTTCTCAGTATTTTTGACTTTTTTGCATGAAGTGAGGTCATCTGCCTTTGGCACTTACTGACTGAGACTGTAGATGAATCGCTCCTCCTCTCAGGGTTTCAGTTTCCTCATCGGTAAAAGGAAATAGCCCTTTCCCACTTCCCTGTGATGTAAGCTTTAAGGGAGAGAGCATGTGAAAGTGTAGGTGCCCTCCGATGGACTCCAGTGAACCCTCCTCTGTCCCATTCTCCTGTTTGACTGGGTTTGGAGCACTGACCATGACCTGAAATTCTTTGATTTCCTGGGTTGTTTCTTTGTTTGTACCACCTCTAGAAGTTAAGCTGTGTGAGAGCAAAGACCACATCTCTTCTGCTCATCACCGTATCTGTCCCCCAAATGTAGAAAGATTACTGGTTTATGGTAGGAAGTCAATAAATATTTTTTAGATGATGAAGAAATCCCTGCTCAGCCTTGCTTCTGAATGGTGGAAGACCCATAGGGAGAGAACAGGGCAGAGCAGGACTGGGCTGAGTCTTAGGTCGCGGGAAATAGCTGGCCCATCCAGTGTTCCTGAACTCCCCATCTTCCAGTTTCCCCTTTCTGTAAGCCCTTCTCCTCTGCCTGTATCATCCTCTCTTGGCCCTCTTTGTCACTGGTGAATTAGTCATTCTTTATGGCCCAGTTTAAGTGCCTTGATTCCTATTTAAATTGTCTTCAACTTTGTTCGGCACCACGCCTGCCCCCCTCCCAACCCTAGCCAGAGTTGCGTGTGTATTATTTGCTCAGTCATGTCCAACTCTTTGCGATCCCATGGACCATAGCCTGCCAGGCTCCTTGTCCACGGGATTTTCCAGGCAGGAATACTGGAGTGGGTTGCCATTTCCTTCTCCAGGGGAGCTTCAATCCCTGACCCAGGGATTGAACCTGGGTCTCCTGCATTGAAGGCAGATTCTTTACCAAGGAAGCCCCCAGGCAGTTAGTCAGATTCTTCTTTATGTTCCCACAATGCTTTGCACATGCATTGCTATCACTCTACATGTCTTTCCCTGTTGAATTCTTAGGGTGATTTGGCAGGGAAGGATAATTATCAGTGCCATTTTACAGATGAGGAAAACTGAGGCTTAGACATCTTAAAAACAATCTTGCTCCAAGTCATAGAGTGGTATACCATCGCATTTGGACTTCCCTGGTGGCTCAGATAGTAAAGTGTCTGCCTACAATGCGGGAGACCTGGGTTCAATCCCTGTGTCAGGAAGATCCCCTGGAGGAGGAAATGGCAACCCACCCCAGTATTCTTGCCTGGAAAATCCCATGGATGGAGGAGCCTGGTAGGCTACAGTCCATTGGGTTGCAAAGAGTCAGTCATGACTGAGCGACTTCACTTTCTTTTTTTTCATACCATCATAAGTGGTTTAACAAGGATTCCAAAACATGTTTGACTGATGCCAAGCCAGAGTTTTTAATGGCGGGAGTCAACTTAACTTAAGAATTATGCAATGACAGCTGGAAAGATCTAGGATGTTTATGAAGTCCAATCTTATTTTTGGGATAGAGAAACTGAGACTCAGTTACAAAGTCACAGCAGGGCTTTCAGAGGGAGGAAAATTCTGCTCTAATCTCTAGGCTGTCCAATCGAGGTGGTGTGGAGGTTGACTCTTGTACTGAACCTTGTCACCCTCTTTGTCAGGAGGTGTAGGTTTTCATATTCCAGGGCATTTTCAGTGAACTCCTCCAAGACCCTTCCCTTTGGGCATGATGCAATCTTTTCTTGGCTTCTGTCAAGAGTTTTCCTCTTCTACTAGATGTTTTAGGTCACATCACAAAAACTGGCTCCAGTGAGGTCTGCGTTTCCTGCACAACTGAAGGCCATTTTCAAAAGTTTGCCTTGTCTTATGGAAAGGTGTCTCTCTGCGGACCCAGGCCACTGTGGGAAGCAGCCATATGTGCAATGCACAGATGTGTTGAGAGGCCCAGAGTTTGGACATCCTAGACAGCAAGGATAAGGCTAAACAACTCTCTGCAACAGCTCTCGAGCCAGGATTGAGCTGTATGTCTTGCTCACTCTCACTGTGACTCATTTCTTGGAGCAAAAATGTGTCACTGTGAGACATAGCAGTGCATTGCATTGGCTGGTTGGAAGCCTCCTTGTCCTGGGCTTCAGCAGAGCCAATAAGAGAAGGATGGGAGCAGGTATATGGGGACAAAACAATTCAATTCAACAAGATCTGAATATCTGACATACATGAGCCACTGGGTTAATACTATCGATGAGGGGAATGGAGCAAGCTGAAAACCCTGGTGAGCCCCTTTTCTTCATGTTGGCCTTTCACATGAACCAAGAAACCCATTAAGTCCCTAGTCTTTGAAGGGCTTATAGTCCAACTGAACAAGTAGAAGGGCACCCAAATGTTTGTAAGGCCACAGTGTGCAAACTGAATGCTGAAGATAATGCCTACATTTCCGAGGGGATTTAGGAAGGAGAATCCATGCCCAGTTCTGGGTAGAGATGGTGGCAGTCTGGGGTTGCTTCATGGAGGAGGTGTTGTTAGAGGTGGCTCGTGAGGTGTGGATAGGATCTGAGAGAAGTGGAGAGGGAATTCACTAAGGGCTTGTGCTCTGCTCAGAAAAAGTGCTTAAAGGTGACTGCATTTGTCTATTGGCAAAGTTTTCTCCATTTTTTATGATGAGGAACTTGAGGCTCAGAAGGGTTGAGCAAACTGCCAAGATAATACAGCTAGGAAGTGACAGAGACAGGTTTCAAAAACCAAATGAACTTGAATCCAGAATTGGTGAGTGTGCCTTTCAGGGCAAAAATGAGGGAGGGATCTTTCTAGATTTAAGGTACATTAGGGACCAATGGGAGAAAACTACAGAGATGAGAACAATGGCCATGTAACAGACCAACGAGAAATTCGGTTGAAGTAGAATTTGGTTCGTGTGAAGTGAAGGAGCTGGAAATGGAAGTGGTGGCTGTTTTGTGGCAAGCTGAGAGTGGGGTCCTACTAGAGCCTGGTGTTCTCAGCGAAGGGCAGCATAAACACACAGATGAATGAGATCCATCTGTATGTGTACTGACAAGGTATTGCTGGGTGAGAAAAGGGAAGCTGCAGAGCATAGCATTTAGTATAATCCTATTTTTGCAAAACAGAAACAGCTCAGGATTGTAGCACAGCAGTTAAAGACTCTGAAGTCGCACTGCTTGGATTTCAGTCTGGCACTGCCATTTCTAAGCTGGGCAGCCCTAGGAAAATAACTTCTCTGTTTCCTCATCTGTAACTTCATCTATACAATGGGATGAATAATAGTATATCCTTACAGGATTGTTCTGAAGATTACATGAGTTAATACATATTCAAATTTTAGAAAGGCTTCTTGTCATTATCATGTTATTAAGATTATCTGGAAAGATGAATGTTGAATTGTTAAGTGATTTACCTTGGGGAGTAGGACTTCTGTGTCTTTTAGCTTTAAACATATCTCCCTTTGTGGTTTAAATATTTTATGGCAAACATGTATAATGTTTATAATGTCAACAGATGAAACAGCAAGTTTATTTCAAAAGTTAACATTAGAAGGTTGACATGAGAAGACTTTATTTCTGTTGTGTTTTTTTCTCCTACTGGCAACAGGCCTGCTAGTGACACGTTCAGAATTGTCTCTGGCGTCACTCAGATGGCTGCTGGGAATAGGTGTCTGAGACACGATGTTTGGGTTTCCCACGGGCCTTGTCTAGAGTGATGCTCCTGCTTGTAAAGGAGAGCTGGCCTGGTCCTTGCTGCCTCTCCCCGTTCTGCTCCCTGCCCTCATCTGGGTATGTTTCCTGGCCTAGAGGTGTTGTGAGAAGCCCTTGGGGTCTGCTTTGGGAGCGGCAGGTCCCGAGTTTGTGGTGAGGTCTTCGATGCTGGAGACTGGGCTGCCTCTCCAACCTTCTATACAGAAGGTGAGGGGAAACTGGGTATCCTCAATCCTGTGTGTTTGGAGGTTAGAGCATGAGGCTTGAAAAGGTCTTTGGTCTGAATTCCAGGGACTGGCAATTAAAAAAGAAAAAGATGAGCCTGAGATTATGCTGCCTTTTTTCCTTGCCTCCCTGCTCAGTCGTTCTCTCCTGTCATCCCTGATAGCTCTTTCAGTGGAGTGATTAGGGGACAAAGAAAGGCTGTACTGCAGGGATCCATCTCTACCCTAAGACAGAGCTCTAACCACATGCTCTCTGCCCAGGGTGGAAGGTAGTGTAATATTCCTCCCCCGTGAAGGGTGGAGATTAAACACTCACATCCATTTATGGATGTATGTTAACTTTATATCTAGAACCACCTGCAGGAGATGAGCTTTTGATTATTTGAAGAAGCAAACTCATCTCTTTTTTGTCTCCATCTTCCTCTTCCAGTTTAGTCTCCTCCCCACTTTTCCTCCCAGGTTCATTCTTGGAATAACAGTAGCAGTATAATGGTTAAGAGAGTGTTTTCTGCAGTCAGACTTATCTTTGAATCCTAGCTCTGCTTCTTATGAGTTGCCTTACCTTGGGTAAACTATATAACCTATTTATGCCTCAGTTTTGTCACCTGTAATACGGGAATATAATAATACTTATGTCTAAGGATTTGTGACATGAGGCTCATGATGTTGTTAGCACAGTATCTAGTATTCAATAAACACTTGATAAATAGTAACGATTGGTATTGAGTGGTTGCAGTCAAGGCTGAGATGGAGCATCGTAAGGGAAGGAAGGAAGGGATGCCCGCCTGCAGTATCTGTTAACGTAAACGATGTGCTAGCTCTGTGCCTCAGCAATTCCGTTTCTGTTCTTGTTATCTGCCTGGAAAAATGACCTGTGTTCATTCACAAAGATGTAGGTTCACTGTGATTATTGCAGCACTGATTTCAGTGGAAAAACTGGGAAAAAGTAGAAATGTACATCAACACGGAAGTGGCTGGAAAACAGTGGGATATCCATAACATATGTCCTGCAGTAGCTAAAAGAATGAGGTGGAGATGTTTGCCTCAACAGATAAAGCTTTCCAAGACATGCTGATATGTGAACAGAGTAAGTTGCAGAATCATATGGGCAATTTGATTCCATGAAATGATAGCATATATATTTCAATGAATAGTATATACAATTCAATAGATAGTATATATAGTTCAATAGATTTCAATATATATTTAAACATATGTATGTATAACTATTGAACTATATATACTATCTCTTTGTGTGTGTATATTTATATATATGTGTGTATATATATACATATATGAATAAAAGTTATCAAGTAGGTTACCTCTTGAAGAAATAAAAGCTGGGAGGGACCTGGAGATCATCATCAAAGGGGATTTTAGGTTTAAGTCTAGTATTAGCATTTTAAAAAAAGAGAATATATATATATCATACAATTTAAAAAGGTTAAGAAGAGAGAAAGAAATACCTATCTGGCTAAGAATCTGAAGACAATGACTCTGTCAAATCAAAACCCTGATGGGAAATTCCCAGCTCATAACCCCTGTGGCTCCCTGGTAGAGGGTGGAGGCTATTAGTCTGATAGCCGTATCAGTTCACGGGGGCTGCAACCTTGAGAGGAATATATAAAGAGGGGTACCTATTAGGGAGGGCAGTGTACCTACATGTTAAGGATGCAGATATTCCAGCTGTAGGTTAGGGATATATATATATATATATATACACCAACTTTAAGAAGAAAGAGGCAGTGTGGTGAGCTAGGAGGAAGGAAGTTTGTACTTGAATCTGACGTAGCCCTGAGATTAACTGTGTGTCTTAGGGAAGTCACTTTTCCGTCTCGGTTTTCTTGACTCTAAAATGGGGATAGTAGCCACTGCCTTATATCTATTTTTTAAGGTGGTTGGAAAGCTCATATGGGAATGCAGGTGTGAAACACTCTATAGGCTGTGAAGTGCTCTTGCAAGAGAACCCCGCCAGTCTTCTGGCAGCCAGGGTTGCAGCAGCCTTGCCGCATTCCTCTGGAGCTGGGGAGTGTTGCAGAACTGAGCGCAGAGCAGTGAACACGCAGCTCTCAAAGGCTGAAGATCTTGACAGTCACTCTATTAGATGTGTAAGATACTAACATGCTTTTTGGAAAGGATGACAGGTTAAAGGGCTAGACGGGAAGGAAGGAAGGACATCGCTCTGAGATCAGACAGATGACAGAAGTGACGGCAGTCTCTGAACATCTGGGGAGTCCTAAAGAAGCCTCCAGTTATGCAGAGTTAATAGTACAATGTCCACAGGAAGACTTGTCAGCGAGATCATCCTTGGAGAAAGAAAGCACAGATTCCCTCCTTCTGATCACCTTTGATCTGCCTCTCCCATCAATCCCTATAGACTCACTGCTGTGGTCCAGGGCCCCTTGGTGCCAGCATTCAAAGCCAGTTCCTCAGGTGCCCCTTCTCTTCATCCACCCATCACACAATTGTACTTCCCAGCTGTGTGAATGAGAATTTTTGGTGTACTAGGATTATCCCCCTAGTTTGGAGATGCAAATAGTTCCTCGAGGAACCCTTCTTAAGGGGCATGTTTATGTTTATGAGGGATCACAGCATGTGAAAGGGTCAAAGGAAGGAAAGCACAGGAGCAGAGTTCAGGGCACAACAGGTAGTTGAGGAATAAGTTTGGGGGATGAGCACATTTGTGTAGGGCCTTGGGTGGGCTGACATTCACTCTTGAGGAAGTCATTTGTTCTCTCCCGATCTGCAAGATAAACGGATTGGTCTATGTCGAGTCCCTGGTCAGAATGGTTTAGAGCCTTGTTATTCAAACCTGTGGTCCACAGAAGCAGAAGCATCATCTGGGGGCTGCTAGAAATGCAGACTCTCAGGCTTCACCCCAGACCTCCTGAGTCTGAATCAGCATCTTAATGAGATCCTCAGGGGATCCACACACATTGAAGTTTGAGAAGCTCTGACTTAGTGACTCCTGTTACCTTTAGAGGTTTCTGGGTCCCCATCCTCAGAGATGTTGTTTTAGTGAGTCTAGTATGATGGTGGGAAGCTGTAAGCTTGACAAGCCCCTCATAGCTAGATGTGAGAGCTGTTGAATTACAGAACTGCCCCAAGTCCCCATGATTCTAGCAAAATATGATTCTCTGGGCGTGAATGGGTGGGAGATGGAGACTGGACCTCGCGAGCCAGGGAGCAGAGGCTTATTCTCTAGGGGCCTGGGGTTGCCCAGTATACGAGGCAAGAGAGAACGCTGCCCATTTCATGGCTGGGATAATGACTGTCAGCAGCTCCTCGTTAAGACGGTAAACTCATTTAGCAACAGACACTGAAAAACAGCCGAATTCAAAAGCAGAGAGTGGTAATCTAATTGCACTGAATTAGCCTCGGGGGACTCGGACAATATCAACTTCAGAAAACCACAAAGGGATCCTTTATAAGGAGTTTCAAAAGCATCAGGGCTTTAGCACCCCTCATAAGGGCTTGCACTACAAAGCATAGGCACTGTGCATATCAGCCCCTCTCCCCAGCATCTCAGGGCATTGTTCCCCTCTAATGTGCTTTCTGAATGAATTTTCTGGCTGGCCTGATGGTGTTTTCAGTTGTGTGAGGCTGAACAGGGAGTTGGTTCAGGAGAGACAGCTGGAGTTCAGGGCTGCGAGGCCTTCATCCATTCAGTCCTGTGAACACCATCTGTGCCCGAGGACTGGTCCGTGAACCAGTGAATTTTCTGGTGGTCTTTCTGGCTCTGACACTGTCTTATTTCTGAGGTCCTTCTCATTTCTTAAAGCCAGAGCCTTACATAAGCAAGGTGATTTCCTTGGTCGCATATGAGTTTGTGTGTATATGTGTGTGTTCATCGCCCAATTTATTATCCAAGCCATTTCAGAGAAGGAAAAGGCATGAGTGGATGTGTATTCATGGCATGACTCGGAAAATTTACAGAGATCAGATCATAATTTGGAGATCAGGAGCGGGGGGAAGATTTGTCTCTGACCTGTATTTCATTTACTTTTCTGCAGCAAATTACAAATCCCAATTCACAAAAGTAGCTCGAATTCCTTCCACATCCCTCCTGGGAGATGGATTTCCAGTCTCTGCTTGCATACCTCCACTGACAGGGACCCTCACTACAACTGAGGCAGCCGGTACATAGTTGAATGATCTGTCAGAAGGTTCTGAATTACATTAAAACAGAATTTGTGTGTGTGCATTAAAAATATATTTATCTATTAATTCCAGTTCTTTTCTTGGAGCCATATAGAATAATTCAAATCTAATATTTCCCAAATGGAGTCCCTGAGTACCTAGAGGGTTTATGAAATAGTAATGAGGACTCAGAATCCATTTTAAACATTTCAGAGATTATCAAATTGCATATTTACTTCTGACAAGGCTCTATAGACTAACAAGAAAGCATCACACCTTTTCTTTTGTATTTTCTTAGGTTAACTCATTGTGGTGGCATTGCTTATCACATGATGTACAGTATTTCTGGCAGTTTATCTTTGGTTAATGAAGATGGGGAAAACAAATTAACAATGGATGGGGTTTGGTAAACAAATTTTTAAAAACTTAGCCTTATAGGGGAGGGAAAAACCTAAACAGAATCACTGACAAAAGTATAGACACCTTTGGTCTCTTTCTCAGGCCTCTCTTCAGATCTCTGAGGATAGTGATCAGACATCGTATTTTCTCATCATCCAAAGCATTTTCTGGGGAAACTGACATATTTATGGAATCTGTCAATAATCATGTCCAGATTGGGATAATTTCCAGGGAGTGAGATTATTTATTATGGTCCTTAATTCTTTTAGATCTTTGAATGTGAATATAATTCTTATAATAATTGAAATACCCTGCTACCAAAACTGTTCTATTGTGAAGGAGATTGGGAGGTGATAATCCTTGACTGGCACAGGGAAAATTAATTTTAGAGACAGTGATTTGTCAATTCTCTTTATTTTATAGCTGGGGAAAGTGAGGCTGGAAAGGTGAGGAAACCCTCTCAAGGGCATGCCACTAGCTAAATTCTGGATCCTGGGTCTTCTACCCTTGAGGCCAAGGCCACTTTGCCTAAAGGAGCAGAGAACCTGCAGAATAGTGTCAAGATGGCCAGGCAGGAGACAGTGCCATCCATCTTAAAAATCATTCTGGCTTCTGCCAGCTGATGAAGGAAATAAAGTTAATGACGCCCACATAAATGTGATGCTGTCGCAGGCCGCGTGCACAGACTGTCTGGAGGGGAGCTCTGCGGGCCCTCTGATGAAGGAAAAAGGTATTTAATGGAGCTTTAAAAGGAGCAGTGTCTCCCCTTTCTGCAAGGACAGGGACTGTGGCATCTATTAGCTCTGTCTCCCCTGCAGAGTGCCTAGTTTTGGACTGGGCACGTCAACACAAGATAAATAAATGCCTGGTGTAGGAAAGAAGGCAGTATTGTCACTGAGGTAAATTCAGCTCGAGCCTTTGTGGGAATGGACCTCTGTCTTTTATGAAGACCTTATGTGAGTTGGGAGGGATATTAGAGGTGTCGGAGTTAATTGTTTGAGTGGATTGGTAAGAGAACTGAGTCCCTATGAAGGAAAGAGATTCATCAGAGCCATGCTGCAGGATAAGAGAAGAGCCAAACTCTCCAAGGAAGGCTCTCAAATCGTAGCCTAACTGCTCTTTCCACGGCACTGCATGGTTGCAGCCTCTTTCACAAGTTGGTCTCAAAAATAAATTCCCTCCATGTCCCCTGATAGGTCATTCCCAGTTTTGTAAGTATGCAGAAGTTATGTGCTGATTCATGACTCCATGTACCAGGTTGGCGTTCTTGTTCAAAACGTCCCTCAGGAAGGAAAAACATAACATTTTCTCCTTCTCAAGCTTCCTGAGCCCCCAAAGAAGGTAGACTGACATTTTGATTGGCCCTAATGCAAAGTGGCCCAAGGGGCATCTTTCCTTGGGAAAAAGTCCTTGGCCCACTCCAGAAGCTCCTCGACACTTTCCGCAGTGCCCAAAATGCAGCAGGTAAGATTTGAGGAGGAATACAGCTATGCTCTTAGGAGGAAAAGATCCAGGTTGTCATTTGCTCCTCTTGGCAAGCTTGGAGAATGGGAAGCCTGAAGAACTACCTCAGAAGAAAGCTCATTTACCTTTCAGCTGGGTGGTTTTTCAGGACTGAGATATGAAGCAATCTGTTTACCATGCTCCTTTTGACCCTAGTGAGGTAGAGACAGCTTTCCTTCAAGGTTTCGATGACCTTTCTTTGCCAGTGAGTACCATATTCAGTACAAAACCCTGTGCAAGGAAACACCTACGGGTTGGCAGACAGAAGTGATAATAAAGGAAAGCTGATCATCTTTTGGGAAAACCACCCGTGGGTTAGACTTGGTTTATCTCCTCTGCCTTTATTCCAGTCTCAAGCACAAACTAGGTCTTTGTTTGCTTCACTCTTGTGCCTTTTGTGTTCCAGAGGGGCATTTTCTTAAAGAAAAGACTTTCCTCCTCATTACAATTGGTTCATCAGAGTCTTAGGTTAAATATTTGGTCATTCTATACCAGTGGTTCCCAACTGTGGGCAATTTTGTGCCCTCCTCCCATCCCAGACTTCTGGAGACATTTTTGATTGTCATGACTAAGGGAGAGAAGGTTATTGATGCCAAAGATACTTTTAAATATCTTATTATGCATAGTTCAGCCCTCACATCACAGAATTTTCCAAAATGTTCAAAATGTCAGTAGTGCCAAGATCGAGAAACATGATCATATACGATGGATCTATTTGAGTTACTCAGAAGGTGAGAAAATATGGGGCTCACTCTGGGCCCTTTCCCAGCCATAAGCCAGTGTAAGGGCTCTGGGAATCAAATCAAGCTTCCTTCTACTTAAAAAGAGGTTTGAAAGGAATATGCTCCCATTAAAAACAAAAACAAAAACATATCTTTGCTTATTGCTTTTGACCAGTTTGGATATAAAGCCCCATCCCCAACTAAAAACAAAGAGACAGCATTTAGTTTATTGAATACTTGAATATCACTCATAGGATTTTAGAACTGCAGGGTTTCTTGAAATATCAGGACAAGAACTTCAGGCAACTCCCTTTATTTTACTTACAGGGACACAGTTGGTAAGGACTGCAGTGCTGTGTGCCCCCCTGTACCCTCTTATCTCTTTCCGCTCAGTTTTTCCTAAGGCCTCCATCCATTCCCTTTGTCGGCACTGTGAGACTTCTCCCTCACTCACTCTGAGTGTTGCTTTGCTTGCTTCGCTGTCACTGTTGCCATTTTGCTGGTTATGTGTGGTTGCAGCAGCACTTCCGTCATCAAGAGTCTTTCCTTTCCTAGCCCCCAGATTTCCCCGCCAAGGTGAGCAGCTGGCCTTCATTTAATCTAAGGACTACCTGGGTGCCTGAGATGATTGGATTGGCTCATTGCAACATGGTACCTGTCCCCTGGGGCAGAAAGGGTTATTCACATGGAATCTGCTAGGGAACAAGTCTCCGATTACCTCTACATACATTCTCTTGAGCCCCTAGATTTTAGTGCTTCTGTATTTTCACCTAAACTTTAAACAATGAGAGAGTTAGTAATGAAAATGCCAATTAGACATAGCCAGTACTTTCTCTCCTTGGGACCCTTTTATTTTTCTCATCTCTCTGAGAAATTGCCGAGGGTATTTCCCTAGTTCAATTCTTATATTTCCTATTTTATGTCTCATGTTCTAAAACAACCTTTATTCCCCAAATAATGTAGCCATTTCTGTATTTTGAAAGTGCAACAGCACTGTTCCCTTCCCAGCTCTCCATAGTCATGACTCTTCTTTCCTTATAAACACATGGCATTATATCCCATATTCATTGTAGCTCATGTCTGCCTTGTCGCAGGTAGGGGATGGAGATGTGGAGTTATGCGTCCTAATAAGCCACCACCCATAATTTTAAAAATTAACACAGTGGATTCCTAACCTTATCTAAATGATTACAGTGCCAACCTTTCAGACTGTCTCCCTATTGTGAAAGACAATGTCTGGGAGAAGAAAAATCAAGCATTACATACTGTTCAGCAAGAAAAAAAGGAGTTGGAAGGGAGGATGTGCTTGGTCCTATTAATTTGCTCTTTAATCTCTCTGGTTCAGTTCAGTCTCAGAAAGCCAAACAGAATCAATTTGCATACAAATGTTACCAAGTATTCCACCTCCACAGCATTTTCCACTTCTACTATGTATGTAGAAGAGAAAGAATTTGGTATTGTTCAGAGCATACTTCCTGCCCTTTAGCCCATAAAGTAGCTACATTTCGCAAGGCCCTGGATTGTTGCACTTTTAAAATTTGATTCCTTGAGTATTTGTATTCTGAGCTATGGGCAGGACCATGGCCTATCAAGTAATTATTTGAACTGGAGATTAGAAGCTTTAGCGTTGGTTATCTCAGAGAAAGAGAGAGGTCTTTTCTTCATCCCAAGAGAAATACATGGAGAGAGGCTCACGTGTAGACCCTTACAATCTGGAGAGAGGTGTCATTCATTTAATAAACCAAACACTGGATTAATCAAACCAACAATTCATATGCAGAGTTCACTATAATGTAAAAATGAAAAAAAATCCAACAAGAAATATTTGCTGCAGATTTATGATGGGAGAGACTAATATGTGTTGGTTTACTTATTTTTAAAAATAACCTAGAGTGGATTTTTCAAGTGACTGTTAATCCAATGTGATGGTAAAACATGAGAGGCAGACGTCTAAAATGAAGAAGATTAATGATCCCTGCAGGTCATGGGAGAAGACTAATTTTTTTCAATTCATGTAAATGGAATTTATCATAACCTTCTCTGAAGATGGCATGATTCACCCACTTACGAAAAGACTGTACATTTCAATGCTTCCTGAAGACGTGATTTTTCACTTTTCACTTGTGCTAATATAAGAATGCTAAGCCTATGGGCAGAAAATTTTAACCTAGGAGATGGTGGCTGGGAGAACTCATTTCTGAGTTGGAGATAGACAGAAATTAAAAAAACAAAACAAATGAGACTTGTCCATCAGTTCAGGATCTGCAGCTAGCAAGCAGAGTTTGGAAAGATGAATGGGAGATAGGAGGGAGTCAAAGTTTCAAAAGAGAAATGTGTTCCGGAGTCTGTTCCTGAGTAGATTCCCCTCTGCACCCATGTTCAGCGCTTTACAACCTGAGGTCATAACGCTATTGTTTCCAATCACTGAGCCTCAGCAACAACCCCCACCCCCACACCGCAGAAAAAGAAAACAACAACAAAAAAGGAGAGAAAATAATATGTTCTGTGTCCAGTGGGTTCGAGTGCAACCTTCCCCGTCACCGCTAGTTGTCACTTGGCTCCCAGACGGGAGAGCTGAGGTTTTCGGCACTGCGGTTAGAGAGAATGCAGTCCTAATTAAACTGAGAAACTCTTAAAGCTTCCCCTTAAAGTCCTCAGCCGAGTGAGAGTCAATATGCAGGGGATTTGGGGGAGAGTGATGGGGCAGGAAGTGTAGAAGGCAGAAGGACAAACAAATCGCAAGAAACAGGCAAACAGCTGCCAGGGCGGCCACTGTCTCAGACCTCCACGCACAAGCCAGACACCCTGCGGGCGGTGGGGGGGCGGGGGGGGGTGAGGGAGCGGGGGATGGAAGGACCCGATTGCCGCGGTATACAGCACCCTCCTCCCCCCGAATGAGGGGATCACGGACAGAGTCAGCCTCCATGCTCCTTTCCCCCATTTCCATCAGAGCGATGTGGTCAGTAAAAAATTGCATACCTGAAGAATACAATGGTCTCCCAAAGGTAGAGTCGAAGAGTATTGAAGCTGTGCATTTTTCAGGTCCTTGTGCTTTGTAGTCCACGAGTTATGGGGGCAAAAATGTTTCAAATTGGCACTTACAAAACCTGCGAGCGCTGCTGAAAAAAATAATCCAAATCCTAAGGGGAGGTGGGGAGCAGGGGCGCGGAGGGAGAGCCCCAGGGGAAATCGGAGCAACGGGGATCTAGGTACCACGGACAGAGGCAGCCTCTAAGCGTTTCAGCACCACGGAGAGCGTCCAGCCCTGCTTTTCAGGAGCGCGAAGAGTATTGCTGTTTGTTAAACTCCAGCGTGTCTGTTGGCTCCCTGCGGCGCTGGGGAGGCACGTTTGGGGTGGGTATATTTTCTTTTTTACCCCTGTTTTTCTGTTTAAACGGCCAGCCCGTGAAAGGAAAAAAAAAATCTGTGGAGATCAGAGCGCTGGCCTCGGACCGTTAGATTGGGTTAGCATCCTGGGTAGGGAGGTCAGGGCTTTATGCCCCTGGGCTGTCCTGAGGGGGTTAGGGGCGAGGGGAAGCGATTGACGGTGTTGCCTTCAGTTAAATCCCGGAGAATGTGCCAGGCTGGTGCATCACCACCGAGTCCCGGAATCTCGTTACCCTGCCTGCGTACCCGTCCGCTGTCGCCTTGCGATCCCTGTTCTCTGGTCCCCGCCGAATAAGTTATGATCGCTGCAGAAGAGGTGTCCCATTGCTTGGGGCTGCAGACGTGAGAGAGCTCAGGGCAAGTTTCAGGGGCTGCCGGGGTCCATGGCGACCCCGCGGGGCTCAGGAGCCCAAGGCTTCAGATGCATCTCGGCTTTCTGAGCTCGCCCATCTTCTTCAGGCCAGGACTCCTTCAGGTCTTCAGACTTTCTTACTGCATTAATTTAACAAACTGGCGGCGTGGGGGATTGGTGGTAGGGGGGTGGCGGGCGATGGCTGACGGGAGGGGGTGGAGAGAAAAAAAGGGGGGAAAAACTCCTTAGTATCTTCAAACCCTCCCACTCGAAGCGCTCATTGGCCCGTGGCTGCGAAAACCAGATCCTTTCCCAGTGTTTGGCCAATCGTGTGTTAGACTCTGGGTTGAGTTTAACGCTTAGAGTGCTGAATGAGATCCGTGTCTCCCCTCTCCATTGCAGGTTGGTGGTGGAGAGGGGGAGGTTATGGAGTTAATCTCTCGAGGTCTTTCAAAATATTGCCTTTATTTTTAAAGAATGTAGTTGTACGTTAGTGAAGCAAACACCACGGGTCCCAGTTCAGACGTGCCTTTGGGCTCAGTTTATCATCTTGAAAGGAAAGAATTGAACTTGATCTCTGAGTTTCTTTAGAGCTCTGAAGTAGTATGGTTTGGCTCTAGGAAAAAAAAAAAAAAAAGAAGGGAGGAGAGGTTTCAGAAAGAAGTCTGATCCATAAAGGAAGATTCCCCACCCCCTCTCTCCCCAGGACCACTGCAGCAGGAAAAGACAGAAGAAATTCCTTGAGCGGTTTACACAGTCGAGAGGGAGCAGTCCTGGCCTCACTGCAAGATATGTCCTCTTTCTACTGGGCAGGAGACTGTTTTATTTACATTCATAAGCTTGGGAAACAGAGCCTCAGAGAGCTGTGGCTTGCTACAAAATAGCAGCAGTGCCAAGTTGTACATACAGGTATCCAGTACTTACTGCTCCCATTCTCTGTTTTTTTCTTCCTCCTGCTTCTCTGTTTTCCCAGCTTATTTGAATCTCAGAAACCAGCTATACATTTCACTCTAGAGCCCAGCTGGGGAGGTGGAGTTAATCAGATTTTCTCCAAGCTATCGGACTTTAGTGGATTAATAGCCTCTGCAGGATTTTCTGGCTGATTTGAACTGGTTGGGACCCTGGGGTCTCTCTCTCTCCCAGCCTACTGAAAGGAGGTAACCCCTCCCTCTTACCTAGTAGCTTTAGGAATTCCTTCTTTTGAGTTTTTGGAGGCTGCCTCCAAAATTCTCCCGGGAATAGTTCTTAACAGCTTATTTCTCTCCAAGCTCAGGCTTTCTCTGAGCAAAGAAGTCTGGAAAACTTTGTCCACTAGTCTCCTATCAGCAGGAATATGCCCCCTACTTTTCATGCTGTTACACACACCCCTCATTACTTCCTTTTCTTTTGGCTCCCCCACACCAGAACAGTGATGAGTTGTTTAGAACTCCCATGAAATTCTGACTAGTGACTGAGTAGGAAATTTTGCTTTGAAGATGAATATTCCCATGAGTCTGATACAAATTTATATTGTCAGTCTGTTGTCTATCTACTCCTATCTATCTATCTATCAGTAACCTTGATTAGTATGCCTTCAATGCACCAGGCACTGTTGTGCACTTCACATAATCTCATTTACTTCTTACAGTCATACCTTGAAATGAATATTATCTTTGTGAATGTGTTTCTATACTTCTTTATGTGCCCACCTTGAGTTTGCTTGGAAAAGACAAGCACACATATTTCTGTGGATATAAAGTGGTCTATCGCACCTGCCTAATTCTGAAGTGAATGTGAAATGTATATGTGTATTTGTACATTTGGGTTTGTGAATAGCTTTCTGTCCACATAGGCATATATGTTTGCATCTATCTGTGTCATTGCTGTGCCTGTGGAGGTACTGAAGTAAACTGTGAGCTGGCAACTTTGTTTTTACTCCTGACCTGGCTAGGAAGCTATAGGCAGGTAGGGATGCCGTGTGTACAGCTAGTTTTTCTTTTCCTTTAAGAGATGCTCTGTGTATATGTGTGTGTGTGTGTGTGTGTGTGTGTGTGTGTGCATGTGGTGTTGCTGTTTATGGGTGTGAATGGCTCTAAGACTGTGGCCTCTGCAGGAGATGAGAGTAATTATTGCCCATTTTCTAGTAGGCTTCTGTTTAATGTGAGGCTTCTACTTTGATTTAACTAGCACACATAACCTGAGGTATGTGCCAAGCATTGAGGTTGTAATAATACATAAGATAACTAGAACTTTGTACCTCTGGGACATATGGTCATTTCAGATTTACAGTGGTAAAAGTTTCTCATTTTTACTTCATACCTCACATATTTCTTATGCCTTAAACAGTATAGCCAGATCTTCCTGTCTTGTGTATGTCACTTTTGAAAATAAAAACCATGACCTCCATGGTCAGGGATTTTTGTTCTTATTTTCTCTCAGCTTTAAAAAGCCTGGATGACATTGGATAAATGACCAAACCTCTCTGGCCTAAGTCAAACAAAGACAGTCATGCCCACTCTTCTCCCCACAAGAAACTGCATAGAAGCAATGGCATTCAAGTCTAATCTTAGGGTGATTAGACTCCATACTCTGAAACAGAACCCTTAATGGAATGATGGATTGACTTCAGTTGATGGTCTTTTGCTATTGGTGAACATCCTTTGTAGCCTAAGTCCAGTACTTGATTGACCCCTTATAGGGCCCAGTAGCCAGATTTGAACCCTTCTAAATATGACTAAATTATGACATGCGCTGAGACCTTATTTTATTACTAGAGGAGACACATTCTTTCATTAACTCAACAAACACTTATTGAACATTTACTTCATGTCAGGCACTGCTCTAGGCACTGGGTGTATGGCAGAGAATAAAACAGGTAGATATCCCTCTTCCATTGGAGAATATCTTCTAGCAGATGGAGACAGCAGATAAATAAGTAAATATGATGTATTAGGCAATAATAAGGATTAAAAAGGAAAAAGCTGGGTAAAGGGTCAGAGACTGATGCTGAGATGGTCTGTTACATAGGGTGGGTAGATCAGGTTTCCCAGGTGGCTCTAGAGGTAAAGAATCTGCCTGCAATGTAGAAGACATGGATTCGATCCCTGGATCACCAAGATCCTCTGGAGAAGGAAATGGCAACCCACTCGAATATTCTTGCCTGGGAAATTCCATGGACAGAGGAGCCTGGCGGGCTACAGTGCATGTGGCTGCAGAAAGCTGAACACAACTTGAGCGACTAAGCAGCAGCGTTGGAGGATGGCAACTGTGGCATGGCAGACCAGGGAATGCCTTCTGAAAAGGAGAGCTTGGAAAAACTGACTGAAGAACGTGAGGAAATGAGCCCTGTGAACTCCAGGGAGGGGAGAAAGAGCTTTCCAGGCATCAGAAAGGCAAATTCAAAGGCCCGGAGTGGGGAGTATGCTTAGAGTGTGCAAGAAACACCAAGGAGGCCAGTGTGCCTGGGTGGAGTGAGTGAAGGAGAGGGTGCCTGAAAAGAGTTTAGAAAGTAGTTAGGGACTAGATTGTATTCTACCTCCAAGGCATAGTAAGAACTTTGAGTTGTATTTTGAGTGAGACCCACTGGAAGGTTTTGAGCAAAGCAGTAACAATATCTGACAACATTTTAACAAGGTTAGTTTGGCTGCTGTGTTTAGAATAAATGTGCAGGGAGGAGAGAGGCAAAATGAAAGCTGCACCCTAGTTAGGAGCTACTGAAAAAAAATCTATGTGAGATTCTTAGAGACTGTTCCTATTCTACTCTTTTATATATTGAAGAGGAAAATTAGCAGAGTTGGGATAAGAATACAGGTACCCTAATTTTGGCTAAAGGATCTTTCCACTGTTTTTTTTTTTTTTAATTCCAACTAAGATGAAGATTAAGGAAATCTATAAGGGAAGAGCTTTACCAGGCTTGTTACTGATATATACCTAGCACTTGGCACAGTGCCTGGCATATAGGAAATGCTCAGTAACTATTTCTTCCAAGGATAAATGAGGGAGTGAACGAAAGAAGAACAAAAAGGTTCAGGCAGAGGACCCGAAGGGAGGAAAAGAAGAGGAAGGAACAGTGTTAATCAGGTGAGATTATGTTGTCCTGAGCCAGCTAATGTAATTAACACAATGGCAATCCTCTGTCCAGAATGACATTCACAGAGGAGAGTGCTGGAGACTTCAGTGCTGCTTTGACAGGCTCTGGTGATACTGTGTAAAGAGAGATGGATATTTGGAGCAACTAAACAGCTTGCCTAATTGTGGTGAATTGTTATGATGAATTTGGGTCTGAAAATGGGACTATGGGAGAGTCTTTCCTCCAAGGAGCTTCCAGCTTGCTGCCAGCCTTTCCTAACCCAACTTAGAGAATACACTTGCTACTTTTAAACATTTTTAGTAACAAAGCAATAGTCTGTTCTTTGTGGTTTAAAAGATCTTTTATTTATTTGGCTGTGCCTGGTCTTAGCTGCAGCAGATAGGATCTAGTTCCCTGACCAGGGATCAAACCTGGACCCCCTGCATTGGGAGTGTGGAGTCTTAGCAACTGGACCACCAGGAAAGTCCTATGTTCTTTGTGCTTTAAAGAAGGGAACTCAGAGCTACTTAGGAAGTCTCAGTGGTTGTTGTTGCTCAGTTGCTCAGTTGTGTCCAACTCTTTGTGACCCCATGCCAGGCTTCCCTGTCCTTCACCACCTCCCAGAGCTTGCTCAAACTCATGTCCATTGAGTCAGCGATGCCATCCAACCATCTCATGCTCTGTTGTTCCTTTCTCCTCCTGCCTTCAATCTTTCCCAGCATCAGGGTCTTTTCTAATGAGTTGGCTCTTCACATCAGGTGGCCAAAGTGTTGGAGCTTCAGCTTCAGCCATCAGTTCTTCCAATGAATATTCAGGGTTGATTTCCTATAGGATTGACTGGTTTGATCTCCTTGCTGTCCAAGGGACTCTCAAGAGTCTTCTCCAACACCACAGTTCAAAAGCATCAATTCTTTGATGCTCAGCCTTCTTTGTGGTTCAATTCTCACATCCATACATGACTAATGGAAAAACTATATCTTTGACTATACAGACCTTTGTCAGCAAAGTAATGTCTCTGCTTTTTAATATGCTGTCTAGGTCAGTCATAGCTTTTCTTCTAAAGAGCAAGTGTCTTTTAATTTCATGGCTTCAGTCACCATTGATAGTGATTTTGGAGCCTAAGAAAATAAAGTCTTGTTACTTTCCATTGTTTTCCTGTCTATTGGCGATGAATTGATGGGACCAGATGCCACGATCTTAGTTTTTTGAATGTTGAGTTTTAAGTCAGCTTTTTCACTCTCCTCTTTCACCTTCATAAGAGGCTCTTTAGCTTCTCTTTACTTTTTGCCATAAGGGTGGTGTCATCTGCATACCTGAGGTTATTGATATTTCTTCCGGCAATCTTGATTCCAGTTTGTGCTTCATCCAGCCCAGCATTTTGCAAGATGTATTCTTCATACAAGTTAAATGAGCAAGGTGACAACATACAACCTTGACATACTCCTTTCCTAACTTTGGAACCAGTCCATTGTTCCATGTCTGGTTCTCACTATTGCTTCTTGACCTGCATACAGGTCTCACAGGAGGCAGATGCATAAAATACTGAGAGAGCTTTCCTTCCACTTTATAGCCTGGTCACCCAGGGGTCAGGAAAGTGGTGTGATTGGCTTAACGTTCCACCACAAAGTGAAAGTGAAGTCACTCAGTCGTGTCTGACTCTTAGCGACCCCATGGACTGCAGCCTACTAGGCTCCTCTGTCCATGGGATTTTCCAGGCAAGAGTAATGGGGTGGGGTGCCATTGCCTTCTCTGGGATATATGGATACCTATGGCTAATTTATGCTGATGTAATGCAGAAACCAACACAAAATTGTAAAGCAGTTATCCTCCAAATTAAAAATAAATTAAAAAAAAGACATTGAGGAAAAAAAGTAAGCTATCCATATCATGACAGAGAACATAACCTGCCTGCCTAATATCCCCTCCCAGGCATTATCTACCAAAGGGAATATATTAATATTATTCTAATTTCTATTGCTTCTAATTTGTTTGTTTTTGTCTAATTAAAATCATCTTTGTTCACAAGTGAAACTGACCTGAAATTTTCCTTTTTAAAAATGTCTTCTTCATGTTTTGGTATAGATTGTGGTGGCTTCATCAACAAGTTGTAAATGTTTCCTCTTTTCTTTAGAATGTCTGCGTAAGATTGGCGTTATTTCTTTTTTGAATGTTTAGAAGTGTTCATTGGTGAAGCCATTTAGGCCTTGTGGTTTCTTAGTAGAAAGTTTTAATTTACGGATTCAATTTATTTGATAGGTGTAGGACTGTTAAGACTGTATATTTATCCTTGTATCTGTTTCAATAAGTTGTGTTTTTCCCTGGGCATTTGTCCATTTTAGGTCAAATTTCACATTTAATTGAATAAAATTCTGTCATCTTCTTATCTTTTTAGTCTATAGAGTTTGTAGTGATGTCTTTGTTATATTGGTAGTTTGTGCTTTCTTTTTTCTTGATTCCTCTTTCTAGGGTATTAGCAATTTTATTAGCCCCTTCAAATAGCCAACTTTAATTTTTTTCTATATTATAAATTTGTTTTCAGTTCTTTTTTTCTCCCTCTCAACTTATTCATTTTTTTGGTAGGGGGTTAATTTGCTTGTTTTTCTGGCTTCTTGAAATGGATGCTTATATAATTCAGTCTTAACTTTTCTTATTTTCTAATAATGTATGTATGCAATGTATTTAATATACATACATATACATAACTTTGCACTCTCTCCTGATTTCTACTTTAGATGCTTCCCACAAATTGTTATATTTTCAATATTATTCAGTTCAAAATATTTTCTAGTTAAAATATTCAATCCTTAAGGTATTTGGAAGTGTGTTGTTCAATGGTATCATTTCATTCTTTCTGCCTTACATCGCAGTGGCTCCCTACAATTGGTTTCTTTCTTTCTTTTTTAAATTTAAGTGTAGTTGATTTAGAATATTGGGTTAGTTTTTGGTGTACAGCAAAGTGATTTAGACATATTATATCTATTCTTTTCCACTACAGTGTATTATGAGATAGTGACTATAGTTCCCTGAGCTATACCATAGGACCTTGTTATCTGTTTTATATATAGCAGTTTGTGTCTGTTGATTCCAAACTCCTAATTTATTCCTTTCTCCTCTTACCCCCTTGATGATCATAAGCTTGTTTTCTGTGTCTGTAAGTCTGTTTCTGACTCATAAATAAGTTCATATATGTCATATTTTAAAGTCCACACATTAGTGATATCGTATGGGTTTGTCTTTCCTTTTCTGACTTTCTTCACTTAGGGTGATAATCTCTAGGTCCATCCATGTTGCTATAAATAGCATTATTGCATTCCTTTTTTATGGCTGAGTTATATTCCATTGTATGTGTGTACCCCATCTTTATCCATTCATCTGTCAGTGGACGTCTAGGCTGCTTCCATGTCCTGGCTATTGTGAACAGTGCTGCAGTGAACACTGTGGTGCATGGATCTTTTTGAATTACAGTTTTCTCTGGATATATGCCCTGGATTGGAATTGTGGAATCATATGGAAACTCTATTTTTAGTTTTTTAAAGAATATCCGTACTATTCTCCACAGTGGCTGTACCAATTTACATTCCCACCAAGAGTGTAGGAGGCTTCCCTTTCCTCCCCCATCTCTTTAGATTTTCTTTTTGAGTATACTGCTTGAAGCTCAAAGTCTTTTATATTTGTGTCTTGATGTATTTCATCAATAGTCAGTATTTCTTTAATTATTGCTTCTTTTCTTTCTCTTGTCCATCTAGAATCCCAGTTTCACATGTGAGATATTTTCATTATATGCCTTATGTTGCTCATGCTTATTTCCGCATTTTTATATTCTTTCTCCTCTCTCCACATCAGTCTGGATGTTTTCTGCTCTCTTGATTAATCTTCTCATTGCTGTGTTTAATCTTGTTTTGCACTTATTTATTGAATTAATTTCAATTGTTTTAATATTCAGGTTGGCATTTCCACTTACTTCTTTTTTCTTTTTAAAAAATAGATTCCGCTTCTCTGAAGAAATTCTCCATCTTTTCACCTATTTTCTGGAAGATATTAATCATAATTATTTTACAGTTCCTGTCTGATAATTCTGAAATCTGGGTTATCTATTACTTTATTTCTGTTGCCTGGTATTTTTAAAATTGAATTTAGGTCATTTGTGCCTGTATACTGCCATGCCTGGTAGTTTTGAAGTGAACACCTTAAATTGTCTATGAAAAATTATAGTGGCTTTGAATCATGTTATCTTCTAGAAAGGATTGAATTTCCTTGTGGCTGACAGAGTTTGGACAGCTCACCTTGATCCAGCTGTGAGTTGAGGTGATCTGAAGCTGTGTTTCAGGCTTTGTGAGGGGCGTCTGTTCTGATTCCCTTTATCCTTGGGTATAGCCTACAGGGTCTCAGCTGAAAACCAGTATCTTCCCTTTGATGGGCCCTAAATTCCAACTTTTGTTTCCCCACATCTATGGGACTGCTAAAATCATTGCTT
Source organism: Capra hircus (assembly GCF_001704415.2). Classification (NCBI taxonomy): domain Eukaryota; kingdom Metazoa; phylum Chordata; class Mammalia; order Artiodactyla; family Bovidae; genus Capra; species Capra hircus. The sequence goes on along the minus strand of NC_030814.1, from coordinate 47,284,181 downwards.
CACTTTTTTTAAACCTCTTTGCAGGTGCTTCTTCAAAACCAGTTGTGTAATTTTATTTTGTAATGAAGCTTTCCCTGACCATCTTCCCTATGGTATCTCCCACCGCTATCATCCTTTTTGTTTTATGTTTCGATTTATGGAAAATTCCCATATGCCCTTCACTCAGTTTTCCCTAATGTTAATACTTTACATATCACGGTACATTTGTCAGGACTAAGGAATAAATATTGGTACATTACTAATAACTAAACTATAGCATTTATTCAGATTTTTCCAATTCATTTTTTTCTCTGATCGTCTGTTTACTGTCTCAGGGTCCAGTCCAGGATACCACATCATATTTAGTCATCACATCTCTTTAATCTCTTCAGAATTGTGACAGATTCTCAGCCTTTGTGTTTCATGACATTAGCAGTTTTGAAGAGTCCTGGTCAGGTATTTTGGAGAATGTCACTCAATTTGAGTTTGAATGATTTTAGTTTATTCTCATGATTAGACTGAAGTAATGAGTTTTTGGAAGAATATCAGAGTGGTGAAGTGCCCTTCTTGTCATGTGATATCACCAGGTACATGATATCACCATGATTTATCACTGTGGATGTTAACCTTGATCATTTGGGTAAGATAGTGTCTGGCAGGTTCCTGCACTGCAGTCACTATTTGTTCTTATCTTCTGTTCTTTGGAAGTAACTCTGTCCTTAAGTCCAGCTCTTACTCAAGGACTGGAAAATGAGCTTCACCTCCTAGAGGAGGTTATCAGCTAGATTTGCTTGGTTCCTCAGACTCTCAACACATACATGTGCATCTGAGAATTTGGCAAATGTATGGAGAAACCCAATCCTAAAGGAAATGAACCCTATATACTCATTGGAAGGACTGAGGCTGAAACTGAAGCTCCAGTACTTTGGCTACCTGATGCAAAGAGGCAACTCATTGGAAAAGACCCTGATGCAGGGAAAGATTGATGTTAGGAGGAGAAGAGGGTGACAGAGGATGAGATAGTTGGATGGCATCACCGACCCAATGGACATGAGTTTGAGTGAACTCCGGGAGATGGTGAAGGACAGGGGAGCCTGGCGTGCTGCAGTCCGGGCGGTTGCATAGGATTGGACATGACTCAGCGACTGAACAACCACAACAGAAACTTCTTGCAAAACATGCAGCTCACTTTTCTGGGGTTCCTTTTTCTAGGATATTGGCTCCTCTGTAACTGTAATTTCTGGCTGCCTGTAACTAATTTTTTTGTTTGTCCCTTCAGCCCCGTGGAACTGCTAGGCCCCTGTTTTGTTTTGCCTCTTTTGTCCTGCAGCGAGTATCAGAAAATACATGAGTGGAGAAAGCACTAATTTAGGACCCACTTCAATATGTTTCCTTTCCTCTGGCCCTTCAAGGCACAGTTGCCTGGTTTCCCAATGCCTTCCAACTCCTGATTTTATTTTTGATCCAGTTTTCATAGTTGTTCTCAGTAGGAGGGTTTGTCAGATACAAATTACTTCTTCATAGCCAGGAGGCAATAGGGAGCCCCTGACAGTGTCACACAGCCACTCTGCATTACGTGTCTGGCTTCTTTAACGTGCTCACTTTTGGGCCCATCTTTCTGTCTGTCTCACCTGATGCTTTCCTCAGGGATTAGCTTTTGTTACTTTTCTGCCTCTTCTCTTCCCTCAAGCAGTTTTTCTTTTCTAGCTCCTATTTCTACTTTTACATCCAACTCATAGTTCATTCTTTACACAGCAGTGGAGTAATCTTTAAAATATTAAATTTTCACACTGAATTCCATTTGCTCTTAGAATAAAATACAATTCTTCACCACGGACTTACCATGGTGAGCCCGATCTCCCTCTCTGACCACATTTCCTGCCACTCTCCCCTTATCTCACCAAGCTATGGATGTTTTTCCACTTGTCTTTGAACTCAGATCTTCCTATGCTTTGTTTTTCCCTCATTCATATCTTAGTTAAAATGTTACCTTCTCACTAAAGCCTTCCCTGACCATCCTTTCTGAAGTCCCTCTCCCCCATCATTATCACTCTTTTGTTTCTTCCTAGTACTTAGCCTCATCTAAATTTTTTTTGCTTATTTACATATTTACCTTTTCATGTTAGAATGTAAGCACCGCAATAATTGGAACTTTCTTCTCTCCTATATTGCCAGTGCCTATAGGTAGCTGTTGGCACATCGTAAGCATTAAATGAATGAAATCCTACAAGATTTCTTTACTATATAACATGTGCTCTGCTCATCCTCCTGATAAACTCGTTAAGTTATCACAATAACATTGTGGAGGATACTCTATTATTGCCCCCATGTTACAGAGGGATAGTGTTTAAGGCACAGAGAGATCAAGTGTTCAGTTACAGCAGGTAATTGGTCATACTGGGGTTTGGTTCCAAGCCTGCACTTTAAACTCCCACCACCACTTTTTAGACTGATGCTCTGTATTGTACACTTCAGGTTATTTGTTATAATCAATTAGGTTTTCTATTAATTTTACACGTGACAACTTCCTCTCAACTAGATAATAGTTTCCTTGATAACAAAAACGTGGCTGTGTTGTGTGGATTTGTGCCAGGAGGAGTTTTGATAATAGGTGTCTGTTGTTTTTGCCCCACTGGTATCTATTCACTTTTCTGGTATCAGTACCTGAATTTTGCTTGAGGAATACCCCGTCACTTCACCCACTGTCACTCCAGGTGGTTTGGGTGGAGTTATCCCAAGATCCAAGAGTGGGAGAGCCTGATACAGGACTGTATAATCAATCTACTCCAGTCCCTGAACAGTGACTTGCTCAGGAATAAACATATGACTCAAATCTATCCAATCATAATGCGTTAGACCTAATGCCTTGAGGATGTAAATTGGAGAGCCCACTCCCCTTTCCCACCCCGCCCCCACTCCTATTAAAAGGAAACAAAAAAGATGAAGCCAGTACTGAGGAAATCAGAATGGAGAGTAGGAGAGAAGCTGGATTCCCAATAATACTGTTTGAGCACCTGCATTGAGCTAGCCTCAAACCATGATCTCCTCTGTCCCCTTTAGTTAAATGGACCAATCCATTTATTTTGTGCTTAAGCCAGTTTCAGCTGCATTTCTCTTCCCTCTACACTGGAAAGAGCCCTGATTCATGTAGTTCTCCATAAATGCCTGTTGATGGTTGATTGGCCATGTGGACATGCAACTTGCACCTAACCCAAGGGTGCATCCTTGTAGCCAGACTAGAGGCAGAACCATGTCTTGTGTGCCTTGAAGAAAATCTCATGTACCTCCCTCTGCTCTCTGCTTTCGGACCATGACTCTGTGTGAGGGCGGGCGCTTCTTTCTCACGTGGTGGTAATAATGCGTCAGATGGAATGGCTGCTGATGCTTGGATGTCAATTAGTGAAACTCTAACTGCAGGGAAACCTCTCAGACAGGTCCTAAGTGTCTTAATCTCTCCATAGGCCTTCTCCTCTGAAGGCTTAGGTGGCTGATAATATGTTTGAGCTGCTGATCCTTTCTTTGATCACGCCTTATAGGATTATTCTGTAATGAGACGGTGCTGAGGAAGTGAGGCCGTGATTTGGTTGTCATGTCATGCTTAGGCCAACTCCATCCTTTCAGTTTTCTTCCTTCTTCTTTTGCTCCCTTCAGTGGCATAGAAACCCTTCAGTGGCATTCTCACCAAAGCACATAACTTCTGATTCCTCCAGCTGTCACCAAACTGTAGAAGAGTCAGAGGAATCCTCAAACAGGAAAATAGGGTTTATCAGTACCTTGCACACCCAGGGCACTTTATCCTTGTTATCATCTTATTTCAAAACCCTGACACCTGAATTGTTTCCTCAGTACCTAGAGGACTGTTAGGTGGAAGAAGTGTTGAACTTGTTCTTGCCACCCTAAAAGGCAGAAATAAGCCCAGTGGGTAGACATTTCAGGGGAACATGTTTCAGCTCAATGTAGGATTTGCTGTAACCAAAGCTCTTAAAAGGCAGTGGATCTGCCTTGAAGGTAGTTAATATGTGTAATTGAAGGCATGACAGCAGATTTGGGGTGATAATGAGTGCAGAGGACATTCTAGCATCTTAGGAGGGGTTAGGCTTCTAGGTTCAAGAGATTTTCAGTGTGGTTGGTCATGGAATGCTCTAGGGAGAAAAACTTGTACTCAAAAGGTAAATCTTACTCAGTTGATACCCACATAGATGGTGGTCACAATGACTAAGAAAGTGGGCTTCAGCGTCTAAATCCTGGCTTTGCTACTTGCTAATGTGTGACCTTGGCAAAGCTACTTAATATCTCTGAACCTTGGTTTCCTGATCTGTAAAATGGTGATGGTAACAATACCCACCTCATTGGGAGATTGTGTAGTCATGCACAGAAAAAAGAAACATATCCTGGCACAGAGAATGCGCTGGATTATTATTATAATTGCTATTACCACCACTCTTCCCCTTCCACCATGATGCCTAGCCTGTGAGTGTGATCTGCACTTCCTGGGGGCTGTGTCCATCCTTCCTCTTGGTAACATCTCAGAGGCCCAGGCAGGGCTCTCAGAGACCCTGGAGTGTTTGCCTTTGAGCAGTTAGCTGACAGCTGACTTTGAGATTGGAGATATGAGGCTTTGAGGCCTCCAGCCATTTTCCAAAGCCAAGAGTGCCAGATAAAAACACAATATCATTTCTCTACTCTCCTGGGATCCTGGTTGCTGCCGCTCATTAAAGGCAGTTTTCTTCTGATTTTCAGAAGCAAGGGGTCGTTTTTTGTTTTAAAAGCTTCATGTCTAACATTGGATTCCCAAAAGGCTGTTGGCAGTTTCTTCAGTTTTCTCCCAAATCCCTGACCTGAATTTCCAGTGCTTGGGTTATTAGTGCATCAACAAAACATGTACTCTGGGATCAGAAAATCCGTTCTTGTCCTTTGGCCATTTAGAACAGGGCAAGAGGAGGTCTCCAGTTTCCAGCCAATCCTTTGGTTGAGAGCAAGGTTGCTCCCAGACTCATTCTCTGTCCTGAGAGATTTGAGATTTAATAATTTAGTTGCTAAGTCATGTCCAACTCTTTTCAATCCCATGGACTGTAGCCTGCCAGGTTCCTCTGTCCATGGGATTCTCCAGGCAAGAATACTGAAATCGGTTGCCATTTCCTTCTCTAGGGCATCTTCCCGACTCAGGGCTCGAACCTGGATCTCCTGCATTATAGGCAGATTCTTTACTGTCTAAGCCACCAGGGAAGCCCTCTTGAGATTTAACAAATGTGGAAAAAATTGACTCAAAGACTCTCTTATATAATTTTTTTTATATAAGCTCTTTGATAAGAAATGATTACATACATAGGTGCTTAGTAAATGTTTTATCTACATGATATCTCCATTTTAAAGGAGAGGAATGAAGTAGAGCTTTAGTTTCTGTTTTAAATATACAGGAAAAACGTCACAGTAGCTCAGCCCCTGCAGCTAGTAAGGGATAGAGTTGAAACTCTAAGTCTGACCCCCAAAACTTGGATCATTTAAGGTGAATCATGCTGTCTTCTATTAGGAGGGCTATAAGGGAGGATTTATTATTTACATTATTATTTATATACTGAATTTAACAAATGAACAGAACACAGTCGTAGAAACCCCAGACTCATATGATGACCCATCCGTACAATGGGCTAATGTGTACATCTTCATGTTTATCACTCAGGCCAACCCAAGACATCGAAGTTCTTATCCTTGGTTTATAAGCAGTAACAAATAGACTCCAGGAAGTGAAGGAGTTTACTCAAACTAGTAAAACAGCCCCAAGAAGCAAAACAGGATGCAAACACCGCTTCCTAAACCATTTGAAAGTGAAAGTCGCTCAGTTGTGTCTGACTCTTTGCAATCCCATGGACTATACAGTCCATGGAATTCTCCAGGCCAGAATACTGGAGTGGGTAGCCTTTCCCTTCTCCAGGGGATCTTCCCAACCTAGGGATTGAACCCAGGTCTCCCACATTGCAGGTGGATTATTTACCCACTGAGCCACAAGGGAAGCCCAAGAATACTGGAGTGGGTAGCCTATTCCTTCTCTAGGTGGATCTTGCCAACCCAGGAATTGAACTGGGGTCTCCTGTAATGCAGTCAGACTCTTTACCAACAGAGCTATCAAAGTGCACCACCTAAACCATTTAGGTGGTGCATTTTTCATCATAACACATCACATCACAGTTATAGCCCTCCAAGAAAGAAATTTTTAAAAATCACCCTCAAAATATACCTTCTTTAACTTTTTTCAAAGCACTTTGAGGAATCTTCGTGGGGTCTCCCTATGATCCACCAAGCCTGGCAGGGTAGACTCTCAATACCCTGTTTTAGTAATGACAGACCTGAGGCCAGGAGGTTTGCCTCTTGTAAAACAAGAGGGTGATTGGGCAAGAAAGGTTCAAAGCAGCTGTTCTCACTTATATGAGGCTCTGCTCTGGTTCTCCTCTGCTCCATTTTTTGTTTTGCCCACTTTCCCCATCCCTTGAGTTGTTAGGTTTCTTTTAACCACTCAGGGTCTCCAGTTCAGTGCTTCCTTGGGCTTCCTCTTTCTAGTCACTCATTTGGTCCACACATTGAATGCCAGATGGTTGGTGAAGAAGAGTTGACCTGAAAACAAGTTCTCCTGCCTACCCCTCACTCCCCCACATCTTTTATCTCTCTGAAACCTATTTACTGGTACCTGATGCTTTTGAACTGTGATGTTGGAGAAGACTCTTGAGAGTCCCTTGGACTGCAAGGAGATCCAACCAGTCCATTCTGAAGGAGATCAGCCCTGGGATTTCTTTGGAAGGAATGATGCTAAAGCTGAAACTCCAGCATTTTGGCCACCTCATGCAAAGAGTTGACTCATTGGAAAAGACTCTGATGCTGGGAGGGATTGGGGGCAGGAGAAGAAGGGGACGACAGAGGATGAGATGGCTGGATGGCATCACTGACTTGATGGATGTGAGCCTGAGTGAATTCCAGAGTTGGTGATGGACAGGGAGGCCTGGCGTGCTGCGATTCATGGGGTCGCAAAGAGTCGGACACGACTGAGCGACTGATCTGATCTGATCTGTCCTACCCCTAAGGGTTTTATAGATACACATTTAAGTTGATGGTAACCTAAACTGTTAACCCCTGTGTAACAGAGGTCACTGTGAGAATGGGAAAAAGTCAACAACAAGTTCTTAGAGATGAGGAGAGAGCTTGATGTTGAGGTTATAAGATCAGTCCTTAGAGTCAGATAATGTGTGATCATGTGTGGTCCCTTACTAGCTGTGTGACCTTAGGCAAGTTAGTTAAATCTTTCTAGCCTGTTTCCCAGTCTAGTAAATGTGTTCAGTTTATAGAGTAACCTTGTGAAGATTATAGGAGATAACTAATATAAACTGTTCAGCACAAGGCATGTGTTATTTTATTGCTATAGTAAATGGTAAATAAATGGTAGCACCATTAACTGGGTAGATAAGACTTACATAAAATAATTCAGAAATGAAGCAGACACTGTTTGAACAACTGCAGAATCTCCAGTGCCTGTTTCAGGACCTGGCATAAAGTTGAGGTTCTAGGTCTACGTCTGTGGGTTCATTCATGTGTGTCCAATTGCTCAGTTGTGTCTGACTCTGTAATTCCATGGACTGTTGCCTGCCAGGCTCCTTTTTCCATGGGATTTCCCAGGTGAGAATACTGGGGTAGGTTGCCATTTCCTTCTCCAGGGGATCTTCCTGAACCAGCTCCTGAATCGAACTCCTGTCTCCTGCATCGGTAGGTGGGTTCTTTACCACTGAGGCACCAGGGAAGCCCTTGATATCAATGGGTATCACCTACTAAATGCTTTTCTTGCTCCAGGAATATGCTAAGAGTTTGGTGTGCCTTATGTCAATTAATCCTCCAACAACCCCTGAGGAGTGTATTCTGGGCCTCTTATAGCTAAAGTTTGGAGAGTTCATCATTCATGGTCAAGTGTAATCTAAAGATGATGTCTAAAGATGACACACTACTAGAGTCAAGGTGGTCTGTGCCTCCCAAACCTATGTTCACCCTCTAATCTGAGGAGCGAATTCTTCAGTCACACAACATTTCTCCTGGGAGAGGTGCTGGAGCTTGTCCTGGGAATGTAGTGGCTAAGATGGCACAGTCCCTCCCCCAAAGGATTCATCAGTTGGGAAGTGGACTCCAGGAACATGGGAAGGGAGGATGAGGTCCATGAAGAGGGCAGCACCACAGCTGTGAGCACACTCCAGAGGGACTTGTTGGCTTCTGGAAAGTGAAAGTGATAGCCACTGATAGTTGTGTCCGACTCTCTGCAACCCTGTGGACTGTAGCCTGTCAGGCTTCTCTGTCCGTGGAATTCTCCAGGCAAGAATACTGGAGTGGGTTGCTATTTCCTTCTCCAGGGAAATCGTCCCAATCCAGGGATCAAACCTGAGTCTCCCTCAATGCAGGCAGATTCTTTCCTGTCTGAGCTCCTGGAGGAGGTGGAATTCAGACTTTGGAGATAGGTGAATGGTAGACCAATGAGAAGAGGGTGTGCTAGAGAGTAAGCTTACCTGGGGCCAGGAGTAGGGGCAGAACTCCCTTGGGAGATGGCCTGTGGGTCTCCACAGAGGGAATGGAGGAGAGCAGTGAGGAATAAAGGGTAACAGTAAAGTGAAGGCCAAACTGCACAAATGTTCAAGAGCAGCTTAATGAGGGCTAAGGCAAGCTGGGCCAAGTTGAGTTAGAAATTAACACAGACTTGAAAATGTGGGGGCTTGCACACAGAAAGTATCTGCTAGAGCGTGGGAAGGCCACAATGAATTTGAACCACTTTTTATTTTTTGGAGACCATCTTCCATGCTGGAAAGGAAGCTGTGAATGTCAGGTAGGTGGGCTGGGTCAGGAGAGGTCATTTTAGGGAGTGGAAGTTTGGAGTCATCTCATGTAAGACACAGGGTCTCAGCTATCTTGTCCCCCTTCTCGCGCTGGGGAATGTGCGCATGCAGTGAGATAAAGTGAACTGTCTGCAAGCCTCAAAGCCCCATATGCACTGCATGGTGATGATAACTAAGGGGGCAAAGGATGGGCCAGGTCTCTCTGATGATTCTGCTGAGGGCCAGTCCTGCTGCTTCCATGGGGCTCCCAGGAGAGGCCCCGCTGGGTGTTTTCTGCCGCTGCATTGCAGCCACACCACCTTACAGTGTTATTCCACCAACCAATTGTGAGGTTATCGAGTTATCGAACACTCTGGGAGCACTGCAGGTGGGAGACAGCTCCCGCAAACTGCATTTGCTTCTCTGTGATTACATTGCAGTCTGTAAAGAAGAACAGTTCCCATATTTATGTGTGGGTTTCCAAATGGAAGTGAGAGCAAGCAATTGAGCATATGATACCCTCTTCTTTCTTCCTCTTTAAAAATTACCATCAGTGCTGTTCCAGTCCTGGGCCAGTTCTGTGCAGTATAATACATTTGGTGGCCTTGGAGAACTGGCCCTCCATCGGTATGTGTGGTCTCAGTACAGGGCAGCAGGATTGAGCATTGAGAGCACTTAATCTGAAGCCAGACAGAGTCACCCAAATGAGACCACCCCAGTTACTTCCCTTCACTTTGGCTGGAACTAGAGCAACTCAGTATGGTCAATACTGATCTGTCATGGTAACTAGCAAGAATGTATGTCATTGGTTAAGCAAACAGAAGGACAATCACTGAGACTTAAATCATTCAGGACTTAAGTCATTGAAACATTTTGAAGCCAGGAATGAACAAAGGTAAATGAGAAATGGGTCTTCAGTGGTACAAAAGTCAAGAGCCATCAGTCCTCATTTTCTCTCTGATCCTATGGGTCTTCTCTAGAAACCCTGGTCCAATCTCCTTATCTCCCTCTCAGAGAAGAACCTAAACATATAGCCTCGAGCATCCATTGATTTGAGGAACACTGAGATAACAAGAAGGCTGGTATCCACAGCCTGAAGCATGCTATTCCAGGCCCTTCATATCTCTTGTTCCGTCTTTCTTTACTCTTTTTTTTTCAGTGGGTCAAAAGTATTCTTTCTGAATTTGATGGCTAATGAAATGTTAGACATCATTCAAAGTCCTGCTGAAAAAGACCACGTCCTCGCTATAGTTTCTCCTGCACTCCGTCTGCGTGGTTCTATCTTGCTTGTATGAACCTAGGGCACTTGGCTTGTGTTAGAGCAGTTTCCAGACTTTGGGCTTCGTGGGCCTGGTGTCTGGGAATATGGTTTTACATGGACAAAGATGTGGAAATGAAGTATGTGGTAAGGCAATTGTTTCCACCTCAGTATTTCTGATTATACCAAGAAGGTCTCCTGTTGGTGCTGCTATGACTTTATCCATTTTTGCCACTCACCAGTTTCTCATTTTGAAATAACGGCAGGGGACAGAGCAGGCCTCAGGCCCAGAGTGGTTGTAGGTAGCTAGAATTTAATAGCACTCATTTAATTACATGGTTTTTATTTCGGTTCATCTTCCGATTTTGGCTAGTAATATGGGTTTTCTGTTTATAAAAATGTTATAATATTAAAAAATAAGCTTATGGAAGTAAGGAAAATGAGTTGATGAACAAAAACGATTAAATAATAGAAATTTTCTGCAGCTGAGGCAAGTGTCGTGGAAGTTATACACAGTGACCAAAATTTAACTGAAATGAATTCTGTAGGAGGATAATTGATTATGCATCCTCTTCTCTCAGGTCTGGAGGGCAGAGGTTATGTCTCATTCATCTCTGAGGTCTCCTAGGTAGGAGCTGGCAAGATGCCTTCTGTAGGTCAGATCTGCTCCACTGCCTGGTTTTGTGTGGCCTGCCGGCTGGGAACAACTCTTAAATTTTTTAACAAGGTTGAAAACAATTGAAAGAATAATATTTTGTGACACATGAAAATTATATGAAATTCAAATATAAGTTCTTTTGTAAATACAGCTACTTCCATTTATTTATGTAGGTCTATGGCTGCTTAGATCCAACCAGTCCATCCTAAAGGAGATCAGCCCTGGGTGTTCATTGGAAGGACTGATGCTGAAGCTGAAACTCTAATACTTTGAGTTTCATGTGAATAGTTGACTCATTGGAAAAGACCCTGATGCTGGGAGGGATTGAGGGCAGGAGGAGAAGGGGACGACAGAGGCTGGATGGCATCACTGACTCGATGGACATGAGTTTGAGTGAACTCCGGGAGTTGGTGATGGACAGGGAGGCCTGGCGTGCTGCGATGCATGGGGTCGCATAGAGTGGGAAACGACTGAGCGACTGAACTGAACTGAACTGATGGCTGCTTTCATGCCACAAGGGCAGAGTTGAGCATTTGTGACAAAGATGGCACAGCCCACATGCCTGAAGTGTTTACTGTCTGGCCCTTTGTAGAAAAAGTTCACAAACCCCTAGACTCAGGAGGCCTGGCATGGGCCCCTGGCACTTTTACTTAGCCCCCAGGTGACCTTGGGTACACCAAGCCCATTCTCCTCCCTTCAGGTCTCCATTTATTACGAATGAAGCTAATGATACTACCTACCTCTTAGGACCATTGTGAGGACTGGAAGCATGTGAATCTGCTTCATAAGCATGAAAGCATTATAAAAATGAGATATTTTGATTTCCCTCAATAGTTCTAGCTTTCATCACAGACATCGTGCATTCATAAATACCCATTCCAGTTCCTCATGCTTTCTAATGGAATCTGGAAGTCTTTCTAAGCTAAGGAGGGAGTATTCGATCTTATTTTTCTGCTTCTAACATTTATTATCTGGTTATTTACCATGATTTCAGGTGCTTTTTTTTCCGCCTCTCTCTCACTGGTAACTGAGAAGCACTCTCTTTCCTCTTTCTTTTGAATTTCTTCATCTTGACCTTGGTAATCAACTCTACTACAAACTCAGGATTCTTCCTCCAGACCAAATTGTGCCTAAGGAAATATTATCAGATCTGAAGCAAGAAAATATTTTTCCTTAGTATTGTCCTAGATCTGCTGTGTGCTCTAAGAACACTTTCTTTTTTTCCCCAACTATGCCATGTAGCAGGCAGGATCTTAGTTCTCCAACCAGGGGTCAGATCCACGCCACTGCCAGGGAAGTCATTGAGAACATTCTTTTTTTTTTTTCCTTCTTCATTATTTATTTATTTATTTATTTTATTTTACTTTATAATACTGTATTGGTTTTTGCCATACATTGACATAAATCTGCCACGGGTGTACATGAGTTTCCAATCCTGAACCCTCCTCCCACCTCTCTTCCCATATCATCTCTCTGGGTCATCCCAGTGCACCAGCCCCAAGCATCCTGTATCCTGTATTGAACCTAGACTGACGATTCGTTTCTTACATGATAGTATACATGTTTAAATGCCATTCTCCCAAAACTTCCCACCCTCTCCTTCTCCCACAGAGTCCAAAAGACTGTTCTATACACCTGTGTCTCTTTTGCTGTCTCGCATACAGGGTTATCGTTACCATCTTTCTAAATTCCATATATATGTGTTAGTATACTATACTGGTGTTTTTCTTTCTGGCTTACTTCACTCTGTATAATTGGCTCCAGTTTCATCCACCTCATTAAAACGAATTCAAATGTATTCTTTTTAATGGCTGAGTAATACTCCATTGTGTATATGTACCACAGCTTTCTTATCCATTCATCTGCTGATGGACATCTAGGTTGTTTCCATGTCCTGGCTATTATAAAGAGTGCTGCGATGAACAATAGGGTACACATGTCTCTTTCACTTCTGGTTTCCTTGGTGTGTATGCTCAGCACTGGGATTGTTGGGTCATAAGGCAGTTCTATTTGCAATTTTTTAAAGAATCTCCACACTGTTCATTGAGAACATTCTTAACTTCTCTTTGCCTTTTCACATAGAATTTGCTCAGGCAGGGATATTTGCATGAAATTGTGTGTGTATGTGTGTGTGTGTGTGTGTGTGTGTGTGTGTGTATGTGTGTATGTAAGAGATAGCATTTGGATGAAAGATGCTGTAAGAAATTATTTGGCCTTTATGAGCATTTACTATGTGCTGGGTGCATGCTAAAGGATTTTATAGTCATTGTCTCATTTAATACTCTCCATATTATTAAGAAAAGATAACATGATTATCCCTACTTAATAGACTGGGACTGAGGTTGAAGTTACTTGCCCACTGTCTCTTAGCAAGAGAGAGATAGTACTGGGAGCTGTGTTTGATTACTCTAGAGCTGATAGGCTTAACAGTAACAATATACATTTAATCCTTGAACATGAAGGTTAGGGGAGCTGACTCTGCACAGTTTGAAAATCTGTGTAAATTATATACAGCTCATCATCTACCAGTTTCCTCTGTTCCATACTTTTCCATACTGGTGGATTCAACCAGTCCTGGATTGTGTAGTGTTATAGTCCTTGGAGAACAAAGTCTAAATCCACTATCTTCCAGTGTACCTGGAAGTCACATAATAAAATCTCTATCAGTATTTCTTTATTGAATGAATTAAAAGGATATGGAAATATTCCCCCTCTACTTTGCTCCCTGGGCTTCTCAGTGGTAAAGAATCTGCCTGCAGTGCAGGAGACATGGGTTTGATCTCTGGGTCTAGAAGATCCCCAGGAGAAGGAAATGGCAACCCACCCTAGTATTCTTGCCTAGAGAAATCCATGGACAGAGGAGCCTGGAGGTCAGTCTGTGGGGTCTTAAAAGAGTCAGACATGACTGAGCACAGAAACAGACAGGTAGTATTTACTATTAAAAAAATCTGCATATTAATGGACCCATGCAATTCAAGGTCAACTGTGCAGCTACCCTTGCCCAGCAAGCTCCCTCCGAGCCCCTCTTGGTGCTCCAAGCATCATGCGCTTCGCCCACTCCAGTCCTTGTAATATTGCATCGCAATTGCCTGTGTTGTTAGAGTCAACCTCCCCAACAAGCCTAGAAGCCTGAGGAAGGCAGGGACCTGGCTTTCTTCTTTGCTGTATCAGGCGAAGGACTCAAAGGAGTGGGCATCTGCAAATGTTAATCAAATAGATGAATAAGTAAATGAGTATAGTGAGCATTTATGTTGCTCAAAGCATGCACCTAGAATCTAAGGGAAAGGAAGATGATGCAGTCATATTTCTTTTCAGCTGCAGATTCCTCTGTTGCTAGGGAAGCCTAGGGAAAACAAAGGAAAAAGGAAGTTAAAGAGCCTCAGTTTTCATTTCAGCTGGAAAAAACAAGGCAACAAGATATATTATTTAATTTAAGAAACGAGGAAAAAAGTTGCATATCATGTATTTCTTTCCCACCAATCCAGTATTTCTTCAGTTTGAGTGTTTTGTACCCTAGCTTTATGATTGCTGCCATATCGGGGAACCAGCTATATTATTTACTTAATGTTTTAAAAAAATCAGTTCCCTTTGAAAAGCATACGTTTATTTATTTTAAAAGGATCTTTATATACTACGATAAATGGGAAGCCATTACCACTCGCTTTAAGAAGTAGGCGATGTGAAAGTAAATATAACAAAAATAGAAAAAGTAATTACATTCTTGCAAATATTGTTGCCTGAGGGACCTCGGCCAGGGCCTGCTTTTTTGTTGAAAAGGATGATTAAGAAGTGGCAATAGAGTGTTAGAAAGACACACTGGTACCAAACGGAGACTTTTCTTCTCTGTAATGAGAAGGTTTTAAGGAGAGTTGGAAAGGAAATAACTTTTTCATGAAGTGACTCAAAGTGATTTAACGTTGTGTCTGTGTCTTACCCAAAATCATCTCCTGTACCGCACGAAGCGGGTGTTGCACTGATTGGAAAATGCTGAGTCAGTGAAAGGAAACCTTCTCTCTCCTCGGGTGTGATATCTCAGACAATCCTGCTAAAAGCTGTTTCTCTTCTGAGAAGAAACAGGATGGTTTATTCCTTCCTATCTCCATTTATAGCTTTGTCCCCAAGAGAAGGGAGAGGAGAAAGGCAAGCTTAGCAATGGCTGGGACCCTTCCACCCAGGGCCATCTGTGCTCCACGTCTTCTGGCACTGACCCCTGCCCCGCGCCCCCCACCCCGGCCCCACACTGGATGGCCTGGAAGTGAGTGGCAACCCTAGGGCATCAAGGGGCCTGGAAACCTCTGCAAACAAAGCAGATCCACTTCAAGTCACCTCTTCAGCCAGAACATTTTATTCTAGTGAAATCTCTCTCCTGCCCCAATTCACTCACTGCAAAAACCAACATAATTTATCTTCTGGAAGGAAGGGTGCAGACTTCAGCCTGTTTTTTTTTTTTTTTTTCTTTTTGGCTAATGTAACAGCTCAGCCTGTCACTTGAAGGAAAAGGGGGAAAAAAAAGCTTAGAGAAGGGTGCCAAATTGCAAGTTTGGAAATAAAAATCAACATGGGCATCATCTCAAAGGTTGAGGAGATCGCCTTTGTGCTCTTGAGAGAGAGGAAAGAAGGTTTCCATATCAGTGTTTTGCTTGTCCTATTTTTTTTTTAATCAGACTTTAAGAAATGTTATGAGTCTTAGGATCAGGGGATCTTGGAATTCCTTGCACTCCCTTAGAGGGAAGGAGGGAATTAATATTTGCTGAGGACCTGTGTACTCGCAGGGTACAGCCCCCCACTCCCTGCCATTGTCAACCCCACTGATAACCCAAAGAGGTAGAGGAAGGTCAGCCTTGAGTCACAGGTCAGGAACACTTGTCCCAAGTTCATACAGCCTCTAAATAACAGAGCGAGTACTGAACTGCGTTGTCCTGATTCTGAAATCTATGCGATTTGAACTGATGCCCTCCAAGAATCATGGGAATGGAACCCAAGATTTGGAAGGGCCTTGAAGGCCTCTACTTAATTCTACCGCAAAGAATCTGCTACAGGGTCCCCAACAGATTCATTCAGCCTCCCCTTTGACTCCTTGTCCTGTGGAGCTCACCCATTCCATTGACAAAGGACATTAATTGTTAGTGGGCTTTAACTGACTTAAGAATTGTCTTTCTCCTCTGCTTTCCTCAGTGACTTCCTTATTGCCCATGGACATCTCAACCCAGACCCTTGCAGTCGGGTTACCATCCCTGGCTTCCACAGCAAGGAGACCCCAGGAGATTGAGCATTAAGAAATCTTGTTTTTATGGAGACAGACCAAAACAGGATTGTTTTCCTTTCAAACCCATAAACCCTACAGGATTTATTCCATTCTTTTCCTGCTGCCAGGATTTAAAAAAAATATTTCCCTGGCCAAGGAAGCTGTTTGTTACAGAGCAGATGAGAGGAGTTCAGGGTGATTTCTTTAGTCTGTGCGGGGGCTAAAGGCCTGTATTAAATTAGGCTAAAGGTGCTCACTTGCTGGAACCAGCTATCAGCTCGACCAAGACACCCCAGACCTCTCATTAAGGCTCTGTGCACATGGTAACACCCTACCCTTCTTGCATGTGGTGTGGTTGTCTACAGAGGCTGAAGACATGCCCAGGCAGAAGCCAGATAGCTGGGTTTTCCCTGCCACCTCTCCAGTGAGTGATGGTCCCCTTTCTGGGCCTGCTGGGTGCTGCTGGGGTCATATCTGGTCGAGAGAGAATAAAGGGAGAAAAACCCTGGGTTTCATTCTTTGTGCTGATTGATTCTGCTGTCTTGGTCCAGACCTTCCTCTCTCTGAGCCTTAGTTTCATTTTCTCTAAGAAGGGGATGACACTACTGACTTTCACAGATCATAGAGTTCCTGAACAAGAGAAACTCACACATACTGAATCTCCATCCTCCATTGGATACATGGAGTATGCAGGCTCGGGTTAAGCACAGGAGCCTCACGCCTTCTACCAGAGGGCACAGAATTTCAGCATTTGCTGCCCAGGACCTGTGGCCTCCTCTTCGCAGGATCTTGAAAATTGTCCATGATTTCATGGTCACACAACCCTGGTCCCTGATAGTGTCTCATAACTCTGGATCTTTGGTCCAAGCCATGCCACCTCTGGGAGGCATTTCAGTGTTGGTTGCAAGACTTAATTACAAGTCCAGTCATGGGGGTGGGGGTCCATGGGACCTGGATTCTCAGAATGATCATGTACCCAGTATGTTCCTTTGGCAAGTTTCCTAACTGAACAGGTTTTTTGCTTTCTTTAAAGATTCCTCTCTTTTTATAATTGAAGTTTGCTATGAGCCTGACATGAGATGAAAAAATGAGGAGGCTGCTTGTAAAGAAGCTTGGGACCATGAGGCAGTGCAAGGGGATGGTAAGGGATGACCCACGGCTGGACTTTCCTGGGTCTGAATCCTGTCCATGTGGTCCATGTGGCTTCTGAACTTGTGACCTGTGACAAATTACCTAACTTTACTGCTGGAGGAAGAGGGTGAAAGTACTCACCTCACAGGGTTGTTGTAAGGATTAAACTGTACGTCTATTACTCACTGAGAACAGAGCTTGACATAGAGTTAGAATTCAATAAAAACTACTACTGCTGTGCCTTATATTCATATTTTTATTACCAGTAATGTGGGCTGTCAACTGTGTAGAGGGAAAACTTCAAGGGCTGGCAGAGAGGGATGAATCAGCAAGACTTCCTGGAGGAGGAAATCTTTAACTGGTCCTTAGAGCCTGGTCAGAGGCGGGGAATTTCTAGGCAAAGGGAAGAATGCAGGCAAGTGCTAGAAACCAACGGTACTGGAGAGAGTAAGGTACATTAGAAAGACATCTACCTCTGAAATGCTTAGTTGCTGAATGTATTTTCTTTTCTCTCCCCTGAATCCCACATGTGTGTGTGGTGGGTGCTTTTTTGCTTGGCTCAGTCAGAACCAGGCCCTCACTGACCCCATTTTGGGGGTAAGGGGGAGAAAGAAGAGAGCAGGGTCTTCTCGTTTAGTCAGGCCCAGGTTTAAATCCTGTCTCTGCTCTGCACAGAGATCCTTAAGGCTAAATTATGTAACCCCTTGAGTTTCAGTTTTCTCACTTGTGGGGATATTGAGAAATGATTGAAAGGAGGGGATTCCTTTTTCTCCCTCTCCATCCCCCTGCGCCTCTCCCTCCTGTCCCCACCCCTCCTTCTCACCTCTCTCCACTCACTCTTTGGGAGAAGGAAGCTCTTGCTGGTAGATACCATTGAAAGAAAGTGAAGGAGAATGCCGCAGAAGTGAAGCAGTCCCCAGTAGCTCCTTAATTAATGTGCTTGTGATAGTTTTGTTTTGCTGTGTTATTTTGTTATACCTTTCCAGGGTTTTAGTCAAGTGGCAATGTAAACAGCTTCGTACCATTGCCATCTGCCCACTCATTAAATAAATATATTTGTGTGTGTGTGCGTAGGCTTCTCTGGTGGCTCAGCAGTAAAGAATCTGCCTGTTAATGTAGTAGATGCAGGTTCGATCCCTGGGTCAGGAAGATCCCCTGGAGAAGGAAATGACAGCCCACTCCAGTATTCTTGCCCGGAGAATTCCATGGACAGAGGGCCTTGGTGGGCCATAGTCCATGAGGTCACAAAGATTTGGACAGGACTAAGAAACTAAACAACAGTATAGACTCAGGTATAGATATAGACACAGATATAGAAGTAAACTGCTTCCACTTAATCATTTAACTTTGTAAACCCTGATCTGGCTTGTCCCTTTCTTCTGAGAGACGAGGAAGCTGAGGTCAAGAGGGCAGAAGTGATTTGCTCAAGGTCACACAGTTGCTGGGCTAGACCTCCTGGGTCTCGAAACTGAGCTCTCTTTTTGGCACAGAAAATGGTGTCTAAAGCAGAAGGACAGGAAGAAATTCTTTACAGGAAAAAGGGAGTTTGTCTCGTGGGTGAGGTCGAGTTTTCATACATTGTTTTGATTGTTTAGTCCGCAATGAGCGCTCCTCCCAGGATCCTGCAGATTGGATGCTTCTCACCACCCTTTTAGCCTTGGTGAAAAAGAGAAAAACAAAAAACCAAAAAATGATCCCAGCCCTGAATTTCCCTGAGAACCTTCGGCTTCAACTCCCCAGCCTCTGTGCAGGGCCCCTCCTGTGGGCAGGTTTTTAAGCATGATGAATTGCTGTGGTCAGCGCGGCAGCACACCCTGCCTGGGGGAGCTTGTGCTCGGCTCTGTGGCCAGGCTGCATCTCTCCAGCAGGACAGCCTGCTGCATGCGTCCCCGCTAGGCACTGTCACCGCTGCTGCGTTCCCTCCATCCCAGCAGAGGCATCGCAAATCACCGGAAGGGACGTGTCCACCCCCTGACCTGGCAGAGCGGAGAGAGGAGGTGGGTGTTGCAGAGTCGGGAGAAATTGCTTCTGGTCACCTGGGGCTTGAACCACCCCCACTGGACTGGTTAGGTTTTGCAGTATTTCTTGTAGGAATGGACTCGACTGGAGGTTGTGCTATAGAAGTGCCCGGGGCCCTGGTGACTCTGTCCTATAGACACAGCCAACCCTTTGTTGTTCATTTAGGTTTTTCAGGAAGCATTTGTTGAATCCCTAAAGCTCTGCTGCATGCAATGGGGGATACAGAATTGAAAGACCAGTCTGACCTTCCGTACTTGTGTGCTGGTTGAGGAGCATGTTCACAAGTCAATAATGTTATAAGTCTGTGGGATAGACATGAATGTTTATTGACTGCCTGCTGTATGCCAGGTGTTGGTGTCTTATGGTTTTAGTTCACTGGCCAGTGAGCTCAAGGGGTCTGGAAGAAGGAAAAATGTCAGTGGAATGTGAAATTTCATCATCCCAACTGATACTCATTCATCACCTGCATGGAGTCAAACATATGATGTGAAAACCTTGTTATCACCCTGTGAGTGAGGGACAATTGTCATCCCACTTCACTCATGGACCTAGAAAGAACCATACTCCCTCCTGGGTCACCAGCTGCTAAGTGATGGGGCTAAGGTCAAGCCCCATGTCTCTTTGATTCCAAGGTCTCAATCCCCAAAGTCATGACTCTTCTGGTGGGAAATGATTTTGAGGGGCAGGCAAATCACAGAGGAAATAGTCTCAGGGGTTGAGCCTCTGCAGAAGTTGCCACTTTCCTAAATGTGTCAGGCTTCCTTCCTCTTCCAGAGAAGAAAGAAAACTGGTAGTACTAATAAAACCCTCTATTTGCCCCTTGGGCCTTCAGGCTGCCCCATTGTTCAGAGCAAGAACATTGACTTCTCCATCATTAAACTTGTTTTTGTGAGGAACAGGGAAGAATTGATTCCATCTTCCCAAGCATGTTTTCTCCTTTTGCCCTGTGATGGCCCAGCTTCCCCCCACCACAACCCCATATCCTGCATGACTTCAGGTGAATTACCTGACTTTATTGAGACTCCATTTCTTTATAAATTGGGGTGATGGTAGCTACCTTTAAAGGTGTTTTGAGATTTAATAAGATAATACTAAGTTCCTAGAGTAACAGCTCAACCTAGCTAACTATTTTTTTTAAGATTTATTTATTTTGACCATGCTGGATCTTAGTTGCTGTGTGTGGGCTTTCTCTAGTTGTGCAGGGGCTGCTCTCTGGTTGTGGTGTATGGGGCTTCTCACTGTAGCAGCCTCTCTTGTTGCAGAGCAATAAAGGACTCTAGGGCTCGTGGACTTCAGTAGTTGTGGTGCGCAGGCTTAGTTGCTCCGGGGCTTGTGGGATCTTCCTGGACCATGGATCAAACCTGTGTCCCCTGCATTGGCAGACAGGTTCTTATCCACTATATCATGAAGGAAACCCGTAGTTAACTTTTCTTAGTTATTATTCTGTACTTTATATTATGCCTTAATTTTGGAATTTGGTCACTATACTAGATGCTAATTTCACCCCTTCTCTGCCCCTGCCCCCACTCCAAGTTACTTTTCACTTTACAGAATCTAAATGTCAGGCCTGAAATAAGGTTTGAAGCAAAAATGAGTGAGTGTCTAAAGAGTTGTTTTCATTATTTATATGGGGCAATAGTGAGCAGCCCCTCATGCTTTAGTAAACTATATTTTTATTTGCTTGTTTATTTTTTCATTCTTATCCACCCACTTACCTTTTCCTACTAGGACTCATTTCCTACTAGAGATGAGTAACTGTGCCTAGAATTAATATATATATATTTTTAATTGGAGATGTTTAAAACTACATGTAGTAAGGAATGATAGACAAACTTAACACCCAGTTTTAGCAGTTATTGACATTTTGCTAATCTTGTTCGACTATCCCTCTACTTTTTTGAAAAGCTGGAGCATTTTAAAGTAAATGCCAAAAATAAATAAATAAAGTAAATGCCAGAATCATGTCATTTTAGCTATAAATTCTTCCAACTAGCTTAACTGATAATGACTTAAAATGTTATGGTTAGTAATAATTATAATAACCCCTTAATATCACCTATAACCAGTCACATTTAAATTTCCCAGATTGTTTCATAGCTGCCCTTGAATAGTTGATTGTTGATATCACCTTGGCCTATTTGAGAAACTGGGTTCTTTTGTTGATGATCACGTATAAAAAACTTAGTTGATTGCTTCTTCCAAGTGTTATTTAAGTTGTTCTTTTAGCCCTAGTATTTCCTATAAAGTGGTATTAGGTCTAGAATGTGATTATATTCAGACTCAATATTTTAGGCTAGATGACCTTATAGGCAGGTATGGTGAATGGGTTCTTTCTTTTCTACCACATCCCAGGCATGTAATGTCAAGTTGTCCTAAGCTCCATGATGTCAGCTTGGTTCCCACCATGACAACTTTTCACCTAGTAGGTTTCATATACTGATGATCTTGTCTAGATCATCTTCTCATTAGTAGTTAAAAGATGGCAACTTTCTAATTCTTTCATCCTTTCAGACCCTGTATTTTAATACATTTTCTACCCTATTTTCTTTTTTTTTATAGTATCCAGCAGCTTTCAAATGTGGACCTGTATGGGGGTTCTCAGTAGTTTGGAGTTGGGCTGGCTACATAAAAATCAGTGGGGATCTTTATGAAAACACAGATCTTAGGGTCCATCTAGTCCAAGCTATGGTTTTTCTAGTAGTCATGTATGGATGTGAGAGTTGGACTATAAAGAAAGCTGAGCACCAAAGAACTGATGCTTTTTAACTGTGGTGTTAGAGAAGACTCTTGAGAGTCCCTTGGACTGCAAGGAGATCCAACCAGTCTATCCTAAAGGAAATCAGTCCTGAATATTCATTGGAAGAATTGATGTTGAAGCTGAAACTCCAATACTTTGGCCACCTGATAAAAAGAACTGATTCACTGGAAAAGACCCCAATGCTGGGAAAGATTGAAGGGAGGAGGAGAAGGGGATGACAGAGAATGAAATAGTTGGATGGCATCACTGACTCAATGGACATGAGTTTGAGTAAGCTCCGGGAGTTGGTGATGGACAGGGAAGCCTGGCGTGCTGCAATCTGTGGGGTCACAAAGAGTCAGTCACGGCTGAGTGACTGAACTGAACTGAGGGTTCCACTCTGGGGTTTCTGAGTTAATAGATCTGGAGAAGGAAGAAGTGTTCTTAGTTTTTATTAGAAACCAAGTTGCTGAAACATAGCCAGTTGAGGAGAGGGCAGCTCTTAAATCCATCACTGCTTAACATTGCGAAGGACCATGTTTGCCACCATGTATGCACGTCCTTGTTTGATGGGACACCAGACTGGGGACAGACAGCAAGGGTGACAGAGGCTGAAATGAGCTTGGAATATTCCAGGTTTACTGTGGCTCCCTCATGCTGCCCTTCACTTGGAATTTATGGCTGTGCTTTCCTTTGCTGATCCTGGTCTCCCTCATTGCATGAGCCTCAGAAACTTCCAATTGCATTAATATACTATTCCTTTCTGCCTCTCCCCTGTCTAGATCTAATTACTCTGAGCTGTTGGGACTTGAACATGATGACAGAGGATTTTCTAGGATTATTCTCAACACGTGACATTCAATTACCACTCCCCAGGAGGCGGGGGTTAGCCAGGCAGGGAACTGGTAGGGATAGATAGGATTTCCAGAGAAGATTGGCAGGAGCCTCCATTTCTGGATGGACTCTAGAGTTGTGCTATCTGAACTTAGTGCATGCTTGTTAAAAACCCCATCCTGGAACCCCACACCTGACCATACATTTAAGTAGTCAGCCTTTAGGGTTTTTAATAAACTCTGAGATGATTTTGGGGACTTCCTAGGTGGCACAGTAGTAAAGAATCCACCTGCAAAGAATGCAGGAGACATGGGTTTGATCCCTGGGTTGGAAGAATCGCCTGAAGTAGGAAATGACAACCCACTCCAGTATTCTTGCCTGGAAAATTCCACAGAAGGAGGAGCCTGGTGGGCAAAAGTCCATGGGTTTCAAAGAGTTGGACATGACTGAGCGACTGGGTGTGTGTACACATGTATGTACACACACATAGGTGATTTTGGTGTATGAGGGTCATGGACCTTGGAAAGTCCCTGTCATGGGCTCTCAAAAGCCTTGGGTGATGGGAGACTCAAAGGGATCTGGAGAAGCAGACAGTAGTGTGGAGTGCATACTGACCTGGATATCGGGAGACCAAGTTCTAACCCAGTTCTGTCAGTGACCCCTGAGGGATCCTGGGCAAGCTCTTCTCCTCCCTTGCCCTTGTGTAGAATAAGAGCATCGATTGGATCTGCAATCTAATTGTTTTTAAAGGACAAGAGTGTTTTTGCACCCTCAGTTTTTAAATAGATTAAATGGGGGTTTTTCAAGTAGAAACAGGGATGTGGGGTTAGCACATTCAACCTAACTACCAGCTTCTCTCATCAGATTTTGAAACTCCTGCCCGTTTACATCCATACGCAGTCCTAGGCCTTTGTAGAGGTGGTTTGAAAACCTCTGATGGCTAAAGTTTCTTTGCATTCTAACATTCAGTGATTCTGGGTTTGATTCTTCTATGTTAATATACGACCATGGACTTAAATCCCATGCAGGGCTCTTATGAACATAATGAGAATGAGAAGGCTGTAAGGCAGTTTATCCCCCAAGTTGAAATCTAAACTTAATGCATGTCTACAGCTGCTGATGGAGAGTAGCAAGGCAGAGTTTTCTGAGTTCCTACTCTGAAAAATGTTTGGGTACTAGGCATCATGGGGTCAGGAAGACATAGCTCCTTTTTCCAAGGAAGTTCACCTTTTATTTGGGGGGCTTTTAAAAATTGAAACACATTAGACATATAAAATTGTGAAAATGTAAGGTGTACAAGACTTTGACTTGGGACATTTATATGTTGTAATATGATTGCCATTGCAGTGGTAGTTTGTACCTTTATCTCAGCACTTAATGATCATTTGCTTTTAGTGGTTGGAATAATAAGGATCTAGTCTTTTAGCAAGTTTGATTATAATATAGTATTGCTGGATATGTTTACTATACTGTGCATTAAATCTCTAGAACTTTTTTATGACTATTTGCAAGTTTATACCCTTAAACAGCATCTCCCCAACTCCCCCACCCTCCAGCCAATGGTATTCACCATTTCACTCTCTGTTTTTATGAGTTTGGCTTTTAAAAATTTCACATGTATATGATATCATACAGTATTTGTCTTTCTGTCTGACTTACCTCAATGAACATAACGTCTGCAAGGCTCATCCATGTTGTTGCAAATGACAGACGTCTGTCTTTCTTCTGACTGAATAATATCCCAGTGTGTGTGGGTGTGTGTATATATACATATAAATATGTGTGTGGTTCCAGCAGAGCCCTGGCCCAGTCTGAGCCTCTAAGACTTAATATCTGAATGTTGTCAGAGAGAGAGAACCTTGCCCTTCCTCTGAAACTTCAAGCTAGAAATATCATAATAAGCCGCATATTGACATGCGCACACCCCACATCTTCATTACTCATGCATCCTTTGAGAGACACACAGCTTGTTTCCATGTCTTGGCTGTTGTAATAAAGCTGCAGTAGATGTGGGAAAGCTTAAGATCTCTTAATATTCTGTTGTCATTTCCTTTGGGTATGTATCCAGAAGTGGAATTGCTAGATCACATGGTAGATTTATTTTTAATATTTTGAGGCACCTCCATATTGCTTTCCATAGTGCTGCACCAACTTATATTCCCTGTAACAACTCACGAGAATTCACTTTTTTCCACATCCTTGCCCAAACTTATCTTTTATCTTCTTGATGATAGCCACTGTAACAGATCTGAGGTGCTATCTCATTGTGGTTTTAATTTGTATTTCTCTGATGATTAGTGATGTTGAAAAACTTTTCATGTACTTGTTGGACATTTGGATGTCTTCTTTGGAGATACGTTTATTTAGTTCTCTATTTTTAAATTGAATTGACATATGAAAAATGAACTGATTAAAAATATGTGGGAATATGGAGTAGAAAATTGGTGCTCTGAAGTGAGAGAAATGAGCTTTGAGGAACACACTGATAGCTTCAAGAATGAGTGAGGTTGTTCATCATTGTTCACAAAAAGTAATACACACATGCATGAAGTTGTTGTTTAGAAAACACATGTATTAGGTCTGTTGTAGAAATCCAATTCAATGAGTTTAAAGGGGAGATCTGTTGGATCACATGAAAATTTCAGAATCACTTCAGCTTCAGGTGTGACTGGATCCGGAATCTCAATCATCTGGGCTTTTTCTCCATTTTTTTTTTTGGCTCTGTTTTCCACACTGTCTTGCCTTCATTCTAAGGCACGATTTCCTCTATGTAATGGAAGCAGCATAATAAATTTCCCAACAATTCTCAGCTTATTATGATATTTTAAGCTCAAAATTCCAGCAAAAGAGCAAGGCTCTCTCTCTGACAACATTCAGATAGTAAGTCTTAGAGGCTCAGACTGGGCCAGGGCACTCCTGGAACCATCCACTCTGTGCAGAGGGATAGACAACTTTGGTAGCCTGAGTAATGTGCCAGTCTCTGGGGTGAGTGGCAGTGATGGAGGCAGGAATGGGAATACTATGATTGTTCTGCCACAATAGGGTGGGCAGGACAGATGTTCCCCAAAGGAGAAGTCAAATATGACTGCAAAATCAACAACTGTTTGCCAAAAGTATAGACATAAGAAAAAACAAAATCACTAGTACTCTAATGCTGTTTATGCACACATATGTACAGAAAGACGTTTACTCTACTTTAAGTAAAAAATAAAAGACCATGATAGAAAACAGTTCATACAATAACATTTTATTTTAATTTTAAGTGTATATTCTATCTGTACATGAACAAATATATATGTTTTGAAAGCATAAAAATAAAATGTTCTATTTTCTCGGAAGAGGATTTTCCATTTGACAGTCATGAACATTTTCCCCTGCCATTTAGTATCACCCTGTACTATCCTTCTCGGAACTGTATTTTGTTATGTGGTTGTAGAATGATTCAGCTGACACCTGGGTTCCTTTGGGGTTGGGGAAGTACTGACTGAGGTGGCAGTGGGCTCTGCCATCCCAGTTATTCCTCCTAACTTGTGTTTCAGGGAAGAGGGTATCTAACTCTCATTTCCTTTTTGGCCCTTTCTAGTCAGAGCCAGTCACTCAGGTCCCCAGCCAGCTTAAGGAGTTGAGGGAGACCTTTAAGCAGGAGTGTATCGACTGCTTCTGAAATAGGAACGCCAAGGCCCTGGCATTTATATATAGCCTTTGTCTCAGCAGCCTTGTACAGAGCTGGCATTTTGGGGGTCAAGGCAGAAAAGATCAGGGACAAATGAAAGTTGCAGAAATTGGTTGGTGGAAAGTAGTTTCTTTCAAAGCTGAGGTTGGGGTTTGGGCTTGATGATGACCTAGGGAGACTCCAGAGATGTTGTGTGCACACCAAGGGTGCAGCTGTCTCATCTACCTTGTCCGAACTGCAGACGAGAGTGCCACAGGTGGAACGGGGGAGGGGAGGGAAGCTGCGGTAACCACTGTGGCCTTTGGCTCTGAGGAGCCCTGACTGAACTTGCTGGTGGCCTCAGGGATCGTGGGAGACCTGTCAGGTCAGCGGAGGACACGAATTTGCTGAGAGCCTCACCTGGTGGCCACGCAAAAGGCTGTCCACTTCATTTCTGGGTGAAGGTTGGCTCTTTTGCTGGTTCATCCATCTCACACACAAGGTGAGGAGCCTGGGGAGGAAAGAAGGCAAGGGGCCAATTCTCCATTTTAGAGCAGGGGCCTTTCAAACTGAAAAGAAAGAAACAGAAAAAAAAAAAAAAACAACAAAAACCCAAAAACAGGTGGCTGAGGGTCCCTTTCTTCAAAAAGAATTGCACTGAGGTGGGAAGGCCAAGGCTATCTATAAATGCCAAGACATTGGGGTTCTAGTTCAGAAGCAGTCTCGTCAGTACACTCCAGCTTAAAGGTCTTCCTCAACTCAAGCTTGCTGAGGACCCCAACGACTGCGTACATGCCCCTAGGTATAGGCCCTGAGGGTTTGACTCTGGCTCGCCTCCTTGCTGGCTGTATGGCTTTGAGTAAGTTACTCAACCAACTGCCAGTTTCCTCACGTCTAAAATGGGAATAAAATAATAGCTGCCTTACAGGCTCATTGGGAGTATTAAATGAGATCATGATGCACAGGAAAATGCTTAGCATCGTGCCTGATAGAGAGTAAATGCTCAGTAAATGTTAGCTGCTGCTATTAACAGGTATGAAGACGGGCTTTGGTAGAAACCAAGGTAAGAGATGCTACTTTCTAGGGCACTGTCTATTTTATGTCAGGCATGAATAGTTACACAGAGGCACAGACTGAGCATTCTATTGTGTAGTAGTCGATGCCCTCAACTAGAACCTGTGAGTCCTGAACTCTAGTCTGGATTCTGCCCTAAACTCACTTTGATTTTCTTCACTCCTCTGGGCTTCAGTTTCCTTATTCGTAAAATGGGCTCCTAAATGGATGGTCTTTGGACTGTTCCTTGGTGCACTCAGGTTTCAAAGAGGTGCTGGTGATTGTTCTGTGCCCCTCAATGCTGTGATAACCAGAGCAGAAGTAGGGATTTGATCAGTTTTGTGTTTTGGAGTTCCACACAAGAGTCCTTTTGAGAGTAGGGTCCACCAGTAACCCTCTCTCCTAGTTGCTTTCTAAGGGTTCTTGCAACTCCAGCACTTTACAGCATGGGATTAGAAATCCAGGGGGGCAGTTATGTGTTCTTGTCATAGTATTATTATGATGATAGCTCAATCAGTGACCTCATTTTAAAGATGAGTAAGGTGAGGGGAAGGGGGGAAGGATAAATTGGGAGTTTGGGATTAACATGCACAAACTACTCTATATAAAACAGTGAGCCAACAAGGACCTACTGTATACCACAGGGAACTGTACTCAAAACTTTATAATAACCTATAAGGGAAAATAATCTGAAAAACAATATATATAGGAGAATAAATATATATACATATATATGTAAATGACAGTTTGCTGTACACCTGAAACTAACAACATTGTAAATCAACTAGACTTCAATAAAAAAAGGGAAATGACCAAGAAAAAAAAAGACGAGCAAATTGAGATTCAAAGAGCCCAAGCAACAAGGTCCAAAGACCAGCAGCTGATGCCAGGGTTTTGTGTCCTGGGTTTCCCCTGCCCTCTGGGGCTCCACTGCTTTCATTTCATTGCTCTGCCTTCTGAAACCCCTGGACACTGCATTTGATAAAATGGGACTGCCACGGCCTGGGTGAATTCAGTGTTCCTGATAAGCTACTCATCTTAAAATATCACCATCTCTCTGTACTCATGTCTCAGACACATTTGTCATGAAAGAAGGCAGACAGACATCCAGCCTTCATTTGACCTTTAAATTACCTCCTTCTTATCAGCTGTGGCTGATCAGCTGCTCTTGTGGAGAACAGGTGGGTCGACATGAGATTGATTGGTTTTCTCTGCAGGGGATGTGACTTGGCCCACTCCAACCTTCTGACTTGCAGAGGTCCTCTGAGCTCTGGGAGCCTCAGCCAGAAACAAGAGCATGGATTAATAAGGCAGGACCAGGGATCTTCTGTGCCTGGATCCAGGATCAGGAGAGGAGATACTAGCTGCTAAAGATTTAGAAGGATGGCCAGTGTTTGGGACCTTGTACAAGTCCCTTGGTTTCTCCCTCCTTAGGTTTCTCGAATGTTTTTGATAATCAATGAATGGTACTCACCATTCAGCTCTGAAAGGGTCAGGTCACTGGCCATTGCACTTGCTAATGTTCAACACCCCCTGAAAGGAGTTCAGGGAGGAGGTCAGGAATGAGGTGCTCTGTGCTCTGGGAAAACTGGCAGAACAGACCTTCAGATAGATACATTCTAACAAAAGATGTTTTTTTCCTCTTCTTTAAAAAATTTATTTATTTTAACTGGAGGCTAATTATTTTATACTATTGTAGTGGTTTTTGTCACAAATTGGCACAAATAAGCTGCAGGTATACATGTGTCCCCCATCCTGAACCCCCTTCCACGCCCCTCCCCCATCCCATCCCTCAGGGTCATCCCAGTGCACCAGCCCTGAGCACCCTGTCTCATGCATCAAACCTGGACTGGTGATCTGTTTCACTTTTGGTAATATACATGTTTCAATGCTGTTCTCTCAGATCATCCCATTCTCACCTTCTCTCACAGAGCCCAAAAGTCAGTTCTTTATATCTGTGTCTCTTTTGCTTTCTCACATGTAGGGTCATCATTACCATCTTTCTAAATTCCATATATATGTGTTAATATATTGTATTGGTGTTTTTCTTTCTGACTTACTTCACTCTGTATAATAGGCTCCAGTTTAATCCACCTCATTAGAACTGATTCAAATGCGTTCTTTTTAATAGCTGAGTAATATTCCATTGTGTATATGTACCACCACTTTCTTATCCATTTGTCTGCTTATGGACATCTAGGTAGCGTCCATGTCCTAGCTATTGTAAGCAGTGCTGTGATGAACATTGGGGTACATGTGTCTCTTTCAATTCTGGTTTCCTTGGTGTATATGCCCAGCAGTGGGATTGCTGGGTTGTGTGGCAGTTCTATTTCCAGTTTTTTAAGGAATCTCCACACTGTTCTCTATAGTGGCTGTACTAGTTTGCATTCCCACCAACATTGTAAGAGGGTTCCCTTCTCTCTGCACTCTCTCCGCATTTATTGTTTGTTGACTTTTTAATAGCAGCTGATCTGACCAGTGTGAGATGGTACCTCATTGTGGTTTTGATTTGCATTTCTCTGATAATGAGTGATGTTGAGCATCTTTTCATGTGTTTGTTAGCCAACTGTATATCTTCTTTGGAGAAATGTCTATTTAGTTCTTTGGCCCATTTTTTGATTGGGTCGTTTATTTTTCTGGTATTGAGCTGCATGAGCTTCTTGTATATTTTTTTCAGATTAATTCTTTGTCAGTTGCTTTGTTTGCTATTATTTTCTCCCATTCTGAAGGCTGTCTTTTCACCTTGCTTATAGTTTCCTTAGTTGTGCAAAAGCTTTTAAGTTTAATTAGGTCCTGTTTGTTTATTTTTGCTTTTATTTCCATTGATCTGGGAGGTGGGTCATAGAGGATCATGCTGTGGTTTATGTCAGAGAGTATTTTTCCTATGTTTTCCTCTAGGGGTTTTATTGTTTCTGGTCTTACATTTAGATGTTTAATCCATTTTAAGTTTATTTTTGTGTATGGTGTTAGACAGTATTCTGCTGCTGCTGCTAAATCACTTCAGTCATGTCCGACTCTGTGTGACTCCATTGTTCTAGCTTCATTCTTTTCCAAGTGGTTGACCAGTTTTCTCAGCACCACTTATTAAAGAGTGGTGTTTTTCTCCATTGTATATTCTTGCCTCCTTTGTCAAAGATAAGGTGTCCATAGGTGTGTGAATTTATCTCTAGGCTTTCTATTTTGTTCCATTGATCTATATTTCTGTCTTTGTGCCAGTACCATACTGACTTGATGACTGTAGCTTTGTAATATAGTCTGAAGTCAGGCAGGTTGATTTCTCCAGTTCCATTCTTCTTTCTCAAGATCGCTTTGGTTATTCGAGGTTTTTTGTATTTCCATATAAATTATGAAATTATTTGATCTAGTTCTGTTAAAAAATACCATTGGTAGCTTGATGAGGATTGTATTGAATCTATAGATTGTTTTGGGTAGCATACTCATTTTCACTATACTGATTCTTCCAATCCATGAACATGATATATTTTTCCATCTATTTGTGTCATTTTGATTTCTTTCATCAGTGTTTTATAGTTTTCTATGTATAGGTTTTTTGTTTCTTTAGGTAGATTTGTTCCTAAGTATTTTATTCTTTTCATTGCAATGGTGAATGGAATTGTTTCCTTAATTTCTCTGTTTCCTCATTGTTCGTGTATAGGAATACAAGGGATTTCTGCATGTTAATTTTATATCCTGCAACTTTACTATATTCATTGATAAGCTCTAGTAATTTTCTGGTGGTGTCTTTAGGGTTTTCTATGTAGAGGATTATGTCATTTGCAAACAGTGAGAGTTTTACTTCTTTTCCAATCTGGATTCCTTTTATTTCTTTTTATTCTCTGATTGCTGTGGCAATAAGTGATGGTGATTATTTTGTTGGTTAACAGGATGTCTATTCCTATTGGACCAACTGATAACAATTAGCTACATTCAAAGAAAGAGTTTTGAATGGGACAGAACACATAAGTTTCCTTGGTGTTTTTTTTTTCTGATGGATTCTGCCTGGTTGCTTTCAGCTATGAACCAACTAATTGTTAACAGTAGAGCTGAATTACACACTGGCTAGAGAAGCCACTTGGAAAAATACTTAAAGAGGCCTTGGTTTTCTGACAGCAAGCACATCAGAAGTCATTGTGTGACCTGGCTACCAAGATAGATACTGGGCTTTTAGAGTATATTAACAGAAGTAGCAAGCCTACAGTGAAGGAGGAGATGTCTTTGGATACACTTAGAGATCTGGGTTCAGTTCTCTGGGAGTCTCACTGTTAAACCTGAGCATGTCCTGAAGAAGGTAATAGAGATAGGAAGGGTCTGGAGGACTTTCCAAGTGAGGGGCAAGGGCAGAGATGAGAGATTGTTTTTATCCTGGAGAAGACAAATGTCAGGGTGATCAGTTTAATCCCTGAAGGGCTGCCTTGGGGAAGAGGGAGATGCTTGGATCTGTGGGACACCAGAGTCATGGGGTTGGGAGTGGGGAAGGAGACGGAATCAGTGCTCTTTTGCACAAAGTTTCAAGAAGGCATATTCAGTTCAGCTTAACAAGACACCTTGTAGTGGAGAGATATCTGCTATGCAACTGGGCCACCTTGTGAGGTAGTGTGTACCCTGGCAATAGACGTTCTAGCAGAGGCCAGCCAGAATGATGCAGGATGATGTGCAGGTTGCGAGAAGGAGATCTGATGTCGGATCTGGGTTCAGATCCTGACACTGTTGTTTACTATGTGGGCAAGGAAACAAACCTCTCCAGATGCAGCATCTTTAACAATAAAATGGAGATAGAGCCTATATTCCTGGACTGTGAGGATTAAATGACCTAATATATGGAAAACCCTTAGAAATCGCTGTTCCTATTATTTTGGTTGCTTACAGGGATGTTGTACTTGCTGGGTTTCCTTTCCACTCCCATTTCATGGTATTCTATGAACAAACAGGCTGCTGCTTTTCCTCCTGCATTGTTCTCCTTTGTTCTCCACTTGCAACCAATTGCTGTTTCACTGTGTTATGTTAATAACATAATTCTAGAGAAAGCTGGCCTGACATGATTGTTTTTTAGCGTTTCTTCCTCACTAATTTGTATCTTCTTCCCTGGCTGATGAGCATTTTTTTGCCTAGCAGAAGTTTGTTACTTCTCCTCTCCCCCGCTCATTCCAGCAATGCAATTTAAACCACATTAATCCGGTATTTAGCGAGAAAATGGGGTTTTATAATGGGAAACACTCAGTTTGAGAGGTAATCTTCTTTTTCTCTTCTGAAACAAGATTTTTTTTTTTTTTTAAATCTTAGTTTAATGACGAATCACCACCACTTGTCTTGGAAAATGGTTGCAGACGAGATAATGGATGAGGGTTCTGGAATTTTAGAGCCAGACCTACTCTTCTCCAATCCCTTCATCTTGCATGAGAAACTCAGGCCTCAAGGAGGTTGAGTTATGGGCTCTGGGTCACCAGTCAATGGCAGAGATTCTGGGGCATCAGTCTCTTCTCATTGTACTGAGATGTGTTTCCTTTGTGGTGGTGTCTGCAGGATTGAATCCTATCCCTCTGCTGTATAGCCAGCTCTCAGCAAGTATTTTAACACCACTGAAGTTCAGTCTTTTAAGTTTATAGACTGACCATATGGTAATATAATTTCTTGTAAGTACTAGGGGTTGGATGATCTAAGTGAAGCCATTGTGTCATCACTGGTAACTAGAAGGTATGGAAAGAGTGTTGAATGGAGGAATACTAAATTCAGGTTATTACTGTTGACGGTTACTCTTTACCTGAGTGCTTCCTGGATGCCAGGCCTTTGCTGAGTCTTCCAAATAACCCTGGGAGGCAGGTATTATATGTCACTACTGTTAAGAAAACTCTGCAACTCGTGTTATTACCCTATCCCTGTCTTGTTCCAGTACTCTTGCCTAGAAAATCCCATGGATGGAGGAGCCTGGCAGGCTGCAGTCCATGGGGTCACTGACAGTTGGACACAACTCAGTGACTTCACTTTCACTTTTCATTTTCATGCATTGGAGAAGGAAATGGCAACCCACTCCAGTGTTCTTGCCTGGAGAACCCCAGGGACGGGGGAGCCTGGGTGGCTACCGTCTATGGGGTCGCACAGAGTCGGACACGACTGAAGCGACTTAGCAGCAGCAGCAGCAGCAGCAGCAGCTGTCTTGTTAGTTGCTCTCCCCTACAACCCGTTCCTACTAGACTCAACAGTGATACCCTTACAAAGGAAAGTTCTTGGGGATGTGTTTGAAAACAGCAGGGGCGGATCCTGGAGAGTCACCTCTCACTCCCCAGTCAGGGTGGAGACACCTCACAGTACAAGGTGGGGCTTGGCAGCTTTTCAGAGGGAAGTGGGGTGAGTCAACACTGTGGGTCCAGGAGGAGGACTCTGACTAATCATACCTTACACTATGGGTCTCAGCCGGGGACAGTTTGCCCCACAGGGACATTTGGCAATGGTCCGAGACTCTTGGTTGTCATAGCCTGGCAATGGGGGCTGGTATGAGTGTGCTACTAGCATCCAGTGGGGAGAGACAAGGATGCAGCTAAATACTGGGACGTGCCCAGGACAGCTCCCACTGCTAAGAATGATGGGACTCCAAATGCCAGCCATGCTAAGGGTGAGCTCCCCTGCCTACACCTATCCTGTGATTTGATTTTCACAACACACTGTGATGCTGGACGGAGGCAGCTGGTATTTAATAAGAGTAATGGGCTCTCTTTTGTGCCAGGCATTGATTTAGAGTTGGGAATATAGACTTTAATCCAAGTGCCAACTTGGTCATTTTGTGCGGGCTTCTGGGATTGCTCTGTACAGTTCAGTTCAGTCGCTCATTCGTGTCCGACTCTTTGCGACCCCATGAATCACAGGATGCCAGGCCTCCCTGTCCATCACCAACTCCCGGAGTTCACTCAGACTCACATCCATCGAGTCAGTGATGCCATCCAGCCATCTCATCCTCTGTCGTCCCCTTCTCCTCCTGCCCCCAATCCTTCCCAGCATCAGAGTCTTTTCCAATGAGTCAACTCTTTTGCATGAGGAAGCCAAAGTACTGGAGTTTCAGCTTTAGCATCATTCCTTCCAAAGAAATCCCAGGGCTGATCATCAGAATGGACTGGTTGGATCTCCTCTCTCAAGAGTCTTCTCCAACACCACAGTTCAAAAGCATCGATTCTTCAGCTCTCAGCCTTCGTTACAGTCCAACTCTCACATCCATACATGACCATTGGAAAAACCAAAGCCTTGACTAGATGGACCTTAGTCGGCAAAGTAATGTCTCTGCTTTTGAATATGCTATCTAGGTTGGTCATAACTTTTCTTCCAAGGAGTAAGTGTCTTTTAATTTCATGGCTGCAGTCACCATCTGCAGTGATTTTGGAGCCCCAAAAAATAAAGTCTGACACTGTTTCCACTGTTTCCCCATCTATTTGCCATGAAGTGATGGGACCAGATGCCATGATCTTCATTTTCTGAATGTTGAGCTTTAAGCCAACTTTTTCACTCTCCTCTTTCACTTTCATCAAGAGGCTTTTTAGTTCCTCTTCACTTTCTGCCATAAGGGTGGTGTTATCTGCATATCTGAGGTTATTGATATTTCTCCTGGCAATCTTGATTCCAGCTTGTGCTTCCTCCAGCCCAGTGTTTCTCATGATGTACTCTGCATAGAAGTTAAATAGGCAGGGTGACAATATACAGCCTTGACGTACTCCTTTTCCTATTTGGAACCAGTCTGTTGTTCCATGTCCAGTTCTAACTGTTGCTTCCTGACCTGCATACAGATTTCTCAAGAGGCAGATCAGGTGATCTGGTATTCCCATCTCTTTCAGAATTTTCCACAGTTTATTGTGATCCACACAGTCAAAGGCTTTGGCATAGTCAATAAAACAGAAATAGATGTTTTTCTGGAACTCTCTTGCTTTTTCCATGATCCAGCGGATGTTGGCAATTTGATCTCTGGCTCCTCTGCCTTTTCTAAAACCAGCCTGAACATCTGGAAGTTCATGGTTCATGTATTGCTGAAGCCTGGCTTGGAGAATTTTGAGCATCACTTTACTAGTGTGTGAGATGAGTGCAATTGTGCAGTAGTTTGAGCATTCTTTGGCATTGCCTTTCTTTGGGATTGGAGTGAAGACTGACCTTTTCTAGTCCTGTGGCCACTGCTGAGCTTTTCAAATTTGCTGGCATATTGGGTGCAGCACTTTCACAGCATCATGTTTCAGGATTTGAAATAGCCCAACTGGAATTCCATCACCTCCACTAGCTTTGTTCGTAGTGATGCTTTCTAAGGCCCACTTGACTTCACATTCCAGGATGTCTGTCTCTAGATGAGTGATCACACCATCGTGATTATCTGGGTCATGAAGATCTTTTTTGTACAGTTCTTCTGTGTGTTCTTGCCACCTCTTCTTAATATCTTCTGCTTCTGTTAGGTCCATACCATTTCTGTCCTTTATCAAGCCCATCTTTGCATGAAATGTTCCCTTGGTATCTCTAATTTTCTTGAAGAGATCTCTAGTCTTTCCCATTCTGTTGTTTTCCTCTATTTCTTTGCATTGATTGCTGAAGAAGGCTTTCTTATCTCTTCTTGCTATTCTTTGGAACTCTGCATTCAGATGCTTATATCTTTCCTTTTCTCCTTTGCTTTTCGCCTCTCTTCTTTTCATAGCTATTTGTAAGGCCTCCCCAGACAGCCATTTTGCTTTTTTGCATTTCTTTTCCATGGGGATGGTCTTGATCCCTGTCTCCTGTACAATGTCACGAACCTCATTCCATAGTTCATCAGGCACTCTATCTATCAGATCTAGGCCTTTAAATCTATTTCTCACTTCCTGTATAATTATAAGGGATTTGATTTAGGTCATACCTGAATGGTCTAGTGGTTTTCCCTACTTTCTTCAATTTGAGTCTGAATTTGGTAATAAGGAGTTCATGATCTGAGCCACAGTCAGCTCCTGGTCTTGTTTTTGTTGACTGTACAGAGCTTCTCCATCTTTGGCTGCAAAGAATATTCTGAGGCTCAGCAGGAAGGGAGGCTGCAGTCGGTTGGCTCCCTCTGTGCCACTTGTCCATGGTGCAGCACTAGGCAGTTACCTAACCCTTCTGTGCCTTAGTTTTCATATTTATAAAATGCTAATGATAACAGTATCTACCTCACTGAGTTGTCAGAGGATTAAATGTTTATTCCCAGTATACAACAGTGCCTGGCACCCTGTTATCATCATCACTACCTTCAATATCAGGGACATAACAGTCTTGCCATGTATTTGTCATGCTTCTTCTACTCAAATTATATACACTATCTTATTTAAGTAGGCAATAATAGCTTGTATAATTGGTCCCATTTTTAGGTTGAGAAAATCGTATTTCAAGCTGGTTAGCGAGTTCAGAGAGATGGTTCCAAGTGTTAAAATACAGAGCAGAGCCTTTAGAGAGAGTGTCATCCTAATTCATGAAGTGTTTTGTCAACCAGCTTTATCCCTTGCGCAACTCTGAAATGTCTGTACAGATCCTCAGGGGCTGATCTTTACTGCACATTTGTACTGTTCAGGTTGGCCTGAGCTGTGTTCTTGTCGTTAGGCGATAAAGGGCACTTTGGCGCTTACTGATCTGACCTGCCCGTGGGGCTTCCAGAACAAGAACAAAGTGGAATCACTGAGTCCAGAGGTGATATGGGCAGCCCATGTATGGCATTCTTTCGCTTGTCTCTCTCAGTCTATTTTTTAATATTTAAAATTTTAAATTCTCTTTGTTTTCAAAAACTGAGAATGGAAATTTCTTTTTTTAAAAAAAATTTTATGTTGGAGTATAGCTGATTAACAGTGTTGTGATAGTTTCAGGTGTACAGCAAAGTGAATCAGTTATACATGTACCTGTATCTGTTCTTTTTCCAAAATTCTTTTCCCACTTAGGTTATTATAGAATATTAAGCAGAGTTTCCTGTGCTGTACAGTAGGTCCTTATTGGTTATCCATTTAAAATATTAAGTAGTGTGTACATGTCACTCCTGAAGTAGGAGATAGATGTTTAGACATTTACAACTGGCCTCCTGTTTGCATTTCCTGAGACAAGAGATAGGTGGGCTCCAGTTGGGGAATTTATAATCAACTTCCTGTTTGCCCTCCAAAATGGAAGTAATAACAGAAACGGTAAATAACCAATCTTTGTCTCTTGAAAACACCTTAAGGTAATAGTTATGTCAGTAGTCAAGGTAAAAATCATGGCAAGGACAAAGAGGGGCAAAACCCTGTTGGGCAAATAATTGAGGGGAGTCCACTCTCCCCCTTTTTGGGACAAGGGAGACACTACAAAAGACTGCTTGGGGGCAAAAGTCAGGGGATAATTTCAGACCATAATGAGTCTTGCTCCTCCCAGAAACTCTCACTTGGAGATCCATCTTGACTGAGGGATGTGTGTGCACCTCAGGGGAGGGTCCTGAGACAAATTAAGCAAGGGAGGATAGGATAAGATGATTGGCCTAAGGGGAGGCAAAGACCCAGGAAACTGCCCAAAGGCAAGATTCTCTCTGAATTCACCTGTGCACCTTTCTGCATGTACTTTTCAATAAATTTTTACTTTTTACCTTCTGCCTCTTAACTTGAATTCATTCTTGACTAGGTAGGCAAGGACACAGGACTCTGGCATTGACTGCTGGCCCTTGCGGGGGCCTTTGTGACTCTCACTCCAGGAAACGAAGACCTTGTTTCCAGCTACTGCTCACTGCTACTTGCTGCAAGCTGCCACTTGCTGCTGTGAGCATCTGAAATCAATCCGGAACTCCCTATTTATCCCTCCCCTCTACCTTTCCCCTTTGGTAACCACAAATTTGTTTTCAATGTCTGTGTCTGCTTTTATTTTGTAAATAAGCTCATTTGTACCATTTTGTTGGATTCTGCATATAAGTATCGTATATTTTTGTCTTTGTCTGACTTCATTCAGTATGACAATCTCTAGGTCCATCCATGTTTGCTGCAAATGGCACTATTTCATTCTTTTTAGTGGCTGAGTAATATTCCATCGTACACAGGTACCATATTGTTTTTACCCAGTCATCTGTTGATGGACATTTCGGTTGCTTCCATGTCTTGGCTATTGTAAGCAGCACTGAAGTGAACACTGGAGTCCATGCATACTTTCAAACCATGATTTCCCCCAGACATATATCCAGGAGTGGGATTGTTGGCTTATGTGGTAGCTCTATTTTCAGTTTTTTAAGGAACCTCCTCCATACTGTTCTCCATAGTGGCTACATCAATTTACATTCCCACTAACAATGTAGAGGGGGTCCCTTTTCTCCACACCCTGTCTGGCATTTATTATTTGTAGATTTTTTTGGGTGATGGCCATTCTGTTGTGAGGTGATATCTCATTGTATTGCAATAGCTTTGATTTGTTTTTCTCTAATAATTTGTGATGTTGAGCACCTTTTCATGTGTGCCATCTGTATGTCTTCTTTAGAGAAATGTCTATTTCAGTCTTCCGCCCATTTTGTAAAAGATGTGTTTATTTTACTTTTTGGCTGTAGTGGGTCTTAATTGCTGCAGTCAGGCTTTTCCTAGTTGCAGGGAGTGGGCGCTACTCTTCAGTGCAGTGTGTGAGGTTCTCGTTGCAGTGGCTTTTTTCATTGTGGAGTATGGGCTTTTGGTGAATGGGCTTCAGTAGTTGCAGCACATGGGCTCGGTAGTTGGGCCTGTAGGCTCTCAAGCACTGATTCAGCCATTGGGGTGCACAGGCTTAGTTGGTCTGTGGCATGATCCCTTCCCAGACCAGGGATCAAACTGGGTGTCCCTTGCATTGCAAGGCAGATTCTTAACCTATGGGCCATCAGAAAAGCCCATTCTGCCAATTTTTTGATTGAGTTATCTGTTGTCTCTATCAATCTTTAAAATCTGAACTGTAGTCAATATTTAAAAATCAAAAGGTAGCTAAAAAATGTAAAGTTCCAGTGTCTTTGAAAATGAGAATATCTGGTTATACTCAGCCCACTTTACTGCATGGTAAAAATTCACTGGGGTAGCCTCTCTTTTCCCTTCAGTTGCCAGACTTGCTAGTTTTCCCTACTCCCTACCATGCCTCAGTGTGTTCTCAGCACCAGGGCTAAGTGGTGGCTGCCATCTGTTCAGTCAAACTTGGTCTGCTTTACTTATTTCCATTGCTTATCTGATCCTGCAGGTACTGGAGTTTGTAGCTGTTTGTACAGAGTTGATTATAGTTATATTCCTTACATTCAAAGATATATTGACCTTTGCTGTCTATAAGGATGTCAGGGCAGGAATCATTGTGTCCGTTTTTCAGATTGGAAAACAGAGGCCCAAAGTTAAAGAAGTTGCCCAGGATCACATAGCAACTTTAGTACTGAGGTGAGAGTAGTTTTACAAATGCTCAAGATTTGCATTTGGTTTGTTCAGTTCATTTCAATTCAGTTGTTCAGTTGTGTCTGTCTCTTTGTGACCCCATGAATTTGTAACTGACTATTAATACATGGAGACATTTAGTTTTTTGCCACTATTCTCTTGTACCACAACTATAAAAGGACAATACTGGTTTAGATCTATAGTTTTCAGACTTCATGTATTTCTGAAATTTCCAAAAAATTGAGGTACCCAAGCACAAGGTTGTTGACATTGGTACCAACTTTCATCTCGCTGGTTAAGAATATTAAAAAAAACACAAAACCTCAAACTAAGCACCATTTCCTGCCACTGCTATTTAATAACTGTAAAGAAGGAAGAAAATAGTCTCAGAATAAAGGAGGCCTTTTTAAGGGAAGGTATCTATGCATATAGATAAATATTATTAAACATTTCCTTAGCTTTTTATTTCACCATGGCAGATGCAGACACAGGAGGAGTCGCTGGATTGGGAGATCTTTAAGCTTATGTCTATCTTACTCATTTTGGGTCTTTCTTTTTCCCAATGCTTTAGTGAGAGCCAGTTCACCAAGCTAGCCCCCAAACGTACATCAGAATACCTGATGGTGTCTGGGTAGTTATGTGGGCATATGCCCTTCTGTTCTACTCCCGTTTCCAGAGTCTCTGATCTTCATAATAGAAAGAAATCACCTAGTCCTTATGAAAAGATTATTCAAGAACCGGGAGTGAATTTTGGTCACAAATGGAGCTTTCGCCAAATAGTATGATGCTCAGCACTCTCCGTGGGTGTGACACAAAAACTGGACACACAGAGCCTGCCTGATCTCAGAAAACACTGACTTGAAAAAAGAATCTTGGAGAGCTAGACAAAAACAAGCTTTACAGAAGAGGTTGAGAGATAAATGGTTGAGTTCCAGTTTTGCTACCAGTTTACTGTGCAACCTTGGACAGTCCACCTCCCCATTCTGTGCCTGAGTTTTCTTCTCTATAAAGCAGAGGGATCAGATTGAATGCTTCAAGTTTTCTTTTGGTTTTGATATAGTCAATATATATCAGTTCATAAAATCTAAATATAAATGGGGAAGGCCCTTAAAGGCCATCTAGAAGAAGTACCCTTCTGCCAATTTAACTAAATGTAAATGAAACCTCTCAGCCACAGCTTCAAGGGACCCCAGACATCCCTTCCCTCCCTCAGAACAGTGCTTTGTCCTGGACAGGCAGGGCGGTGGTGTGGTGGAATTACCCAGTGTGCCTTTGGTGGGTAGGAAAAGGCCTTCTTGTTTCATTAAGAGCCCTACTTTCCCATCCCTGGGCTATAAGACTCATGGGGAGGAGTCCTCCTTCTCTGCTGTATTTGTTGACTTTAGTTCATCTTTTCAGCTGGGAGCAGATGATGACTACCGCTGTGGATTTACTTCCGTGCTGAAATTTTTTCTTTGGAATCTCAGGGAAAGAGGGATAGAGGGGTGGGGGAGACTCACAGGTCCTTGGAATATAAGGGTTGGAGGGACACATCAAGAGGATCCAGTTTTAGACCCCCAGCTGAAGCGCGAATTATTTGTTTCCTTCCTATCACTTGCTTATCCAGCCTTTACTTGACTATCTAAGGAAGTACTCTGCATTTTGGCATAACACTGACTGTTGCTCCTTTTGTTGTTGTTGTTGAGTTGCTAAGTTGTGTCCAACTCTTTTGGGACCACATGGACTATGGCCCTCCAGGCTCTTCTGCCTGTGGGATTTCCCAGGCAAGAATACTGGAGTTTGTTGCCACTTCCTTCTGCAGGGGATCTTCCTGACCCAGGGATTAAGCCCATGTTTCCTGCCAATGTCTCTTGCATTGGCAGGCAGATATGGTTTTCCCTGGAGGCTCAGATGGTAAAGAATCTGCCTGCAATGCAATAAGACCTGGGTTTGATCCCTGGGTTGGTAAGATCCTCTGGAGAAAGGAATGGTAACCCACTCCAATATTCTTGACTGGAGAGTTCCATGGACAGAGGAGTCTGGCGGGCTACAGTGCTTGGGGGTCGCAAGAGTTGCACACAGTTGAGTGACTAACACTTTCACTTTTATTTTTTTTTTGACCACTGAGCCACTAGGGAAGCCCGATGGTCCTTTTACAGAGCTGGAGTCTCCTTCCTGTGATTTCT
Source organism: Capra hircus (assembly GCF_001704415.2). Lineage (NCBI taxonomy): Eukaryota > Metazoa > Chordata > Mammalia > Artiodactyla > Bovidae > Capra > Capra hircus. Next base: position 47,242,275 of record NC_030814.1, on the reverse strand, counting down.
TTTTTTTTTTTTAACCAGTTGTTTCTGGCTCTGTCCTCTGTACTCACTCAGAAGAAATGCATTTTCTTCTTAATTCTGAGGTCAACTTTGTAGCTTTTCTCTCAACTGAGCATTCCTTATATCCTTAGCCATCTCTTTGGATGTAATTTGTAGACTTCTCGTCACCCTGATTTGCTCATTCAGTTACTTTCAACAAGTAAGTAGTTTTTATCATAAAACAAATGAGTAATGTTTACTAAGTGCCTACCATATGGCAGGGATTGTGCAGGTGACAGAGTGAAGATTAAGGCTTACCGCCTGGCTTCTGGGGTGTGGGGGGAAGAATGTGCATGAAGGGAGGAATTCTGAAGTTAGAGTGGGTGGGTTTGAACTCCAATTACCATTTCATGCCATTGGGTGAGTTTTTCAACCTTTTGTGTCCATCATTTCTGCATCTGTTAAATGAGGGGAAATGATAACTATTACTTCATTAGAATTGTTATTAGTAGTTAACAAATAAAAAGTGCTTATCTATTTCAATTATGCGTCCCCCGTCTCTAAATATTGAAGGATAAAAGAATTCTCAATTTGCAAAATAAAAAAAAAATAAGAAAAGTGCTTAGAGTCAAGCTTGGCATGCTCTAAACACTGAAAGAATGGTAGCTCTGGTTATTGCTGTGATGAGGCAGAAGAACTGAGGTGCGCAGAATGAAGAGCTGTGGACTCATGGGAAGTGTCGTCCTCTAGCTTTTGAGCTCAGACTTGCCGGGTAAGCAAGAACTGGCCAGGTGATGAGGGAGAGGAGAGCAGTCCAAACAGCGGAAACAGTGTGTGCCAAGGTCCTAAGGAGGCGATCACAGCATGTGACCAGAGCTAAACGCATGTCAACGTGGATGGCTTTTCCTTAGCGAGAGAGGGAGAGCAGTGTGGGACGTGGGGCTGGAGTGGTGGTCAGGGCCGTGTAATGCAGGCCTTCATAGGTCATTTGAAGGACTTAGGTCTCCTGAGAGTGCTGGCCATTCGGAGGGCTCTAAGTGGTGGATAGCATGGCAAAGATTTGCCTTTTTAGATCACTCTGACCGCTTCATGGGTTCTGAATATAGGGAATTCTTTGGAGTCATCTTCTGTTTCATTTTGTACCCTCTGACCAGCACAACGATGGATCATACTTGTTCTTTAGGCAGTCTTAAAAAAAAACAGTGGCTCATATCCAGGATCTCATTTAAGAAGGCCTCGCTTTCACTTATTAGTTTTCAAACTCTCCAAAGGATTACATGATAAAAGCTTAAAGTATGGTCCCATATAGAAGACTGAAAATCCTTTAGGTTGGAAACCTTTGGATTATGGGAGCACAAACTCAAATCTTGTGGGTTTAGGCATTATAACTGGTGGTGAGGCATTATAACAGCTTTGGGCTAGAGGATCTTCAGATAGTCCCAAAATCCCAAGGTGGTCTGAGCCCTCTACTCTCCAGGCATGGGTGCCTTTGACAGTGCACCATTTTGGGATGCCTGCGGAGTGGAGTGAGGCCTTTGAACAAAGTCTTGGGTGGAGAGACAATTCTTTTATGAAGCACCATGTCCCCACTGCTTTCCTGTCAGTGGAACTGAAATAACAGGGCAAGAGTCGGGTGGATTGTTAAGTGACCCGTTGACATCAGAATGACAGATCAAATAATTTATTTTCTTCTAAATCCGGATTATGTTGCTATAACTCCCAGAAACTATTTTTAGCGCCCATCAGTCTTGTTCTGCTTGTGAGCATTTGTTGAGGTGTGCACACATGCACACATACACACTGCTTAAAGAGATATATACACACAAACGGAAGCAGGTATAAACACGTATATACGAATGACCTTGACAATAAGAGCACATCCAGCCACCAACTCACAAGGTTTCTTCCTGAGCTACAGATCTGCACATCCCTGACACCCCACACAGGCCTGCCTTTAGGTCTGGAGAGGTCTTTAGGCCCTCCCCTGCTTCATCTTGGGTCCTGGTTGACTGCTTAGTAGGCAGTTAGGATCTTGCTGCTCTAAGTGCTGTTGGTGGACAGGCAGCATTGGCCACCATCACCTGGGGCTCTTAAAAAAGCGGACTCTCAGGCCCCACCCCAGGCCTCCTGAGTGAGGCTCTGTTTTTGAACAAAATCCCTAGGTGACCTGTATGCAGGCTGAAGTTTGAGAAGCCCTGTGCTGAAATATTTGCCCACTATGGCAAAAGCTGTGGCTCCAACCCTCTCCTAGGCTCCGAGGTCACAATGAGTGTCTGTTTCCTAACGTTGAGCACACTTGAAATTATGTGCTCAAATAAAGCTTCTCCTGGTGGCTCAGGTGGTAAAGAATCCACCTGCCAATGCAGGAAATGTGGGTTTGATCCCTGGGTTGGGAAAATGCCCTGGAGAAGGAAATGGCAACCCACTCCAGTATTCTTAGCCAGAAAATCCCATGGACCGAGGAGCCTGGTGGGTTACCATCCATGGGGTTGCAAAGAGTTGGACATGACTGAGCGACTAACACCACATAAATCTTCTTCAGGAGATTGCAAACTCCATCAGGTGGGAAATCATGTCTGTCTTGTTACCTGTATAGGTGCACAATAAATAAGCATTGAAAGAATGAATGATACAGGTAGCTTATTCAAAGAGGAATATGAGTAAAGGTCATGCATTCATTTATTCAAGCAGAAAACATTTCTTGAGCATCTGCTATGTGCCAAGCAGTGTGTGAAGTCTTGGGGACATATGTAGCTCAGGCTTAGGTCCTGACTTCGTTGCTCATAGTCTGGCAGGTAGAGAGGGACATGTGAGCCACTAGGTGCAGGTGGAAGCCCACATCAGTTACCATGAGACGCTAAGGAAGAAGAGGCTGGTTGTGCCTTGTCCTTGAGATGGTTTGTTAATATTTCAGCCAGGCTTTGCGCTGCTCTGTGTCTCTCTCAGTGAGGAACTGGCTATTCGAAGGAACTTTCTCAGAAGGAACTCTTGGCTTAGAGGACATTCTGAGTCTTGAATTTTTCTTCATTTCCATGGCTAAATTTCTCAGGCACAGGTATTAATTTTTAAAGAAAAAAAAATCTCTTGACTTCTCTTGTTTTTTTCTTCTTCTCTTTCAGTGTGTTGGGCCTGAATAAGGAAAATCTCAGAGAGCTTAGGCAATTTCTTCTTCCTCTTCTGCTGTCTCTCTTTCCACCACTCTGTCCTTCCTTCTTTCTTAGGATTCAGTATCATTCATTTCCTACACATGGCTTATCATCTTAGTGGAGGGAAGAGATAAATAAGCAATTGCAGCCGAGTGCGACATACTCTCTTTCGGGAAGGGCAAGATGCTCTGAGGGCACACCGCAGAGTACCTGTCCTCGTCTAGGGTCAGGCGAGGCTCCTGGAGGAAGTGACCCTTCAGTTGAGAACGGGTGAATGAATAAGTGTGAGGGCAAGTGTCTGAGGCTGAGGGCAGTGTCGGGGGCTGGGGGCTGGGGGTGGCTCAGCAAGAGTGGTGTGAGTACTGCAGGAAACACTCAGCATGGGTAAAGGCCCAGAAGCAAGAGGGAGCGCAGAATGTTGTGGGGGGGGGCTGACAGAGGAGCAGCTGGGACACAGGAGCTTGGAAAGAAGGGGTTTCGGGGGCGACGGGGAGGCAGCAGTTTCATGGTGCAGGACTCAGGCAGCCATTTGCAGTTGTTTGAACTTGGTCTTGGGCAAATGGGCAGCATTGGAGGATTTTAGCCGAAGGAGTGACATGACCAGATTTGAGTACTGTAAGATTGTTAATGTGGAGAACATATTCATGGGATAAGTCTGAAAGTGAGGCAACTCTTTAGGGGGCTGCTGTAGTTGCTTTGGACTGAGCAAAGTAATGTGTGTGGAGATGCGACTTAATGGTGCTTAAGGCCACATTGACCCTGACCACCACTCAGGGAGACCTTGTGCCATGCTTGTGCTAAGTGCTTCATAATTTGACTTCATTCAAATCTTGCATAATACTGTGCAGCATTTTTACCTCCATCTATGAAAGGGACAAAGATCTATGCTTTGTTTTCTTGATAGGGGACTGGGGGAGGTTTGCAACTGCCTAAATAAGATGTCATTTAGAAAAGGGATTTAAAAAGAAAATGCAAGCTGCACTGATAAGGATGATTGTATCTGGAAGTGAATGAATGATTTCCTATGATTTCCAGGCCACCCTGAAGAAGGTCCCCAAATGGACATATTGGGCGTGAGTTGTATGGAAGCATTTCAAAGACTTCAGAAGCCCTCTGCCCTGCACGACTTCCTTTCACATCCTGCAGATATCTAAAATTCTGACACCTTGGCTAACACACAAATCCAAATGGAACTGTACTATTATTAATAAGTTAAGGTGTAATGAATCTATTTATGTTGCATAGAAACACTGTTCATGCACGCATGAATTTGGTCCTAATTTCATTCCCTGGCCTAGAATTCTCTATCCAAGAATAATCAATTTTCATACATTTTCTTGCATTGATCTACAGTCCTCATACAGTTCACCTCTGTAAGAGGTCAGTGGAGAGGTCTGGGATTATTATTTCCATTTAACAGATGAGGAAGTGAAGGAAGGCTCTGGAAAGAAACTGAATTGCTCCAGGTTAATGGCAGAGCCAAGACTAGAGCCTGGGGCCTTCCTCCTGCAAAGGCCTCCCTCCCTACTCTACACGCACAAGTCCGAGGGCCGTGTTAGCTGACCCAACCGGAAACTGGAGGTGGGGGTGAGGGGAGGGCTGGGGAGAGGAGAAGATAAAGGCACCGGCACCCATCTGGTGGGAGCCCACCTGCCCAAGACTTTCTGGCAGTTCCTTTCCCTGTAATCTTCTCTTTGGGTCGATAGACTGTCCCTCTGCCAACCCAGGGGCCTTCCTGTGGGCTCATTCATCCTGTTTGCTTTCAGCTCCACCAGTGGGATGGGAAAATGAAAAAGTATTTATTACAGGTTTTTATTTCACTTATGTACTTTTTAGATGAGTAAGGAATGGAAATGGAGCAAGAGGGAAATATCAGGCCAGAAGAGAGGAAATAGGGAACATGGCTGATAAGATATTAGCAGATCCTCTGCCTGTTACTTAATAATGCCATTAAATATCATTTGTGTCAGGAGTTCTTCATGGCTCAGAAAATGCTTTCATCTCTGTCTTCTCACTCAACTGCTTTCTAGTGCTTTCCTGGTAGGTTTGTTGAGGGAAAGAAATGAGATAGTGTCATAAATTATGTAGTAGAAGTTCCCAACTATCACCAGTACCTCACCTTTTTCCTTCGTCCCTCCGTAGCACTGGGTACAATTTCAATGATAACATTCAAAATTGCCTGCATTTATCGAGCACTTACTATAAGCCAGACACTGTGCTAAGCCAGACACTCTTTGCAGGCCTCAATTCCATTTAATCTTCATAACACTCCTCTAAGGAAGGGAATATGACTCTTACAGAGATGAGAATGTGGAGGCCAGAGAAGTAAGCGTTCTAGTCAAGTAAGCACAGTTATATTGTAGACAGCTAGATTTTGCTGTCCCAAATTCCTTGCTGCCTCTCAGCCTCCCCTAAGTATCATCTCCTTCAGTTTAGTTCAGTTGCTCAGTCATGTCCAACTCTTCGTGACCCCATAGACTGCAGCATGCCAGGCTTCCCTGTCCATCACCAACTCCCAGACCTTGCTCAAACTCATGTCCATTGAGTCAGTGATGCCATCCAACCATCTCATCCTTTGTCATCCCCTTCTACTCCTACATTCAATCTTTCCCAGCATCAGGGTCTTTTCCAGTGAGTCAGTTCTTTGCATCAGGTGGCCAAAGTATTGGAGTTTCAGCTTTAGCATCAGTCCTTCCAATGAATATTCAGGACTGATTTCTTTGAGGATTGACTGGTTGAATCTGCTTGTGGTCCAAAGGACTCTCAAGAGTCTTCTCCAACACCACAGTTGAAAAGCATCAATTCTTTGGCACGTGGCTTTCTTTATAGTCCAACTCTCACATCCATACATGTCTACTGGAAAAACCATAGCCTTGACTAAATGGACCTTTTTCAGCAAAGTAGTATCTCTGCTTTTTAATGTGTTGTTTAGATTTGTCATAGCTTTTCTTCCAAGGAGCAGGCATCTTTTAATTTCATGGCTGCAGTCACCATCTGCAGTGATTTTGGAGCCCCCCAAAATAAAGTCTCTCACTGTTTCTATTGTTTCCCCATCTATGTGCTATGAAGAGATGGGACCAGATGCCATGATCTTAGTTTTCTGAATGTCGAGTTTTAAGCCAACTTTTTCACTCTCCTCTTTCACTTTCATCAAGAGGCTCTTTAGTTCTTCTTCACTTTCTGCCATAAGGGTGGTGTCATCTGCATATCTGAGGTTATTGATATTTCTCCTGCCAATCTTGATTTTAGCTTGTGCTTCATCCAGCCTGGCATTTCGCATGATGTACTCTGCATATACGTTAAATAAGCAGGGTGACAATATACAGCCTTGACGTACATTTCCCAATTTGGGACCAGTCTGTTTTTCCATGTCCAGTTCTAACTGTTACTTCTTGACCTGGATACAGCTTTCTCAGGAGGCAAGTAAAATGGTCTGGTATTCCTGGTCTGGTATTCCCATCTCTTGAAGAATTTTCCAGTTTGTTGTGATCCACACAGTCAAAGGCTTTGGTGGAGTCAATAAAGCAGAAGTAGATGTTTTTCTGGAACTCTCTTGCTTTTTTGATGACCCAGCAGATGTTGGCAATTTGATCTCTGGTTCCTCTGCCTTTTCTAAATCCAGCTTGAACATCTGGAATTTCATGGTTCACATACTGTTGAAGCCTGGCTTTGAGAATTTTGAGCATTATTTTGCTAGTGTGTGAGATGAGTGTAATTGTGCAATAATTTGAACATTCTTGACATTGTCTTTCTTTGGGATTGGCATGAAAACTGAACTTTTCCAGTCCTGTGGCCCCTGTTGAGTTTTCCAAGTTTGCTGGCATATTGAGTGCAACATGTTAGCATCATCTCCTTTCTCCCCCTCAAATCTGAGTTCCCCCTACTAGCATCTTCACCCTTATAACAGCGGCTCTCAACTTTGGCTGCATGCTGGAATCCCTAGGAGAGATTAAAAACATTGATGCCTGGGCCCCATCCCAGCTGCTCTTGAGGTAAGTGGTCTGGGGTGTGGCCTGGGCTTTGGGATTTTTAAAAGCTCTCTGGGTGGGTCTGTTGTGTACAGTCAGGGTTGAGACTCAGCTGTAAAGTGTTAGTAATGGCATTTGTCTCCCCACTTTCCACAGGTTGACCAGGGTTTTGCTAACTTATGGAATCATAGACTTAGACACCTACAGGGATCAGACAGGTAAAAGCAGTTTAGTTGGTAGGTTTGTTTTGTTTTTTAGAAAATCAGCACAGTGAGAGTATGACAATAAAGGCAATTGGGAAAATATTAGGGAGCAGTGGGGATGGTGGTAAACTTAGGAGCCCTTGCCCACCTAAGGAGGAACCACTCTACTCCAATAACTTACTGCCATCTGGGCCCAGAATAGTGAAGTCTTACTTTTCTAAAGAGAAGATGAAGGTCATTATTTATTATAGGAAATCTCCCAGTTTTTAAATGTTGATGATCACTTTTAAAATATTGAAACACCATCTGGATTAAAGATGTTGAGTTTTCAGATGTACCTTATGGGATGCCGGTTCATGTCTTCTCTCTTATTTTTTTTTACTGAGCTAACTGTTCAGAACCCTGATCCTTAGGGTTTATTTATTTGACCACAAGTCACCTTGTGTTGTTAATTTACACCAAGTAGCTTATGATGTTTAAGTGGATAAATGTAATACATGTATTCATTATGGAAAATGAGGAGTATGCACATAAAGGGCAAGTAAAAATTACCTGTATTCTTTCCACCCATAAATAAACATGTTGTATTTACACTCAGTCTTTTTCTCTTTTCATGTAGAGATGATTGCATGTGGAGCATGGTAAAAATATAGATTTCGGGTTCTGCTCTCAGACCATTCAGGAATCCTGGGTGAGACCTGGGAATCTGAATGTATAATGTGTTTTGAGTTGACTCTGATGTACAGTTGGCACTGTGATGCTCTTTTCTTAAAATATCAGCTTTTAAAAAAGCTTTTTCTTATGACATTTAGTATTCTGTATAATTAATGCTGTATAATATCCTATTATTTGTACATATCCAAACTATTCTTTATCATTGGATATTTACAGTGTAAACAATGTTTTATATAATGAATAATAACAAGATGAACATCTCTCTAAATAAATTGTCTTATATATTTGTATCACTAGGATAAATTCCTATGCTAGAATCATTGCATCAACAGATATATATATATATATATATATATATATATATATATTCAGGCTTCTGATATAAATGGCCAAAATGCCTTCTACAAGGATTAAAAAAAGTTAAAATATAGAAGACATATTTGTCTTCTATAGAGAACAGAGAATCAATCAGTTTCTCCATATCTCTGTTAAAGTTGGGAATTATCATTTAAAAGATCAATTAAGTAGAAGCACATGGAGCTCATTTTTATTTGAATTTGCTTATTACATTCTAGAGAGGTTGAACTTTTTTTTCTTTTTTTTGTCATTTATACCCCTGTTATTGACTGTCCATTTCCTACTTTTTCTTGTTTATATTAAAGGTTTCATATCTTTTTCTGTCATGCATGTGAAATCACTTTTTCCAAATTTTAAATTTGTCTTTTAATAGTAAAAGATGTTTTCATCCTGAAATTCTAATTCAGTGTAGTCAAATCTGTATATATTTCACTTTTAAAATGTTTTTAAAATTTTATTTTAAAATTGTTGTTATTAGTTTGGCTGTGCTGGACCTTTGTTGCTGCGTGGCTTTTCTCTAGTTGTGGTGAGTGGTCGGTCTGTTCTCGTTGTGGTGTGGGGCTTCTCATTGTGGCGGCTTCTGTTGTTGGGAGCATAGGCGCTAGGGCACGCAGGCTTCAGTAGGTGCGGCATGTGGGCTCTGGGGTGGTGGCTCGATAGTTACGGTGCATGGACTTGTTATCATGTGGGATCTTCCTAGATCAGGGATTGAACCCATTTCTCCTGCATTTTTAACCCCTGAGCTACCAGGGAAATCCTGAATATATATTTTATCTTTATATGCTTGAGGATTTTTATAATCTCAAGTTTAAAAAATCACATACATTTTCTTCCATGTAAGAACTACACTTTACATTTTATTCATAAGCCCATTGCAAATTATTTTTGGCATATAATGCATGATGGCGTTCAAATTTTTATTTCAGTTCCTTCCTTTGCTATCAAAATAGTCATTTTTTAAGTGTCTTTTTGAGTGAATTTCATTAATTTATCTTTTCCTAGAAAATGATCTATTTCAATGAGATTTAAAAAATTTATTAGTGTTCTTCATACTAAAGAAGAAAGTCTCATTTCTAATATTTTGCATTTGCTTTAGCTTTTTATCAGATTTTCTGAAAGTATTTATTAAAATTGAATAGTACCTTGGATAACTATTCAACTTATCAATTAGTTAAATTCATTATTTTTTGCTGTTGGATTTATTACTTTTGCTTACTTCAGTTTATTATTTTTCTAATATCTTGTCTTTAATGCTTAATCAATTTATTTCCATTTTTTTCTCTTTAATGATACTCATAAATTTTAATACATGTACAGCTTTAGTTATATCTCATATATTTCAATATGTAAAAGTCTTAAATTTTATTCTTGAAATAATTGGTAATAATGATTTTCATTTTCACTTTCACTTAGCAGTTAGTATTTGGGATGGTGCTAATAGTTTCTAAGTTGTTAAGAACTCGAAACTCTAATTTCTTATTTTATTCCATTATGATCTGAAATGTGGTCTATACGTTTATTTTTGCAGCTCACTGAGGTATTCATTGTGGCTTGATAAACTATCATTTTTTGATGACTCTTTCATCACTGCTAGAAGGAAGCTCCATCCCATTATTATAGGGAACCCCAGTTTGTTAAATCACAATTTACATTATTTGTGTCCTTCTTGTTTTAATTTTTGTTCACTTTTCCAGTCAAAGATTTAGGTGTATTTATCTCAGTACTATTTTTTCTCCTTAGTATCTATATAATGTAATTTATTTCAAAGAAATTTCTTGTGCACAAAAATCTAATATTTTTCACCATGCTTTTATTCTTTATAACATATGTGTTTTATGTTCTTTAAGCATTATTTTTTTGAAGTTTGAGTCAGTTCGAGTAACAATACTGTGAGCCCAGTTTTTTGTTGTTGTTGTTGTCATGTCTTTCTCCATTTTTTTAGTTTTAAAATGTTTTCTGCATGTATATTATTAGATTTTAGAGATGTTTCTCAATAGCATGGAATTTAGTTGTGTTACAAGGGTTTACTCACTTTGAAAGTTGTCATTTAAGAGAGTTGTTAGAACATATATATTACCATATGTGAAATAGATCGCCAGTCCAAGTTCGATGCATGAGACAGGGTGCTCAAGGCCGGTGCACTGGGATGACCTGGAGGGATGGGATGGGGAGGGAGGCTGGAGGGGGGTTCAGGATGGGGAACACTTGTACAACTATGTCTGATTCATGTTAATGTATGGCAAAAATCACTACAATATTGTAAAGTAATTAGCTTCCAATTAAAATAAATAAATTAATTTAAAAAAGAGGTTGTTAAACTCATTTGTATTTATTTTTAATGTCTACTGTATAGTCTTTTATTTTACATTATTTTATACATCCTGGTTTTATTAGTCTTTGTTTTATGGAGTTTATGTTGCTATGTTCCCTAGTGTTTTTGAATAGTTACATTCTATTTGTGATTACTTAAAATGTTTGTGAGAGCAATATATAATCCATATTTATCTAACTTTATCAGGAGTAAAATTATATTTAAAACATTTAGTACATGGTTATTAAATTTCTGATCTACTGTATGCACATTTCACTCTTTGTTAATATAATCTTTGGATTTATATCTACAATATTCATGCTGCTGCTGCTGCTGCTAAGTCGCATCAGTCGTGTCCGACTCTATGTGACCCCATAGATGGCAGCCCACCAGGCTCCCCCATCCCTGGGATTCTCCAGGCAAGAATATTTTTATATTCTATTTCAGTAATAATTTTCACATTGTTTTGTCTAGATTTAGAGTTATGGTGATTCATCTCATTACCTGATTTTAGTGTTTCAGTCAGTCAGGTCAGTGCAATTGCTCAGTCATGTTCAACTGGTTGTGACCCCATGGACTGCAGCACACCAGGCTTTCCTGTCCATCACCAACTCCCAAAGCTTGCTCAAACTCATGTCTATTGAGTTGATGATGCCATCCAACCATCTCATCCTCTGTCATCCCTTTCTCTTCCTGCCTTCAATCTTTCATCTTTTCCAGTGAGTCAGTTCTTCATATCAGGTGGCCAAAGTATTGGTCCTTCAGCATCTGTCCTTCCAATGAATATTCAGGACTGATTTCCTTTAGGATGGACTGGTTGGATCTCCTTGCAGTCAAAGGGACTCTCAAGAATCTTCTCCAACACCAGAGTTCAAAAGCATCAATTCTTCAAGGCTCAGTTTTCTTTATAGTCCAGCTCTCACATCCATACATGACTACTGGAAAAACCATAGCTTTGACTAGATGGACCTTCGTTGGCAAAGCAATGTCTCTGCTTTTTAATATGTTGTTTATGTTGGTCATAACTTTTCTTCTAAGGAACAAGTGTCTTTTAGTGTCCATCTTTTAATACTGTCAATCCTCTGTTTCTGAGTTCTTCCTTTTTCCCCCTCTCCTCATTTCTTTGCTGTTTGGAGGTATGCCTTTAAGTAATTTTTAAAAAAGAAGTGAACAGGAACAAGATGTTTTTCTAACCCTTGCCTATGTAGTACAAACTGGCTGAGTGTGATTCTTATGTTATAATTCATTTCAGAGTAGAAATACGAGAGCTACCTGATTTATTTCCTTCATAGAAATCCCATGTTTTTCTTTATTTTTTTGGAAACATGTATATTACCTTATGTGACATAGATGATCAATGCAAGTTCAAAGCATGAAGCAGGGCACTCAAAGCTGGTGCTCTGAGACCACCCAGAGGGATAGTGTGGGGAGGGAGGTGGGAATGGGGTTCAGGATGGGGGACACATGTGCACCCATGGCTGATTCATGTTGATGTATGGCAAAACCCACCACAATATTGTAAAGTAATTATCCTCCAACTAAATTAATTAAAAATCACTGAATACATATAGTATTATTCTCTTTATTCAAATAATTTCTAAAAAGGTGATAGCACTTTTTTTCTATGAGAATGGCATTTAATTGATGGGAAACTAGCAGACCTTTTCGATCTATATAGTTATGAGTCCTTTCCATCTGAGCACATTTAATTTTTGTCTTATCTTTGGTTATGGCTGCTATTTCTTTTCTTCTAATGCAGTTTTCAGAAATGTTAACCATCTACATACTAGCTTTTTATTTTCTTTCTTCCAGTTTTCTCATGGTTTTTATCTTTTTTTCTTTGCAGTCTGGTAGTGCATCTCACATTCCTGCTGTGATTTTCTGCTTTATCAATTATGCGTATTTACTGCTTCTCCTGTGCTGTTGGATCCTGTGATTACAGTTTTAGTCTTTGTTAAAACTTTCCAAAAAACCTCATCCGTTTTCATTTCATTCTGTCCTTCTCCCTCATTGGGTCATATCATGCTTATCACCTTTTCCTACAGCCATCTGTCCTCATGGCTTTCTGCTTATTTCATGGGTGCCAGGTCTTTGGGCTCTCTGTTGAGAATAAAAACCAGTTTTCTCAGCTTTTCTCCTGTATCTCACAGTAGATTATTTCTGGGGTCTTTAGGATAATTTTTCTTTTCCTTTGTTTTGCATTTTGTCCCCCTATGAAGCCTGTAACTTTTTTTCACACTAGTTATCCTTCTAAGTTTCTCAGAACCTTCAGTTTGTCGATATTCAAGGATATTGCCTTCCTCTGGCTTTCTTCCAAGTGTATTTATGTGGTGATGGGTCAGCTTTACAGCTAGAGGGCAAAGTGATGTGAATAGCTCACCATATGATTTCTAGCTTCTTAAACATTCATCTGTGACAGTGGTCCTAAACTGAGGGTGATTGTGTCTGCCAGGGGACATTTGATAACATCTGGAGACATTTTTGATTGTTACACATTGGGGAGGAGTGTATTTCTAGTGACGGGAGGCCAGGGATGCTGCTGAACACCCTATAATGTGTAAGATACTACCCACAAAAATGAATTATGTGGCCCTAAGTGTTAATAGTACCAAAATTGAGAAACTCTGATCTATGACAGCTCTATGACCTATTCTGCTAAGGTGGCATTTAACCTAGTCCCTGGACCTTTCTGATACTCTGAGTCAGTGGAACGTATGCAAAATGTAGTTTCCAGGGTCTATTGCTTCCCCCAAATCCCTTTTTTTTCTTTTCCTAATTGAGCCACTTTATGTATACAAATGTCATGTTCCAAGATGTGGTTCACCATTTCCAGCTCTCCCTGCTTCATGCCCGCAGAGGTGCTGTCTCTCAAAGGATGTAGTGTCAGGGTATTAGGAGTGGCAGTGTGAGAATGGGTTGATCAGGGAAGGGCTGCTTCATTCATTTAGCCATTTAGCAGATGCTTAATTAGTGTGCACATGTACCAAACATTGTGCTACAGCCTCCTCAAAGGGCAGCGTCCATATATTATTGACATGGCTGTTTGGTGGTCTGCTTGAGTCTCTGAATTAGGCAGACAGTGAGGAGATATGTTTTAGGGCTTTAAGAGATGAAGCCTGGCATCTTGAGGCAAGACTTTGCCAGGTTTTTCTCTAGCAATATCAGCTGCCTCATGATTAGTAAACATTCCTACCACATTCTGTTTTTTTTTTATTATGAATTTTTATGTGTTTTCTTCTTTCATCTGGATATTTTAGTGGGAAGTTGACAAAGACTGCATCAGGGGTAATAAAAAGACACATTTTAGAGCTCTGTCTGGTTTTTAATAAGTACATAATATGCTTCCCCCACCAAACTCTTCACTCTTTGAAAGAACAAACTACATTTCATTTTGTCTCTGTAACCCTCATGGAATCCTGTGTAATGATGTTTGGCAACTGCTTGTTCAATGATGGGATTTTATCTGCATTTATAACATAAAGGCCAGAGAGGATTTACCACATTCCTCTTTGGAATATATAGTGTAGCTTAAGGATGGCTTAGTGATTCAGCTCTAGAGATGGAGTTGGTAGAGACTCTGGGCAGTGTCACCTGTCGATTTAACGTGGACGTTTTGACTCTCATCTCTGCAGAACATTTTAGGCTGCTTTCCCCAACATCCTCTGCAGAAAAGCCCATAAGAGGCCCAGCAGCAGCAGCAGCAGTTATAGCTACTTCCTTTTTGCATTTTACTGGCTAGAAATATGTAAACTCCAGGACCATCTGGCCAGTAAGAAGAAGTTAAGGCAGTCATCATAAATATGGGGATAGATCATGTAAGATTGCCATGGAGTAACCTTTCTCTTTTGCTTTCAACTGTGTCTGAAACTTCCTCCCTTTCTGAGTGAGCCCTGCAGCAATTATAGCAATGGCATGAACATCTGGAGCCCCTCAGGGAAGCATGGCAAGGAGACACTGTAAAATTCAGTGGGCTGAACAAGCTTTAGGGTGTGTCTGCAAAGCACTTGGGCATGGAAGCTGAAGCAGGACAGCAGAGAGGATAAGGGGCAGGTAAACATATCTCACCCAGATGAAGGCAAGAGTGCACACCTGAGTATTCCCAACACCATTTTCCTGTGCATTTCCCAGTAAGAGGACTTGTTTTAAGGCTGAGGGTCACTTCCCTGTGCCACAATTACCATCAATAAGTACGTGGCCTGGTGGGATATGACCTTGGACTTGGGTTTGGAAATCCTGTTTATAGTTCTGACTGCCCCTCATCAGCTGTGTGACCTTGGGTAAGTTCCTTTCTCTCTCTGGGCCTCAACTGCCTCATGTGTAAGTAAGGAAATTGGATGGAATCCACGAAATTCTGATTCTGTGACATGGAGAGGCATTTTCCATCATTGTATAGAAATGCATTTTTGGTCAGCAAGTTTGGCAAGGCTGTTGAGAGCTTTGTCACACTGGTAAGTCGATGCAGGCAGAGGGTCACACCAGCTGCAGAATCTACGTGTGAGAGCAAAGCTGCTTCTCTTACTCTCTTTTCAAACCACTCCCTTCCTTCTACCCAGAGCACATTGGGCAAGTGACTGATTCCACCCACTTGCCTCTTTCAATGACAAGCATTGCCTTGCAAGTCATTGAAAATCCTGTCTGTCTCAGTACCAACCCTGTCACTTGGTTTTTAAGGACCAGAGTCATCCTCACATGTTGGGGTGTCAAAGGGAGTCACCATTATAAAGGTAACACTATAGGGATGACACTATTATATATTTGGATTCTATGGTAATAATCATCATTTATTGAGTACTTATATATATCTGGAATGGTACCAAGGGCTTTACTTAAATAATAGTAATAGTAGCCAATGCTTTTTATAACCACACTAATAGTAGCTAATACTTATTAAGGCTTATTCTGTGCCAGTGCCAGCAAGATACTCTTGTAAATACTTTTTATGCATGTGTGTTAGTCGCTCAGTCATGTCTGATTCTTTGCGACCCCTTGGACTGTACCCCGCCAGGCTCCTCTGTCCATGGGATTTTCCAGGAAGGAATACTGGAATGGTTTGCCATCTCTTCTCCAGGGGATCTTCCTGACCCAGGGGTTGAACCTGGGTCTCCTGCATTGCCAGCAGATTTTTTACTGTTTAACAGGGAAGTGCCACGCCGTCCCCCCACCCCCCACCCGGCAAAACTTGACAGTTATGAGGATGCAGTGATTATGTTTAATATTTATATTAAATCAATTATAAATATATATTTATATTAAATATATAATTATATTATATAAATATATTTTTATTTAATCACTGAATCCTCATAACTATCAGCTGTAGTAGGTACTGTTATTATTAGCATTTTGCTGATGATAAAACTGAAGCACAGAGAGGTTAAGTGACTTTGCCAATGTCACACAGCTTGTGAAGAGCATAGCTGGGCCTGAACTCACGTAATCTGACACCAGAGTCCATGCTTTTAACCAATACATTATATAGGTTCCATTGTTTGTTTGTTTGTTTTTGTTTTTTTCATTCTTGCAATGCTGTATAGTATTTAAAATGTAATTGCCCTGGTTTTACAGGTGGACAAGCTGGGCCTCAGAAAGAGTAGGTAACTTGCTGCAGGTCACACAGCTAGAGCTAGGATTTAAATTCAGGGACCAGTGGCTTTAAGCCCAGGTTTCTAATCACTGACTCTTGTCAACAAACTGATGAAAGAGCCCCAGGAGACAGCTATATCTGATCTTATCCTGGCCACCCATGAGACGATAGCGTGGAGACTCAGAGAAGTGAAGTATCTCACTTGAGGTCGCACCCGACTCTATACGTCCTCTCCAGCCCCTGATCACTCTTCCATACCTTATTCTACGCCCCAAAGAATGTACACCTTCCATTCCTCACCAAGAGATGAAGCTGGACATGAAAATATTTATAGCAGAGAAGATACAGTGACTGATATCCTCACTTTGCTGGAAAGGACAGATAGGAGATGCCTTTTCTGAAAGCAGTCTTTGACAGGGGGAGAGGAAGACAACATGAAGACAGCAAGTCCCTGGGTGGGAGGAGAAGACATGATGGATTGCGGAGAGCTTGCGCAGAAGGCGGAGGCTGAGGTGGTTGACGTCAAACCTGCCGCCACACAAATTTAACTGGGAACAGGTTTCATTTAATGCTGCACGCTTCTTCTGCATTGAATCAATTTTCTCTCCGTAAATTTGGGTTTCCCGCAGCACAGATGCTTTTCCAGTGCAGCCTCACTGCCAAGAGTCCAGAGAAGGGGGAGGGGTTTGGATCTCCATCCATCTCACCAAGAGCTATTGAGCAGCCCCAGCTCCAATCCGAGTCAGCGCAAATGTGCGTGCTGGAGAGGACGCGTGGGTTGCGTGGCTGTGGGAATGTCACAGATGGAGACTGCTGGGCTGCAGTTGGGGTTGAGCAGAGAGTTGAGTCCCCTCACCCTGATCTGCAACCCTTAGCCTTGTCTGGCAGCCCTGTAGCCCTTGGTTGAAGACAGAAGAGACTGTTCGGCTCTTCTTCCCCCAGTCATGCGCGGTTTGGGAGACAGCGAGAGGACCGTCGCAATGCAGAGGCTGCTAAGGCGGTCCTCTGGATTCTCATGCTGGGCGTAGAGCGAGGCAGAATAGAGAGGGTGGGTGAACTTTCAGGAGCCGGACAACTGGTCAGCAAGTGTGATCATTCAGCCCATTTTCTTTTATGGAGTGGGAGGCAGGTGGGGGCTGGACAGGGCTTTATTCGAGTAGACTTGGTATGATTCAAAATGAGGCAGAGGCCAGGGATCAGGCCAGAGCTGAGGATGTCAGTGATGGGTGACCTCCATGACTTGGGTTATTAAGGCATTTTTTAGTCACCATAGAGACCCTGAAGTATCTTGGACTGAAAGGTGGTGGCAGGAAGAGGGCAAGAACCCTTTATGTTTGGTGGCTGGGAAAATAAAATAAGCGCCTAAGAACTAAATTTGGAGTGAAGAGAATGCAGCTTGCCTTCTTGCGGTTGCACTAATTTGCTCTGTGACCTGTGTGAATCATGTCACATCCCTGGGCCCCCTGTGATGGGGATATTAGCTACTCTGCCTCCCCCACAGGGTTGACACAAGGATCAAGCAAAGTGCATCTCAAACAGAGATCTGGCATAACATCACGAACATGGCAAATCCCACACCTTGTTCTTTGTGGAGAGCTGTAAAGCGGCTAATAGCGAAGGCTGGGATCAGAGAAATGTCACACCTCCCCAACCTGGGATTCACCTGTGCCCCATGAGGCCTTGCGGGGAGGAGGGAGTCCTTTCTGGTAATGGCAAGGCCAGAATGAATTATCCAGGTCCCACTTCGTGATGGAAAATGGCCAGAATCCCAACCTTCAGTTCTTGGTGAATGGGCTGTTCCTGCTTGATAATATTTTCATCTTAAACTCTTGAATAAATTTTTCTGCACCAAAGCAAACATTTCTTTGCTTCCTCTGTCACAGGCAGTTGCTTGCCCTGGACAGCAGTCTGAGGAATGATTGATTCTCAGTGAAGTGATGCTGATCCATGACTGCCCAGAAAACGAGTGATAGACCTGGGGAAGGGTGGGGTTGAAGGAGACTCGTGGGTCAGCTAGCCTAGCTCTCTCATTTCATTGTAATACTGGCTTCAGTGTATCCATCACTAAGGGCGTGTGATGCTTGTGTTCTTTCTTTGTATTATCTTATATAGTTCTGTGAGGTCAGGTCCTTTACTCTGTCCTCTATAGATGAGGGACTTGAGTCATAAAGAGGTTAAGTAAGGGCGGAGGTCACACAGCTCGAAATGGAAGAGACAAAATTTGAGCCAGGTAGGGTATGCTATTGGCTAAGGACATCTAGCCAGTGGCAAAACTGGGTCAGAGGCACAGAATTTCAGAGCTAGCAAGAAATTTGGGGCTTCTCAGCATTCATCGCCTCCTTGCCTAAGTGAAGATCCTGGGAGGGAGAAAGGGGAAGGCTGTTCTGAGACCTCCCAGTGAGTCACTAGCAGAGCAAGAATGTGAACTCACATCTCCTAACTATCCACCAATGCCCATTCTTTCACTTAGACTCCTCAAGTCCTGATGTATCCAGACTCAATGTCTTCCTTACTCATGCTCCTCCCTAAGAAATGAAAGAGCAGAAGAGAACTGACAAATTCTCTCTTCTAAGATGACATATGAGACAGCTAATAAAAGGGGGCTTTTCAAAACGAGTGAGTCTCTGAGCCAGTGATTATATGGGCAGAAACCTACAATTCACTCTCTCCATGTGAAGTTGCATGAGAGATACATCTTGCAAACCCAGAAACATGCTTGGCCAAAACAAAAGAATATAGCCAAAACAGTAGTCACAACAACAACAAGACAGCAATTTAGATTGTCTGTCATTCCCTCCTGTGATGGTATGCTCCGGAGTACACATGAGAAGGGGGATGTGAAAGACACGCGTTCAGTCGGTCTTGATTCCTACAGTGTCTCTTAAACATTCTGCCGCAGCAAGTGATGTGCAGTGACTAAAGATTTGAACTTTTACATATAGCACAATTGCTATCTATACATATTCCTGTCTAGTGTTGGTAATGATATCATTTACTATATTATACTTAATGAGGGATTTAAGGGTTTTTCAAAGATAGTTTTGATTAATCTCTGTTTTCACTCTTTTCTCTGACTTCAGAAATTAACTCCATCTGTGAGCATCCCCCAAAGGGTTTTTCTTTGCTGCCCGAATGGCTCCTAAGCCAGACTACTCCAGCGATATTCCATCACTATTCCCTTGTTTAAGGCAGCAAAGACTCATGTGAAGAAAAACCTTAGTACATTATTAATATACTAATATGCACTTATTTGCAAAAGATCTTGAAGCCTGAGGGCATGAGATATGACACAGATATATATTTGATTATGGAGGATAAATGAAGAAAAGGTTGAAGAATAATGGAAGACCAGATTAGGGATAGCAAGCTAAAAGGCGAGATGGGAGAATGCAGAATCTATAGTCCCCATCTCATAGGTTATTTTAGGGCAGCCCTACCAATGTCCTCTTCCCCAAATACTGTGCTTTATTTGGTTTTCCTTCTGTCCTGGAAATTGGCACCTGGTATTTGAGTCCAGCTTCTTTCTGCCAATCCTTTTGCTTTTGAACTGAATTGTTCCCTGGCACTGATTCTTTTTTTTTTTTTTTTTTAAATTCTGTTTTGTTTTATTTTGATGTGGACATTTAAAAAATCTTTATTGAATTTGTTATAATATTGCTCCTGTTTTATGTTTTGTTTTTTTTGGCTGTGAGGCATGTGGGATCCTAGCTCCCAGACCAGGGATGGAACCCAGACTTTGAAAAGTGAAGTCTTAACCACTGGACTGCCGGGGAAGTCCCAGCAGTCAATGACGCTTAATTGTCATTATCTAGTCCCTTGAATTTGTAATGAATACAAACTCATTCATCTCTTCTGAGAAGTATGCACATATCTCTGAAGTTTACCTAGATGTATAGAAGGTCTTTTGGCCCTCAAGTTAGAAGCCTTTAGTTCATCCAATGGAATGTATAATGAAGTGGAGTCGGGGTTAGGTCCTAGCCCTGGTTTTTACCAATTACCCATTATGTATATTTGAGTGAAATCTCTTCTCTGAGCATGAATTTTTCAATTTATAGAGTTAGGGGGTGACTCGAGATGGTGTGGACAGTGCAGAGAGGCCCTGGGAAAATGAATTGGGGCAGGAGAAGGCTACCTGTAAGGTTCCTCACTCTCCATTCTTGAATCTGAGCAATCTCTGACTATTGGAGTTCAATCTGGTTACTCCTGGGAATCAGAAGGGCTCAGAGTTTTCTGGCTGGTTCCCTTTATGCAGTGGGAGGGAGCAATCAGGTTTCCTTTTGGGGTGAGTGACTCTCAGTGCCCCGGACATGCTTGAATATTCATGTTCTTTCTTCTGCCCACTGCATTGTTCAGTCTTCCCAGCTGGCTTGTCTCCTGGGACTGAGACCCTGGCTACTTTAGGAGAAGGTCAGGCTCTATTACTGCTGGGTGGAACAGCTTGATTTTGCTTAATTGCTCCAAAAGAATGGTGCCCAGGTTGAAGAAGCAGGAGGCGGGGAGAGACTGGGAGATAGATGCTCAAGCTCAGCTGTGGCCCTTTTGAGAAGTGAAAGGAAGATTTATGATGCTATTTGTCAACTGGAAAATGGATGGAGGTACCCAGACGTGTGAACTCCGTGTTTGAAGTAGGAGGTTATGGTAATAAATGGGGCACCCCGGAGATGTCACTGTTGGAGGTGGGGATCACCTCTCTTAACAGGGGTGATTCCCAAGCCCCCTCCTTTCTCTCTGTCCTCTAATGGGCATTCTTTGTCCCTCTGCTGAGTCTGTCCCTCTGTTTTGAGCACAGCCAACTGCTGATTGATTATCTGTATTTATAAAGGGGAGTGTCATCATGGTGAGAAGAAATCTTTCATGTGAGTGTCCTGGAAAAATGAAAGAATGAAAAATGCGAAAGCAATTTATTTTGGGGTTCAGTTTTCTCATGCTTTGAATTATTGGGAACAGCCTATATGCATATGATCGCCCCACATTTTATGT
Organism: Capra hircus; assembly: GCF_001704415.2. Taxonomy (NCBI): domain Eukaryota; kingdom Metazoa; phylum Chordata; class Mammalia; order Artiodactyla; family Bovidae; genus Capra; species Capra hircus. The sequence continues at coordinate 47,221,075 of NC_030814.1, read as the reverse complement.
CCACTTTAGATTTCTCTTCAGTTAAAACTATCCAGTCAGTCAAAGTGAAAGTGTCAGACATTTGTTCGTGGTTGTGTCCGACTCTTTGTGACCCCATGACTGTAGACTGCCAGGCTCCTCTGTCCACGGAATTATCCAGGCAAGAATACTGGAGTGGGTAGACATTCCCTTCTCCAGGAGAACTTCCCAACCCAGAGATAGAACCTGGGTCTCCTATACTGCAGGCAGATTCTTTACTGCCTGAGCTACCAGGATTTGCAGGATAAGGAGGAACTAGATATGCTCTCAGAGAATGTACCTACGATATTCAGTGGGATACTACTCCTGGAAAAAGGTCTCTGAAAACAAGGATACCAGGATTAAATACGCTCCAAACCACTGTATACACATCATGGCCTCACGGCCTCACAGCCTCACAGTTAAAACACACACTGGCCTGTCAAAGGTGGGGAAAGTCCTGAAGTAGAAAATGCAGTTTGAAAGCTTCCCATCCTTTTATTACAGATCCTTATTCCTTCCTTCCTTCCTTCTTTTGTATGACGCTGACTAACCACCTGCAGATTTAGTCTTATTCAAAACCTGCTTTGGAAAGCCTTAATGTCATTAATAAGAATTGGCAATAGCAAATATCCAAACCAATCCAGTCCCCCAAAAGGAGTGTGGCTTAGATGTTTTCCAGCCTGGTGTTGGTGTAGATTTGATGTATGACTTTTGCAAACTTGCCACATCTCATTTTTTAAAGTCTTAATATGTAGCATTTATCCTGTTTAGAATGGGCCCTGCCTAGACTATGGTATAATTGATTTTTATTATTGTTTATTTATTTATGGCTATACTGGATCTTTGTTGCTTCACATGGGCTTTCTCTAGTTGTGGTGAGCAGGGACCACTCTTTATTGCAGTGACCAAGCTTCTCTTGCTGTGGCTTCTCTTGTCGTGGAGCTCCAGCTCTAGAGACTGGGCTCAGTAGTTGTGGTGCACGGGCTTAGTTGCTCCACATCATGTGGGATCTTCCTGGACCAGGGATCAGATCTGGGTCCCCTGCATTGCAAGGTAAATTCTTAACCACTGGACCACCAGGGAAGTCCTGGCCTGTGGTTATAAGTGGATTTGTTGTGGTAACACTTTTGTTTAAAACCTGAAGTGTAATTAACATAAAGTAAGCTGCATTTAAAATTAACTACATAAAATACACTACATTTATACATTTAAAGTGTATAACTTGATATACTTTCCCATATGTATGCATCTGGAAACCATCACCTCAGTCAAGACAATGAACATACGTATCACTCAAAAAGTTTCTTCATGCCCCTTTTTATTTATTTTGGAAAATTTTATTGAAGTATAGTTGACTTACAATGTTGTATTAATTTCTACTGTATAGCAAAGTGATTCAGTTATATATCTATGTATAGTTTTTGGGCTCCAAAATCACTGCAGATGGTGATTGCAGCCATGAAATTAAAAGACGCTTACTCCTTGGAAGGAAAGTTATGACCAACCTAGATAACGTATTCAAAATCAGAGACATTACTTTGCCAACAAAGGTCTGTCTAGTCAAGGCTATGGTTTTCCAGTGGTCATGTATGGATGTGAGAGTTGGACTGTGAAGAAAGCTGAGCACTGAAGAATTGATGCTTTTGAACTGTGGTGTTGGAGAAGACTCTTGAGAGTCCCTTGGACTGCAAGGAGATCCAACCACTCCATCCTAAAGGAGATCAGTCCTGGATGTTCATTGGAAGGACTGATGCTAAAGCTGAAACTCCGGTACTTTGGCCACCTCATGTGAAGAGTTGATTCATTGGAAAAGACCTTGATGTTGGGAGGGATTGGATTGGGGGCAGGAGGATAAGGGGACGACAGAGGATGAGATGGCTGGATGGCATCAACGACTCGATGGACATGAGTTTGAGTGAACTCTGGGAGTTGGTGATGGATAGGGAGGCCTGGCGTGCTGCGATTCATGGAGTCACAAAGAGTCGGACACGACTGAGCGACTGAACTGAACTGATACATTCTTTTCCATTATGGTTTATCAAAAGATATTGAATATAGTTCCCTGTGCTACATACCTGTTGTTTATTCATCCTATATATACTGATTTGCAGATGCTAATAGCAAACTCCCAATCCTTCTGTTATAGCCCTCCCCTTTGGCAATCACAAGTCTTTTCTCTATGTCTGAGTTTTTCTGTTTTGAATACAGTTCATTTTTGTTATTTTAGCTTTCACATATGTGTGGAACCGTGACTTATTACAGTCTGCTTGAAGTGAGATTGTTTTGCTTTACAAGGTATAAGAACTTTACAAAAGTGTTGCATCCATTTCTCTCCTCTCAGTTTGTGCTAATATCGTCAGGCATGTTACTTTTTTCTTGTTATAAGCTCCATTATTATTTTTGTTTGAAAGTCAATTGTATTTTAAAGAGATTGAAATAATAAAAAAATCTTGTATGTTGACCCACATTGTCACCATTTCCAGTGATTTTGTTCTTTTGTGTGGATCTGTATTTCTATTCACTCCTGTTTCCTTCTCTTTGAAGGATTTCTTTTAACGTTGTCTTTTAAGGCAGGTCTATTGATGATAAATTTTTCTCGGGTTTTGTATGTCTGGAAGTCTTCATCTTTAGTTTTAAAAGGTATTTTTGGTGAGCATAACATTCTACATTGACCATTTTTTTCCCTATTACTTTAGATTTGTTGATCCACTATAGCCTTACTTGCTTCACATCTATTTTATTTTATTGTAGTTTATGGTGCCACTCAGTTTATGGTGCTTTATTATAGCAGCCTTTGTAAACTAATAAGATGGATTTATAGTTTTCATAAGATATAGATACATTTTGGCTATTAAAAAATTATTTGTCTCCCCCTCTCCTGCCTGACCCCTCTTTCAGGAACACCTCAGTACATGGATGTTAGACTACTTGAACTTTTGTTTTGTTTTAAATCTTTTTTCTCTGTTTCACTTTGTATAGTGTCTATTGATATACAAGTTTAGTAATGCTTTCCTCTGTAAGGCCTAATCTGCTCTTAATCCCATTCAGTGTCTGGTTCATCTCAGACATTACAGTTTTCACTTCTAGAAGTTTGATCTTGGTCTTTAAAATTTTTCTTTCACATCACTAATTTTAACATCTTTAATTCTTTGTCTAGCTTGGTGCACATATGTAACACAGTTAGTGTTTCAGCGCTCTGGTCTACTGATTCTAACATCCGTGTCAGTATTGGGTTAGTTTTGATTGGTTGATTTTCCTTCTTGTTATGGGTCATGTTTCCCTGTTTATTGACCTTCCTGGTAATTTTTGATTGGATATCGGAGGCTATAAGTTTTATTTCATAGGTGCTGAATACTTTTCTATTCCTATAAATATCTTTGAGCTTTATTTTGGAAGGCAATTAAGTTACTTAGAAACAATTGATTCTTTCAAGTCGTACTTTTAAGGTTTGTTTAATGAGACCTGAGTAATTTTTATTCTAGGGTTTTTTATTCTCTCTACTTAGACAAGACTCTTTTGAATTATCTGCTCAATGCCCCATAAATTATGAGATTTTCCAATCTGGCTGGGGAGAAGTAGCTCTCTTCACATGTCTCTGTGAACACTGAGACCACTAGGGTTTATGTTGCTATTAAAAATTGGAAGCTTAAGTGCATTCTATTTGCATAATAAAATTCAAAGGCACAATCTGCTGAGAAGGGTGCAAACTACACAGATCACTTTGGAATCCCACTATTACATTCTATGCATACAGCACATTTCCACAGTGAAGGATCAGATAAGGTCATGTCTACAGTGCAGCGCTGAGCAGGAAGAGAAGTTTCAGTACCACTGATAGCAGAATTAACCCTGCATAGAGCTTACTCTCCAACCCTACCTTGAGTAGAGCAATTCATTATGTGTTAATAGTTGAAGAAATTTTAGACTTTCAGTCTGTGGGCCACATATTTATAGACAGTTTTGTTTCATTTAAATCAATTGCTAATATTTCTTAATTGGGAGAGTCTACACAAAAATACAGATTTCTAGCCTCTCTTGCAAGAACAAAACAAAACAAATAGAACAGGAAGTATTTCACTGGAAGTAAGAAGCAGCTACTCCTTTTGGGTTGGGTTAGATGGGGCCTCAGTCTTCAGTTTGGACTGAGGTTGATTGGCAGTGGCATTCATCATTTTGCATGTACGTTTTTGTAGTACAGTTAAAACAGTATTGATTATATACGTTTCTTTATGCTAGAGGGAAAATGAATGATGGATTGAGAGGGCCTTTAGTTTCAAGAAAAATATGAGAACATAGATTATTCATGTAAATAAAGAGCAAATATTTGTGTTGTAAAAGATAATTAAGATGTTACTGTAATAAAACTCAGGTTTTTCATCCATGAATATACTGCCTAGGAACCTAAGTTTTCACCATCTCTTTAGAGGTTATCTGTAGTCCTATTTCCTTACTCGATAAGCAAAGAAACTGACTATGAAGTCCACAGAGATATGGGACTAGGGTTAAAACTTCTAAATGTATTTCATATTTGTAGAATATCAAATATATACCAACATTCATTGCTGGTCTATGTCTCTACTCTGGCAGTGTCTCTGTGACTTTGAGTTGTACTTCAGTGGAAATGCTGGGCAATAAGCTCAGTGCTGTGTGAATATAAAGCTTAAGATCTGGTCTCTTCTTTTGGGAACTTTTAGCTAGTTGAGAAGACGGAAGTGAAAGTGAAAGTGAAGTCGCTCAGTCGTGTCTGACTCTTGGCGACCCCAGGGACTGTAACCTATCAGGCTCCTCTGTCCATGGGATTTTCCAGGCAATAGCACTGGAGTGGATTGCCATTTCCTTCTCCAGCGGATCTTCCCGACCCAGGGATTGAACCCAGGTCTCCCGCATTGTAGACAGACACTTTACGGTCTGAGCCACCAGGGAAGTCCAAGATGAAGGACATGATAAGTGTACAATAAGTCGTGCTGACATCATAGATTGTACTGAGTAGAGAATATCGGTGAGCTTAAGTGGTTTGCCAAGCCTTGTTGAGAAAGAGGTAGAATTAGACCAGGATAGGATTTGTATGGGCAGAAGATAGTCACGTGAATAAATTATGGGAGGAAATTTGGGGAATAGTGAAATGATCCCAGATATAACCTAGTTTAATATGTTCAATTTAGAGGTAAACTAAGGCCCAGAGAAAGATGTATTTCTCATGGATGAATAGTAAGTTTATCCCAGGTCTCTAGATCCTGTTCCATGACATAGCCATATATGACCCCTATGGTAGGCCTTGCCAGTCTATGCTTTCTTTTTTATTTCGTCCTTTGCCTTTTCTAATTCATCACGCATGCTCTTTGAGAGAAGGGACCTTGTCTGTCTTGGTAGTACTGCATTTTGCAGAACCTAAAATACAGTCCCCTCCCTGGACCCAACACAGAGACACTTCTCAAGCCTTGAAGGAAAAATCCAGAGAATTAAGTTCTCACTTGAAAAATTCTGAAATTCATATGTGAAAAGGTTTAAATGTGGACAAAGTTTTTAGGGAACAAAGAGCAAGTCTTAGACTTTAGATCACAGTGTTGCAGCTCAAATAAAGCCAATTATTCTATCAAGTTGTCCTTTGGTATACATGCAAACAAATCTCATTATCTCAAGTATGTAAAATGGAAAGGAATCAAGATTTGTAAATGCTTTTTGGAGGAAAAAAATCTAGCCCATGAAATGATGAATCAAAAGAAGAGAATAGGCTATAGAAAAGCCCTGCTTAAAGGACAGGTAAGCATACGTACAGAATGAAGACTGAGTAACTACAAGTTGTAATTATGAATTACAATAGAAATGCTACACGTCTTGACAACGTGAAATAATGAAAATACAAAAAACTTGAATGTGGAAAAGGAGAATAAAACATAAAAGTTGTGACAGTTTTATAAAGAATTGTGGCATTTTTATCATAGAGACTGAGATGACATTATCCAAAACTGAAATGTGGCTGAAAAATAGGATCATAGCTTCTAAATGATTTTTCATACCTTCTCTATTAAGAAAGATATTTTAAGAGATACCATTTCTTGGAGTAAAAAAAACCATTTTCTATGGTCTAATTTCTGCTAATTGATTATTTTTTTCTATTCAAGTATAATTATACTTATTACCCTTCATTTAAAGATAGGTCTATATTATAGTCATTCTTATTTAGGAATGCACATTATATATACACATACACAAAGAGAAAGTCATATACATATGAATATATCTGAAATTGTGTTCATCTAATGTTAATGATAATATATAGAAATAATGGAGTTTTGGTCCCTATTTTTTCTCTAATTTATTTTTACTATACACCTTGAGTTTTTCATCATAATAATTATTAAAAATAAAATTAGTTTTTAAAACCACGACCCAGGGGAAATTAGAGTGTTTCCTTCCATTATCTTTTATCTTCATAAACATTTTTTAACACATTTTGAACCTTACCATATATATATGTATATATATACCCTCATTTGTTGTATCCTCATTTTTCCAGGTATTATTCTATTATATTCATATTCTGCTAACACAGCCAATTTTCAAAATGTCAACACTCCTTTTATATATAATAATTTAATCATTTCTTTGGGGACATTTATATTGCTTGTAAAATTTTGCAAATATAGTTATAAATACTATAATAAGCATACATCTGCCCATATCTCAAATGATTTTTGAACACTCATTTCTGGGGAAGAATTTATTGGATTAAAATATATGAAGATATTTGAAGTCCTTGAAATATAGTACTGAATTGTTTATAATGGTAATCTATAGGAAAAGTTTGTAAATATAGATTAGAGCCATTTGGGGGAGAGATGAATTAGACGAGTTATATCATGGGAGTGGAAAAGAATAGAGCTTACAAGGGAATCCATTCTGTGTGCCTTTTTTGTGTCTTTTGGGAAATAAAATTTTGACAGCAGAATGGAGCCATGTGTTCCTAAGGGACAAGTCAAATATCTTGCCAGCTACAAAGGCAAGTCAAATGATAACATCTAAGGTTGCTCATTTGTTCTTAACCTGAGTGAAGTCAGTCAGTCAGTTGTATGTGTGTATTAAATTCAGTTGCCTCACAACTCTGTGGATTTTTCTGAAGTGTCCACTGACTTTGGCTGGTGCATGAGTCTCATTGGCCTGGATTCTCCATTCATGTCTTATTGGCTGGATTTAACTTTACATTAATTTTTTTTTAACAAGCACATACAGGTTTCGTACTCCCTGAATTCTTCCATGTTAAAAAATTGCTTTTATTCTTGAGAAATGAGTTGGTGGGATATAGTATTCTCTGGTCATGATTTTTTTTTAGAACTTTGTACACACCCCTGTATTAACTTCTGGGAATGGATGCTGCTGAAAAGAGCTGTTAAGTGAGCTTAACGTTTTTGCCTTATAGAAGAAAAAAATGTAGAGAGTACACTGTATTACATAACATTGCATGTTATATAATATATATTTTATATAATATTATACACATATGCATATACACATATACATTAATACCTGAGTTTTTAAAATTTAGATTGGAATTGACATATATATATATAAAATAGATAACTATTAAGGACCTACCGTTAATGCAGGGAACTCTACTCAGTACTCTTTAATGGTCTATATGGGAAAAGAATATAAAAAAGAGTTGATATATGTATTTGTTTAACAGATACACTTTGCTATACACCTGAAACTATTAATAACCCAATATTATAAATTAATTATACTCAAAATTTTTAAAAAACCTGGGTTTTAATATGTATGCATCAATTTTATTTTACTTTTTTTTTCAGTGTACAGATTTACTTCTTTCATTTAAGGAATAATTTTTTTGTTTTATGGTGTTTTAAATGGTTAAATGTCTTTTCAGGGATACTAGTTATCCCCAAGTTAGAGCACCTTTGTCCCCCATGTTGACTGACTTGTAATTTTTGTATCTTGTTTTGATTTTGTTCTTTTTTCATTCATTGTGGTTACATTAAGCCTTTGTTTCATTTCAGTAATTAATTTTATAGCGGTCTAGCCTCTCTTTTTGTTTCTAATTTGTTATACTTAACAGTTTTATAATAATAGCATCTTGACTCTTATTTCCATAGCTATACAATGGCCTTTAATCTAATTCTGTACTTTCATCATTTGGCATTTAAGGTCTTATTTTATTAAGTCTTATTAAAATTTTAAGTCACATGAAGTACTTGTGGGGAATTTTCCTGTTTTACAGAGCATGTTTTCTTCCGGATGGGGTTCTTTCAACTGTCTTTTGTATACTATCTTCCACTCTAATATTTTGCTATAGCATATTTGTACACTTGACATGCTCTTTTAAATTTTTTTAAAAAATTTTGCTTATACTTAGTATGAGAAGTTTTAATTTTCCAGTTGCTTGATAGAGAATCAATGAATTTTTCATGACTCTTACAATCTATTTGTCTTTTTAGAGTGGTGGCAGGTCCAGTAGTTTTAAATTGAATTGATTTAGGTGTGGCAGAGGTTGGAAGCAGGGGCTAAGGAAGTTGTTCATGTTTAGATTTTTATGTTACAAATCAATAAAACTAGGGTATTCAAAGATGGAAGTATAAAATAGATAATTGCCATATTGCTGGATAGTGCAAATATTTGCTTAATATGCATAATATAATCAATGACTGCTACTAATTACCAGAGAGTGAAACTGGATCCTAATCTCTTTCCTGAGATTTTGTTAATCTCATGGTGAGGTGGAGACGACAGAATATACGCTTTCATTTTTTACTTAAAATTTTTTTCTTGGACTATAGTTGATTTAAAATACTGTGTTAATTTCTGCTGTACAGCAAAATGACTCAGATATTTTCATATTCTTTTCCATTTTGGTTTAGCACAGGATATTGAATATATTATAATTCACTGTGCTATATAGTAGGTCCTTGTTGTTTATCCATCCTACATATAACAGTTCGCATCTGCTATACCAAACTCATTGGAAAAGATGATGCTAGGAAAGATTGAAGGCAGGAAGAGAAGCGGGCGACAGAGGCTGAGATGGTTGGATGGCATCACCGACTCAATGGACATCAGTTTGAGCAAGCTCCAGGAGTTGGTGATGGACAGGGTAGTCTGCTGTGCTGCAGTCCATGGGGCCACAGAGAGTCAGACAAGACTGAGAGACTGGACTGAACTGAACTGATACCAAACTCCCAAGCTCTCTTCCCCAAACCCACCCTCCTGCTTGGCAACCATAAGTCTGTTTTCTATGTCTGTAAGTCTGTTTCTATTTCATAGATAAGTTTATTTGTATATTTTAGATTCCACATAAAAGTGTTTTTAGTTTTTTGCAGAACCTCCATAATATTTTCTGAATATTGAGCTTTAAGCCAACTTTTCCATTCTCCTCTTTCACTTTCATCAAGAGGCTTTTTAGTTCCTCTTCACTTTCTGCCATGAGGTTCACTTTCTGCATATCTGAGGTTATTGATATTTCTCCTGGCAATCTTGATTCGAGCTTGTGCTTCTTCCAGCCCAGCGTTTCTCATGATGTACTCTGCATATAAGTTAAATAAGCAGGGTGACAATATACAGCCTTGACACACTCCTTTCCCAATTTGGAACCAGTCTGTTGTTCCATGTCCAGTTCTAACTGTTGCTTCCTGACCTGCATATAGGTTTCTCAAGAGGCAGGTCAGGTGGTCTGATATTCCCATCTCTTTCAGAATTTTCCATAGTTTATTGTGATCCACACAGTCAAAGGCTTTGGCATAGTCAATAAAGCAGAAATAGATGTTTTTCTGGAACTCTCTTGCTTTTTTGATGATCCAGCAGATGTTGGCAATTTGATCTCTGGTTCCTCTGCCTTTTCTAAAACCAGCCTGAGCATCTGGAAGTTCACAGTTCATGTATTGTTGAAGCCTGGCTTGGAGAATTTTGAGCATTACTTTACTAGCATGTGAGATGAGTGCAACTGTGCGGCAGTTTGAGCATTCTTTGGCATTGCCTTTCTTTGGGATTGGAGTGAAAACTGACCTTTTCCAGTCCTGTGGCCACTGCTGAGTTTTCCAAATTTGCTGGCATATTGAGTGCAGCACTTTCACAGCATCGTCTTTCAGGATTTGAAAGAGCTCAACTGGAATTCCATCACCTCCACTAGCTTTGTTTGTAATGATGCTTCCTAAGGCCCACTTGACTTCACATTCCAGGATGTTTGGATGTAGGTGAGTGATCATACCATCATGATTATCTTGGTCGTGAAGATCTTTTTTGTACAGTTGAAAGTAAAAGAGGAGAGTGAAAAAGTTGGCTTTAAGCTCAACATTCAGAAAATGAAGATCATGACATCTGGTCCCATCACTTCATGGGAAATAGATGGAGAAACAGTGGAAACAGTGTCAGACTTTATTTTTTTGGACTCCAAAATCACTGCAGATGGTGACTGCAGCCATAAAATTAAAAGACGCTTACTCCTTGGAAGGAAAGTTATGACCAACCTAGATAGCATATTGAAAAGCAGAGACATTACTTTGCCAACAAAGGTCTGTCTAGTCAAGGCTATGGTTTTTCCAGTGGTCATGTATGGATGTGAGAGTTGGACTGTGAAGAAGGCTGAGTGCCAAAGAATTTATGCCTTTGAACTGTGGTATTGGAGAAGACTTTTGAGAGTCCCTGGACTGCAAGGAGATCCAACCAGTCCATTCTCAAGGAGATCAGTCCTGGGTGTTCTTTGGAAGGACTGATGCTAAAGCTGAAACTCCAGTACTTTGGCCACCTCATATGAAGAGTTGACTCATTGGAAAAGACTCTGATGCTGGGAGGGATTGGGGGCAAGAGAAGAAGGGGACGACAGAGGATGAGATGGCTGGATGGCATCACTGGCTCGATGGACGTGAGTATGAGTGAACTCCGGGTGAAGGTTATGGATAGGGAGGCCTGGCGTGCTGTGACTCATGGGGTCACAAAGAGTTGGACACGACTGAGTGACTGAACTGACTGATACTATTTTCAACAGAGACTGCATCAATCTACATTCTCACCAACAGTGTAGGAAGATTCCCTCTTCTCCACACCCTCTCCAAAATGTATTATTTGTAGAGGATTTTTTTTTTTTTTTTTTTTTTTTTAAAATGATGGCCAGATAGCAGAACATAGTCTTCAAACTGGAATTGTTTCCCAATTTCCTCATGGTAATTTGAGTTTTTTTCTTCTGAAAGATGAAGACAGTTCAGTTTTCAACTTCATTTTCCATCAATCATTTACATCAGTTCCTTCCATATTATTTAAATCAGAAAGAGGAAAATAAAAATAACCCTTCTGCAGGATGACAGGCAGGTTATAGAACTTTTCCCTCTTCCTACCACCTCACAGGCCTAGATGCTGCCAGTACCTTTTACATTTTTATTGATTTTTACAATTTGGGCGCACTTAGCATTAGAGGAATATTTTTTTCTGCCATATCCACTTGGAGTTGGCTGTTTTATTTATGAATAAACATTAAAAAAGCTTTGTATGTGTTCAATTATTTGAAGTTTGTATTACTTTAACAAATTTAATTGAAATGCAGTTGATACACAATATTAGTTTCAGGTATACCACACAATCGTTCAATATTTGTATATATTGTAAGCATTACCTTAACAAATTTTAATTGAAATATAATTGGAAATTTATAAGTGACAAATAAATTCAAGGGATCAGATCTGACAGAGTGACTGAAGAACTATGGATGGAAGTTCGTGACATTGTACAGGAGGCAGTGATCAAGACCATCCTCAAGAAGAAGAAATGCGAAAAGGCAAAATGATCGTCTGAGGAGGCCTTACAAATAGCTGAGAAAAGAAGAGAAGCTAAAGGCAAAGGAGAAAAGGAAAGATATACCCATTTGAATGCAGAGTTCCAAAGAATAGCAAGGAGAGATAAGAAAGCCTTCCTCAGTGATCAATGCAAAGAAATAGAGGAAAACAATACAATGGGAAAGACTAGAGATCTCGTCAAGAAAATTAGAGATACAAAGGGAACATCTGATGCAAAGATGAGCAGAATAAAGGACAGAAATGGTATGGACCTAACAGAAGCAGAAGATATTAAGAAGAGGTGGCAAGAATACATAGAAGAACTATACGAAAGAGATCTTCATGATCCAGATAACCACAGTGGTGTGATCACTCACCTGTAGCCAGACATCCTGGAATGTGAAGTCAAATTGGCCTTAGGAAGCATCACTACAAACAAAGCTAGTGGAGGTGATGGAATTCCAGTTGAGCTATTTCAAATCCTAAAAGATGATGCTATGAAAATGCTGCACTCAATATGCCAGCAAGTCTGGAAAACTCAGCAGTGGTCACAGGACTGGAAAAGATCAGTTTTCATTCCAATCCAAAAGAAAGGCAATGCCAAAGAATGTTCAAACTACCACACAATTGCACTCATCTCACACACTAGCAAAGTAATGCTCAAAATTCTCCAAGCCAGGCTTCAACAGCATGTGAACTGTGAACTTCCAGATGTCCAAACTGGTTTTAGAAAAGGCAGAGGAACCAGAGATCAAATTGCCAACATCTGCTGGGTCACCAAGAAAACAAGAGAGTTCTAGAAAAATATCTACTTTGGCTTTATTGACTATGCCAAAGACTTTTGACTGTGTGGATCACAACAAACTGTGGAAAATTCTTCAAGAGATGGGAATAACAGACCAGCTGACCTGCCTCCTGAGAAATCTGTATGCAGGTCAAGAGGCAACAGTTTGAACTGGACATGGAACAACAGACTGGTTCCAAATAGGAAAAGGAATACATCAAGGCTGTATATTGTCACCCTGCTTATTTCACTTTTATGCAGAGTACCTCATGCGAAATCCGGCAGGATGACGTACAAGCTGGAGTCAAGATTGGTGGGAGAAATATCAGTAACCTCAGATATGCTGATGACACCACTGTTATGGCAGAAAATGAAGAACTAAAGAGCCTCTTGATGAAAGTGAAAGAGGAGAGTAAAAGAGTTGGCTTAAGACAGCTAGCAGAGCCGTGGTCCGGTCGGCAGCGCGTGCCCGAAGCTCTCCGTCGTCCCCCGCCCGCCAGCCCGCGCCCAGCCCACGGCCCCAGCAGTAGCCCCGAGAGCAGCCCCGACAGCAGCGCCATGCCGGGTGGAACGCCTACATCGACAATCTCATGGCGGACGGGACCTGTCAGGACGCAGCCATCGTGGGCTATAAGGACTCGCCCTCCGTCTGGGCCGCCGTTCCCGGCAAGACCTTTGTCAACATCACGCCTACTGAGGTCGGTATCCTAGTTGGCAAAGACCGGTCAAGTTTTTTCGTGAATGGGCTAACGCTTGGGGGCCAGAAATGTTCTGTGATCCGGGACTCACTGCTGCAAGATGGAGAATTTACCATGGATCTTCATACCAAGAGCACTGGTGGAGCCCCAACTTTCAACATCACTGTCACCATGACTGCCAAGACGCTAGTCCTGCTGATGGGCAAAGAAGGTGTCCACGGCGGTATAATCAACAAGAAATGTTATGAAATGGCTTTTCACCCATGGCGTTCCCAGTACTGACCTCGTCTGGCCCTCCCCTCACCATTCCCCACTGCTTTTGCACCCCTCTCCTTCCCACACACATACATACACCATTTTTATTTTGGGGGCCATTACCCCACACCCCGTATTGCTGCCAAAACCACATGGGCTGGGGGGCCCGGGCTGGATGGACAGACATCCCCTGCCCCCAACCCATACCCGTCCTGTGTGTGGTTGGAAAACTTTTTTTTTTTTTTTCTGAATAAAAAAGATTCTACTAACAGCAACAACAACAAAAGTTGGCTTAAAACTCAACATTCAAAAAACTAAGACCATGGCATCTGGTCCCATCACTTCATGGCAAATAGATGGGGAAACAGTGGAAACAGTGAGAGACTTTATTTTTTTCAGCTCCAAAATTACTGCAGATGGTGACTGCAGTCATGAAATTAAAATTGCTTGCTCCTTGGAAGAAATGCTATGACCAACCTAGACAGCATATTAAAAAGCAGAGACATTACTTTTGACCAACAAAGGTTTATCTAGTCAAAGCTTTGGTTTTTTCAGTAGTCATATATGGATGTGAGAGTTGGAGTACAAAGAAAATTGAGTAGTGGAGAATTGATGCTTGAACTGTGGTGTTGGAGAAGACTCTTGAGAGTCCCTTGGACTGCAAGGAGATCCATCCAGTCCACCCTAAAGGAAATCAGTCTTGAATATTCATTGGAAGGACTGATGCTGAAGCTGAAACTCCAATTCTTTGGCCACTTGATGCAAAGAACTGACTCATTTGAAAAGACCTTGATGCTGGGAAAGGTTGAAGGTAGGAGCAGAAGGGGATGACATAGGATGAGATGGTTGGATGGCATCACCAACGCAATGGATATGAGTTTGAGTAGGCTCTGGGAGTTGGTGATGGGCAGGGAAGCTTGGCATGCTGCAGTCCATGGGATCACAAAGAGCTGGACAAAGTGATTGACTGAACTGAATTGAACTGAATTAACATATAACATTAGTTTTAGGTGTACAACACAATAATTCAGTATTTGTGTATATTTTGAAATAATCGCCACTGTAAGTCTAGTTGATACCTGTTATCATACCTCGATACAAAAAATTTTTGTGTGTGTGATTAAGACTTTCAAGATCTACTCTCTTAGCAACTGTCAAATATGCAATAGAGTATTATTAACTATAATCACCATGCTGTGAATTACTTCTCCATGACTTATTTATTTTATACCTGGGAGTTTGTACCTTTTGACCCCATTACTCATTTCATTCACTGTCTAACCTCTTGCCTCTGGCAACCAACCATCTGCTCTCCGAATCTAAGATCTTATTTTTTCCCTTTTTTAGATTACACATAAAAGTAAGGTTCTATAGTATTTGTCTTTTTCTGTCTGACTTGTTTCACTTAACATTGTGCCCTAAGGGTCCATCCATGTTGCAAATGGCAAGATTTTCTTCTTTTTTATGGCTGAACAGTATTTAATTTTGTGTGTGTGTGTACCACATTTTCTTTTTCTGTTGCTAGACACTTAGATTGTTTCTGTATCTTGACTATTGTAAGTAACACTTACAAAGAACATGGGGATGCCGATATCTTTTCCACTCATGTCAACTTGTGTTTTTATTTCTTTGGATAAGTACCTAGGAGTTATATTTATAACTTTTCCAGGCACCTCCACACTGTTTTCTAATTAGTGGCAGCATTAATTTATATTCCCACCAAAAGTACGCAAGGGTTTTCTTTTTCCCTATCTTTTCCGATACTTACTACTTCTTGTCTTTTTGATAACAGCCATTCTAGCAGGTGTGACATGATATCTCCTTGTGGTTTTGTTTTCTGTTTCTAAAATGATGATTTCTGTTTCTGAAATGATGATTTCTGAAAACATTTTGATTCCTGTTTCTGAATTGATGAATGCCATTGAGCATATTTTTATGTATCTGCTGGCCATATGTGGCATTGAAACATGTATAATATCATACATGAAACGAATCGCCCGTCCAGGTTCGATGCATGATACTGGATGCTTGGGGCTGGTGCACTGAGATGACCCAGAGGGATGGTATGGGGAGGGAGGAGGGAGGGGGGTTCAGGATGGGGAACATGTGTATACCTGAAGCAGATTCATGTTGATGTATGGCAAAACCAATACAATATTGTAAAGTAATTAACCTCCAATTAAAATAAATTGATTTATATTAAAAAAATGTATGTCTTCTTTGGAAAAATATTTTTTAGATCTTCTTCCCATTTTTATTTATTTTTTAGAATTTAAAATCAGGGATCACTTTATTTACTCTAGGTGATATAAGTCTAGAGGTGTCAGCCTTCCTCATATCCCATGTTAAGATCCAGGATGAGGGAATGAGGCCAACACAGAGATGAGTAGAGCCCCAGAGACATTGTTGGTGTTTCTCGATCCAGTTGCCCCTAAAGTCCTTTCTAGTCAGTTCATATCAGTTACATGAACTAATCTATGCCCACTTTTCTTCTTGGGCTACTTAGACTTGGACTTTTGGAGGTATCTTGGCTTGTTCAAGGCCCAGCTTCCTGTTTGCCTTCCCGACCCTGTGGGTAGCTTCCATTTAACTGTCAGGCTTCATGCTGGGAGGAGACATGTGACTGATTAGTGCTTTTGTGGATGATAGATATTTAGAGCTGAACTTCTCCAGCTCCACTGGGCACACCAGTCACTCAGGGAAATCCTGTTAAAACGCAGATTCTCACTCAGCAGGTTTGGGTGAGGCCCAACTGGTGCTGATGCTGTCGGTTCCAGGACCACACTTTGAGTTGCAAGAGGTTGGAGAGGTGGATGTCACCCAGGTGGATATCACCGCTCACCCAGACCAAGGAACCCAGGAGCCCCAGACCTCCACAATGACCCCATATCCAAACGTGCATGTCAGCAAGCTTTGGCCTCTCCTCCCACCCTGAAACATACTCTGCCCCCATTTAAAAATCTGATTATTTGGAGTTTTTTGCTATTGAGTTGTATGAATTCTTTGTATATTTTGGATATTAATTCCTTATCATATATATCATTTACAAATATTTTGTCCCATTCAGTAGGTTGCCTTTTCGTTTTGTTGATGATTTTCTTTGCTATGTATATTACTTTTATAAGTAAAGAGATATTTCACAAATTTTATTCTCTCTCTCTCCTTCGTTTACTTCAATTTCTATTCCCTTCAAGAAACCTCCTCTGATATCCCTAGCCAAAATGACTTCTTTTGAGTGAATTACCACAGCATTTTTCTATTCATTCAAAATATATTTTATTAACTGCTATCATAGCTGGGCACATTTTTAGGTGCTTGGAATGTATAATATGTGAAACACAATTTCTGTCTTGATGATACTAGCATTTCAGTGCTTGAAGGCTGTGGAGGGAGCTTGGCCTATGGTCTATTTAAACTATTTGGTTTTACGTTTTAGCTTATTAAAGTTAGATATTCACTGATATATCCCCTCCCCCGCCGTAGTCTCATATAATGTACAGAACACAACAGGAGCTGATTGTGTCTCTTGAATTAACAAACTCAAAATGGATAATCTTATTAGCTGCGATGTGGGAAGACAGTGCTTCAGAGAGAGAGGTAGGTAAGATTTCAGGCCTGTTTGGCTGAGGATACCCTTATGTAGGCAATTTTAATAGCCTCTAAGTGGTATAGGCATGTAAGAATAACAACGTGAAGCTCAGGTGGGTGGTCAAGGCTAAGAAATAATGGACACAGGGACTGTTACTGATTCATGGAGCAGAAGGAGCCAGGCCATGCAGCCCTGAGAGAGGCCCTGGAGTGGGACGTTTAAGCCATGTCTCAATGTTCTACCCCTTCTCCAGGTTGTAAATTTTTGCCCACATTACGCAGCACAGAAAGTGCAAAATCATTTATGACTGTCTCTCAGGGAGAAAGGCATGAGCACCCAGAGAATTAGAAAGAGTTGAATTCTCACAATTAATTTCATTCTGGAAAGGCTAAACTCAGGACTTTTCCCTTTTTTATTATAAGGCTACCACGTGGCTAGCTTTTGGCATCACGGGTTGATATTTTTCCAAAATAAGGATCTCCACAGCCATCTCATTTAGAGCATTAAGTAATGAAACATCATTCTTTGTAATTATGTGACCAAGAGTAAGAAGGAACCAGATGTGGGAATTTAAGAAACCCACGAGGCTGAGCTAATATAAATGTTCCCTTATATTTTGCTTTTTAAAAATAACATCTAGGTTTCATACAAAATACTCAGTATAAGGTATAGTTAGTGTTCAATAAAGGTTATTGTTTTTTATTCTAAAGGGAACTAAGTATTTTACCCTTGGGAATTTGTCCATACAGAGAATAAGAGAAAGTTTTAGGGAGGAAGAAAAGGACATGAGCAAGACCTTGAAATAAATGGGAAAAATAGACTCAGACCTCTGGAATGAATGCAGTTTTGAATAAGCCAATATATTTTGAAGGCTATTCGAGTTTAGAGTTGAAAGGGTCATGCAGTCCAGTGTTTTGAGGAATGTGGTGATTTTACTTAGTCTGACTTAAATATCACTTTAATGATTGTACATATACTTTGGAGTGTATTAGGGGGAAATCAACTCCAAGTTCATTTATATGAAAAAGTAGTCTTATTTAAAAGAAATTGAGTAAATAACAGTGCTGGCAAAACTTGCAAGTGGAAGTTATAGCTTCCAGAATAAAAGTAAAAGTTATGGCTTCCAGTAGCTTAGTGCTCTACTGAAAGGATATTAAATTAGTCAGCCAAGGATTACTGTGTGTTTTCCCGAACATCTTTGATCCTTTCTTTAGGGTGTTTGGATGGAGTGTCTGTGATGAAATTGTGGCAGGGAAAGCACTGTTGTTTTCATACAGATGGCACATGGAGAGAAACTCCATATGGGCAACAAGGACTGAGCTTTCAGAAGCCCAGTGGATGCTCCAGGGATACAAGCACACGGTGGCCTGAGGAATGGGGGCTATGCTCTGTGCCCTGTTTAGAGAAGGCTTAAGTAGGTAGGAATGAAAAATCTGTTTTTTCTATTATGCACTTTCAGAATCAAAGGACAGCCAAAAATAGCAGAAGAAAAATAATGAGGCCTCTCTTTAGAAGGATAACTGAGCAGTTGTGGGGCAGACCAAAGATACATGATAGTCGCATTATAGTTACCAAGAAAGTGTGGGATTCCTCCCAAGTTGAAGTTCATGCTGGATGACAGATCACACACACACACACACACACACACACACACACACACACACACACACACACACACACACACACAAAGTGGGTCTTCAGTTAAGTGAGAGAAATGTAATCTGGACCAAAATCATGTTCAGTGTAGGAAGATAGTGAGCAAAGGATGAGGTGGAGTGGATGGATGAGAGCTGTCTCCTCAAAACACAGATCTCTTCAGTATTAGACAACTTCAGTCCAGAGTATCTGAGTTGTGTTGATTGTCGCTTTAGATCAGACATTCCTAATTCTCATTATTATTTCTGATTTGACTGTCTTATCTGCTTTTACTCTGGATGATATTTTATCTAGTAATATCATCATAGAAAGATAATGACTTTGTGGAAACCTGAATATCATCTGATCTGGTATCTGTTAATAGCACTAGAACCTCCTTCCTTATCTTTCTCCTCTTCTTTTTTTTCAAAAGAAATTCTTTGTAGGACTGCAATTGTAAGAGATAAGACAGGACCTTCCCTGGCTGAAGTGGGTGATGAGGAAAACATATAGAGCCTGTCAGACCTGTCTATTCCCAGCAAGGTTTTTGTTTGTTTGTTTTTCCTTTTTTTGGTTGTTTATGAATTCCACTGTTCTACTAAACAGTCTGAAAAACTTGAGTTTCCTTTACATATTGCTTGTTGTTTCTGATTGATACATAAGCAGTCTAGATTTTAGTGGCTTCAAACAATTTATTATCATTTATCATGATTTGTATGTTGACTCAGGTTAGCTGAGTATTTCTTTTTTGAGAGAGAAAGAATACATTTGCATACAGTTGCATTCAAGTGACACTTCCCTGGTAGCTCAGATGGTAAAGAATCCACCTGCAATGCGGGAGACCTGGGTTTGATCCCTGGATTGGGAAGATTCCCTGGAGGAGAGCATGGCAAGCCAGTCTAATGTTCCGCCTGGAGAATCCCCATGGACGGAGGAACCGGGAAGGCTGCAGTCCATGGGGTTGCAAAGAGTCATACATGACTGAGTGACTAAGCACAGCACAGTTGCATTCAGATGGCACCTGGAGCTGGAGTCATTGGGAGGCTTCTTCATTTTCATATCTCTGGCTTAAGCTCGGATGATCAGAGGAGCTAAGGATTACTGGGTATCTCTCTTTTAACCAGCCTCTCCATATGACTAAATTGGGCTTCCTCTCAACATGGTGGTCTCATTTTGCAAGATGGCAAAAGAGCGAGCATTTAAAGAGGCCCAGACAGAGGCTGCAAGGTTTCTAGTGACCTGTCTTTGGAAATTACACAATTTCATCATTTCTATTTGCCTAAAAAATGATAGACAAGTCCAAATACAAAGGGGTGAGGGAATAAATTCTATCTTTCAGTGGGGAAATGATTTGTTTATAGGCAGGGAAGATACTAATGGTAAAGCTACCATACGTAATATGAAGCTCAGAGAATGCAAAGATTTATCACAAGACCAAAGAACCAACAATGGCAGAACTGGGATTAGAGCCAAAATCATAAAAAGATGAAATCCACCTTCTAAAACAATCTCATTTCCAAATCCTTTCACCCAATCTGTTCTGTTCAGTTCAGTTGCTCAGTCTTGTCTGACTCTTTGTGACCCCGTGAACGCAGCACACCAGGCCTCCCTGTCCATCACCAACTCCTGGAGTTCACGCAAACTCATGTCCATAGAGTTGGTGCTGCCATCTAGCCATCTCATCCTCTGTCATCCCCTTCTCCTCCTGCCTGCAATCCCTCCCAGCATCAGGATCTTTTCCAGTGAGTCAACTCTTCGCATGAGGTGGCCAAAGTATTGGAGTTTCAGCTTCAACATCAGTCCTTCCAATGAACACCCGGGACTGATCTTTAGGATGGACTGGTTGGATCTCCTTGCAGTCCAAGGGATTCTCAAGAGTCTTCTCCAACACCACAGTTCAAAAGCATCAATTCTTTGGCGCTCAGCTTTCTTCACAGTCCATCTCTCACATCCGTACATGACCACAGGAAAAATCATAGCCTTGACTAGATGGACCTTTGTTGGCAAAGTAATGTCTCTGCTTTTGAATATGCTTATCTAGGTTGGTCATAACTTTCCTTCCAAGGAGTAAGTGTCTTTTAATTTCATGGCTGCAGTCACCATCTGCAGTGATTTTGGAGCCCCCAAATATAAAGTCTGACACTGTTTCTACTGTTTCCCCATCTATTTGCCATGAAGTGATGGGACCAGATGCCATGATCTTCATTTTCTGAATGCTGAGCTTTAAGCCAACTTTTCCATTCTCCTCTTTCACTTTCATCAAGAGGCTTTTTAGTTCCTCTTCACTTTCTGCCATAAGGGTGGCGTCATCTGCATATCTGAGGTTATTGATATTTCTCCCGGCAATCTTGATTCCAGCTTGTGCTTCTTCCAGCCCAGCATTTCTCAGGATGTACTCTGCATAGAAGTTAAATAAGCAGGGTGACAATATACAGCCTTGAGGTACTCCTTTTCCTATTTGGAACCAGTCTGTTGTTCCATGTCCAGTTCTAACTATTCCTTCCTGACCTGCATATAGGTTTCTCAAGAGGCATACAGGTGGTCTGGTATTCCCATCTCTTTCAGAATTTTCCACAGTTGATTGTGATCCACACAGTCAAAGGCTTTGGCATAGTCAATAAAGCAGAAATAGAAGTTTTTCTGGAACTCTCTTGCTTTTTCGATGATCCAGCAGATGTTGGCAATTTGACCTCTAGTTCCTCTGCCTTTTCTAAAACAAGCTTGAATATCTGGAAGTTCACGATTCACGTGTTGCTGAAGCCTGGCTTGGAGAATTTTGAGCATTACTTTACTAGTGTGTGAAATGAGTGTAATTGTGCCGTAGTGTGAGCATTCTTTGGCATTGCCTTTCTTTGCGATTGGAATGAAAACTGACCTTTTCCAGTCCTGTGGCCACTGCTGAGTTTTCCAAGTTTGCTGGCATATTGGGTGCAGCACTTTCACAGCATCATGTTTCAGGATTTGAAATAGCTCAACTGGAATTCCATCACCTCCACTAGCTTTGTTTGTAGTGATGCTTTCTAAGGCCCACTTGCCTTCACATTCCAGGATGTCTGGCTCTAGTATTGAAGGTTAAAAATCTTATCCTGCTGATGGTAGATGAGGGAAGCTTTGTATTAAACATGTCATTATAATTTGCATGAATTTGGGTTTTTAAAAGTTACAGGATACAAAAACTGATAGGTAAAGAGAAGAAATCATTTAGAACTGTATTAGAGAATATCAAGGTCTTAGAAACAAATCTAATAAAATATGTGAAAAGCTTAATAAAGAGAAAATATAAAACTTTATTAGAGACACATATTAAAGAATACTTAAATAATGAGATGCTTGATTGGGAGCCATATACCACATTCATGGATAGGAATTTTTAATATCATAGAATCAGTTATAAACTTGTCTATAGCTTTAATGGATTTCCAATGAATGTTACAGCAGGATTTTTCCCCCCCTCACAGAACTTGATAAAGATAATTCTAAAATTTATATGAGATGGTAAAGGGCTGACAATAGCCAGGACATTTCTGTAGAAGAAGAGCAGAAAAATATGTAAAACAATGTTCATAGCAGTAATACTAATAATGACAAAAACCTGGACATGGCCCAATGCCCATTTGAAAGCATGTGTGAAATAATGGTGTCACATTCACAGAACTGAATCTTATACAATAGTCAAAACAATAAAGTACAGGGAAATGTATCAGGAGGGATGAATCTTAGCAACTTAATAAAAAAAGTTTTGAAAAGCAAAAATTCACATTTTCATCCAAATTGATAATCATTTTATAAAATAAAAATGCCTACAACCAAATACTTCTAACGAATTAATGTAGATATTAAAAAGCTGTATAAAAGGGAAAACAAGCTGCTTAGAACACAAGGTTTAGAGTCATGCTTATCTCAGATAGTGGAAGAGAAACATGATGAGATGGGGCTCATGTAGCTAGAGTAAATTATTAGTAAAAGTGCATTTTTGGTTTTGAGTGGTGAATTGGAGATACTAAATAGTATAGATTAAAATATATTAAAAATAACCAAATACAGGCCCTTTGGTCATTTTTAAATTGGATTATTATTATTTTTTGCTATTGAGTTTGTGAGTTCCTTATATATTTTGGATATTAATCCCTTATCAGATATATGGTTTGCAAATCTCTTCACCCATTACTAAATAAACATTTTTCTGAAGAAGACATGCAAGTGGCCAGTATGTATATGAAAAGGCACTCAAATCACTAACCACTAGGGAAACACAAAGTCAAAACCACAATGAACTATCACTTCACACCTATTAAAAGTGCTATCATGAAAAATATAAGAGACAACAGGTGTTGGTGAGGATGTGGAGAAAAGGCAACCCTTGTACACTGTTGGAGGGAATGTAAATTGGTACAGCTACAATGAAAAACAGTATGGAGGCCCTTCAAAAATTTAATAGAACTGCTATATGATTCAGCATTTCTGCTTCTGAGTAGGTATCCAAAGGAAGCAAAATCAAAATATAAAAGACTTACCTGTACTTTTGTGTTCATTACAGTGTTATTCAGTATAGCCAAGATACGGAAATAACCTAAGTGTCTGTTGATAGATAAATGGATAAAGAAAATGTGGTATGTACATACAATGGAATGTTCAGTTAAGTGGCTCAGTCCTGTCCAACTCTTTGTGACCACGTGGCATGTCAGGCTTCCCTGTCCATCACCAACTCGCAGAGCTTGCTCAAAGTCATGTACATTGAGTTGGTGATGCCATCCAAACATTTCATCCTCTGTTGTCCCCTTCACCTCCTGCCTTCAATCTTTCCCAGCATCAGGGTCTTTTCCAATGAGTCAGTTCTTTGCATCAGGTGGCCAAAGTGGAGTTTCAGCTTCAGCATAAGTCCTTCCAATGAATATTCAGGACTGATTTCCTTTAGGATTGACTGATTTGAACTCCTTGCAGCCCAAGGGACTCTCGAGAGTCTTCTCCAACAGCACAGTTCAAAAGTATCAGTTCTTCAATACTCAGCTTTCTTTAGAGACCAACTGTCACATCCATATATGACTACTGGTAAAACCATAGCTTTGACTAGATGGACATTTGTTGGCAAAGTAGTGTCTCTG
Organism: Capra hircus; assembly: GCF_001704415.2. Classification (NCBI taxonomy): domain Eukaryota; kingdom Metazoa; phylum Chordata; class Mammalia; order Artiodactyla; family Bovidae; genus Capra; species Capra hircus. The sequence goes on along the minus strand of NC_030814.1, from coordinate 47,197,238 downwards.
CTTTTTCATATGCTGTCTAGATTTGTCATAGCTTTTCTTCCAAGGAGCAAGCGTCTTTTAATTTCATGACTGCAGTCACCATCTGCAGTGATTTTGGAGCCCCCCTTCCCCAAATAAAGTCTGTAACTGTTTCAATTGTTTTCCCATTTATTTGCCATGAAGTGATGGGACCAGATGCCATGGACTTAGTTTTTTGAATGTTGAGCTTTAAGCCAACTTTTTCACTCTCCTCTTTCACTTTCATCAAGAGGCTTTTTAGTTCTTTGCTTTCTGTCATAAGGGTGGTGTCATCTGCATATCTGAGGTTATTGATATTTCTCCCAGCAATCTTGATTCCAGCTTGTGCTTCATCCAGCCCAGCATTTCTCATGATGTACTCTGCATAAAGTTAAATAAGCAGGGTGACAGTATACAGCCTTGATGTATTCCTTTCCCAATTTGGAACCAGTCTGTTGTTCCATGTCCAGTTCTAACTGTTGCTTCAATAATAACAATAGTAAATGGAATGTTACTCAGTTATAAAAAAGAAGATCTTGCCATTTGCAACAACCTAGATGAACCTGGAAGATAAGCCTGATGGCGAAAGATAATAATGCATTTGTTGTTGTCATTCAGTCATATTTGACCCTTTGCCACCGCATGGACTGCAGCATGCCAGGCTTCCCTGTCCTTCACCATCTTGGAGCTTGCTCAAACTCATGTCCATTAATTTGGTGATGCCATCCAACCATCTCATCCTCTGTTGTCCCCTTCTCCTCCTGCCTCAGTCTTTCCTAGCATCAGGGTCTTTTCCAGTGAGCCAGTTCTTCCCGTCAGGTGGTCAGAGTATTGGAGCTTTAGCTTCAGCATCAGTCCTTTCAGTGAATACTGTCAATGACAAATTGGCACTTACTGAGATCATTGCCAACGACTGAACAACAAGGGCATTTGCCATCTGCCTCTGTGGAGAATGAACCCTGAACCCTGCACTGTTGCAGCTGTTGACCTTCAACACTCCCTGAGAGAGTTCAGGGTGGAGAGAGACATTCTACTCCAGGCAATCTGGTGGGTCAGGTCTTTAGATAGATGTTTTAGGAACAGATTTTATAATCTCAATCTTTGCATCTCCTCATATCTAGAAAAGCACTGAATCCCTTCTTGATGATATCAGATCCTGTGACTAGCAGAAAACCTTTTGTAAAATGAGTGCTTAATGGTATTGAACTCCCCCCGTCACCAAAATCTTATATATTGACCTTCCCCTATTGCCTCTTTAGAGCAGTCTCTGAGCTATCTGAGGTGCTGCCTCATATTGCCCCCAATAAAACATAACTTGCAACTCTCAAGTTATGCATCTTTTTAGTCGACAATACTTAGGGTTGATTTCCTTTAGGACTGACTGATTTGAACTCCTTGCAGTCCAAGGGACTCTCAAGAGTCTTCTAGATTACCACAGTTCAAAAGCATCAATTCTTGACACTCAGCCTTTATGGTCCAATTTTCACATCCATACCTGACTACTGGAAAAACCATAGCTTTAACTAGATGGATCTTTGTTGGCAAAGTAATGTCTCTGCTTTTGAATACACTGTCTAGGTTTGTCATAACTTTCCTTCCAAGGAGCAATACTGCCTGGTGTTTCTTATACATGGAGTCCGAAAAAAAAAAAAAAAGCCAATTTCGTAGAAATTGCAGAATAGTGGTGGCCAGGGGGTGGGGGTGGAGGGACAGAGGAAAATGGGAAGATGTAGGTCAAGGATATAAAATTTCAGTTACAGCAGAATAAATTCTGAGGATCTACTATATAGCATGGTGAACATAGTTAATGAGGCAGTATTCTACATTTGAAATTTGCTGAGAGGATCATACACATACACACTGAGTTAAGTATTGTCAACCAAAAGGTGCACAACGTGAGGGCTGCAGGTTAAGTTTTATTTGGGGCAAAATGAGGACTGAAGCCAGGGAGGCAGCACCTCCTAGGTGCTGGGAGCGATTGGCTCTGAGAGATTGCTCCAAAGATGTAATCGGGGAAGGTCAATATATAAGATTTCTGTGAAGAGGGAGTTCAATGCAATCAAGTGCCTACTTTACAAGAGGTTTTCTGCCGCTCACGAGGAGCTGATGTCATCATGAAGGGATTTAGTACTTTTTTAGATATGAGGAGATGCAAGGATTGGGATCATAAAATCTGTTCCTGAAAATGTCCAACTATCTAAAGACCTGTCCTGAAGATATTAAAATGAGATGGCAACAGTACACAGAAGAACTAGGCAAAAAAGGGCTTCATGACCCAGATAATCACGGTGGTGTGATCACTCACCTAGAGCCAGACATTCTGGAATGTGAAGTTAAGTGGGCCTTAGGGAGCATCACTATGAACAAAGCTAGTGAAGGTGATAGAATTCCAGTTGAGCTATTTCAAATCCTAAAAGATGATGTTGTTAAAGTGCTGTACTCAGTATGCCAGCAAATTTGGAAAACTCAGCAGTGGCCACAGGACTGGAAAAGGTCAGTTTTCATTCCAATCGCAAAGAAAGACAATGCCAAAGAATGTTCAAACTACCACACAGTTGTATTCATCTCACATGCTAGTAAAGTAATGCTCAAAATTTTCCAAGCCAGGATTCAATACTACATGAACTATGAAATTCCAGATGTACAAGCTGGATTTAGAAAAGACAGAGGAACCAGAGATCAAATTGCCAAAATCCGCTGGATCATTGAGAAAGCAAGAGAGTTCCATAATAACATCTACTTCTGATTTATTGACTACACCAAGGCCTTTGACTCTGTGGATCATGACAAGCTGTGGAAAATTCAAGAGACAGGAATACTAGACCACCAGACCTCCCTCCTGAGAAATCTGTATCCAGGTCAGGAAGCAACAGTTAGAACAGGAAATGGAACAACAGACTGGTTCCAAATTGGGAAAGGAATACATCAAGGTTGTATACTGTCACCCTGCTTATTAAACTTATAGGCAGAGTACATCATGCAAAATGCCAGGCTGGATGAAGCACAAGCTAAAATCAAGATTGGTGGGAGGAATATCAATAACCTCAGACATGCAGATGACACCACCCTTATGGCAGAAAGTGAAGAACTAAAGAGCCTCTTGATGAAAGTGAAAGAGAAGAGTGAAAAAGTTGGCTTAAAACTCAACATTCAGAAAACGAAGATCATGGCATCTGGTCCCATCACTTCATGCCAAATAGATGGGGAAAGAGTGGAAACAGTGAGAGGCTTTATGTTTTTGGGCTCCAAAATCACTGCAGATGGTGACTGCAGCCATGAAATTAAAAGACAATTACTCCTTGGAAGGAAAGTTATGACCATTCTAGACAGCATATTAAAAAGCAGAGGCATTATTTTACCAACAAAGATCCGTCTAGTCAAAGCTATGGTTTTTTCAGTAGTCATGTATGGATGTGAGAGTTGAACTATAAGGAATGTTGAGCATTGAAGAATTGATGCTTTTGAAGTGGTGTTGGAGAAGACTCTTGAAAATCTCTTGGACTGCAAGGAGATCCAATCAGTCTCTCCTAAAGGACATTAGTCGTGAATGTTCATTGGAAGGACTGATGCTGAAGCTGAAACTCCCAATACTTTGGCCACCTGATGCAAAGAACTGACTCATTGGAAACGACCCTGATGCTGGGAAAGACTGAACGTGGAAGGAGAAGGGGATGACATAGGATGAGATGGCATCACCGGATGGCATCATCAACTTGATGGACATGAGTTTGTGTAAGCTCTGGGAGTTGGTGATGGACAGGGAAGCCTGGCATGCTGCAGTCCATGTGGTCGCAAAGTCAGACAGGACTGAGCGACTGAACTGAACTGAAAGACCTGTCCCACCTGTTTCCCTGGAGCACAGAGTACCTCACTCCACCTTGGACTCCCTCAGGGGTTGTTGAGGGTCCTCAGCTGCAGCAGCACAGGGTTCAGTCTCCAGGGAGGCAGATGGGAAATGCAGTTGTTGTTCAGTCACTGATAATGCTCTTGGCAAGTGCCAGTTTGTAGTTGACAGTATACAAGGTGATGAGCGTATTAATTATCTTTTTTTGTATTAATTATCTTGATTGAGATAATCATTTCATAATACAATGAACGTGTATATAAAATCATCTTGTTTTTATTTAAGCTATACATGTAGTTGCATTTCTCAATGATTCTTCAATCAAGGTTGAAAAAAATTATCAAACACATAGAAGCAAGCCAATGATGAGTTCAAGATTTATGATTAATGTGAGCCTGTGCACTTAAGGTCCAACTAGCCAACCAAGCCAACCTTAATAAGTATTGTTCAACTTAGGTAATCTGCCCTTCCACTGAAGAAGGTATGCTGGCCTTTGGCAAAGTTATGAGATTCGGTAGGTTTATCTTTGTTGCCTGTCCACTGGCAGAGCTTGTGCCTCTTTTTAGCTGTTTCAAAGGGTATGGAATGATTGACATCAGTAGTTGCACAGATTTTAATCTTCCAAATAAATTCATTGTTTTTAAGAGGAAAAAACCAAGGGTAAGAGAGGTTATATGGCAATAAGATACAATCAAGAATTTAAATAACAATATATATTGGGATAAGAATATAAATTACATGACCCTTTGAGTGACTTTATTCATTTATTTTTCAACCAATCAAGTTTTAAATCATTGATGGACCAGCAGTAGGTTTGTACAAGGAACTGAGTGCCAAAAAAGGGCAGGTCACTCATGTACCCATCAAATGCTTGGTGAGCAGCCCTGTGTGCCAGGTACTACACAAGTACCAGGGAAATGTCAAAGAGAGACATGCAGTATTTGTATGTGGGGGGAGGTTGTTGTTGTTGTTTGGTTGCTCAGTGGTGTCCCTGTCCTTCAACATCTCCTGGAGCTTGCTCAAACCCATGTCCATCGAGTCAGTGATGCCATCCAACCATCTCATCCTCTGTCATCTCCTTCTCCTCCTGCCTTCAATCTTTCCCAGCATCAGGGTCTTTTATGATGAGTCACTTCTTTGCATCAGGTGACCAAAATATTGGCACTTCCTCTTCAGCATCAGTCCTTCTAATGAACATTCAGGGTTGATTCCTTTAGGATGGACTTGTTTGATCTCCTTGCTGTCCAAGAGACTACAAAATTCCTTAAAAAACTGGGAATAGAACTGCCATATGACCCAGCAATCACACTATCAGGAATACACCCCAAGGAAACCAGAATTGAAAAAGAGACAAATATACCCTCATGTTCATTGCAGCATTATTTACAGTAGCTAGGACACGGAAGAAACCTAGATATTCACTGGCAGATGAATGGAGAGGGAAATTGTGGTACATATACACAATGGAACATTACTCAGCTATAAAAAGGAATGCATTTGAAGCAGTTCTAATGAGGTGGATGAACCTGGAGCCTATTATACAGTGTGAAGTAAGTCAGAAGGAGAAAGACAAACACTGTATATTGACACACACATATATATGGAAATTATAAAGATGACACCAATGACCCTATATGCAGGGCAGCAAAGGAGACAAAGATGCAAAAACGGAGTTTTGGACTCAGTGAGAGAAGGTGAGGATGGGATGATTGGAGAGAATGCCATTGAAATATGTCCACTACCATATATAAAATAGATGACCAATGCAAGTTCGATGCATGAAGCAGGGCACCAAATCTAGTGATCTTGGATGACCCAGAGAGATAGAGTGGGGAAGGAGGTGGGGGGGGTGTTGAGGATGGGGGCAACACATTTATACTTGTGGCAAATTATTGTTGACCTATGGCAAAAACCATCACAATATTGTAAAATAATTATCTTCCAATTAAAATGAATGCATTAAAAACAGTTTTGTTTGTTTGAAGGCATCATTTCCTTGGAGCTCAATCTTTTTTATTGTCTAGTTCTCACATCTATACATGACTACTGGAAAAAACATAGCTTTGACTATGCAGACCTTTGTTGGCAAAGTAATGTCTTTGCTTTTTAATACACCGTCTAGGTTTATCATAGCTTGTCTTCAAAGTAGCAAGTGTCTTTTAATTTCATGGCTGCAAATACCATTTACAGTGATTTTGGAACCCAAGAAAATAAAGTCTGCTACTGTTTTCCTATCTATTTGCCATTAAGTGTTTGGTCACCTGATGCAAGGAACTGACTCCTTGAAAAAGACCCTGATGCTTGGAAAGATTGAAGGCATGGGGAGAAGGGGACAACAGAGGATGAGATGGTTGGATGGCATTATCAACTCAATCGACATGAGTCTGAGCAATCTCCAGGAGTTGGTGATGGACAGGAAAGCCTGGCATGCTTCAGCCCATGGGATCTCAAAGAGTTGGACACAGGTAAGTGACTGAATTGAACATTCATTTTTTGAATGTTGAGTTTTGAGCCAGCTTTTTCACTCTCCTCTTTCACCTTCATCAAGGGGCTCTTTCATTCTTCTTCACTTTCTGCCATAAGGCTGGTGTCATCTGCATATTTGGGGTTATTGATATTTCTCCCGACAATCTTAATTCCAGTTTGTGCTTCTTCCAGCCCAGCATTTCTCATGATGTACTCTGCATACAAGTTAAATAAGCAGGGTGACAATACACAGCTTTCAGGTACTCCTTTCCCAATTTGGAACCAGTCTGTTGTTCCATGTCTGGTTCTAACTGTTGCTTCTTGGCCTCCATACAATTTTTTTTTTTTTCCAGGAGGTAGGTCAGGTGGTCTGGTATTCCCATCTCTTTAAGAATTTGCCATACTTTGTTGTGATCAACACAGTCAAAGGCTTCAGGGTATTCAAGGAAGCAGAAGTAGACATTTTTCTGAAATTCTCTTGCTTTTTCTATCACCCAACAGATATTGGCAATTTGATCTCTGGTTCCTCTGCCTTTTCTAAATCCACCTTGTACATCTGGAACTTCTCAGTCCACATACAGTTGAACCCTAACCCTAACTTTTGTGCATTACCTTGCTAGCATATGAAATGAGTGCAATTGTGCAATAGTTTGAACATTCTTTGGCATTGTCCTCCTTTGGAATTGAAATGAAAACTGATCTTTTCCAGTCCTGTGGCCACTGCTGAGGTTTCCAGATTTGCTGGCATATTGAATGCAGCATGTTCACAGCATCATCTTTTAGGATTTGAAATAGCTCAGCTGGAATTCCATCTCCTCCTCTAGCTTTGTTTGTAGTGGTGCTTCCTAAAGCCCACTTGACTTCACACTGCAGGATGTCTGACTCTAGGTGACTGATTGTACCATCATGGTTATCTGGGTCATTAAGATCTTTTTTTTGTATAGTTTTTCTGTGTATTCTTGCCACCTCTTCTTAATATTTTCTGCTTCTGTTTGGTCCATACCATTTCTATTCTTGATTGTGTCCATCTTTGCATGAAATGTTCACTTGGTATCTCTAATCTTCTTGAAGAGATCTGTAGTCTTTCCCATTCTATTGTTTTCCTCTATTTTTTTGGACTGATCACTCAAGAAGGCTTTCTTAGCTCTCCTTGCTATTCTTCAGAACTCTGCATTCAGGTGGGTATATCTTTTCTCCTTTGCTTTTAGCTTCTCTTCTTTCCTCATAGGAGGTCTATTTGTAAGGCTTCCTCAGACAACCACTTTGCCTTCTTTCATTTCTTTTTCTTGAGGATGGTTTTGATCACCACCTCCTGTGCAAGGTTACAGACCTCTGTCCATAGTTCTGCAGACACTCTATTTATTAGATCTATCCCTTTGAATCTGTTTATCACTTCTACTGTATAATCATAAGGGATTTGAATTAGGTCATACCTGAACAGTGGGAAGAGATTGATTAATTACTTAGCTGAAAGTTTCAATACAAGCACTATCAAACATGATAGGATATATATTTATTCTCCCTTTCTCCCCATAGTGTAAAGCAGGTGATAAGATTTAGGAGCACACTGTTCTATGGAGATTGAGACATTCGTTTCTTCATGATCTTCGTTAAAGCACGATAGCTGTCTTCTAAAAGAGAGAAGTCCAAAGTATGCCAAACTTGTACTGCAGTGTTTTTAGTTTATCTGTTTCTAGGTTCCATCAGATTAGAGGGGGAAAAGTAAGTCAGGTTTCATTTGATAGAAGGACCCTGATAAATAATTTTCTCATTTTGTAACTGAGAAAGGCCTCAGAGGGAGGAGGTATCCTGGGGTATTATGAGGATTGTTTTTGTTTAGCCTCTAAGTTGTGTCTGACTCTTTGAGGCCTACTGGACTGTAGCCTGCCAGGCTCCTCTCTCCTTGGGATTTCCCAGGCAAGAATACAGAGTGGCTTGCCATTTCCTTCTCCCAGGGATCTTCCTAACCCAGGGATAGAACTGCATCTCCTGCATTGGCAGGTGGATTCTGTACCACTGAGCCCCCAGGAAAGCCCCAGTCTGGGAATGGCTCTAATTAATTATGAGAAGGATGATAGACTGACTTGCTGTGACAGTTACATGTATCAGCTTGGCTGAATACAGGACTATTTAGTCAAATACCGATCTAGGTGTTACTATGAAGATATTCATAGATGTGGTTAACATCTACATTCAGTCAGCTTTAAGGAAAAGAAGGTACCTTTGGTAAGGTGGATGGGCTTCAGAGCAAAACCACATTTCCAGGAGAGGAAGAAGCTCTGTCTCAAGCTGCAACCCAACTACTGCTTGAGTTTCCAGCCTGCTGGCTGGCCCTACAGATGAAAGATATGTTAGTCTCAACAATTGTGTGAGCCAAATCCTTTAAAATAAGTCTTTTTATGCACACACACACATGCCCCATTGATTCTGTTTCTCTGGAAAAGCCTGACTGATACCCCTGCCTAGCAAAGTAAAAGAGCACTAGAAACTGGGGTTGACTTTGCTCTTTACCAGTTAGGTGAACTTGGCCAGTCTATAGTCGCTTAGGGCAGGGAATCCATTTCCTTTACTGGTTCTTTCCCTTGGCACTTATGTAGTCGTGGGCACACAGTGGAGCTCAGTTGAGTGTTCGGTGGGTGAATGAACTGTCTGCCATTTTCTGGGTCTCAGTTTTGATTTCTGTAAGAAATGAGGAGGCTGGTCTAACTAAATTCTCCAAGGCTCTTCTATAAACATAGTCTGACAATTAAAAGACTGAGGTCTGGATTTAGGTATAATGGGTTTGGATGGGCCTTACCACTTAGTGACCTTGAGTGAGCTCTTTGGCTAGTCTGGGTTTCAAGTTCCTCATCTGCAAAATGGGAGTTTTGACAGTGTCTCTACCATTAGACTCATGGTGAGGATTGGATGAGGTGGTGCTTAGATCTGAGTGCTATGCCTGAAAACAAATCACATCACTAGGTATTAGCTACTGTCACCACCACCACCAACATCATCATCTACCCACGTGATTCACTATCTCTTAGGCGTCTTTCTCTAGGGCGCTGATTCTCTGGAGAATGCTCTGGCTGGAGAACAGAGGTAGAAGAGGTCTGCATACAAAACTACCAGAAGTTAGAAGTTGAATCAGAGGGCCAATGTTCAGGCTGAGAAGCACACAGCAGCCCAAGAATGTTGGTACTCAGTGTCCCATGAGTTGAGAGGTAAATTCTGGTAGTGTTGGATTTTTTATAAAGCTCTTCCTATAGACGGGATTCAATTCACTGTGTGACTGGACGTATGCAAGTAAGTGAAAGCTTGCATGAAGAGGAGTCAGAGTGATCTTACAGCAGAGATTGTTTGAATTGAATTTGCAGAGCACATACGACTAGTCTCACAGTCTCGGGGCAAGTCTCACTGTGGTCCCTTGCCATTTCTACAGGAAGTAGAGAACCTGAGTGTTACAGAGCAAGTCGGTGGATCAGCCTGAACTTGACTTTGCAGACTTCAAGATGGACTTTGCTTTGTCCAATCTTTGCTGCTAGAGCCAGAAGCTGCAAGGTTGGGCCTTCTCTGTCTTTATGGTTAAGCCCTAGGAAGGCAAAATGACATGGAGGATCCAGGAGCTGGAGGTTTTCTTTCTGGTTGTGTGTTCAGGCCACTCAGGGTGGTGGTTGTTCTCTTGCTCTCTGTACTTGCCCTGCTCAACCAGTGTTTGCTTCTGGTTGAGTACCTTCACCTACACCCATTACTGACCTTCCTACATACTTGCCACGGGCCTCAGTTAATGATAGTTTTTATCAAAGGGGCGTGGCCCCTGCAAGTTTCCCTGAGCCATGTGTATGTGATAGTCACTCAGTCGTGTCCAACTCTTTGTGACCCCAGCACGGACTGTAGCCCACCAGGCTTCTCCATCCATGGGATTCTTCAGGCAAGAATACTGGAATGGGTTACCTTTTCCTTCTCTGGGAAACCTTCCTGACCCAGGGACTAAACTCGGGTCTCCCACATTGCAAGCAGATTTTTTTACTGTCTGAGCCACCAGGGAGTCCACCCATGAGCCAACCTGATGTCAATTCCCCCTATAACCGGCAATCCCCCTTTCCCATGCCCCAGTGAAGACAGAGGCCAAGTCCTGCCCATTGTCTGCCACACACGGTAGAGTGTCACTTCAGGACCTTCCTTCAGATGTATAACCACCCACCCCCCCACCCCCCAAACCATTAAACCATTGATATCTCTGTTGCTGACTCTGGGCTCTTTCTTCAGTCTTGAAGTTGGTCAGGTGTGGGTCTTATAGGCATTTGCGGTGCAGTCCAGCATTGACTATTCCCATTAGCCAATCCTGTCCCATCTCTGGGTCTCAGGTTTCTTACCTGTTTTTCCAGGAAATGAGAGTAAATGATCCGTAAATTTCCTTCTTGCTGCAAAAGTCTAAGCTCTTGGGTAACACATGTGCCCTGGTACTCTAAGTGCTTTTATTATGTTGGTTTGTTCCATTCTCATAACAGATTGACAGGTATATGTATTACTTCCATTGCATAGGTAAGTAACTGAGGTTTAAGGAGTTAAATGAATTGCCTGAGGTCACAGGGCCAATTAGTGACAGAGATGGGTATCAAAACCAAATTTCTATGATTCCCAAATCTATGTTTATTAATATAGTCTCTCCAAATTATTTGTCTAACAGAGTTGTGACAAACTCTGGCTCAGGGTTGCCTGTGACATTGAGGCTAAAGCATTATTAACTCTGTTTATTTTCCCTGGAGCCCATCCTGCTGTGTCCCAGTATACTCAAACTTTCTTTCTGGCTAAGACACATGGAGGGCAGGAGCTTGTGTGAGTCTTTTCAACAGCAGAGACATTGGTGCCTCCTCTTGTTTACCTGGTTGGTCTGGGCCACAGCCAAGTATGCTGCCCAAGACATTTGGCAGACTAACCTCAGGTTCAGTTAGATGTGCAAAGAGTAAGTAAATAGCTCAGTGGGCAACGTGACAAGGTCAGCCTTGTGGACTCAGCCCTTGTCTGTATTGTACCCTGAGCAATGGGCTTTGGGATTAAATGGAGTTGAGGGCATGCTGGGTCATATGTAGGAGCTGGAACTCAGGTTGCTTTCTGATCTATGAAGTGAATCATGTGGGCATCAGGGTCCCAGGGATTTCCCACGAGGAGACACTGAACACTATTCCAAGGGGAGGACCATAAAAATCTGTGTAGACTTGATACTAAGTCAGAATATAGTGTGGGAACCAGGTACCTAAAATTCTCCTAAAAGGCCACTGCCGTCTCAACCAGCTGCATACTGTGTATCACGTTGTCCTATTATATTGCCTTCACATTACCTAACATCACTAATATTTGATTCTCTGGAAAAGACCTTGATGCTGGGAAAGATTGAGGGCAAGAAGAGAAGTCAACAGAGGATGAGATGGTTGGATGGCATCACTGGCTCAATGGACATGAGTCTGAGCAAACTCCAGGAGCTGGTGAGGGATAGGGAGGCCTGGCATGCTACAATTCATGGGGTCACAGAAAGTCAGACACAACTGAGCGACTGAACAACATCACCTGGTATTAATTTGCCCATTTGTTCATTTGCTTATTTATTGTCTCTCTGACCAGAATGTAAGCATTCAGAGCAAGAAACTTAATCTGTTTTGTTCAATGTTGTATCATCAGCTTCTAGAATAGTTGGTTCAATATACATTTGTCAAGCAAGTAAGCAAATGAAAAACAATTCTTTCTCTAGGGGACATCTGAAAGGCACCAGGCAACCGGTGGAGATGCACACTCATTTTGTTCCTTTTCTTGGCCCCTGACCAAACACCTTTCTAGATCATGAGATTATAGGGAAAAGGAAAAGTTTGGTTAAAAAAGGACTATGGTCTCTCTCTGATCTAAGCTTTAGCACACTATGATTTGCCTTCTAAAATCTCCCTTCTGATGTTCAGTTCAGTTCAGTTCAGTTGCTCAGTTGTGTCTGACTCTTTGTGACCCCATGAACTGCAGCACACCAGGCCTCCTTGTCCATCACCAACTCCCGGAGTCCACCAAAACCCATGTCCATTGAGTCGGTGATGCTATCCAACCATCTCATCCTCTGTCGTCCCCTTCTCCTCCTGCCCTCAATCCTTCCCAGCATCAGGGTCTTTTCAAATGAGTCAGCTTCTGATGTCAGTTGTGATTTTATATGATTAAAGTTATAGGTTTTTGGAATTAATAAAGAGTAGCTAGAGAAAAGAAGGTTACACTACTTAAGTGGTATTTTAAAAATAAGTGTGGATGGTTTTATGAGCCCCCCCTTTCCTCCCTCTGCAATATCTGGAACGTAAAACAACCAACCTTGAGGTTAGGGTTCAGAAACTTGGGCTCTAGTCTTGTCTATGTCACTAGCTCTCTCGGTGAACTTGGGGAGCTTACTGTACCTTTCTGGATCTTAGTTAATAGTCATCCCATAAATATATGTTAAGACCTTACTAAATGATGTGTGTCAGTCTAGATGATGGGGATACATCTATGGGAGGATTCAGTCTTTACCCTCTTTGAGTTTACCTGGCCAGAGTGGGGAGAGGGGTAGAATAGACAGTAGAAATGTAAAGAAATAAGAACATGTAAGATAGTGGTAAGTGCTACAGAATAAAAATATAGACAATAGATGGAGAAAGATATAGATGGATGGATGGGTAGAAATGGAATGAAGGAGGAGGCGTAAGACAGGGAAGGAGGAAGAAAGAGAGAGAAAGAAAGAAAAGCAAACCAAGATGAGAGATTATATGGATTGAATAGGGAGTAGGTGAGAGAATGCCTCTTCGTGAAATCAACATAAAAGCTCTGAGAACTAAGTGACAAGAAGAAGTCAGCCAGAAAGTCTGGAAGATTTTCCCAGGCAAGTCCAAAGGTTTGAAGGAAGAATAAATTCCACTTATTTTAGGGACAAAATGAGATGCACTGTAGCTGATGCATAGTGAGTAGGGGGAGGGAGGAAGGCAAAGGATGAAGTTGGAGAGACTGGATTAGATCAACCAAGGCCTCCAGATAAGGGGTTTCAGTTGTTTTCTTGTGCCCTGGAAAGTGATCCATATTTTATCTAATTGATTCCTTCTTTAAAAAAAAAAAAATCATTCCTCCTTAAAAAAAAAAAAATCATTCCTCCTTTTTTGTTTAAAACAAAACAAAACAAAACAAAACAAAACATCTTTTAACTATGGAGCATCCCAGGGCCCAGGCTGTGAACTGACCTCTCCTTTTCCTTTCCCGGCTCTCTTCCCAGGAGATCTCACCTAGTTTCTTGACTTTAAATACTATCCATATGATCTCTTTACCCCTGATTTTATACTTGTAGAGTGGACTTCTCCTCTGCATTGTAGACCTGTATATGCAGTCAACTACTCAGTGGCTCTACTTCAGTGTCTAAAAGAAACTTAAACTTAATATTCAAACCTGAATTCCTGACCGTCTCCTACTGTCCCTCAAGTTTGCTTTGCCCATAGTCTCCCTTGTCTCTGTGAAAGGTGAATCTACTGGTCCAGTTTCTTGAGTAGCCTTGATGCCCCAAGCCCCAGACATCCACTCTGTTAGCAAATGCTGATGGTTCTGCCTCCCAATTCTTAATCGCTACACACATTGCCTCCTCTTAGTCCATCTCTTGCACAAATCTCTTACCTGATCTTCCTGATTTGACCTCCTTTACTGTGTTTGTAACTGACTCAGTGGACATGAATTTATGTGAACTCTGGGAGTTGGTGATGGACAGGGAGGCCTGGCGTGCTGCAATTCATGGGGTCTCAAAGAGTCAGACACAACTGAGCGACTGAGCTGAACTGACTGAACTCGGGTGTATTTGCAAAAGTATAGATTAGGTCTTATCATTCTTAACCAGTACCCTCCAAGTTCTCCCCATTTCACTCAGGGAAAGGTCAAAATCCTCAGGATGGCTTACATGGTCCTACATGGCCTGGCCTCATGTTCCCTTCCTGAGCTCCCCTCTCGCTGCTCTCTTCTGCTCACCCTGCTCCAGCCACGCTGGCTTCTTCCTGTTTGCAGAACATGCCAGGCCTGCTCCTGCTTCCAGACTTTTGCCCTGACTGTTACCTCCATCTGCAGAGCTTTCTACAGATGTCCACGTGGCTCATCTTCTCACTTGCCCAGCTCTGTGCTCAGCTGCTATCTTCCCCTTAAGGCTATTCCTTCCCAACTACCCATATGAAGATTGTATTCCCACGTTCCCCATTACTTGTTTATTGTCTGCCTTCCTAAGTAGGACGTGCGTTCCCAAGGGCAGGCAGGTCTTTTCGGTTTGTTCACTTTACTACATTCCTAACAGCTCGGACAGGACACCATAAATGCTGACTGCTGGATGAAGGAGAGGGTTTTGAGGAGGCGAGTGAAGTGATGTATTTTACAAAGATCATTTGGTTGTTGTATGACAAGTGTATTAGGGGAGGGTGGGAAGAAACTGGGACATCTCTTAGTGGCTATTGTAGGAATGAAGGCATGAAACCATGGTAGCTTATTCTAAGATGCTTCGGGGAAGCTGCTGAGAAATGGACAGTCTTGGGATATATTTTGGAAGAGCTGATAGTATTTGCTGATGAATTAAATGTAGACTGATGGTGCAAGAGCAAGGATGACTCAGGTTTTTTACCTGAGCAACTGGAGAGATGGTGGTACCCTTATCCATGATGAGGAAGATTGAAGGGAGGGCTGGATTTTATTCATGATTTATTTATTTGAAGATAGATTAAGGGTTCTTTTGGAGAAATATTCAAAGTCCCTTTATTTATTAAGTTATTTGTTTGGATTCAATACCTATATGAATCTAGAGCTCATGAGTGAGATCCAGGCTGGAGATATAAATCTAGGAACATGAGCATGTTTAAAATAAAGGAAATTGGAGGAATATGCCATCCTGTACTCTGGAAGAGTTCTTAGGAGAGAGGCTAGAGGGATAGGGAGAAAGTAAAATGCATCCAAGTATTTAAATAGTAAAGCAAGAAACAGAGAAATGGTCCTGTCAACCACAGTCAACCAGGAACTTATCTATAGAGCACCAGTAATACATCCTGGACTCTGCCCAGAGCTGGTATTCCTAGAGTAAGTTAGATGGACTTGATCCTTGCCTTCAGGGCCTTGTGGGCTATAGATTCACCTGCTTCCTCCTAGTTCAAGAGCTATCAGGGTGTAACGGACAAGAAGATTCTGTCATTTATTTTGATAGGATGAATGGACTTTCCCTCCGACCCTGTGCGGTTAGAGAATTCTGACAATTAAGTTTGGAATGTCCAAAATTTACCTCGGCATAGATGCATGTGGGTAGGCAATGATTCTAGCCAGGGTGAAGGGTGCATTCAAGTAATGGAGTGATGATGTCCCTGGGCTATCTGAGTCTCTCTTTGGTCAAGGCTGTGGTACAAAGTAGTTGTCCTTCATTTCTGACTCTCTGTGATAAAGAGGAGCAAACATTTGTTGAACCCTTGTATATGTTATTTGCTTAACATTTACTGACATTATTATTTTTTCTTTTTTAATTACCTACCTTATTTAGCCCTCCCTTTGATGTATGAACTAGGTGGCATCATCCCCATTTTGCAGCCCAGAAAACCGAGATTGAGAGGCTTCGTTAATCTTGCAACATCAAAATAGTGAGGCATTGGACGATTCGGTACCCTCCCTGAAGTCTGACAGGAAACCCTGTGTTCTTTCAACTCTGAGGCCCACAGGAACACAAAATAAACTTTGTGTTCTTTTCAGGTTATAGCAAATATTTAAATTCAGTTGCTGCCTTTCCTTGGGCTAAACATCTTCAGTTCTTTCGCCTAAGCTGTGTGACATGTTAACTGTTAAAGTACTTGGCAGGGTGCCTGGCACATAGTAAGTGCTTAACAACTGCCAGTTAATGTGATTATGCCACTTGACAGCTAAGGAAATAGAGTCTCAGAGAGGGAAAGGGACTTTTCTAGTGCCCCCCACCTATTCGTCTGCTCCGCTTCTAAGTGCTAGGCATATTCTACTCTGATAAGTGTTTCTTTCTTAAATGCCATAAAGTATAAAGCCTTTCCTCTCTCCTCCCTGATTCAGACCTCTAGACCTCTGTTAACGTGGCCTCGTTTGTCTTAGAATTCAGGGAACTCTCCCTGTACCCAAGGCTTGTGTCTCCTCTTTGCTTTAGCGCAGGAGTTCATCTACTCATTCAGTTGCTGAAACTGGAGCTGGCTGCTTGGCAGAATTTAATCAGAAGATTGTGTAAGCATGGCAAGAGGCTGCCCAAATCCATAACTATAATGAAAGAATGGGTGACAGGAGAATTGAATTAAAAGGCAGCTCACTTTGCGAAGGGTGAAATTCCAACCCCCACCTCCTCTTCGCATCTCACTCTTCACCTATGAGAAGAGGAACCCACACTGATGGTAAAAACATGGCGGGAGATTAGCGCTGAGTGACCCCAGGGAATTTCACTTAAAAAAAAAAAAAGTTTGTTTTATTTATTGGCTGCACCATGCAGCATGTGAGATCTTAGTTCCCCAACCAGGGGTTGAACCCACACCCCCCTGCAGTGGAAGGACAGAGTCTTAACTGCCAGACCACCAAGGAAGACCCCTTCCTTACCCGGGGAATTTCTGCAGCAAGGGAATTAATTGGATATGTGGAGTATATCTTGAGTGGTGGAGTCTCTGGAAGAAGAGAGATGAGCATTAGAGTCAGCTTATAGAGAAGTGGAATCGAGAATGGGTTATGTCCCACACTCCCTGAGAAGAACCCTGACTCTTCTCTGTGTTTCCCCCACCCCACCCTCACCACTACTCTGGTGCCAGAGATCTATCCAGTGGGCAGTCATTGCTTTAGCTTCACAACCACAGTGATACATGTATATATATGTAGGAGCATAAGGGTAAGCATACACTTAGGAGCATGAAGCGATTTTTTACATCTGTTTTCTGTGAACTGTATAGATATGTGAGGGGTTCACAGCAAGAAGAGTTGATCCAGTACAGGAGATCGGAGCTAAAGTTTGGAGTCAAGAGGACCAACTTGCTATGGGGGCCTTGCCGTGGAATTAAATCTCTCCAAGTGTTGGTTTTCTTACCATAAATTAGGTATAATGATACACGTAGCCTGGAGCTTTGGTGAGGATTAAATGACATGATACAAGTCACAGTGCCGGCAGGCATTAAGCACTCAGTTTGTGTTTGCTATTATTATTGTCACCCCCATTTGATGGATGAGGAAACTGACAATCTGCTTCAGAAAGGGACTTGCCCGAGGCTGCCAGAGCTGGACGGGAGCCCAGGTCTCCTGACTTCCTGCCAGCTCTGCCTGCACCAGCCCACTGAGTAGCCTCGATTCATCTCCCTTCATGGCAAGGACAGTGTCATCAGGCGAGAAGCTGTCAGGTGAGAAGAGGAAAGCCTTTCTGTTTTTTCCCTAAACCAGGTTTTACTTCAGGGTCATTAAGATGCTGCCATGGTTTGTAGGGTTTGTTGGAGTTTCTAAGTATCTTTTAATTGCTAAAGCATTGCTTGAGGCTCCAAGACAAAGGTGTTTGCGTTTCTTTGTTTGTTTTAAACAAGATGAAAAAACAAACTAGGAGGAACAAGATGTTCTGTGAAGACGTTGAACTGGCTGGGTGCTGAGGTCCTTTGAGCATTGACATCTTATGAGTCTTCCTGCTCATCTGTCTATGACTTCCCACGATAAACCTGGTGGGACCTCAATAAGTGCCCATGGCCAAGTTTCTAACACTGTGTCCCCAAACTACCCAGGGAAGAAAGTGATCTTGGGGCCAGATAGCAAGTTGGCTTTTGGACTAGGCTCACTGCTCAGTGTGGTCCTTTAAGATGACGAGACAGCCTGGAGTGGTTTGACCAAGATCACAGAGTGAAAGTTACAGAGGAAGCTAGAACTCAGGTCCCCGGATTCTCAGGGAATGTGCGGTGTGCTGCACCACACGAATGCCAGGAACTCTCAGAATCCTTGTGCATGAATGCGTGTGTGTGTGTGTCAGGGGTACTGCTTTGGAACTGGGAGAACAATGTCACCCTGTGTGTTATCTCTTGCTCCCCTCTCTAACACACCTGTGTTCCAGGGAATGCAGTATTTTGTAGCTTCAATGGCAGCCTTGGGACAGGATTGGTGTTCTTAAGAGACGGGCCACAGTCTGAGGCTTGCATGCACAGAGGTGGGGCATCTCTGTCCCATCACCTGGGAACTTATCTTCCAGAATGCGGTCCCTGGACTGACAGCAGCGGCAACCCCGAGAGCTTGTCAGAAATGTAGCATCTTGGGCCCCAGTCTGGGCTCACTGACTGAGAATGTACATTTTAAAAGGATGCCATGATGATTCATAGGCGTGCTGAAAGTCTGAGCAGCAGACTGGGAGATGGTGGTGACTCACAAGCTGACTTGTAGTTTGCCAACCTCCGGTATAAATGGGTGAAAACAATGGGTTTGTTTTACATGTAGCTTTAATTAAGAGTTAAAAATTTCTCAGGGCACCATGTTGAGAAATGTTACTGGACCTGTCCTGATCAATTAGTGGTTTCTGCTGCAGGGGTGGGAAGGGGAATTGGGTCCTGTGGTCTTGGTACTGGCCATCACTAAACTAGGCTGCACCAGAGTGGTCTTTTGTCTCTAGAATTCTCCTTCTTTAATGCTGGCAAATCTCTCTTGAACCAGAGACTGGGTGATATCTTCTGAAAGTCACACTGGCTCTGCTAGCCAGCTCCCTGACCTTGGGGAAATCACACACACACCCAGAGCCTCAAATTCCACACTACTACTAACTCTAGATTCTTTGGGAAACTTGAATGAGATCGAGAATACCAGTGAATACTTGTAAATCAGAATATACTGTAAAAATAGCAGGCATTTTTATAATTATGACAATAATGAAGACAATTAAAAAGGCCCAGAGAATATCAATGATATTTCCAGAACACAGGGAGTTAACAGCCAACTCAGGACGTTGAATTCAAGTTTTTAAATTCAACTCAGAATTCAAGTTTCCTGATTTCCAGCTATGCTGACCGCCTCTTGGGCTCGGTCCTAGGCTCCATGTCTAAACCTGTGAACAAAGAAATCATACAGATGAACACATCCAAATTTAGTGGTGGTGATAGTGATGCAGTAACCGCTATTAATAATATATATTGAGTGCATGTTTTATACCAGGCACTCTGACAAGTCTACTGCATATATGTATTATCCCTTTTGGCTCTTACATTATACTCTTTGAAGTGGGTATTGTGCATACTCCCTGCTCTGTATGAAGAAACTAAGGATGAGTGTGTTCCTTTCCATGTATGTTTTGCTTTCTAATGGGGAACGATGCTTCAAGTCAAAGGGATACATTTATAGAATGGTGTAAGTTCAGGCCTCATGATCGGCCACTTGGGGCGGTAGGAGGCGAGGTCTGTTTGGGTGCAGACTGGGAAATCCCAGTGCTCCTGAAATCGCACCACAGAAGTGGGAGCTGGCCGGGCCAAGAAGGCTTGGCAGCAGCTGAGTTCGCTACCTGGTAGCAAAGCGTGCTTTTCTGCCTCTCTCAGCCTGAAGACACTGTCGCTGGCAGTCTGGGGCAGGAAAGTGCCCAGCCAAGTTGGAAGGCAAGGCTTCAAGATGAGATGACTGGCAAAAGTGGGGCCATGGAGCTGGCCACGACCAGGCTGCTGTGTGGCATGTTCACAGTGTAAAGCCCATCTCCAAATTAAATCTCCTGGACTTCTCACTTGGAGAGAGGTGAGGAAGGACAAGTCGGCAGAACAGAGGTGAGAGAACAGCAGCCATTTTTCCATCCTCGAGAGCTGGAGGCTCACGTAATCCTGGGATGAGTGCATTAGCTCTGAGTGTAAATCTAATAAGTGGGGTCCTAAGTGGATTCTCTCGACCATTAAGCAAAGGAGCCTAGTGGCTAAGCGTTTGGGTCCTGCATCATCGACCCAGGCTCACGTCCTCTGCCATCATTTGCTGCTTATGTGATGACAGGCAGGTTTAATACTCACTACATCTCCGTTTTCACGTCTGTGATGTAGAGATAACAATAGAACCTCTCTCTCAGTTGCATCAGCAAGATTCAGTATGACAATGCATTTAAGCTCATCGCTGTACCTGTCACAACAAATAAGCAAAACAAGATGTTGTTTTTGTTGTTGTTCATTTCCTAAGTCGTGTCTGACTCTTTGCTACCCCATGGACCGTAGCGCACCAGGCTGTTCTGTCCTCCACTCCCAGAGTTTGCTCATATTCATGTCCACTGAGTCAGTGATGCTATCTAACCATCTCATCCTAGGGTCATCCCTTTCTCCTTCTGCCTTCAATCTTTCCCAGCATCAGGGTCTTTTCTAATGATTTGGCTCTTCATATCAGGTGGCCAAAGTACTGGAGCTTCAGCTTCAGCATCAGCCCTTCCAATGAACATTCAGGGTTGATTTCCTTTATTATTATTATTTTTTTTGATTTCCTTTAGAATTGACTGGTTTCATCTCACTGTAAAACAGGATAGCTTAAGAATATTGCTATTGTTATATCTTTATCACCGTCATGACTGTTGAGGTGTCCCAGGGGGTCCAATAAATAGCAATCCTTTTCCCTGCCTGTTCTGCATCAGTAATGATGTAAGACAAAGGAGTCAGTCAGGTGGGGGGGTCAAAACATCACCTTTATAACTGGAAAGTTAGCACTGGAGGCTGTGGCTCGAGGACAGAATTACAGAGTGATTCTCGCTTCCTGGCCAGCACTCACCCACATCTTAGGGGAACCCACTCCTGTATGATTCACCATCTAGAGGATGGGATGAACTCCCTGCAAGTCACCTGGTTCTCAACATGGAAGAGAGAAAAGTCAGAGCTTCCTGTACCTTACCCGCCGATTGCGTGTCACACAAACCATTGCTCCTGGAGATGGGGATCGGGATGGGAAAAAGGAGCGAGGAAAGGGGTTTTACAATAATGAAGGTATACTATAATGAAGGCTGCTCCAGGTGGAAAGAATATCAAGAGTGGATAAGAAGAACATCCCCAACATTTACCATATAAAAACCCCATGGTATCCTGAGCACATTTGATCTTTGGAGAAGATCACTTAATTCTGTTAGGCAACAGAATTGCTTTCAGTGGTAACAACGTAATGAATGTGAAAGTGAAAGTCACTCAGTCGTGTCCGCCTCTTTGCGACCCCATTCACTATACAGGCCATGGAATTCTGCAGGCCAGAATACTGGAGTGGGTAGCCTTTCCCTTCCCTAGGGGATCATCCCAACCCAGAGATCGAACTCAAGTCTTCCCTGTTGCAAGTGGATTCTTTACCAGCTGAGCTACAAGGGAAGCCCAAGAATACTAGAGTGGGTAGCCTACCCCTTCTCCAGCCGATCTTCCTGACCCAGGAATTGAACCGGGGTCTCCTGCATTGCAGGCGGATTCTTTCCCAAGTGAGCTGCCAGGGAAGCCCTAACAATGTAATGGTCAGGAGTATTCCCTCTTCTCTTGATTCAATTTTTGGTTTTAAAACAATCGACACACAAGACAGAAGAGTTTGATTTTTAATAGTATTACTCAAAGTTGGTAAAATATTTCACATCTCGACTTTACTTTTCACTTGCCAAACACAAATATTGCAGTCTTCATTTTAACTATTTCACTGTTTTAAATTTTAAATTCCAGTAAAAACTTCAAGTTACATAAGATGACAAAGCCGAATGATCTGAAGTTTTATTTTTCCTTCTTTTTTTCATTAACCATTTTTTTTTTCCCCTTCAGATCTACTGCTTAAACACTGAAATATATAGTATTAGGTTGGCCAAAAAGTTAGTTTGGGTTTTTCTTTAACATCTTCTGGAAAAACCAATGAGCTTTTTGGCCAACCCAGAACAATAGGGATTGGAGACAGTGACAGTGGCTGAAGTGAGCTCAAGTAATTTCACATTGTCACAGACTTACTTGTGAAATTACTGTGTGAGGCTGAGTCCACCTGTTTCAAATTACTTACATGTTTTCGAAAGCTGGCAGTGACCTCAGCAATTGTTTATAACTTAGACAAACCAATTTTTTTTTGCGAGGGTTGTGTATTTTGTCACTGGCATTGTTCAGGATTTGAAGCAAGTGGCAATGATAACATGTGAACTGATTTCTGGTCACTTTAAAAATTATTGTTTTGAATTCTCTATAGGCAGTGCACATCCTTACTGCCCATGCCTGGGACCAATTGCTCCCACTGTCTGGCCCTTGTTATACCACTAAGTAAAAGCTGCACTGGGTTGGGAATGGGAGTTAGCATTTCTGGGTGTTAGTCTTGTCTCTGCCTGCAAGTGGTAATTCTCAGTTCCTAACTGGGAAATTCTCATTTTCCTCTTTGGGCCTTAGTTTTCCTAACTGTAAATTCAGGGGGCTGCACTGGGTCATCTCTCAAAGTTCTAATCCTGATTTGAGAAGTCATCTTTCACCAGGTAGAGGGAGACTAGAGGACGCATTTGGAATCCGAATTTGTCTCTGTTCAGGGAGCTGCACTGATTTATGGGGAGGAGTCAGTGAAAGGAGATCGTCTGCCTTTGATTTATGTCAGAGTCATGAATGCTCTGGCTTCTGCAGCTCTTGTGCAGCCAAGAATGAAGTAGAGGAAATTTCAGACGTGGCTCTGAGAGGGAAGAGGAAGAGGCAGCTATGGCCTGGTGAGGGCGGCAAGGATGGTGCCTGCAAACGTTTATTGAGTGCTTATTATATGCTAAGCATGGGATCGTCATAGCATAATTATGATGAAGCTACTACTATTTAAACCCGTTTTACTGATGAAGAAATTAAAGTTGTTCCAAAGGTCATAGTGTTAGTAAATAGTGATTGTGGGATATGAGCCCAAATTGTCTGACTCCAGATGTCTGTCTTTTAATTGGTGTGGTAGAAGTTAGGGATGTGAGTTGCTGTTCTCTCCTAGGCTTTGTGTCTCTGCTCGAGGCTGGCTATATAGACACCTGGCTATATCTCTTCCAGGTACTGGAGTTGTAGACAGACATGATCCCTGCCTTCATGGAGCTTATAGTCCAGTGAGGGAAAGATGTTAAATAAGCCACAAAATAGTTATTTAATTACACTTGTCATTATTCAACTTATACATGCAGGTGAGGGTATAGAGATTGTTTTCTCCTAAATGTTATGGGTAGTCCAGAAAGAACTATGAGCTCTTTTCTAATCATTGCTTTCCCCTGAAATCTTATATGTCATTTTTATTATATCTCACTTTGTTTAAAAAATGTGGCATATTTTACAGTACAGTGTCAAAAATGTCACATTGTTCTTTTTCCAAAACAAATGAAATTTACCTTGTAACCAAGTCTCTCTCTCTGAAATAGCTATAGATCTGAGCAGAAAACAATGGAAGGCAATATATCTTCTTCTGTGATTGCCTTAACATTCATCATCCTTCCTCAATATTTTTTTTTTTTTTTAAAACTAAAGGTTAGAAAGTCCATTTTGTTTGAATTTCAGTCAAAGTTTGTTGAGGATTGCAACTGGCCGGGTGTTCCCTCTGTCTACATGTAATCGGTTATAATGCCTGGTATATGTCATGGAGCTTTTAATTTTTTTTCTGTATGTTTCAGCTGTAGGGCACCAAGTTCCTAATTAATTTTCATAGTACACCACTGCAATCCCATTCTACAGAGAGAAATAGGTGAGGTGATGTATCTCATGCAACACAATTAAGAAAATAATTACTGATTATAAGTTGGGGAATCTTCTCACAGGTGATGTTTATTCTTCTGAAACCTAGGTTAAATAGACCCATGTTAGAATTCCAACATTTCCACTTCTATGCATCCATTCATCCAATACATATTTATTGTACATCTTCCATAAGTCTGGCATCCTGCCTGAAGCTGAGAATACATGAAACAAATCAAAACTTCACTTTCATGGAGCTTATATTTTAGTTGGATTGCCTAACTATAAACAAATAAGTATACATGATATAAATCTACAAAAACCTTGATAACTTGAAACTGTGATAAAGATGGTGAAATAAAAGGCCAAGGTTGTGGGAATAAGACTAACTTGGTGGCGGCAGTGGTGAGGGGCAAAGCTATTTTTGAGGAAATGACATGTGAATCTCAAAGAAAAAGAAGGAACTAGGCAGGTAAGGACTGGAGTGAGAACATTAGAGAATATGCAAAGGCCATGAGGTAGGACAGAGAAGGCAATGGTACCCCACTCCAGTATTCTTGCCTGGAAAATCCCATGGACAGAGGAGCCTGGTAGGCTGCAGTCCATGGGGTCGCTGAGGGTCAGACACGACTGAGTGACTTCACTTTCACTTTTCACTTTCATGCATTGGAGAAGGAAATGGCAACCCACTCCAGTGTTCTTGCCTGGAGAATCCCAGGGACAGGGGAGCCTGGTGGGCTGCTGTCTGTGGGGTCGCACAGAGTCGGACACGACTGAAGCGACTTAGCAGCAGCAGCAGCATCAGCAGCAGCAGCATGGGGCAGGAAGTAGCTTGGTATGTTCGAAAAACTGGAGGAAAATCAAGGGACATGGAGGGCAAACAGCAGAGGAGCTGGTGGGGAGAGTGAAGGAATATGAGTGTGGAGAGGAAGCAGATCACATCATCTGTAGTCTTTAGGGAGAGCAAGGGAGTTTGGACTTTATTTCAAGTATAGTTGGGAAACCACAGAAGGTTTAAGGGAGTGATGGTCGCATTTTAGGAAGTTCCTTCTAGAAGACAATTTAAGGGGAGCAGAATTGAAAGAAGGGAGTCTGTCACAGTGCTCCAGGCAAGAAATGATGGTGGCCTGGCCTAAGATAGTCGAATTGCAATGGAGAGATGGGAAAGTTTCAAGATAAATTAAGCTTTAGGGGCAATGGAAAGAGAATTAAGGCAATCCCTGAGGGTCTGGCATGGGTAGCTTATTAGTTGAATGGTTTGGGGAAAGAGTCTGATCTTCTGTGAGTCTGAGGTTTGGCTAAGGCATGGGACCTTGGACAGAGACGGAAAGCTTAGGTGAGATAAGCCCAGAGGGCAGTGAAGAAAAGACCAGGAATGATGTGATTATCTCTGGAGTGGATGAGTCACTACCTTCACCAATAATCATAAAATGTCATTACCTAAAGGAATCTCAAAATGCCACTAGCATCAATTACTCAAGGAAAGTGACTCTGACATATATTGCTTCCTCTTATACCTATAACACCTAGTTAATAGAAATTAATAAAGACTTGTTTTCTGGCTAAAATATATATTTTCAACTTTTTGGATTACATGTGAAAGGAATACACTTGAGCTTGTCAAAGCAAAAAGAAAAATTGTTGGCCTACATAATGAGAAGACAAGGGGGTGGAGTGGGATTTCAGGCATAGTTTGATCTAGGTGTTCATGTACTGTTATCAGTCATTGAGTTTCTCTGAGTTCAGCATCTGCTTTCTTTTGTGTTGGTATCTTTCTCAGCCAAGTTTCCTGAAGGAGTAGAAAAACTACCACCCCCTACTTCTAGCTTATATCTTAGCAGCTCCAACAGGCAGGAAGCAGCTGTTTTCTAATAGACACAGTCTGGGTGCATTGTCCTCTTTGACCTGGCTTGGATTACATGTTCATCCCTGAAACAACCTCAGTGGCCAGAAGGCAGAGTATGTAGATGGGCCAAGGTCTGGCTTGTAAATGGGGTCACCCTCATCTGAGCTATATGGACAGAAAGTGAGTGATTCCCAAAGGAAAAGTGGGCTGCTGCTATTGGGAGATGTCATCCATGCGGGGAAGGCAAAAATGACTGACCAGTAAAACTCCTTGTGAAATCTGTATAAGCGTCTCTCCTGTCCAACCCTCACGTCTCCATCCACCTACCAATATCCTTGGAGATTGTCAGAATGCGGAAGCTCACAGTCTCACACTCCAGAAGACAGAAGCAGTGTTTCTCATGTTACATATGGCTTTAAACCTGCAGGAGAGGTGGGGGACCCTGTGGACATCAAGCCAGTTGCAGGAACCTTTGGAATTGAGAGCTGGGTAACTCAGCTTTTCCTGATGCATGGTGAATGGCACTGAGACAATTTTACTCAGCTCTCCTCCAAAGGCAGCATTTCTTAAATCCTCCAAATGCTTGTCAGTTTCTTTAGAAAGCGTTTTATCACAGTATCATAGACTGTAAGAGCTGGAAGGCAGCTTGGAAATCTTTCAGTCCAGACTGGTCTCCATTTAGATAAGAAAATGAAGGCTGAAAGCACTGAATCTAGAGAAAGATTGTGAATCCATGCTTTGTGGTTTTATTCCTGTGAATAGCATGTGGAGTTTCTTATTGCTTCCCTTGGTGACTTTCCACATATCAACTCTCCTTTATCTTTTTCCCTATAAAGAAGTTTGTTTAGTTTCCCATGGGGAATAATCTTGGCCTAGATTTCACTAGGTTTTCTAATTCTTGAATTTAGAAATCCTTCCGAGAACTGAGGGTTCTTTGGGAGATGACGGCTCGGTGACATAAGTCACCTGTGAGACACTTTGAGCCCAAAAACTAAGATCGTGGACAGCATTCCTAGTTTTGTGACAAACTGTCCCTACTTGATGTGTTTGCATCTGAACCTCTGAAAATGTCATCTTATAAAGCATCCAACAAGTAGGGCTCATGATGGAGCATCTGCTCCCAAATGAGGACTTGCTGGGCTGGATGAGGAATGTGACTAGGTGTCCTGATTGAAATATTTTATTTTTGGCTGCTCTGGGTCTTCATTGCAGCATGCAGTCTTTCTCTAGCTGCAGCAAGCAGGGGCTACTTTTCACTTAGGTGCATGGGCTTCTCACTGTGGTGGCTTCTCTTGTTGGGGAGCACAGGTTCTAGGTATGTGGGCTCAGTAGTTGTGACTCACGGACTTAGTTGCTCTGTGGCATGTGGGATTTTCCTGGATCAGGTATCAAACCCATGTCCCCTGCATTGGCAGGTGGATTCTTAACTGCTGGACCAACAGGGAGGTCCCTGATTAAAATCTTGAATGTTAGATCCAAGTAGCCTTGCATGCTAATCCAGGCTCTGTCAATTACACAGTGTGTGAGCTTGACCAAAATTACTAAATTTTGATGAACCTAGGTTTCTTTACATGGAAAATGAACAGATTCATACAAGACTATGTCATTAGGTTGTTGAGATGATGAAATGAAATGAAATGAAATGCATAAAAGCACTTAACACACTGCCTGGAAGATTCTAAGCACTCAATGTAAATGTGGCTGGGATTGTTGTTGCTATTAATAATATTTGTATCATTATTCCAGTAACATTGAATGAGAGCTTGGAAATGATATTGTGTAACTCATTCAAGATCAGCAGCCATTCAGAGTAAAGTATGTGCGGTGTGGATTTAGTGAAAAATTAACTGTAGTTTGTCCAACTCCCACTCTGTCCATCTCTCTTTGGAGTCCCCGAAATGTAGACATTCTGCAGTTTCTGTCAGAACACCCCTTTATTTTATCACATAGTTTTGGTAACTTGTACATGATCCTCTGACTTCATTGACTAATTCTGATACTTTCCTGTCCTTCAATTCAATAGATTCTTTGTTTGATCAATACCTCTCATTCCACAAGGACTCGGTGAAATAACACAGGTAAAGCCTTTAGCCACATGGTTGGTACATGATCACTAATAATTAAATGTTAGCTACCAGTGTTACTTTTCTGACCACTCTTGGAATAATTATCAGCACCAGACACAGCGGTAACAACGAGAGTAAGAGTGATGACGAGGGATTATCTGGGGCCACCAAGACATACTTCTTATCTTTTTGAAAAGACTAAGCCTGATTCACATTCATCATCCTTTTTTTTTTTTCTGACAGAAGAAATAATTTATTAGATCACCTTCTCATTCCCCTTTTAAGACCAATTAGATCCAATTCTTTACCAACTGTTGCCAATCATTTCATTTTCACTAATCTGGATTGGTGCTTCAAACAGATCTTAGGGGCCAAAAGTCATCCATTCGAGAGGCAGGATTTCCCACATGTAAGTTTAATTTCATCATCATTGTCAGTTTCCAGAGCACTTTGTCAAATATCATTTAATCCTCAAAATAACTCAGAGTGTAAGCATATTGCTCTCCCTGTTTTCAAAGGATAGTGCCAGGGAAGAATTAAGTAACTTGCTCAGTGCCAAAGAGAGGTAAACATTTAATCTTTTCAGATCAAAGTTTGTTCTGCCATATTGCAGGAATCCTCATGAGGTTTAATGTAAGTTGTCCACATGGAGGTGAACATGCACTCTTCATGTTGGCCTGGGGACTAATGTGGGGAGAAAGCAGGACATTGCAGAGACATGGACATTCAGCAGATGTGGAGCGTGTGGGCTGGGCCATTAGCTGCAGGAGTTTAGTTGGCATCTTTTACCGTTACCCTCAAAGGTCCTTCCACTGGCTAAACTCATTGCCTTCAGGTTTGGTCACAACTGTACCTCTGCATAATAGCTGTAGAGGGTAAAGCAAGGACAAGTCATAAAGAATATTTTTTTATATTAGATATATCTAGGCTTCAAACCAATCACGTACCAGCTATGTGATCTTGGGCAAAGAAAATGTTTCTAAGCCTCAATTCCCACATCTGCAAAATGAAAACAGAAAAACTTGGGCATACATTCTATGTTATAAGAAAGATTAAGTTAAATTATCTGATTTATGTAAAGTGCCTGGGAAAGAGTAAGTCTGAATAAGTTCAGCTGACCATCATCACTGCCTTTAATATTTCAAAAAGCAGAGCCCTTGAAGCATGAGAACTAAGCAGGGAAATGTTAAGTTCTTCAAACCTAATCATAGGCCCTTACTTCTCACTGTTCGTATGATCTTGTCATTGCCCTCAGATTCAATTACTCACGTTATACTAATAATGTCTAAATGTATACTTTGAGCCCCAGATATGCATATACAACTACTTGATTAATATTTCTTCCTTGATGCTTCAAATTCACTGCCAATTCAATATATCTAACCCAGAGTTCGTAATCTGCTCCCAAACCGGATCTTTGTTAGTTTGCCTTTCCCAGTGAATAGACACACTCTGTCTGGTTTTGAAGGCCAGGAGCCCAAGGGTGTCTCTGATGGGCCCTCCCCAATCCACTGTATCAGAAAGCCCTTACTATGCTGCTTCCTTCATAAACATTGAATCTGTCTGTTTCTTGCCATGCCCACGTACCATCTGGATTAAATATACCACCATCTCTGGTCTGCTGCTGCTGCTGCTAAGTTGCTTCAGTCGTGTCTGACTCTGTGCGACCCCAGAGATGGCAGCCCACAGGCTCCCCCGTCCCTGAGATTCTCCAGGCAAGAACACTGGAGTGGGTTGCCATTTCCTTCTCCAATGCATGAAAGTGAAAAGTGAAAGTGTCTGGACCCCTACAAAACCTCCTAGTTGACTGCTCTGCATCTTCTCGGGCCTCTTCCAGGCCAGCCAGAGCAGTTTTTGGAGCATCAGTTATCCCATGTCCTCCCCATGCCATCCCACCCACAAACACCTCTTCTGTGGTTTCCCATGGACTTTTCCCAAGGTAAAACCTGCTCAGAGACATGGCTATAAGGTCTGTCATGATCTGCACCCTGGCTGTCTTTTGGGGACATTTTCCATCATGTCATCCCTTGTGTTTTCTCTGCTCAGACAGACTGATCACCTGGTCTTGTTTCCCATTGACTGTTTCTTTCACGGGTGCTTCGTCCATGACTGTCCTTCCTGGAGTACTTTTATACCCTATTTTCACCTGAACTGTATCGCTTCCTAATTTAGTCCTCAGTTTGAAAACTTCTTTGACCTTTATCACAAGTTCAAATATCCCTTTTATAGGCTTCCTTGTTATTTCAAATCTGTCTTTCATAGCACTTGGCAGAGTTGCAATTTTACATTGGATTGTATGATTTTTGTTTCATATCTGTCTGCCCAGCCTAGAGTCTTCAGCATTTCACTTATCACCAGTTCCTAGTAACCAGCATGGTGCCTGGCACTGGTAGTCAGTGACTACCTATGGATTCCTCTGAGTGAGAATCCTCAAGGAGGATTTATGTTTCTGAACCATGAATCCAGATCCATTGTTCTGGTTCATGGACCTCTAAGCAGCAGTTTATTTATCTCTAGCTCATATAAGCAGTGCTTCCCTGCTAGTAAGTGTCACAGCTGGCGTGTGAAACCAGGTCTTCCATATGAAAAGCAAGAATCTTGAGTCTAACATGCAGGCTTACTGCTCCGTCTTGCAGTCCGTCCAAGAGAAGAAGGGGGGTGGGCGGCAGGGGCCTTGCCCTGGGAGCAGTTCTGCTCCAAAGTCTATGATCTAGAGCTGGAGGTTTAGAGATGTGGATGAGTAAATGATTCATTGGGAAATGACTCAGAGCCTTGTGAAGACCTTAGGAGACATTGTTTTTACTCCTGGCTGGTCATGTATAGGACTGAGAAACAAATGGAATGATAATGAAATATATTTTCTACCCTTGTTTGGCATCAACTGAGTTTCAGTGAAGTCTTGTCTTCTATAAAGGGAGAAAGTAGAATTTCTAGAGCCAGGGCAAAGTCATATCTCCTCTTGTCCTTTCTACTGACCCAGATTTATGTTCCTAACTGCTTACTCACTTTTGATGAACAATGTTCTGGGTAGAACCCGCATCCATATGTTTCTCTGATTTATCTCTTCTCTGCTTTCCTGCCGCCACCCTCACAAGATCCTTGTCACTTCAAGCACTGGGCCTGGTTTGAATGTTGATAATACTGGGGCTCAAGCATCAGATTGTCCCTTAGCAGATTTATTTCTTCTCTGAAGCAGAATTATCTTCCTTATGCAGATAAGAACCTGCAGTGGCTCCCTGTGACCTGTAGCTGCAACATGAAGCTCTTCTCTTTGGTCTTCAAGGGACTTTGGGACATTGTTCCATTGTCTTTGCTCCTGTTTCTCCTTATTGTGTGCTATGAGAATTTTTCCCAATTGTCTACCATTGCTGAACTCATATTAAAAATACTCCCTGAGCTCTTACTATGGGATAGGCCACATGTCTCACACTGGGGTGAAGCACTAGTGAGTTAGTCATAACACCTTCCCTCATAGACCTATGTTCCATGAAGAGACAGACATTTAAATAACTCCAGGAAACCAGAACTGAAAGAGACACATGTAC
Organism: Capra hircus; assembly: GCF_001704415.2. Taxonomy (NCBI): domain Eukaryota; kingdom Metazoa; phylum Chordata; class Mammalia; order Artiodactyla; family Bovidae; genus Capra; species Capra hircus. Next base: position 47,165,853 of record NC_030814.1, on the reverse strand, counting down.
CCCAGTGTTCATCGCAGCACTGTTTATAATAGCCAGGACATGGAAACAACCTAGATGTCCATCAGCAGATGAATGGATAAGAAAGCTGTGGTACATATACACAATGGAGTATTACTCAGCCATTAAAAAGAATACATTTGAATCAGTTCTAATGAGATGGATGAAACTGGAGCCGATTATACAGAGTGAAATAAGCCAGAAAGAAAAACACCAATACAGTATACTGATACATATATACAGAATTTAGAAAGATGGTAATGATGACCCTGTATGTGAGACAGCAAAAGAGACACAGATGTATAGAACGGACTTTTGGACTCTGAGGGAGAGGGAGAGGGTGGGATGATTTGGGAGAATGGCACTGAAACATGTATACTATCATGTAAGGAACGAAGTGCCAGTCTATGTTCGATTCAGGATACAGGATGCTTGGGGCTGGTGCATGGGGATGATCCAGAGAGATGATATGGGGTGGGAGGTGGGAGGGGGGTTCAGGATTGGGAGCTTGTATACACCCGTGGTGGATTCATGTCAATGTATGGCAAAACCAATACAGTATTGTAAAGTAAAATAAAGTTAAAAGAAAAACAAAAAAACACTCCATTCCCCATCGCTTGCCTAGTCAAAATGGTAACAAGTGCTGCGAAGAGGGAAGGAGTGCTAAACTGTGTTAGAAGAGACCCCTCACTTGGAAGGAGAATCGGGGAAGGCTTCTTTAGGGGAAATGGTGCTGTTTATTCATTTATTTATTTTCCGTGTGTTTCTGTTTATTTATTTATTTTTGGTGCTGTTTAATCTGAGATCATTCCCTATATTCATTCCTAGTTTGTCTCTAGCTCTGTGTTTTTCTTCCTCCTAGGAAAAATATCCTTTCTTCCCTCTCTCTCCCTAAAAGCTCTCCATTCCTTTAGAGCAACTTGTTAGGCGAGTTGACTAAAAATCACTGTAGTTAAAAACTCAGATGCTCCAATCAGGCAGAGCTGAAGTCACATTCCAGCTCCACTATTTTCATGCAGATTATTCGCTTTGCTCTGTGTCATATTTGCTCAGCTGTCAGATGAAGATTGCAGCGCATTCCTCTCAGGACTATGCTGGGTGTGAAGTGCTTAGCCCTGTGCTGGCACTTAGTAAATGCTCAGTTAATAATGGCCAACAGCATTATAACAATTGCCTCCTGGGTTGGTGGCTCGTGCCTGCTTCCTCCTCTTTACCTTTCAGTCATTCCACAAACGTTAGCCAAGTATAGTGCTGGATATTAGGGATACATCAACAATTAAAATAGCCCTGCCCTCAACCCTGAAAGATCCCCTTTGGTCTCTGCTCCACCCCGTCTTCAGGACTAAGCCCACTGTCAGGTGTGGGCTTAAGAGCAGCCCAGCCCCCAAAGTGGTGTGACTCAGCACCCAGTCCCCCGATCACCCCAGAGACTTGCTTCTGAAAACTCTCACTCTGCCTGGTGCCCTGTGCCTGGATCCCTTCCAGGGTTACCCGCCTCTGCCTGGGTTGCTTCCATGCCTGGCAGCAGCCTTTTGCTTTCTGGATGTTCCTCATCCCACCCCCTCACCCCTCCCCCCCCCCCCAACCATCAACACATGGCTGGGCTCATGGAAGGTGGCCAGGAAAGACCAGTCCACTGGCTGTGCTGAGAACCAAGACTGACATCTGTCTTCAGGCGCTGCTTCCCACTCGAAGCATCCCTCTGGTGTGTGTATGTTTTCACCAAGCACATCCTGTTGACTTGTAGCTTCATTCCCGAGGCCACAAACCACACGGTGGATGTTAGCGACCACAAACTATTCTGCTATCCACATCTCAGGCTCACCGCGCGTGTTCCTGGGCCTCCTGGTCTACCACTGATGAGAACTAACTTCGAGCAGAGCAGATGGGCTTGAATCTTCATTTGTGGGGGCAGTGCCTGTGTGTGTCTCCTGACTTGGGTATCCAAGATATCTAAGATAGAGCTGGGGATGATGGATTTTGCATGAGAACCAGCTTGGGGTAAGACCACAGTGTTTAAATCTCACTGAATAGCAGATCCTTTTTGAAACAAATGAACTCTTGATTGGAGAGTCAAAATGCACAACAGGTAAAGGGACTCTGTTCTGAATGAAGGAGGGTGGATGTTGAGGCCTGGAGTATACCTCCCTTCCCAAACTTAGGCTGAGTTTGAGACCCATCTGTGTCACATGCTAACTTAGGAACTGGGGAAAACATTCCCTATCACTTGACTTCAGGTTCCTCATCTGTGATATGAGGATTTATTCACTCATCCAGCCAAGCTCCTAACACCTGGTATGCACTGGGCACTGTGCACAGCTGGAACCACCGTGATGTGCAAAACAGACATGGTCCCTCCCATCACAGGGCTTCCCCAGGGCAGAGGGAAGAGGGCACAGGCACAGACGTGGAAATGGAACCTGTGACAGGTGTGGTGAAGGGAAGTTATATTGCCCTGGAGGGGTCTGATGTGGCAGGGCTGGGTCTGGGAGGGTCCCATGGGCCAAGAAACAAGTGTTCTTTGATGCTAGCCTTTCTCACCTTATAGGTATTGTGTGGTTAAATGAGATAGTTTGGGAACTCTCTGGCTTCACACACATGTAAAAACTGCCTCTTGGCTCAAATGTTGCCTCCTTTGACAGCAGTCCCTCATCCTCCACAGTCTAATGGAACTCCACACTGTTGGCTCTCACGAAATCCCTCATTCTTCCCTGATAGCCTCAGTTGCAATAATTAATTATTTACTTAGCATCTGCGTCCTCTCTGAGGCCAGAAGGACAGGCATTGTGTCAGTCTTTATCTGTCAAACCCCAGTCCTGAATATTAATATATCTGAGTAGAGGCTCAATAAGTATCTACTGAATAAATCAATACAATGATTAGAGATGATGCTGAGTTCTAGTAGGTGAAAAATCTGAGCATTCTGCAGATTTGTGAAATGTCTCAGTTGGGGGTTTAGAGACTATTAGACCAATCTTATCTCACTGGTGGGAAAGTAAGACTCAGGGAGGGGAGGTGACCTTAGCTGAGACACACAGCAACTTGCTCGTGCTGTCCAGATTGTGGTTCTCTTGGTTTGGGGTCTTATTCCTATAGCTATGGCTGTTTTAGCTGAAGCAAGACGAGCTCTTAGAAGCAGTGTCTCTTAAGGTTTAGGTCTTTGCCTCCGTTTTAGCACTCCAGGCAAACAGAGAAGCTCCCTCGACCGGCCCTCTCATCCGGCCTGCTTTCGGGGCCTGGAACGCTGCCGTTAAGGATTCATCACACTGCCTGCTGTTGTGCCCTCTACAAGTGCCTGCTGGAGAAGGCGTGTGTGATCGGGAGACGTGGCCAGAACCTTGTTTAGCAAAACATGTATCTAAGTGATTTGCTGCCTGGCATGCAGAATTAATATTAATGTGAATGTTTGTTTCACGAGTGTGAACACTGTAAAGAGAGCAGCATCAGAAGTGGTAGGCAGGGAGGAGGCCCAAGGTACTTGAACTTAGTGGGATCCAGGGCGGTGCCAAACACATACACAGAACTAAAGGGAGATGTTTGTAGAAATGTGGCCTCAGGATGAACATGGGTGGCTTCAAGTTGAAGGAGCTGCGCTGTGTGGAGGAGGCACTGACAAATCAGATGCCACTCAGTCACGTCCTGTTTACCCTCTCTGAGCTGTTGTTGAAGGTCCTGGGGAGCCCAGGCCCTGTGCTAACTGCTGGGAGTGTAGCGAGAGCCAAGAGGGATGGTCCCCCTTCTTGGTGCTTGTAGAGCAGAGGGAAAGACAGGTATCGAGCAAATGATTGTTCTAATGGATGAATGAATAGAAACTTGGATAATTGTGTGAAGGACTGGGATCCATGCAAGCAAATGATGAGTGAAGCTTGTCCTGACTGGGGTGGGGGAGATGGAAGGGGAATGAGTGTGTGTGTGTGTGTGTGTGTGTGTGTGTGTGTGTGTGTGTGTAGGTAGGTAGGATGGGTGGTCAGAGCAGGCTTTTCTGAAGAAATAAATGTGAGCTAAAACCTGAAGGATGAGTTGGAAGCGACTAAATTGATGAGACATGAAGAGAAGGGAGAGAGTTCCAGATGGAGGGAAGAACAGTGTGTTAAAAAGCCACGAGGCAGGAGAAAGTGAGTGGCGGGCGCCAGAGGTGGGTGAGGACAGTGGCTGTAGAGGGAGTGAGGGCTGAAGTGGGATGAAACTGTAGTGGGATGAGGCTGCAGATGTCAGGGGTTGGGGGAGGGGCACCTAGATGCCCGGTGCTACTCAGCATGGTCTGTGCACCAGGATGGTTGCCAGACTGCTATTTACAAATCTATGATGAGGCAGGCACAGAGTGGAGAGTGAGCTTTTATTGCAACCTGATAGTAATTTTATGCCTGTTAAATCTTGTATTTTTAATGTCTTTTTATTCATTTTTCAGGCAATTCAGTTTTATATGATTCAGTACTTTCAATGGAATGATGTGAGGGAGGCAGTCTCATTGTTCATGGCAGGAGGCTTTTGGTCTTTATCTGGAAGTCATTGAACGATTTTGACTAGGAGTGTGACAACATCAGAGTTGAGTTTTGCAAAGACAGTTCTGGCTGCTGTGAGAGCTCAGAGTGGAGAGGGGCGCAGGAGGAACTGGGAGCATTGAGGGCACTGAGCCGGGGCTCAGGAGACTGTGGCTCAGGAAGGTGCCCTCGAGGATGGATTTGGGATTGGGCAGGACTTGAAATCAAGGCGGATTTGTTGGCAGGGGTTTTGGTCAGGCAGACAAAAGAGAACAGGGGAGAGAGCTTTGTTTGGACACAGTTTCGTGCATTGGAGGCAGGAAGCATCATTGCTGAGAGTGCAGAGGGACCTAAGTTCCCTAGGAGGAAAGGCCCTCATTCCTGCCCTGACCTGGAGCTGAGAGCCCTTGTCTGGGTCAGCAGCAGGTGTGTATGTATACTGTCTCCCTCGGACCCACCTGGCTATGTGCTGTGCCAGAGACAGCACGAGGGAGGTTGTGACCTTTGACAGTGCTCATGAGCTCTCTGCAAGCCTGCAGCTTCATTTCTTAATGAGCCTCTAGCTTCCTAGGGCAGGTGGGTGAGTGGAGTGCTTGGCACACTGGGCTGTACAGGTAGAGGAAGACCCTGTTCCAAAGACTGGGTTGCTCTTAGTGAAGGGGGCACGGGACTCAAACCTAGCCTACAAAACACCATCACTGAGACCCTTCTTTTTGGACCCTGGGTGCTGTCTAGCCATGTTCTACTGGGGGTGTTGGAACAGTCAGGCAGACAAGGGGCAGAAATGGTGAGCTTCTCTGTCCTGATCTGTGCCCCTCAAAGGCTCCAGAATCCTTCTGGGGGGAAGCTCAATCCTTCTGTGGCTTCCACTCCACTGAGGATTTTTTTTTTCTATCTCAACCATGATACTGCTGTAAATCAAGTTTACTTCTGGTCATAATCCTCAGGCAGTGGCAGCTGGGAAACCTATTCAGGTCTTTGCCAATCTGATCTCAGATTAGATCCGGTGAAGGCAAAGCTAAGAGGGCAACAGACTCCCAGGCTGTCTTCGGAGCAGAGTGGGGCTGGCCTTATCCAGGAGGAGCTGGATGCAGTGTTTACGGGGAAGGCATAGTTCTCTCCCGACATTTCCCCCATTCACAATGCTTTTACTCCTGGAGGAGTATATGGATTTAGAATTATAGAATCATATATTATATGAGCATAAAGATATCATAATAATTAGCTGCTGCTGCTAAGTCACTTCAGTCGTGTCCGACTCTGCGACCCCAGAGATGGCAGCCCACGAGGCTCCGCTGTCCCTGGGATTCTCCAGGCAAGAACACTGGAGTGGGTTGCCATTTCCTTCTCCAAATAATTAGCTAAAAAGATGGCAAAACCCAGGTCTCTACTCCCTCTCTCTGTAGGAAAGATATCATGAGTTAATACCTATATCCTATACAGCCTCAGAAACCTCCTCAAGACACCCCTCCAAGCAGATGCTGCCAATAAGTTGGAGTTAGCACGCAGTTTGAGGGGATTTGTGTTAGTATCCTAAGGCTGCCATTACAAAGTACCACAAACCAGGTGGCTTAAAACAATAGAATTTTTTTAAATTAATTGATTAATTTTAATTGGAGGATAATTACTGTATTGTGATTTTTTTTACCATACATCAACATTAATCAGCCACAGGTATACATGTGCCCCCCATCCTGAACCCCCTCTTACCTCCTGCCCCATCCCTCTGGGTTGTCGAGAGCACCAGATTTGGGTGCCCTGCTTCATGCCTTGAACTTGCACTGGTCATCTGTTTTACACATGGTAATATACATTCTCCTGTGCTTTTCTCTCAAATCATTCCTGCTGTTGCCTTCTGCAACTGAATCCAAAAGTTTGCTCTTTACATTTGTGTCTCCTTTGCTGCCCTGCATGGAAGATCATCAGTATCATCTTTTTGAATTCCTTATATATGCATTAATATACAGTATTTATCTTTCTCTTTCTGACTTACTTCAGAGTTTCAGAGACTGGAAGTTCAAAACCAAAGTGTCTGTAGAGCCATGTTCTCTCTGAACCCCTAGGGAAGAATCCTACCTGGCCTCTCCAGAGTCTGCTGCTTTCTGGCCATCCTTGGTGTTCCTTGGCTTGCAGATGAATCTTCTGAGCTGTGTCTGTCTCTTCACATGGCTTCTTCCCCATGTGTCTGCCCACTTTATAAGGATGTTAGCCACTGGATTAGGGCCCCTGCTCATCTTGATCGGTTATCAAGATGATCTTAACTTGATAATATCTGCAAAAGTCCCATTTCCAAATAAGGTCACATTCACAGGTTCCAAGTAAACTTGAATTTGGGAGTGGGTGGGAGGGGCATTAATCTTTCCAATACAAAACTTAATGCTATCCAGAGCCCCATGTATTTTCTTGCTTTTTTTTTTTAAATCTTCCTATTTTGTATATGAGAAACCTGAGGCCCAGAGAGGAGAAGGGACTTGTTGAAAGTCACTCGGCTATTAACAACTGGTCCAAGATGAGAACTCAGAATCCCAGACTGCCAGTCCAGAGTCCAGTGCTTTTCTGCTTGTATATTTGAATGAATCATTAAAATTAATATTTCTTCCTTCCCCTGGGAGAGATCTGCATAATCTAGTTTCACGGCTTGTGAAACTTTAGCCACAAGGGTAAGCCAGTGGGGCATGTAGAGATGGTGATTCTTGCTTTCCACTTATGGTGCCTTCTAGAGATTGTGTTTTAAAGGAGGTGCTGCTCAGTGAAGCCTCATGTGCTAAAATGACTCTAGCCTGGATCCCAGCACCACTCTGGATACATGAGAATAGATGCTTAGTGGGTATTTGGTGAATTTAATGTGTAACAAGTGCTTGATAAGTGAGCAATCCATGCATCTGTTGCTCTTGTCTGTTTTGGATACAAGTAGAACCTTGGAATGAGAAATCTGGCTCAGGAAAGGTGGAGAGAACTGAAAGTCTCTCTAAACAGTGCTGAACATGCAGATCAGGGAGAAACGTGCAGTGGCAGAACTGGGGGCTTCCTCTGCCTATTCATTAATGACATGCTCATGAAGACGCCAGTTTCCATCGACGGAGACCAGAGAGCAAACACAGAACACTTTCTTTTGGGCTTTGTATAAGGCACAGTGTTAGATGCTTCAGAAGCATCTTTTACTTCATTTTCTTAGCTCTGTGAAGTGGATGTTATTATGCTCACTTTATAGGTTAGGGAAAAATAATTTGTTCAAAACCACATAGCTAATGATTGTTGACTGAAACCAATTCTTTCTGACTCAAACCTATTTTATTTAAAAAATTTACACCCAAGTGGAATGTGGGTCTTCCATTTTAGAAGCACAGTATGAGGAGTTCTGAGTTTGCAACAAAATTTGGCTTGGATGAAGCTGTTTCTTTTGACCACCTGTAGAACTATCAAGTGTCATCAGAATATGTTAAAAAATTTTTTTTGTTTTGCTTTATCCCTTAGAAATTCTTATAAGACCGTGCCATCACATAGCTTTTGCCTTCATTAGATAGTGTGATCTTCAAAATTATATAGTGGGGCAGCAGAATAGGGGGAGTAGTATCCATTTATAGGTGAGATAGTTGAGGCTCAGAGAATGAAAATGACTCAGATGAGGGCACATTTGGAGACAGTGGAGAAAGTAGGCACTTGACCAGGTCACCTGACCCCCAGGCCAGTGCTCTCTCACGTACTCAGTGATGCCCTGTACTTAGGTGTGTGTGATGGAATTGTTTCCCCTGACCCCATTAGTCCTGCACTGGGAACAGTGGGATTCACATGCACATTTTAGGGTAAAATGACTCCATCCTTTTATGCCTCTGTCCAGCCACCCATTCATTTATCTCACCATCGTTCATAGTTATTCATCTCCCATTACTCAGTCATCCATCCAATTCATCTGTCCATCTGTCTATCAGTCTTTCACTCATCCTTCATTGAATCAGCTGTTGACCCTCTAAGCATCCTTATCCACTGTCTTCTCATAGTTCATAACAACATGTACAGTCTGACCCCTAATCTGTGGAGTGAACCAAAGTGTACATAAACAAAGGATGTCAAGAGATGACATGTTCCTGGGTTTCTGGATGTTAGTAGAAGGTAGAGACCTGTCTACTGAAAGCTGTACTACAAGGCAGACTAGATTCATTTAGGGTCTTACCTTACCATAATGTTTAGAGAAGGGAGTGCTTACTTCTGGCTTGCAGGGCCTCAGGATGGAGGGGTTATGTGATCAGAATCTCCATGCAAAGTAGTGTTTCTTAGGGTGAGTTCTCCAGGCATTGAAATCACATGGGCTGATCATTCAAAAGAAAAATGTAGATTTCTTCTACTTTTACTGAATCAGAATTTCTAGGGGTAGGAAATGGAAAAATGCATTTCTAATAATGCCCCTTGGGTGACTTTTAAAAAAGCTTTATTGGGGTATAATATGCATGGTAAAACCCAGTTTTAATGTACAGTTCAACAGTTAATAGAATCTTTACAAAGTTGTACAGCCATCACCACCATCTTAATTCCTTAGCGACTTTTAATTTTCACACTGAAATGGATCAGCTATCCAAGAGAGGTCTTTCCAATCCAAGGAACCCCTTAAGCAAAGGGGTAGGGGGTGGTGGCTATAGAGATTGTTTGAGGAGGAGTGGATAGCCCCAATATGCTGGGTTTAAGATGGATAAAAAGCGAAAAGAAATAATGCTAGAAAGAGGTGATGACATTGATCAGATCATTTCCAGAGAGTTGGTTTGGTTGGGAGAGGGGACTGGGTACCTATAGTCTAAGGTGAAGTTGAGGGGGATAGAGAGAAGGGATGGTTAGAGACACAATTCTTGGCTTCCCACTGTACTACAGAAGAAACTCCACAGGACCCCCAGGCCAGTTGGATGAGAGTCATTTTGCTGAATGATCGATTTGCCAGATGAAGAGTTCACTGATGCACTGAGGACACTTGATCTTGGCTTGCTTGGGGCTTTACCTGTGAATGCGCAGACTTTCTCTGATGAGAACTTTGCTGTCTTTCGGTTGTCACTGATTCCCCATTCCTGCTCCATACTCTCTGCCCCATGTCCCAGCTCCTGCTTGTCCCCCTCTATCTGCTCCTTCTGCTCATTCCCAGGAGGTAAATTGGCAGTGGTCGATTCTCTTAGAGTGAGCTTTGGGATTTTTCTGACAGCTTGGTATGAATCGGTCTTTTGCTGAATTGATTTTCAATGCATTGTCTTTTGCCTGTTGGCTCTCAGGCCCAGACACTTGGCTCTGAAATCTCCTTTACTGCTCTGTGATTTCCGTATTGACCTCTGAGTGCTTCCCTTTCTCCTGCTCATAATGAGAGAGCCCTCAGCCATCCTCAGCTGGTCCCAGGCCTCAAGAAGGAAGAATAGTAATAACTGGTGAACTTCTTTGGCCTCCTTGAAAGGAATGGGTGAGGTAAATGGAAGGCGTTGCTATAGTTATTATATGATACCACGTATATTGGTTTTTCTCTCGAAATCATTGCCTGGGGCTCTGTTTGGAAATTGGTTTTTGCCCTCCTTGCTCTTATTGCAGCCTCCCATGCTCTCGTTCCATATTTAACTTTTCTGCGATTCAGCACCTGCTCTGTTAGCACACTTCCCTTCCAGGCTTTTAGCGTGAGATATCTGTATTTAGATTTGCCTAAAGCTGTGGGGGGCTTTGGGTACCTTCACAGCCAGGCCTTTTAGAACTTCCCCTTACTCCACGGAGGGGAGACTAAGGTACCTAGACCCCAGAAAGACCACTCCTCATACTCTATTTAATGTAGTGATTAAGAGCCCAAATTCTGGAACCAGATTCATGGCTTGAATCCTATCTCCTGCTACTTAAGTGCTGTGTGACTCTGGACAAGCCCCTTAACCTCTCTGTGCCACCAGTCCCTCATCTGTAGAACAGGAGCCACACTAGTACTAACCTCATGGGGTTGGAAGCAGGATTAAGTGAGTTAATGTGCAAAAAGCACTTAGCATATCATCAGACACATAGCCAGCACTGTGGAAATGTTAGCTGATGGTGTTTCCTAGCTCTGTAGTTTTATTTCCTTTTTGATATGTCAGGGTTGTGTTAAGGAGCCTGAACTCTGTTCCAGGCACAATGGCTAAGTTGCTGTGTGACTTGAGTATGTGATTTCTCTGAAATTCAGCTTCCTTCTCTATTAAATGAGACTAATAGTCTTCAGCCTGCTCTGCTCACTGCCTGGGGTGACTCAGGATGAAATGCCTCGATGGGCATGAATGGGCTTTGTGGATGTTAACACTTTGCCTGCAGGAATGGTGACAGGGTGCTAGATGTTCTGTGAAGGGTTGTCTGTGTTAAGATCATTTCTTAGAAAGGGCTTCTTGCTCTCAGGGAGTAAGAGTCCAACGTGGAAACAGTGAGATCCTGATTACTCTGAGCCCCAGTTGGCTTAGTCCTTACATGTGGTGCCATTTTGAGATGTTGTCTTTCTGGGGTCTCCTGGGAAAACAGTGGTTACACTGCATGTCAGCATCAGGGTTCTTGGTTACGAACAACAGAAACCAACACTTGCTCATTTAGACAGTAAAGGGCATTATTAAATGGTACTGGGTAGCTCACAGAGTGTTCTGAAGCACAAGAGGACCAGGAGGCTGTGAAGCCAGGATCAATGTCCAAAGTGACGGCAGAGCTGATTCAGAAAGGATGCTATGGGAGCCGCTCCCACTCACACTCACATAGGGCAGCTGTATCCAGAATGTGGCACCTGAAACTGGGAACTCATTATGACCTGGAAAGCTCTTATCACTGCTCTGCCCTCTGGCGTGACTTCATTCTCTCCAACCCCTGACTAGCTTTTCTCTTGGTCAGGGACTGTGGCCATGGAGAGATCTGTATCCATCTCTTTCAAGCTCTGCTACATCCCATTCGATTCCCAGTGAAGAAGGGATCCCAGGAAAAAAACTGGCTCTTGTTGGTTGAGCTTTGGGCCATTGTCCGTTCTTGGACCGGTTAGGATAGACCTTGGTGATGGGGTGTCGTTAATTGGACAGCCTGACTGCTATGCCCACCCTAGGAAGGAAACCATGATTGGCAACCCTAGTGGAAGTGCTTGGTGGGAGGGGTGAGAGGAGGAGGGTGGATTTCTCAGAGGCAGGTGTAGGGGGTGAGAAGGACTAGTCTAGGCAATACTTTCATAGCCCAGTGCTACTGGAAGATTCGTGTTCTGCCTTCCGGGCCCTTTCTGCTTTCACTGTGCTATTGTACCAGACCAGGTCCTCGTAACTCCTTGCTACGATTATATCTCCTTATCTCCCTCAGGCTGACTGACCACATCTCTCCCTGCATGTAAACTTTCATTGCTTTCAGACTAGATTCTAATTACATACTGTAATACTTAAGGGTTCAATTATTCTTTTAAAAAACTTTTTGTAATGATAGATTTCAAATGTAAATATGATACTGTATTATAAACATCCATGTACCCATAGTCCAGCTCTAACAGATTTTCATTTTGCCTTCTTCAGGTTTTTAAGAAAGAAGTAAACAATTACAAATAGATTTGAAGCACTCCAAGAACCCCTTCTTATTCTCATTTCCCCTTTTTCTTCTCTGAAGAAAACGTAGCGTGGTTACCCATTTGCGGGCATGACTTCTGACTTTTCTACATGTTTGAGTCCCGGTACAGTGTCCAGCATTGCTTTGTATGTTTAAGAACTTCATAGAAATATTCATACTATACATATTCTTTAGCCGTTCACTTTTTTCACTGAGTATATTTTTGAGGTTTATTCACATTGGTAGACTGTAGACTTTAGTACATTCATTTTAACCATTGTATAGTGTTTTATTCATCTATCTCCTATTGACAGATTTTACTTTCTTCGTTGTTTTTTTTTGCCACTATGAGCCCTACTGCAGTGAGCATTCTTGTGCAAACCCTGACGGGTGTTCTTGGGAGTGGAGTCACACCAGGGAGGACAGGGAAAGACAAAGTCATAGACCAGCCTCTTTCCCACTGTCCATGGCTAGCAGGTGATTAAGCCCAGGAAATCCCTGGCAAGGCTGTTCAAATAGGATTTAGCAGCTTGTGAAATGGGACTTTATTTCTCTACCTAATCCCTTGCCGGGGAGAGGTCTGGGGTCTGACGTCAGCTGGCTCTGGGCCAGGAGGGGCCGGCAAGCCTAGACAATGGAAAATAGTCGCTGATTATATAGGACTGAGCCTTGTGAACAACAGGAGATTGGCAGAGTGTATCTTTGCTCCCCTTTCTCTCCTGTGAGTCAAGCCACAAGTGGTGTTTACTCTGCTTGGGATAAACGCAGTGGTGAGGAAAAGCACAGAATTTGCAGTCGGAGCACACCAAGTTTGTGCTCCTTCTTTCTGCCACTTACCCGCCGTGTGACAGTGCTCTTTGCTTACAGTCTCTGGATTTCCCTATTTGTAGACTGAAGCTCAGTGATGGCCTCTGCTTCCAGACTCAGGATAGCCACACCCTGAATGGTCAAGGTTGCCCTGTAGCTAGAAACCTGGGGTGCATGATGCCACGGGTCCCTGAGGCAGGTCTTGGGGGCTGTAGCCCCATATGTGGCCTCTGAAGACAATATTAGGTCTTAATCCAGCACTCACCCCACCTGCCAGGAACTGAGTCTTTCCTTGGGAGTCTTTACACCTGACTGGGTACCCATCTAGTCTTTGCCAGGCCTTTTCTTGGTGAGATTGGACCCTAATTCTTACAGAGCCCTTCCCTCTGGCCCTCGCCTTGGACTTGGGGCTGTCAGGGACCCATATCCCCTCCTTACCATCACGATTCAAATATTGGCAGCTACTCATGAGACAGCCTTGCTCTAAAACTGGCAGTGAACCAAGCCCTCTATTTGTGTTTCCATGGAGGTTGTATAGGAAGGAGTTGAGACTATACATTTGGAGCCAGACAGAATCAGATACAGAGTCCCAGTTTCTTCACCTTTAGAAAGGTGATAATAACATGTTTCTCCGGGAATTATTATAAAGAGTATCAATATAAGAGTAAAGCTTGCAGCATAATGCCTAAGTCATAGTCAGCACTCAGTAAGTTGTAAGTAAACGTGCTGTAAGATGTTGAATGCTCAAGGTAGAAGCAAGAGAGCAGAAGTGATCAGGAACATGGGCTCTGCCATCAGATGGCCTGGGGTTTAGTTTTGGACCCTCCACATCTGTGTTGTAACCTTGGGCTAGTTGTCAAGTTATCTAACCTGTCTGTGCTTAGTTTGCCCATCCCCCAAAGAGGGCAGTGATACTGAACTTGTATGCCTATTAGTGAGAGAGAAAGATAGAATCTGTATAAAGCTGTGAGAGCTGGAGCTGGCACACAGAAGCACCTAATAAGCATAGCTGCTACATTATGTCAATTATTATTTGTATTACTTTTAATACAGATATATGTATATAAATATTTAGGTATGTATGCCTTGGACTCTGAGGTTAGGCCTGGCGTGCTGCGATTCATGGGGTCACAAAGAGTCGGACATGACTGAGCGACTGGACTGACCGGTCAGGGACTCAGGTTACCAGAGTGTAACTTGCTTTATTCTCCCCAAACTGGATCTGCTCTCCTTCTTGAGCTCCATTCCAGCGGAAGGCAGAACATACATTCTTGTCAATTCCAGAAGAACTCTGTCATTTCAGTTCTTTGGGTCTGATGGGTATAAACTCAGGAAACCTCAGATTTCCTCCTCTCCTTCCTTTCCCTTGAAGTTGAGGCTACAGTGTGACCCAGAGGGGCACCCTGTCCCAATCCCGGCTTTGGTCCACCCCAGTGTTGCCTGGCAGGTAGCACTGCACTGGGCCATCACCTGGGCCTCCCTGCCCTTGACCCCAAGTGGCCCTCTTGTTTCTCTCCTCATGGAATGGCATAGGGTTTGATAGGAGGGGTTAATCTCCTCCCAGAACACCAAAGAAATCGGGAGGTAGGATGGGATGGTTGGGTGGGGTACAAAGCCTGTTATTAGTGCCTGAGATTTCTCATTTTCCCTTCAGCTATTTTCTTCCTACTAATGGTGGAGAATTCTGTAACATAGTAGAGTGGAGGAACATGAGTATGTGTGCGAGAGAGAGAGTGAGCCTGGACCTAATTGTTCTAACCCACTCAGTGGAAAAGGGCAGATCTCAGACTTAGGAGGATGAAGGGGAAAAAGCATATCACATTGTGTTTCACACACCATTCCACCATGAAGATAGTTTCACTATAAGACGGTTAACTAAGAACTGTCACTCTTTATCCCATTTTCCAGATGAGGAAAAAAACTCAGAAAAGCTAAGTAACTTGCTTAAGGTCATGCAGGTAGAAAGAAGTGGACTTAAAGCCAGGCCTGGGCTCCATCTCACAGTTCACAGTCTTTCTGCTGGGCCGTGCTTTGTCTGGAAGGAGAGCATTGCTTCCCCCTGGCTAACAGGCCCTGCTGCTCTCCCGAGCCCTCCTCAGCCACGCCCCACCCCACTCCCCATCAGGGACTGCCTGAGCCATCCTTGAAATCGTGTAATGTGCTGGTCACTGAACATTGGACTGTCCAACTGCCCTGTTGCAGAATAACATCAGGAATGATGTGAATTTTCTCTTCTCTTGTCTCATTCAGACTCAGATTTGCCCATCTCCTGCTTGTTCCCAGGATATTGTCATGTCAAGCATATGGAAACGGTTATGTTTTGTAAATCACTTTTAATCATGAATGAATGTGTATCAAAGGGCTAAAGGCTGCTAAAGGCACTAGGCCTTCATCCTCTGGGGTCTGTGGGATGACGGGCATCCTTAGTTTCTGCCACCCCAGCTGTCAGACTCATGGTCAGGGACCTTGCCAGTGATCTCGACCACACTTGCTGCCCCTTCTGTGCGACCCAGAACAGAACTCAGTGAGGCTGTATTGATTTCGTAGGAAGCCAGGCAAGCATTTTATTTTCCTTTCACTCCAGGTTTGTTGGCTCCCACCTGCGAGATGGCTAAAGGCCATCATTTTTGTGGGGAGGATTAATTAGAATAGATTCCTTTGACTCAGGCTGCCAATAAAACCTGCGGTCCTCGGCTATCGATTTATGATGCTGAGCAGGAAATGATGGGTCTCCTAACAGGCCCCAAGAAAGTTGTGGTGACAGGCATTTTGAGGCCCAGGGGGTTAATCGTGGCAAAGAGAAAAAAGAATGTGTGAGGTGATTGGAGGGGGAGCATGGGGAAGGGAGATGGTACTAGGGCTACTGCGGTGAATGAGGAGAGAATCTCATTTTCTATGAACGATGTGGTTGAGAAATTGAAAGGGACACCTGTGAACTTTGGAGGCCGAGACAACTGCGAGCAAATTAATAGCTAGATATCAGAGACGTTTGTTCTTATGCAGATAATTGAGCTCTGAAGAGAGAGGTCACTGGTCCTTCAACTTTCCCGTCGTCTCAGAATCCAGATTATGATCAAGTTCTCGCTCTTTCCCCCCTAGGTGACCTGTCAACTTAATTCAATTCAACAGACATTTATTAGCACCTGCTGTGGTGGTGGGAGGGCTAGGGCATGAAAGGGACACAGGAGCAGAAGGCATGCCTCATTCTCTAAAGGGGTTTATCATATGTGGGCAGGCATTTTTAAAAAGTAGACTATTTTTTAGAGCAGTTTTAGGTTCACAGCAAAACTAAGGGGAGGTACAGAGATTTCCTGTATCTGCCCTCCCCCCGCCAAATGCCCAGTCACAGCCTTTCCCACCATCAACACTGTCCACCAGAGGGGGACATTTGCTGCACTTGATGAACCTGCGCATCACCACCACCCAAAGTCCATAGTTTATATTAGCATTCACATTTGGTATCGTGCAGTCTGCAGTTTTGGACAAATGTGTGATGACATATATCCACTGTTATAAACATCACAACAGCTTCACGTTCCTAAAAATCTTCTGTGCTCTGCCTCCCCATGGACCCCTACCAAACACTGATCTTTTTATTCTCTCTATAATTTTACCTTTTCCAGAATGTCGTGTAGTTGGACATTGGTTGGACATTGTTGGATATGGCTACAATACACAGCCTTTAAATACTGGCTTCTTTTACTTCCTCCATGTATTTTCATGGCTTGATAGCTCATCTCTTTTTAGCACTGAATAATATCCCATTATCTGGCTGTTGTTCAGTTGCTAAGTTGTATCCAGCTCTTTTGCAATCCTATGGACTGTAGCCTGTCAGGCTCCTCTGACCACGGAATTTCCCAAATAAGAATACTGAAGTGGGTCGCCTTTTCTTTCTCCAGGGGACCTTCCCCATCCAGGGAGTGAAACTGCGTCGCCTTCGTTGGTAGGCAGATTCTTTACTGCTGAGCCACCTGGGAAGCCTTTATATGCCTGAACCACAGTTTATTCATTCATCCCCTACTGAGGGGCATCTTGGCTGCTGTCAACTTTTGGCAATTATAAATAAAGCTGCTGTAAACACGGGTGTGCAGATTTTGTGTGAACATAACTTTTCAACTCCTTTAGGTGAATACCAGGGAGTGCAATTGCTTGATCATATGGCAAGAGTATGTTCATTACTCTGGCCAGAGACCATGGTATAGATATTGTCAAACATAGTTAGAATAAAGAGTATAATACTGCTGGGTGATGCAGGTAGCCTAGAGATTGACACTGAGTTGAGAGAGAGTTTTTATAGTGGGTGGCATCTGAGTGCAGCTTTAAATAGGCAGAGTGTTCCAGCAGAGAAATCATCATGAGAAGCACGTACAAAAGACTTTCCTGGGTTCTTTTCTGGAGTACTGTGACTAGAGCTTAGATGTAAGTAGTAAATATAAGGCTGCAAATGGTTTATGGTCAATCATGGTGGGTCTGAAGAGCAGGCTAGGCAGCTGGAATTTGTCTTTGTAAGCAGCAGGGACTATTGAAAGTCTTTGAGGAGGAGAAGGTGGTGATTACATGTGATCCAGGAAGCATAGCCCTGTATCCCATATGAATAGGGCAAAAGTCACAAGAGAGGGGGAAAAAAGATATCAGTGAAGAGGTTGTCATAATAGTCAGGAGAGAAAAGGATAGGTGTGATGAGGAGGCCAGACATGGGGGAAACCACTCAAACCTCATCAGCAAGATGGGAATGTGTTATTATTGTCTCTGGCATTTGAGGACTGGCAGGCTTAGGAAACTGACGGAAAGGATGCATCAGAGATGTCTGCTAGTTTTGCATCCTGGAATCCTCTTTCTTTCTTGATCCTCTTCTCTCTCGGGCCCTCTCTTTCCCTAGGGAGTTGGCAGCTGTGAGTCAAGCATATCTGGGACCTCAGGGTGCAGGACTGAGTGGCCAGTTTTCAGGCAGGGACTAACAGGTGCTACTTTTCTGCACAGGTAACTAGGCTAGGAGGCTTCCCTGGTGGCTCAGATGGTAAAGAATCCACCTGCAATGCAGGAGACCTTGGTTTGATTCCTGGGTCAGGAAGTTCCCCTGGAGAAGGGATAGACTACCCACTCTAGTACTGTTGGGCTTCCCTGGTGGCTAATGTGGTAAAGAATCTGCCTGCAATGTGGGAGATCTGGGATTCGATCCCTGGGTCAGGAAGATCCCCTGGCGGAGGGCAAGGCAACCCACTCCAGTATTCTTGCCTGGAGAATCCCCATGGACAGAGGAGCCTGGTGGGCTATAGGCCATGGGGTCGCAAAGGGTCGGACATGACTGAGACTAAGCACTGCACAACTAGGCTAGGAGTTCTGAAGAGTGAGATGGTATGGGGCAGGGAGAGGGCATGCGGGCAGAGTACCAAGAGTTTCTGCCTCTGACTGCTAGGTGATCGTGAACAAGTCACCTTCCTAACCTGACCTTCTGCCTCCATGTGTCATTTAGGGATAGCTTCCTGGCCTCTGGAGAAGGAAATGGCAACCCACTCCAGTATTCTTGCCTGGAGAATCCCATGGACGGAGGAGCTTGGTGGGCTACAGTCCATGGGTTGCAAAGAGTCGGACACGACTAAGCGACTTCACTTCACTTTCCTGGCCTCAGACTTTCGTAAATAGGGAAAGAAATCATGTCCTTTTCTTAGCATATAAAATGCTAAAGATGCTTAAACTGCAAGAGGTCATTACATATATGGGAGAAGAATCTAAAAAGGAGTGGATATATGTATATGTATAATTGGTTCACTTTGCTGTACAGCGGAAACCAACAGAACATTGTAAATCAACTATGTTATTCAGTCGCTAAGTCGTGTCTGACTCTTTGTGACCCTATGGACTGCAGCATGCCAGGCTTCTCTGTCCTTCACTATCTTCCAGAGTTTGCTCCAGTTCATATCCATTGAGTCAGTGATGCCATCCAACCATCTCATCTTCTGCTACCCTCTTCTCCTTTTGCCTCAACTATACTACAGTAACAATTAATGAAAAATACAAGAGGTCATTACAACCCTTGAGGCAGGCAGCATGATGGAGTCAGACAGCATAGGTGTGAGTCTTGATCTGTTGCCAGCTTTGTGATGCTGGATAGTCTAACTTCTCCCTTCCTCATTCATCTCCGTAGCAACATGGGGTTAATAACAGGCCCATCTGACAGGTCTGCTGTAAGATGGACTGAAATGATGCATGCAGTGCCTGGCACACTGCAGGTGCTGGAGGAATATTTGCAGTGGTGAGGATGACGCCGTCACGGGTACCACTGCACTGCCAGTGCCGGGCTCCCTGGATACTCCTGGGGTAGCTTTGGGTACCAGAGAAGGCCAATAAAACTGTGCTACTCCCTTTTCTCCTCTTAGCTATTGCCCAAGCTCACGATCAGGTTTGGCGTCTCGCTGCATCACAGAGCATCACAGCAATTCAGCAAGGAAGGACCCCTGGGGACATCTAGTCCAATACTTCATCTGTTCCTTGGACCACTGACCAGAAGTGATCTTACTTCCAGAAATGGTTTGCTCTCTGTGAGGCCCAGTCCACATGTAGACACTTTTGATGGTTAGAGTCCAAGTATATTTGTTAATATCATATTGTGTGTGTGTGTATGTGTGCACATGCGTGTACTATACACACCCAAAAAGTAACTTTCAGGGCTATTTCACTGGTATTTTCACTTATACAGGAAGTGAGTTCTTATGAAACATAGACTGTTGACAGGAGAACAGTGATAGAAAAAACCAGTAAGACAAATATTCAAGATTTGGAAATGTAGATGAAGAAGGAAAATCAATTGGGAACGGCTACATCCATAATGAAGTACTTTTTTTTTCTCCTTAGCAGAGGGATCTTCCAAATTCAATGAGGGAAGCAGACTTCATGCAGCCAGAAGGATTTGGATTAGACAGTAAAGGACTTCCTGCCTGTTAAATGATCAGAGGAAGGTAAGGCTTTTCTTGGTGGCTCCCATGTCCTCTGAGCCAGGCACTCTCTGATCTGAAGCCGGAGGTGCATGAAGGAAATCTGGGAGGTGCTTTCATCTCAGGAATCTGCTAACTGCCAGAACAGGAGGAAGAAAGGAGGGGAGGAAGAGTCTATTAAAATCCACTCTGTTACAGAGAGGTTCAATAGAGAGGCTGGCGTCTGGTCTCAGAGTGACTCATGCTCTTGCTGATGTCCTGACAGCTAGAGGGGCTTGGCTGGCTTGGGTTTCCCTACTTGCATTGGCTCAGAAGGCTCTTGGAGGTGGAGGCCTCCAGCCGGCTTCCAGGTAGACTTGGTTAGCAACAATATTCCCTACTCTGGGTTGTGAGAGTGCTTTGGTTAAAAAAAAAAAAAAAAAAGCAATACAGTAAAAATCTTGGCTATCTAAAATGCCTCTGGAAATGAAGCATTTTGGATAGTGGAATTTTCCATAAAGCTGAGGATTTTTCCATTTAAGTCGAGACTTTTATTTTGTGTGTTTTTTAAGATAGATTGAATCAATATAACATTTCTCGTTTACTTGGAGACAACAAATGAATGATAGTTGGTCCATGCCATTAATACCGTCATTCCCTAGGGGGTTAATGAACTACATTGTTCGCCCCAAAAGTAAATGCTGACACCTCTGTGCTTATTGAGCTCCTCTGTCTGCTTTTTCGTTTTTCTGACCCTCCTTGCTTAGGAGATCTCACCTCTCACTCCTTGTCAATATCAGTGCATCTGATTCTAGTCCTCTCAGTTTTTCTTTGCGTTTGTCTCTTTTTCCTCCATTTGTAGATGATCTTAACCTATCTTTGTCCAGTACTTGGTATGGGATCAAAAATTTAGAGGCTCATTAGTTATATTAATTTATTTGTTTAATAAGCAAGTATTGGGCATTTACACTGTAGTAGGCCACATGGTAAGTGCTAAGTATATAATGATGAAAAACTCAGATGAACCGGCTGACTTGCTTTGTGGTTTGGGAATTCACTTCTCAAGGAGGCTGGCTCAGCCCTTCCCGCAAGTCCTCTCCTGTCTCACTACCCCCCAGCCTCATGGCTCTGATACTGCGTGTGCCCTGGAATCACCTGGATGACTTGTTAAACACACACATATGCACACACAGCTGGGCTGCACCCTTGGCGTTTCTGACTCTTTCATGAGACCCAGGAATGCTTCCTTCTCATCTGTGCCCACATATGCTGATGCTGCAGGTCTGGGAGGGTCACATGGGAAGCACCAGTTTCGCCACAGGACCTTCACTCTGCCCTTCAAGTGCTCAGACTTGCCCCTACGTCCAGGCGCTGGCTTCTGCTGTGCCCTCTGTCTGATTTTGTTCCCGACGGCCTGTGTTCATCCCCTGCTCAGAGAGGCCTTGCCCGAACATCCAAGAGAATGTTGTTTTCCCCTTCCCAGTCGCTCAATGTCACACTCCTTGGTTTCATTCCCTGTTAGACTTCTGTCACTCTCTGCAATTACTGATTCTCTTGAATCAGTCTCAAGGGTAACTGTGACTGATGAAGAGATACTAACATACCCGGACAAAGGATTCACGTTTCTTTCATGTAATTAAAAGACGTAAGAGTTTCCGTGCGTGAGGACGGCTACACAGAGCTGAGGCGGGGGTGGGGGGTGTGAAAGGGGAGTGCGGTGGTGGGTGGGGAGCCATGGTTTTTCATCGAAAGTCACAGCCCTGTGGCTGGTGTGTCAGCCGGCTGAGGTGAGGATCCCCTCTGTCCTCGGGGAGCTCCGCCCTGTCTGTTCTTAGGGTCCTGTCACTCTCCAGACTCCTGTTTCCTACAAGCCCAGTTTCCCAGGTGAAACAGCCTCTTGGCAGGATGGAATTCCAGATTTGCTTGCATCTGTCCCTGCGATTTTGTATTTTTATTTTTTGTCTTATCTATCTTGTTGTTGTTCAGTCACTTAGTTGTGTCCAACTCTTTGTGATCCCATGAACTGCAGCCTCCCAGGCTTTCCTGTCCTTCACTAGCTACTCGAGTTTGCTCAAACTCATGTTCACTGAGTCAGTGATGCCATCCTACCATCTCATCCTCTGTTGTCCCCTTCTTCTGCCCTCAATCTTTCCCAGCATCAGGGTCTTTTCCAATGAATCAACTCTTCACATCAGGTAGCTTTGACTACCTGTGTATCGGAGCTTCAGCTTCAGCATCTGTCCTTCCAATGAATATTCAGGGTTGATTCCCTTTAGGATGGGCTAGTTTGATCTCCTTGCTGTCCAAGAGATTCTCAAGAGTCTTCTCCAGCCCCACAGTTCGAAAGCATCAATTCTTCAGCTTATCTATCTTATTTGTTTGTTTATCTGTCTCTCTCCCACGAGTATATAATCTTTCTCTCTCCCAGGTGAGTGAGAGGTGAGGGGATTGACTTTCCTCTTTGCTAGTGTTTCCTCAGTCCCCAGAACCTTGCAGGGAAGGGACATTCTTACTTGTAAGCTCCCTCCTCCTTCCTTCACCTAATGGGGAGGTAAGTATGTGCCTCTTGAATGTAATTTAGTTCTTTCAAGGCCCTGAACATCCACCCTCCAAAGACAGCCCTCTCTGTTACCCTGCAGCTCATTTCAGAGAGTGCCAGGAGGAGAAAGGCAAATGGGAGCGAGAGCACACGGTCCTTCCTCCCAATCTTAACGGAGCATGAGCTCTCAGGCAGGAGCCATTTGTTCATGTTCTGCTTTTTTGTTTTTCTCCCTCTCATTTCCCCTGCTCTGGTGTGTTGCTCTGACTTCAGAGCTGTAATGACAAACCTATTACTACAATAAGACCCCAGAGGGGGGAAATGAGACTAAGTTACCAAGGAAGAAAGAGACTCGGCACCAACCCTGAGCCTAGCTGTAGAGCCTGCAGGCTGTTGAATAAGGGATGTCAGTTTAATTGCAGCTTTCCCCCCTTGGTATGGTCCAGATGCATCTGTTCTTTGCTTCTCTGTGTTCTCCATTAGGTTCACAAATTATTTTGCCATAAGATGCTAATAGTGTCTGCAAAAGTGAAGCATAATTTTGGAGTGGCTATTCTTGTGCCTTTCACCCTCTTCCCTGGCCGCTCCTTTTTCTAAAGGTTTCTGTATGGGATGAAAAGCCAGGGACCATCTCTTGTGGGTTACTTGATGGCTCTGGGTTCCTCTCAGAAGCAGGTACAGGGTTGGCGCGTCATCCACCTCTGCAGAGTCCCCTGGAAGCACGTTCCACATTTCTCCTCACCTCTTCTCTTTCGTCTCTGTTGCTTGTCTCAACTGAAGGAGGTGATGAGTAAATGTGGACCTCCCTTCCTGGCTTTTCCCTAGAAAGGCTGATGGATATGTTGTGATGTGTTCGTTTACTCGTATATATTTATTGGAAACCCTGCTAGGTGTCAGGCACTGTGTCAGGCATAGGGAAGAGAATGGTGATGAAGACAGACTCAGGCTCCACTCTCTTGGTGCTTCCGTTCTAACAGGGGAAGCAGACAAAAACAAGTTGACTGATAAGTAGTTATAAACTTGGTATAAGGCGTGAATGAAAATGAAGTTGAATAAGATAGTGGATAGTGAGAAAGGTGACCTTTCCATGAGGTGGTTAGGTAAGGACTCTGAGAATAAACTCAAGACCTGAAAACCGAAAATCATCCAGCTGTGTTGAAGACTGAGGGAATAAGCATGTGCAAATGTCCTGAGATAATGTCCCGTTGGACAATTTTAGTAATATAACTCATGTTAGAATTTTTTTACCCTTTGTTATAGGAAACAAAACCAATTTGCTTGCTTTTATAAAGGGAGGAGGACTCATTTGAAGGATATGATTTGTCAAATTTCTTAAAAATTTCTCCTGAAATTTTAATAGGAATTGCACAGAATTAATAGATAAATAAGGGGAAAATTAGCATAGTTACAAATGTGAAGTAATTGCAACTATGAACATAACTCTCTCTTCAGTTCTATTATGCCATTAAATTTATCTTAAAATAACAGAGGTATATATTCTTCCTTTATTGTTCTGAGCTATTTTATCATTTTTGTTGCTCTTATAAAGTAAGTTTCTCTTTTCTATTGTTACTGCTGGTGTAGACACATGCTATTACATTTTATAGATTTATTGTCAATCTGGTTGTTTTAACAAATTTGATTATTGGTTCTCTTTGTTTCTCGATTATGTTCGTTTAAAACATACAGTTTATTGTTGCTGTTCAGTCACTCAGCTGTGTCCACCTCTTTGCCACCCTATGGACTGTAGCACACGAGGCTTCCCTGTCCTTCACTATATCTTGGAGTTTGCTCAAACTCCTGTCTGTTGAATTAGTGATGCCATCCAACCATCTCGTCCTCTGTCATCCCCTTCTCCCTCTGCTTTTAATCTTTCCCAGCATCAGGGTCTTTTCAGATCTGATCAGAGTCTTAGCAGAGCCAATGAGTCGGCTCTTTGCATCAGATGGCCAAAGTATTGGAGCTTCAGCGTCAGTCCCCCCAATGAATATTCAGGATTGATTTCCTTTAGGATTGACTAGTTTGATTTCAGTGATGTTCAAGAAACTCTCAAGAATCTTCTTCAGCACTAATAATGACAATTTTGTCTCTTTCCTTCTAATATTATGCTTTTATCTTTCTTGTCTTATTGATTGGGCAGGGTTTCCCATATTATTATGAATGGTACTGGTGATACTTGAAATCTTATTCTTTTTTTTTTTTAAAATTCATTCTTGATTTAAAAAAGATTTGAAGATTTGAGGGAAATATATCTAAAGGGTTTTCATTAAATTGAATATTAGATGTAGTTCTATGGAATGTAGCTTTGTCAACTTAAGGAAAGTTCTTTCAACTCCTAGTTTTTAGACAGTTTTTCATAGTTAAATAGGTATTGAATTTTATAATGCCTTTTCCTATATTGAGATAAGAATGTGACTTTTTCTTATTTTGTGCATGATTGTGGAAAATGATATTGATGATTTTTTTTGATGTTTAACCATATTTACTTTTCTTGAATAAATCATACTTGGTTATGATAGACTGGAAAAAATTAAAAGGTAACATTTTATTAAAAATTTTCATATATATGGTTAAATGAATAGACATATAATTTTTCTTTCCTAGCTTTTGGTAAAGTTTTATAAGCCTTAAAAATTAATGGAAAATCTTTTTCTCTCTCTTTTTTGTTAAAAAATAAAAAACAATTTGTATAAGAGAGGGATTGCTATCTCTTCCTTGAAAGTTTGTTAGAAGTCGTCCATCAAATCATCCAGTCCTCAGGATTATTTTGAAGAGAAAGAAGTATTTTTATTATCTTCTTAATTTCTTTAATGGATAATTAGATTACTTGAGTTTTATATTTCTTTTTGGTACTAATTTTGGTAATTATGTATAGTTTAAGAAATTTATATGTTTGATTTAGATTGTCTTATTTTATTTGCGTATAGTTAAGAATTTAAAAATTAGAAAAATTATATTTGATATCAACCTGTGGTTTTAAAACTTTGCATGGTATCTTTTAAATTTTTAAATCAGTCATTCTACAGTTTACCCATATTATTAGTATTTTCAAGCTCCATTTTGAATTTTTTCATTTTTGTTATTAAAACTTTTTTTATTCACTGGTTTCTATATTTTAAAAAATTCATGTTATTCTCTTTTGGTATATCTTATGCTCTTTTATTTTCTTAAGTTGAACACTTGGCTTGCTACTTCAACTTTTCATTGTTTCTGTCAATTATATTTAAAGCTATGTGTGTGCATGTATTCTTAGTCACTCGTCATGTCCAACTCCTTGCCAGTTTCCTCTGTCCATGGGATTCTCTAGGCAAGATTACTGAAGTGGGTTGCTGTACTCTCCTCTAAGGGATCTTCTTTACCCAGGGATCAAACTCATGTCTCACAGCAGAGCTTATCTCTCCTGTGTCTCCTGCATTGTAGGCGGATTCTTTACCCACTGAGTCACCTGGGAAGCCCACTTAAAGCTATAATTTTCCTTTTAATACTGCTTTGCCATTTTCTACAAGTTTCAATATGCATTGATTTCATTGTTCTTTGATTAGAAAGAGAAAGTGAAAGTCGCTCAGTCATGTCTGACTCTGCAACCCAATGGATTATACTGGAGAATACTGGAGTGGATAGCCTTTCCCTTCTTCAGGGAATCTTCCCAACCCAGGGATAGACCAGGGAATCTGCATTGCAGGCAGATTCTTTACCAACTGAACTATGAGGGAGTCCCTAAGTGTTTTATAATTTCATTCTTGGATTTCTCTTTAACCCACGGATTATTCAATAGCATTTTTTTTTTCATTTTTGTTTGCAGTCACATTGAATTTTTAGGCTGTACTTAAAAATTGTTAATTTTATTCTACAAAGAGCATATTCTACATAAAGTTGATTCTTTGAGATATTGAAATCTTCCTTTGTGTCTTTTTTTTCTTTGTAAAAGTTATATAAGTGCTGAAAGCACTGATGCTCTTCATTTGCTGGGTGCCAAATTTCACTTATTTTACCAGGTCTAGGTTATTCATTGCATTAAGAACATCTTCTATACCTTTATTTTTTGTTGTTTTGAGAGGGGTGTGTAAAGTCTCTGATATTTCTCTATATAGTTCTGTATGATTCAACAGTGAAATATAAAGTCTACCTTTGGAATTCTTTTTTTTTTATTCAGTAGAACCCTCTGTCACATGAACTATACAGAAAAGTGTTAGATGCTCAGTTGTGTCCAACTCTGTGACCCCATGGACTGTAGCCTGCCAGGCTCCTCTGTCCATGGAATTCCCTATTCCCTTCTCCAGGGTATCTTCCCGATCAAAGGATCAAACCCCGGTCTCCTGCTTTGCAGGCAGATACTTTATCATCTGAGCCATGAGGTACTGTACAGAAGCCTAGTTTAAAATGGATAAAGGCAGAGCAACCCTGGTTGGAGGGACAACATTATGGATGACTATAGTCCCTCCTTACCATCTTCATTCTGTAGAGATTCTCTCCAAGCCTTACAAAGCAGCAGCACTACAGGCAGCTGGCTTTTAAAGCCACTGGGGAGAAGAGAGAACAGACTTGAACTCAGCCCTTTTTCTGTTTTTAATTAGTTTCATCCTCCTAACCAAATTATTTTCCTCTCCATACCAATGAGAGGGTTGAGATAGGTATTTTCTGAAGTCAAGATGTAAAGTTCTCTCATTTTAAATAGGTAATGATCTATTTAGATTAGTGGGCACTACTAAGTGCCCAGCACTATAATCATGTTTGCTTATGTGTTAGCACCAATAATCTCTACACTCTGTCAAGGGGCTTTTCTTCCATTATCTCGTTTAATCGTCAATCATATAAGATTCACTGGAGATGCCACAGGGAACAAGATGGTCCCTGTCCAGAGCTCTCTGTCTCCAATCCATTCGGAATGGTTAACAGAAGAGAGAGGAAAAACTTTGTAGTTAAGACTATGGGGCTTGGATTCAGGGCTCAAATTCCATCTCTGCTACTTATCATCATAACGGTGTGTCCTTAGGCAAGCTACGTAACCACTTTCAGGTTGACAGTGATTTTCCTCATCTGCAAGATGGTGATAATAATGGTGTCTAGCATTGTGCTTGACACAGAGTTGATGGCCAATAAGTACTAGGGAGTCGTCCTTTAAGAAGTAGAGATTCTAGCTTGGGAGACACAAACAACTCTTGGCAAACAAACTATAGAAGACCATTGTGCTCAAGCATCAGGAGAAATGAGAGCTGGAGCTTCCTGACTTCTAGGCTAGATGTGTAGGTCTCAAACATTTCCCTAGCACTTCTGGCCTTCGTGGGTATGAACTGCCCTCTACTCAGGCCTGAGTCTTGATGAATGAGAGAAATAGCACAGAAACTCCAGAGACCTTGGCTTCAGGTCTCTCTGCAGGTCTGCTTAAGGCACACCCAGTCCAGGTTCATTACACAGTCACGAGGAGTCTCCAGTACTGAGCTGACCTTGTTAGAATTAATGGATAGTGGGGTAACAGGTCTGTGCGAATCATTAGATGTAGAAAAAGGATCCAGCTTTTCTACATTTAATTTAATTGAAACTCTAAAACATTTATTACTTTGGGCACATGGCAGTAACTTGCATTTTTAAATATCAAAGTGATACTTTCACCTGTTTCCAAAAGGAAAAATGGGACTGGAGAGGGCAAAGCAAGAAAAAATACTCCGGGGTTGGTGGGGGGGGGAGTTCTGGTCTAGAGCCAGGAAATTTGGAGGTTTGCGGTCTGTTTTGGTAGAATTTTGGCGAGTAACTCACACAAGTCTCTTTACCTCTTAAGGGTGCAATATACTCAGGGTGAAAAGGAGACTGTTTTTCTTTTTCTTTTTTTCTTAATTAATCTATTTTAGTTGAAAGACAATCTCTTCGCAACACTGTGGTGAGAAGGCCACCATCATTACCATTACCTCTACTGTTCACAAGTGCAGAGAGCTATTCTGAGCCTTAGGAAACTGTCATCTATTTATTCTCTGAAAGTTTATATATCTTGAAATTTACTGTATCCCTTTAAGGGGGTGAGATTTAAGAGTAGGAAGAAAGTATTAGCTAACATTTTGTTACAATTTCTTCCAGGTGGCTCCCCATGCTCCCACATACTTTTTTTTTTTGGACCATAGTTGAAAGTATACGTATGTGATCTTATATCCCTTTTCACCCCTCCTAACTTAGATGATGCTGTGAAAGTGCTGCACTCAATATGCCAGCAAATTTGGAAAACTCAGCAGTGGCCACAGGACTGGAAAAGGTCAGTTTTCATTCCAATCCCAAAGAAAGGCAATGCCAAAGAATGCTCAAAATACCGCACAATTGCGCTCATGTCAGTTCAGTTCAGTTCAGTCGCACAGTCGTGCCCTACTCTTTGCGACCCCATAAATCGCAGCACGCCAGGCCTCCCTGTCCATCACCAACTCCCGAATTCACTCAGACTCACGTCCTTCGAGTCAGTGATGCCATCCAGCCATCTCATCCTCGGTCGTCCCCTTCTGCTCCCAATCCCTCCCAGCATCAGAGTCTTTTCCAATGAGTCAACTCTTTGCATGAGGTGGCCAAAGTACTGGAGCTTCAGCTTTAGCATCATTCCTTCCAAAGAACACCCAGGGCTGATCTCCTTCAGAATGGACTGGTTGGATCTCCTTGCAGTCCAAGGGACTCTCAAGAGTCTTCTCCAACACCACAGTTCAAAAGCATCAATTCTTCGGCGCTCAGCCTTCTTCACAGTCCAACTCTCACATCCATACATGACCACAGGAAAAACCAGAGCCTTGACTAGGCGGACCTTAGTAGGCAAAGTAATGTCTCTGCTTTTGAATATACTATCTAGGTTGGTCATATCTTTTCTCCCAAGGAGTAAGCGTCTTTTAATTTCATGGCTGCAGTCACCATCTGCACTGATTTTGGAGCCCAAAAAAATGAAGTCTGACACTGTTTCCACTGTTTTCCCATCTATTTCCCATGAAGTGATGGGACCAGATGCCATGATCTTTGTTTTCTGAATGTTGAGCTTTAAGCCAACTTTTTCACTCTCCACTTTCACTTTCATTAAGAGGCTTTTTAGTTCCTCTTCACTCTCTGCCACAAGGGTGATGTCATCTGCATATCTGAGGTTATTGATATTTCTCCTGGCAATCTTGATTCCAGCTTGTGTTTCTTCCAGTCTAGCATCTCTCATGATGTACTCTGCATAGAAGTTAAATAAGCAGGGTGACAATATACAGCCTTGACACACTCCTTTTCCTATTTGGAACCACCAGTCTGTTGTTCCATGTCCAGTTCTAACTGTTGCTTCCTGACCTGCATACAGGTTTCTCAAGAGGCAGGTCAGGTGGTCTGCTATTCCCATCTCTCTCAGAATTTTCCACAGTTGATTGCGATCCACACAGTCAAAGGCTTTGGTGTAGTCAATAAAGCAGACTCTCACACACTAGTAAAGTAATGCTCAAAATTCTCCAAGCCAGGCTTCAGCAATACATAAACTGTGAACTTCCAGATGTTCAAGCTGGTTTTAGAAAAGGCAGAGGAACCAGAGATCAAATTGCCAACATCTGCTGGATCATGGAAAAAGCAAGAGAATTCCAGGAAAACATCTATTTCTGCTTTATTGACTATGCCAAAGCCTTTGACTGCGTGGATCACAATCAACTGTGGAAAATTTTAATTTCTTCCAAGGGCTCAGTTGTAAGGAGGCATCATCATTTACATAATCAATCTCTATTGTTGTACATGGAAGTTAGTTACAGTTTGTCACAATTGTAAAGGATAATATGAACATCTTGGGGCATAAAGCATTTTAAATAATTAAATAATTTTAGGTTATTTCTTTAAGATTGACTTCTATATTTTAAAATATTTTCTGAGTTATAAATATAATATGAGGGTATTTTAGAAGATTTAAAAAGGAGGGAGAGATTGAAAAGATGGTCAAAGAAGTTCTGGACACAGGGAACACCTCTATTTTCCAATCCAGACAGCTCTTCAGATGCACAAATTCTCCTCGATGGCACATCATGAGTTTCTTCCCATGAGATCAAGCCCTGAGCCTTTGGAGTGGGAGCACTGGTTCCAAGACCGTAGACTACCAGAGAACTAATCCTAGGGAGTATCAAACAGTGGGAACTCACACAAAGGAAATCACTTGAATGCAAGACCTGGCATCACTCAACCACCAGTAGCACCCTGTGCAGGATGCCTCATCTAAACAACAAATAAAACAAAAATACAAACCCTATCATCAGCAAATAGGATTACCACCTCTGTCAGCCTGCTCATCAGAGGGAAAACAAACAAACAAACAAAAACTCAGCACAAATCTCAGCTGATCTTTCAGCAGAAACTCTGCATGTCAGAAGAGAATGGCAGGATATATTTAAAGTATTGAAAGGGAAAGATCTACAACTAAGGTTAGAGTACTTGGCAAGGATCTCATTCAAAATTGATGGAGACATAAAAAGCTTTTCAGACAAGCAAAAGTTAAGAATTCAGTATCACCAAACCAGCTTTACAATGAATACTAAAGGAACTTATATAGTTAAGAAATAAGAGAAGAAAAAAGATCTACAAAGTTGACCCAAAACAATTAAGAAAATGACAATAGGAATATAAATATATCAATAATTACTTTAAATGTAAATGGATTAAATGCTCAAATCAAAAGACATAGACTGGCTGAATGAATTCAAAAACAAGACCTAAAAATATGCTGTCTACAAGAAACCCACTTCAGACCTAAAGACACATATAGACTGAAAGTGAGAGGATGGAAAATATATTCCATGCAAATGGGAAGCACAAGAAAGCTGGAGTAGCAATCCTCATATCAGACAAAATAGACCTTATAACATAGAAGATTACAAGAGATAAGGAAGCACACTACATAATGATCAAGGAATTAATCCAAGAGGAAGACATAACAATTGTAAATATCTATGCACCCAACATAGGAGCACCTCAATACATAAGAGAGACACTAACAGACATAAAAGGAGAAATTGACAGTAACTCAATAATAGTGGGAGACTTAACATCCACTCACACCAATGGACAGATCATCAAAACAGAAAATTAATAAGGAAACACAAGTCTTAAATGATACGTTAGATGAGCTGGAGCTCATCCAGATGAACTAGATCTCATTGATGAGCTGGAATATCATCAGGATATTCCATCCTAATGCAGAAGAATACTCCTTCTCAAGTGCACATGGAACATTCTCCAGGATAGACCACATCTTGGGTCACAAATCAAACCTTAGTAAATTTAAGAAAATTGAAATCATATCAAGCATCTTCTCCGACCATATGCTATGAGAGTAGATATCAATTAAAGAAAAAAAACTGTAAGAAACAAAAACACATGGAGATTAAACAACATGTTTCTAATTAACCAACAGGTTACTGAAGAAATCAAAAGGGAAATTTAAAAAATTCTAGAAACAAACGACAATGAAAACATGACAAGTCAAAACCTATGGGATGGAGCAAAAGCAGTTCTAAGAGGGAAGTTTATAGCAATACAATCTAACCTCAAGAAACAAGAAAAACATCTAGTAGACAACCTAACTTTATACGTAAAACAAATGGAAAAAGAACAAAGAAACTCCAAAATTAGTAGAAAGAAAAAAATCATAAAGATCCAAGCAGAAATAAATGAAAAAGAAATGAAAGAAGCAATAGTAAAGATTAGTAAAACTGAAAGTTGGTTCTTTGAGAAGATAAAATTGACACACCTTTAGCCAGATTCATCAAGAAAAGAAAAAAAGAGAAGAATCAAATGAACAAAATTAGAAATGAAAAAGGAGAGGTTACAACAGACAATGCAGAAATACAAAGGATTATAAGAGACTGTTATAAACAACTATATGGCAATAAAATTGATAACCTGAAAGAAATGGACAGATTCTTAGAAAAGTTTAGTCTTCCAAGACTGAACCAGGAAGAAATAGCAATTATGAACAACACAATTATAAGCACTGAAATTGAAGCTGTGATCAAAAATTTCCCAAAAGACAAAAGTCCAGGACCAGATGGTTTCACAGGAGAATTCTGTCAGACATTTAGGTAAGAGCTAATGCCTATCCTTCTAAAACTCTTTCAAAAAATTGCCGAGGAAAGAACACTTCCAAATTCATTCTACGAGGCCACCATCACCCTGATACCAAAACCAGACAAAGACAACACACAAAAAAGAAAACTGCAGGCCAGTATTACTGATAAACATAGATGCAAAAATCCTCAACAAAATTTTAGCAAGCAGAATTAAGCCACACATCAAAAAGCTCATACACCATGATCAAGTTGGCTTTATTCCAGGAATGCAAAGATTCTTCAATATATGCAAATCAATGTTATGCACTATATTAACAAATTGAAATATAAAAACCGTATGATAATTTCAACAGACACAGAAAAAGCCTTTGACAAAATTCAGCACCCATTTATGGTTAAAACTCTTCAAAAAATATGCATAGAAGGAATCTACCTCAACATAGTAAGGGCCATATATGATAAGCCTACAGCAAATGTTATTCTCAATGGTGAAAAACTGAAAGCATTGCCCCTAAGATCAGGAACAGTATAAGGGGGTCCACTTTCACCACTATTATTCAACATAGTTCTGGAAGTCCTGGCTACAGCAATCAGAGAAGAAAAAGAAATAATAGGAATCTAGATCAGAAAAGAAGAAGTAAAGCTCTCACTGTTTGCAGATGACATGATACTGTACATAGGAAACCCTAATAGTATTAGCAAATTACTAGAGCTAATCAGTGAATTTAGGAAAGTTGCAGGATACAAAATCAATACACAAAAATCACTTGCATTTCTATATACTAACAATGAAAAATCAGAAAGAGAAACTAAGGAATCAATCTCACTCACCATTGCAACAGAAAGAATTAAATATCTAGGAATAAACTTACCTAAGGAGACAAAAGAACTATATGCAGAAAATTATAAGACACTAATGAAAGAAATCAAAGATGACATAAACAGATGGAGAGATATTCCATATCCCTGGGTAGGAAAAATCAATATTGTGGAAATGCCTATACTACCAAATGCAAATTACAGATTCAGTGTGATCCCTATCAAATTGTCAATGGCACTTTTCACAGAACTAGAACAAAACTTTTCACAATTCACATGGAAACATAAAAGACCAGAATAACCAAAACAGTCCTGAGAAAGAAGAATGGAGCTGGAAGAATCAACTTTCCTGAGTTCAGATTATACTACAAAGCTACAGTCATCAAGACAGTATGGTACTGGCACAAAAACAGAAATATAGACCAATGGAACAAGATAGAAAGCCCATAAATAAACCCATGCACCTATGGGTACATTATATTTTGACAAAGGAGGCAAGAATATACAATGGGGCAAAGATAGCTTCTTTAATAAATGGTGCTGGGAAAACTGGACAGCTACATGTAAAAGAATAAAATAGAACACTTCCTAACACCATACACAAAGATAAACCCAAAATGGATTAAAAACCTAAACATAAGACCAGAAACTATAAAACTCTTAGAGGAAAACATAGGCAGAACCCTCAATGACACAAATCAAAGCACGATCCCCTATGACCCACCTCCTAGAGTAATGGAAATTAAAAAAAAAAAAAGTAAACAAGTGGGACCTGGTTAAACTTAAAAGCTTTTACATAGCAAATGAAGCTATAACAAAGGTGAAAAGACAACCCTCAGAATGGGAGAAAATAATAGCAAATGAAACAACTGAAAAGGATTAATTTCTAAAATATACAAGCAGCTCATACAACTCAATACCAGGAAAACAAATAACCCAATCAAAAAGTGAGAAAAAGACCTAAACAGACATTTCTCCAAAGAAGACATACAGATGGCTAACAAACACATGAAAAGATGCTCAACATCACTCATTATTAGAGAAATGCAAATCAAAACCACAATCAGATATAACCTCACACCAGTCAGAATGGGCATCATCAAAAGTCTACAAACAATAAATATTGGAGAGGGTGTGGAGAAAAGGGAACATTCTTGCACTGTTGGTGAAAATGTAAATTGATATAGCCACTATGGAAGATAATATGGAGAGTCCTTAAAAAGCTAGGAATAAAACCATGATATGACCCAGCAATCCCACTCCTTGGCATATACCCTGAGGAAACCAGAATTGAAAAAGACACATGTATCCCATTTTTCACGGCAGCACTATTTACAATAGCTAGAACATGGAAGCAACCTAGACGTCCATCAACAGATGACTGGATTAAGAAGCTGTGGTACATATACACAATGGAATATTACCCAGCCATATAAAGGAACACATTTGAGTCAGTTCTGATGAGGTGGATGAACCTAGAACCTTATTATACAGAGTGAAGTGAGTCAGAAAGAGAAAGATAAATATCGTATTCCAATGCATTTATACGGAATCTGGAAAAATGGTAGTGAAGAATTTGTTTACAGGGCAGCAGTGGAGAAACAGACATAGAGAATAGACTGATGGACATGGGGAGAGGGGAGGGGAGGGTGAGATGCATGGAGAGAGTAACATGGAAGCTTACATTACCAAATGTAAAATAGATAGCCAACGGGAATTTGCTCTATGGCTCAGGGAATTCAGAGGCTCTGAATCAATCTAGAGGGGTGGGATGGGGTGGGAAATGGGAGGGAGGTTCAAAAGGGAGGGGATGTATGTATACCTATGGCTGATTCATGTTGAGGTGTAACAGAAAACAACAAAATTCTGTAAAGCGATTATCCTTCAATAGAAAAATAAACTTTAAAAAAAGCAAGGGAGAAAAAAAGAGGGAAAGAACCTACAGTTATTATTATCTAATGCTTATAAAGGGCATTCTAGGTACCTGTAACTATGTTAAGCACTTTTCATAAATTAGCTTATTAATTGCCATAACAGTCATTTGAGATACATACATATATACGTAAATATTTTTGCTATTTCTTGATTAGTTCCTTAGGAAAGAAAATTTCTTTAAAATATATAAATATTTTTGAGATCCTTCAGCTATATTACAAAGTTGCTTTTCAGAGATATGGTTGCTGATTCTCCTCAAACCAGTAGGACGTGTGTCCCTCTGTCTGCACTTTCACCAGCACAGCATTTTATCATTTTAAAAAGTGTTTGAGTTCCAAGTGTTTTCTACTGCATCATTATACCTCCAAGGACCTTCGAAACTTTATGCTGAGGATGTAAACCTCCAACTGGTAAAATCTCAACAGCTACTTGTGGTAGCTACTAAACTGTTTGTGCTTTGCTGGAGTGGAATCTGGGAGCTGAGTTGAGGACAGGGTGGTATCCGGGAAACAAGTGTGTGCACACATCTCTGGTGCCCAGCTGTCAAGGATGTAGAAGTGCAGGATGTTCCTTGTGTCGGCTCTTCTTGGGAAAAACTCTTAAGAGCTCTAGGAAGATGTGAAACTCACGTTTCTGGTGCATGTGTGCGTGAGTCTTCAGCCACTCAGGTGACTTTTTATGACCCCCTGGACGGTAGCCCACCAGGCTCCTCTGTCCATGGAATTTTCCAGGTGGGTTGCCATTTCCTATTTAAGGTGATTTCCCAGGGATCAGACCTGAGTCTCCTGCATTGACAAGTGGATTCTTTACCCCTGAGCCACCTGGGAAGCCCTCATATATAGAGAAAGGTAAAGACAGTAGACAAAGCAATCTCATATTTAAGATGCAAGGGAAACAGCATAGATATTCATTTTGGAAAATAAAATTCATCCCGAGTTGTAACAACATAGTCCTCTTGCTTGACCTCCCAGAACCTAGCAAACTCTGAAGGGAGAAGCAACAAGTAATTCAGAGTCATGATCTATTAGGTCAATGCCATGCCTAAAATTCCTAATTATCCGTAAAGAACCAGGCATGATCCTGGAAACTGTAAACATATAAGGGACTTCTATCTATTTTGATCAAAAATCGTAGATCTCTCTATCTTTTTTTCCCCTTCTCCCTTTTTCTCCCTCTTGTCTGTTCCCTCCCTCCCTTCCTTCAGCGTTATTAGATTTTTCATATTATGAAAGTTATGCATATTTATTTTTATCATATCAAACAATTCAGAGGTGCATAAAGGAAACATTAATAATCTTTCTCTTTAATTCCCTCCTCCCCAGATAATCAATGCGAATAGTGCTGTCTGTACTTTTCCACACTTTATTTTAATGCTTTTACAACTGTATAAATTTCTTCCCCCTTTTATTTTTTAAAATAAGATAATAGAACCCAACTCTACATATTATTTGCTTTTCTGACTTAAAGGCATATCTGAGAAAATGCTCTAGTCAGGATATATAAATCTCACTCAAATAATAATACCTTCATAATATTTCATCATATGGATACATACCAGAAATTTATGTTGCCAGTCCACTATTGAGGAATATTCAAATAACTTTCAAATTTTTTCTCCTTTTCCTTTCCTCCATCCCTTCCTATACCAACTGAACTGTAATAAACATCTGCATACATAATTCCTTTCATACAGATACTTATATTTTTATAGGCTTGAATTCTAAAATATGGAATTATTAGGCCCAAGGAAATATAAATTTTAATCTTCAATAGTTTGTCTTGCCTCTTTCAGTTACTTATTTTTCTGTTGCGCACTTTCACCTGATTATTTCAATTGATATTTATGTCATCTTCATGCAGTAGACAAGGTGAAAGACATTGCCTTTGCCTTGCAGGTGAACCTCAGTGAAGTTAAGTGAATTGTCCAAGGTCAAACAGTCAGCAAATGGCTGGGACCTCTTAGAGCTCTTGTGCCTCTGAGTCTTGTCCTTGATCCTTTAAATATTTCTTCTCTGCTCCTCCTTAGTTATATTTTTTGAAGATTCCTTAGGAAAAGAAAAAGGGCTCCATCAGAAAGATGACCCCGTTTATTTACAGGATGCTGCTGATGAAGGGCAGGTGTGCATGTATGTGTATCTGTGTGTGTGCTCAGTCGTGTCTGACTCTTTGTGACCCCATGGACTGTAGCCCGCCAGATTCCTCTGTCCATGAGATTTTCCCAGCAAGAATACTTGAGTGGGCTGCCATTTCCTTCTCCAGGGGATCTTCCTGACCCAGGGATCGAACCTGTGTCTCCTGCATTGCAGGCAGATTCCACTGCACCACCAGAGAAACCCAATGAAGGACATGCTGCTGCTGCTGCTGCTGCTAAGTCGCTTCAGTCGTGTCCGACTCTGTGCGACCCCATGGACTGCAGCCCACCGGGCTCTGCCATCCCTGGGATTCTCTAGGCAAGAACACTGGAGTGGGTTGCCATTTCCTTCTCCAATGCATGAAAGTGAAAAGTCAAAGTGAAGTCGCTCAGTCATGTCCGACTCTTAGCGACCCCATGGACTGCAGCCTACCAGGCTCCTCTGTCCATGGGATTTTCCACGCAAGAGTACTGGAGTGGGGTGCCATTGCCTTCTCTGATGAAGGACATACTGGCCTGCAATTAAATGTTTGTCAAAGGAAAGAGAGAAGAAATTTCTTCAGTTTGGTGCTGGGTTTTCAACAGTAGTTTTTAAGTTTTAAGAATTTTCAGTGTTCAGATGATTCTCTGCTTCTGACTTCTTAGCCTAAATATCCAGCAGAATGAAGAGACAAAACTGGCCTCTGGTCACCTCCATCTTTTGTCTCTGCATCCACCCGCTCCCCCCCTTCATGGAGCCTCCCCAGTGTCTGGTTTCTCACATTTGGGAGGCTATTCATGGACACCCGATGCCCTCTGAAGGGCTGATGCCTCTGGGGGATGCTCGGTTTCCAAGCAAAGAGTAATCTGAGGCTCTCAGGGGAAACAAATCTGGATTCAACACTGAGGAAAACTGTGCAGAACATGCCTCCATCCTCACCGCTCTTTTCCCTCACTAGATGTGGGCCGGTTTCTTTCCCTGCCTCCACATACCTTTGTGCCTTGGGACCTCCTTCCACTCTCTCTGTCAAACTCTGCCTGCAAAAGAGGATCTTTCATTAGTCTTTATTCTTGAGCATGACTGCCAGCCTGTGGTTCTCTCTCCCTGAAGGATTTGCATTTTAACATCTCTTGGGGGAAATATTCATTGTTAAAGAAAGAATTAATGATAGGTGAGGAAGGGACTTGGGGAATAGGGAGCATTTTCAGAGTTTCTAAAATTTTTATCAGGATAACTAGCATTTTACTGAGCACTTACAGTGTGGTGTGTTAATCACTCAGTCAATCATGTCTGACTTTTTGTGACCCCATGGACTCACCAGGCTCCTCTGTCCACGGAATTCTCCAAGCAAGAATACTGGAGTGGGTAGTCATTCCCTTCTCTAGGTGATCTTCCCTAGAGAAGATTGAGACCAGGTTTCCTACATTATTTCATTTTCATATCCACCCTATGAGGCCTTTAATATCCCAGTTTTGCCAACAAGGAAACTGAGGCTCACCCTGGTTGAGTGACTAGCTCAAAGTCATATACAATGCTTTACCAGTTTGATAAGTAACTAACGGTGGCATTGATTGTAAGATTCACCATGATTTTATTTATGCTGAGAAAAAGAAATACTGCCAGTTACACTAAGAGATGGCTTTCCAAAATGGTAAATGTGGTGAAAAATTACATTTTAGAATCCATGGCTGTATATGACAGAACTGGGGTTTTGAAGCCCAACAGATCAGCTGCTGTATTTAATAGTTTTTCTACTGTGTTACTCATGCCACAGGCAGAGTCATTTTTGATTACTATTTTATTAAGTCAGCATTCCTCAAAGTGTTTTGAAAGAGTGGTAGATATCATGGTGGAAAATGTGTGCCAAGTAAGTTTGGGAAAGTTTGCATTAAATGGAACACAATGGATTCTTCTACTGTAGGACTTCTTCAAGGACTACAACATCAGCACGTGTTTTGTACTTCTAGGAGAAGCATTTGATGGATCCTTTGCCCTTTGGGACACATTCTGGAATACTTAGTGATAGGTCATTTCTTTAATCTGGCAACATATATATAGAAGGTCAACTTTTGTTTTGCTGAATAAATCCAGTCTTTAGAGGCAATTGCTGTGTATCAGGCAGGGTAGGTCTATAACGACAAGTTTGAAACTAAGCCTCCATCTCTAGGCAGTTTTCCTCACTTCTGGCCTCCATCTTTCATTCAGTATTAATTGTAGACAACAGGTTTTCTAGCACATGTATGCATGTGTGCTAAGCGGCTACAGTCATGTCTGACTCTTTGCAACCCTCTGAACTGTATATCATCAGGCATAGGTGTTTTTCAAAGTGTTGTTTATTTTTGGCAGTGGACTGCAAACTTTTAAAG
Source organism: Capra hircus (assembly GCF_001704415.2). NCBI lineage: Eukaryota > Metazoa > Chordata > Mammalia > Artiodactyla > Bovidae > Capra > Capra hircus. The sequence goes on along the minus strand of NC_030814.1, from coordinate 47,126,314 downwards.
TAAGGCATCCCTCCCAGAAAGAAGAAAATTGTTTTATGCCAACATCGTGGTTACTCTGGGATTGACTGAATGTCCTGATGGATGTGAAGAGCCCTTTGCAGACTGGGAGGCACCAATTTCCACTGTCTGATTAAAAAATTGTTTTGCAGAAACTTTTTGTATAGGTCATGATCACTTTTAGTTATAAATAACAATGTACCTGATCCTTAATCTAATGATGTTTAAGCAATAAGATGTTTGGTTGTCTAACTTCCTAAACAGAAAGAGATTTGGAGGTAGTTGGTCCAGGGTTCACATATGTCATGAGTGACCTAGACTCTTCTTTTTTGCAGCCTCTCCTTCCTGCAACCCCACAGTGCTGTCTTGCTGCCTGATGGACATAGGATGCTTGCTACAGTTCCAGGCATCACCTATCTGCCCAAAGCAGGAAAAGGGATAAGGTGGCACTAACCATACTCTTCCTTTTTGCTAAGAAAGCACAGTGTTCACAATGTTCCTGGAAGTTCCCAGCAAACATCTCCTACTAGCTTACTGACAGAACTGCTTGTATCCACAACCATACATGGCTACCAGGGAGCTGGAGATCAGGACTGCCATGATTATATTGTCCAAGTGATTCTCTAAGAGAGCCCTTCAGACCAATAGCATCATCATGACTTGGGAGCCTGATAGGCATGCAAATTCTTAGGCCCCACCCCAGACAATGGCAACCCACTCCAGTACTCTTGCCTGGAAAATCCCGTGGATGGAGGAGCCTGGTGGGATGCCGTCTATGGGGTTGCACAGAGTCGGACATGACTGAAGCTACTGAGCAGTAGCAGCAGACGTATTGAATCAGAACCCTAAAGAGCAGGGACAGTGATGTGTGTGTGTGTGTGTGTGTGTGTGTGTGTGTGTGTGTGTGTGTGATTGAAGTATGGTTGATTTATAGTATCACATTAGATTCAGGTGTACAACATAGTGTTTCAATATTTTTATAGATGGTACTCCATTTAAAGTTATTATACAATACTGGCTATATTTCTCTGTGATATACAATATACCTTGTGCTTATTTATTTTATACAGTAGTTTGTTGCTTGTTTTATATAGTGGTCTGAACCCCTATCTTGCCCCTCCTCATTCCCCCTCCACTGGTGATCACTACTTTGTTCTCTGTCTCTGTGAGTCTGTTTCTGTTTTGTTATATTCAGTCATTTGTTTGATTTTTTTAGATTCCACATATAAGTGGTAACGTAGCAGATTTGTCTTTCTGCGTCTGACTTACTGCAGTGATCATAATGCCCTCTAGGTATACTTATGTTGTTGCAAATGGCAACATTTCACTCTTTTATGTGACTGAGTAAGAGTCCATGTGTGTGTGTGTTTTATTTCGACCACAACTTCTTTATCCATTCACCTGTTGATGAACATTTTGATTGCTTCCATGTCTTGGCTGTTTTAAATAGTGGTATAATAAACATTGTGATGCTTGCATCTTTTTGAGTTAGTGTTTTCATTTCCTTCAGATACATACCCAGGAGTGGAAGTGCTGGGTCAGATGGTAGTTCTCTGTTTAGATTTTTGAGGAATCTCCATACTGTTTTCCATAATGACTGTACCAGTTTACATTCCCACCAACAGCGTATGAGATTTCCTTTTCTCCACATCCAACCCAATATCTGTTATTTGTGGTCTCTTTCATGATAGCCATCCTTAAAAGTATGAGATGACATTTTATTTTCACTCTGATGGTTAGCAACATTGAGCATTTTTTCATGCGCATGTTAGCCAACAGTGTATCTTCTTTGGAAAAATGTCTATTAGGTCTTCTGCCCGTTTTTAATTTGGGTTGTTTGTTTTTCTGATACTGAGTTGTATAAGCTGATTGTATATTTTGGATATTAACCCCTTTTAGATCCTGTCTCACACCATATACAAAAATAAACTCAAAATGGACTAAAGGCTTAAACGTAAAACTGGAAATTATAAAACTCCTAGAAGGGAACATAGACAAGGTACTCTTTAAGTCATAGAAATATTTTTGTGTAGGCTTCCCGATTGGCTCAGTGCTAAAGAAACTGCCTGCAGTGCAGGAGACGCTGAGGCTGATCCTTTGGTCGGGAAGATCCCTGGGAGGAGGGCATGACAACCCACTCCACTATTGTTGCCTGGAAGATCCCATGGACAGAGAAGCCTGGCAGGCTACAGTTCATGGGGTTGCAAAGTGTCAGACATGACTGAGCTAAGCACCAATATTATTTTAGATTTGTCTTCTCAGAGGCAAATAAAATAATAAATAAATGAATTGGACCTAATTAAACTTAAAAGCTTATGCACAGCAAAGGAAGCCATCAACAAGATGAAAAGAAAATCCACTGAACGGGAGAGAACATTTGTAAAGGATATGTTCAATAGGAGATCTGTGTTTTAACAAAGTCTCTGGGTAATTCTGATACTCTCAGTTTTGAGAACCACTGGCTTGAATCAATTATTTGTCTTCCATGACTGGGCTTGTTGTTGCCCTGAACAAAACTGAGATTCCCTCTGAAAGGTGAAATTTAGGGTCGGGTATTGGGCAGGCATCTATGTATGACAGGTATATTAACTTTTGGCTGTCACATATGTTGCAAACAGGGTTGATTATTATTAATGTGAAAGGCTTGCATCAGAAGTCAGCATCCTTAGGCTTGAGAACTGGTGCTTTGTATCTTTGCTCTGTGATCTCGGGCAAATCACTGAACCTTTCTCAATCGGCTTCATGCTTTTTTTAAGGAGAGATATCCTTGCAGGTTTCCTATAAGAATCACTTAATGCAATGAATGTAGAAGGATCCTGAAAACCCTAAGGCTTTATGTGCTGCCTCTTCCCACATGTGGGCTGACCACTGTCTCTCTGCTCCTTAGGCATCTAGTTCAGCTGTCTTGGCCTGGCCCAGACAGTCCTTGAGCAATACCACTAGGGGCCCTGCAGGAATAGCATACCGGGTTCCATCAATGAAGTGCAGATCTGCTTGCTTGAGGCAGGGGATAATGTCTAGCGGAGAGGGATGGAACAGGAGAGGGAACGTACCGTGCCAGGATGAGCCTGTGTTTTATTGTTGCTGTGATTATTCTTCTCTCGGCTTCTTACATGAGTTTCTTGAATCTAACAACCTGGAGCCTTTCAGAACAGCTTGCCAAATGGCTCACAGCCAAACAATGACAATAAAGAAGTTCAAGATGGGATACTGACAGTGGACATGGGTAGATAATTCTCTCCCACCTTCCAGCGTGCTGGCACTTTCATGGTAAGAGGCAGTGGAATGGAATTTCTTTAGGATGAGCTAAACATTTTAAATGGCTAGAAGCTGTTTCTCCCAGTCTGCATGCATATAACATCACCCACTGTACTGTAATCTCAAGCATGTTTACAAGCTTTGAAAGTATTATAACCGTAAAGACCAACTGAGCATAGCTCTCTACAGTTCAATCAATTCACTGGCAAGGATTTGTGAAGTGCCTGGGAGAGGGCACACACTGGCATTCTGGCCAAAAAGGGCACAGAAGATGATTATTTTGATATGTTAGCTGGTTGCTGATACATCAGTGGTTGCCTTCGACCAATTGTAAGAGCCGTCTTTGCCTACCAGCCATAAGCCACAGGCAGTGGAAGAGAGGATGGCAGACCCCAGAGAACTGGGGATGCCACTGTGCAAAAAACCCTTGAAATACAAGGTGTCTATTTGAGACAAGGATGACCTTATCAGGCTAAGATGTGAAGTTGTTTTGGAAAGAAGTTTGGTGAGTCCATTTCTCAGGGCAGACAGGAGCCCCATGAAACTCCCTCTTAACAGAGTGAGAAGTTATGAACCAAGGACCGTAATTAAAAATCTCTGTATGATTTCAGAATTCTTGCAAGTTTTGCTAATTCCTGCATGTGTCCTTGTAGCAATTAGCACTCATGGAGAAAGAATTTTTTTTTTTTCCCTAGTAGGAAAAGCTGGAGAAGCAGCAAAGAATTAAGGAGAGGGTAGACTGAGGAGATAGTGATAACCATTAATACTTGAAGAGAATCAACCGGGAAAGACTGGAAGAGAGCATAAGGGACTAGTTTACACTCGAGAAAGATCATTGAGTGTGAGCTGTGGAAACTGCCAGGTGGAATCCTGACAATGAGATTACGTATTTCACCCTCAGGCTTCAGTGGGTCACTGTCCTTTCCCTTTTCTGCTACTGTAGTAGGTAAGGGCACTTACCTTATGTGCGTATGTGCTAAGTCGCTTCAGTCGTGTCTGATTCTGTGTGATCCCACGGACAGTAGCCCACCAGTCTCCTCTCTCAATGGGGTGCTCTGGCAAGAATACTGAGTGGGTTGCCATGCCCTCCTTCAGGGGATCTTCCTGACCCAGGGATCAAACTCGTGTCTCTTACATGCCACCTGCATTGGCAGGCAGCTTCTTTACTAGTGCCACCTGGGAAGCCCACTTACACCATTTACCAAATCTTGGACCAATAATTTATTTATTCAGCACCTCCTTCGTATTTATTGAGTATCTACAAGTGCTGAGTGCCGTGTGTAGTGTCACACAGTGGTGAAAATCACCCTACAAAATTTCTGCCTCATGGAGGTTATAAGGAAGACATACAAAAACTCCACAAATAAATAATTATGACTCATCAGAAGTCACATGAAAGAAATAGAGTGACGAGCGAGAAGGTTTCAGTGAGGCCGTGTTGAACAGGGTGGTCACTGAGGTCCTCTTTGAAGACATTTGCATTGAGAGTTGAAGGCTGAGAGTGAGTCAGCCTTCTAAGGAGTATCAGGAGAGCATTCCAGAGGTGGGGGAGAGGTTGGCAGGTCCTAGGAATAAGAAAGGAGGCCACTGTGTCTGAAGCATGGTGAGCAAAGGCAGGGTGGGGAGAATGCTGTGAAATGGGGTGGAGAGTTGAGGAAGACCCAGATCACCAAGGACTTTGAGAGCCTGATAACCAGTTACAAGTGTAACTTATGAGCAATGGGAATTTTTTTTTTTATGTGGTTGATTTACATTGTTGTGTAAAATGCGGCTGGATGACTCCCTCACAAACTACCAACTGATGTGTAACACATGAAAGGTAGAAACAAAGCACTTTTAGAATTCAAAGAAGGTGGAGAATTTTCCCAACCTGTGGGTAGAGGAATGCAGAATCAGAGCCTGAGTCTTAGGAAGGTAACAGTCATGATGGGCTTGACCATGTATCTCCAGAGAAAACTATAACTCAAAATGATGCTTGCACTCTTCTGTTCACAGCAGCACTATGCATAACAGTCAAGATAGGCAAACAACTTAAATGTCCATCGACAGATGAATGGATAAAGAAGATGAGGGGTGTGTGTGTATTTGTATATATATACACACACACATCCATTGGACATGAACTTGGGCATACTTTGGGAGATGGTGAAGGGCAGAGAGGCCTGCTGTGCTGCAGTCCATGGCTTTGCAGAGTCGGACACAACTGGTTGAGTGAACAACAACAACACACAGTGGACTGCTGCTCCGCCATAAAAAAGAATGAAATGCAATTTTCAGGAACAGGATGATTCTAAAGATTATTACCCTAGGTGAAGTCAGAAAGGGAAAAACATACCATGTGGTATCACTTACAGGTGGAATTTAAAATATGACACAAATGAAACAGAGAGAGACTCACAGACGTAGACGACAGACTTGTGGTTGTCAAGAGGGATGGGTTAGGAATTCGGGATTAGCAAGTGCAAACTATTATATACAGAATGAATAAGCAACAGGGTCCTACAGTATAGCATAGGGATCCATATTCGATATCCTGTGATAAACCATAATGGAAAAGAATATGAAAAAGAATGTCTGTATGTATATAACTAAATCACTTTACTATACAGCAGAAATTAGCACAACATTGTAAATCAGCTATGCCTTAGTAAAATAGATTAAAAAAGAAAAAAATATAGGCCTGGCTAGAAGCTCAGAGAGATGGCACACACAGCAGGAAAGTGCAGCGTGTTATGTGATTGGCTTAGGGCAGAAATTCTCAGAGTATAGTCTCGGGACACTTTGACGTGCAGAGTCAAAACTATTTTCATTATTTGCCTTTTTCACTCATTCCCTCATGAGTGTACAGTTGAGTTTTCTAGAGGCAATATGACTTATGTATTGCAACAGACTGAATACAGAAGCATATATAAGAATCCAACTATCTTCTATTAAGTCAGACATTAAAGAGCTTTGCAAAAAAGCAAAACAACCCTGTGCTTCCCAGTGGTTTTGTGTGTGTGCAGTTTGGGAAACACAGTTACTTTTCATAAAAATATGTTATTTTTGTTCATGGGCTTACTGTTGGATTGTGTTACAATAAATAATTTTTTTCTTTAGTTCCTAATTTGAATTTCTAATTCAGTGAAATAGATAGATAGAACCTACATAAACCAAGCTCTTTGGGATCTTCAAGGATTTCAGGGAGTGTAAAGGGTTCCTGGGACCAGGACCTGCTGGTCTTATGTATTTGTGAACTGCTGCTCCTATGTAACAGTAAAGTATAGCTAGAGTTCCAGAGAAGTGAAAGGATCTTTTAGATGCAAATGTGGACTGCCTTCAATGCTTCAAGGTAGAAGGAGAGCCAGGCTCCTCTCTCTGGGCCTTGTTAGGACTGTAGGACTTGGTATGTTTGCATGCATCATTGTGTGGCAGGATTCTCTGGTCCAGCTCAAGGCAGGCTTATTTGCCATCACCTCCTACAGGATGGTGAGTCCTAAAGGTGGGGCTGCTCTGGCAAAGAGTGAATTACAGCCTTTAGACAGCAAGTACAGGCCTGCTTGTTGTTCTGCCACTAAGCCATGTCTGACTCTTTGCAACCCCATGGACTTCAGCACACCAGGCTCCCCTGTTCTTCACCAACTCCAGGAGTTTCTTCAAACTCATGTCCATTGAGTCAGTGATGCCATCCAACTATTTCACCTTCTGTCACCCCTTCTCCTCCTGCCCTCAGTATTTACCAGTATCAAGGTCTTTTCCAATGAGTAGAGTCTTTGTATCAGGTGGCCAAAGTATTGGAGCTTCTGCTTTATCATCAGTCCTTCCAATGAATATTCAGGGTTGATTTCCTTTAGGATTGACTGGTCTGATCTCCTCACTGTCCAGTCATTTCAGTTCAGTTCAGGTGCTCAGTCGTGTCTGACTCTTTGAGATCCCATGGACTGCAGCATTCCAGGCCTCCCTGTCCATCACCAACACCCAGAGCTTGCTCTAACTCATGTCCATGGAGTCAGTGATGCCATCCAGCCATCTCATCCTCTGTCATCCTCTTCTCCTCCTGCCCTCAATCTTTCCCAGCATCAGGGTCTTTCTAAGGAGTCAATTCTTGGCATCAGGTGGCCAAAGTATTGGAGTTTCAGCTTCAGCATCAGTCCTTCCAATGAATATTCAAGATTGATTTCCTTTAGGATTGACTGGTTGTATCTCCTCGCAGTCCAAGGGACTCTCAAGAGTCTTCTCTAATGCTACAGTTCAAAAGCATCAATTCTTTGGTGCTCAGCTTTTTTTATAGTCCGACTCTCACATCCATACATGGCTACTGGGAAAACCATAGCTTTGACTAGACAGACCTTTGTTGACAAAGTAACATCTCTGCTTTTTAGTATGCTGTCTAGGTTGGTCATAGCTTTTCTTCCAAGGAATAAGCATCTTTTAATTTCATGGCTGCAGTCACCATCTGCAGTGATTTTAGACCCCCCAAAAATAAAGTCTGTCACTGTTTCTGTTGTCTCCCCATCTATTTGCCATGAAGTGATGGGACTGGATGCCGTGATCTTAGTGTTTTGAATGTGCAATTTTAAGCCAGCTTTTTCATTCTCCTCTTTCACCTTCATCAAAAGGTTCTTTAGTTCCTCTTTGCTTTCTGCCATAAGGGTGGTATCATCACCATATCTGAAGTTGATATTTCTCCCGACAGTCTTGATTCCAGCTTGTGTTTCATCCAGCCCAGCATTTCACATGAAGTACTCTGCATACAAGTTGAATGAACACAGTGACAATATGCAGCCTTGACTTACTCCTTTGCCAATTTTGAACCAGTCTGTTGCTCCATGTCCAATTCCAACTGTTGCTTCTTGACCTGCGTACAGATTACTCAGGAGGCAGGTAAGGTGGTCTGGTATGCCCACCTCTTTAAGAATATTCCACAGTTGTTGTGTGGAAAATTCTGAAAGAGATGGTAATACCAGAGTACCTGACCTGCCTCTTGAGAAACCTATATGCAGGTCAGGAAGCAACAGTTAGAACTGGACATGGAACAACAGACTGGTTCCAAATAGGAAAAGGAGTACGTCAAGGCTGTATATTGTCACCCTGCTTATTTAACTTATATGCAGAGTACATCATGAGAAACGCTGGGCTGGAAGAAGCACAAGCTGGAATCAAGATTGCTGGGAGAAATATCAATAACCTCAGATATGCAGATGACACCACCCTTATGGCAGAAAGTGAAGAGGAGCTAAAAATCCTCTTGATGAAAGTGAAAGAGGAGAGTGGAAAAGTTGGCTTAAAGCTCAACATTCAGAAAACGAAGATCATGGCATCCGGTCCCATGACTTCATGGGCAATAGATGGGGAAACAGTGGAAACAGTGTCAGACTTTATTTTTTGGGGCTCCAAAATCACTGCAGATGGTGATTGCAGCCATGAAATTAAAAGACGCTTACTCCTTGGAAAAAAAGTTATGACCAAACTAGATAGCACATTGAAAAGCAGAGACATTACTTTGCCAACTAAGGTCCATCTAGTCAAGGCTATGGTTTTTCCTGTGGTCATGTATGGATATGAGAGTTGGACTGTGAAGAAAGCTGAGCACCGAAGAATTGATGCTTTTGAACTGTGGTGTTGGAGAAGACTCTGGAGAGTCCCTTGGACTGCAAAGAGATCCAACCAGTCCATTCTGAAGGAGATCAGCCCTGGGATTTCTTTGGAGGGAATGATGCTAAAGCTGAGGCTCCAGCACTTTGGCCACCTCATGAGAAGAGTTGACTCATTGTAAAAGACTCTGATGCTGGGAGAGATTGGGGGCAGGAAGAGAAGGGGAAGACAGAGGATGAGATGGCTGGATGGCATCACGGACTCGATGGACGTGAGTCTGAGTGAACTCCGGGAGTTAGTGATGGACAGGGAGGCCTGGCGTGCTGTTATTCATGGTGTCACAAAGAGTCGGACACGACTGAGCAATGAACTGCACTGAACTGAACACAGTCAAAGGCTTTGGCTTTCAATAAAACAGAAGTAGATGTTTTCCTGGAACTTGCTTGCGTTTTGTATGATCCAACAGATGTTAGCAATTTGATCTCTGGTTCTTCTGCCTGTTCTAAATCCAGCTTGAACATCTGGAAGTTCACAGTGCATGTACTGTTGAAGCCTGGCTTGGAGAATTTTGAGCATTACTTTGTTAGCATGTGAGATGAGTGCAATTGTGCAGTAGTTTGAGCATTCTTTGGCATTGTATTTTTTTGAGATTGGAATGAAAACTGATGTTGTTCAGTCCTATGGCCATTACCAGGCTTTCCAAAATTTGCTGAGCTTTTCCAAATTTGCTGGCATATTGAGTACAGCATTTTAATAGTATCATCCTTTAGGGTCTGAAATAGCTCAACTGGAATTCCATCACCTCTACTAGCTTTGTTCCTAGTGATGCTTCCTAAGGCCCTTTTACTTTACACCCCAGGGTATCTGGTCTAGGTGAGTGATCACACCATCATGGTTATCCCAGTCATTAATATCTTTTTGTACAGTTCTTCTGTATATTCTTCTCACCTCTTCTTAATCTCTTCCATTTCTGTTAGGTCCTTGCTGTTTCTGTCCTTTAGTGTGCCCATCTTTGCACGAAATTTCCCTTGGTATTTCTGGTGGTGGTGGTTTAGTCACTAAGTCGTGTCCTACTCTTGTGACCCTATGGATAGAGGAGCCTGGAAGGCTACAGTCCATGGGATTCTCCAGGCAAGAATACTGGAGTGGGTTGCCATTTCCTTCTCCAGGGGATCTTCCCAACCCAGGAATCAAACCCGGGTCTCTTGCATTTTCAGTAGATTCTTTACCAACTGAGCTGCAAGGGGAGCCCTTGGTATCTTTAATTTTCTTGAAGATCTCTAGTCTTTCCCATTCTTTTGTTTTCCTCTTTTTCTTTGCATTTTTCACTTAAGAAGGCTTTCTTATCTCTCCTTGGTATTCTCTGTAACTTTACATTCAGATGGGTATATTTTTCCTTTTCTCCTTTGCTTTTCACTTCTCTCCTTTTCTCAGCTATTTGTAAGTCGTCCTCAGACAAACATTTTGCCTTCTTACATTTCCTTTTCTTTGGGATGGTTTTGGTCACTGCCTCCTGTCCAGTGTTATGAACCTCTGTCCCTAGTTCTTCAGGCACTCTGTCTATGGGTTGCAAAGTGAACAACTCTCACTGCCTTTCCCGTCCTCACTTTGCTACCTGAGAGGTCTTAGAGCAGAGGCGTGTTGTATCCCTTAGTTGCAGTTTAGTTGGATTTTTCCACGTGGCGAGTGCTAAGTCCTCCTTGTCATGGGATGCAGCACTGCACCGTGATTAGGCACATGAGCTTCTATATTAACAACCTGGTTTTAATCAAGACACTGATTACTGTCTTCTCGGGCTAGTTATTTAAACTTCCTGATCTTTTTTCATTAGTGAATGGAGATGATGATATTTACCTCATACGTTTATTGAAGACATTAAATAACCCAAGCTATGTAAAGTACGTAGCATAGTGCCAGTCACAAAGCAAGACCTCTAGATGGGTGGAATTATGACCAGTGGGTTGAAACCATAGGTAGGCAAATTTCAACTCCATGAGAGAATGCACATTAAGAGGTTAGTATAGTGCTTGACATCTGATGATCACTGGATAAGCGGTAATTGCTGCTACTGATACAATTTTTTTTTAATGTGAGTTTAAAAGTTGTATGATATAGAACTTCCTTTTGCCTGGTTGTTGTCGTTCTTCAGTCTCTAAGTCATGTCCACTCTTTGCGACCCTATGGACTGCAGCATGCCAGGCTCCTCTGTCCTCCACTGTCTTCTGGAGTTTGCTGAAATTCATGTCCATTCAGTTGGTGCTGCCATTTAACCATCTCATTCTCTGCTACTCCCTTCTCCTTTTCCCTTCAGTCTTTCCCAGCATGAAGGTCTTTTCCAATGATTTTTTCATGGACCTAATATACTTTTGCCTAGAGTTGTCCCTGAATAAATTTGGATGTATTATATTAGATTGTTCAGTTGTTTATTCATTTGATAAACTTAACAAATGGTAACAGGTACTATTCTTTATGCTGGAATTAAAAATTATTTAAAAGAATTGGAAGAATATAAGTAAAGAGCAGGTAATCAGTCATGAGATGCTGTAGAGGAGATTCATGCATTGGATAAGCCAGGGTAGGACTCAGAGACTTCGGAGAAACTCCTCTGCCTGGTGACTTATGAAACCGTACTCTGGTATGACAGTAACATTGCAGAGTGTCAGAGCTGGTATCCTGCAATGACATTCAGGGTCTAGAGATCACTTAGTGTGAGCTATTCCTTGCACAAATGGAGAAACTGAGTCCTTTCTCCCGGTCCAGATCCTGATAATCTCTTTAATGTTTATGAGCCCCAAAGAATGCCGATTTAGATGGAAGGTGACAAGAAGAGGGAAGGATAATGAACTTCGGCCAGCCTTACAATAGCCAGATCAATTGCTCAGATCAATTCCACTCCAGTGGAAATGTGTTGGGCTCAAAGTCTCCGACGTGGACCTGTATTCTACAAAGGAGGCAGTGAAGCCACATAGTTAAGAACGCCTGGTAACACTCTCAGATCTCACATTTATTAAATGTGTGACCTTGGGAAGTCTTTTTAGTTTTCTGAGGTGAAGCTTTCTCAACTGGAAAATAAAGAGGTAGTTAGAAATTGCATTCAGCTGATAGGAAGAAGAAAAGCCCACAAATGGTGCTTGAACAAATTAGAGTTTTACTTTTCTCACTTAAAAAGGTCAGTGAATAGGCAGACCAGGGCTTGTAGGGCATTTGCATAATTTAACAGTGACTCAGGATCCTTCTCCCTTTCTCTTTTGCCTTCCTTAGTGCATGACTATTTTCTTCATTTTTAATGTGTGGTCATGACATCGCTGCTTCAGCTCCAATTATCATATTAAAGTTTTTTTTGTAGGAATATAGAGGAAACATAGTGGCTCAGATGGTAAAGTGTCTGCCTACTATGTGGGAAACTGGGGTTCGATCCCTGGGTCAGGAAGATCCCCTGGAGAAGGGAATGGCAAGCCACTCCAGTATTCTTGCCTGGAAAATCCCATGAATGGAGGAGCCTGGCAGGCCCCAGTCCATGGGGTTGCAAAGAGTTGGACACAATTGAGCGACTAACACACACAATGGAAGGGAAAGAAGTCAGTTTCATTTTAAAGAATGTTTCTCAAAATCCAGCTCACAAAATTCTTACATTTCATGGCCAGAACTTGGTTATGTGACCATCCCTACTTACAAGAGATGTTGAGAGATAGAATGTTTTATCTGGGTCCTTTGCAGCTCTGAATAAAATTGGAGTACATTTAGTAAGGAAGAAAGGGATAATGGATATTGAACAGGTAGCTCACAATCTTCACTATAGGAGCCAAATAATATTGCCTATCTCCTTAGGTTTTCTGAGTATTAAATGAGAAGATGCATGTAAAGCAATTAACGCAGTGCCCAGACATAGAGAGGATTTATCCAAGAGAAGGTGGATATCCTTATCCTCAGTACATTTGTCCGACAGGAGAAGAGACAGACAGACATGATGGAATAATGACATGATAATTTACCGAAAGACAAGTGTAAAATCCAGTCATTTCACTGAATGACTTCAGCCACAGCCTCTCTGCCCTCCTATCTGCCTCAGGACTTCTGTTGTTGTTGAGTCACTCAGCCGTGTCCGACTGTTTGTGACCCCATGGACTGCAACACACCAGGGTTCCCTGTCCATCACCAACTCCTGGAACTTGCTCAAACTCATGTCCATTGAGTCGGTGATGCCATCCAACCATCTCATCCTCTGTCGTCCCCTTCTCCTCCTGCCTTCAATCTTTCTCATCATCAAGGTCTTTTCTAATGAGTCAGCTCTTCGCATCAGTTGACCAAACTATTAGAACTTCAGCATCAGTCCTTCCAATGAATATTCAGGGCTGATTTCCTTTAGGATGGACTGGTTGGATCTCCTTGCAGTCCAAGGGGCTCTCAAGAGTCTTCTCCAACACAACAGTTCAAAACCATCAATTCTTTGGCGCTCAGCTTTCTTCACAGTCCAACTCTCACATCCATACATGACTACTGGAAAAAACATGGCTTTGACTGGACAGACCTGTGTTGGCAAAGTGATATCTCTGCTTTTTAATACACTGTCTAGGTTCATAGCTTTTCTTCCAAGGAGCAAGCATCTTTTTATTTCATGGCTGCAGTCACTGTCCACAGTGACTTTGGAGCCTAAGAAAATAAAGTCTGTTGCTGTTTCTATTGCTTCCCCATCTATTTGCCATAAAGTGATGGGACTGGATGCTGTGGTCTTAGTTCTTTGAATGTTGAGTGTTAGGCCCAGCTTTTTCACTCTCTTTTTTCACCTTCATTAAGAAACTCTTTAGCTCCTCTTTGCTTTCTGCCATAAGGGTGGTATCATCTGTGTATCTGAGGTTATTGATGTTTCTCCTGGCAATCTTGATTTCAGCTTGTGCTTCATCCAGCCCAGCATTTTGCATGATATACTCTGCATTTAAGTTAAATAAGCAGGGTGAAAATATACAGCTGAAAAATCCTATTATCTGACATTTTTTTGAGCACTTGTCATTGAGATTCTTTCTTGTTGCTTTACATTCATGATCTCATTTGCCCTCAAGGCAACCCAGGGTGTGAGTGATATGAAGTAGGTACACTGATCTGGAAAGTAAGGCTCTTTGAGGTAAGTAACTTGCTGGAGCCATGCCCTTATTAGGGGCTAGCTATGGGAGGAACCCAGGTATGTGGGACTATGAATCTGGTGTCATGTTCTAGTCCAGGCTCTGCTACCCCCACCCCTCCCCAGGTCCTCCGACAAGTCTTACTCTCTCTCTGAGCCTCAGTTTCCTCTTCAGTAAAACACATTGACCTAGATGAACTTAAAGGTATTTTCTAGCTCTGGCCATTCAGGACTCTCTCCTTTGAACTGTTAAAAAAAAATTGGAAATAAAAAATGATTCTTATACAGGTACAAAGATAAACTCAGATTAAAACTCCTTTAGTGAAGAAACAACTGTGATATTACAACCAGTTCAAAGGAGAATCGAAAGAATAGAAGCATTTAGAAATCAGGCATATTGAAATGAATCTGCAAATGGAGACAGAACTAGTTGTGTTTTTTTTTTTTTTTTTTCCCAGTAGGGTAGGGAGGGTTGTACAATTCATTTGCATGTCTACAGGCAAGAATTATTTAGCACTGTCATCAATCTTCCCTGGTGGCTCAGAGGTTAAAGCGTCTGCCTGTGATGCAGGAGACCTGGGTTCGATCCCTGGGTTGGGAAGATCCCCTGGAGAAGGAAATGGCAACCCACTCCAGTACTCTTGCCTGGAGAATCCCATGGACGGAGGAGCCTGGTGGGCTACAGTCCACAGGGTCACAAAGAGTTGGACATGACTGAGCAACTTCACTTCACTTCACTTCTTTATCAGTTATCTACAGTTTACAGAGTATAAACAATTCCCAGAGTCAGATCAGATAAGGTGGGAGGGCATGCTGTGGACAATATGTCATTTTCTGTGAAAACACACATTTTCCCCTACAGAACCACCAGAAGTCTTATAGTCCAGCCAGCCTGATCCTGTTTCCTGCCCAGGCCTTATGTTTCTGCCTCCAACAAACTTGTACTATCTTCTTCTCCCTGCTGCTTCATAGATATCTGTGCCTTTTGAGTTTGGTTTGCTTTTTTTAAAAAAAAATTTTATTGAAAAGTTCATTTACAATGTTGCATCAGTTTCTGTTGTACAATAAAGTGGGTCAGTTATACATATGTATGTATAAATATGTATTCTTTTTTAAAAGCATTCTCTTCCATTATCGCTTATTACAAGATAGTGAGTAGAGTGGCTTTCCTCATGGCTCACATGGTAAAGAATCTGCCTGCAATATGGAAGACCCAAGTTTGATCCCTGCGTTGGAAAGATCCCCTGGAGAGGGGCATGGCAACCCACTCCAGTATTCTTGCCTGGAGAATCCCATGGACAGAGGAGACTGGTGGGCTACAGTCCATGGGGTTGCAAAGAGTCAGACACGACTGAGCGACTAACACTTTCACTTTCCCTGTGCTGTACAGCAGGTCCTTGTTGGTTATGTATTTTATATATAGTAACGTGCATATTTTACCCCCAAACTCCTAATTTATTCCTCCCTCCCCACTTTGGTAACCATGTTTGTTTTCTATGGCTTACCGTTTCATTGCTTCCAGAAAGTCTTTATTGTTTAATCCTACTCTCTTTGAAGGGACCAGGAAAACCAGTTGGAAGGTGGTGACAGGTGTCATCCTTGTAGAGTGACAGATCCAGGTGTGAGCTAAGTTGCTTCACTTGTGACCGACTCCTTGCTATCCCATGGATTGTAGTCCACCAGGCTCCTCCATCTATGAGATTCTCCAGGCAAGAATCCTGGAGTGGGTTGCCATTTCCTCCTCCAGGGGATCTTTCAGACCCAGGGATCAAACCTGCATCTCTTATGTCTTCTACACTGGCAGGCGGGTTCTTCACCTTTACTGGTGCTACCAGGGACAGAGCCAGGTGGTCACACAACAAGAAGCTCCTCTAACCACTTTGCTTCCAGGGCTTGGCTCGTGTGGTGGCTCAGTCATGAAATGGTTAAGTAGCCCTGGGCAACTAGTTGACTAAGTTTATCTGGAACATCCCAGAATGCCCCACATAGACTGCACTGTCTTTGAGAGCTGGGGAGATGTTCTCTCTTTCTCTCTCTCTCTATCAGAGGGACTTTTGGGATGCCACATGACAGAATTGAAGTGTCTTGAATTTACTGCAAGATTTGATTTCAATGTGGTCTCTGTCACTAGCTGTGTGACCATGGGTTAGTCTTCTCACTTAGTTTGCTTAACTGTAAAATGATGATAATCATCCATGTGTGTGGTAGGCTGGAAGATGGCCCTCCCCTAGAGTACATTCTCATCCAGTCCTCAGAACCTATGAATGAATGTTACCTTATCTGGAAAAAGGGTCTTCGTGGATGTAGTTAAGGATCCTGAGAAAAGGAGGTTATGCTGGATTAATCAAGCGATCTTGCATGCAATCACAAATGCCCTTAGAAGAGGAAGGCGAAGGGAGATTCAGCACGCAGAAGGTGGTGATCTGAAGATGGAGGCAGTGATTGGAGTCCTGCACTGCGCAGCTCTCACCAGAAACTGAAAGAGGCAAGCAACAGGCACATTCTTAGAGTCCTTGAAGGGCACGTGGCCCTGTGGGGTTTCAGACTGAAGGCCTCCAGAATTGTGAGAAATACATTTCTTGTGTTTTCAGGCACCAAGTTTGTGGTCTTTTGTTACTGTAGCCCCAAGAAACTAACACAGTGTCTGCTGGCCTCCTGGGATTGCTGTGAAGCTCGAAGGGGAAAAATCCAACAGTGCTTTAGAAATGGTCAAATGCAAACTAGGGTTCAATGTAGGCAAACAATCGGTAAATCATGTGGATATATCTGGGCTTCCCTGATGGCTCAGACAGTAAAGAAACCACCTGCAGTACAGGAGATGCAGGTTCAATCCCTGGGTGGGGAAGATCCCCTGGAGGAGGGCATGGCAACCTACTCCTGCTACAATATTCTTGCCTGGAGAATCCCTGTGGACAGAGGAGCCTGGCAGGCTATAGTCCATGGGGTCAAAAATAGTTGGACATGACTGAATGCTTATCACTTGCACTTTCATGGAGATAATCCATTCACAGTTTTTACATTCACATAGAACTTTGATCAGCAATAATGAAGACTGCATGGAAAAATAAATGAAATAGTTTCTCAAGTAAAAATAATCTTTCAAGCAAATATTTCCCATTGACCTCACTTTACGTTGGTCTTCTGTTGTCAGTGTAAGGGACTGAGGTCACGGCTTCTCCCTTGCAGCTGCCTTGCCCATGGGGTCATGGGATAGACTGCCAGAGGGTGGATCTGTGCCTCCCCAGCACCGCTGGAAACATGGAAATAGTGTTGTTACCACCGGGAGGCCTGGAGTGACAGCGAGAACAAGCAGCTTTTGCTTGGTGTGTCCCAACTCAGGGTAAAAACTGGCACAACAAAGAGATGGTTGGATTGAGCTGCCTTCACCCTGCCAGGAGTCAGTGCAGCAGACCGCAGCGGCGGCAGTGCAGCGCTGCAGGGCTGAAAGGCAACGGTGAGGCTCAGCCTGCCGGCGCCAACCGAATTCCAGCAGGGCAGATGGCAATCTGGGGAGGGTGAAATGCCAGGAGCAGGTGGAAGGACTCAGCTTGGCCAGAACAGAGCTGTGTCCGCCCTCTACTCCCAACACACACACACATATGCGTGCACGCATGCATGCATGTGTGTGCATGCATGTGCGCACACACGCACACACGCACACACACAATGTCTAGCCAAGATACTCTGTAATGGGCACGAGTCCAGCTTTGCTAATGTACCTCATGGACATTTACGGGGCTGTATCTTGCTCTTGTTTTTTTTCTCAGCACTTAAGCCAAGAGACTTTGCTTGCCAGCACCTCATCTGTGTCCCCTAGTTGTTGCTGTTTGGTTGCTAAGTTGTGTCTGACTCTTGCGACCCCATGGACTGTAGCTGCCAGGCTGCTCTGTTCATGGGATTCTCCAGGCAAGAATACTGGAGTGGGTAGCCATTAATTCCTCCAGGGGATCTTCCAGTCCTGGGGATTGAACCTGTGTCTCCTGCTTGATAGGCAGGTTCTTTACCACTGAGCCACCTGGCAGGGCCTGTGTCCGCTAGAACAGTCCTATATTCCACTTCCTCTCTCTGACATGTTCCCACCTATATGCTCTGGGAGCTCACAATGATCATTATATAGCTGTTAATTAGTCGATTAACTGCTTACTGAGCATTGAGCACTTACTATAATTCAGGAAGGACTTGCTGGGGGCTACTTGGTAGACAAAGCGGATAAGACCCCACCCTCCAGGGAGCTTGTGAGCATGGGACAGTCTTTATGAAAATGATCTCTCAAGGAACTTGGCAGTTGTAAACCATGATGGAGTGTGGAGAGAAATATAGGGTCCTAAGAGAGAATTTTTCAGATTGGAGGAACTGGGAAGGTGTCTGAGAAAGGGATTTTTATCTGGAGGCTTCATGGATAAGTAGAGTTCACCTGGTTTACCAAACCCTTTTTTGGGTTTGATGATTGTATGTGGGGGATGCTTCCAGGAAGGATAAATAATGGGGACCAAAGCCAACCTGCATCTGAGGGACTGGAAGAAGGTGATATGACTTCCTTGGAGTGAGTGAGAGGATAAGAGGTGGGAGATGGGAGGAAAGGCCTTTTTAAGCATCTTTGTCTTTATTCAAATGATGCTCATAGGTGTTTGCAGGTGGATTTTAAGCAGGAAACTTTATCTGGAATGGCTGCCAGATGGAGAATAGGTTGGAGAGGACACAGTGGAAGCTGAGATAGTTAGGAGGTTCTGGAGAAAGAAGGACCATAGGAAACATTGGATCCAACATTTCCCCACCTGGATGGAGATGAACTGGTAGCCAAACTTTCCCAGTGAGTTGTCAGATGAGGCAGGACTTGAGCCCTGCTTTAGTGATTTCTAGGCCAATATACTTGCTTCTACACCCCACTGCATTTAAGTAAATGATTTCCTTTTCATAGGGATAGTATAATGGGTGTGTGTCCTTCAATGGCCAATGAAGACATTTTGTGGTCTCATTAAAAGTATTTCAAAGAGAGTGATAAAGAAAATTCAACACTTGTATTTTTATTAGCTTGTAACCTGACCACATGGGAGTGACCACTTTAGGTTCCCCATCATGTTTAAGGCAGGATAACATGTGAGTCTTAGACTTAGGGCTTCCCTGTGGCTCAGATGGTAAAGAATCTGCCTGCAATGCAGAAGACCTGGGTTTGATCCCTGGGTTGGGAAGATCCCCTGGAGAAGGAAATGGCAACCCACTCCAGTATTCTTGCCTGGAGAATTTCATGGACAGAGGGCTACAGTCCATGGGGGTCACAAAGAGTCGGGCACAACTGAGCAACTAATACACAGACACGTAAGACTTAGGACTGCAAAGCCAGAGAGGCGCGGGTTCAAATACCAGATCCACTGCTTGTTAAGCTTTGCTCCCTTAGCAAGTTACTTGACCTCTCTGAGACCGAGTTTCTTCAACTAAAACTGGGCACGATAATGATAGTTTCATATTGTGTTGTTTTGTTGAAAGCAAATATGTGTCTGGGATATAGTAAGTATACAATAAATGTTGGTTATTAGCATGGTGATGATAATGTTGATCTATTTAGTCAAAGACATAGTGTGTCTTTCTGAAAAGAGTTAATTTCATTTTAAATTAATCAGTTCTATAAAATTTATGGTCTATTATATACAAGGATTTTTCCTAGGCATGGTTCCTGTCTCCAAGGTGATTAAATGGAGGGATAAGACAATCTAAAAGTAACTCTAATAACATTTCCTTGGAGAAATCCTTAGTGAAATGGAGGTTCAGTGACAGAGGTGTGCCATCCAACTGGTGGAATTCTGAGTCTTGGGGAGAAGGTGGTTCCTAAAATGTTATTTAGAAGATAAGCAAGATTTTTTTGTTTTGAAGATGGGTAGTTAACCATTTCGGATATTTTCCTTTGCACTATAAAAGTTATACATGATCTCTAGATAATTTAGAAAAAGTCAGCAAACAAAAGGAAGAAAAATCAAAATTCCCTTGTGAAGCCACCAGCTGAGTTAACTAGTTACCATGGATTTGCATAATTTTAGAACATTTTATTATGCAAGTGTATACACACAATTATACAAATGGGACTGTGCTACCCTAGAGCCAGTTTTTTTCTTTTTACTTCAAAACACATTTTAAAATATTTTTTCACTCCACTGAATGTCTTCATTTGTATTCTTTTGCAAGATGGTCACAAGAAGGGACACAGCGAGGTGTAGAAAAACAAAGTTGATTTTATTCACAAGTCCTGGAGAGTCACTAGTTCACCATGAGAGTGAAGTTAATGTATGAGGGAATGCCAGGGCAAGAGGGCTCCGCCAAGCAGGTGGGGAGCTGAGAGAGAGAGCAAGGAGCCGTGGGCCAGTGCCTTACTGGAGGTCAGGGTAGAGAATCCAAGCAAAAGGCATGAGGGGATTTCATAGGAGTGTTAGAACATCACTGGATCACAATCAAACTTCCCTAGTGGCTCAGCCAGAAAAGAGTCTGCCTACAATGAAGGCGACCCACACTGTTCAATGCAGATTCAGCCCCTGGGTTGGGAAGATCCCCTGGAGTAGGAAATGGCAACTCACTCCAGTTTTCTTGCCTGGAGAATTCCATGGACAGAGGAGCCTGGTGGGCTACAGTCCATGGGTACCAAAGAGTCGGACAGGACTGAGCGACTGACACAGATTGCAGTCAGGAGAGGACAAAAAGGGACCAGTGGCAGGGGGCAGCCTTCTCATTCTGGCGTGCTTGCTTGTCTGGGTACCATACTCATTGCCTGTTTGTGGGAATGTTGAGACAGCAGGAAAATATACTTTATACTTCACAACACGTGAGCTTAGACTTTTTAATGGTTACTGGGTATTTGACTCTTGGAGAGCCAATAGTATGTTAGCCAAGCTTCCGTGGTTGAACATCTGCAATGTTTCCTGTTTGTTTTTTCGGTTTGTTTGTTGCCTGTACAAACAATACTACAAAAAACATAGTTGCAGCTAAATAATGCAATCACACATTATTTATTTCCTCAGGCTGGTTTTTCAGCAGTAGAGTTTCTGGCCCCAAGGTGCATGTCCTTTAAAAAAATTTATTTTATTTTCTAAGTTCTGGAAATGGTTAGTAGGCTTGCACTTTAAAAGGCACTGTATTTGTAAGTTTTTATTCTTTCAATTTTTATTAATGTCAAAATATTACATTAGTAATAATTCCTTACATTTTTGTATCATCTTCCAGTTCTGAAAGCATGTTAATATACTTTCCCTTTGATTTGATTCTTGCAGTAACTTTGGAGGTAGGCAGGTAGACACCACCAGTCCTCTTTTTTCAGATGAGGGAAACAGATCTCAGAGAGTGAAGTAATTTGCTTAGGGTATCACACTTGCAAGTGACAGAACCCCTGACACAGAGCCCTGCTGCCTGTCTGTATTATACAGGCTGCCATCTCACCTTCTCCCCAGTGGCTAATTTATCTCTCGTGATGTTAGCCTGAGAGAGAGTGTTAGACCTCTCATACTCACTAGACCTGGTTTTGCAAGTTTTATACCACTTTTCCCTAACATACTTTCAACATTCATCTGTTTATTAAAGTATAGTTGATTTATAATGTTATGTTAATTTCTTCTGTACAGCAAAGTGACTGAGCTTTGTGTGTGTATATATATTTTATATTCTTTTCCAATATGGTTTATCTATGGGTCTTGAATATAGTTCTCTGTGCTGTATAAGTAGGACTTTGTTGTCCATCCATCTTACATGAAATAGTTCATATCTACTAACCTCAGACTTATGGTCCCTCCCTCCTGCTCCCTGCCGCCCCCCACCACCATGTTAACCACAAGTCTGATTCTGTGTCTGCGAGTCTGTTCCTGTTTCGCCAATAGATTCATTTGTGCCATATTTTAGATTCCACATGTAAGCGGCATAATGTGGTACTTGTCTCTTTCTGACTTACTTCCCTTGGTATGATAATCTCTAGTTGCATCCATGTTGCTGCTGCCGATGGCATTATTTCATTCATTTTTTGTGGCTGAGTAGTATTCCATTGCACCACATTTTCTTTATCCATTTATCTGTTGATAAGCCCTAAGATTGTTTCCATGTCTTGGCTATTGTGAATAGTGCTGCTATGAACATATGGATGCATGTACTTTTTTTTTTTTAATTGTAGTTTTGTCCAGGTATGCACAGGAGTGGGATCATATGGTATGCATATTTTTGGTTTTCTGAGGAGCATCCATTCTGTTTTGCATAGTGGCTATGACAACTTACATTCTTGCCAACAGTGTGGGAGGGTTCTTCTCTAACATTACTATTTTTTTAATGCCATTAAAAAAAATGAGATGTCTTTCTTGGTGTTGTACTACTTTCTCAGGTTATGAATGGGTAGGCTTTTAATAGGCAGTGGAGAAGGAGAGACTATTTTATATAGCAGGTGTGAAGTAGTAAAGGAGTAAAGATGTTAAAATAAAGGCTTAAAACTAGCCACTGTCAGTCTAGCTTTGGCCCACAGAAATGTGTTGTTTGTCTATAGCATGTTTGAAGAATTATTATTACTTACATTTGACCATCAGGATATTTCATATAGATATCTGTATTGCTGAGTTCTCTTCATTTAGAAGTTCTGGCAAGCCTGAGCCAGACATCAACCTGGACCATGGTTGTTTTTTCCAGATTAATTGAAATATCATTGACATATCACAAGGTGTAAGTTTGAGGTGTACAATGTGTTGATGTGATATGTTTGAAAATTGTAATCATTTTGCAAATAGTTACCACCATCACATTAGTTGATGCCTGTATCATGGCACATAATTGCCATTTCGTTTTTCGAGTGAGCATATTTAAGGCTGAGTCTCTCGGCAGTTTTCAAGTATATAATAGAGTGTTCTTAACTATAATCATTTTGCTGGTATATTTGGTCACCAGAACTTATTTATGTTATGACTGCTGGTTTGTACTCTTCGACCAGTCTCTCCCTTTTACCTCCTCCCAGCCTTGGTAATAAGAACAGAAAACATCTATTTCTGCTTTATTGATGATGCCAAAGCCTTTGACTGTGTGGATCACAATAAACTGTGGAAAATTCTGAAAGAAATGGGAATACCAGACCACCTAACCTGCCTCTTGAGGAATCTGTATGCAGGTCAAGAAGCAACAGTTAGAACTGGACATGGAATAACAGACTGGTTCCAAATAGGAAAAGGAGTACGTCAAGGCTGTATATTGTCACCCTGCTTATTTAACTTCTATGCAGAGTACATCATGAGAAACGCTGGACTGGAGAAAGCACAAGCTGGAATCAAGATTGCTGGGAGAAATATCAATCACCTCAGATATGCAGATGACACCACGCTTATGGCAGAAAGCGAAGAGGAGCTAAAAAGCCTCTTGATGAAAGTGAAAGAGGAGAGTGAAAAAGTTGGCTTAAAGCTCAACATTCAGAAAATGAAGATCATGGCATCTGGTCCCATCACTTCATGGGAAATAGATGGGGAAACAGTAGAAACAATGTCAGACTTTATTTTTTTGGGCTCCCAAATCACTGCAGATGGTGACTGCAGCCATGAAAAGTTATGACCAACCTAGACAGTATATTCAAAAGCAGAGACATTACTTTACCCCTAAATTAAAAGACGTTTACTCCTTGGAAGAAAAGTTATGACCAACTTCGATAGCATATTGAAAAGCAGAGACATTACTTGGCCAACAAAGGTCCGTCTAGTCAAGGCTATGGTTTTTCCTGTGGTCATGAATGGATGTGAGAGTTGGACTGTGAAGAAGGCTGAGTGCCGAAGAATTGATGCTTTTGAACTGTGGTGTTGGAGAAGACTCTTGAGGATCCCTTGGACTGCAAGCAGATCCAACCAGTCCATTCTGAAGGAGATCAACCCTGGAATTTCTTTGGAAGGAATGATGCTAAAGCTGAAGCTCCAGTACTTTGGCCACCTCATTGGAGTTGACTCATTGGAAAAGACTCTGATGCTGGGAGGGATTGGGGGCAGGAGGAGAAGGGGACGACAGAGGATGAGATGGCTGGATGGCATCACGGACTCAATGGACGTGAGTCTGAGTGAACTCCGGAAGATGGTGATGGACAGGGAGGCCTGGCATGCTGTGATTCATGGGGTCGCAAAGAGTCGGACACGACTGAGAGACTGAACTGAACTGAACTGAGCCTTGGTAACCACCATTCTTGTCTCTGTTTCTATACGTTTGGCTTTTTAAGATTCTGCCTATAAATGAAATCATACAATATTTGTTTTTCTCTGACTTAAGTTTACTATACTGCCCTCAAGGCCCATTTATGTTGCCAAAAATTGGCAGGATGTTCTCTTTTCTCAAAGCTTAAGAGTATTCCATTGTACGTGCTTGTCTGTTTGTATCTGCATACATACATATATACCATGTCTTCTTCATCCATTCACCTATTGATGGGCATGTAGGTTGTTTCCGTATCTTGGCTACTGTGAATAATGCTGCATTGAATGTGGGAATAAATATATCTCTTCAAGATCCTGCTTTCATTTCCTTTGGATTATACCCAGAACTAGGAATACTGGATCATATGATAGCTCTATTTTTAATTTTTTGAGGACCTTCCATACTATTTTCCCATAATGGCTATACCAATTTACATTCCCACCAACAGTGTGCAAGGGTTCTCTTTTCTTTACATCCTCTCAAACACTTGCTTATCTTTTAGTCTTTTTGATAATAGCCATTCTAACAGGTGTGAGGTGATAATAGCCATTCTAACAGGTTTTGATTTACACTTTCCTGATGGTTAGTGACAGCACCTTTCTATGTACCTGTTGGCTGTTTGTCTGTCTGTATGTCTTCTTTGTAAAAATGTCTATTCAGTTCCTCTGCTCATTTTAAAATCAGATGTTCTTTTTTTTTGCTATTGAGTTATTTGAGTTCTTTATATATTTTGGATATAGTTTGTTGTAGTCCCATGGTTACATTTGCTTGTGTTGACTTTGATTTGGAGTCATATCCAAAAGTATTACCGTTACTGATATCAAGGTACTTACTCTCTCTGTTTTCTTCTAGGAGTTTCATAGTTTCATTCAAGTCTTACAGTCAAATCTTTAATCCATTTTGAGGTGATTTTTGTGTATGGTGTAAGATAGGGGCCTTTTTTTTAATGAAGTTATCTAATTTTCCCAAAACCAATTATTAAGGAGACTGTCTGTGTCCTGTTGTATATTCTTAGCTCCTTTGGCATATACAATTGACCATATGGGCTTATTTCTGGGGACTATTTTGTTCCATTAATCTCTGTGCCTGTTTTTATGCCAATACTATGCTGTTTTGATTGTTGCTGCTCAGTCACTAAGCAGTGACTGAACTAGTCAGTAGTAGTCACTGACTCTTTGCAGCCCCATGGACTGCAGCACACCAGGCTTCCCTGTCCTCCACTATCTCCCAAAGTTTGCTCAAGTTCATGTCCATTGAGTCCATGATGCTATCTAACCATTTCATATCCTGCTGCCCTCTTCTTTTGCCTTCAGTTTTACCCAGTATTCGGGTCTTTTCCAATGAGTCGGCTCTTTACATCAGGTGGTCAAAGTATTGGAGCTTCAGCTTTAGCATCAGTCCTTACAACGAATATTTAGGGTTGATTTTCTTTAGGATTGACTGGTTTGATCTCCTTGCAGTCCCAGGGACTCTTGAGAGTCTTCTCCAGTACCACAACTCAGCCGTTTTTATGGTCCAAGTCTCACATCTGTACATGACTACTGGAAAAACCATAGCTTTGACTATACAGTCCTTTGTCAGCAAAGTGATCTTTTTGCTTTTTAATATGCTGTCTAGGTTTGTCATAGCTTTCCTTCCAAGAAGCAAGTGTCTTCTCACTTCATGACTGCAGTCACTATCTGCAGTGATTTTGGAATGCAAGAAAAGAAAATCTGTCACTGCTTCTACTTTTTTCCTTTCTATTTGACATGAAGTGGTAGGACTGGATGCCATGATCTTAGTTTTTTGAATGTTGAGTTTTAAGTCAACATTTTAACTCTCCTCTTTCACTGTCATCAAGAGGCTCTCCAGTTCCTCTTTGCTTTCTGCCATTAGAGTGATATCATCTACATATCTTGAGGTTGTTGATATATTCCCCTGCAATCTTAATTCCAGTCTGTGACTATTTTGATGACTACAACTTTTAGTACAGTTTGATATTAAGAATTGCGGTGCCTCCAACTTTGTCCTTTCTCAAGATTTTTTGACTACACAGGGTCTTTTATAGTTACATACATATTTTAGGATTGCCTTTTTTTCTTTATGTGAAAAATGTCATTGGGATTTTTATAGGGATTACACTGTAGATGTAATCCCAAATCTGTAGATTACTCTGAGTAGTATGCACATTAAACGATATCAGTTCTAATCAATGAGCATGAAATATCTTTTCATTTATTTATGTCTTCATCAATTTCTTTCATCAGTGTCTATAGTTTTCAGTGTACAGATCTCTAACCTACTTTGTTAAATTTATTCCTATAAATTTTATTCTTTTTGATGCTATTGTAAGTGGGTTTTTTTTTCTAATCTTCTCTTTTTGATGATTTGTTATTGGTATGTAGAAATTCAACTGATTTTATATATTGATTTTGTATCTTGCAACTTTACTGAAATTGTTTATTAGCTATAACTTTTTTTGATGGAATTTTTAGTATCTTCCATAGGGTTCAGTTCAGTTTAGTTCAGTCGCTCAGTCATGTCCGACTCTTTGCGACCCCATGAATCGCAGCATGCCAGGCCTCCCTGTCCATCACCATCTCCCAGAGTTCCCTCAGACTCACGTCCATCGAGTCCGTGATGCCATTCAGCCATCTCATCCTGGGTTGTCCCCTTCTCCTCCTGCCCCCAATCTCTCCCAGCATCAGAGTCTTTTCCAATGAGTCAACTCTTCGCATGAGGTGTTCAAAGCACTGGAGCTTCAGCTTTAGCATCATTCCTTCCAAAGAAATCCCAGGGTTGATCTCCTTCAGAATGGACTGGTTGGATCTCCTTGCAGTCCAAGGGACCCTCAAGAGTCTTCTCCAACACCACAGTTCAAACACATCAATACTTTGGCACTCAGCCTTCTTCACAGTCCAACTCTCACATCCATTCATGACCACTTGAAAAACCATAGCCTTGACTAGGCGGATCTTAGTAGGCAAAGCAATGTCTCTGCTTTTGAATATACTATCTAGGTTGGTCATAACTTTTCTTCCAAGGAGTAAGCATCTTTTATTCTATAGGGTAATATCATGTCAATTGCAAATGGAGACAATTTTATTTTTTCCATTCCAGTTTGGATGCTTTTTATTTCTTTCCCTTGCCTAGTTGCTCTGGCTACATTTCCAGTAATCTGTTGAATAAAAGTGGCAAGAGTGGGCATCTGGTTCTACTCTTCTTTTCTAAGAAGAAAAGTTTTCAGTTTTTCATTGTGAGAGTGATATTATTAATAGCTATGGACTTGTCATATGTGGCATTTGTTGTGTTGAGGTACATTCACTCTATAACCAAATTGTTTAGAGTTTTTATTATGAAAGGATATTGAGTTTTGTCAAATGATTTTTCTGTATCTTTTATGATCATTGTATAGTTATTATCTTTTTTTGTTGAGGTGGTATATCACATTTATTGATGTTCGAATGTTGAACCATCCTGTGTCACTGGAATAAATCTCTCTTGATCATGTTGTGTACTCCTTCTAATGTACTATTGGATTCAGTCTGTTAATATTTTGTTGAGGATTTTTACATATATGTTCATTGGGGATTGTTATTCAGTCACTAAGTCATATCCAACTCTTTGCGACCCCATGGACTATAGCCTCCAGGCTCCCCTCTCCATGGGGTTCTCCAGGGAAGAATATTGGCATGGGTTACTATTTCCTTTTCCACAGGATCTTCCCATACCAGGGGTTGAACCATCTTCTGCATTGGCAAGCAAATTCTTTTCCACTGAACCACCAGGGAAGCCCTCACTGGGGATAGTGGCCTATAATTTTCTTTTCTTACAGTGTCCTTGTTTAGTTTTGGTATCATGGTAGTACTGGCCTTGAAAATTGTGTTTGGAAGTGCTGCCTCCTCTTCTATTTTTTCAGAAGAGTTGGAGAAGGTTGATAATTATTTTTTAAATATTTGATTAAATTTACTACTGAAGCCATCTGGCCGAAGGCTTTGTTTTTTCTGGAGTTTTTGATTCATGATCCGATCTTCTTACTGTAATTGATCTGTTCAAATTTTGTATTTCTTTATGGTTCAGTCTTGGTAGACTGTATATTTATGGGAATTAATCCATTTTTTCTTTGTTGTCCAATTTGTTGGCATATAACTGTATGGTAGTCTCTTATGATTTTGTATTTTTATCTATCAGTTATAATATCTGCTTTTTTTCTAGTTTTATTTGAGTCATCTTTCTGGGAAGCCGTTAAGGTTTGTCTATTTTTTTAAAGTCAGCTCTTAGATTCATTGACCTTTGCTATTGTTTTCTCAGTCTGTCATTCATTGTTTTATCCTCTTGATCCATGTGATTTCCTTCCTTCTGCTAACTTTTGGCTTACTTTGTTCTTTGTTTTTTATTCCTTGAGGTGTCGAGTTAGGTTATCAGCTGGGCCTTGATTGACTGGAGCTAGGAAATTTCTACCCCTGTTGGGTCAGAAACATTCCAGTTTGCCTCAGGCCTCATCAGTTCAGTTCAGTTCAGTTACTCAGTCGTGTCTGACTCTTTGCGACCCCATGGGCTGCAGCATGCCAGGCTTCCCTGTCCATCGCCAACTCCTGGAGACTGTTCAAATTCACGTCCATAGAGTCAGTGATGCCATCCAACCATCTCATCCTCTGTCATCCCCTTCTCCTCCTGCCTTCAATTTCCCCCAGTATCAGAGTCTTTTGTAAGGGATCAGTTCTTTGCATCAGGCCTCATCACTCTACTGTTTTTCTAAAGGTCAGTAGTCATTAAAACTATGCCTGGTACATTGTTTTTTTTTCCAGCTGACTTTACTCCATTGCTTTTCTGACTGGATCTTTTAGGCATCTGAATATGAACCCCTTGGCTTAGAGTATGCATGGGGAATAGTTCATTTTGGTTGGAGGTTAGAGAACATGCAGGTGAGTAGTGAGAAAGAAAACTGGAAAGGCAGCTTATGATGGAGAAAGGGAGATTCTTGAAACCAGCCATCACATCTGAGCTTTACTTTTCAGGCATAAGGAAGCCACTAAGGGATCTGAAACTCTTTTAACGGACATCCTAGTGTCCTGTCCTAGAACAGCTGCCTCCTGTTCATTTAAATGTTCTTTCCTTTTGTTGCATTTTCTCCCTACCATCTCTGTTCCCAACGGGGAGTGTTTTCAAAAGGCTAGACAGCTGTTTACATCTCCTTTTAAATGGAGGCATTGTGGTTCTTCCCTCCCACTAAGGACATCTTGTAAATGGCTTTGTTTACAGTAGAGCAGCCCTTGCATCTCTGTCTGCTCCACCTCCCTGGGTGGAGGCTGGGGCAAATGGGACAGCAACACTTCACCCCACTGGTGTCCTCATTGATTCTCCGTGACTTGAGAGGAAAAAAAAAAAATAGAAAGGCCTTTGTTAGCTGTTGTCAAGCAGTTGCTTGGTTAAAATCCATTTGTGGAGTGACTGGCTTGTTTTATTCCTAGGCGAGGTCCTTGAATGTAACCTGGATGTGATGGAGAGAAGCTCTGGTAGAGAATCTTCTGGTCTTGGCTGTGTAGCTCATGAGCTCTGTGACCCTGTTCACCTTCATCTTGCTGAGCCCTCCTTTGCTCATCTATGAGATTAGACTAATCCTTGCCTCGTCTCCAGTACAGGGTCAACTTGAGGACCAAGCGGGAAAATATGTAAGAGCAGTACCAAATGTTGCACAGACTAGTATGGTTACCACAAAGGTGGGATAATTGTTTCTGCAGAAAGAAATGGGTCCTGGTCCAGCACCTTAATTAAATTAAGGGGCTGAGATATTTCAAGCAGATGAATTCAAGAGGCTAGAAAAACCCTTTAGGGCAGTATACCATTGCTAACTCAAATTTGGTGGTCCTGGTTAAAATGCAGACCTGGAGGAGGGCATGGCTACTCGCTCCAGTGTTCCTGTCTGGAGCATCCCATGGACAGAGGAGCCTGGTGGGCTACAGCCCATGGGGTATCAAAGAGTCGGATATGACTGAGCACACAGGCTAAGTGTATAATAAAAAGGTGCTTAAATACATGGACTCTACCCAACAGCTTTATTTTTGGATCACACTCTTTCTGTGTGACAATAAGCCTTATTTTATTTTTTGCAAAGCAAGCATCTTAACAACAGTATCTATGCCATGAATTTATTGTGAGAGTTAAAGAAGGCAGTATAAGTCAAGCCCTGAGCAAGGCCATGCCTGGCCTATTGTAGGTGTCAAATGAAACCTGCTATTGTGAATGGTTCTTGGCTGCCATGGAGGGGAGTGAGGGGTTGCAGGCCTGCTGGGGAGCAAACCAGAGAAACAGAGCCCCTGACCTGGTAAGGGTATATAATGCAGGGTATATGATTCCTGGGAGTAAAGGGAAGGATATAACCCTGGGAGATGAAAGGTAGGGAATTCAGATGTCACCATATCCAGGGTGTTGTTCTGTAGAGGTGATAGACCAGTGCAGTTTAACTCATTTCCTCTCATCTCAGCAGGTGCTTCCTACCCTTGATGGTAAGGAGGAGGAAGGTAGTCAGGCTCTGGCTTGGGACCAGGCAACAGTCTCTGGGGTGAAGCATCTTCAGTGGCTTGGTGCTGAGGGATGCAGGAAGCTGGCTGCACGGGCAAGTTATGTCAAGCTGGTTGCGGCAGGCACTGGGATTGTGGCGGCTCAGGCTTGCTAGTGGTTGTTTGTGGAAAGCATTATCACTTGCTTATTTTTTTTCTTCACGTCTTTATTGAATTTGTTACAACATCACCTCTTTTGTTTTATGTTCTGGTGTTTTGGTCTGGAGGGGCATGTGGGATCTTAGGTCCCAGACCAGGGGTCGAGCTTGCACCCCCTGCATTGGAAAGCGAAGTCGTAACCACTGGACCACCAGTGAAGTCCCCTATCACTCACCTTTTTACTGCTGGCCTCCCAGACATTCGCACTACAGAGCTTGTCCCTTTGCTCAGAATCTCCCTCCCTTCTTCCTTGGTCTGTCAGGAGCATGTGCTTGTGCTTAGTCACTCAGTCCTGTCCAGCTCTTCGCAACCCCATGGACCATAGCCCACCAGGCTCCTCTGTCCACGGGATTCTCCAGGCAAGCCTACTGGAATGGGCAGACATTCCCTTCTCCAAGGGATCTCCCCGACTTAGGAATTGAACCCAGGTATCTTGCATTGCAGGCAGATTCTTTACATTCAGAGCCATCAGAAACATACAGATCTCAAATGAACTGTGGAAACCAAAAGAAGTACGGCATATTCTACACATATTGCATGTGAAACCCTGTGGCCCATCTCCTCCTGTACTGCTGGAACCCCCATGGGTGGAGGACAGGGAGCGGGCCCTGATGGGGCATGAAGAAGGCTCCAGGTTCAGCAAGCCTGGCCCAGCTCAGCATCTCCCTGACCTTCGTTCTCCCCCCTCTCCCTTTTTCTTCTGCTAAAAATGCAGATGCAGAGATGGACGGTCAGCTTAACGAAGTCATCAATCCGCACATGCATAGTCTGCTTCTGAGGATACCAGGCCCAGCATTCTTACCACCAAGAACAGTACAGGTTAGTCTCATTAGAGACAAGGACCTGCACAGGAACAGGGAAGGGCCATGTGCTAGATGAGAGCCTAGTCCTTGTCCTGCTACCTCCTCAGCTGTGCCATCTTGCTTCTGTCCTTCCGTGTTTCTGGGTTTCAGTTTGCCCATCTAAGCAGTAAATATTTCGTGCTCGGTGATCTCTGTGTTCCTGTCCCTGCCCCCTTGTATTCTATGATTCTGTTGAATCTATCATCTTGGTTTCCCCAATCCCCTTCACCCCCTCTTCGGAATGAAGCGCTCTTGGTAACAGCCCATATTGCGATGCCTTTCATCCGTACCTGCTAATGCAGTGTCTCTAGCTCCCAGCAAGGCCCGTCATGCTATTTCAGAGGGCCCCCAGGGAGACTCCCATATGTGCTAGCAAATAAATCTGGTCAGCCACTTCCTGACATCTGCCATCTCCCCCTTGTGGACGCTCTGCGATGTTCATAGCTGATGCTCCGCTGGACCTGGTCGGGGCTAGTTGCTTCACCAGTTTCCCCAGTGCCCAGAGGCGAGCCAGCCCCTGCCAAGCCCTGGTGTTTCCTCAGACCCCTGTGGCCTGCCAGGGAGCCCTGTGCTGGCACTGCTCCCACCGTGCCCCGTCAGACCCCGGGATGGTGGAATCAAGTCT
The DNA here is from genome assembly GCF_001704415.2 of Capra hircus. Classification (NCBI taxonomy): domain Eukaryota; kingdom Metazoa; phylum Chordata; class Mammalia; order Artiodactyla; family Bovidae; genus Capra; species Capra hircus. The sequence continues at coordinate 47,094,031 of NC_030814.1, read as the reverse complement.
TACTTCTGTTAGTCACTTCTGCTTTGTTAGTAGATTCGTCCGGAGAAAGAAATGGCAGCTCACTCCAGTGTTCTTGCCTGGAGAATCCCAGGGAAACCGGAGCCTGGTGGGCTGCCGTCTATGGGGTCGCACAGAGTCAGACACGACTGAAGTGACTTAGCAGCAGCAGCAGCAGTAGATTCGTCCACCAGTGTAGCAAATGTAGCAAGGATCTAAGGAGCTGTCCCTGTGTGGGATTTGGGGGCAAAGTAGGGGAAATGCACATTTTATGTTGCTTTGTCTCCCAGTGGCTCATGGAGCTTTCAGTGAGAATTCTGTTTGCTTGTCCTCTAAGATACAAACCTGTAAGAAGATGGACTGAGGAAAAACTGGAGTGTGAGATATTGCAGTGAATATTCTGATAATAAAGGCTTCCAGTAAGAAAGCATTTGGTTAAGAAAGAACACAGATTTGGAGTATTGTCACTTGGAGTTTGTTTAGGGGATGCAGGGATGTCTACACTGTGTTCTAACCATACCCTTCATTCCTCATGGCTCCCAGGGGAGTCGTGACAAGGGACTGTGGTGAGTGGAAAACAGGCATCATTTTACGTCAGTGCGGAGCGCTGGCAAACGGTGAGAGTACACAGGAGTCCAAGGTCTAGAGGGAACTTGTATGTCTTCCTCTTCAAACCTGAATCTTGAGATCTGTCTGCCTGCACAGGTCAGAAGACAGAGGTGAAGGACCTTGTCCTGAGCACTCATCATAGTACTTGGTATGGAGGAGGCAGACCATCAGCATGTAATGGCTGATTGAATGAGGAACCAAATATAGGGAGGAAGAGAGAGCAGAGATTGAGAGAGCTGGGCTCAAGACAAACCAAGAATGTCTCCTTGTCAGGCTGATGAGAACCACCCATTCTTTTCTCCTGGACTGGTTCTGATTCCCAGACTTCCCTTTGTAGGTGACTGGTCTTCAGCACACATGCACATGGCATGTCCCTTCCTCCCCCAGTGGTAGCAGTGGGAATACACAGTCTTCGCTTCTTTTGGAAATGTGTTAAGTAAACCCAGGATTAAGAATGGTGCTGGTGATTTTTGTAAATGACATCACCTACTTACAAATCCTATTAGCTTGTCATGTATAGCTAAAGTTTCTCTGTCCTTTAAGATTAGGGGTTAATTGGGACAGAAGCCACAGAAAGACAGAAGAATTTCATTCAAACATAAAGCAGTGATTTTTAAGATCAGGTAGGTGATCCTAAAGTAATGAGTTCCCTATTATAGGAAGTATTTAATCAGAGGCTAGATGACTACCTGGTGAGAATATTATGGAAGATTCAAGCACCAAAAGGGGATTAAACTGGTCTCTATGTCTTTTTTAAATTAATGGGAGTCTAGGTTTCTTAGTTTCTTATATGCTATTCTCCTGATAAGTATATAAGGGTATATCATTCAAACCCACGGCTTAGACTTCTTCCTTCAGCTTGATACAAAGATGGGAAGGAAGAAGAAATCCTTTGTAGCCATCAGGTCATCTAACAATCATGACTTATACTGACAAAAATGTGGTAAGGGAATTTTAGACCATCAGTTTTAGCTCCCAGTCCCAGTTCAGGTATAATTTTTCTTATTCACGTCAACTTCCCAGTGGAGACCCTCTTTTTGTCTTGATGGCCCCTCACTGGTGACTGATCATCAGTGAGATGGACTTTCTTCACGTTAGACTGCAGCGTTCACAGTAGGAGAGGCCATGTTTGTGTAATATATGGGTGCAGGCTCAATTTCTAGTGTGGAACGTGGCATGTGGTGGACAGATAATGAGTTGATTCAGTCAACATATTGGTTGACTGAATACCAAATTTCTCCATTAAGTCTCAGTGTGCTAAATACTGTGAATTCAAGGACAGACATTTTCAGACCAATACCAGAGGTAGGAGAAATATTTCCCACTCCATTTTAGTCCGAACATCAGCTTCATCTTAACGCTGCTTGAGAGTCAAGTTATAATGAGAGATAAGCATGCAGTTGAATAGTTACTGAATCTTCTGAACTCAGGGTCCTATTGCAATATAAATAATATATCAATACCTTAGGGTTTGCGTGGCTAACTGGTGAAGGGCTAATATTCCCAAATAGTGTGCATTTGAGAATACTAACTGAAGAGGAACCATTTATCCTAGGCTTATTAGGTAAGGAAGATAGAGAACTATGCTGATGAGGCTAAGTTAGAAAGTTTAGGCTTCATTAAAAGTCATTTTGGAACAACTTCTTTCATAGCCAAGCAAAGTTGCCTTAAATTTGGCCAGCTTTTCTGCAAATGCATGTCTTTGATCCCAGATGGATAGGCTGAGAGAGTATTAATGATTGCATGAACTCCATGCAAGCAAATGTTGACAGTGTAGAATATAATGTAGTAACTGTTTCTAGAATTTTCCAGTCTCAGGTGAATCCTCCATGCAGCTTAGTTACCCTTCCACATGTTCCAAATCATATTGCCTTTCCTGATATTTACAAGCTTATCTCATTCCATATAACTTTTTTCCTTCCTCCTTATCTCAGAGAAGAGAAATTCTTTCTCCTGGGCAAGGGTGATATCTTTGCCTGCCTTTCAGTACCAACCTTCATCACTCTCTTATAAACTTTATTCTTCCTGGTAAACACTTTGTGGTCTTATCCTCAATTGCTGCCTCCATAATACTTGTGATTTTTCTTTAGTGTATAAATATCATCAATCCTATATTCCCCATGAGCTACAGTTTGATTTGTTTCCTCCCCTTAATGGCCAATTTTCTTCAAAAGTAGACACTGGTTTTCAACATTTTTATCACAGCTCGTTCATGGGAACCCAATTACTCCTCTACCAATATTATGCTCTCTCCTCTCCCTCTACACACTCTTAAATTGTTCCTTTTAACTGATAATGACATCTTTCCAGGTCCTATGGATACTTCGGCCTTTTTCCTTCTCAACCTCTTGGTGGCATTTACCATTGACCATATCCCTTGGTTTCTCTAGCACTGCTGTTTCTGGATTTTTCTCCTATCTCCCCAGAAGTCTTTCTTAAATAGGGATCCTTACCTGAGACACAGGCCTTAGGAACTATTTACTCAATTCTCCCAAGGTCACATACGTAATTAGTACCATCCTAGGTATCCAGGAGAGAAGTTGCATCATTACATACAGTGGATGCTGTAGGGCATTGGAGTTTAATTTTCTCCATGTCTGAGAAGAAGTGGCATCGTCGGCTCTCTTAACAAATTTCTTTTTTCTTCTTGCCCCACTCTGATCCTATAATTCTTCTAATTTTAAACACTCTCCCTGGGCGACCTTTGGTAAGCCTTTGGGAGAGACTACCAATTATAATTTCATGGCTCTGGAAACAAAACTCAGAACCACACCTCTTGTGCTAATGGCCACACCCTAGTTTCTGTTTGTCTGCTAGACAGCTCCCCTTAGATATCTCACAACTCTCTCAGATGCAACATTCAGAACAGACTCATCATCTTTTCCCCACACTTTCTTTTCCCCTGAATGGTATCATCATTTACCCAGACACCCAAGCTGTATCCAGAAGTCATTTAGATTCTTGATTCCATATATCCCCCCCATGCAGTTTTTCACTAAATTCCTTAGTACTTGCTTCCTTGATAGCTTGTGATTTATTATCTTATTCTGAATGTAACTCAGGCCCATCTTGCTTAGATTTCAATCAGGTAGAAGCTTCCTAAGGGTCTCCTTGTACCCTTCTTTCCTCCCTCTCACTGCTAATAACCACAGAACTGTTAATGTATATCCAAATATGGTTATCCCTCTTCCTGCTTAAATAATTTCAAGGTCATCCTTCAACCCACAATGACTTTAATCTGTCAGATGTATTGCGAACCCCTTACCTAGTAGGCAAGTTTCTCTACAATTGACCTTTGCCCCTTGTGTGATGTCATTATCTTCCCACACAGCATTTATCCCAACCATCTCATATGCTTACCCATTCTGGCCTTTCCCTGGGATACTTGTTCATTCTATCTATCTATCATCTGTCTATATGTATAACATAAGATTTACCCTCTTAACGAGCTTTAAAATGTACAATATGTTATTACTGAGTTGTTTTTCAGTCACTCAGTTGTGTCTGACTCTTTGTAGCCCCATGGACTGCTGCATGCCAGGCTTCTTTGACCCTCACTATCTCCCGGAATTTGTTCAGACTCATGTCCATTGAGTTGGTGATGCCATCCAACCATCTCATCTTCTGTTGCCCCCTTCTTCTCCTGCCCTCAATCTTTCTCAGCATCAGGGTGTTTTCCAGTGAGTCAGCTCTTTGCATCAGGTGACCAGAGTATTGCAGCTTCAGCTTCAGCACCAGGTACCATTTTGTATGGCAGATTTCTAGGGTTTATTCTTCTTGCTTGACTGAAACTTTAATGTTGACTAGTAACTCCTCATTTATCCCTCTCCCCAGACCCTGACAACCACCATTCCTTTTTTTGGCGGGGGGGGGGAGGGGCTGTACCACATAGCTTGCAGGATTCCAGTTCCCTGACGAGAGATTAAATCTGTGCCCTCAGCAGTGAAAGCATGGAATCCTAACCACTGAACTGACAGGGAATTCCCACAATCTCATTCTTTGATTCCATACATTTAACTATTTTAGATACTTCATATAAATGCAATTAATCTTTATATAAACCAGACATTATATTAATATGTCTGCTTTATATTAACCTTACTCTGTCTGGTTTATTTAACTAATCCATATTGTCGTATATTGCTGAATTATTTTCTTTTTAAAGGTTGCATAATATTCTATACTTTGCATATATTTCATTTTCTTTAATTTTCTGTTGATAGACAGGTTGTTTTCATGTCCTAGGACTGTTGTGACTAATGCTGCAATGAACATGAGGATGCAGATATCACTTTGAGATATTGATTTTATTTCCTTCAAACATATACGCAGAAGTAGAGTTGCTGTATCATATGGCAGTTCTATTTTCAATTTTCTGAGGAACTTCCAAACTATTTGCTATAGATGTTGTACCAATTTAAATTGCAACCAACAGTGTACAACAGTTCCCTTTTTCTGTTAATATGTATACTTGTAAGCCTGTAGTTTTCTTGTAGTATCTTTGTCTGACTTTGTTTTTGTTATTCAGTCCTAAGTTAAGTCTGACTCTTTGAGACCCTGTGGGCTGCAGCACTCCAGGCTTCTCTGTCCTTCACTATCTCCCAGAGTTTGTTCAAACTCATTTCCATTGAGTTGATGGTGCCATCCAACTGTTTCATCCTCCGTTGTCTACTTCTCATTCTGCCTTCAATCTTTCCCAGCATCAGGATCTTTCCAATGAGATGACTCTTCTCATCAGGTGGTCAAAGCACTGGAGCTGCAGCTTCAGCATCAGTTCTTCCAATGAATATTCAGGGCTGATTTCCTTTAGGATTGACTGGTTTGATCTCCTTGCTGTCCAAGAGATTCTCAAGAGTCTTCTCCAGCACCACAGTTTGAAAGCATCAATTCTTTGGCATGCAGCCATCTTTATGGTCCAACTCTCACATCCAGACATGACTGCTGGGAAAACCATAGCTATGGCTATATGGACCTTTGTCACTGAAGTGATCTCTCTGCTTTTAAATATGCTGTCTAGGTTTGTCGTAGCTATTTTTCCAAGGAGCAAGCATCTTTTAATTTCATGGCTGCAGTCATCATCTGCAGTGATTTTGGAGCCCAGGAAAAAAAAGTTTGTCACTGTTTCCATTTTTCCTTCATCTATTTGCCATGAAGTGATGGGACCAGATGGCATGATCTTAGCTTTTGACTGTTGAGTTTTAAGCCAGCTCTTTTACTCTCCTCTTTCGCTCTCATCAAGAGGCTTTTTGTTCCTTTTCTCTTTCTGCCATAAGGGTGGTGTCATCTCCATATCTGAGGTTATTGATATTTCTCCTCTGCAATCTTGATTCCAGTTTGTGCTTTATCTAGCCTGGCATTTCACTTGATGTACTCTGCATATAAGTTAAATAAACAGAGTGAAAATATATAGCATTGATGTACTCCTTTCCCAATTTGGAACCGGTCCATTGTTCCATGTCTGTTTCTAATGGTTGCTTCTTGACCTGTATAGAGGTTTCTAGGAGGCAGGTAAGGTTGTCTAGTATTCTCATCTCTTTAAGAATTTTCCATAGTTTGTTGTGATCCACACAAAGGCTTCAGCACAGTCAGTGAAGCAGAAGTAGATGGTTTTCTGGAATTCTCTAGATTTTTCTGTGATCCATGGATGTTGCCAATTTGATCTCTGGTTCCTCTGCCTTTCCTAAATCCTGCTTGTACATCTGGAAGCGCTCAGTTCACACACTGTTGAAGCCTATCTTGAAGGATTTTGAGCATTACTTTGCTCACGTGTGAACCGAGTGCAATTGTGCGGTAGTTTGAGCATTCTTTGGCATTGCCTTTCTCTGGGATTTGAATGAAAACTGACCTTTTCCATTCCTGTGGCCACTGCTGAGTTTTCCAAATTTGCTGGCATATTGAGTGCAGCACTTTCACAGCATCATCTTTCAGGATTTGAAATAGCTCAGCTGGAATTCCATCACCTCCACTAGCTTTGTTCCTAGTGATGCTTCTTAAGGCTCACGTGACTTCACACTCCAGTATGTCTGGCTCTTGGTGAGTGATCAGACCATCATGGTTATCTGGGTCATTAAGACTTTTTTTTGTACAGCTCTTCTGTGTAATCTTTCCATCTCTTAATATCTTCTGCCTCTGTAAGGTCTATACCATAACTGTCCTGTATTGTGCTCATCTTTGCATGAAATGATCCCTTGGTATCTCTGACTTTCTTGAAGAGATCTCTAGTCTTTCCCATTCTGTTGTTTTCCTCTATTTCTTTGCATTGATCACTGAAGGCTTTCTTATCTCTCCTTGCTATTCTTTGAAACTCTGCATTCAGATGGGTATATCTTTCCTTGTCTCCTCTGACTTGCTTCTCTTTTCTCAGCTATTTGTAAGGCCTCCTCTGACATCCATTTTGCCTTTTTGCATTTCTTTTCCCTGGAGACAGTCTTGGTCACTGCCTCCTGTAAATGTTATGAACCTCTGTCCATAGTTCTTCAGGCATTCTGTCTATCAGATCTAATCCCTTGAATCTATTTGTCACTTCCACTGTATAGGCATAAGTGACTTGATTTAGGTCATACCTGAATGACCTAATGTTTTACCTACTTTCTTCAATTTAAGCCTAGATTTTGCAATAAGGAGCTCATGATAAGAGCCACAGTCAACTGCTGGTCTTATTTTCGCTGACTGTATAGAGCTTCTCCATCATTGACTGCAAAGAATATAATCAATCTGATTTTGGTATTAACCATCTGGTGATGTCCATGTGTAGAGTCATTTCTTCTGTTGTTGAAAGAGGTTGTTGGCTATGACCAGTATGTTCTCTTGGCAAAACTCTGCTAGCCTTTGCCCTGCTTCATTTTGTACTCCAAGGCCAAACTTGCTTGTTACTCCAGGTATCTCTTGACTTTCTACTTTTGCATTCCAGTCTCCTATAATGAGAAGGACAGCTTGTTTTGGTATTCATTCTAGAAGGTCTTATAGGTCTTCATAGAACCATTCAACTTCAGCTTCTTCAGCATTAGTCACTGGGGCACAGACTTGGATTACTGTCATATCAAATGGTTTGCCTTGGAATTGAACAGAGATCATTCTGTCATTTCTGAGATTGCATCCAAGTACTGCATTTTGGACTCTTTTGTTGACTATGGTGGCTACTTCATTTGTTCTAAGGGATTCTTGCCCACAATGGTAGATATAAATGATCATTTGAATTAAATTCACCCATTCCTGTCCAGTTTAGTTCCCTGGTTCCTAAAATGTTGATCACTCATGCCATCTCCTGTTTGATCACTTTCAATTTACCTTGCTTTATGGACCTAACATTCCACATTCCTATGCAATATTGTCAGCATTAGACTTTACTTTCACTACCAGACATAGCCACAACTGGGTGTTGTTTCTGCTTTGGCTCAGCCTCTCCATTATTTCTGGTGCTATTTCTCCACTCTTCTCCAGTAGCATATTGGGCATCTAGCGACCTGGGGAATTTATCTGTCAGTGTCTGTCATATCTTTTTGCCTTTTCAAACTGCTCATGGGGTTCTCAAGGTAAGAATATAGCTTGGTACTGTCCAAAGCTACATGTATGAATCACATGTTCTAATCTTCTGGAAGTAAAGACTAGCCAGGCTAAGTATCTTAGCAGAATAAGGCGTCTGATATTATGTTGCTATTCACCAGAAGGCACAATAGAGGAAAAGGCAACACACACCCCTATAGTGTAAGTTAGTTTGTTCATTCCATTAATCTTTATTGAGAAACTATATAGAATTAGACACTGATCTAGGTGCTAAAAGACATATAAACAATCAATGAAAATGAACTATGCCTTCAATAATATATGTGTAATCTAAATAAAAGGGTACAAATGAACTAATCTACAAAACAGAAATAGAATAATAGATACATGGAACAAACTTAAGGTTACCAGGAAATAAGGTCAGGGAGGAATAAATTAGGAGATGGGAACTGATATATACAAATTACTATAAAAAATAGATAATAGGGAGCTACTCTACAGTACAGGGAACTCCACTCACTACTCTGTAATGACTTATATGGGGAAAGAATCTAAAATAGAGTGGATATATGTGTATGTATAAGTGACTCACTTTGCTGTATACCTGAAACTAACACAATATTGTAAATCAACTATATTCCAATTTAAAAAAAAGTTTCAGTCTTGGAAGGAGCTGCTGCATGCCACTTTCTACTTTTCATTGTAGGTCTTTACACCTAAATCATGAAAGACGTGTAGATGAAAGGCTAGTGGAGGGATCCTGGGAGACTCCAGTGAGGAGTCTTCAGAGATGGATATGATGTGGAAATACAGGGCAGTGAACCCTGACAAGTTGCATTGACTCCACTAGGGCAGTTTCAAGAGTAGGTCAGATTGACTTAAATGAAGGTAGTCAGAGAGCAAAGTGAAAAACAAATAGGAATAGTAAATCGGATCTTTAAGACATAGATATGAATAAAATAGATATAGTAGAGGATACGGTCTTGTAGTTTTTAGTTGTTAGAATTTTCCTCATTAGGAGGATGAAAGATTAGGTAACACCTGAGAGGGGAACCCAATATTTGTGCTCCAACTTTTGTTAGTGATGCTCTGAACCCTTCCTGTTTGACCTAGCATTGGTTCATAACCCCCACTGTGGAACTACTAGATGAATTTAATATTGCTTACCTTACCTCTCAGGGGTGTCATGGAATTATAAATGAATACATCTCAGCCAAAGCATTAATTGGGTGTTTCAAGTAAAAGGTGCTCAGTAAGTGAAAATGCTAATGCTATTATGAATTTTCCCCCTTCTCTGTCATCCTGGGAAGCAGAAATGATGTTTACATAGCAATGTGAGACTATCTTCCTCAGCACTGTAACCTTATGGGAGGATAAAAATATGCACAGTAATAACAATCAAGCTGAGTCTGAAGCATTGAGGTAGAGAGCCTGTCCACTGGATGGTTCCCTGGGGCAGGTAACTTGTAAACCCTCTTTTAATCTTCATCAACAGAAGAAATGGTTCTTTAAGAGATCAGTATTAAAAAGTGGTAAAGTGCCTGTTCTTGCAGACTGACAACACCATTGACAAGCCAATAGCATTGATTTTGTTTGTTGAGGATTTTTAGTAAACCATGGAAGACGCAGCATCTTTTTATTTGGCACTTTTGTGGCCCTGCTAAAGTCTACCTGCCTGGTTATTTTCCTATGTAAATTCTCCAGTCAAATGCGGAGATATGAACCATTCACTTCCATCAGGAAAGACTGTCAGCATATATTCTCCATGTTTCTTGCATTTCTGCCTATCTTTTGTGTGAGAGACAGCTACAGCTTTGTTCAGAACTATCTTTTCAAGGATGTTTGTTTAGCCAACAGCCTTAGGAAATACAGACTGCATCTGCCTTGATGGCAGAGAAAAGATTTCTTTCTTGACCAGGAAAATGAAATAACATCTCACTCGGGGGCGAAGATTGGGCATGTCTGCTAATACTGCGTTATGAAATTGGAGGTTTCCTAGGTCTGGGGTTCCTCAGCTGTCTCACAAACACATTGTGTTGCCTGCATTCACCTGGGTCACACAAGACCTGAGGGGCAAGGGAAATGGAGGCAGACTTGAAGCTCATGCTGTCTGCTGTATTTTGAATAACAAAGTCCTTTGACTCCCAGGTTCTGTCAGCATCTATGAAGTTGTAGCAGACTCAATTATTGTTTTACAAAATCTCATCCTCACCCCAGTTCTTCACGTCCTATTTCTTATCCAAATAAAGAACTTGAAATGCTCTCTCGTCTATTTTCTCTGTTTTCTTTTTTCCTTACAACCATGGGAGCTCTGTGCTGCCTTAAATCAGTGCCTTATTACAGCACCCTAGGAGAGGGAGTGCAGTAGCCTCCTGACTGCTTTCTTGCCTCTAGTCTGGCTCCACCCTTCATTCTTATTCTACACTGCTGCCAGACTCCAGTGCCTAGAGCACAGCTTTGATCACGCCTCTCCTTCACTCCTCAGCATCTAATGGCTCCCCATTGCAGGAATGAATTATAAACCCCTTAGACGGAGGAGCCTGGTGGGCTGCAGTCCATGGGGTCGCAAAGAGTCAGACACGACTGAACGACTTCACTTTCATGCATTGGAGAAGGAAATGACAACCCACTCCAGTGTTCTTGCCTGGAGAATCCCAGGGACGGCGGAGCCTGGTGGGCTGCCGTCTGTGAGGTGGCACAGAGTCGGACACGACTGAAGTGACTTAGCAGCAGCAGCAGCAGTAGGCAAAAATAAATACTTTCTAAAGTCGCATTTCCTTGTCTGTCTCTGGTCCTCAGCTTTCACTCTTCCTCCTCTTTTAGCGCTGCATCCTCTGACCAAGCCAACCACCCATGGCAATCCCAATCTGCCATTTTCTGCTTCATATCTTGGTTCATATTTCTTTTGCCTGGAATATTCATTTTACTCTTCAGGTCTACTCTGACAATTCTCTTTCTTTTTCATCCACGCTTACACGCTAACTTCCTCAAGATGCCCTCTCATTTTCCACCCTGCACCCTGACTGAAACTATAATTTCTTTCATTAAAAAAAAAAAATTCAGTGAGAGTGAAAACCATTTTGGCATTCTATGCCTTTAAGGAGTTGACAATTTTATACTGGAGGTGAAGATGTTTATTACAAAGGTCAGATATTAAAATCTAATCCAGAACTTTACTATCATATATTATTTATTTTGATTCTACCTATAAATTCACAAAGTAAAACCAATGGTGTAGATATTAACTGTGGACAAGTGTTGTGGGAGGAGTGGCTTTCCACACATCTCTATAACCGACTCTAGCCCTACCCATCACTGGTAGCCAGGTTCTTGGAACAGTCCTTACTCTGCTCTCCTTGCCTGTTGGGGAGCGGAGTAAAGCAGCTGACAAAACTGCCCCAGGACAAATCCACTGACATCCCAGTCTGTTTAGGAGCGGGGGAAGGAGGCTGATTTCATCATATTGTTTTGCAGAAAGAAAGAAATATGGTCTTTCCTGGGCTGTGTCTTTCATGGGAGATGAAGACTGCCTGACTCGTGGTCAGTCCTTTAGTGCCTGGTGTCCCCAGTGGAGAGGTAATAATTCTCCCAAAGTGCAACGCTCCTGACCATCAGCATCTTTTGCAGTGGATGAAACAGTGAGCTGGTTCTCTGACGGTTAACAGTCATTGGATGTTTGCCATAGGCTCATCCACAGACTGTTGGAGTGGCAAGAAACCATGGGTCTTGTCTAGCTCAAACCCTATCCTTTACTTATAAGGCAGCTGAGGTCCAGAGAGGTCTCTTGACTCTCACATCTTCTCCATTCCTGTTCCAAGGCCATCATCTTCAAGGTGACCTTGAAAGGAGAGGGTGACATTGATTTGGGCCATCAAGGATGGAGAAATACCACAGAAATAGTCCAGGAATTCAGAGGGTGTGTGCTGCAGGTGGGCATGCCTCTTGCTAAGAAAAATGGACTGCATTCCCAGAAGAGAAAAGACCAAGATGTAGATCTTAAAACAGAGGTAGTTCATAGAACTTGTAACCCAGATTATGAGACTTTTTTTTAAAGAACAAATTAAGAAGCATTTCTTGCTCTCTGAATGAAAAGCTAGAAAGGGGTGACAGGGCGAACATGAGGAACTGACCCTGCAGACTTCTAAAAATTTCAGCACTATTTTGTGCTGTGTTATGCTTATTAGGGAGAGTCTGGGGGAGCTTTTGTCCATGCCCCAAATCACAACGGGAGCAGTGGAATGTCTGTCATGAAAATTTGAAGGTAGATAAACAGTAAATATTTCCAGGGATAATTACTTAGAGCTGGGGAAACCTCAGAGTGTTGGAAGTTCCAGCTCCTGTTGGATCCAGGCCATAGATGTGGGGGATATTTACCTAAAGCTTATCTGAGTCATCTGAGCAGCAGAGGTAGGTACGATTTGGCAGGCGCTGTTCACATGGTTGTGTTTGAGAGGTTTAATAATAACAATTAAAAAAAAAAAAAACCTTTCCTAAGAAGACATTTATTATTCATACAAAGTCACCACTGGCAGAATCACTCTTCCCTGATCCCTCTGGCCAGCACTTCCACCCCATCAGTCCTCATTTACAAATTGCTACAAAACCAGCAAAGCCAGGTTTGCAAGATGAACATTTTTCCATGAAACCTGCTGTTTTTGCGGGGGAGGGGGAGATTCTGTATCCGTTGGAATTTTTTAGCACATGAACCAGGGGCATGGCTGTTCCTGAGTATTTCAAATTGGAGTGGTATTCATTAAATGCTCTTACATCCTTATGATATAGAAAGCATATAGCAAAATGAAAGATCTCTACCAACCAACAGACTCTGAGTGCAGAACCACTTCCTCCCTCTACCATCATCATATGGGGATTTAACCTCGGGCCAGTCACTTTAAAACCTGAGTCTGAGCTTTGCCATCTACCGAATAAGAGGATGGATCAGATAATCATTAAGATATTTTCCAGTACTAAAATACACACAGCCATTGCCAGAGCTGGAACGGGTGTTAGCTGTTTTGCAGTTTACTTTGTAGATAGGGCAGTGGGATTGAATGGGACAGTCACCTTGCCTCTTTGGATATCAGTTTAACAAATCAAGAAATCTGCAAAAGAAGTGGTTATGTTACCACTCAGAACAATAATTTATGTACTTTTTAGATATGTGGTCCAGAAGCAAAATCACTCTTTAGAATTAGACATTTCTGGAAGGCTCCATGAAAGAGAAGTGGGACTTACTAGAATAAAGGGAAAAATGGTGGGTCTGGACAGCTTCAGCAAAGACCCTGAGATGGGGATGTGGCAGGCTTGTGTGAATTTGATATACATCAAGGCAGCATGTCCTGAACTACAGGCTGAGTGTCTCTGCTGGTACTTCCACCATAGTTTTAAGTGATACATCAACTGGGTCCTCAGTAATGTAGAAACGTGTTATGAGACTTATTTTCTTTTCATTTCTCCTTTAATCCATCTCATCATGTCAGGGAGAAAGACTCATATTTGTGCTAATATATTTTTAAGACCCTCAATAATTCCTTCCTACCTTTTTCTTTAACTAAATAAAGATTGAGTCTAAGGCTCAGAAACACCTTCAGCACCAATGCCACTTAAATATAATAACTTTATCTTGTTCTTTTATTTATTTTGAAGTTTTTATTGAACTTCAAGCAATATAGTTTTTCCATTTAGGTAGTGATGTCAAACTTCCTTTTTAAATGATTTCCACGGTTGTTATCATTTTGAATTAAAATACTAAGTACATAAGCACGCAAGTAGTATAAGGGTCCAGAAAAATCCAGAGTGTGACATGGAAATGGTGTCATTTAGGAAACCCCCAAGGCACTTGTTAAAGAGCTTGGGCTCCTGGAACAAGTCAGGCCTGAGTTCTAACCCTTCCTTTGATGTTTACTAGCTTTGTGACATTGAGCCTGATCTTGAGGGTTCCATGGAGGAAGAAGAATGAAGAAGGACGATGATGGCTCCAGGACAGTGTTTACAGGATTAGCTCATAAGGTAAAGAATCTGCCTACAATGCAGGGGACCTGGGTTCGATCCCTGGGTCTGGAAAATCCTCTGGAGAAGGGAATGGTAACCCACTTCAGTATTCTGGCCTGGAGGATCCCATGGACAGAGGAGCCTGGTGGGCTACAGTCCATAGGGTCACAAAGAGTTGGACATGACTGAGCAACTAACACTACTGTACTATAACATGATGTGAATACCGCTATTTTCATGCTTGTCCTTGCCACAAGCTCTGCCCCTTTGGAAATAGATGCTTTCCCTTAGCCCTTGGCCCACCTACCTTCAGGGCTGGGCTGTTTTTATTCTCCTTTAGTGCCATTTGCCTTCAGTGAGGCCCCTGCATTCTACAGAAGGAAAGCTGTCTTAGCATGGGGAAAAGAACTGTGGACCTGAACCTGAGAGGCTAAACGCTGAACACAGGATCTGCTACTTACTGACTACTGATATTTCAGAAAAAATTTACTTAGCTTCTCTGACTTTAACGTTGATGTTACTAAAAGGGAGATGACACTCTCCAGGGTTATTGTGAGAATGACATCCATGCACAGGACCTTCCTGGCACACAGTAGGTCTTCAATAAATGGCTGTTACCTCTCCTCAGTCATGTATCACGTAGAACCTATCAGCTTATCTTGTTGGCGTGTTTGTTTATTTCATTAATGCTATGATATCATAGGAGTCGCAAACTTTCCTGTAGGCAGCTAAATTTCTCAGGCAAAAACTGTAGACTGTTAAAAATGCTCAGCACGACTGGACAAAAGGGCATTTCAACAAACTATTCTGCAGATTCTTGACATTGGCATGATCTTGACTCTTCAATTTTCCCCTTCTGACTCCTGACCTACAGGAAATAAAACCTATGGAGACATCTAAATCTAAAGCTTTATATTATGTACTATACATAGCAATCTCACTTTCTGGATAGACTGCATATTCTCAGATCTTTTTCAGTTACAAGTGATAGACATGGGATACAGTAGGATTAATGGAAACAGGGAACCTTTCAACCCCTGTAAATTAAACAGAGGATGTATCTGAGTCATGACACTGGAAAATCTGGGGAACTGTTGGCTTCAGGCATGGCTAGATCCTGGTGCTCAATGATATTATCGGAACTGATGAGTAATACTAATGTGATCTTACCCTTGATCGTCTAAACAGAGTAGCAAATACCATGGTAGACACATGAGATATTAGAGTGTCAGCAACACTGCTGTGATTGCCTACTCTGTGGCATCATCATTCCTAGTGGATGACAATGGCTGGACACTCACCATGTCAACAGCTAGCTAGTCCATTGGACATGGTTAGAGATGTAGGGTGGTTTATACTGGGAGGGAAAAACTGAAAATCTGAAATCCCGCAGGAACATCAAAATGCCAAGATACATTCCCATTTTTGTAAGAACATAAAATGCCATGATATTAGGGCTCAAAATGCCAAAGGGAACCAAGCTTTCTCCTTGGCTTGATGGGAGATACAATCGAGGCTCAGAGAAGCTAAGTGACTTTCCCAAAATTCTATAGAAATTCAAAGATATATCTGGCTTTATAACTCAGACTTCCTGGGTCTCAGTTGAGTATACCCCTTTCTTCTATATTTTGCTACACTTCTGGGTGGCTTAGCCTCCAGCTTGCTGAATCTGGCTGTCTCTCTTATTTAACCTAAATGCATCTGCTCAGGGCTTAGGCTCCTCTGAAAACGTTTAGCCTGGTCCCAAGTGGACCTCTGCCCTGGGACACAAGCCAAGGCAAGACACGAGGAGCCAGCTAAGTGGGGCAGTGCTGACCAGACAGACCCAGGCAAGGGAGAGCTGGAGGGCACAGGGCGCTCTGCAACGTTCTGAGACTTCTGTCTTTTCTAAGGAAAGGCCACGGGAACTGGTTTGCTGAGATGGTTCTGGCTTATGCCCCTTTTGCTTGCTTAAGGATTACTCTTCTCATTTACACTCTCAAAAGTGTCACCCATTAAGCAGCAACCCGTTGGCAAGCCCATTGATTCCTACTCTTGCACTTCTGGACCCTGGCTCCTCTCTGCAGACATCTCAGTAGTTCAGACTCCCAGAGGTTTGCCTCTGTATACTTTTTGGCTCCTGGTGTCAAGATTTGGAGGTTGATTTTTTTTTGAGAGAACTAGTACATTCTTTTCAACTATAGCTGAGGAAACCAAAGCTTAGAGACATTAGGTAACTTGCACAAGACTGCTGACCAGGAATTGACCTCCAATCCTTATTCAATAATCTTTGCACTAGATCTTGCTGCCTATGCTTGTCCCTTGGGCCTTGATGACTCCCTCTGTCTAATCTTGGACTTGCCTCACATTTTGTTGTTTCCTTGGTAGTGACAGGAGAGGACCACCTGACTGTGCGTCCATTTGAACCCTTGGTCAGCACTGTAATTCGTATATCTCTGGGTTTCTGGCTACCTGCTCACACACGGCTGCTATTTTTAAAGCAATGCCAGTGGGCTCAGATGTTTCAGTGAGTAGTACAGTGGCAAGTACATGCTTGCAATTTACAGGGGAGTCATACCTTATGTGTGGTCAAGTTTTATTTTTTTTTCATTATTACTTTAAAAATATTTATTTATTTATTTTATTTGGATGCACTGGGTCTTAGCTGTGGCGTGTGGGATCTAGTTCCCTGACCAGGGAATGAGCCCAAACTCCCTGCACTGGTGGTGTGGAGTCTTAACCACTGGACCACCAGGGAAGTCCTTGTGGTCGAGCTTTAAAATCGACATGTTAAGTAGAAAATTTACATAATAAAAATGACCCTAGAAAATACTTTAAATTGTCTATAATGTTCAAAATTAATGCCATCTCTTCCATTATTAGGCACAGCCAGTTTGTCCTTAAGCATTGGAACAGATGTCTATTTCTTAGGTTGAGCCCCAAGTGAAATGGTTGCCTTATGTTTAGAAACCATTAATACTAAAATAATACTATGTCTTTAAGCAAAACAATCACGGTCATCTTGCTAAGATGCCCATGCTCAGAGAGGGCTACAGGGACAGACACCGCCTCAGGGACAAGTAAGTTAATGTCTCTTACCTCATGCTCATTGAGGGGCACGCTCTTGCTGGGGGAAATGGCAGGGACACCTCTCAACTACTTAAATTATTTCTCTTTCTCTGCCAAACGCATGCTAATGAATTATGGTATGGACCTAACAGAAGCAGAAGATATTAAGAAGAGGTGGCAAGAATACACAGAAGAACTGTACAAAAAAGATCTTCACAACCAAGATAATCATGATGGTATGGTCACTCACCTAGAGCCAGACATCCTGGAATGTGAAGTCAAGTGGGCCTTAGAAAGCATCACTACGAACAAAGCTAGTGGAGGTGACGGAATTCCGGTTGAGCTCTTTCAAATCCTGA
This sequence comes from Capra hircus, assembly GCF_001704415.2. Taxonomy (NCBI): domain Eukaryota; kingdom Metazoa; phylum Chordata; class Mammalia; order Artiodactyla; family Bovidae; genus Capra; species Capra hircus. The sequence continues at coordinate 47,076,524 of NC_030814.1, read as the reverse complement.
AAGATGGTGCTGTGAAAGTGCTGCACTCAATATGCCAGCAAATTGGAAAACTCAGCAGTGGCCACAGGACTGGAAAAGATCAGTTTTCATTCCAATCTCAAAGAAAGGCAATGCCAAAGAATGCTCAAACTGAGGGAGAGGGAGAGAGTGGGATGATTTGGGGAATGGCACTGAAACATGTATATTATCATGTAAGAAACGAATTGCCAGTCTATGTTCGAGACAGGATACAGGATGCTTGGGGCTGGTGCACGGGGATGATCTAGAGAGATGATATGCGGTGGGAGGTGGGAGGGGGGTTCAGGATTGGGAACTCATGTACACCTGAGGCGGATTCATGTCAATGTATGGCAAAACCAATACAGTATTATAAAGTAAAATAAAGTAAAAATAAAAATTTTAAAAAAAAGAAAAAAAAAAAAAGAATGCTCAAACTACTGCACAGTTGCACTCATCTCACACGCTAGTAAAGTAATGCTCAAAATTCTCCAAGCCAGGCTTCCTCAATACATGAACCATGAACTTCTAGATGTTCAAGGTGGTTTTAGGAAAGGCAGAGGAACTAGAGATCAAATTGCCAACATCCGCTGGATCATTGGAAAAGCAAGAGAGTTCCAGAAAAACATTTATTTCTGCTTTATTGACTATGCCAAAGCCTTTGACTGTGTGGATCACGATAAACTGTGTAAAATTCTGAAAGAGATGGGAATACCAGAGCTCCTGACCTGCCTCTTGAGAAGCCTATATACAGGTCAGGAAGCAAGAGTTAGAACTGGACATGGAGCAACAGACTGGTTCCAAATAGGAAAAGGAGTATGTCAAGGCTGTATATTGTCACCCTGCTTATTTAACTTCTATGCAGAGTACATCATGAGAAACGCTGGACTGGAGAAAGCACAAGCTGGAATCAAGATTGCCGGGAGAAATATCAATCACCTCAGATATGCAGATGACACCACCCTTATGGCAGAAAGTGAAGAGGAACTAAAAAGCCTCTTGATGAGAGTGAAAGAGAGTGAAAAAGTTGGCTTAAAGCTCAACATTCAGAAAACGAAGATCATGGCATCTGGTCCCATCACTTCATGGGAAATAGATGGGGAAACAGTGGCAGACTTTATTTTTCTGGGCTCCAAAATCACTGCAGATGGTGATTGCAGCCATGAAATTAAAAGACGCTTACTCCTTGGAAGAAAAGTTATGACCAACCTAGACAGCACATTGAAAAGCGGAGAGACATTACTTTGCCAACAAAGGTCCGTCTAGTCAAGGCTATGGTTTTTCCAGTGGTCATGTGTGGATGCGAGAGTTGGACTGTGAAGAAAGCTGAGTGCCGAAGAATTAATGCTTTTGAACTGTGGTGTTGGAAAAGACTCTTGAGAGTCCCATGGATTGCAAGAAGATCCAACCAGTCCATTCTAAAGATCAACCCTGGGTGTTCATTGGAAGGACTGATGCTAAAGCTGAAACTCCATTACTTTGGCCACCTCATGCGAAGAGTTGACTCATTGGAAAAGCCTCTGATGCTGGGAGGGATTGGGGGCAGGAGGAGAAGGGGATGACAGAGGATGAGATTGCTGGATGGCATCACTGACTCGATGTACGTGAGTTTGAGTGAACTCTGGGAGATGGTGATGGACAGGGAGGCCTGGCGTGCTGCAAATCATGGGGTTGCAAAGAGTCAGACACGACTGAGCGACTGAACTGAACTGAATTATGCATATTGCATAAGACTACTGTACATGATAGGTAATATGAAAAATCAAAGGTATCCAGGGGTCCATAGCCCTTTTGATGCTTGAGGTTAAGGCTCAAGAAGATACCCCAAGGATTCTTCCTTAGTTCTGTGTTTACTATACTGCTCTCCATACTCTCTTTTTCTTCTGTTTAGCTAATCTTTCTCTAGTGAACGGCAAACCCTTTTTGCCTGAAATCATGTCCAAAGTATTTCTCTTCTCTCCATACGTGTGCCATAATGCTGAGTTCACATCCAGTACATCATTGTGCTGTGATAGCCTTGTTGAAAACATTTTGGTAAAGTTAATGGACCATGGGTTTTGGATTTAGGAAGTCCTGGTTACAGATCCTTGCCCCCGACTCTTCCAGCTGTATGATCAAATCTCTAAGGTTTCATTCCCTCAGTTGAATAGATTAGATAGCCATACCTAGTTTTAAAATTTTGTGGGCACTTAGACATGCTATGTCAGGATGCTTGGGATATGGTGGGGTTAAACAATTGTTCAGCGCTCAGATTACTATTGCTAGTTCTATTGGAAGAGCACGGTCTTCCTGGTTCCCTCTTAGACAGTTTCTTAAGCATCTGGACCAGAATCCCAAGCCTCTGGGACTCTGGTCCTCCTTTTGTCACTGATTACTCTCAGTAACTAAAACTTCACTAACTAGCTCAGGTGCCTCCGCAAACTCATTTGTCTTCTTGGGGCCTCTGTTTCATCACTTGTCAAGAAGCACTGATAATTAGTCCAGTTTCTCCCTTTCTGGATTTTTGTTAGATGTTTCACATGAGAAAAAACACACACAAAAGTAGCTGTGATTGGGAGGATGTGGGTCCTTAGAAAAGCCTGGGTTTGAGGTCCAGCACACTGACCTCCAGCAAGTGAGCCTCCTTCCCCACCCCCACCCACCTCTGCAGGCTATTTTGAAACATTAAAGAGAGGATGAATGTGAAAGTAGGTTATAACTTCTGAAGCAGTAGGTTCATGTAAAGAACAATTGTGTCATTATTAATAAAAACATGAAAGGTTCTCAAATACCAGGGACATTAGCAGCATCATCCCTCAAAGGAGAAATGACATCATGGGACCCCATGAACAGTTTAAAGATCTTTTTGGACTAATTTTGTCCTGAGAGGAGACAGGGGTTTAGGAAGACCTCACTTTGGCTCCTCGGAGTCTCTCTGGGTTAGGAGTGATGTTTTCATCTTTGTTTGGTTTTGTTTTCTGAGGAGTTGGCAGCAGGTCTAATTAATGCCATCAAAAGCATGACATTTAATTAACTAAATCACATGTTGAGCCTAATGATAACATATTTCAGCACCCAGCAGGCGATGATGGTCTCTCGGGCCATTTCTAAGGAGGCCTGTGATTTGATAAAGACAAACTCTTCTCAGCTAAATCAGAGATCCCCTGAGAGCAGGCAGAGAAGGCACAGCAAGAGTGCAGATTGGGCGCCTTCTCTCTTATCTCCCAGACCGGCTTGGAGAAACGGCAGAGAGCAACCGGGCCGCTGAACGGCCTCTGTCTTTTCAGAGAGTTGGTTAGAAATCTAGAGGCAAAGAGGAACAAACGTTAAGTTTCTCAATCGCCTATCCCGCGCCTTGGTTGTTCCAATTCCCGCTGGCACACAGAGCAGGGAAAACAAAGCAAGACAGAGGAGGTCCTCGCAGGGGGCTGTCTGAAGCGATTGCCAACTTAACAGTCCCTCCAAAGCAGCCAAGTACGTGGACATGGGGGCCCTCTGCTGGACACTGGAGAATCTACAATGATGCTTATTTGGGCGCTCCCAGGGGCAAGGGAGCCTCTCTGTCTGGAGCTGAAACTTTGGAGTGAAATTCTCAGGGTCTCATCAGTCACAGCAGAGCCCACCAAGTTGCCCCAAACAAATTGATTTTTAGGTCATTCTATGTCTTGGTTTCATCACTTCATGGGAAATAGATGGGGAAATAGTGGAAACAGTGGCAGACTTCATTTATTTTGGGGCTCCAAAATCACTGCAGATGGTGATTGCAGCCATGAAATTAAAAGACGCTTACTCCTTGGAAGAAAAGTTATGACCAACCTAGATAGCATATTCAAAAGCAGAGAAATTCCTTTGCCAACAAAAGTCAGTCTAGCCAAGGCTATGGTTTTTCTAGTAGTCATGTATGGATATGAGTTGGACTGTGAAGAAAGCTGAGCACCGAACAATTGATGCTTTTGAACTGTGGTGTTGAGAATCTCTTGGACTGCAAGGAGATCCAACCAGTCCATTCTGAAGGAGATCAGTCCTGGATGTTCATTGGAAGGACTGATGCTGAAGCTGAAACTCCAGTACTTTGGCCACCTCATGCGAAGAGTTGACTCTTTGGAAAAGACTTTGATGCTGGGAGAGATTGGGGGCAGGAGGAGAAGGGGACAACAGAGGATGAGATGGCTGGATGGCATCACCGGCTCGATGGACATGATTTTGGGTAAACTCCAGGAGCTGGTGATGGACGGGGAGGCCTGGCATGCTGTAATTCATGGGGTCGCAAAGAGTCTGACATGACTGAGCGACTGAACTAAACTGAACTGATGTCTTGGTTTATGCACATCTCACTGCTTTTCTATCCTATGTCCATTATGTTCACCGAGACACTCATATCGCTTTAAATTCCACCACATGCAGTTCTTTTTCCTTTTGGTGCCTTTGTGATACATTCAGTGAAATAACTTGTATATGGCATCCCAAACTACATCAAGGTGGGTCATCTAATTTAAGCACTACTTTTAGAGAAATTTAATTATAGAGAAGAGTCAAAGAGAGGCTTAGGGAGGTGAAGTGACCTAACCAAAGTAACCGAGAACATCAGTGGTGAGACTGCCTGACTCCCATCTCCTCTCCTTTTTCTTGAGGTGCTGTCTCCTGCTCTGTACCCCATGATGTGTGTGAGGGGTTATGGGGAACTTCAGAGGAAGACGGTATATCCAGAGGGCTCAGGTTCTGGAGACAGAGGTTCTGGGTTGGAATCCTTGCTTTACCTTGTGTTAGCTGTGTGACATTGGGCGGGGCACCTGCCCTCTTGGTGCCTCAGTGTTCTCATCCAATCGGGTGGTTGTAGGGTTGAATAATGTGAAGCAGGCAAAGCGCTCAGTACACTGTTTGGTGCGTAGCAGGTACTCCATGATACTTTTCATTACTTCTGCTGTGACTGCTCAGTAGTATTGGTTGGAAGAGGTCATCTGTGGTTTTGTAAGGGAATTACTATTTTAGGTACCAAGGGATAGCCATTTTTTTTTTTTAACAAGAACCATGAAAGGCTGCCTTCCTCCCAATGTAGGGACATTCTTGGTGGAGTTTTAGGAAAATTATATGTGTGACTGAGGTTCCTTGAGAAAACAGCAGGGCTGAGGATGAGACTGGAAAGGCAGGTTGATCCGGTGGCCTCCAATGGTGGGAGCTTGGCTGTTTCCTGCAGCAGGTGGGGAGGTGTGGCTGATTCCGGAGCAGGGCAGTTTCCCACGTCTCTTGAATGACTTCTTTCTCGTGCTCCTCTGATGTGAAGGCTGTCAGGAGCCCGAATAACGGCTGCCCCTGTCTTGTGTGCATGTGCTCACATGAACAGGAACACAGCCTCTACCAGGGGGTGGTCAGTATTCCAATCACCTTGAGGCTGTCGCCAAGGAAGCGGGAGTCGCTTGCAGCCACGTCAGAATGAGGAACGAGCTGGGCCGCCTGGCTGCTTGCAAGGGCTTTTCACTTCCAGATTGAGTGGCTGTTCTCTTGTATGGAAATCTCTGATGTGGGTGCAAAGATACTGAGGATGCTCAGATGGGGAGGAAAGGGGGCAAGGGGCTGCTTGTGTACAGAGAGAGGAGAAAGACTTCTTCCTGAAACTGCTTTCAGGCTTGTCGGCAGGAAAGCGGCAGTCAGGCACTTTAGCAGAGGTTGCCTCTGCCTTCTCACTTCTGTTGCTGACTCCAGATGACTGGATCCCTACCTCTTTCCTTTGCTTGCTTGGTATTTTATTTCCTGGATTTTGCCAATTCTTATTTGCTGGGATGAGCAGATATGTGGCTGAGAGGAAACAGGGAGAAGTCTGATGGATGTTGCAAATGAAATGGAATTTGGTCTTTGGGTGGTGCAGTCCCCAATACCCCCAACCAGGGCTCAATGGGATGAGTCCTGGTGGCCCTCTTGGTTAGAGCTGGCAAACTGGCAGCCCTGCAGGCTACTTGGGGGTGGTTTTGGCTTGGCACCAGAGTGCATTTTTTTCAGTATTTAGAATGAGATGGCAAGATTTTAAAGGTGAGTTTTTTGATATAAAAATAGGGATTCCAGCTCCTCTTGAAAACCAGGCCATTTGGTGACACTGGTCTGCATTTACCCTTGGCACCAGTCTGCAAGAAATAGATAGATTCTGCCCTGCTCTAGATAGGGCAAGACTTCTTGAGTTCCCCACTATCCCCATCTGGTCCCTTGACCATTAACTTGACTGACTGACCCTGGCAGCGTGAGTTTGTGAGCCCCGATGTGGGCCAAACTCTTCATTTTAAAAGTGAAAGCACAGAGGTTCAGAGAGGGACTGTGATTCACCGAAGGTCACACAGCTTCCCCACGAGCAGAGTAGGTTTCCCTTTTCATGACATGATTTGAAAGGTAGTAGAAAATACTTTTTTTCCCTCATTTCCTTGTAAAAAATCGACCTCCCATCCTTGCCCTCTGTTCCATAGAAGCCTGCAGTGGGTCCAAGGAAGAAATATTCAGCCATATTGCATGTCTGGCCTCCTTTACATCTCACCCCATATCTTCTGCTGCTTCTACTTGCTGGCACAGTCAACCTTACGGTGCCTCTCAAGCTCAGGTAGGAGGACGCTGTCACCTCTGGAGCTGAGTAGTAGAGTCAGAGGCCTGGAATCCTCACCTCTAGTCCGAGCCTGAGTCTCCTCATCTGGCAGAAGGAGGTCATACGCTCGGGAGGTTTTTGTGAAAATGAAAACAAAGTGCAGGATGACTTGCATCGTAGTAATCACACTGGCAAAAAAAAAAAAAAGAAAAAATAGTAACCAACATTGTAACTTATTATTCTAGACAGACTCAGAGCTGAAGGTGCCCCAAGAGATCGTATTGTCCAACCGGCTCATTTTTATGGTTAGAGCTCTAACACGTGCTCACGGGAAAAATCAAAGGGTGGAGAAGAATGTAAAGTACCGTGTAAAAGGCTTTCTCTCTTTCATCACCTACATCTCAGTCTCATTTCCCCAGAGGCAACCACTGTTTGGTTTCTTGTGTATCCTTCCAGAAATTTTATTTGCATACACCTCATAGATAACTTGCCTTCCGTATTTTGACACAAATGCAATCAGACTACTCATGCTGTTCAGATACCTGCATTTTTATTTAGCAGTGTGTGGTAGATCTCTTTTTATGTCAGTGCATAGGGGTATCTTTTTTTTTCTTTCTTTCTTTTCATTTTCAGTGGCTGCTTTTTCACAGGAAAATTATACAATAGCTCATGGGTCAAGAAACTAATTCTGTGAAGAGCCAGTATTTTAGGCTCCGTGGGTCATAGAGTCTCTGTACTATGTCCTCCTCCTCTTCCTTCTTCTTCTGACAATGGTTTAGAAACAGGAAGACTGTTCACAGCTCACAAGCCATCCCCAAACAGACCGCAGCCAGATTTAGTCCGCAGCTGTGGTTCATTTACGCGGTCCCTTGGATGGCCACATAGGCTTCTGCTCTCAACAAGGCTGCGATGGATGTCTTCGTGCTACGTTTTCAGCGGTTGTTGAGTTTATCTGGAGGATGAATTCATCAGAGTGCAACTGCTGGGATGTACTTTTGAGTTATGACAGATATTGTCCCCGCCTCCTCATTTTAAAGATAATTTCAGAAATCCAGTGAGATTCCAGAACCCCCAGCATATCAGTGGCAGAGGATGGACTTGAAATGACTTCCCCAGCCCTTAAGCACGATGCTGTCCCCCATAGTTCAGGCCCTGTCCCTGGCTGAGACCTCACATGGAACTTGTTTTGAGACATGGAGTCAGAAAGATCCAGGTTCCCTCAAGCCACAGAGCAGGATTACAGCTACCAGGAACCTGACTGTCTCAATCCTTTCTCCTTTCTGCTTCTTCTTTCTGCTCTAGGCATCCTTGTTCCTGCTTTAGATCCACTGTTTTCTGTGATGAGGGGCTGTGATTACAGCTAAGCTGCAGTGACTGCTAGCAGCTCCAAAGTCAATTTGTAGCATCACTGGGGCCAGAAGGAAAGGAGCATGTGTCACAAAGAAGCCTTTGGACTGCATGTAACAGTGAATCCAGGCACAAATTAATGTAAATAAAAAGGGAATTTATTATGCCACATAATAGGTATTCTGGTCAGCACACAGTCAGTGTGTGGTGAGTCCTCATGGACCCTGGGTCTTCCCATTTCCTATTTTTATCCTCAGTGTTGGCTTCATCTTTTTTTTCTTTAGATTGAAGTATAATGGTTACATAATAAAGTTATAGTTGTACGATATAGTGATTAACAACTTTTAAAATTTGTACTCCATTTATACTTATTATAAAACAACTATATTCCCTGTGTTGTATACTGGGAGTTAATTTTATACCTAATAGTTTGTTTCTCTTACTTCCATACCCCTATTTTGCCTCTCTCCCCTTTCCTCTTCCTACTGGTAATCGCTATTTTGTTCCTATATCTGTGAATTGTTGTTTTTTTTTTTACAGTCACTAGTTTGTTGCATATGTTAGATTCCATACATTACTTAAATCACACACTATTTGTCTTTCTCCATCTGACTTATTTCATTAACATAATATCCTTCAAGTCTATCTGTGTTGTTACAAATTGCAATATTTTTTTCTTTTTAATGGCTAATATTCCACTATATGGCTTCCAGGTGGCTCAGTGGTAAAGAATCTGCCTGCTAGTACAGGAGATGTAGGTTTGATACCTGGGTTGGGAAGATCCCCTGGAGGAGAAAATGGCAACCCACTCCAGTATTCTTGCCTGAAAAATCCTATGGACAGAGGAGGATGCAACTGAGTGACTAAGCACATTCCATTGTGTGTGTGTGTGTGTGTGTGTGTGTGTGTGTGAGTGATCTGTATCTATTGATCTGTTCATGGACACTTAGGTTGCTTCCATATCACTAGAGTGCATGTGTCTATTCAAATTAGTGTTTTTTTTTCCCCAGATTTATATCTAGAAGTGAAATTGCTGGATCATATGATAGTTCTATTTTTTAGTTTTTTGAGGACCCTCCATACTGTTTCCCACAGTGGCGGCACCAGTTTACATCCCACCAACAGTGTACAAGAGTTTAGTGTTGGCTTTATCTTTAAACATTTGTAGGGTGTTTGGATGAGGTCCCAGTGTCACATGCAGACCCAACAACGGTCTGTGGCTTCCTAGACATATACTTAACACTCTTCCTCTCATTGGCCAGAGCTGGGTCACATGGCAGACATGGACTCAATTACTGATCAGAGGGATGAAATTGCCATCATTGGCCTATAAAAATTATCTGGTGTTGAATGGGTTTAGGACATTTACCATGCGATCTGTTATAAAGAGCTTTTCTTTCACATTAGGTCTAGGAAGTTGCAGAGAAGGATTTGGATTGGCTTGTCTTGGGTCATATGCCTACCTCATGATTCAATCCCCGTGGTCAATAAGATGGGACATTAGAGTTGCCAAGCTTGGATGAGTTAGCTGCTCCTCGACTGATATGCCCCAGAATGGTGCCCGTTTTGAGAAGGGACAGAAGATACGGAGAATCTGCTTCCTTCTAATAAAGGCACCCTGGTGAGTCTATCACATCTGTCAGGAGATCCCGGGTCTTGGGAGGCAGCCTAAGGAGAGGAGGAGCGCTGGAACTTGAGTCAGGCTTCTTGGGTGAGCACTGGGGCTGTGTGGTCCACTGCACTTGATTTGGTCTGTCTGTGCTTGAGTCTGTCCAGTGTGGGGGTCATTGTGCCTGGGCAGGCTGTTCACAGGTGCCTTGCAAGGATAAATGAGAATATGGTGAAAAGAAAGCAGGTGAGCCTTCAGATGCTGTAACTTAAGCGAGGGATCCTGGCTGGCCCCGGGGTGTCTCTGGGTAACAAGGGGAAGGGCCCTTTCTCTCGTGGCTCTGTGTACTCATAAACCACTGCTGTGGGGAAGGGGTAGACGTGGAGGGGAAGAGGGATGGCGAAGCGCTGAGGCAGAGATGGTGCTACAGGGCGAGGCTTCCCTCAGTCTCGGCTGACCCTGCTCACCTCTCCAGAGACCCTGCAGAGCCGCTCCTGCCTTACTTCTTTGTTTTTGCCTCCTTCTGACATCTTTTTATTTGGGCATCTGAGCGACTAGACTGCCAGTTCCCGACAGACTGCTCCCTTATCCTTTCTTTTTAATGATTGCTTTGTTAGAATTGAAAAGATTTATTCAACCAAACTCTGCTTTTGACCTTCTGGCTTTCTGCTAATAAGTTTTATTTTAGGCTTCAAAGGTTCTTTCTCTTTTGCATCTTTGGAATGTATCTGAGACATAACTGCAGAATTCAAACAGTTCTACTGTGCATTCACTTCATTCATGCCTTCCTCCCATTCATTTATTCAGCAAATATTTATGATGATCTGTGCCAGGTTTTAGGCATAGAAGAGGGAGAAAACAGACATGGTTCCTACCATGTGAAGCTTATGTTCTAGTGATATAGTGAGCAGTAGGCCACTGTGATTCCTCTTCTCCCTGGAAAGGCACTCATTGCCTTAGCTGGAGACGTGGGCAAGCCTTTTGGAGCCAGCATCCAAGAAAGGCCAGGTGAGGAAATACTGTGTTCAGTCATCAAGTCATGTCCGACTCTTTGTGACCCTATGAACTGCAGTACATCAGGCTTCTCTGTCCTTCACTATCTCCCTGAGTTTGCTCAAATTCATGTCCAATGAGTCAGTGATGCTATCCAACTTCATCCTCTGCCACCCTCTTCTCCTTTGGCCCTCCATCTTTCCCAGCATCAGAATCTTTTCCAATGAGTAGGCTCTTTGCAATAGGTGGCCCTTGGAGCGTATTGGAGCTTCAGCTTCAGCATGAGTCTGTCCAGTGAGAAAAGATTAAGGACTAAGAAAGCAACTTCTTTCTAAGAAAGAAAAGTGGTCCCAATGTTTCTTCCCTTCAAAGGTTTCACGTAGAATGGCAGCCATCCTAATTCTACCACCTGCTGGCTGCATTACCCTGAGTAAAACCGTTCCCCTCCCTTAGACTGAGTTTACACACTTGCAAAATGGAGACAGCAGAGTTTTCTCATAAGGTCACAGTGAAGATTAAATTAGGTCATCCAGGGGAGGCTATGTACCACATAGGTACAGGCTCAGGCTGGCTCATTTGCATCCTGGCTGTGGCTCTTGCAAAGTGATCCCGAGCAATTGTGCTTACCTCCCCTGTGTCTTAGTTTCCTGATCTGAAAAATGGGACTAGGAATCAGTTTTACCTTATAGGATTGTTGCACAGATTAAGTGAATCAGGTACAGTCATTGGCCCACACCCAGCCTCCTAGCAGTGCTCAACAAAATTCATTATACCTACCTAAAAGTGTTTTTCCCCCAATAAGACTACTGTGTAACTTGTAAGGCATTTTAATGGTATTTGCTTATTTTGCCTTTTGGAAAAAGAGCATCAGTAGAAGGTCCTCACTCATAGCTAGGTCTTTTTCAGCTCTGCCTTCAGGACAGAGATCTGCTGTCACTCTGGGTTCATCAATCACTGGGCATGTTACAATCGCGCCTTCAGTTCCCATGTTAAGTGTGATCTGTGCAGGCAGAGACACACGATTGATGTTAGGCAGAACAAGATGTGGGAAAGGCTTTCCAACAGCTTGCTTGGAGAAAACACATGCATGTATGGCTAAAAATAACAATAAAATCACCTTGGAGTGGTCCAGTGGAGGGTAACAAAGGCGGCTGAGATGGGAAAGAAATTTATGATGTCATAAACTCATTCCATCAGTTACCACTGCTAAGGGTGAGTTTGGGTAAATTGCTAGACCTTTCTGTGCTCCTGCTTTCTCATGTGTTGAGAGAGAGGGAAAGAATGAATCATATTTCATTTGAGATCCCCAATTGGTGCCCACAGATGGGCTTTGTTTGGCTGATAGAGGCCTTAAAATTTTGACTTAGTTGTCAACACTTAAAACTTCAGTGATTTCATGAGAAACTAGGGATCAGAGCTGCTGGCAATAAGTAGATGGAGTGGAGTAGCAACCTTCCGCCTTTAAGTGATGAATGTTTTCCTAAGCCCTTCACTCCCAAAAGACTATGTTTCTATTTGCTCACCCACTTGTCTCACTAAGGTTTGCTGCCTGGATCTTACTTAAGAATTTGTGACATGTTGAACAGGTAATATCCTCAGTATCTTTTTATTTTCTCATGAGAGTACTAAGTAGGGCAAAAATCACTATATCCTTTTACCTGGAGAGGAAATAGTGAGTGTCAGAGAGATTGCTGTTTGAACACACAAAGATGAAGGGCATTGGTGGGGCCTGAAAATAGACCTCACCTCCTCATTTATTAGTTTCCTCTCAGCTGTTTGATCCTTTCCCTTGGACACATGCCATTCTATTCACACTTCTGACGATGATGATGTTATTAATAATAATAATATTGTTCAGTGTGTAGTTACTGTGTCTTCGCTACCTTCTGTCACCTAATTATTTTGAGCTGTTGGTGTCAATAGCCGCATTTTGTAGAAGAGTAGATAGAGGCTCATAGAAGCCAGCAATCTGTTTGCGGCTACACACTTATGAAGCAGCGAAGCCAACGTTTGAACTCAGGTCTATCTGACACTAAATCCCCTGTTTTGAACCATATGAGTCACACACACACAGTTGCAAAGACAGGGCCAACCATTTGTCCCATTAAATAACAGTGATATGTGAAGTTTAGAGGGATTAATTTTTCACCCGCAATGGATGCTCATTTCCCATGCTTTTCGTGCGAGATGCTCTGAATACACAAATCATGAAATGTGAAGCTCTTTGCAATACACTCGCCAAAGGGAGTGAGAAGCCTCCAGAGAGGCCAGGGGGTATCATCGTTAGGAGGAAGGAGGCTGCGGCTGTCAGGCTGGATATGGCAGCGTAGTGACATGACTCAGTGTCAGGGAGAGGTGAAGGCACAGCCTGGCTGAGCTTTCTTCCCGGAAGGAAGGCGTGCTTCCTGAGGCGTGCTCCTGGCGCAGTTTAACTCAGCGGTCTCCCATGAGATCCTCTGGCCTGGTTTGTCTTGACATCACACATTTATAGGGTCTTAGGTTGGAAGACACTGTAGAGGTCACCGGGACCCATTTTTTTTTCTGCTGGGATCTTTTCTGTAAACATTCAGCTTCAAAAGAAGGGAACAAGTTAACTAAATTACTATAAATTCATCTGCTATAATGAGTGCCCTATGTGTTTCTGCCGCTGTTGTTTTCTCAAATTATCAGGCCCAGTACAGTTGCCAAAGTTGTATGCATTGTTAGCCACTGGCACACACTGGTAGCCCATCCTGAGTTTGTGGTTCATTAAAATTGTTAGGTCTTTTTTTTTTTTTTTGGTGGGATCAGGTGTCAAGCTCATCTTTGGAGATAGGTTATATGGGTTCACATCTAGATATTGTTTTTTATTTTTTTATAGTTGATTTACAATGTTGTATTAACTTCAGGTATACAGCAGAGTGATTCAATTACACATGTATATATTCTTTATATATATATATATACACATATATATTTTTTTTTCAGACTCAAATAATGTGTGCTGCTAAGTCACTTCAGTCGTGTCCGACTCTGTGCGACCCCATAGACGGCAACCCACCAGGCTCCTCCGTCCCTGGGATTCTCCAGGCAAGAACACTGGAGTGGGTTGCCATTTCCTTCTCCAATGCACGAAAGTGAAAAGTGAAAGTGAAGTCGCTCAGTCGTGTCCGACCCTCAGTGACCCCATGTACTGCAGCCCACCAGGCTACTCTGTCCATGGGATTTTCCAGTACCTTCCTTTTTATTCCTCAGTTTTTTTCTTCTGTCAATTGGGATGGTAGTTGCAGTCATCTCAAAAGAATTGCTGAGAGAATTAAGTGATTTGATACATATTAAGCACTTGGAACAGTGCCTGATGCATGGTAAGCTTTGAATAAATGTTACTTTCGTAATCAAGATCATTTTTTACGTATACAATTTAGCATTTAAAAAAAATCGTTCCTTCACTAGTACGTTAATTCTGAATGCCATTGGTATTATGTTCTTGATACTGCTCCCTAAAACTTTTTTACTCAAAGTGTGGGGTAGAGACCAGTAGCATAAACATCACTTGATAGATGGTTACGAATCTCAGACCCCACTCTGCTGCTAAGTCGCTTCAGTCATGTCCGACTCTGTGCGACCCCATAGACAGGCAGGCCCACCAGGGCCTCCCCCTGTCCCTAGGATTCTCCAGGCAAGAACACTGGTGTGGGTTGCCATTTCCTTCTCCAATGCATGAAAGTGAAAACTGAAAGCGAAGTCGCCCAGCCGTGTCCGACTCCCAGCGACCTCATGGACTGTAGCGCACGAGGCTCCTCCGTCCATGGGAGTTTCCAGGCAAGAGTACCGGAGTGGGGTGCCATTGCCTTCTCCGTCTCCCCACTCTAGGCCTACTGAAACAGAATCTGCTAGTTAGCAAGGTCGCAGGTGACTTTTGTATCCATTAAATTTGAGAAGCTCTGTTCTAGCCCGTCTGTTGATTCTGGATCATTGGTTTCAGCTGGGATGAAGCATGCCTCTCAGCTCTTATGGGGAAGATACTCCATTTTGCACTCTTAAGATCACCATATAAGCTGGCGCTGTAGCCCAACCAAACCAGGCAATGCTTCCGGGAGTCAAGTGGACTGGGAGCAGATTCAGAGGTGAGTTTTTACTGCTAGAATTTGAAGTCAGATTGAACAGGTTTGGATTTTACTCTATCACTGTGTGTGTGTGTGTGACAAACTGCTTACCTTGAAGGGTTGCTGAGAGGATGCAGTGAGGTGGCCCTGTGAAGCGTTTGGTACATAGTCTGACACAGAAAATACTGGCTTGCTCTCTTCTTTCCACCAGTCACATGATTCACATGCAAAGGGTAACCCATTCCTTGAAGGAAGAAGTCTTTGACCTAACGGGAAAATTTGCTTCAAACGGCTTGGGAAGATGGGGCTCGTTTGAAAGCTACAGCAAAGTGGTAGAAGTGCCGCTGCTCATTTCTCTGGCCATGTGTCTGTGAATATAAATTGTATTTGACTGGAAAACTGTAAATGGAAGCATAGTGTAATTAAGAAATAAAGAGAAGGTTACTGGTGTATAAATTCGCATTAAATGTCACTGGCACACATTGTATGTGTACACGTGTTTGTCTTGTGGTTGAAGTTCAGAGGAGGACAATGTTGAGGTTGCTGATTAATTCTGGTACTAATTAAAATGCACCAATAAGAGAGGACGACTCTTTGTGATCAATAGCTGAAAAATGTTAATCTTGGACTTACCCCAAGGCAGCTCAGGGGACGCTGCAAAACTAGCCTTTTTTTTTTTTTTTTCCTCTGTAGTGTAGTGGTTCAGAGCCTTTCTGAAGTCAAGGTGCCTGGGGTCAAATGCCACCTGCTGCCACTTGACTGAATGTTACCCCATGTTTCTTACAGGCCTCGGTTTCCTCAATGGTAAAATGTTGGAAGATAATGATATCTGAGGGCTGCATTCCAGAGGACCATGTATGCTTCAAAACTCACATATTTCAAAATCAATTTTCTCATAAGACTGACAGAAGAGAGGAGAAGTATTTCTGACTGTGATACTGTGATTTATAATAAGACATACACATGTGGTCTTCATCCTGTTTCTGTCTCAGGGTTCCTAAAACCTTTGGAATTTGGAGGAGAGCAGACATAGGATTCTTTTGTTAAGTGAATGGATGGACTTTAGGACACCATCTAAGGATATGGAGTGAACCATGTGATTAGAGGTTTGGAGATTTCAGTTCCAGCAGCCCAATCTCTGGGGAGGGAAGAGGGTCTGGAGATTGAATCGATGACCAGCAGGCAATGATTTAGTCAGCTGTACCCATGTAATGCTGCTGCTGCTGCTGCTGCTGCTAAGTTGCTTCAGTCATGTCCGAGTCTGTGTGACCCCATAGACGGCAGCCCACCAGGTTCCACTGTCCCTGGGATTCTCCAGGCAAGAACACTGGAGTGGGTTGCCATTTCCTTCTCCAGTGCATGAAAGTGAAAAGTGAAAGTGAAGTTGCTCAGTTGTGTCCGACTCTTAGCAACCCCATGGAGTGCAGCCTACCAGGCTCCTCCGTCCATGAGATTTTCCAGGCAAGAATACTGGAGTACTCTTGTAATCAAGCCTCTGTAAAAACCCAAAATGAGGGGGTTCAGAGAGCTTTGAGCATGCTGAACCCATGAAGTTTTGGGAGAATGGCATGCTGAAGCTTTAAGAAATACTATAAACATCATTCATAAATCTTTCAATTCATAATCTTTAAAATTGTGTAATATTTGGCCATGGAAGGAGATAGGGCTGACATTAAGTTCTGTGCATAAAGTGAGCTTTTACCTTTTTATCGCAGTATTTTGAATTTGTCTAAAATTGGTAGGATTGTAAAAAGTAAGTGACATTATGCAAATGAAATACTTTTCATGGTGTCTTGCCCATAATGTTAGCAACTACTTACTGACAAGTGCCAGGCACTAAATGCTTCAGATCTATCATCTTCTCTACTTTTCTCAACTTCCTAATGAGACAGGTATATTAGTTACATATTACTAGGTAATAAACTATCCCCAAACTTAGATTTTGTTCTCTCTCACAGTTTCTGAAGTTTGGGAAATCAGGAGGGCTTAGCTGGGTGGTCCTGGCTGAGGGTCTTTCAAGAGTTGTGGGCTTGGCTGTTGCTTGGGGCTGTTGTCATCTTGAGGCTCAACTGAGGCTGGAGAATCTACTTCCGAGATGCCCAGGTGGTCTTAGTCTTCACTGACTGTGGACCGGAGGCTGCAGTTTCTCACTTAATTGGCTCACAAAATGGCAGTTGGCTTCTTCCAGATCCAAAGATCTGAGAGAGAGGACATGGGAGAGTGTCCAAGGTGGAGGCCACAGTGTCTTACACCTCAGGCTCTGAAGTGAATCCCGTCACATCTGCCGTGTTTTAGTGGGCACACAGACCAACACATCAGGAGACGCTGCAAGGGTCTGAACTCTAGGAGGCAGGCTGTCTTAGTCTGTTTGGGCTACTATAATTAAAAGCACTGTAACTGAGGTGCTTAAAACAACAGACATTTGTTTCTTAGTTTTGGAAGCGCCAGCAGATTTGGTAAGGGCCCACTTCCTGGTTCCCAGACAGCTGTCTTCTCGCCGTGTCCTCAGATGGCAGAGCGGCAAGGGCGCTCTCCAGGGCCTCTGCCGGAAGGGCACCAGTCCCGTTCACGAGGGCTCCGGCCTCGTGACCTCATCGCCTCTCAAAGGCCTGGCTCCTAATACTGTCACACTGGGGATTAAGCCTCGACAAACGAATTTTAGGGAGACAGAAATTCAGGCCACAGCACAGCTATTAGGGAGCCATCTTGATGGATCTTATTATCCCTCTTCCAAAGTGAGAAAACTTTGAAAAGTGAGGCAGAGAGAGCTTATGCAGCTAATCCAAGGGTGCATATTAATACATTAACAAACAAACAAACTAAGTTTCAGATTTAGCTCGTTTAGTGGCAGCTCCCACATTTCAACCACAGCACTATTCTATCTGCAGGGTAAGTGGCCTATCACCATGGGCCCCACTCGCTGTTGCACTTCCAACAACCAGTCTGTAAATCCATGACTCACTCTAGGCTTGGACCTCCCTTGACATTACTCCTTCTGTTTAAAGACAAGAGCTCTGTAGTGAGCTGCTTTCTTCCCTCAGCCTGGCGGTCTGGGTATGCACAGTATACATCTTTCTTCCCTCAGCCTGGCGGTCTGTGTACGCACAGTATACAGAGAAGCGAGGAGCAGGACTCTTCTCTTCGTGGAGCATACAGCCTTGCCGGGGCAATAATACCAGCAGGAATGTTTGCCCTCTGAACTGCTATAGAACTTGTTGCCTTTATGATTATTATTGTTATTGAGACTTTATGTATACTCCTGTCTTGCCATTTACTTTTCCCACCTGTGTTTTTGCCTCCAAATGAGATGGAAACTTCTCTTGGGTTGAACTCTGCTCTCTGCTTCACTGAATCCCACCTAGGGTCAGGTAGAGTTAATTTTCACATAATGGAAATCCTCAACCAGTGTTTACTAGTGAAGATTATGTAAGGTTATTGGAGAACCCTAGGCAGTGTGTGATGAAATGGCAAAGCACGTAGCTGAGACAAGGATTGCCCTTTCATGTCAAAAAAAGGAGAGTTTGGGTTTTCTTCTTGAAATACATTCCTTTATTTGATGTCCTATCTCTGAGCTGTCTCTGAAGTATGCCCTTCTTTCATCTACAACATAACACACGCTTCTCTGAAAAAATCTCAATCCCCGACCTACCAATACTTCTCATTCCCACAATAGCCTGGGTACTCTGGAGTGTCTGTTCCATCCACATAAAGGTCTTTGAAAGGGGTCTTGCTGTAGTTTTCCAAAAGAAGAACATTCTAGTTTTGAAATCTGAAATGTCATTGAAGATCCTTTATTCTATTGCCTTCCCTTGAGATACATGGGCGTCCACATCAGGGAACAAAGGCTGTTGATTCTATTTGCGCATTTCACCACAGATTTAAAGACTATCCTTCCTCTTTCTCCCTCATTTCAAAGTCAAATCACCCTCTGTCTTCCTTCTCAGATTTGCCTTTGCTTCAGCATAATGTTCTAAGGTCTGGCCATTGCTAAAATTCTTAGAAACCAACACAAGTCTTAATTTATTTTATTTCCAGTCTTTTCCTGTCCCTTAGCTCAGCAAAATTGCACCATTTCAAAGGCCCCTTTCATGTTCTTTTCCCCCCCTCTAACGCTTTCAGAGGGTCACCATGCTCTATCAGATCACTCCCCAAAGGTGGTTTTGTTTTGTTTATATTTGTTGTTTTCCCTCAGGAAGCAGAGACTCCTGCAAGGTGAAATGAACAAGGACTTCAGTGATAGTTCCTTGATGTGACTTCTCTTTTCCCTCATCTGTCCAGTCTTTACGTCTGGTCCTGGCATTTCAAGCGGAAGAATCATTTCCTTGAATGTTTCAGTCTCACTGTCTACGTTTGGAGAATGTGACACATGACAGGTGGGAAAAAGGTGACTGCATCCCACAGTTCTTTGCTGCTCAGCCTGGTGAGGGTGAGGTTATTAACACAACTCAAGGGACCTAGATCTCAGGCTTTCCAGAATTTGTTGTTGTTTGGTCACTGTCATGTCCCGACCCTTTGTGACTCCACGGGCTGCAGCATGCCAAGCTCCTCTGTCCTCCACTATCAGCAAAAGTTCATGTCTTCCACTATCTACAGAAATTCATGTTCACTGAGTCAGTGATGCTGTCTAACCATCTTATCCTCTGCTACCCCCTTCTCCTTTTGCCTTCAGTCTTTCATAGCATCAGGGGTTTTTCCAATGAGTCGGCTCTTCACATTAGGTAGCCAAAGTATTGGAGCTTCAGCTTCAGCATGAGTTCTTCAGTAAATATTCAGGGTTGATTTCCTTTAGGATTGACTGGTTTGATCTCCAAGGATAGTCTTTAAAACTATAGCAAGATTCTCAAGAGTCTTCTCCAGCACCACAATTTGAAAGCATCAATTCTTTGGCACTTGGCCTTCTTTATAGTCCAGCTCTCACATCTGTACATGGCTACTGGGAAAAAACAGAGCTTTGATAATACACATCTTTATCAGCCAAGTGATGCCTCCGCTTTTTAATACACTGTCCTGTTTTGCCATAGCTTTTCTTCTAAAAGGCTCACTTTCAAAAAGTCGGTGGTGTAATAGGATGGGAACTCTATTGAGTATTCACAGCTCTGTTCTGGTTCAGCAAGCTGTGAGCTTCTCCAGTTTCATTTGCCTCATCCATAAAATGGGCAGATCTGTTTGTAGTGTGGACAAATCAAGGCATGGTGTTTGGAGCTGACATCTGGTCCCTGGTGTCCTCCCTGTTTGCTTGCTCCTTGACGTCTCTGCTCATACTCTCTGTTCCATTCCGAAGGTCAGTTCCTCAAGATGCCCATGTCCTTCTTCCTGTCTCTAGGCCCTTGTACTTCTTACTAATCCTTCAGGTTTTTTAACCTCAGATATCATTTGGTTCTGAAAGCCTTTCTTTCAGAAAGACCTATTCCTAGGTCTGGATTAAGGGTCCCTTCATGGGTACCCCACTGTACCCTATATTTGGGTATTTACTTTGTGTCACATAATTTTTTGTATTCATTTTTTTTTCTTTTCTGTCTCCCTTATTTCCTTGGAGTGGTGATCAATTCTTACTCCTTTTATGTTCCCAGTTCTAACAACAGTAGTGATTGTACCTTATATTTAAAGATTGCTTATTCTGTGTTATTTGTTTAAGCATTTCGTATCTGTGACCTCAACTAGAACTCAACTCTTCGAAGCAGGAACTATTTTGACTTCATTTTACAGGTCAAAGACTGAGGCTCGGTGAAGTTAGATTGCTTGTTGTAGGTCACTCAGCTAGAAAGAGGTGGATTGGGAATTCACAAAGGCAACCCGCTCCAGTACTCTTGCCTGGAAAATCCCATGGACAGAGGAGCCTGGTAGGCTGCAGTCCATAGGGTCGCTGGGAGTCGGACACGACTGAGTAACTTCACTTTCACTTTCATGCGTTGGAGAAGGAAATGGCAACCCAATCCAGTGTTCTTGCCTGGAGAATCCAAGGGACGGAGGAGCCTCGTGGGCTGCCGTCTCTGGGGTGGCACAGATTCGGACACGACTGAAGCGACTTAGCAGCAGCAGCAGCAGCAGTCTGGCACCAGAGACTCTGCAATATAGCTTAGATATAATATGGTGAGATGCTAAATGAATGAATGTTTCAGTCAGCCTTGGGGATGGAAGAACAATGAATCCTGTGCCAAAAACCTGTGATTTAATTGGAATGTGAGACATGAACACACATAATCTAAGTGTCATGAAAGGTTCTGCCTATCCTGAGAGCTTGCAACACAGCCTAGCATCTCCTGTTCTGAGTGTGTCTTGTCCGGAGTGATCCCCTCCTCCCATTACAGTCCAAACTCTGTTTTCCATGACTGTGTTCTGTTCTTCCTTCTGTGCCCAGGAGAGCGGGCTGTCTGAGCCCAGCCTATCAGGAGACAGGGCAGGAGCAGGGGAGGAACTCTCACGTTTTGGGCATCTACTGGGCCAGTCTCTACTCGCCTTTACTCTTTCCAATGGCCCTTAGGAGCAGTTGGTATTATGTTGATTTTAGAGACAAGGAACTTGAAGCTTATAAAATAAAACTAATATGACTAAGATTGCACAGGTAGTAAAGGCAGGTTCTGACCTTACATTTATGATCCTCTAATTACGAAGTAGATTTCTATGGACAAGGAAGGTGGGTGAGTATCGATGTAATGTCAAGAAAAGACTACTATAAGCTAATTCTCCCTTCTACCCCCACTCTTGGCATCCATATTACCTGCATTTCTCACCATTAATTACTGATTTGGATTTTGGGATGCCCTTTTTTTTTTCTCTCTCTCTTAAAGTTACTATTTCTTGGATATGAAACCAAAAATCCAGCAATTTGTCAGCAGAATTGGATTATAATGGGAAATGACTTACAGCAGATGTGTAGATGTGAGAAAGACCTGTTTGGGTCTTTAGGGAAACCCTTGCACAAATGAGGACAGGCATTCAACTGTCTTCCAAGCCTGTTACACTGGTTTG
This sequence comes from Capra hircus, assembly GCF_001704415.2. NCBI lineage: Eukaryota > Metazoa > Chordata > Mammalia > Artiodactyla > Bovidae > Capra > Capra hircus. The sequence goes on along the minus strand of NC_030814.1, from coordinate 47,054,983 downwards.
GCTAATTCTTCGAGGAAGGAAATCATGCCCCTTCTCTCTCTCAGCTTTCCCCCTCTTCCGTCCCAGCTCTGTAACCTTTCCTTTTCCACCTCACCCCCAAATTTCCTTAGTGGATATCGAGTAGCCTGAATCTGACAAGGAACATCTAACTGTTATGATGTTGGATATTGTTTAGAGCTCAGATCTATTGTCTGTTTTTTTTTTTTTTTAATTTTTATTTTTTTACAAAATGCAGCCCCAAAGTGATGAGATTCAATAAGAAAAGTCCTATCTCCCAGGCTTCTGGGCCCTTCTCCCAGCAATGTGGTGGGAAATGGATAGGCTGGTGGAAAGGGAAAAACAAAACAAAACAAAAATTGTTTCCTCTTTGCCTCCTGATTGTTTTAATTACTGCTGAAAAGTTACAACTGAAGAAGTGGTTTCCAGCTACCTTGCTCTTAATTGATTTTCTGCGCTTCCAGCAAGCACACATCCCCTAAGACTTGGATGAGACTGATGGGCAGGAGGGGGTCCTTGGCTGGGACTAGCTGTGTGTGTCCATCACAATACCCTCCGGTCCCCAACCTAATCTGGAAGTGGCAGCCTGAAGCTAGAAGTCTTGGCAGCTCATGAAGTTGCAAGTGAAGAGAGAACAAAGAGAGTCGGTAGTGAAAGTGAAAGTGTTAGTCGCTCAGTCATGTCCAACTCTTTGCTACCGAATGGACTGTAGCCCACCAGGCTCCTCTGTCCATGGAATTCTGCAGGCAACAATACTGGAAAGGGTGGCTATTAACTTCTCCAGGGGCTCTTCCTGACCCAGGGATCGAACCCGTGTCTGCTGTATTGCAGGCAGATTCTTTACTGTCTGAATCACTAGGGAAGCAGTCGTAAAAAAAAAAAAAAAAAAAAAAAGTAGAAAAATCATCCTTAGAATGGGTTTTTAAAGGCCTGTAATCTATGGACTCTTAATTTTGCCGCCCATAAATGGGCCTCAAGGATTCCACAAGACTCTTGAAATCATATGCAAAACTTGGCGTGTATGGGCATTTTTCTAGGGAGGGGATCCATGGTTTTCATTAGAGTCTCAAAATGCTTCATGATTCCCAAAAGTTAAAGTCCAACGGTGTAATCTACTTACCATTCTTTACAGGAGAAGAAACCAAGGCTAAAGAGGAGGTTGTAAGATATCCAAGGTCATACTGTAAATTATCGGTGGATCAAATTTGGACTAATAACTCCACATACTTGATCCTATACATTTCCCACCTGCCACACATCCTCTTTGTCCCAGGTTTTTGTTTAGAACTTGAGTGGTATGTTTGATGGAGGTTTAAGGACATAGTTAGTCCCCAAAATACAGTCCATTTGTTATTGTTAGTCTGTGAGACCTGACTGTGTTTCCTCTCCACCACCCACTGCTTTGAGGGTCTTTCTTTCCATTGGGACCCATTTCTGTTAGTTCACTTTCCAACACCTTGTATCTGTGAAGACCCCATCATATCACCTGATTTACCTAAAGATAGTGTGTCTGTGGCAGTACATTAAGTGGCTTTCCATAGTGGGATAAATCAGAGCAACACTTTTTCCGGAGAAATCTTTTCTCTTGCTTCTATCTTTGGGTCAGCCTAACATCTTCATCAATCTTTGGTATCCTTGATTATTTTTTTTACTTAGTTTTTATTGAGATAAAACTTGCACATATTCAAATGTATAAATTGTAAGTGTAGAGCCTGATGAATCTTTATGTATGTTTACATCTGGGTAACCACCATCCAGATCAAGGTATAGCACATTTATAGCAACCCGGAAGCTTTCTTCATGCCCCTTTCCAATCAATAGAAACCTCTCACCTGTAGGCAACCACTATTATGACCTTTATTTTGATAAATTTGTCTTTGTCAGTTCTTTAGCAGCACATAAATAGAATTGTATAGCATGTACTCTTTTATATCTAGCCTCTTTTGCTACACATAGCATCGATGACAGTCCTCAATGTTTCAGTGTGCCATCACTCCATTCTTTTTCATTGCTGTATAGTATTACATTGTGTCAATCTAGCAGGTTTTATTTATCCACTTTCCTGCTGCAGATCATTTGTATTGTCTCCAGCTTTTTAAAATTATGAAAAAAGTTGCTATGGATATTCTTATACATGTCTTTTTATGGACATAAGTACTTATTTTCACTAAGGAACAGAAATGTTGGATCATTGTATGTACATATGCTTGGATTTAGCAAATACTGATAGTTTTCTAAAGCAGTTTACTCAGCTTTCATGAGTTTAAGCCAGCCAACCTTAGTACCTACCTTCAACCTTTCCCCAGATCAACCTGACTGTGTTGTTGTCAGATTCATCCTTGCCCTAGTTTCTGTATTAACCCTGTCCTAATCTCCAGTTCTTCCACCTTGGCTTTACTGAGTTATAAACAGATAGATATAGAACCACAGCAATTGTGTGTCTCAACCTCAATGTTTCAGAGATAGAAAAAGTGAGGTCTGAGTGTGGCTGGGTGGGGAAGCTGTCCAGTGATACCAAACAAGTTCCCAGCTAACCTGGGGTGAGGATGCACAGGTGTAAACTCTTTGATAGAAGCAGGAGACAGTTCATACCCATTTTGTTGATATCTCAAGCTTAGGAACGGAGAAGGCAATGGCAACCCATTCCAGTACTCTTGCCTGGAAAAATCCCATGGACGGAGGAGCCTGGTGGGCTGCAGTCCATGGGGTCGCTAAGAGTCGGACACGACTGAGTGATTTCACTTTCACTTTTCACTTTCATGCACTGGAGAAGGAAATGGCAACCCTCTCCAGTGTTCTTGCCTGGAGAATCCCAGGGACAGTGAAGCCTGGTGGGCTGCCGTCCATGGCGTCACACAGAGTCGGACACGACTGAAGCAACTTAGCAGGAGCAGCAGCAACCTTAGGAAAGCACCTGATATATGATTATCCTCAAACCATATTTGTGAAAGGAAGAAAAAATGAAATGGAAGGATTCTTAGCGATTATTGAGTTCAGTATTTGTCAAATTGTGAATGTGTAAGTCTGATTTATAAAAAACCTTGTAGGTGGGACCCTGCTGAATAAAGTATATCCATTGTGAAAAAGGGGTTTCCCTGGTGGCTCAGATGGTGAAGAATCTGCCTGCAATGCAGGAGACCCATGTTCAATCCTTGGGTTGGGAAGATTCCCTGGAGAAGGGAATGGCTATGCATTTCAGTGTTCTTGCCTGGAGAATCCCATGGACAGGAGCCTGGTGGGTTATAGTCTATAGGGTGTAAAGAGTCAGACATGATTAAGTGACAAACACTTGTGATCAATCCCCCAACCTGTACTTAATTGTGAAGAAGAAATTTGCTCTTTGACCTTCCTTTAATCATTGCATTAGCTCAAGGAGAGAATGTCTCAGTCTCCCGCTATATGTCACCTTGTTAAAAATTGCCAGTTTCTTGAAAAAGAAAAAGAGAGAGGGAGAGTGAGAGCAAGAAACTCTAGCTAGATTTTCACAATGCTTTGGTTTTCTTGCATTTTTTTTCTTTATCTTTTATGGTCTTCTTTGGAGGAGGAAATCGACATTTTTCTCATTATGGCAGTAGCAGAAAGAGTCCTTTTCAAGTATATTTTAGCATAAACAGAAAACAAAAAACAAGTGGGTTTACTGAAGAAAAAGGTTAAGTAATAAATTGGGTATATGGATGTAGCAAAAAATCATATAAGGCTAATCAATTTTGTCCATTTCACACTTGCTATTCACTAGATGGGGAAATGGAGCCCAGGGAAAAGAGACTTGAATGACCCTTGAAACTGGCAGCTAGGGTCCTCAGTACCATGCTCCTCACATAAAAATCTGGTTGTGATACATGTCACTTTAAAAGAAGAGACATAGTTCTAGCCCACGGCGCTCCATTTATTATTAAGGAGACTCCAGTGGTAAAGATGGAGAAGGCAATGGCACCCCACTCCAGTGTTCTTGCCTGGAAAATCCCAGGGACGGGGGAGCCTGGTGGGCTGCTGTCTATGGGATCGCACAGAGTCGGACACGACTGAAGCGACTTAGCAGCAGCAGCAGCAGTGGTAAAGAATCAGGCTGCCAGTGCAAGAGATGTGGGTTTGATCCCTGGATTGGGATGATCCCCTGCAGTGGAGCTGGCAACCCACTCCGTATTCTTGCCTGGAAAATCCCACAGACAGAGGAGCAAGGAGTTGGGCACGACTGAGTATGCATGGTTGTGCATGAAGGATTATCTGGAGGGCATCTTAGAAGTGCTTCCATTGAATAAACTTGCCTTTCATAGAAGCCTCTGGAGCACCTTCCCTTATCTATTCCAATGCACACGTTACCAACTGCCTCCTTTAAGGGGCAGCTCTGCTCCCACCTTGCCCTAACTTGCACAGATTCTGTGGTTCCCAGCTGACTTTCTTAGCCTCACCTTCAGAATGCTCACAGCCTGCTTCGCTCCTCAGCTTCATATCCCAGCAGTTTCATCTTCCCTACACTTTCCTGCATTCCAGGCTTGCTGAACTGCACATCTTCCCTAAGGATGCTACCTGTTTTCCTTCCCTTGTGCATCCCTCTTTAGTGTTTCTTTATCTGGAATGCCCTTCCTTTGTCTCTGATCATCTGCCTCCAATGACTTCCTCTTTCAGGAAGCCTTTTATGATTCCTCCAACTGGATGTGAATTCTTCTCCCTTCACTGTAGGCAGGATCCATTCTTTGCTGAACAGCCTACCTAAATATAGTTGACAAAGTCCCATTCAAATGAATAACTCATTTTGTCCATATAAAACCTGTGGGATGGGTATTATTATTAGGACCATCATTTTACAGCTGAAAATACTGAAGCACAGAGAGGTTAAGTAACATGCCCAAGGTCACACTGCTGACAGCAGCAGAGCCAGGGTTTAGACACAGGTCTTTTGGAGTCCAGAACTTACACTCTTAGCCAGGATTCCATCCTGACCACCCTTGCTGCCAGCAGCATTCTGTTTAGAGATGGTTGAATGAATTATAGGGGAGCGCTCTGCTCAACTCTTCCTGAGATGCGGCACTAGTCAGGCATATGTCTGAGGTGAAGGTAGAGATAGTAAATGCCTTTTTATTGCTGTCAGTGATTTGGAAAGCAGGGTCTGGCAAAGATGTCTGCCTTGTACCAGCCTGGGTTGTCCACAGAATCACTGTATTGGCAGCTGTAGAGTCCTGGTAAGAAATTGTGGTGGCCGTAGGGAGTGGTGCTGGGGGGAGGCATCAGGGTGCAGTCTTTCTTATCTGACGTAGGGAGCTTCTGGCCCACAGGAAGAGTGTCTCCAGCTTCAAGGAGAATGAGAGCTTGGCTCCTGTCCCTTGGCTGCTGCAGCAACAGCGTTGCACAGGCTGCTCCTGCCCAGGGACACCATAAATCGCTGGGCCATGGACTTGACAGCCAGCCGCGATGTGATCAGAAAGCCAACAGGAGCTGATGCCAAGCCTTTGGTGGCTGCTTCCTGCATGTTCCTCTCATCCATCATGCCAGGCAGAGCAGTCACGGGGCCAGTCACCTTCTTTCCAAATGGGAACTCAGAGGGCAGTCAGTCAAGTCCCAGGTGGGGAGAGGGCATTAATTAACCCTTTCAAGGCTGTAATCCTCTATTTTCCCCATGCATAATCTTACTTAATTTCTATTCATTTATTGAACATGCAGCTACAACACAACTTTCAGGATCCAGGCATCTTTTTGTGACATTTTTGGAAATAGAGGAGGAAGGAGTGTTCCCATTTTACAGATCAGGGGACAGGGAGAGGGAACTATGGAAAGCAGCACATCCTTTAATTCTAGTTCTGAGACTCCTGCTCTCATTTGACTGAAGTTAGGAAAATAATTTCCCTTCTCTGGATGAGAACTGATGTATTGCTTTTCAAAAATTATCTATCTTTCAGTTCAGTTCAGTCACTCAGTCACGTCCAACTCTTTGCGACCCCATGAATTGCAGCACATCAGGCCTCCCTGTCCATCACCAACTCCCAGAGTTCACCCAAACTCATGTCCATTGAGTCGGTGATTCCATCTTTAGACTTCATTATTTTTAAAAAAGGGATACTTGCATATGAGTGACTTACTTTCACTTTCACTTTCGCATGTGATTGGAATTTAAACTTTGTAAAAGGTATGAAATCAAGCAGAACTCATCCTCATCCTCTCTTCAAAGATGACAACTCTTTTCAATTTTAACTTTGTAAAAGGTATGAAATCAAGCAGAACTCATCCTCATCCTCTCTTCAAAGATGACAACTCTTTTTCTGGAAAACAGTGCGTATGTGTGTGTGTAACAAATGGAATTATACTATGCTGAACCTTGCCTTTTAGACTAAACAGTATATCTTGGAAATCTTCCCATGTCAGCAAGATTGATCTAACTCATTCTTTTTGGAGGATACTTATTATTACATTGTAGGAATATACAACAATTAATGGTTTTTCCACTGTGGTATTGATAGATGCTGAAGTTTATATTTTGGTCTTTTATTGCTGCTTTACAAACAATGCTGTAGTGAATTTCCTTGTGCATATATCTCGGCATACCTTTGGGTAAATTCCTAGCAAAGAAACTGCTGAGTCAAAGGGTAAGTGGGTTTTAATTATTGGTAGCTATTGCTTTACCAACAGAGTTTGTGAGTGCCTATTTCTGAACTTTTGACATTTTTTGGGCCAGCCCTATGAATCCTATTTTAAAATAGGGTATGTAGAATTCTAATGCTTCTAAACTCTCCCTTCAACTTGGATTTTTTTGTGTTGTTATCTTCTGAGCTGTTATATATATCTATTTATGTTTAGTTTGTTTTCGTATTTTTTCTATATAATGTTATAAAGACACAATTATCTACTTGTATAATAATAAAGATTTATTTATTTTAAAAATTTAACAATGTAAGAAGAAAAGGCAAGTGTTAGCTTCTCAGTTAGCTGAGGCTGCAGTAGCCAAAACCTGAGGACAGAAGGGAGAGAGCAGTGCCAGCAAGGAAGCGGTAATTGTTAAGAGTAAGTTCCTAGGGCACTTGACTATTTTACAAGGGTTTGATGCAGATGGATACTAGTCTTCTGACTGGAAGCTTCTAGTAGCAGTGGTCAAGTCTCCTTCCATGGTGCTTGCCTCTACAGAACTCAGTCCCAAATGACTGAAGCCCAGATGCTGCACAGATTCCTTGGGCAGAATGGCTTACTGGCAGAGTGCTATAAGCAAAACCTCTGTAAGTCTGAAAACTGTTCAAAGATCTGGTACTTCCTTCTGTCCTTGCCACCTCTGGTTGATCCTGGGCAAGTCTCTTCACTCCTGTAGGTCTCACCTAGATTATCTGTAAAGCTGAGGTAGGGATAAGACTAGGACAGTTCTCATGATTGAAGTGCTGTTTGTGACCTGCTGGTGGACCAGAATGTGATTTTTCCTGCCCCCTTTTAGTTTTAATATAGTACTTATTTTTTAATCAAAGTTTCAAATTGAATGATTCTGTTCAGTTATTATGCAAAAAAGATACCATCCTACCCAGTAATCTTAAATACTTAGAATTTTTAAAATCTCTGAATAATATACATATAGGGTCTCTTCATGATTTTTTTTTTAGTTTAAAAATTTGTCTTTTATGTCCTACTATGGAAAAATGACAAAATGTGGTCCATTGGAGAAGGGAATGGCAAACCAATTAAATATTCTTGCCTTGACAACCCCATGAACAGTTTGAAAAGGCAAAAAGATAGGACACTGAAAGATGAACTCCCCAGATCTGTAGGTGCCCAATATGCTGTTGGAGACCAGTGGAGAAATAATTCCAGAAAGAATGAAGAGACAGAGCCAAAGCAACAACAATACTCAGTTGTAGTTGTGACTGGTAGTGGAAGTAAAGTCTGATGCTGTAAAAAGCAATATTGCATAGGAACCTAGAATGTTAGGTCCATGAATCAAGGCAAATTGGAAGCGATCAAACAGGAGATGACAAGAGTGAACGTTGACATTTTAGGAATCAGTCAACTAAAATGGACTGGAATGGATGAATTTAACTCAGATGACCATTATATCTACTACTGTGGGCAAGAATCCCTTAGAAGAAATGGAGTAGCCATCATACTCAACAAAAGAGTCCAAAATACAGTATTTGAATGCAGTCTCAAAAATGACAGAATGATCTCTGTTAATTTCCAAGGCAACCCATTCAATATCACAGTAATCCAAGTCTATGCCCCGACTAGTAATGCTGAAGAAGCTGAAGCTGAATGGTTCTATGAAGACCTACAAGACCTTCTAGAACTAACACCCCCCAAAAGATGTCCTTTTCATTATAGGGGACTGGAATGCAAAAGTAGGAAGTCAAGAGATACCTGGAATAACCGGCAAGTTTGGCCTTGGAGTACAAAATGAAGCAGGTCAAAGGCTAGCAGAGTTTTGCCAAGAGAACATAGTGGTCATAGCAAACACCTTCCAACAACACAAGAGAAGACTCTACACATGGACATCATCAGATGGTCAAAATCAAAATCAGATTGATTATATTCTTTGCAGCCAAAGATGGAGAAGCTCTATACAGTCAGCAAAAACAAGACTGGGAGCTGACTGTGGCTCAGATCATGAAATCCTATTGCCAAATTCAGACTTAAACTGAAGAAAGTAGGGAAAAGACCACTCAGGTATGACCTAAATCAAATCCCTTATTACTATACAGTAGAAATATCAAACAGATTCAAGGTATTAGATCCAATAGACAGGGTGTCTAAAGAACTATGGATGGAGGTTTGTGACATTGCACAGGAGGTGGTGATCAAGACTGTTGCCAAGAAAAAAGAAATGCCAAAAGGCAAAATGGTTGTCTGAGGAGGCCTTACAAATAACTGAGAAAAGAAGAATAGCTTAAGGCAAAGGAAAAAAGGAAAGCTATACCCATCTGAATGCAGAGTTCCAAAGAATAGCAAGGAGAGACAAGAAAGCTATCCTTAGTGATCAGTGCAAGAAAATAAAGCAAAACAATAGAATGGGAAAGACTAGAGATCTCTTCTAGAAAACTAGAGATAGCAAGGAAACATTTCATGCACAGATGGGCTCAATAAAGGACAGAAATGGTATGGACCTAACAGGAGCAGAAGACATTAAGAAGAGGTGGCAAGAATACATAGAATAACTGTACAAAAAAGATCTTCATGACCCAGATAATCACGATGGTGTGATTACTAACCTAGAGCCAGACATCCTGGAATGTGAAGTCAGGTGGGCCTTAGAAATCATCAGTGTGAACAAAGCTAGTGGAGGTGATGGAATTCCAGTTGAGCCATTTCAAATCCTAAAAGATGATGCTGTGAAAGTGCTGCACTTAATATGCCAGCAAATTTGGAAAACCCAGCAGTGGCTACAGTACTGAAAAAGGTCAGTTTTCACTGCAGTCCCTAAGAAAGGCAATGCCAAACAATGTTCAAACTACCACACAATTACACTCATCTTACATGCTAGCAAAGTAATGCTCAAAATTCTCCAAGCCAGGCTTCAACAGTATGTGAACCATGAACTTCCAGATGTTCAAGTTGGTTTTAGAAAAGGCAGAAGAACCAGAGATCAAATTGCCAACATCCGTTGGATCATATGAAAAGCAAGAGAGTTCCAGAAAAACATCTACTTCTGCTTTATTGACTACACCGAAGCCTTTGACTGTGCAGATCACAACAAACTGTGGAAAATTCTTAAAGAGATGAGAATACCAGACCGCCTGACCTGCCTATTGAGAAACCCATATGCAGGTTAAGAAGCAACAGTTAGAACTGGACATGGAACAACAGACTGGTTCCAAATTGGGAGAGTGTACATCAAGGCTGTTTATTGTCACCCTGCTTATTTAACTTATATGCAGAGTACATCATGAAAAATTCTGGGCTGGATGAAGCACAAGCTGGAATCAAGATTGCCAGGAGAAATATCAATAACCTCAGGTATGCAGATGATATCATCCTTATGGCAGAAAGAGAAGAACTGTAGAGCCTCTTGATGAAAGTGAAAGAGGAGAGTGAAAAAGTTGGCTTAAAACTCAACATTCAGAAAACTAAGATCATGGCATCTGGCCCCATCACTTCATGGGAAATAGATGGGGAAACAATGAAAACAGTGACAGACTTTATTTTCTTGGGCCCCAAATCACTGCAGATAGTGACTGCAGCCATGAAATTAAAAGACACTTGCTCTCTGGAAGAAAAGTTATGACAAACCTAGACTCATATTAAAAAGCAGAGACCTTATTTTGCCAACCAAGTTCCATCTAGTCAAAGCTATGGTTTTTCCAGTAGTCATGTTTGGATGTAAGAGTTGGACTATAAAGAAAGCTGAGTGCTGAGGAATTGATGCTTCTGGACTGTGGTGTTGGAGAAGACTCTTGAGAGTCCCTTGGACTGCAAGGAGATCCAACCAATCCATCCTAAAAGCAATCAGTCCTGAATATTCACTGGATGAACTGATGCTGAGGCTGAAACTCCAATACTTTGGCCACCTGACGCTAACAACTGACTACTTAGAAAAGATACTGATGCTGGGAAAGATTGAAGGTTGGAGGACAAGGGGACGACAGAGGATGAGAAGATTGGATGGCATAACCAACTGAATGGACATGAGTTTGAGTGGACTCCTGGGGTTGGTGATGGACAGGGTGGCCTAGCATCCTGCAGTCAATGAGGTCGCAGAGAGCTGGACACAACTGAGGGACTGAACTGAACTGATGAAAAAATGCAAGGTAAGTTACCTTTCATCCAAAAGCACCTCCCCCTATCAATGCATACAAGTATATTTTCCATTCTTCTTCCCCCTAATATACTAGCTACATAGTTAGTGGCCTGAATTTTGCATGTTTATATTCCATAAACATTGTCCACTACTGAGCCATTTAATGACAATTACTTTTTCCTTCCTCTTTAGTGTTTTTTTGTGTGTGTGTGGAGTTAATGATAGTCTCTTTTGATTTGTTTACTTTTTAAAAACGTCATTTTCCAAAATGCATCCCAAGTGGCATATCCTGCCCCTATGCTTATCACAGTCTCCTCTCATTACATTGATTATACACATTATTTGTTCTTCTCAATTCCTCTCAATTCAATGTTCTTAGAGAACATTACTCTTAGAAATTGACTTGCTCTAATCTAGACTTAATGTTCTCTGAGTCTGCTCAAATTCTGGGTCTCTCTTTTCATCCTGGGTCATTCCTTCTCTTTCCTATCTTGAATCCAAGTTCTGCCTCTTTCTCACTTTGCTTCCTCATCTCAGTGAAGCATTTCACTCAGTAGTTTTCTTCCTAAAGAATGCACAGGATAAAAATTAATTTGCATGTCTGAAAATATCTCTCATTGGTCTCTGTATTTAATCGATATTCTGGTTGGGTATAGAAATACGCTTTGGAAATTATTTTCCCTTATGATTTGGAAGGCGTTTACTCCATTTCCTTCTCGTCTAGGGAAGCTGTTGATAAACCTGAAGCCTATCTGCTTATTGATTCCTAATATGTAACCTATTTTTTCTTTTCCTCTGTGAAATCTCTTAGATCTTTTCTTTATTCTCAGCATTGTGAAAATTTCATTATTATGCTTTGGCTTAGCTGTACTTTTTATCCCTGTGGGTCTTTTTAGTGAGTATTTCAATCTGGAAACTCAGGTGTTTTTGCCTGTGGGAAATTCATTTGAATTTATTTTTTTGATTATTTTCTCTCTACCCTTTTCTCAGGGCTCTTCTCACATAGATGTTGTATCTTATAGAGGGATTCTCTATTTTTATTGCCTTTTCTTTTTTATTTCCTTTTTTAACCCTTCTGTTTGGGTGATGTCTTCAGCTTCATCTTCCAATCCTTTGCTTAGTTTTCCATTTCTCCTATCATATTTTTAATTTCTAAGAGTTCTGTCATGCTTTCTAATTACCCCTTTAGCAGATTGTATTTTTGCTTTATGAATGCAATATCTTTCCTTCTGTCTCTGAGGATGTTAATGGCAGCTTTTTGTCTCTCTTTTTTTAAGGCTTTCATCTCCTTGAATAGTCTCTGTGTTAGCAAGCTGATTTCGCCTCTTATTTGTCTGCTATCTTGTTATCTGTCATTCATTTTAAAGGCTTTCTTCAGATAATTCATCATCTCTGGCTATCTTTGCATATGAAGGAATACAAACCAAAAAACTAGTTGGAGTCTTGTGTATGTGTGCATACTTGCATTTTAAATATGCCTGCATATTCAGTGAAAGTGAAAGTTGTTCAGGCATGTCTGACTCTTTGCGACCTCATGGACTTCACAGTTCATGGAGTTCTCCAGGCCAGAATACTGGAATGGGTAGCCTTTCCTTTCTCCAGGGGATCTTCTCAACCCAGGGATCGAACCCAGGTCTCCCGCATTGCAGGTGGATTCTTTACCAGCTGAGCCACAAGGAAAGCCCAAGAATACTGGAGTGGATAGCCTATCCCTTCTCCAGCAGATCTTCCAGACCCAGGAATAGAACCGGGGTCTACTACATTACAGGAGGATTCTTTACCAACTGAGCTATGAGGGAAGCCCAATATTCAGAGAGATTGGTTTTATTCATTCTTTTAAAAACTATTTATTTATTTGGCTGTGCTGGATCTTCACTGTGCGGGCAGGATCTAGTTCCCTGACCAGGGATTTAACCCAGGCCCCTACATTGGGAGTGTGGAGTCTTAGCCACTCTACCACCAGGAAAGTTCTCGACCCCCTTTTTTTAATTCTTCAGAATAAGCTTCCAATTTTCTGTCAAAGTCAGTAAGGTGCAGTTTCCCAGCTATGCAGATTGGAGGACATGTGGGAGCTTTTTTTTTTTTTTTTTTTTAACCTTTTTAAATGGAAAATTTCAAACATAAGCCAAAGTCAAGTGTAATGAACTCGCATCTTCCTAACACCCAGCTTCAGTGCTTACAAATATTTTCTTTTTCAGTTTCAACTACTTTCACTATACTTATAACCCACCCTCTTCTATTCAGCCCTGTCTTTGCCTCCTTCCAGAAGTGCTGATACAACTCATCCCAGAGCTTTTTGGGGGTTCTTCAGTGTAAAGTAGCTTGCTTTTATTTTCCCCTTGCACAGCCACATTAGAATTCTGCTTTCTTGGTTTTGCTAATGCAGTTACCACTTTTCTTTCTGCTTTACTAGGTTTTTATTGTTATTGCCTCTTCTTTTGGTGTCTTTACTATACTGAAATTTCAGCTTCCCCACACAGGTCACATGCTCTGATGTCTGAGATTTTAAATAAACTCCACCTAGAACTTTATTCCCTTAGCTCTTTGATGGGTTGCTCCTTTATGTCTCATTTCAGTCTTCACATTCTTCTAACAATTCTCCCTGACCTCCTGGTTCAGGGCCCCTCCTCTGCCTTCTCATTTCAGCCTTGACTTTTCCCAGCACCCAGCACTTCTCTCACTGCATTGTAGTTGCTCTTCTCCCTCAATAGACACGAATTCTGGGAAGAGAGGTATCTGTTTCACCACATACTATAAATATAACAAAGAGTTCTTAGATATGTACTATATGCCAGAAATATATATGTACTATATGCCAGAAATAGTTGTGTTTTGCATATACCAACTTGTTTAACTTTCAATATAATCCTCAGCTGTCACCACTATTATTATTATTTTTTAATTGAAGTATAGTTGATTTACATTTCATGTGTATAGCAAAGTGAAATGGGTGGGATTCACACCAGGTAAGTGGTGTGAGTAAAGGCATAAGGTTAGGGAATGAGTATGGTGTGTTCATGAGATAGGTAGAGATAGGGTCAGGTTGGAGAGGCCTCTGAGAGACACATTTAAGAAATGGTCCTTATTCTTCAACAGTGCAAATAGAAATAAAGAGAAATATGTGTGTGGGGGGGATGCATTTTGCAGTCAGAATCTGCATTCATTTATTTCTTAGCTTTCATTTATCCTAAAAATATTTATTAAATGGTTACCAGTTATGAGCATGTTCTGGATACATGGAATATACCAGTGGACAAAACAGACAAACCCTTCCCTCATGAAGCGTAGAGTTCTGTTCTTGTTCTCAGTTTACTGAAATAGTCCTTAAGTCTAAAGTCACTCCTCTTCTCCCTACCTCCCACCTCACCCCCATTACTTCTTGGGGTTAGTTCTGTGAATGAGTCTTCCAAAATACATTTGTCTCTTAGATTATAATTGGGATTCCCTCGTGGCTCAGATGGTAAAAAGTCTGCCTGCAGTGGAGGAGACCTGGGTTCTATCCCTGGGTCGGGAAATCCCTTAGAGGAGGAAATGGCAAAGCAGTCCATTATCCCTTGCCTGGAAAATTCCATGGACGAGAAGCCTGGCAGGCTATACTCCATGGAGTCGCAGAGAGTCAGACATGAGTGAGCGAGTTCACTTTCTTTCTTTCTTTCAGCTTATACATACATATATAAATATATACTTTTCAAATTATTTTTCATTATAGATTATTGCAAGATATTGAGTATAATTCCCTGTGCTATACAGTAGGTCCTAATTTGATTATCTAGTTTATATATCTATTTTATTTATATATCTAGTTTATATATATATTAGTGTGTGTATGTTACTCCCCAGTTCCTAACTTATCCCTCCTCTCCTTTCCCCTTTGGTAACCACAAGTTAACTTTCTATGTCTGTGAGTCCATTCCTGTTTTGTAAATGGGTTCACTTTAATAATTTTTAAAAGATTCCACATACAAGTGGTATCATATGATACCTGTTTTTGTCTGACTGACTTCACTCAGTATGATAATCTCTAGGTATATCCCTGCGGCTGCAGATGACGTTGCTTCATTCTTTCTATGGCTGAGTAGTATTTCACTGTATATATGCACCACATCTTCTTTACCCATTCATCTGTTGATGGACACTTAGGCTGTTTTCATATCTTAGCTATTGTAAATAGTGCCACTATGAACATGGGAGGGCAAGTATCTTTTTGAATTAGAGTTTTCTATGAATGTGCGCCTAGGAGTGGGATTGCTGGATCATATGGTAACTTCATTTTACGCTTTTTAAGGAACTTCAGTTTTCCATGGTGGCTGCACCAATTTACCTTCCCACCAACAATATGGGAGGTTGCTTTTTCTCCAACACCCTCTCTAGTACTTATTATTTGTCGAGTTTTTGATGATGGCTATTTTGACCAGTGTGAGGTGATACCTACCTCACTGTAGTTTTGATTTGTATTTCCCTAATAATTAGCAATGTTGAGCATCTTTTCATGTGCCTGTTACCCATCTGTAGTCTTTTTGGGGAAGTATCTATTTAGGTCTTCTGCCCATTTTTCGATTGGATTGTTTGTTTTGTTGTTGTTGAGTTATATGAGCTGTTTGTACATTTTGGAAATTAATTCCTTGTTGAGCATATCATTTGCAAATATTTTCTCCCATTCCATAGGTTGTCTTTTCATTTTGTTTATGGTTTTCTTTGCTGCGTAGTTATTTGTACATTTAATTAGGTCCCATCTCTTTGTTTGCTTTTGTTTCCATTACTCTAGGAAACACACTGGCACTATTATTATCCCTAATTTATATATGAGTAAACTGAGAATGAAAAAGCTGGCTTAAAACTGAACATTCAAAAAACAAAGATCATGGCATCTGGTTCCATCACTTCATGGCAAATAGATGGGGAAACAATGGAAACAATGACAGATTATATTTTCTTGGGCTCCAAAATCACTGCAGATGGTGACTGCAGCCATGAAATTAAAAGACACTTGTTCCTTGGAAGAAAAGCTATGACCAACCTAGACAGCATATTAAAAAGCAGAGACATTACTTTGCTAACAAAGGTCCATCTAGTCAGAAGTATGGTTTTTCCAGTAGTCATGTATGGATGTGAGAGTTGGACCATAAAGAAAGCTGAACACCAAAGAATTGATGCTTTTTAACTGTGGTATTGGAGAAGACTCTTGAGAGTCTCTTGGACTGCAAGGAGATCCAAGCAGTCCATCGTAAAGGAAATCAGTCCTGAATATTCATTGGAAGGACTGATGCTGAATTGAAGCTCCAATATTTTGGGCACCTAATGCAAAGAACTGACTCCTCAGAAAAGACCCTGATGCTGGGAAAGATTGAACGCGGAGAAGAAGGGGAAGACAGAGGATGAGATGGTTGGATGGCATCACTGACTCAATGGGCATGAGTTTGAGCAAACTCTGGGAGTTGCTGATGGACAGGGAAGCCTGGTATGCTACAGTGCATGGGATCACAAAGAGTTGGACATGACTGAGCGTCTGAACTGAAGTGAAACTAAGACACTGGTATTCAGTAAGTCACCCAATTTCATATCACCAGTAAGTAGAAAAGGAGCCAGGAGTGGAATCCAAGCTATCTACTTCCAGAACCTGTCAGGTAAAGGGTATTTCAGATCCAGTCATAGAATAAATGAGCTCATGAGGTGTGATTGAATCAGTCAGGCAGCCAGGGCACTAATGAGGCTAGGAAGCCCCAGGTGACCACTTCACTGAGAGCACTTCTGTCTTACCCCATGCACTGGATATTTCCAGTTTGTAACAAAAGCATTCAAGGTCATTGCTGTTCACAGCTATAGATATTCATCTGCTGCCTGCTCTCTGGACACCCAGGGATGAGACCTTCAGAATCATCACACAGTTGTCTCACAAAATCTGCTCACATGCAGAACCTGAGTTTAGTTCTTATCAACAGTCTATCCTCCAAGAGTCTTACAGAGTGCCTCACATTCAGCAGACTCGCAGTACATGTTGAATGTTGCAATAAATCAGTCAACAAGTCAGATCAGTTGAAAAATCAGTCCCTAATCACTGAATACCAAGTTAGAAGGCACAGTTCACCCATGTTATACCTGGGAAATAAACATTAGGAAATGATAAGGTCAGAAGCTTTCCTAGTGGTCTGGCGTTAGGAATCTGCCTGCCAATGCAAGAAGCATAGATTCAATCTCTGGTCTGGGAAGATTCCACACGCCAGGAGCAACTAAGCCTGTGAGTGGCAACTACTGACACCATGCACTGCAACTACTGAAGCTCTGTGCCTAGAGTCAGTGTTCCATGACAAGAGAAGCCACTTCAACAAGCAGCCCATACTCTGTAACTAGAGAGCAGCCCCCACTCGTTGCAACTAGACAAAGCCTGCACTCAGCAATGAAAACACAGCACAATCAAAAATAAATAAATCTTAAAAAAAATGATAAGGTCAGGGTTTGTCTCCTACCTCCTGTGCCCTTTTAGTATCTACTCTTCCTTGTTCTGGAGCCAACCTCAAAAGTCTTGTGTCTAAATGCTGTTCATTTGTTTGCTTTGCCCATTCCCCCAGAACACCCCACTTGGAATGTCTTCTCTGTGTATCAGTCAGCAAGTATTTATTTATTGAAAAAAATGTCTATAAAGTACCAACCAAATGCCAGGAGTTTAGTGGTGAGGAAAAATACCTGTGATCTGTAGGGACTGTCAGGTCCTTGAATTCCTGTTATGTGCTGTGTCTTAGGCTTGGCTTAGTAAGGGATACAAATAGGCATGACGATCTCTCTGCTTTCCAGGAGCTTACAGTCTGGGTGAGAATGCAGAACAAGAAATTAAAGCATTGTTAAAAACTAAACTGTGGGAGAATTTGAATAATGCAGGAGGCTCTCCAAAAAGAGAGAGAGCAGTGTGGATTAGGGTTTAGCACTCACCACAGGAATGTGAACACAGAGACTAAGGGTGAGTGCCAAAGATTAGAGAGTGTCTTTATAACTGTCTAACTTCTCCACTAGAATGCTAAGACCTTGCCTGCTTTGGTTACCCTCTATCACTAATATCTAAAACAGCACTTAGTAAATAGTTCATGAATGAATGAGTGTGCCTTAGGGTGGAGGAGGAGATGAATGAGGTAGAGGAGACAGAACCAGATGTGGGCTGTACTTTTCTCCCCTGAGGATATGGTTCTGAAGGTCCAGGTGTTAGTAAATTAACTCATAAATTAATCTCTAAAAATCCCTTCCTGCCCTGAGAACCTCTGATTCTCTAAGTCTAATCCCTGTAGAAATGCTAATAGTTGATAATAGCTTAATGTTGTATTCCTCCTAGAGTTCTTTGCATTTTAACATTGGACTCCTGAAGATGCCTGCTTCCCTAAATGAAGGCAGTTCCGGTGCTGAGCCAGATCCAGATGGGGGCATATTATAGCCTGCAAGTAATGTGTCCCAGACTATTAGCTCGTAAGGTTTTCTCTGCTCTATCTACCCACAAGGGTGACTCAGGAAGAAGGATTTTGGCAGCCATTCTTCTTACTCCAGGGAAAGTGGGAATTTTAGAGTTTCTTCCAGTTTCTTCCTCCTCTCTCCTTCTCTTCCCTTCCCTTACCCCTTTATCCCATCTTTATTCTGTCCTATCCTCTCTCCTCTCCTCCCTCTTTCCCTCCCTTTCTTCTCCTCCATACTCCTTTGTTGCTGAGTCAATGAATGAGTGTCTCCCCCTGTGGCCCCCTAAATTATGTTCTCATAACTTGTCTGCCAGCTCTGATTTCCATCAGTGACAGGCTTATAAATCTTAACTCCAGACTGGCAAGTGGTCCTCTAGGCTTGTAAGAGAATAATTGGGCAAGAGGTCTATAGTGAGTGTGTGTGTGTGAAAGAGAGAGAACACAGTTCAGTTCAGTCACTCGGTTGTGTCTGAATCTTTGCAACCCCACGCACTGCAGCACACCAGGCTTCCCTGTCCATCTCCAACTCCTGGAATTTACTCACACTCATGACCATCAAGTCGGTGATGCCATCCAATCATCTCATCCTCTGTTGTCCCCTTCTCCTCCCGCCTTCAATCTTTCCCAGCATCAGGACCTTTTCCAATGAGTCAGTTCTTCACATCAGGTGGCCAGAGTATTGGAGTTTCAGCTTCAGCATCAGTCCTTCCAATAAATATTCAGGACTGATTTCCTTTAGGATGGATTGGTTGGATCTCCTTGCAGTCGCAGGGACTCTCAAGAGTCTTCTCCAACACCACAGTTCAAAAGCATCAATTCTTCAACACTCAGCTTTCTTTATAGTCCAACTCTCACATCCAAACGTGATTACTGGAAAAACCATAGCTTTGACTAGATGGAACTTGGTTGGCAAAATATTGTCTTTGCTTTTTAATATGCTGTCTAGGTTGGTCATAGCTTTTCTTCCAAGGAGCAAGTGTCTTTTAATTTCATGGCTGCAGTCACCATCTGCAGTGATTTTGGAGCCCAATGAAATAAAGTCTGTCACTGTTTCTATTGTTTCCCCATCTATTTGCCATGAAGTGATGGGACTGGACATCACGGTCTTAGTTTTCTGAATGTTGAGTTTTAAGCCAACTTTTTCATTCTCCTCTTTCTCTTTCATCAAGAGGCTCTTTAGTTCTTCTTTGCTTTCTGCCATAAGGGTTGTTTCATTTGCATATCTGAGAGTACTGATATTTCTCCCAGCAATCTTGAGAGAGAGCATAGGTGCACACAGTTGATGGATTGTTGGATTAATGGGTCAGGGCCTTAGGCCCTATTGTACTAATACTTCTTAATGTTTAGAATGACATTCCTGGGTTCACCTGTGTATGTTCCATACCCATTGTACCATCCCATATTGCCTCTTACCATAGTCTCTGAACTGTCTCCCATGGTCCTGAAGAGGACCCCTATTTTCCCTGCATTTGTGCTTAAATTCATGCTGTTTTTTGATGTATCATGCCCTCTGCCCTGATCTCTATTTTGCCAAATCCCACCTACTATGAAATCCTAGCTCATGAAGCCTTTCCTCACCTCCTCCTTATCTGAGTAGAAACCTGAATGAACAGAAGAACAATCTAAGCTGGAATCTGAGGGGAGAGTTTCTGGGCAGAGGAGAGACTCCACATCTGGAATCTACTTGGTAGACTTATGGGCCCACACAGAGACTAGTCAATGTCGGTTCACTTTAGTATTCTTGTCAGTGGTGAAAAGGTCTCATGGAAAGAATTGGTGTTATTTCAGTGTTTTGAGGTATAGACTCCTGTGTGGGAAAAGAGACATTAATGGAGTACTGTTGAGGCTTGAAATGTTCCACATTCATTTTCTCTTTTATTCTCAGAATAACTCAAAATGAGGTGGATATCATTCCCACTCTGGAGATGAAGTAGCTGAAGCTCAGTGTAGCTCAGTGTTTGTTGGAGGTTATAGACCCAGAGAGTGTTGAGCTGGAGTTCTCTCTGATGGCAGAGTCAATACATTTGCCCTTTGTTACATCACTTCCTGCATCAATTACACACAGACCAGGCTTCCTGGCTTTTTAGCGTCAGTGATGGGCCTCAGTATATTACTGAAATTCCTAAAACCCATGCCTGCTTCTATCAGATGAATCTAGAAATACAGGGGGTGTTAAAGTATGGTTGAACATCTGCCTATATACTGCTCTGGCTGAGAAGGGAGAACACTTAAATGAGGGGCCGAGAGACTTGGGTTTCAATCCTTGCTCAATGACTTGTTTTTTGGATATTCTGAGCCACTTAAACTTTTCTGGGTCTTAGTTTCCTATCTTCAAAGCAAATTCCCTATTTAGTAATAGAATAAAAATACAATAAAAATGACCACAACAATAGCAAAACTGCTATTTTTTTTTAACACTCAAACAGTAAAGAATCTGTCAATGTAATGCAGAGATCAACTCAGGTTCAATCTCTGGGTCAGGAAGATCCCCTGGAGAAAGGAATGGCTATCCACTCCAGTATTATTGCTTGGGAAATCCCATGGACAGAGGAGCCTGGTGGGCTACAGTCAATGGAATCACAAGAGCTGGGCATGACTGAGCAACTGATACTTTCACTTTTCACTTTTACTTACTGTGAAGATACCATCTCACTAAATCTTTTGACAGTTTTATAAGGCAGGAATGATCAATGTCTACCCCACCTCTCCAACAAAGAGTGACACTAGTTTTTAGAGACTTGTTCAAGGTCACACAAATAGTGACTTTTAGGGTAAAGATTGAGATCCTTACCATAGCCTACAAAATCCGGCATGAATTCTCTTCCAGCCATGACTCCTTCATCCCATCCCCCATCCCCTACTTTCTGTGCTGCACTCTCTTTATTCTCCAATATGCTGTGATTTCTTCTATGACTTGTTCTTTCTTGGACCAGGCTCTTCTCTGTAGATGTCATGTCTCCTTTCCTCTTCTGTTAGCTTAATGCTACCTATTCACTCTCCAGTTGTTAGTTCAACTCTCATCTCCTAAGAAAGCCTAAAATTAATCTAAAAACAGGCCCTTCGTTTCTTTGGCATGCTAATCAACCCTGAATGTTCATTGGAAGAGCTGATGCAGAAGCTCAAGCTCCAATACTTTGGCCACCTGAGGTGAAGAGCTGACTCACTGGAAAAAGACCCTGATGCTGGGAAAGATTGAGGGCAGGAGGAGAAGGGGGCAACAGAGGATGAGATAGTTGGATGGCATCGTAAACTCAATGGACATGATTTTGAGCAAACTCTGGGAGATAGCGAAGGGCAAGGAAGGCTGGCATGCTGCAGTCCATGGGGTCACAGAGTTGGACACGACAGAGCGACTGAATAATAATGACAATACCCATCGACAGGAGGGGTCTATATCCTCGCTCTTGGATCTGAGCAGTTTATAACTGCTTTGAACAAGAGAGTGATGGAAGTGACGTATGTACCTATGAGGCTATGTCATAATATACCAGGCAATTTCCACTTTGTTTGGAATAGTGGTACTTGGAGTCCTGAGTCACCTCATAAGAACTCCGGCTTCCCTTAGAGTCTGTGCTGGAGGTGCTCTGGTCAGCAGCCAGATGAGCTCCCCACTGACAGCAGCATCACCTGCTAGCTTGTGAGTAACCTGTCCTGAACACCCAGCTCAGCCAAACCTTCAGAAGACTGCAGCCTCAGTTGATAACTGACTGAAACCTCATTAGAAACCCAAGAGTATTCCCAACGAAGCCTTTCCAGAATATCTAACTCACGAAATTGTGACCTAAATAAAGTGATTGTTTTAAGCTATTAAATTTGGGAGCAGTTTATTGTATGAAAATAAATAACTTGAACAAGATTTTCCATGGGTACTTCCTTCCTGTTGGTAACTAGGCTGGGTCAGTTTCCATTTTATATACGCTAATGTAACTAAATACCCTTTTTTTCAGAGTACTTGTTTCAGTTTACACTTATACATCCAGTAGTGTAACTATTTTGCTATCTGTCCCCCCCCTCCCCCACTAGACTGGAAGCTTCATTTTAAAAAAAGAGCTGTGGCTGTTTTGCTTGATCGTTTTATCATTTAGAAGTGAATTTGGCTGCAAGTAACAGGATTTTAATAGCTGTGGCTTAAGGCTGCAGGGGCTTGTTTCCCTTATGAAATATAAAATGTGGAGATAGGTGGCTAATGGTATTAGTTCAACAGCTCTTTGGCGCTTACTTTTGAGAACCCAAGCACTCCCCGTCCTCTTCTTTTCGGTCATACTCAGAGCGTTGTATTTTTATCTTCATGTTTGTGCCCTTGCTGTTGCAAGATTGATGCCTTAACTCCAGGTATTTTATCTTTATTCAACATCCCAATAAGGAGGAAGTAAGAATGATAGATAAAAAGGCATTTTTTTTTCCTTATGCAGATATCTTAGTTTCCCAGAAAGAAAGTCTCCAACAGACTTCTTTTTATGTCTCATTGATCAGAACTGAGTCACATGTTATGCAGAAGAGAGTTAACATAGCAGGACAGAGGGTGCTACTTTTAGAAGAGCCTGCTTGCAAGGTTGGCCCTTGGCTGGCCTCTGATAACTCAGTATTTGACCTAATCCTTAACAGATAAGGGTGGTTTGTGTTAGTCACTCAATTATGTTCAACTCTTTGTGACCCTATGGACTGTAGCCCATCAGGCTCCTCTGTCCATGGAATTTTCCAGGCAAGAATACTGGAGTGGGTTCCCATTCCCTTCTTCAGAGGATCTTCCTGACCTAGGGATCGTACCTGGGTCTCCTGCATTGCAGGCAAACTCTTTACACTCTGAACCACCAGGGAAGCCCAAGGGTGGTTTATGGCTCTTCAACTATTTGTGCTGTTAAGTCACTTCAGTTGTGTCCCACTCTTTGTGACTCTTTGGACTGTAGCCCACCAGGCTCCTCTGTCTTTGGGGATTCTCCAGCAAGAATACTAGAATGTGCTGCCATCCTCTCCTCCAGGGGATCCTCCCGACCCAGGGATCGAACCCTCATCTCCTGTGTCTCCTGCATTGGCAGGTAGATTCTTTACCACTAGTGCCACCTAGGAAGCAATGTAATTTATGCTGAACATCTGCTTTTCTTCTGAGAGTATGGAATTTTGGTAATATGCTGAGCAGAGTGTGCTGATATGACGAGACCCCAGTAAAAAACTTCGATGCCAAGTCCAAATGGGCTTCCCTAGGCAAAAACATTGTGGATGTTACTGCATTATTTTGATTTTTAAAATTGAAGCATGATGGCATATAATTTATATTAATTTTAGGTATATGACATAATGATTCAATATTTGTATATATTACAAAATGATCACTACAATGAGTCTGGTCTAGTAAGATCTACTTTTTATAACTTTCCAACATGCAATACAGTATTATTAAGTATCATCATCATGCTATGCATTACATCCCCATGGCATGTATTTTATAACCAGAAGTTTGTTCATTTTGATCTCCTTCACCCATTTTGCCTGTCTCCTACCCCCAACCTCTGGCAACCACCAATCTGTTCTCTGCATCTATGAGATGGGTCATTTTTAAAAAAATTCTACATGTAAATGGGATGCTATAGTGTTTGTTTTCCTCTGCCTGAATTAGTTTTAGTAAGTATAATACCCTCCAGGTCCATCCATGTTGTTACAAGTGACAAATTTTTATTCTTTTTATAAGTTCTGTGAATATTTTTATGAGTAGTATTCCATTATATGCATGTGTGCATGTATGTATATATATGTATATTTATGTATATTTATATATATTTATATATAATTTTCTTTATCCATTCATCTGTTGGTGGATGCTTCCATATCTTGGCAAGCGTAAATAATGTTGCAATGAATATGGGAGTGCAGATATCTGTCTGAGTGTTTTCATTTTCTTTGAATACCCAGGATTAGAATTGCTGGGTAATATGGTAGTTCTGCATGTATGTGTGCTAAGTTGCTTCAGTCATGTCCAACTCTGTGCGACCCCGTGGACTGTGGCCTGCCAGGCTCCTCTGTCTGTGGGATTCTCCAGGCAGGAATACTGGAGTGGGTTGCCATGCCCTCCTGCAGGAAATCTGCTGGACCCAGTGTTCAAACCATCATCTCTTGCCTTTCTTGCATGGGCAGGTTGTTTCTTTACCACTAGCACCACCTGGGAAGCCCGTGGTAGTTCTACTTTTAATTTTTTGAGGTACCTCCATGCCGTCTTCCACAGTAGCTATGCCAATTCCCATGAACAGTATACAAGTATTCCCTTTACTCCACATTCTTGCTAATAGTTATTTCTTGACTTTTTGGAAATAACCATTCTGACAGGTGTGAGGTGATACCTCACTGTGGTTCTGATTTGCATTTCTCTGATTAGAGTGTCTTTGCAGTATTTGTTGGCCATCTGCATGTCATCTTTGGAAAAATGTCTCTTTAGATCCTCTGCCCTTTAAAAAATGTTTTGCTGTTGAATTCTTTATATATTTTGGTTATTAACCTGTTATCAGATATTGGCATACCACATTTTATTGTGCTTTGCTGTATCACACTGACAGATGTTGTTTGTTTTTTCTTACAAAATTGAAGGTTTGTGGTAACCCTTTGCAAGGCAGTCTGTCAGTGTTGTTTTCCCACTGTGTGTGTCTGTGTCATATTTTGGTAACTCTTGCCATATTTTAAACATTTCTATATTATTATTTTGGAGGAAGAAATGTCAGCTCACTCCAGTATCCTTACCTGGAGAATTCCATGGACAGAGGAGCCTGGTGGGCTATAGTCCATGGGGTTGCAAAGAGTCAGACATGACTGAGCAACTGACACACACACATACACACACACACACTATTTTGTCATGGTGATCAATGATTAGTGAACTCTGATATTACTATTAATACTATGGCTTGCTGAAGGCTCAGATTATGGTTAGCATTTTTTTTAACCACTAATGTATTTTTAAAATTATGTATGTATATCATTTTCTTAAAGCATAATATTATTGCACATGAAATGGACTTCACTATGGACTAAACATAACTTATATTCCCTGGGAAACCAAAAAACTCATGTGACTTGCTTTATTACAGAATTTGCTTTATTGTCATAGTCTGGAACTGAACACACCATATCACTGAGCTATGCCTGTATATTATTTGCAAATACTTTCACCCGTTTAATGAGTTGCCTTTTCATTTTGTTGATAGTTCCCTTTGTTGTGCAGACGCTTTGTAGTCTGATATAGTCCCACTTGTTTATTTTTGGTTTCATTGCCTTTGTTTTTAGTGTCCAATCCAAAAATAACCGTCACCAAGACTGACATCAAGGAGTTAGCAATCTCTTCTCTGCTAGGAGTTTTAGGTATCAGGTTTTACATTTAAGTCTTTATTCAGTTTCCTTTTCAATTTGGAGGCTTTTGGTTTCTTTTACTTGCCTAAATGCTCTAGCTAGGACCTCCATTACTCTGTTGGATAAAAGTGATGAGAGTAGGCATCCTTGTCACTACATGTTTACTGTTGGCAAGCACAAGCACACTCATGCATCACCTCACCAGAAGGAGATAGCTTCCCAAAGCCTGGGCATGGATTTCTCTAGATTCTGCCTTGTGTCTTTTCCCCTTGATGATCTTATTATGTATCCTTCTGCTGTAATAAGCTTTAGCCATTAGCGCTTTTAGAAAAACATCAAGTGTTTGCATAGTCTTTGAGCCCCCTGGGATGCATGCTCATCATGAGCCTTATAACAATCAAAGGGGAGTGGGAGGAATTGCAATGACCAGTGTCGATGAACACAATTCATCCTTTTGACCTGAGGCAGGCCAAAAGGGCCCACCTGAACACACATGAGGTTCTGGGAGTGATTGGGAAAGGAGGATATGTATGCATGTTGGAGAGTTATATTAAAGCCTAAAAGAATTCCTGGCACATAGAAAGTGTATAATATATTTTGAGAGAGAAGGAAAAAGAATGAACTGAGCAGAGCTAGATTTTGGCTTCAGATACCATTTATTCCAAAGTATAGATCTTAACTATTATGCTATATTGCCACCTCCATTGCCTTCATTTCTTATAGTACTGTTGGGAGAGTCACATAAAGGGCTTTTTAAAGGACCACATACCACACAGATGGGAAGGCTCTCTTGTCAGTCTCCATGCAGCGGCACAAGGTAAGGAAAATGGATAAAACAGCATCTACTTCTGTTCCATCTGGTGTTGTGTCTAGACAGGGTATTTTGGAAGTGCTGTTGGATTGATTTAGATGGGAGTTTTAGTTTGTTTTCTTAAACAATTTCTGCATTAAGCCAAAATAATTTTACTTTAAGAAGCATTGCTTTTATTGGCCTTGCTTTTTAAGTGGCTCATTCTTCATGAGGAAAAACTAGGAACTTTCAGGAAGTATTTTCTTTGTGGGTTGAGATGCCAGAGAATTATGCTGCCAGGCAGCATAATGCTGAGAGCAGAGTGAAATCTTGCCTATGTAGGGACTGTCCACAGGTGGTAGCTGACTGCAATGCAGAAGCTCTAAGCACAGCACACAGCGCTCATAGGAGGTTCTCATGGCTCTTCCCACTAAATTTGTTGTCACTTCGGTCAATGTCTTCCTGCTACACAAGGAAAAAATATATATCATTTTGATTTATAGAATATCAATTCCAAGAATTGCACTAGATTTAAGTCAGCTCATGACTCTAATTTTACAGAAAAACTAAGGTTCAGGGAAGGGAAGGGACTTGTCCAGTGTTACTAAGGAAGTCAGTGTCAGAGCCACAATGAGGAACCAGTTCTGGTGACTCTCAGCTACTGTGCTTTTCCTTACATGTCAGAGACTACCGATGGTAGAGTGGGTATTATTAAATATTCCTTCAAGTTTGTGTAGATCCTTAGGACTTTTCAAATCCTCATGATTTTTAGAGGTATACCTGTAAACGAAAGTGAGGAAATGGAGATTTGGCATACTGAGTCAAGTTACTAAGATTTGAGCCCAGATTTCTAACTCTGAATTTTTGCTTTGTATGCTTCCCTGGTGGCTCAGATAGTAAAGAATCCACCTGCAATGTGGGAGACCTGGGTTCGATCCCTAGGTTGGGAAGATTCCCTGGAGGAGGGCATGGCAACACACTCCAGTATTCTTGCTTGTAAAATCCCCATGGACAGAGGAACCTGGTGGGCTACAGTCCATGGGGTCACAAAGAGTCGTGTGATTGGCTAAGCACACACACATATTACTCTGGACAGTAGAATTTTAGCAACGATAACAGCAATTATTATGACTGCTACTCTCAGAAGACTCTTGGATGCAATAAACAGAAAACCTACTAAAAGTAGTACAAGTAATAGGCATTTCTTTTCTCATCTAGCAAGAGCAAGCAGGCTGAGAATAGGGCAGTTCTAGGGTTGTGAAGAATATGGTGATTCAGTGACATCATCACAGGCCCAGGTTCCCTCCATGTTTTTGCTCTGTGATACTCATTCTATCAACAGAGTCCTTATGGTCACAGAGTGACTTAGCATTATAACCTTAATGACCAAGAAGTATCTTGCAGATGTCTCTTTTATTTATTTATTTTACCAAGGAAATACCCAGGAAAAAAATCATCTCAGGTCTCAATGGCCAGGATAGGGTCACATGGCCACTTACACAATCACAGGCAAGCAGAAAAGACTATGGTGCCACATAGACCCATCCAGGTTCACTCCCTGGGACAGTGGGGCAGAGTCTGCTGCTATTGAGAAACATGTGGAGTAACAAGTCCAACTTCACCCAGGTAGAATGGGATAGAGATAGGAATGAAATCTAGAAGCACCTGACTCTGCAACCAATGTTCTTAACCACTAAGCAAAACCACCTCCCATTCGTGTGTTCCCTGCTATGTCTCCCTTCACAGCACCACGTGCCAAATTCCCAGCCTGCATGCCTAAGTTGCTTTGGCTGATGATTGCAGGATCGTCTTCTTGCCAGGTCGGTGTCAGCAATCAATCCCTATCTCCTGGGCGTGAAAACCAGCCGATTAGAGCTGTAAGTAGGTGTTTAACAACACGGAGGCAGCCAGAGCATCCGTCAGCAGTTTTTTTCCCCTGGTGGCTGGGCATTAGCAAATCTGCTGAGAGAGGCACCCTTGTTCCAGTGCTGCTGGGAGGAGGGCATCTCAACAGAGCAGATGATTTGAGAAAAGTAGAATGACAGGATGTCAGAGTTGACATGGTCTAGTCCAGCTCTATTACTGTGCTGATGGGAAAACTGGGGACAGAGAAAGGAAGGATTGCTCAGGACCACACAGAATATCAATTTTTGGATCTAGCACTAGAGCCTGGATTCACTCAATGGTACTTTCAGGCCTAACTCTTTACCATTGGCTTTCAATTCCCACTCAAGAAATCAATTTTCAAATGAAATGACATCTGAAAAACAAAAGCATTTTGGATTATATTGTCCTGTCCCAGTGAGATGTCTCATGGCCATCTCCTAAGAGAAGTGGTCATTAACATGCATTCACTAGGTTAATTGCTCTAGGCAAAGTCCTGCCAGGTTTCTAGTTACAGACAGAACATCCACCCATAGCAAATCTCCATTCATCTCCAACTTCATTCTTCCTTTCCAACTATGTGAGTCTTTTTGGTCTGATCATTCAAAGCAAGTCCTGGTATTGGAAAGTTCTAAAGGCATATGAACCTTGGTGCCTCAAGATCAAGAGAATGCTCCCAGCTTGAGAAGAAAAAAATAACCAGCAGGTCAGAGTGCAAGGATTCCTTGTAGCATTATGGGATGGCTTGAGATCCCTGTATTTCTAATAACTCTTATATATGTGGGTTTGGGGAAGTCCTAAGAATTTAATCAGTAATTATTGAAGGCCAATAAGAATTGTAATAGTAGCAGCTGCTATTTTTTTGAGCATTACTCTGTGCCAAGCACTGCCAGGTCCTTCACATGTGTCTCTAGCTTTAGTCTTCAAAATTAACTTCTTTATTTGTTTATTGCCTGAATTTTAAGATTAGAATGTCTATTCTATAGTCAAAGGAACCTTTAATTACCACTACATCCCCAACTCCTGGAACTGTCTCTTACACAGTAAATGCTCAGTTAATATATACTGAACTAATGATGGGGCAGTAAACTGCTGAGATAGAATGGTTGTTCCTCATTTTACAGATATGGCAACTGAGGCTTCGAGAGATTAACTTGTCCAAGGTTAACTCTATCAGTTGTCTTTTGGCTGCAACAAATGTTGTTTTGCATAAATGCGGGTATTTTTTTCCCCTCAGATGAGGATTCTGGTGACACTGTTGCTGCTTATTCCACTTCAGTGATGTCATTAAGGATTCAAGTTCTTTCTAACATTCTGCTATGCCTCCACCATCTCCAGTGGATTGGCTTTTCTTCTTTATGCTTGAATACCCCTGGCCACATGATGGTTATGACCTACAGTCCTTGATTCAGGCAGCAAATCTGTGTCCAGGGAAGCAGCAAGAGGAGATGGGTAGCACTAGCCATGTGTATTTCTTTAATTATGAAAAGTGAAAATTTTCTTTGAGGACCCTGGCTGGTTTTACTTATGTCTTTTTGGCCAGAGTTATGTGGACACTGCTGAGCATGCGTGCACACAGATAGACTCAAGGAATGATGAGAAAATGAGTATTTGCCTTCCTCTGGCTTTATACAGGAGGCAGGCCAAGGAAACGGGGATTAGCAATAGATACACGCTAGCCAATAGATGTGACTGCTACAGTCAGGCCGATAGTGGTAGTGGAGTCAGGGCTGGAACATGTTTGTTTCCCTCTAAAGCCTGTGCTTTCATTGACCAAGCATTAGCTAATCTGACTTTTACTCCTTATCTCAAAAGAAAAAAAGATCAACTTGGGAATCTCTTGTTCTGTTTTGAATCTTTGTTCTGTTCTGTGTTTCTTCATCTTCATAATGAAGGGATTGGGTTAAAAAGGAGTCTTACATGAGTGTATGATTTTATATCTTAGTCTCGCTGATGGCCACTTTAAAAAGTCTTATTCAAAGCCAAGTCAAAATCAAAGTCACCATCTCAATGGAGTAATATATTCCCCAGGATCCCAATACATAAAATACAATTGATTTTTTTGGAGTTCGTTTTCACAGGTGGTGTTTATGCATTTCCCTTTGAGATATCTGATTCAGTTTTAGATGGTGAATGAAGATTGATTTTTGTCTGTTGTGATCTGTAAAGCCCAATTGTTACTGTTTAAATACTACTTCTTCCATCCTTTCCTTTACTGTCTTCCTAAACAGCCTCATCTATGGAGTCAGTATGTTTTGGAATTTGTTTTGTGTTACTGTTGCATCTTGCTATCAGTAATTCATCTCCTAAAGTTGAGAACCAGGAAACATGAGTGTCAGTCCCAAATCTTTAACTGATCAGCTGTGGGACCCTGAGGAAGCCCCTCTGCTTCTCTGTGTCTTTGTTTTCTCATTTATGAAAGGACCTGATTGTTTATATCTTAGGATGCTTTTAGCTCTGCTATTTACATGTCTGCAAGGACAAAGCTGGTTCTGATTAATAAGCAGAAGAACATATTAGCATTATTTCTTTCATCTGTACTGTGGCTACAAAGATCAAAAGAAGTAGAAAATATTAAATGAATAAGTGAAATATTAGTAATTACTAGCTTTATAATCATTCTTAAAATGCCAAGTCAGACTTATTATTATTTTTTGAAATCAGTTTTTAGGGAGGATTTGGGAAAAGCAAGGTAATGTATTGGTAACTTTAGCAAAATGTGATACCAGTGATTTGAAAAAAGCATTGGATGCAGAAACAGACCAGTTGTGGTTTCCACTGTGACTCTGTTATGTGATAGCTTTGTGAACTGAGTCATGTTATTTATATCCATGGTCCCAGAGTTCCTTTTCTACAAAATTGGGATTAAAGATAATTTAAATCAAAAGGTGATGATGAGGATAAAATAAGCAAATTCATGGAAGGTGCTCAACAGGTACGTCTAAAACTAAACAATTTGTCAATTTTCTGAGTGTAAATTTCAACTCTGGTGATAGAGCTGCTTTTAATTGGACTGGGCATGAAGCTCCATGTATCCTTACTATATTGGCCATCTGAAGCTTTGTTGTTTCATATCTAGTGGAATGAGTGAATTTTTAGCAGTCAGGACTCCTATTCTCTCTCACTTGTAAGATCTGGGACATTGGAAACTTCATTTAATTTTTCTAGTCTTCAATTTGCACATATACAAAACAATAACACCTATTTTAGAGCCCTCCAATAATTTGAACAGATTGGTAATCTCTAGAGCATTATGAAAATTTAGCGCTTCTGATATCTCTTCACTTAAACAGATCTTTAGGTCCATTCTCTGGTAGCACGGTTGGTAAAGTATCTGCCTGCAATGCAGGAGACCCAGGTTTAGTCCCTGTGTCAGGGAAGATTCCCTATAGAAAGAAATGGCAGCCCATTCCAGCATTCTTGCCTGGAAAATCCCATGGACAGAAGAGCCTGGCAGGTTACAGTCCATGGGGTCACAAAGAGTTGGACACAACTTAGGGACTAACTACCACCAAATATCTTTATACTGGTCCCCTCTTTACTTGTTCAAAAATTCTTTCTGAACTTCAAGATCAAGGTCATCCCATCTGTTGTAGGAAACCTTTCTTCTCTCCCAACTCTGAATCTCCCCCATCACTAATTTCTCTTAGGCCTTCACTGCTTAGACTCCTCAGTTGGAGCTTAGCATAGCTGTCATACAATGTTAGTTCTTTTTCCCTGTTTATGAATGTTTCTGTCTGACCTCATATTGGTAACGCTTTCTACACATTATTTCAAGTATTTTATGGCCTTAATCTATGCATCTGTCTCATGAGCATGCATGGGTGTTTCATTGGTTGGCTGTGTCTGAATCTCCGCAACCCCAGAAACTGTAGCCTGCCAGGTTCCTCTGTCCATGGGATTCTTCAGACAAGAATACTAGAGTGAGTTGCCGTTTTGACCCAGGGATTGACCTGGATCTCCTACATTGCAGGTGGATTCTTTACCATCTGAGCTAGCAGGGAAGCCTGCATCTATCTTAGGGGACAGTTAAAAAAAAAAGTGTGTTGGTGGATTGGTTCTCTGTGTTATTATTTCATTGTTCAGGCTTACCAATCTGCATCCAGGAACAACTTATTTTTATTTAAAATTAATTAATTTTGAGGTGGGGTATGGATAATATATTCCCACAGCTCAAAATTCAAAAAGTGAAATGCAAAAATGTGTCTCCCCTCCCACCCCCGGTCCCGCCCCGCCCCGCCATTTTTTTCCCTTAAAATGGTAGGTTCTCTTATGTACCTTGTGTTTTCAGCTACTATATCATAGATAAAATAAGTCAATAAATATTTAATATCTTCCTTCTCAGTATAAATAGAGCAGTCTCTCTCTTTCTTGTATTGTTTAAACAATTACTTTTAATCAGAAGTGCTAATGAAATAATTGTAGATTCTCATGCCCTTGTAAGAAATAACAGATCTTGTGTAATATTTATATAATTTCTCTTAACATCAGCATTTTGTAAAACTGTTAGTATAGTATCATACCTAAAATGTTGACATTGCTACAACCTGCTGATCTTATTCAGATTTCCCCAGTTCCACTTATATTTATTTAGGTAAAAGAGAGAATGTAGGAGTATTTAGTTCTATGCAATTACATCACATGGTAGTTCTCTGTATCCACGGCCAGTCAAGACACTGAACATTTTCTTCACCCTTCACACCCACCTTCCTCCCACCTCTTCTTTGTCCCTAACTCCTATCACTCACTAATCTGTTCATTAAAAAATTTATTGTCATTCAAAAAATATATGAATGGAATCATACATTGTGTTACCTTTTAGGTTTGCTTTTTTCTTATTGAACATAATTCCCTGGAGATCTGCCCAAGTTCTCTGTATCTATAGCTTGTTCCTTTTTATTATGGAGTGTGTATTTATATATCATAATTTGTTTCATCATTTATTTGCTGAAGGACATTTGAGCTGTTTTAAGATTTTTATTACAATGACTCAAGTTGCTATGAATATTTACATACGGTTTTTTATGTTTTCAATTTTCTGTAATGTACAAGTGTATGATTGCTGGTTTGTATGGTAATTGTGTGTTTAGTTTTATAGGAGACTGTCAAGTTTTTTCATAGTAGCTGTACCATTTTACATTCCCATCAGCAATTATGAGTTTTCCATTTTCTCGCATCCATAGCAGTATGTGGTGATGTCACTATTTTATATTGTAGACATTCCGTTTGGTGTGTAATGGTATCTCAATATGATTTTAATTTGTTTTTCCATGATGACTAATGATAGTGGACATCTTTTCTTGTGCCTTTATCATCTATACATCCTCTTTATTGAAATGTCTGTTTATGTCTTTTGCCAATTTTCTAATTGTGCTGCTTTATTTTTTACTGTTGACTTTTCATATATATTTTAGATACCATTCCTTTGTTGGACATATGGCTGGCAAATATTTTCTTCCAGTCTGTAGCTTGTGTTTTTATTCTCTTTCCATTGACTTTTACAGAGCAAGAGTTCTTAATTTTGATCAGATCTAATTTATTAGCATTTTCCTTAATGGATTATGCTTTTGGAGTCAAGTCTGAAACTTTGTCTAGCCCTAGATCCTGAAGATTTTCTGCCATGTTTTCTTTTAAAGTTTTATAGTTCTACATTGAAGTCCATAATGCATTTTAACTTAGTTTTTGTATAATACGCGAGGCTGAGATTGAGGCTCATTTCTTATAGCAATTGATGTCCAATTACTCCAGCATCATTGGTTGAAGAGGCTCTCCTTCTAGTGAGTTACTTTTTCACCTGCATAAAAAATCAACAGCACATGCTTGTATGAACCTATTTGTGTGCTTTCTGTTCTGTGCCATTGATCTGTGTCTATCCATCCATCAAAACCTCACCATCTTGATTATTGTAATATATAATAAGCCATGAAATCAAGTAGACTGATTTCTTCCACTTTATTTTTCTATATAAGAATGTTTTAGCTATCCTGTGGACTATGGTTTTCTACATGAATTTCAGAGTAAGCCTGTCTATGCATATAAAATACTTGCTGGGCTTTTGTTAGTAATGACATTGTACCTGTGGATCAGTTTAGGAAGAAGTAACATCTTTATTACATTGAATATTTACTACACTCTCCATTCACTTAGATCTTTTTTGGTTTATTTAATTAGCATTGTGTAATTTTCAGCAGACAGATAATCTGTACATGTTGATATCTAAATGTTTCATTTTTTTGGATTGGTTGTAAATGGTAGCATGTTATTTTCTTGCTATATTGAGATATGACTGACAAATAAAAGTTGTATTTATTTAGGTTGTACAACATGATTTTTTAAAAGATGTAAAAGGTGATGATTTAATATACATAAACATTGTGATATGATTAATCCAGTGGTGAAGGTGAAGGTGTTAGTTGCTCAGTCATGTCTGACTCTTTGCGATCCCATGGACTATAACCTGCCAGGATCCTCTGTCCATGGCATTCCCCAGGCAAGAATACTGGAGTGGGTGGCCATTCCCTTCTCCAGGGGATCTTCCCACCCCAAGGATTGAACCTGGGTCTCCTGCATTGGCAGGTGGGTTCTTTACCATCTGCGCCACTTACTGTGTTATAATTTCAGTTTCCATAGGTTCATTGTTACTATAGGAAATGCATTTATTTCTTGTGCTTTGATTTTGCATCCTACAAGCTCAATCAACCCACTCATTGTTGAAAAATGCCAGAATTAATTTTGAATAGAGTTTCTGTATTTTCTACTTTAGATAGTCAGGTCACCTGCAAATAGGGATAATTTTATTTATTTATTTTTTAACTCCGTATGGCTTCTATTTCTTTTGCTGACTTATTTCAGTGGTTATAACATCTAGTACTTTATTGAATAAGAGTGTAAGAATAGACCTCCATTCATTGTACCTGATTTCAGAGGGAAAACATTTAGTTTCTTAGCTTTAAGTATGATCTTAGCTTTATTTTTAAAAAGACTACTGAAGAATAGTCCCTTGAAAGGTTGCTATAATTACTTCTCCAGTTCTTTATTTGTGGATTTTTATTGCTTTTAATCTTTTGTATAATAATGCTCCTATGAATGTTCTTATACATATGTCACTTTTCACATATTCATGAATGTATAGGTAGAATAAATTTCTATGATGTTGCCCTCTTTTCTGTCCTACCTAGTCTTACTCCCTAGAAGATATTGCATGATTTTTTGGCTTTAAATACCATACAGTGAGAACTCTCAAATACATACATTTCCATCCTGACACCTGCCTGAAGCCAGATGTATGTATTCATTTGTCCACTGACTGTCTGTTTGGATGTCTACATTTTGTTTCTCCAAGTAAACAAATCTAAAACTGAACTCGTAAAATGCTGAATCCATTCCTGAAATCTGCTTCTTTTATTAAGAAAAAGTCTATTATAGTAAATGGCATTGCAGCTTTCCAGTGTCTCAAGCCAAAGATGTTGTATTCATCTTTGTTGCCTCTCTTTATCTCACTCACACCCCAAACTCACTGCCAGTCCTGTCTGTGATCGATTCTTCCCATTCTGTGGCTACCACCGTGGTCCAGACTACCATCCTGTCTTCCCTGACTTATTGCACTGGCCTCTGGTATTGTCTCTCTCATTCTGCATTGCTCCCCTACCATCTCTTCTCTATACAAGAGGTCACAGTGATTGTCTAAAAACTTTACTTTCTGTCCTGCTCTGCTCAGAATGTCCCCATGACTTCACGTCTCTGTTAGAGCAAAATCAAGTCCTTACTCTGGCCTGGAGACTTGGGATAATCTGATTTTTGACTTTTGCAGGCTTTGGGTCCTGCTTCCTCTCTGAGTTATCTCACTTTGCTGGCCTTGTTTCCGTTTCTTAAAGTGTCAAATGCTCTCTGACCTCAGAGCACATGGTGTCTCCATACCTGCAACACTCTTTCCCAAGGTACCCACATAGCTTACCCATCATTCCCTTCAGTTTTCACTTGAACCAGAGAGGCTTTCCCAGAATATCTTTGTCCCACCTTGGCGCTCTCCATTCCTTCTAACTTAATTTGTTTTCCCACTTGTTCCTTATCATCACTTAAAATATTGTGTATTCACTAGTTTGTGGATTGTATCTCTAGCAGCTGCAACAACACACAGTAAATATTTCTGGAATAAGTTAATGACTTTTGGGTCAAATGGAATATACTTTTAAAATTTGATGGATATTGGAAAATTTCTCTATAAAGAGCTTGTACTACTAGTATATGAAAGTTATGCTCCCACTGATAATTTTGAGCCAGTTTCTTTTCATATACAGGCTGTGAAGAGTTTGTCTCAACTCTCAGTTTAGTACTCCTCCAGAGGCAGACATGATGGATTCAACCTCCACGCATTTATCTGGCCTCTAAGACAAATTTCGGAAACATCCCATGTAGTTCTATTTTTTTTTTTTTTAACAGTAGAACAGCTTAAATAACTTGGCTCTCAAGGTTTGTGTGTTTGTGACATTTTATGAAAACCCTGAAAAAGTGCTCATAGCTTGTGTTTTGTTGACATTGGATATCAGTAGAGCTAACCTTATCTTTCCACTGAACTGTCTCTTGGATTATAATTCAGAGAGCAGAGGAGAATCATCTTCCTGGTGACTTTTTTTGCTCTTAAAGGAGAAGAGTAGTTCTGTTCTTTCCTTAACAAAGATCATCTTCTAGGCTCCCTGAACTACAGAGGATGGTAGCTTAGCCGGTAAAGAATCCACCTGCAATACAGGAGACCCCTGGGTTGGGAAGATCCTCTGGAGATGGGAGAATACACTCCAGTATTCTTGGGCTTCCCTGGTGGCTCAGATGGTAAAGAATCTGCCTGCAATGTGGGAGACCTGAGTTCGATCCCTGGGTTGGGAAGATCCCTTGGAGGAGGGCATGGCAACCCACTCCAGTATTCTTACTGGATAATTCCCATGGAGAGAAGAGCCTGGAGGGCTACAGTCCATGGGCTCACAAAGAGTCAGACATGACTGGGTGACTAAGCACGGCCCTGGGAGTGGGGATGACAGGTGTGAAGATGATACCATTCCAAGAATTAGACCAGAGAACAGGGACCTTACTGCTTGCTGTTATGTTCCCATATAACAAAACTCATTGGAAAAGACCCTGATGCTGGGAAAGATTGCGTGCAGGAGGGGAAGGGGGCGCAGAGGATGAAATGGTTGGATGGCATCACCGACTCAATAGACATGAGTTTGAGCAAACTCAGGGAGACAATGAAGGACAGGGAAGCCTGGCGTGTGGCAGTCCCTGAGGTCACAAAGAGTCGGACATGACTTAGCGGCTGAACAAACATTCCTTCTGCTGACCCTTAATGGGCGCTAACTAAATAGTTCTGGAGTATTGATTTAACACCTCCGTTATTGACATGACTGCTGTAATAACAGTCCTGAATATCAGTTTTACACTTTGTAATCCATAGAGTGGCTTTATATGATTCCCAAATAGCACCCTGTTTTTGAAAAGAGTCCCAAGAGGGTGAGTCAGGAAAGACAGAGGCAAAACTTGGCAGTGGACATGTTTCCCAAAGTATGTAACTTCAGTATTAATATGTTATTCAGGTTTCTAAGCGGCAGGGAATTTTGAAAGCCTCTTCAGGGACTCTTGTGAATATGCTTTGTGAATGCTTAAGGGGGAATACGGTGTGTGGTGTTTGCCTACTTACTTACTTGAACCTGTCTTTTATTTCCTAAAGAACACTGTGGGTTTGGGGTTCCAGGGAACAGGTTTTTAGGAAGACTGGCCTAGGGCCTTTTGTTCAGGGTAAGCACTTGGAGACAGATAATCCCTTATTCTAGGCCTGATTCTTTACTGGAGTTTCAGTTCAGAGCTTTCATCTAAAGAAAAAATATTGACATTTTGCTTTGATTTTCAGGACAGAGTGCAAAGGACCATCCCTAGAAGGTCCATGATTTATTTAGGAGACTTGGAGCACTGAAACTTCTCTAGAAGGTATGAGTTACTCAGTTCTGTAGGTTGTTTGATCTTCTCATTAGCTGTCCTTCTTAATTCATTTTTCACTGGTTGGCACAGCCAGCCAAGATACGTGTTTGGCAGAAGCTGTTCAGGTGAGATCAGCAGAAATAAAAGCAGGAGCTGGAAGCAGCTCATGAAACCCTGGGCTCTTCACTTGACATTCATTTTCCTCTCACCCAAGGTACTGTTCCAGGTACTGACACCAGAAGAATAAAAGTTAACTCAAATGTGGAGCTGCCACTGAGAAGAAAAAAGACTGGGAGATCCATGCCAACAAGAGATAGAAATGTTCTGAGGGCAAGGGCTGATTTCTAGCCAGAGGAGTCAGGATTTGCTTCAAGGAGAAGGGGGCCACTGACTTAAAATGCCCATCTGGGAGGAGTTCACATTGATTGAAGTTAGTAGGGGCAACTTGACTATCACATTTTATTTTTAAATTTTATTGAAGTATAATTGATTTACAATGTGTTCATTTCTTCTGCATAGCAAAGTGACTCTCATATATATATATGTTCTTTTTCATATTTTTTCTATTATGATTTGTCATGGAATATTGAATATGGGCTTCCCAGATGGCTCAGTGGTAAAGAATCCACCTGCAATGCGGGAGGCACATGTTCGATCCCTGGCTCAGGAAGAGCACCTGGAGAAGGGCAGGGCGGCCTCACTTTACTGCCTTGGGTCTCAGTTTTCTCAGTCCAACTGTGGAACTACCCATTTGTATATATCCTCCCCATTATAAAGAGATACTTGGGGATGAATGTGAATACTGACCTGGCTTTCATCTCAAAGGTGTGATAAGAATCAAATGGGAAGATGGATATGTAAGTGCTTTTATCTCTGTAGAGTGGCTTCTCAGCCTTGGCACTTTTGTCATTGGGGCCACGTATTTCTTTCTCAGAAGCCATCCTATGTCTTGTAGGTTATTCAGCAGCATCCTTAGCCTCTGCTTATTAGATGCTATTAGGCCCCTCTCCCCCACTGAGACAACTAAAAATATTTCCAAATGTTGCCAGATGTCCCCCCAGGGGACAAATCAACCCTGATTTCAGAGTCACTGGTGTAGAGTCATATATTGACTTCAAGCATTGTTGATTATACAACTATACTGAGAAGAAGCAAATGAAAAGTCACATAAGTGGAATTCCAGAGTGTGCCAGAGATGACTCCAGTGAGGAATAGAAGATAGTATGAGCGTGAAGATAGTGCCAAGCACAGCATCATTTCTGGGCAGTTGTATTTCCTGTGGGAACAATCCGTACCCTTAAGAAAGATGGGGAGATCAGTCTTGTGGAGGAAACCTTATACCATGGCATAGCACACTAGGGGCTTGTAGTTCTTGCCAACTTCTGGTTATGGATGGTGGTGGGAGGGGGCCTTGAAGAAACATGAAGGATGCAGCTCATTCTACAAGGTCAGAGAGACATGCAGAATGTCATGGATATTAGAAAGCATTTAGTCAAATCTCTCCTTCAATTGCTACACTGTTCTGTGGAGTATTCTTAATTCTACCAGATATTTGACCTTGAGCAACTTATTAATCCTCTCTGAGCATTTGTTTCCTCCTTTCCTCTTTGATTCCAGAAGAATATTGGTTTTGTCCAGTTCCTCAATAACATAATAGTTGTGAGCGAGATTAATCATTGTTTTACTGTACTTTATATGCATATTAGGCATTGTTGTTTAGTTGCTTAGTTGTGTCCGACTCTTGGCGACCCCCTGGCCTGCAGCATGCCAGGCTTCCCTGTCCTTTACCATCTCCAGGAGCTTGCTCAAACTCCTGTCCATCGAGTAGGTGATACCATCCAACCATCTTGACCTCTGTTGTCCCCTTCTCCTCCTGGCCTCAGTCTTTCCCAGCATCAGGGTCTTTTCTAATAATTCGGCTCTTCACATGAGGTGGCCAAAGTATTGGAGCTTCAGCTTCAGCATCAGTTCTTCCAATGAATATTCAGGGCTGGTTTCCTTTAGGATTGACTGGTTTGATCTCCTTGCAGTCCAAGGGACTCTCAAGAGTCTTCTCCAACACCACAGTTTAAAACCATCAATTCTGTGGCACTCAGCCTTCTTTACGGTCCAGCTCTCACATTCATACATGAGTGCTGGAGAAAACATAGCTTTGACTATATGGACCTTTGTTGGCAAAGTAGTGTCTCTGCTTTTTGCTTTTTTTATAGGCATATAGTGACCTATATAGCAATATCTGTTGTTATTGTTATTGCCCCATTTTGTCAATGAGAAAATTGAGGATGGAGAGAGGCTTTAAACTCAACTCTGTTTCCAGAGCTCACACTCTTGCCTATGAGTCCAAATAATACCACTTCACAACAAGGGCCTTAACATATAACACAAAATCCTGGATCACTGCTGGTCAATCATCCCACTCTGTCAATTGCTAGACTGTGAGGGACTTGACCAACCCCTATACCTGCTTCCAGACTCCAAGCTCTCCAATATATGCATTGCACTATTCTGGAGGCACTATGCTTTAATCTTATGAAATAAAGAGCTAATGTTGGAATTTCAGATGTCAGGGCCCAACAGGGTAGCAGGAGGGCATGTAAAGAGCCTGAATAAATGAGAAATGTTGGTCTTTTCAGGCAGCAAGTGACCAAAATATATTTGTAGATTTGTAAACTAGGATTAAATAGAAACTGAGAAATCATTTTTCCAGGGCCTTGGATTTTGAAATAAGAAAACATGGAAAGATTAAGTACTTATTTATGCTCACATGGTGTGTTGGTAGCAAAACAGGGTTGAGACTGGGCTCTGGGTCCCAGTCCTATTTCCTGCCCTTATCAGTGGAATGCTGTGCAGGGCGATGGATCAGAATACAGTCTTTGGAAACACGTGCCTTTGGCTGCAAACTGAGATCAGAGCAAAGATACTTAACCTCTGTGACTCTGCTTTTACTTATCTGCAAATGGGAATCACCACAGATCATACCTCAAAAGGCTGGTGAGGATTAAGTGAGACAAAGTGCAAAAAAGCCTTCACACAGAGTCACGTGGCAAGAACTCAATAGGTATTAGTTTTTATTTTTAAAGATTTTGAGAGATTTCTAGCTACATGTTTTTATGATTTTTCTTAGAATGCAATATATATTCACTTTTGAAATCTACATGTGATACAATTTTTAGGTTTTTTTTTCTGTGTATAGTTCTTGGACTTTTGGCAAAGTTATATAGTCATGTAACTACCACCGCAATCAAGATACAAAACAGCTCCATTACTCCAAGAAATTCCTGACTTCTCCATTTCTATTCAACCTCTGCACCTACTCCTAGACTTTGCAAACAGAAATCTGTTTTCTGTTCCTATAATTGTGTCTTCTTCAGAGTGTCATTTAACTGGAACCCCATATTATGTAGGACTTCCCTGGTAGCTCAGACGGTAAAGAGTTTGTCTACAATGTGGGAGACCCGGGTTCAATCCCTGGGTTGGGAAGATCCCCTGGAGAAGGAAATGGCAATCCACTCCAGTACTATTGCCTGGAAAATCCCATGGACAGAGGAGCCTGGTAGGCTACAGCCCATGAGGTCACAAAGAGTTGGACACGACTGAGTGACTTTACCTTACCATATTATGTACGCTTTGAAACGGCCTTCTTTCTCTTTGCATAGTTCATGATATTCATCCATGTTGTGGCATACCTATATCATTGATTCTTTTCTGTCTATTGTTGCATAGTATTCCTTTGTGCAGACATACCATATTCATCTAATCACCAGCTGAACGGGGGCTTCCCTCATAGCTCAGTCAGGAGACCTGGTTTTGATTCCTGCGTTGGGGAGATCCCTTGGAGAAGGAAATGGCAACCCACTCCATTATTCTTGCCTGAAGAATCCCATGGAGAGAGGAGCCTGGCAGGCTACAGTCCATGGGGTTGTAAGAGTTGGGCACGACTTGGCGACTAAACCACCAAGCCACCACCACCACTTGAAGGACATTTGTGTTGTTTACAGTGTGTATGGAGCAATTATAAATAAAGATGTTACAAACATTTGTGTATTAATACAGGTTTTAGATAAATATAAGTTGTCATTTGTTTTGGGTAGATAGCTAGGGAGTGTGATCGCTGGGCCCTGTGATAAATGTTGGAGAAGGAAATGGCAAACCACCACTCCCGTTTTCTTGCCTGGGAAATCCCATGGACACAGGAGCCTGAAGGGCTACAGCCCATGGAGTTGCAAAAGAGTCAGACATGAGTTAACAACTAAACAACAATAATTTGTTTCCTTAGTATCAAAGTTTGAGAATTTTCTATTTTGAACACAAATCTTTTGTCAGATATGTGTTTTGCTAGTATTTTCTCTCAACTGTGGTTTATCTTTCCATTCTTTGAACTGTGTCTCTTGTAAAGTAGAAGTTTTGAATTTTGATGCTGCTCAACTCATCAGTTTTTCTTGCTTTAGGTGTTGTGTATAAGAAATCTTAGCTTTATCTGAAATTACATAGATTTTCTCATATGTTTTCTTTCAGCAGTTTTATAGTGCTAAGTTTAACATTTAGGTTCTATAATACATGAGTAAATTTTTATATGAGATGGGAAGTACGGATTGAGAGTTTTTTTGGCATATGGATGTATAGTAATTTCATATGGCTAGTTACTTGTAAGCAGTGGCTGCTGCTGCTGGGGCTGATGTATCATACATTATTATTCTAAGAATATTGATAATATATTAACACAGTTGTGATTATAATTATGATTATTCATCTGTCCATCCATAGTTCTTCCTTTAACAAATCAGTATCTTCTATGTAATAGTCACTGTCTTGGACAAACGTCAACATTATTGACCATGCGGTCAAATAACACAGGCTCCTCAAGAAGGGCAGTTATGGAGGTATACAAATTAATAATGATAATGCCAAATGCCATGGTTATTTGTCAGTCTGATGAGGAGTTAATTTCTTGAGTCTGAGAAGGAAAACTTGAAACCTGACAAAGTCAATTCTCTTAATTTCATATCTCACTTCAGACCCTGGGGACAAAATAATCAGGTTTTAATTGAGCCAGGAACTTAGGAACTTAGAAAATATCTTATAAGCAATTTTGCTAGTGGATCGAGTACCCAGAAGCAGAGAGGATTCTAGAAAGAAATTGCTTGTCCATCTCACTTTTTCT
Source organism: Capra hircus (assembly GCF_001704415.2). NCBI lineage: Eukaryota > Metazoa > Chordata > Mammalia > Artiodactyla > Bovidae > Capra > Capra hircus. Next base: position 47,011,721 of record NC_030814.1, on the reverse strand, counting down.
CCTTTCTTAGTAATGCATTATCTTGTCTCTCTGTTTGAACACCTATAAATAAAACTTTCCAATGGATAATTTAGAAAACCTACCTGAAATCTTCAGGCCTGTGTCACATCAATTTCTCTCCAAGTATGGAACAGTATGAAGAACATGGGAAGGAATCCATGGTCCATCTCTTAGTGAACAAAACACATGGCACATGACTTTATTTCTCTTTAGCACAGTTCTCTTATCTGCAAAAATAAAATATAGTACTAACTTTTTTGGATTTACTACCTCATGGCAGTATCTTCACTGGACAGTGATGAAATTAAGACTATGAATCTTTCTACACTATTCAGTTCAGTTCAGTCGCTCAGTCATGTCTGACTCTTTGCAACCCCATGAACCGCAGCACGCCAGGCCTTCCTGTCCATCACCAACTCCTGGAGTCCACCCAAACCCATGTCCATTGAGTCGGTGATGCCATTCAACCATCTCATCCTCTGTCATCCCCTTCTCCTCCTGCCCTCAATCTTTCCCAGCATCAGGGTCTTTTCAAATGAGTCAGCTGTTCGCATCAGGTGGCCAAAGTATTGGAGTTTCAGCTTCAACATCAGTCCTTCCAATGAACAACCAGGACTGATCTCCTTTAGGAAGGACTAGTTGGATTTCCTTGCAGTCCAAGGGACTCTCAAGAGTCTTCTCCAACACCACAGTTCAAAAGCATCAATTCTTCGGCACTCAGCCTTCTTCACAGTCCAACTCTCACATCCATACATGACCACTGGAAAAACCATAGCCTTGACTAGACAGACTTAGTAGGCAAAGTAATGTCTCTGCTTTTTAATATGCTGTCTAGGTTGGTCATAACTTTCCTTCCAAGGAGTAAACGTCTTTCAATTTCATGGCTGCAGTCATCATCTGCAGTGATTTTGGAGCCCAGAAAAATAAAGTCAGCCACTGTTTCCCCATCTATTTGCCATGGTGGCCACTAATTTATACAATAGCACCACATGTTCAATGAATAATCTGTCTATGCCAGGCCCTCGACTAGGCTTTGGAGCTATAGTAGTGGGTTCAAAACAAACATAATCCTTGCCCATGTAAAGCCTGTGGTTTAATGGGGAAGAATGAGACTAAAGGAGATAATCAAACATAAATGTATGATTATAATGCAAACTGTATTAAATCCTAGGAAGCTATATACTTGTCTGTGCTGAAATGAGTCCCTAGATCAATTCACATATCCCCTGTAAATTTCATGGTTGTCCTTTCTCTAAATAACTCAGTGTCCCCTAGAAAAGAGTTGTTTCTCAGCTAAGAATGAAGAATGTTCTCATCCATTCCCAAAAGGGTGAGAAAATAAACCAAAGTCACCTAAGTGAACAGTCTTGGGTATAACATGAAAAATGAAATTTATTGTATTACCAAACTCATTAATATCTTAGAATCAAGCGTAATTTGTTTTCATCTCTGTATCAAGAATAAAAGAGTAGAAGTTAATCTGTACTAAAAATTGGACTTTCCATCTTTCTCAAGCACAGTGGAGTCTTCTGGTAACTCAGAGTCATCATCATGACCTTTTGCTCTGTACTCATTGAATCAGGACTACATGTCTCTACTGCGAATGGCCCCTGGCTATACTTTTTTGAGTTACATAAAAGTAAATCTACTTTTATAACATTGCTTTTTTTCCTACTGTTTTCAGCTGTCACCCTTCCTGTTCTCAATGTGTTTTGTTCTTGTGAAACTTTTGATTCCATTTCTGATCTGCTATGGTTTGGGAACCAGTATAACCACATTTATTAGAATCATTTGAGAAAAGAACAGTTTCAGGAAGGTCAGAAACCCTCTTCTTTTAACAGAATATATCAGATTTATGCATGAAAGATGTTGTATGTTTGAACGTCAGTTTGAGGTAGTCATAGTATTAACAGTTGCAATCATCACAAAAGTATCTTTAAATAAATGAGGTGATTGATAATAAACCAGAGAAAATGGTAGCCAGTTCAAATCTATCACATTTACATGGTACTTCCCACCTTTTAAAATGCTATTTTACCTTCCTGCTTACTTCATCTTCACTAAATCAGAATAGGAAGAGATGAGATGAATATTATAAGGCAACTCAGGTTCAGAGATATGAAGTGATTTATCTCAAATCATTAGGTGAACTGTTGACATAATTATGCCTAAGCCTTAGGTTAGTGGACTCTCAGCCTGAAGATTTTAGAAGGGCAGAAAAAAAAATAAGTAAAGAGAATAGAGCTCAAAGCAGACATTTTAAATTAACCCATTTTACTGGAGACAATCTCAATTGTTTGGAGGAAAAAAACCCAACTTCATTTTGGGCAGCTATGAGTTTCTAGACATGCTTGAATCATGCATAAATGCACAGTGCTGACTTTCTTGGCCTCTTGGGTATCTTAAAGTCCTATTTTCTCTGTCATAGTATTCATCATTGACTGCAATGGGGGAAGTTGGTGAAATGTCAAGGAGAGGATGGAGAGTGTGTATGAAAATGAAAGCTTCAAAATTAGGTTGCATGTTGGATAATGGGCCTACCCTGGTGCTTCAGATGGTAAAGAATCTGCCTGCAATTCAGGAGACCTGTGTTCGATCCCTGGAATGGGAAGATCCCCTGAAGAAGCGAATGGCTACCCAATCCAATCTTCTTGCCTGGATAATTCCATAGACAGAGGAGCCCGGTGGGAGGAGTATGTCATGGTTTGGGCATTCATTTTTTCTTTTCATTCATTTTTAAATTGCTCAACAAATACTTGATGACAGGTACTACTCTATGCCCTAAGTGTGTAAAGATCAACAAAACATGGCAGCGCCTTCAAGCTGCTTATGTGCTATCAACACTTGTGATGGAGACATTCTGAAATTAGGTCATGGGCATTGTTCTACAACTCTGTAATATATGAATATTAATTAAATTGTGCACTAAGAATAGGTTAATTTTATGGCATGTAAATTATACTCTCAAAAAAGCTGTTTGAAGAGAGGCAAATTAAAGTAAGCATAATCAGTGCCATAGTAGGGATAAAGTGCCAAGGTACTACGGGAACTCTTAAAAGACACCAAATTCAAAGAAACAGGATGAAATTCTAGAAAAAGTGATATCTAAGCAGAAACCTGAAGAAGGAGTTAAGGAAGATTGGACTGAGTGACAAAAACAATGTGAACAAATGGCTAAAGTGTATTGAGAGTGTGAATGGTCTATATTCTGTAAGATGCAGAGTGATTTAGCTTCTAGAGCTCAGCTCATGAGGGGAAGTGACCAGAAGTGACAGGGTGGCAGGGAGAGATAAGCAGGAATTAAGCACCATGGCTTTCTATATCATAAAGAGGAATTAGAATTTATTCTAAAGGCAATATGGCATCATTAAAAGTTTCAAGGCATAAGGATGTCTTTGAATAAGTTTGTGCTTTGGAAGATCTGTCTTGCTGTAGAGAGGACACTTGTTTAAGGAAGAAAAAGTCTAGAGGTAAGGAGATCAGCAATGCAGCTGATTCTATAAACTTGGTGAGTGGATCTGAACTAAGTAGATGAATTTAGAAATAAGATAGAATCAGAAGGACTTCATGATAAATTAAATGTAGAAGGAAGGATGTTAGTGAAGATGTAGACAAAGATTCTAGCTTGTCTTTAGCTGACTGTATAGCTCACAGTACTGTTCATGAGGAGAAAGAATGCTGGGTGTAGATGAAACTTGGAAAAAGGAAATTGTAGTAAAATGAAATTTTGTTGTTCATTTTAAAATTGGGGAGTTTTTATGATATTTAAAGGATATATCAGTTCAGTTCAGTTCAGTCGCTCAGTCGTGTCTGACTCTTTGCAACCCCAAGAACTGCAACATGCCAGGTCTCCCTGTCCATCACCAACTCCCAGAGTCCACCCAAACCCATGTCCATTGAGTTGGTGATGCCATACAACCATCTCATCCTCTGTCATTCCCTTCTCCCCTTGCCCTCAATCTTTCCTAGCATCAGGGTCTTTTTAAATGACTCCCCTCTTTGCATCAGGTGGCCAAAGTATTGGAAATACAGCTTCAACATCAGTCCCTCCAATGAACATCCAGGACTGATTTCCTTTAGGATGGACTGGCTGGATTTCCTTGCAGTCCAAGGGACTCTCAAGAGTCTTCTCCAACACCACAGTTCAAAAGCATCAATTCTTCGGTGCTCAGCTTTCTTTATAGTCCAACTGTCACATCCATACCTGACCACTGGAAAAACCATAACTTTGACTAGATGGACCTTTGTTGACAAACTAATGTCTCTGCTTTTGAATATGCTGTCTAGGTTGGTCATAACTTTTCTTCCAAGGAGTAAGCGTCTTTTAATTTCATGGCTGCAGTCACCATCTGCACTGATTTTGGAGCCCAGAAAAATAAAGTCAGCCACTGTTTCCCCATCTATTTGCCATGAAGCCATGGGACCGGATGCCATGATCTTAGTTTTCTGAATGTTGAGCTTTAAGCCAACTTTTTCACTCTCTTCTTTCACTTTCATCAAGAGGCTCTTTAGTTCTTCTTCGCTTTCTGCCATAAGGGTGGTATCATCTGCATATCTGAGGTTATTGATATATGGGTAGAGAGAAAGAGATGGAAAGGATTATGTCCACGTTGGTACAGAGATTTTGGTAGTCCATAGATCATATGTGGAGAAGGCAATGGCACTCCACTCCAGTACTCTTGCCTGGAAAATCCCATGGGTGGAGGAGCTTGGTAGGCTGCAGTCCATGGGGTCGCGAAGAGTTGGACACGACTGAGTGACTTGACTTTCACTTTTCAGTTTCACGCATTGGAGAAGGAAATGGCAACCCATTTCAGTGTTCTTGCCAGGGACGGGGGAGCTTGGTTGACTGCCTTCTATGGGGTCGCACAGAGTCGGACACGACTGAAGCGACTTAGCAGCAGCAGCAGCAGATCATATGAGATCATTTAGGTGAAACTACTGAATGAAGTTTCTTAGAAAAGAGAACATGTAGCAAGAAGAGACCAAAGATAAAACCATAAAGGCCATAAAAATTCACTATGTGGGCAAAGGAAGAGGAGACTTAGAAGTATTTTTAGAAGAAATAGCTTAATGGATAATTGTGAGAAAAATAGGGGATTATAATGTTGGCGATCAGGAAACAATTAGACCAGAAAACAACATGGAGAAGTGTTCAGAAAAGGTTCTCCTAAGGAAAGATGATGTTGAACCTGAATATAAGAAAGGTGGCAGTCATGCCAAGAACTGGGAGAAGACTGTGCCAAGCTGAAGAGCAGTGAATGCAAAGTTTGCTCTAAGGGTGAGCCCAGAGTGTTTAAGTGATAAAAGGAAGACCAGCATGGAACTGCAGTAAATGCCTGAGAGAGTGTTGGGAGGTCAGAGAGAGGCACATGGGTCTTTTAGGCTTTACATGGTCATTCAAGGGATTTTAAATTTTGTGTTATGTGTGAGGAAAAGCTCCCAGATTCTAATGGGGGGAGGGAGAGATGTGAACTAATTTATGCTGCTATGTGAAGGATAATGTATAGGAGACTGACAGTGGAGAGGTTGAAATTTCCGAGGTAGGAGATGATGGTGACTTGGGCCAGCTTGTTAGCAGTGGAGATAGCAAGGAATGGTGGGATTCAGGATGTATTTTGGAGATATAATGGATGACTTGTTAATGGATAGAGCTAGAGGAATGAAGACAGAAGAATAAAGGGTGGCTCCAAATTATTGACCTAAGAAATGGATGGACATAATATGTTGGGGGGGGGGAGCAAAATCCATGATTCCATTTTAGCCATGTTAAATTCAAGATGTCTACAACTTTTGTTTTTAATTTTATTGAATAGAGTTGATTTATAATATTGTGTTTAATTTCTGCTGTATAGCAAAGTGACTCAGTTGTGTGTGTGTGTATGTGGGTATATATAATCTTCATGTTCTTTTCTATTATGGTTTATCACAGGATATTGAATATATTATAGCTCCCTGTACTATCCATCCTATGTATAATAGTTTGCATCTGCTAATTCCAAACTCTCAATCCTTCCTTCCCCTACTGCTCTTCCCACTTGGCAATCACAAGTCTGTTCTCTTTGTGAGTATGTTTCTGTTTTATAAATATGTTTTATAGATTTGTGTCATAGTTTAGATTCTGCATATAAGTGATAGAATATGGCATTTGTCTTTCTCTTTCTAATTTACTTTACTTAGTATGATAATTTCTTGGTCTATCCATGTTGCTGCAAGTGGCATTATTTTATTCTTTTTAATGGTTGAGTAGTATACTCTTGTATATCCATTAATTCCATGTTAATCCATTCATCTATCAGTAGGCATGTAGGCTGCTTCTGTGTCTTGGCTACTGTGAATAGTGCTGCTATGAACATAGGGTACATGTATCCCTTTGAATTATAGTTTTGCCTGGGTACACGCCCAGGAGTGGGATTTATGGATCATGCGGTATCTCTATTTTTAGTTTTCTAAGGAACTTCCATACTATTTTCCATAGCGGCTGCACCAATTTACATTCCCACTAACAATGTAAGAAGATTCCATATTCCCCACACTGTCTCCAGCATTTATTATTTGTCTGCAACTCCTTCATGTGAACGTAGAGTAGGTCATTAGATATTTAAGTCTGGATTTTGAGGGAATAGTCAGGACTGGAATTATAGATTTGGGTGTCTCAGAACATTAGGTAATATTTAAAGTCATGATACTGGATGAGATCCCATAAGGAAGGAGAGTATAGAGAGATAAAAAGAGATCTAGTGTCTGAATCTTGGAGTACTGCAATGTTTAGAAACATGGAAGAGAAAGGAGATTGACCAAAGGAGACCCAGAAAGAGCACAGGTGTCTCTGGAAGAAAGCAAGGAAGATGTGGTATCCCAGATGGACAGGGATGACAGTGTTTCAAATCAGATGAACTGTTGTTCCACCCTGGCTGTAAGTAGAGGTCCAGATTAAACAGAAAGTCAGGGAGAGGGGATTTGGGGTTTTCTCCCCTTTTAGATCCCTTATCTTTTCATTCTTCATGAGCCCATTGAGCTTCATAGCCAAGGCCATTAAGAGTTAGCCACCTATGTGACCTTCACCTTTGAGGAAGGAGAGCAACATATCCCAGGAAAGTCTTATAAAGAGGTGAACAGAAATAATTTAAAGTAGAAAGTAACATGGCATTAAAGAGCTTCAGGTGAAATGATTGAGGGGTTTTATATTGTCTTTCTGATGAGAAGTAGGGAAGTCTTCATGGTGGAGGTTATGTTCATGTGCACACATACACTCACACACACACACTCACACCAAAGCAGAGATTAATACAGATGGAAATAGGCAGGACAGGTATCTTAACCAGAGGGATAACTGCATAAGCAGGGCCCACGGGAAGAAACTTGTAGCCTGTGTAGAGGACCCCAATCAGTTAATTTTGTTTGGTTCACTGATTGGTTGATAATTGATTCTGTGCTCCACTCATGCCCAATGCTCACTCAAGAGTCACTCCATGCAATGGTTCTTTGCCACAGATGAAAATGTCGATCAAGCCAGAAACTCGGAAGATTTGCTCTGGGTTTCTAGACTCCTCCACTAACACTGTTCCCTCTCCAACCTTGAATCCAAGTTAGTTAAAATCCCTAAAACTTCCCTGGTCTCCAAAGAGGAAGGATAGCAATGAGATTACATTGAAGTCCTAAATCCCCAATGGCCCAGCTTAATCGAATGGACATATTTCATTAAACAAATGCCTGTGCCATCTGCTCTACTCCAATTAGGAATGCATGAGGAACATATTTCTCAATTATGTTGGAGAAGATGTCTGGGCTCAGAGGCCCCAGCCAGCAGCCTTTCCTCAGGCAGTGCTCAGTGGGGAGATCTGCCTCCAGCTTGGAGTAGCCCTCATGTTTTTTTCATGTCATCTTTCAACTCCACCACTCACTTTGCTTTAGTGCATTCCCTTTGGGTTAGAACTGATCGGATCCAGCAGTCTAAATGAACATGCTCCATGCTGGTTTAAAATCATTGTATTTATTGCAAACTACTAAAGTTTGTTAAAATCTTCGTTATGGCCAGATGCTGGGCTAAGCATTTTCTGTAGCATTTTATCTAAACCATAAAACTTCTCTATTAAGTAAGAAGGATCCTCATTCTATAGATGAGAAAACTGAAGCTTTAGCAATCTTAAATCATTCAACCAAGATCCCACAGATGGTGAGTGATGGAGCTAGGAATACATGGGCAGCCTGGCACCAGAGCTCACGTTTTGATACAATATGTGTTTCTAGAAGTACTACACACTGTCAATGTGCAGAGTGTGATGTAGGTGCTATTATACTTTCAGGGCCTTCACAGCCAGATGCAGAAGAAACAAGGAAATGAATCAGGATGGGTGGAGACAAGTACAAGTTGGGAGTGGAAGAAGTTACCCCCAGGGTTCCAAGTCAAAACACTGGTATAGCATACTCAAGCATTTAAGTCTAGTTCAGAAATGTAGACTGCAGAGCAAACCACCACATCTGTTTACATATCTGTGCCCTCAACTCTCAGATCCCTTTGTGATTTAACCAGTCAACTGCACTAATCCATATGCCTGGCTCACCCCTTCTCAGGGCTGCTGAGGATGTTGGAGAAAAACCCACAGCATTGATTTCCTGTTGTTCAGTTGCTCAGTTGTGTCTTATTTTTTGCGACCCGATGAATTACAGCATGCCAGGCTTCCTTGTCCTTTACTATCTCCTGAAGTTTCCTCAAACACATGTCCATTGAGTTGATGGTGCCATCCAACATCTCATCTTCTGTCACTTCCTTCTCCTCCTGATCTCAATTGTTCGCAGCACCAGGGTCTATTCCAATGAGTCAGCTCTTCACATGAGGTGGTTAAAGTATTGGAGCTTCAGCTTCATCATCAGTCCTTCCAATGAATATTCTACTGATTTTCTACTTCTGCAAACTCAGGCATCTATTTCAGTTTCCTTTCTCACCTGCTCCTCGCTGTCCCTACTGCCTCATTGCACAGAAAATTTTTTACCAGTCTTCATCACTGTCTCCAAGCCTCCAATCTTACCACCTTGCCTTCATTGTTGAAAGGTAGCTATCCATCTCCTTTGCAGAGAAAACGAGGTCATCAGATGGTGATTACTCTGGCTATCTGCATTTCTTATTAACTTCTACTCCTAGCTCATTCCCTGACATCTCAGTAGCATAATAACAAAATTAACTTGTATTACAATCAAGATTGCTGGGAGAAATATCAATAACCTCAGATATGCAGATGATACCACCCTTATGGCAGAAAGTGAGGAAGAACTAAAAAGCCTCTTGATGAAAGTAAAAGAGGAGAGTGAAAAAGTTGGCTTAAAGCTCAACATTCAGAAAACGAAGATCAAGGCATCCGGTCCCATCACTCCATGGGAAATAGATGGAGAAACAGTGGAAACAGTGTCAGACTTTATTTTTTGGGGGCTCCAAAATTACTGCAGATGGTGATTGCAGCCATGAAATTAAAAGATGCTTACTCCTTGGAAGAAAAGTTATGACCAACCTAGGTAGCATATTCAAAAACAGAGACATTACTTTGCTGACTAAGGTCCGTCTAGTCAAGGCTATGGTTTTTCCTCTGGTCATGTATGGATGTGAAAGTTGGACTGTGAAGAAGGCTGAGCACCGAAGAATTGATATTTTTGAACTGTGGTGTTGGAGAAGACTCTTGAGGGTCCCTTGGACTGCAAGGAGATCCAACCAGTCCATTCTGAAGGAGATCAACCCTGGGATTTCTTTGGAAGGAATGATGCTAAAGCTGAAGCTCCAGTACTTTGCCACCTCATGCGAAGAGTTGACTCATTGGAAAAGACTCTGATGCTGGGAGGGATTGGGGGCAGGAGGAGAAGGGGATGACAGAGGATGAGATGGCTGCATGGCATCACGGACTCGATGGATGTGAGTCTGAGTGAACTCCAGGAGTTGGTGATGGACAGGGAGGCCTGGCGTGCTGTGATTCATGGTGTCACAAAGAGTCGGACACCACTGAGCGACTGAACTGAACTGAACTGATCTTCTTTAGTACATTTTATAAGCCAGGCACTACTGGATGTCTACATGCATTAGCTTACTCAATCCAAGGAACCACCTTGTGAGAGGGGAACTATTTTAATCCTCAATATATAGACAAGAAAAATGAGTCTCAGAAAGATAGGAAGATGTTCCTCAGGATTACCTTCTTACAGCTTTTGCCTTCTTATCGCATGTAGTGTCCCTAAGAAACAGTATCTTCTTACATGACCTCAGTCACCATCTATATGCTCATGGCCAAATCTATGTTTCCAGCCTAGAATTCTTTTTGAGGTGCTCTTTATTCAGTTTCCCAGTAGAGGCCCACTGCCATCCCAGAATTAAACTTAGCCTCTCATCATCACCCATCAATGGAATTGCTCATTTTACTACATTTCCTAGGTCTGTGGGTAATACCACTGTTTGATGTTATGATGATGATAATATAATAATATGATGATTCTTGGTTATGTGGGAAAAGGAGAAACCTGTCTTCAGTCAGTTGTAAGTTCTTATAAGATCTGCAGAGGAGACTCATGAAAAGGGAATCATTTGATTACTAGCTATGGTTTTGGACCCCATCCTCAGTATAGAATGGAAAGTGAATCAAGTCAGCCTAATGGAGGATTCATGTCTCCATGTGATGAATTTAAGTGACCTTGAAACAAGGTAGGTTGAAAAATTTATTCTGTTTTTATAACTCAGTGCCCAAGCTGAATCCCTCCTCTCATATGACTCATATGACAAACTATGTACAGGTATGAGATCAAGAAAAAGCATGGCTGGATTTTCTCCTAGAAAAGTAGTCTCCAGTAAATATGTCTTTCTCCAGGATTTTTGGAAAAGAGGATTAGCCAGTCTGTAGCTGTTTGGGTGCCTGGAAAATCCCATGGAGGAGGAGCCTGGTAGGCTGCAGTCCATGGGGTTGCTAAGAGTTGGACACAACTGAGTGACTTCACTTTCACTTTTCACTTTCATGCACTGGAGAAGGAAATGGCAACCGCTTTCAGTGTTCTTGCCTGGAGAATCTCAGGAATGGGGGAGCCTGATGGGCTGCCGTCCATGGGGTTGCACAGAGTCGGACACGACTGAAGCGACTTAGCAGCAGCAGCAGCTGTTTGGGATGAGATATGAAGGGAAAGGGCCGATTTGTTTACATTGCGGCATCATATCCTTTTGAAAATCCGCTCACTGAGACTGGAGCACCATACCGTGTCCTGCAATTGAGCAGATCAACATCCTTCCTCTTTGTGAATGGCATATCCTCTCCTTGACCTCAGCCCTAGGGAGGAGTAATGAGGGGTCTGATGAAAGGAGCATCAAGTAATTTTGAATTCCTTCTTTTTGAAGTCCTCCCTTTGTCAGCTGTGTGACCTGTTTTTCATCTCAACCTCCCCAAGCCTCAGTTTCTTTGTCCATATGTGGGAATAGCAACTCTAGTCCACGGTGGTAGAGGAGGCCGGAAAGGTGGCTCATACTGGTGACAGTGTGGTTTTTGTGGTAGGCAGTAATCATCTACTGGTTAGTCAGAATAGAGAACTGTGTGACTTTTCATCCTCCCTCTCCCTTATAACACTTGATCCATCAACATCTGTAGATTTTATTTTATTAATTTATGTCAGTTCTTATAGCCATCATCCTAGTTAGAACACACGGCATCATTTCTTTTGGCCCAAGGGGTGACTTGACTTCCTCAGGACTGTGCAGTGAAGATCCAGTGCTGGTCTAGGTCCTCTTATTCCATGTTCTTTCCACTCTACTGGGGACAATAGAGTAGAATAGTTAGAAGTCAGGATCACTAGGTACAATTGTGGTTCTCCTCCCCCACTAACTCTATTTTCTGGGGAAGTTAATTACCCTCTTTAACCTATCAGCAAAGTAGGCAATAATAGTAGTACCACCACATAGGGTTGTTGGGAGATTTTAATATGATCTTGGATTTAAAGTATGTATTAGTTTCCTAGGGATGTTGTAACAAAGTACCACAAATGAGCAGCTTGAAACAGGGGAAATTTATTGTCTCACAATTCTGGAGTATGGACATCCAAAATCAAAGTGTGGGTAGAGCCATGCTCTTTCTGATGGCCCTAGGCGGGAATCTTGTGTTGCTTCTTCTCACTCCCAGTGTTGCCAGTAATCTCTGATGTTCCTTGGGTTGTAGATATTGTACCCTAGTCACAAAGCTGTCTTCTCCCTGGGTGTCTGTATGTCATCTTCCCTCCATGTGTGTGTCTGTCACTGTGTCTGATTTCCCTTTTATAAGAACCCTGGTGATACTGGATTCGACTCATTCTAATTACTCGTTATAACTGGATTCTCTCTGTAAAGACCCTGTTTACATATAAGCTCATGTTCTGAGGAACTGGGGGTTAGGACTTCAATATACCTTTTTTAATGGGGGCATAATTAAATTGATGACAAAGAACTTTGCTCAGTCTTGGGAAGAGAGTAAATGCTCACTAAATATTTTCCTTCTTAACAAGGAGCCCCCACTGTCAAAGGAGAGCTCAGAGCTGAGGAAGAAGACTGGCAGCTCTGCCTCAGCAGTGGCTCCTGTTACACAATTACACATTCAGCTCTGGAGGCAGGTGGCCTCTGCGTTCTCAGGGAACTTCATCAATATTGTGACACCCTGACATGTGTCAGCCACAGGGTTCTCCAGGGCTCCTTCTCTGCAGATTCTTGTGAAGCTGAAAAAATTACCCTCCCATCCCGGACAGTCTGAGTGATGGCCTGCCCAGAGGCAAGAGGGTAAAAGGGCCAGAGTGGCAGAGACCTCAGATAACCCAGGTGGTACTAGTGGTAAAGAACCCCTTGCTGATGCAGGAGACATAAGAGACATGGATTTGATCCTGAGGTTGGGAAGATCCCCTGAAGGAGGGCATGGCAACCCACTCCAGTATTCTTGCCTGGAGAATTCCATGGACAAAGGAGCCTGGGGGGATATAGTCCATAGGGTTGCAAAAGAGTCAGACATGACTGAATCAACTTAACACACATATATATGTATATGTATATGTGAGTGTACATGCTGTATGGATATATATATGTGTACTTATATGTGTATATATGTAAAATGTTGGTCTGTGAATATATCATCTCTCAATCTGATCTTCTGTAATTATCATTAAAAGTTCAATAGAGGTAAAATGTCTATGGGAAATGAAAGCAAAAATACCAATGAAGATTTGATTTGATTTTTTTGTCCTATGGATTGTGGAACACTTTGACTTGCAACACTGGTTTGAATGTGAATGAAGTTTTGTAATAGATCAAGCCACTGTATTGAACATTGATTTCTCTCATGTTCAGTTCAGTTCAGTTGCTCAGTTGTGTCCGACTCTTTGCCACCCCATGGACTGACTGCAGCATACCCGGTTTCCCTGTCCATCACCAACTCTTGGAGCTTGCTCAAACTCATGTCAATTGAGTCAGTGATGCCATCCAGTAATCTCATCCTCTGTCATCCACATCTCCTCCAGCCTTCAATCTTTCCAGCATCAGGGTCTTCTAAAATGAGTCAGTTCTTTGCATCAGGTGGCCAAAGTATTGGAGTTTCAGCTTCAGCATCAGTCGTTCCAATGAATACTCAGAATTGATCTCCTTTAGGGTGGGATGGTTGGATCTCCTTGCTGTCCAAGGGACTCTCAAGAGTCTTCTCCAACACCACAGTTCAAAAGCATCAATTCTTTGGTGCTCAGCTTTCATTATAGTTCAACTCTCACATCCATACATGACTACCAGAAAGATCATAGCGTTGGCTAGATGGACCTTTGTTGGTAAAGTAATATCTCTGCTTTTGAATATGCTGTCTAGGTTGGTCATAACTTTTCTTCCAAGGAGTAAGTGCTTTTTAATTTCATGGCTGCAGTCACCATCTGCAGTGATTTTGTAGCACCACCCCCACCCCAAAATAAAGTCTGTCACTGTTTTCATTGCTTCCCCATCTATTTGCCATGAAGTGATGGGACCAGAGGCCATGATCTTAGTTTACTGAATGTTGAGTTTTAAGCCAAATTTTTACTCTCCTCTTTCATTTTCATCAAGAGGCTCTTTAGTTCTTCTTTGCTTTCTGCCAAGAGTGTGGTGTCATCTACATATCTGGTTATTGATATTTCTCCCGGATTCTTGATTCCAACTTGTGCTTCATCCAGCTCAGCATTTCTCGTAATGTTCTCTGCATATAAGTTAATTAAGCAGGGTGACAATATACAGCCTTGACATACTCCTTTTCCTATTTGGAACCAGTCTGTTGGTCCATGCCCTGTTCTAACTGTTGCTTCCTGATCTGCATACAGATTTCTCAAGAGGCAGTTCAGGTAGTCTGGTATTCCCATCTCTTTCAGATTTTCCAGACTTATTGTGATCCACACAGTCAAAGGCTTTGGAATAGTCAATAAAGCAGAAATAGATGTTTTTTCTGGAATTCTCTTGCTTTTTCGATGATCCAGTGGATGTTGGCAATTTGATCTCTGGTTCCTCTGCCTTTTCTAAACCCAGCTTGAACATCTGGAATTTCATGGTTCATGTATTGTTGAAGCCTGGCTTGGAGAATTTAGAGCATTACTTTACTAGAATGTGAGATGAGTGCAATTGTGTGGTAGTTTGGGCATTCTTTGGCATTGCCTTTCTTAAGGACTGGAGTGAAAACTGACTTTCTTCAGTCCTGTGGCCACTGTTGATTTTCCAAATTTTCTGGCATATTGAGTGCAGCACTTTTACAGAATCATCTTTCAGGATTTGAAATAGCTCAATGAAATTCCATCAACCCCAGTAGCTTTGTTCATAGTGATACTTCCTAAGGCCCACTTGACTTCACATTCCAGGATGTCTGGCTCTAGGAGAGTGATCACATCATCATGATTTTCTGGGTTGTGAAGATCGTTTTTGTAGTTCTTCTATGTATTCTTGCCACCTCTTAATATATCTGCTTCTGTTAGGTCCATACCATTTCTGTCCTTTATTGAGCCCATCTTTGCATGAAATGTTCCCTTGGTATCTCTAATTTTTTTCAAGAGGTCTCTAGTCTTTCCCATTCTATTATTTTCTTCACTTCTTTGCACTGATCACTAAAGAATGCTTTCTTATCTCCTTGCTATTCTTTGGAACTCTGCATTCAAATGGGTATATCTGTCCTTTTCTCCATTGCTTTTCACTTCTCTTCTTCTCTCAGCTTTTTGTAAGGCCTCCTCAGATCACCATTTGCTTTTCTGTGTTTCTTTTCTTGGGGATGGTCTTGCTCCCTGTCTTCTGCAGAGTGTCATGAACCTCTGTCCATAGTTCTTCAGGCACTCTGACTATCAGATCGAATTCCTTGATTCTATTTCTCACTTCCACTGTATAATCATAAGGGATTTGATTTAGGTCATACCTGAATGGTATAGTGGTTTTCCCTATTTTCTTCAATTTAAGTCTGAATTTGACAATAAGGAGTTCATGATCTGAGCCACAGTCAGCTCCCAGTCTTGTTTTTGCTGACTGTATAGAGCTTCTCCATCTTTGGCTGCAAAGAATATACTCAATCTGATTTCAGTGTTGACCATCTGGTGATGTCCATGTGTAGGGTCTTCTCTTATGTTGTTGGAAGAGGGTGTTTGCTATGACCAGTGCTTTCTCTTGGCAAAACTCTATTAGCCTTTGCCCTGCTTCATTCTGTACTCCAAGACCAAATTTGCCTGTTACTCCAGGTGTTTCTTGACTTCCTACTTTTGCATTCCAGTCCCCTATAATGAAAAGGACATATTTTTGGGGTGTTAGTTCTAGAAGGTCTTGTAGATCTTCGTAGAACCATTCAACTTCAACTTCTTCAGCGTTACTGGTTAGAGCATAGACTTGGATTACTGTGATATTGAATGGTATGCCTTGGAAACAAACAGATCATTCTGTTGTTTTTGAGATTGCATCCAAGTACTGCATTTCGGACTCTTTTGTTGACTATGGTGGCTACTCCATTTCTTCTAAGGGATTCTTGCCCACAGTAGTAGATATAATGGTCATCTGAGTTAAATTCACCCATTCCAGTCCATTTTAGTTTACTGATTCCTAGAAGGTCGATGTTCATTCTTGCTGTCTCCTGTTTGACCACTTCCAATATGCCTTGATTCATGGACCTAACATTCTAGGTTCCTATGCAATATTGCTCTTTACAGCATCATACCTTGCTTCCATCACCAGTCACATCCACAACTGGGTGTTGTTTTTGCTTTGTCTCCATCCCTTCATTCTTTCTGGAGTTTTTTTCTACACTGATCTCCAGTAGCATGTTGGGCACCTACTGACCTGGGGAGTTCATCTTTCAGTGTCCTATCATTTTGCCTTTTCATACTGTTCATGCGGTTCTCAAGGCAAGAATACTGAAGTGGTTTGCCATTCCCTTCTCCAGTGGACCACATTTTGTCAGAACTCTCCACCATGACCTGTCCTACACAGCATGGCTCATAGTTTCATTGAGTTAGACAAGGCCCAGTAAACTTCCAGATGTTCAAGCTGAATTTAGAAAAGGCAGAGGAAACAGAGATCAAATTGCCAATATCTGCTTGATCATCAAGGAAGCAAGAGAGTTCCAGGAGGACATCTACCTCTGCTTTATTGACTATGCCAAAGCCTTTGACTGTGTGGATCACAAAAAACTGTGGAAAATTCTTTAAGAGATGGGAATACTAGACCACCTGACCTGCCTCCTGAGAATTCTGTAGGCAGGTGAAAAAGCAACAGTTAGAGCTGGACATGGAACAACAGACTGGTTCCAAATTGGAAAAGAAGTACATCAAGGCTGTATATTGTCACTCTGTTTATTTAACTTATATGCAGAGTACATTGTTCAAAATACTGGGCTGGAGGAAGCACAAGCTGAAATCAAGATTGGTGGGAAGAAATATCAGTAACCTCAGATATGCAGATGACACCACCCTTAAGGCAGAAAGTGAAGAAGAACTAAAGAGCCTTTTGATGAAAGTGAAAGAAGAGAGTGAAAAAGTTGGCTTAAAGCTCAACATTCAGAAAACTAAGATCATGGCCTCTGGTCCCATCACTTCATGGCAAATAGACAGGAAAACAGTGGAAACAGTGACAGACTTTATTTTTGGGGGGCTCCAAAATCTCTGTTGATGGTGACTGCAGCCATGAAATTAAGACACTTACTCCTTGGAAGAAAAGTTATGACCAACCTAGACAGCATATTAAAAAGCAAAGACATTACTTTGCCAACAAAGTTCCATCAAGTCAAAACTAATGTTTTTCCAGTAGTCATGTATGGATGTGAGAACTGCAGTATAAAGAAAGCTGAACACCAAAGAATTAATGCTTTTGCACTGTCATATTGGAGAAGACTCTTGAGAGTCCCTTGGACAGCAAGGAGATCCAACCAGTCCATCCTAAAGGAGATCAACCCTGAATATTTATTGGAAGGACTGATGCTGAAGCTGAAACTGAAACTGAGCTGACCCATTTGAGAAGACTGTGATGCTGGGAAATAATGAAGCAGGAGGAGAAGGGGATAACAGAGGATGAAATGGTTGCATGGAATCACCGACTCAATGGACATGAGTTTGAATAAACTCCAAGAGTTGGTGATGGACATGGAGGCCTGGCGTGCTGCAGTCCATGGGGTCGCAAAAAGTTGGACATGACTCAGTAATTAAAGTGAACCGAACTGAACTGAAGCTCCAATAGGGCAGGCATTCACTTGTTCTAAGCCATTTTCCTGTCACCCAACACCATAGTTGATTTTACAGACACTAAATAAATGTGACTTGACCATTCTGCATACCTACAGTATTTCATTTGGAGGCAGTTTCTTCCTGAACTGAGAAGGGGACAAGTGAAGTCCATTTGATCCTTTTTCACCTGGACATTGGCTCCCACTGGACCCATCCTGGGCTCTGTGACTTGTGATCGCTCAATATTTGGAGGCTCTGAAGATTCTCTGCACTTTCTTCTCAGCACGCTGTCTCTTCTGGACGGCAGAGATGCTGCCAGACGCGTCTGCCATTGGCAGTGCATTGGCAATCACAAGGCTCATCCTGGTCACACACTAACTCCTCATTAGCCAGGGGATCTTCGGAAAGCCACTGAAATCTTAATATACTCATCAGTCCCAGGTTATATTTCTGGTTGGTGACTTCAGCCTGAAATTGGTTTGTCAAAATCTGTCAAACGATGGAGGGCTGGATCCATGATCTCTTGGAGGGCCTCTTCTGGGTTTGGGCAGTGGGGAAATCTTGTCAGAAACTGTGTTGCTGGTAGCTCTCAGTTCTGAGAAACAGAAACTTCTCGTAGGAAAAAAGGTTACCTCTTTTTCACCCAAGGTCGCCAGTGAGTCACGGACTGTGCCTAGAATAGAAATTGGCACAGGAAGAGGGTTCTGACTGTTTTTGAACATCACCCAGATATTTGTTAGGCAGTGAATATTTTCCCTATGTTTTGATGAATATGGACTGTGAGTACTGAGGAAACAGGCCCAAGGAGTTGAGGAAGAGGGGTCCAAACAAATTGAGGAACATATGCCTGGGTCTCTGGTCCCTTTGCCTGGAAGAATGTGCTGGAATGGAGAGAGTT
Organism: Capra hircus; assembly: GCF_001704415.2. NCBI lineage: Eukaryota > Metazoa > Chordata > Mammalia > Artiodactyla > Bovidae > Capra > Capra hircus. The sequence goes on along the minus strand of NC_030814.1, from coordinate 46,993,153 downwards.
CTGGACTGGGCTTTATTTGTAGTACTCATGCCAACTACATGGGAGCTGTAAGCTTTCTGGACCACAGTTTCCCTTTCTGGACCACAATCTCCCCCTTCTGGACAGTGGAAAGTGTCAACTTTGATAACATCATTGTCATGTTGTAAAAATTCCAATAAATACTGATGTAAAAGTATTTCAAATACACAAAGCCCTTCACAGATAGAAGTCTAGTGATAATCTTTGTTGCCACTGAAGATATCTTATGTTTTGATGAAGTCACTGTGTGGTGAGAGCCCTCTGGACTCAGTCATACACTGTGAAGAGTGAGTCATTTACGTCTCTGGAACTCAACTTTCATGTATGTGAAATGGGGCAAGCAGCTCTTTCTCTGCTGGCTCACTGAGTTGCTCTGAAGATGCAAAGTGATGTCAAAACACTTGGAAAAGTATAAAACTTTCCTCCTCTTGCCTTCTAATCCTTTGCCTTCCTTCCTTCCTCCTCTCCCTTCCTTATACAATCTTCCTGGGCATCTGTTATGTGTCAGGTACAGTATTAGTTATGGAGGACATGTGTGTAAGATATATGAGCCATATCATGGCTTCAAGGGATATTAGAATTTATTTGGGGAGACAAATGAAGAAATACATGACTGTAATATGATGCTTTACAGCAACATTGGCTGAACACTTGCAATGTGTAGGCACTAGTCTAAGGCACTCACATTACCTTGTTTAATTCTCATCCTGACCCACTAGTACCCGAGGGTGTCAATATTTTCCCTAGTTTTGAAGAGGGAGAAACCAAAGCCCAGAGAAATTAGGTAACTTGCCCAAGGATGCAGAGCTAGTGACTCTGGGTGCTTTGACTCCAGAGCTAATTCCCTTAGCCATCAATGGTTAGTTGTAACCTAGGGGGACCAAGAGAAGCTCTGGAGGAAATGACACAACCAGGGAAGGGCATTCCAGAGAGAAACAAGAACTAGTACCTGGGCAACCACGAGGGCCTCCATGATTGAATTCCTACCAGCATTAATCACCTCTCCTTTTCTTCTGCCTCATTTACCCTGTTCTGGTTACATTGTCCTTCTTCTCGTCCCCAGACATCAGGCCACTCTTGCTTCAGGTCTCTTGTGTCAGCTTTTTCCTCTCTTAGGCCTCTCACCCCTAGTTGTTTGCACTGACGCTTCCCTGACACAGATGTCACTGCTCAAGAGGCCTCCCTGGACAGCTCTGTCAATACAATTGCCTACCCCCATCCCACAACCTCCCTGCCAGCTGGTAACTCACTCTTTTTTGTTGTTGTTTTGTCGCTCAGTCGTGTCTGACTCTTTGTGACCCCATGGACTGCAGCACACCAAGCTTCCCTGTCCTTCACCATCTCCTGGAGCGTGTTCAAACTCTTGTCCATTGAGTTGGTGATGCCATCCAACCATCTCGTCCTCTATTGTTCCCTTCTCCTCCTGCCTTCACTCTTTCCCAGCATCAGGGTCTTTTTCAATGAATTGGTACTTCGCATCAGGTGGCCAGAGTATTGGAGCTTCAGCATCAGTCCTTCCAGTGAATATTCAGAACTGATTTCCTTTAGGATTGACTAGTTTGATCTCCTTGCAGTCCAAGGGACTCTGAAGATTCTCCAACACCACAGTTCAAAAGCATCAATTTTTTGGCACTCAGTTTTCTTTATAGTCTAACTCTCACATCCATACATTACTACTGGAAAAACCATAGCCTTGACTAGATGGACATTTGTCAGTAAAGGAATGTCTCTGCTTTTTAATATGCTGTTTAGGTTGGTCATAACTTTTCTTCCAAGGAGCAAGCGTCTTTTAATTTCATGGCTTAAGTCATCATCGGCAGTGATTTTGGAGCTCCCCCCTGCCCACCCAAATAAAGTCTGTCATTGTTTCCACTGTTTCCTCATCTATTTGCTATGAAGTGATGGGACCAGATACTTCCCTTGATTTTTCTCCTTATGCATCACACTACCTAGAAGAATTTTTTTATTAGGTCACTTTATTTTAACCTGCCTGCCTTTCCTGAGTTGATTATGTCTTGATTACAGGGATCTCGTCTGTCTTGTTCACTGCTATGTCTTCAGCTCTTAGAGTAGTGCTTGGCACACAGGCCTCACCAGGGTTATTTCTAGAGTGAATTAGATTAGGATGTGAGAGGGGGTGTGATGGGGGTAACTTTGTCACCATGGGCAGGGGCCTTTTAATGAAAATCTTAAAATAACTATAGGCCATTCTTATAACTTTCTCTAACAGGGTATTTTCTTATTAATTTTTATTTTACATTGGAGTACAGTTGATTAACAACATTATGTTAGTTTCAGGTGGACAGCAAAGTGATTCAGTTAAACATACATCTATTCTTTTTCAAATTCTTTTCCCATTTAGGTTATTACAGAATATTGAGCAATGTTCCTTGTTCTGTAGAGTAGGTCCTTCTTGGTTATCTGTTTTAAATATAACAGTGGGTACATGGCAGTCCCCAATTCTCAATCTACCCTCCCCCAACCCTTCCCCACTGGTAACCATAAGTTCATTCTCTAAGTCTGTGAGTCTATTTCTAATAGGGTCTTTCACTAAGGCAGTGTTGCTCCTCCCTCCCCCCAACCCTCCCAGGACATTTGAAATTGGTGTGGTCATTTGGTTGGTCCCAGAGGAGTAGTCTGCTACTGCTAAGTCATTTCAGTTGTGTCCGACTCTGTGCGACCCCATAGACAGCAGCCCACCAGGCTCCCCCGTCCCTGGGATTCTCCAGGCAAGAACACTGGAGTAGGTTGTCATTTCCTTCTCCAATGCATAAAAGTGAAAAGTGAAAGTGAAGTCACTCAGTCATGTCTGACTTCGTGATCTCATGGACTGCAGTCCACCAGGCTCCTCCATCCATGAGATCTTCCAGACAGGAGTACTGGAGTGGGTTGCCATTGCCTTCTCCAGAGGAGTAGGGGGCACTGCAAACATTTAGTAGATAGGAGGTCAAAGATGCCATTTCTCCTGTGATGTGCAGAACAATCCTATTCTGTACAGCAAAAAAAGGTCTTGCCCAAAATAACGATAGCACCCCCAATTCCCCTTAAGAAATACAAGGAGTATTTAATGAAAATGGCCTTTGAGAGACAGGACAAGAGCCCTCCTGCAGCCTTAGCCTTTTAGTGAAAATAAGGGCTTGATGTGGAGTTTGGTTTTATTCACCTGTAAAGTATAAGTCTTTTTCTTTGCCACTAGGTTACCTGTGCTAACAGAGGGGAAATTGCTTTGTGAACTGCAGGTTGCTTTGTGTTTTAGTGAGTTAGAGTCTCTTATTATGCATCTCTTCACATATATGAAACTCATTGTTATACAATTTGCACGGAAAACATCTCAGCCATGACTTCTTTTGAATGTAACAATTCATTCTAAAGTATGGGGATACTAACTACTATACTATGCTAATGAGGATGGCAATTTAGTTGTGAATTCAAGGATAGGGACAGAATCTCTGCATTCTGGGGCCTAGCATGACTCTGTCTGTAAGAGACCCTCAGTGTAAATGTATCAATGAATGAGCAAAGGAGGAGCTGACAAATGAGTCTCCTTGGTGTCTGTTGCTCGTGGTGCGAAGGAGCAGGTAGTACCGATTCCCTCAAGCTGGTTGCTATGCACCACTTCTGTAACAGCCTCACCAAGAACAAGTGTGCTTCTCTGTGACCTGCCGTGTCCCAGCCTGGACAGAAGTAAATTCTGCGTTGGGTTAAACCTGGATTAATGGCCCATGAACGGTTCCTTTCTCTCCTGGCTGAGCACAATAAATATTGATGGTAATATAATGTTCTTTCTTGATAGGGGGAGAGTGAGGGAAAGAAGAGAGGAGGGATTGACCTTTTAGCTTTGAAAGAAAAGAATATTGGAGAGGCAGTGTCCCATCAAAATACTCACGCATGCATACTTGCTGACACTCATGCATGCACACAAGTGCAGTTGGTAACATTTCTGAGACAGTCTTCTCTTAATCCACCTTCTCTGGGTTATGGAAATCCTTGGAAGAATCAACTGAAAACTCTGAACCCCTTCTCAGGAGAACACATATACGTACATGCATATGATGTCATGGAACTCGGAGATCCACTAAAAAGTATCTCTAGATGCAGTCAGGAGGTGATATGGTTGTTCAGATTTTGAATTTAATTTGCAGATATATCTTGCTTGGCTTAAAGGTCATTTAAAATTCTGTTAAATTAGTTCCTTAAAACCAAAATCAGAAGATTCCACCTAAAAATCCTTGGATCTGACTTTTTAAAAAAAAATTAAAATGTCTGGCACTCTTGGACTCACATGGTGGCAATCAGCTGGGTTGAACTGTATTATTATTTTTTTTTTGATGTGGAGTGAGTGAGTGAAGTCCCTCAGTCGTGTCCGACTCTTTGCGACTCCATGGATTGTAGGAGCCTACCATGTTTCTCTGTCTATGGGATTTTCCAGGCAAGAGTACTGGAGTGGGTTGCAATTTCCTTCTCCAGAGGATCTTCCCAACCCAGGGATCAAACCCAGGTCTTCTGCATTATAGGCAGATGCTTTACTGTCTGAGCCACCAGGGAAGTCTTAATGTGGAGAAGGCTCCTCAATTGTCAACACCCCACACCCCACTTTTAAGCCTGTGAATTTTGTTTCCTACCCCAGGAGGGATTAAGATCAAGAACACCTGCCCCTCAACATTTCTTAGTTTGGGTTCTAGAAAGAGAGATCTCAAGGAAACCATGAGGTCTAGTATCCTTAGAGCCTGTCCTCAAAGCAAATGCCGCATGTATCCCAGTATATAAAACCAATAGAGGAGAAGGTTCTCTGTTTAAATGAGGGCACATGGGCCCAATACCTCTGCCAGTTAGTTTGAGCTGTCTTGGGCTTGATTCAGCGGCCCTTAGGGTACCCCAGGGACTCTACATGACAAATTTGGGGACTTCTTTGTATCCATCAGAACTCTTTGGTTGCATGTGATAAAACCCAGCTTGAGCTGGCTTTAGCTGAAAAGTTAATTTGTGGGTTTAGGTAACTCTGGGTATGTGTCCACAGACAGGGCTGGATCCAGGAGCCCAGATGATGTACTCAGGGATCTCCATCACTCTTTGCTTTTCTCTGAGTTGCTTTTATTCTCAGGAAGCCACTTCCCAAGTGGGAGATAGTCGCCCACAAGCAAGACTCTGGGTCTGAGTCATCTCTGTAGCTAGCAGTCCTGTTAGGAGGAAAGCTTCTCCTTCCTAGAAGTTCAGCACAGCCAGGGATATAGTTTCCTTGGGCCATTTTGGCTGAGTGCTCATCCCCAGCTCAATCACCAGGGGCAGGGACATGAAACCAGCCTTGGCCAAGCCTTGATCATCTGTTCTAGGGATCATGGAGTTCCAGGGAATAAGATCAGTGCCCCCACGTATCTCCTGGATGAGGACTAGGTAGGGTCAGCTCCCCAGGGGAGTACTGGGGAGTCATTATGAGAAAAGAAGCATAGACACTAGAGAGGGATAAATAGCAAAGGACTGCTCTATATTAATTTAACCCATTTTTTTACCCATGAGGATGTGGAGACTCTGAAAGGGGAAGTAACTTGCCTAAAGCCAGAAACCTGGAGCATGGCAAAGCTGAAGCATAAACCCAGAATTTTCTTCTCCAACTCTATGCTCTTTTTGTTTTAGAAACTGATCATTTATCATCTATTTTTTCTGTGATCTTGATGGATAGGTTGTGGGGGAATAGTAATCACATATGACAATAAATCAATCCCTGAACCCTCACATTTTAGTGACGAAAAGGACCTAAGTGGGCTTATTATTTAAATGAGAAAATAGGCCAGAGGAGACTAGCTGAGCTCTACAAGGTCAACTGACAACTTATATGACTATCAAAGTGCCCTCATATCTCTTACCTCATCCGACAACCTAAGAACAATCCTGTGACGGGCGAAACTTGGTTGGCTTTTTCCGAGTGTTTTCTCATCACTGATGTCATCTTATTCTCATAACAATTCTATAAAATGTGAGAGGATGAGAATTATTTAACCAGGTTTATGAATATGGGCACAGGGTCAGAGAGGTTAGGATACTTGCCTAAGGACCCACAGCAGGCAAGGCACAGAACCAGTTCTAGAATTCATCTGCCTGGTTACGTTTACTTTTTTAGTGTTACACTTGAATGAAACAGTGAATTAAAACTGACAGACCTTCTACTTATGTAATAATATAAAGCAGTATGATAGACTGCTAATCATTAAGGTTTTCAACTCTTAACCATTGTTAAGTTACATATATGTCTTATATGAAAGTCAAACACAGAGCTTGAATTCACAAAAATAAAATTCAAATATCAGAATCTGGGGAAAATAATATAAACAGGCAAGATGAAACTAAATTGAGAGAATTTTAGATCTGGACAGGAGATTATAAAATAAGAAGAACGAATACCTCTTTTTGTTTTGGGTGTGTGTGTGCAAGCTAAGTTGCTTCAGACATGCTGGACTCTGCCACCGCATGGACAGTGGCCCACCAGACTTCTTTGTCCTTAGGATTCTCCAGGCAAGAATGCTGGAGTAGGTTGCTATGCTCTCCTCCTGGGGATCTTCTGGAACCAGGGATCAAACCCGTCTCTTATGTCTCCTGCATTGGCAGGCAGGTTCTTTACCACTAGTGCTGCCTGGGAAGCCTCTTTCCTTTTGGGTGGGGAAACTGATTTTCAGAAAGTTGATATAACTGGCCTCAGATCCTATTTCTGGCTTATGGTAGAGACTGAGCAAGAATATACGTATTCCAATTTCCTGTTGCCCTAAGGCATTTCATTGTGGTGATTGAGACGATCTTCTAAGTAATTCTGCAGTGTTTTTGAGAGTGTGAGGCACACCAGCCTTGGGTGGTGCTCAGAGTGAACTTTGGTGACTTCTAGACATGCAATTAAGTAACATTGATTCAAGCTCTGAGAAGGTAATTTTCTTTAATTCTCTTTAAACTCTTCTGGTTGCATTCAAGGGAAATTCTCTGCTGGATTTGAATCTGACCTTAACACCTCTCAAGTACTTGCTAATTTCTCTTGTTTAGCAGAGTGTGCAGGCCACAGGCTCACAGCATGTGAACAAGGTGAGAGTGCTTTGTGGTAGGCAAGAGTGCCTGGCCAGAATTTGACAATACTGTTTTGTGTTCATTGTGTGTATTTTGCACATATGACAAATCATATTAATTCTCAATTCATGTAATGGCCTAGCATTTTTTTAAAAATCAAAATTTATTTCTTCTCAAAATTTATTTAAATAAAAATGAGTTGATTTATGAAAAAAATCTTATGCACATCACAGTACAGATGATGGTAATAGAACACAGATGTGACAAAAATCCAAGTAACAGTGGATAGATGAAGCTGAATCATTACTGTCGCACGAACTCTTACCAAGTTCAAGCTTACTCTACTCACCGTGTGACAGGCCAGTAAGTCTGACAGACACGTTGTTAAAGTGAGGAAAATGACTAGTTGGAAAGCCAGCTGATCAAGAAGATGGCAGACTAATGTCTCAAAATAACCATTTTATGAGGTCTGGGTGCCAGGTTCTTTCATAGAACAGAGGTGGGGGAATATGGAGAAACAAAGTAAACAGGCCATTAATCTCTTAAATAGCTCCTGGAATGGCAAGCCTTGGCAGAGGCTATGTTAATTTCTTCTTCCCTGCCATCCACAGGTGGACAGGGTCCTGAACAAAAGCACTTTAGTTTAACAGTAGGCAGAGGGGCAGGGTTTTCTGAGGCAAGCCATCCTGTATGATTATAATAACAAAAGCAATGGAAAGCAAGCTGAAGAAACAGTTCCAGTATGGAGCCAGAACTGGCTCCTCCCTGCGACAGAACTAGGTCCAAGGCCATTGTGTGGGGCATATTGAAGAGACCTCAGAAATACACAGATTTGACTCCCAGTCCTGCTACCAAAGTTAGCTGTGTGACCTTGGGCTAGATCCTTCGTACCTCTGACTGTCAAACAGAGAGAGAAATAACTAATAATACTCCCTATGCAAGGCTGTTGTGATGATTAAGAAATATCTATAACAAAGACCAAGCACAGTGCCCAGCGTTTAGCAGGTGCTAAAGAAAGAGGAGCTCTGAGGAGAGAAGAGCTTTCAAAGGACGTGCTGTAAAGAAGAGAAAAATTAAAGGACACGAGAAAGCCGTGAAGCACCAAATGCAGCCTTGATTTTAACCTCCCTTTTCCTCACTTGCTCTCCTGCAATGGCCAAGTAAGATCACAGCCGGTTAAGTACATCTTTGCTCCAGGAGGTCTGTTTGTCACTTTTGAAAAAGGTAAACTATAGTCCTTGAGGCTGCTTTATTGCTCAGAGACTGACTACAAGTTTGCTTGATGGCGAAGCAGCCTTCAGGGCACCCTGGGAGGTGGATTCATTTGTTATTCTTGCGTAGGAGGCTTTAGCTTCTGGGTTGTTAAAGAACAAACAAAAATACCTCTTAAAAAATGGGCTATAGTTTGGTGAAGCTTGAAATGTAATCTTTTGGTTCAGCCCTAGGAGAAAATCTTCATTAAGCTTTCTGAGGTTTGCCCTGGTGGGCTATGTATGGTTTCTTCTGTGGGCTGTAGTTTGCTTGATTGATTTCTGAAGATATTATATTAAAATGTTATTTATCTTGATTACTGAGTTGTGGATTCCTCCTTAAATGATCCCTCCAAGACGCATACCTTACCTGCATCACACTAGTCCTAGCCCTGTTCTCTGGTCCACAGGGAACAATTTCACCCCTTTGTGAGGAAGACGGGCTGTAATTGCAGTGACGTTACCTGCTAGGTCCAGTATTCTTGGGCTTCCTTGGTGGCTCAGGCAGTAAAGAATCTGCCTGCAAGGTGGGAGACCTGGGTTCAATCTCTGGGTTGGGAAGATCCCATGGAGGAGGGCATGGCACCCACTCCAGTATTTTTGCCTGGAGAATCCCATGGACAGAGGAGCCTGGAGCATTACAGTCCAGGGGTTGCAAAGAGTCAGACACAACTGAGTGACTAAGCACAGCACAGCACCCCTGCTAGATCTAAAGGTAAATATTAACATAAGGGATTTTATTTGCTCAGCGTAAGGTGGACAACAATGAAATAGTTTACTTCATGAAATTATGCTTGCCTCGTTATGATGAAAGTACAACCCAGATTACATAACTTAATATAAGAAGTCTAAGAGGGGTGAGTGTTCATGCCCTGAGATGCTTAGATAGAAAATCTTCACATGTAATTACATGAATTGAATCCATAATCCAGCAGATATCATTTGGAGTGTCAGTGCTATGCTAGACACTGACGTGAATGCAGATATCAAGAGACCATGTGGCCATCCTTAAGAGTTCCCATTTCTCAGCTATGAATGTGGCACGGGTAGACAAAGAATGACAATCAAGTAGCTGGCATTCATTGAATGCTAACTGTGTCCAAGGCACTGGGGCTGCTGGGTATTCTACATAATTATTTTAAATAAATGAAAGGTTCATATAGTGAAATCCCCAAATCTTATGTGTACAATCTGATAAGTTTTTATCTATCTCTGGGTAACCATGATCCCAATCAAGATACAGAGAGATATATCAGTGTGTACATTGTTGATCTCACTGTTACATTTAAAATGGATAACCAGCAAGGACCAACTGTATAGCGCAGGGAACTCTGCTCAAAGTTATATGGCAGTTTTGATAGGAGGGGAGTTTGCTGGAGAATGGATTCAGTTCAGTTCAGTTTAGTCGCTCAGTCGTGTCCAACTCTTTGCAACCCCATGAATCGCAGTATGCCAGGCCTCCCTGTCCATCACCAACTCCCGGAGTTCACTCAGACTCATGGCCATCGAGTCGGTGATGCCATCCAGCCATCTCATCCTCTGTCGTCCCCTTCTCCTCCTGCCCCCAATCCCTCCCAGCATCAGGCTCTTTTCCAATGAGTCAACTCTTCACATGAGATGGCCAAAGTACTGGAGTTTCAGCTTTAGCATCAGTCCTTCCAAAGAAATCCCAGGGTTGATCTCCTTCAGAATGGACTGGTTGGATCTCCTTGCAGGAGAATGGATACATGTATATAAATGGCTGAATCCCTTCGCTTTTTGCCTGAAACTATGACATCATTATTAATGATGTCACACTCCAATATAAAACAAAGAGTTCTTTTAGAAAAATGATACAGAGATAAAACATTTTCACTGCCCCAGTAAGTTCCTATATGCCCTGTACCAATCAATTTCCGTTCTCCTCAGAGGCAATCTCTGCTTTGTTAATACTGTATTTTTGTTTGCCCATTCAAAGACTGAATATATGTGAAATTAGTGTTAGAATTTGAGACTGCCTTCCTTAAGTTAGCATGTTTTTTGAGATTCATCCATATTATTGTAGGTTTTATTAAGTTCTTATTCCCCAGTAGTATCTCGTTGTATGAATTTAGCCATGTATTTTCTTAAAACTGTTTACCTGTTGATAGTTGTTTCCAGTTTTGAGGTGTTACAAATAAGGTTAAACATTCTTTTGTATGCCTTTTCTGCTGGGTCATGAGGTAGGGCTATATTTAACTTTTTAAGTTGTTGCCAAATAATTTTCCAAAGTGGTTGGATCATTTTATATTCCTACTCAACAGTACATGAAAGTTCTAGTGGGTCAACATCTTTGCCAATATTTGGTGTTATTGGTATTTTTAATTTTAGCCCTTCTAGTAGTTATATTGTTGTTATTTAGTTGTATCCAACTCTATTGCCACCCCATGGACTCCTGGACTCTGCTAGGCTCCTCTGTCCATGGGATTTCCCAGGCAAGAACGCTGGAGTGGGTTGTCATTTCCTTCTCCAGGGGACCTTCCCAACCCAGGGATTGAACTTATGTCTCCAGCATTGGTACGTGGATTCTTTACCAGTGAGCCACTAGGGGATCCCTTGCTATAGAACAGGTTCTCATATGTTACCTATTTTATAATTATTAGTATATATAGATATGTCAATTCCAATCTCCCAATTCATCCCAGCCCCCAGTTTCCCCTCTTGGCAACCATAAGTTTGTTCTCTACATCTATAATTCTATTTCTGCTTTGCAAATAAGTTCATCTGTACCATTTTTTTAGATTCTACATATAAGCAATATTATACAATATTTGTTTTTCTCATTCTGACTTACTTCACTCTGATGACAGTTTCTAGGTCTAGTCACATCTCTGCAAGTGGCATATTTTGTTCCTTGTTATGGCTGAGTATTCCATTGTATATATGTGCTACAGCTTCTTTATCCAGTCCTCTGTTGATGGACATTTACACTGTTCTCCATAGTGGCTGTACCAATTTACATTCCTACCAACAGTGTAGGAGGGTTCCTTTTTTTCACACTCTCTATGGAATTTATTGCTTGTAGACTTTTTGATAATGGTCATTCTGACTACTGTGAGGTAATACTTCATTGTAGTTTTGATTTGCATTTCTTTAGTGATTAGTGATGTTGAGCATCTTTTCATGCATTTGTTGGCCATCTGTATGACTTCTTTGGAGAAATGTCTATTTAGATCTCTCACTCATTTTTTTGTTAAGTTGTTTTTTGTTTTTTTTTATATTGGACTGCATGAGTTGTTTGTAAATTTGGGATATTAGTCCCTTGTCACTTGCTTCATTTGCAACTGTTTTCTCCCATTCTGAGAGCTGTGTTTTTGTTTTGTTTATGGATTCATTTGCTGTTCAAATCTTTTAAGTTTAATTAGGTCCCATTTGTTAGAGTTTTTCTTATTATGAAAGAAGAGCTGTTATAAAGATTTTTGTAGAGGTTTTGTATCTATGTACATTTTCATTTCTTGTAAATATCTGAGACAGGAATTGCTGGAGTCAAGTGGTAAATACATGTGTATGATACGTGTATTCTTAGCTTTATACAAAACTGTCAAATTCTACTGCAAGATTGTTATACCATTTTGTGCTCCTGCTAGTAGTCTTTGAGAACTGTAGTTGTTCTGTGTTGTGGATGCTCTTTCTTTTTTATGCTGAGGCAAGAATGTCATGCTAATAGATGTGTATTAGAAAAGTATTGTAGTTTTAATTTGCATTTTCTTAATGGCTAATGATCTTGAATCTCTATTCATGTGCATATTTGCCATCCATATGTCTTTGTTGAAACTATTCAAATCTTTTTTGCCCAGTTAAAGAAAATGGCTTGTCCATTTTTATTGAGACTTGAAGGCTGTTTATATATCCTGGATACAAGTCCTCTGTCAGGTAAGTGTTTTGCAAATATTTGCTCTAGTCGCTAGCTTATCTTTTCATTCTCTTAACAGTGTCTTGCGGGCAGATGTTTTGAATTTTAATTAAATCTCATTTATCTTTTATTATTTTCATGTATAAACCATATTTTTCATGTTGTATCTAAGATATCTTTTCCTAGCTTAGTTGTAAATAAGTTTTTAATATAGTAAACTATGATATAAAATTTAAAATTTAAATCTATAATCCATCAACTATCTTTTAAATACATTAGAAGATAAACATCCAGATTTTACTTTTTTCTTACACATTTACCATTTTTGGTGTTCTATATTTATAGAAATCTAAGGTTTAATTCAGTGTCATCTATCATCATTCTGCAAAAATTTACTTTGCACTTCCATGAGTAGATCTACTAGCTATTAATTCCCCCAATGTTTATTTCATTTATTTATCAAAATTAAAAACAAACAACTACCTTTATTTTAAAGGATATTTTTACTGGATATGAATTCATAGATTGACAATTTTACTTTCCTCAGAACTTTAAAGATGTCATTCCATTGGGCTTCTGGTACATCTACCTCTGATGAAAAATCAGCCATCATGATATTTTTTATCATCTTTATGTAATATGCCTTTGTTGTCTGGTTACATTTAAGATTTTTCTCTTTATTTTTCACTTTTATCAGTTTGCCTCTGACATGTAGTTTTCTTTGTATTGATCTTTGTTGGGCTTGCAATAATTTTTCATCTCTGGTTTGATTTTTTTTCATAGTATTTGAGAAGTTTTCAGCCAATATTTCTTCAAATATGTTTTCTTCATTTTTCTTTTATCTCCTTATGAGTCTCTAATTACATGTAAAACTGCTAGAAGTTTTTGCACAGGTCATTGAGACCCTGTTCTTATTTTTCCCAATTGTTTTCTCTCTGTTCTTAAAATTGGATAATTTCTAATGTCTATTGATCTCCTTTCAATGTTACTAACCTCTTTTCCTTTAGTCTCCATTCTGCTGTTAATTCCATTAAATGACTATTTCATATCTAATACTGTCAGTGCTAGAATTGTCACTTGGTTCTTTTCTGTAATGTAAATTTTTCTTTTGATAACCCCCTCTCATTGTTCATTAATACCATTTTTTTTCTCTTTAAGTTTCTGAACATATTTCTAATATTAAAGTCCTGATCTTATAATTACATCAGAGGTGTTCTGGGGGTCTAACTCTATTACTTGCCTTTTCCTTTGACCATGGATCACATTTTCCTCTTTCTTCTCACATATGATAAAGTTGGATATTGTGGATGATACATTGTAGATTTTATGTTTCAAATTTTTTCCTTTATCAGAATTTGTTTTACCAGGCAGTTAAGTTACTGAATGATCATGTTAAACTTGTGAGGGATTTTAAAAACTTTTTAATTTAAGTATAATTGACTTACAGTGTTGTGTTAGTTTCAGATGTGCAACAGTAATTCAGTTATACCTATCTATAAAGTTTTATATGTACTCCTTTTCAGATGTGAGGGGTTGATTTTATACATTTTTAGGGTATGAGTGTTTCTGTTTTGCTCCTAATCCCAGGGAGACTCCTCTAATCCTGAGAAATTGTCTTTACCCTGTGTTATAGTCTTCCTGGACTGTTAATGGAAAGCCAAGTCCTTTATCAAGCTTTCCTAACATGGTGTGTTTAAACCTCCAACTGCTGTCTCCTCTGAAGTTGGCAGAAATTGGAATGTTACTGTAAGCATATTGCCTTCCACTGTTGATTTCTGCTTGGTTCCTTGAGTTCTTCACAAGTCCTATTCTGGAGTTGGCCCAAGATTTGAGAGGTGTTTATATACAGGTTTTGGTACTTCTTCCTCCATAGGTTTTCACTTTGCTGGATTTTCTCCATCAATTTCTAGCCATTCTGGTACCACTGAAATCTTCACACATCTGTAGCCAATAAGACTGCAGTGCTCTGCTTGACTATTAACCAGTTTATACCACATGGGCCAGAGAATGCCCTCAAGAAAAAAGCCAAATGAGTATGGATCTTACCCCATGTTGTTTCCTTCTTTCATGGGTAGAGTACATTCCAACTTCTGCCGGCTTTTGATCACTCTTAGTGTCTTAAACATTTCATTCACAGTTCGTTATCTTCATTGGTAATTGGATAGTGCAATACAAGCTACTCTATTATTACTGAAATTAGAATTTCTCTTGACTCTGAGTTATTATATTTTTCTTAGAGTAATAGTTCTATTATTATATTGTATATTTTGTTATATTAATATATTCCAGTTATTGTAACCACTGCTTTCCTAAAGAGCAAATAAGGCTAGGAGAGATTAATTTACTTTCTTGAAGTTACCCAGCCTGCAAGTGGTACAGGGTCTGGCTTTAAACCCTCTAACTTCTACTATAAATCTAAAGTCTTGGGCATTATAATAATTCAAGGTAAAGAATGAAAAAAATCATGTGACCTGAGGGGAAAACTCAGCATGTTGGTGATAGGCACATCCTGTGTTTATTCAGTCTGTATTAGGGGTTAAGACTTTAATATATCAATTTTGAGGAAGACACAATTCAGTCCATAACAACTAACCACTGGTCTCGATGTAGCATCTGGAATGACCAAGATCACACAGTTAGAATCAGATCTAAGAGAGCCACTCATTCATTCTACCTTGTTTAGGGCTTTCCCACTGGTGGGCATTCCTTTGAGTTTGTCAAGAAGGGCTCTTCTTTTCTTTACCTGTCAGGTAGTCAGGAGGCCTGGGTAAGGACTGTCCTTACAACTCTAAATTATCCCTGACTTTGTTGCCTGCCTGAAACTTCCACCATGAAAGATATTCCACTGGATAAATGCATGACCTTTAATAGTATAGATAGCCTGGTTAAAGGTAAGTCATTTAACATTTTAGCATGAATTATTAGTATTAATGGTTGATGTATTCCTTTCTGATATGAGAGCTTCTGTGGATAAATACTAATTGGAAAAACTAATTTAAAAACTGGCAACATATTTTAATAGATATTTCTTTGAAGAAGATAAAGAAATGATCAATAAATATAGGAAAAGATGTTCAACATCATTAGGGAAATGAAAATCAAAACCACAATGAGAGAGCACATCATATCCATTGCTAAGTCACTTCAGTCGTGTCCGACTCTGTGCGACCCCATAGACAGCAGCCCAGTAGGCTCCCCTGTCCCTGGGATTCTCCAGGCAAGAACACTGGAGTGGTTTGCCATTTCCTTCTCCAATGCATGAAAGTGAAAGGTGAAAGTGAAGTCATTTAGTCACATCCGACTTAGCGACCCCATGAACTGCAGCCTACCAGGCTCCTCCATCCATGGGATTTTTCAGGCAAGAGTACTGGAGTGGGGTGCCATTGCCTTCTCCATCATACCCATTAGGATGGCTATTATGAAACAAAACAAAACAAAATACTGGTAACTCATAAGTGTTGATGAGGTTATGGGAATTAGAGCTCTCATGCATAGCTGGTGAGAATGTGAAAGGGACACTAGGCAAACTGGTCCAAAGGGCATCAGATTCTTGATCTCAGGCTCACTGCCATTGAGTGCTAAACCCCAGTATTAACTATGGGCTGGGAATAGAAAGTTTAGTAGAAAATCTCTCAGAACGTACTACCTGATTACAACTTAGAGTAGTAACCAGACTCTGATATGTATACCCCCTTCTGGATGGATTTCACAGATAGTTTTCAATGGAATTTTAAATAAGGGGATCTCCTAACTTCATTTGTTGAAGACTTCATGGTTTGGACCCACATGCTCACTTCTCTCTGTGCTAGTTAATGTCAGTCCCTGACTCCTCTGTCAGGGTGTCTCTCTGACTCTGCTGCTGTGTCTGTCTTGAGTTACTCTGGCTGTCTGCCTGCTCATCTCCAGGTTTCTTTGTCCTCTCCTAGTTTTTAGCAGTCACCTTGCTGGGTTCTTGCTGAAGCAGCATTGCTCCTAAATGATTAGTAACTTGGAAAATTACTCTGAATATGGTAATGGATTAATCCCAGTGGAGAAGGAATAACTTGGAGGCCAGATGCCTTGGAAAGGAAATGGCTACTAGAAGCTCTTTATCTAGATCTGGGCAAATTTCCTCCCCAACCTAGGCTACTGCTTAGGTGTATAGAACTCCCTTGTAGCACCACTTCCACAGTCCTGTTGACTGTGGTGAACCCTAGCGCTAGCTTTGCACTGGGGATAGGGCATTCAGTGCCACTGCTTCTTATAGCACCTCAACTTCCATAGTCCTGCTACTATTTCATTATCAAAACTTACATTTTAGGGTCCTACACTCTGATCTCTCCTTTGAGCTGAAAGACTCAGATTTTTATCTCGGATTTGTCACAAATCTGCTACTTTGCACAAGCTATTCAATCTTTAGATCTCAGATTATTCATTTGTAAAATGGAAAAGATAGTCTCCATGAGGAAAAAAGGAGGTCATTGATTTGTCAGTGCTTTGTATAATAAATTGAAAAGCTTCATGCAAAAGTAAGGACGGTTTTATGGGTCTTCCTATATAATTCTTTTTTCATCTTAGGAGAGAAATTTCTTTATGACTTACAGTCAAATAACATGAGACTTGTCTGGTGGCTCAGATGATAAGGAATCTGCCTGCAATGGAAGAAACCTGAGTGACTTCAATAACTGGATCAGGAAGATCTCCTGGAGTGGGGCATGGAAACCCACTACAATATTCTTGCCTGGAGATTCCCAGGGGCAGAGGAGTCTGGCAGACTACAGTCTATGGGGTCACAAAGAGTCAGATACCACTGAGTGACTAACACTTTTTCACACACACGTGAATAATACAGATACTGGAGGTCAGGGACATACGTATTTGTCTGGAATGATGGGTACTTTGCAGGGATTTTATTGGAAACTGATTTTGTGTAGATATTCCCTCTTTTGATCAAACACAAACACATAGTTGTTCACATGCAAATAAAATATAAACTTATACATGACATAGGGAGTAATTTGAGGACTATCTTTTCTTACATATTATCATAATTTCTCAATTAGTCACATTTTATTTACTAGAAGTTATATGTGATTGTGATTAGGAATATGTGTCATTATTAGTTTATAAAAGGAAAATAAAAATGAAAAAGAATGAGACAGGGTGATGAAGCGGAGAGTACCTGTGGTTTGATCTGTGGTTCAAAATTGGAAAAGGAGTATGCCAAGGCTCCTATATTGTCACCCTACTTATTTAACTTACATGCAGGATACATCATACAAGATGCCAGGCTGGATGAAGCACAAGCTGGAATCAAGATTGCAGGGAGAAATATCAATAACCTCAGATATGCAGATGATGTCACCCTAATGGCAGAAAGTGAAGAGGAACTGAAGAGCCTCTTGATGAAGGTAAAAGAGGAGAGTGGAAAAAGCTGGCTGAAAACTCAGCATTCAAAAAACTAAGATCATGGCATCTGGTCCCATCACTCCATGGGAAATAGATGGGGGAACAATGGAAATAGTGACAGACTTTATTTTCTTGGGCTCCAAAATCACTCCTGATTGTTACTACAGCCATGAAATTAAAAGATGTTTGCTCCTTGGAAGAAAAGCTATGACCAACCTAGACAGCATATTGAAAAACAGAGACATTACTTTGCTGACAAAGGTCCATCTAGTCAAAGCTATGGTTTTTCCAGTAGTCATGTATGGATGTGAGAGGTGGACCATAAAGAAGGCTGAGCACTTAAGAATTGACGCTTTTGAACTGTGGTGTTGGAGAAGACTCTTGAGAGTCATTTGGACTGCAAAGAGGTCAAACCAGTCAATCCTAAAGGAAATCAGGCCTGAATATTCATTGGAAGGACTGATGCTGAAGCTGAAGCTCCAATACTTTGGCTGCCTGATGTAAAGAGCCAACCCATTAGAAAAGATCCTGTTGCTGGGAAAGATTGAAGACAAAAGGAGAAGGGGACAACAAAGGATGAGATGGTTGGATGATATCACTGACTCAATGGATGTGAGTTTGAACAAGCTCTGGGAGATGGTGAAGGACAGGGAAGCCTGGCGTGCTGCAGTCCATGGGGTCTCAAAGAGTTAGACACGACTGAGCAACTGAGCAACAGCAACAACAACAAAATGGTCAAGAAAGGCTACCTCTGAAAGTATACCTTTAAACTGAAGCTGGAATGACAAAAAGGGGTAAGTCATGCAGAGATATAGGACAATGAAAAAGCAAAAGGTCAGTGTAGCTGGCATCTTATGGGCAAATAGAAGGGTAGAAGATGAGATAGATGATGAAATTGTCCAGAACATTTTAATCTGTTGATTCTTAGTGCATCGGAAATCTGATTAATTTAAGCAGTAAAGTGGTATGTTTAATATACGTTTTTAAAGGATCAGTAGCTTATTCTGGCCATTTGTAAATAATGGATTCTAAGACTGAAGTTATAGTAGACTCAGCAAGACATGCTGAAAGTTATTTCAGTAGTCCAGATGAGAAATCATAGAGGTTTGGACTGGGGTGTTAGTAGTGGAGATGGAGAGAAGAGGAGAATTGAAGGTATATGTCAGATTTAGTGGAAAATGAGATGTTCAAAGTAAAGGAAAAAAAATAAGATTTGTTGTCATAATATTTTAATATGTTTCTTCATCTATCTCTTTGTAGATTGTAAGCTTCTCGATGTCAGAACCTCAGTTCAGTTCAGTTGCTCAGTTGTGTCCGACGCTTTGAGACCCCATGGACTGCAGCATGGGGCTTCCCTGTTGATTACCAATTCCTGCAGTGTGCTCAAACTCATGTCCATTGAGTCAGTGATGCCATCCAACCATCTCATCCTCTGTTGTCCCCTTCTCCTCCTGTCTTCAATCTTTCCCAGCATCAGGGTCTTTTTCAATGAGTCAGTTCTTTGCATCAGGTGGCCATTGGAGCTTCAGTGTCAGTCATTCCAATGAATACTCAGGACTGATTTCCTTTAGGATTGACTGGTTTGCCCTCCTTGCAGTCCAAATGACTCTCAAGAGTCTTCTCCAACACCACAGTTCAAAAGCGTCAATTCTTTAGTGCTCAGCCTTCTTCATGGTCCACCTCTCACATCCATACATGACTACTGGAAAAACCATAGCTTTGACTAGATGGACCTTTGTCAGCAAAGTAATGTCTCTGTTTTTCAATATGCTGTCTAGGTTGGTCATAGCTTTTCTTCTGAGGAGCAAGCATCTTTTAATTTCGTGGCTGCAGTCAACCATCTGCAGTGATTTTGGAGCCCAAGAAAATAAAGTCTGTCACTGTTTCCATTGTTCCCCCATCTATTTTCCATGAAGTGATGGGACCAGATGCCGTGATCTTAGTTTTTTGAATGTTTGTTTTAAGCCAACTTTTTCTCTCTCTTATTTCACCTTCATAAGAGTCTCTTCAGTTCCTCTTCACTTTCTGCCATTAGGGTGGTGTCATCTGCATATCTGCTGCTGCTACTGCTAATCACTTCAGTCTTGTCTGACTCTGTGCGACCCCACAGATGGCAGCCCACCAGGCTCCCCCGTCTCTGGGATTCTCCAGGCAAGAACACTGGAGTGGGTTGCCATTTCCTTCTCTGAGGTTGTTGATATTTCTCCCTGCAATCTTGATTCCAAGCTTGTGCTTCATCCAGCCCAGCTTTAAACATTATTTATTCTGCATATAAGTTAAATAAGCAGGTGACAATATACAGCTGTGATGTACTCCTTTCCCAGTTTGGAACCAGTCCATTATGAATATATTGCTGAATGAATGAGTGAAGCATGTGTACAAGTAATGTATGAATACAACAGTAATACATTACCTTAAAGGAAAGTATCCTTTTTCTACTAAAGATTTAAAAGCCCTATGTTTGTATTTGATATGTATTTTTTGCTTGCTTTGCCTCTTCATAACTGAGTTTTAATAGCACCAGAGCAGCAAGATGATATTTATATTAAAGTTAACTATCCCAAGTTCATTTGTGATTTATACTCCTATAAACAATGGCAACTTTATTTTACCAAGGTAGAGATTCTGTGAAAGTCATCTTTCACCTTGTTAAAGCCTGTTTCTCCTAGCAGTTTTGCTTTGGGGCTGTTGTAATTGACTAAAATTGACTGCTCATTGAGAGATGAGACTAGGTAATCAAGGCTAGAAATTTGAGCTGCAAGTTTCATCAGACTTTCTGCAAGGTCTCCTCAGCCTAGGGAGCTGGACTATTGAACAGGGACTGGTATGGATGGAGGAAGATTTAAATTGGAGCTGCTTTTCCATAGCCTTTGGAAAGCTGCTGATTCATCTCCTAAACTAGGCCAGATCAAAGGCAAAGCTGAAGAAAGTTTCTCAGGCATTTGCTCTGAGAAAGGAATGAGAGTTTGGCTTTCCACATAGAAGTAAAGTGAATTGTAATGTATCACCTCATGGGGACTACAGAGACCCTACTGACTGCTGTGGCCCTGCAAGGAAGCTTGAAATGCCTATTTCTTCTTTGATTTAAAGCATCAAAAGTTCCCTCGAAGATGCTAATGGTATGATGAAGTTGGACTATGTGATCTATTGTTCATGTCAAAGCTGATATTTTAGGATATTAGAATTCTTGATCTCTAAATAGAAGTCCATGGGATTGTAGGCCTTTCTCCAAGTGAAAACCAGGCACAGGCTAATAAAGCCATTCCAAGTTTTTTCAACCCCAGCCATGGTTCTTCCATTGTTACGGTCCTGATGCAATGGCTTCAGCCAGAGGAAGAAACTTGGTCATCCTAAGATACTGGAGCTGGTAGCACATTGGAGATCAGCTAAGATTATTCTTTGTTATTTTTTAGAATTTTATTTTATTAAAATTTTTTGTGATTTTTAAGTTACTTTTCATTTGCAATTATTGCAAAGTATTGGCTATATTCTCCATGTCGTACGATTATGTCCTGATCCTATCTTACACCTGATAGCTTGTGCCTTCCATCTCTCCACACCTCATCCCTATGTTTCCCCTCCCCCTTTCCCTGCTGGTAACCAACTAGTTCTCTATATCTTGAGTCTGCTTCTTTTCTGTTGTTGTTTTATTTACTCGTTGGTTGCATATTTTAGATTCTACATATAAGTGATATCATAGAGTATTTGTATCTCTCTGCCTGACTTATTTCACTTAGCACAGTGCCCTCCAAGTTCATCCATGTTGTTGTAAATGGCATAATGTCATTCTTTTTAATGGCTGAGTAGCATTTGCAGAAGGCAATGGCACCCCACTCCAGTACTCTTGCCTGGAAAATCCCATGGATCGAGGAGCCTGGAAGGCTGCAGTCCATGGGGTCGCTGAGGGTGGACACGACTGAGCGACTTCACTTTCACTTTTCCCTTTCATGCATTGGAGAAGGAAATGGCAACCCACTCCAGTGTTCTTGCCTGGAGAATCCCAGGGACAGGGGAGCCTGGTGAGCTGCTGTCTATGGGGTCGCACAGAGTCGGACACGACTGAAGCGGCTTAGCAGTAGCAGCTTAGCAGCATTCCATTGGAGAAGGAAATGGCAACCCACTCCAGTGTTCTTGCCTGGAGAATCCCAGGGACAGGGGAGCCTGGTGGGCTGCCGTCCATGGGGTCGCACAGAGTCGGACACGACTGAAGCGGCTTAGCAGCAGCAGCAGCATTCCATTGTGTGTGTGTCTGTTACATCTTCTTTATCCATTCATCTATTGATAGACACTTAGATTACTTCTGTATCCTATCAGTTGTAAATAATGCTGCAAGGACAGAAAATTACCAGTAATTAAATTGAAGCAGTAATTTAAAAAATGCCCAGAAAACAAAAGTCCAGGACCAGATGGCTTCACAGGTGAATTCTACCAAACATTCAGAGAAGAGTTAACACCTATTCTTTTGAAATTATTCCAATAAATTGCAAAGGAAGAAACATTTTAAAACTCATTACATGAGGCCAAGATCGCCCTGATACCAAAACCAGACAAATATATCACAAAAAATTTATTCATTATGTGTCCATTCTTTCTAATATTCATTCACAAAGCGATTATCAACTACATAACTCTTCATATAGGAAAATTAAGGCCTAGAGAAAGAAAAATATTTGACTGAAGTTATCCATTTGGTGGCAAATCTGAGATGGGACAGAAACTAGATACCTTAATTCCCTCTCCCTTTCTCAACACTTATGCTAAGCAAAAAATTGCCCTTCTGTTTAATTTACAATTTCATCATTGATGTAACTACCTTCTAAATTACAGAACAAGTTGGTGTCAACACTACATTAGTGTAAAAGAAGCTATTTTATAGTCCTCAATCACTGGCTGCATAGAAGCTTGGAAAATTGGAAATAAATCACTTTTATTTACATCTGGTGGGTTCAGGAACATCCAAGTAAGAAGCAGTTGAAACTCATGAATCTAGAGTTGGCTAATTCAAATTGAGATGCATTCCATGAACTGTGAAGAAAGACTTCGCTAAGGCAGCCCCCAACATATATCTAATTTTGGGACTGTCCCTTCTCTGAAGCGTTTTAGAGCAATTTCAAACTAAATGAGAAGAGTAACCTGAATTAAGAAATACAGTGACTTGCAGTTTTCTATTACTTACTAAAACAAGTCAAAGTAATTGTTTCCTGGTGCATATCCTTAGTTAATTTCATTAAAGTAACAGATGGGAATGATATAAAATTAACAAATAATTAAAAATATAAGTGCATGGTTCTAATTTGTGTGACAATGTTTGAAAAATAATTTTCTCCAAGGTTTCCTAAACATTTCCTCTGAATATGTTAAAATAAAAATTTGTTTAATAAAGGAGGCATTTTATCTTAAGTTAAACTAGAGTCAGAACAATTCACGTACCAGCTAGATACCCCCAGAAAATTTTATCAAGATTTTGGTTATCTCAATAGTACAATGAGCACAATGATATCAATTTTGTAGGACTGTTGTAAGATTTTCATCTGGCAAAACGTGTTCAGTGTTTAATGTGATGCCTCTAACATAGGTGTGAAATGGTCATTGTGGTGGTGGTGGTGGTTTAGTCCCTAAGTCGTGTCTGACTCTTGCGACTCCATGGACTGTAGTCTGCCGGGCTCCTCTGTCCATGGAATTCTCCTGGCAAGAATACTTGAGTGTGTTTCCATTTCCTTCTCCAGGGGCTATTCCTAACCCAGGAATCGAACCCAGGCATCCTGCAATGCAGACAAATTCTTTACCATTGAGCTACAAGGGAAGTCCAGGTGTGAAGTATGCTCATTAAATACTAGTATTACTGTTGTATTTATTAATATGAATATTAGACATTTCAAATAATGGCTTCCCACTTTTAAACTATCTCAAATTTTATATCAACAGAAGATAATGAACGCTAAGTAAGTAAAGAATATTCTCACTGTAAATATAAAAATTGGTGAGCCTGCTGACCTTAGCAGACCCAAGTCTGACTTGTTAAAGGAGAGACAGGATACTCATTCCCAGGAAAGCCTCCATGAACTTTGAATTATTTAAAACCATCCACTTGAAAGGACACGAGTCCTGCATGACAGCTTAGGCCATTATTCTGATATATAGTTTCTTCCGAAGCTCCATCTCAGTGTAACCTGTGTCCCAGCCAGGCTGCAGGCTAGTCATGCTCTCGCTCTATTGACTTGCCAAGGGGAATTATTTATTTGGCACCAGTAATATGCTCTGTACTGTATGGCAGTGGTGGTGATAATAATAGCTTGGGTCTATCTGGTACCTTCCCTCCAAGGAATTGAGAGGACATTCAGATACACAGGGAAGGGTAAGCTTCCATATTGCTTCTCCTGGCAAACCACTTTGGGATGATGGTAATGTTGATAGGTATGTTAGGGAAAATATCATTGGGAATGGAAGAATAGAGGAGGTGGAGGGAAAGAGAAAATTAAGAAAGAGGAGCTGGACAAAGATAGAATGAAAGAGTTGTAATTTTATTGCTGTAGGAAGCAAGAAGCATCTTTGAATTGATGTAACAGAAAACCTGCAAAGTAAAAGATCCCTTAAAAATATGTCACTCTTATTTCTTTTAGGAATCAGATCTTCATCTTGCATTCATTGATAGCCATAGTTGAGGTCACCCAACCTATATAACTTTCTCTCTTTTGTCCTCAGCCTTGCCTGAATCAGACTCTTGAGGTCTAAAAATCCTTATCCCAGAAGGAAGACATCAAAATGCACTCAATCATAATCTCTAATGATAGAGTCTCAACGTGGGAAGGGGTGAAAGTGGGTAGCACCCACTTTCTTCGCCTTTGTCACTTCCTCAAACAGCAAACCCTTCTCAAATAAGTGAGATAGTTGGTTCTCAAACAGCCTTGGTTATAAAAATCTTGTCTCACAAGATAAATCACTCCAGTGTTCAGAAGCCCTGACTGTCAGAAAGGTCTTTCTTATGTTAACTTGAAATCTGTTTTCCTCTAATGACTAGTTATGTAGGACTTGCTAGCCATTGTTCTGTGTGCTGTACATACATAATTCCCAAGCTTCCCAATAATAATGAAAGATGGCTATTATTATCCTCATTTCTTGAAATAGGAGAGAAAAAGACTCAGGAGAGTTAAATGGCTTGTTTAAGCTGCTAGAGCCATATTCAAAGCCAAGTCTATTTGATTCTGCAACCTATCCTCCTTCCACTTCTTAACTAATGTATTCCCTTCCCTTTCATCTATCAAAACCCTACTTGCTTATAAGGTTACCTTAGATTTCAATCTTCTATGAAACCTTTTTTTACATCCTAAGGTGTTCAATTTTTATTATGAGCCATTTTAGCAATTTAATTTTGTAGAATTCTTATAGCTCTGACTCCATTAGATGATGTATCATGAAGTCTCTTCTACTGTGAACTTAAACTTTATTTAACTATTGTTTGATTCTTCTAAGCTTGGGAATTATGTATATACAGCACACAGAACAATGGCTAGCAAGTCCTACATAACTAGCCACTAGAGGAGAACAGATTTCAAGTTAACATAAGAAAGGCCTTTCTGACAGTCAGGGCTTCTGAACACTGGAGTGATTTATCTTGTGAGACAAGAAGATTTTTACAACCAAGGCTGTTTGAGAACCAACTATTTCACTTATTTGAGAAGGGTTTGCTGTTTGAGGAAGTGACAAACAATACCAGAAGTGAAATGCACATTGTTCAGTCGCTAAGTTGTGTCTGACTCTTTGAGACCCGATTGCCTGCTGTATGGCCATCTTCCCTGTCCTTCAGTATCTCCCAGAGTTTGCTCAAACTCTTGTCCATTGAGTTGGTGATACTATTCAACCATCACATCCTCTGTTGCCCTCTTCCCCTCCTGCCCTCAATCTTTTCCAGCATCAGGGTCTTTTCCAATGAGTCAAATGACAATAGTTCATGATTTTATGAGCATTTACTATGAACCATGCATTATTCTCAGTGATTTTCTTGCATTAATTCATTTAAACTTTATAAAGTTATGTACATATATTATTTCCATTTTATAAATGAGGAAATGGAAATATTAAGAAATTATTTAATTTTCCATGATTAATAGCTACAAGTTCAGTCAGTTAAATACTTTGAAATAGAAAGTTATTTTTTTAAAAAGCTTATTTGTCAGTGAAAACTGGTGTGACTTAAACTGATCTTGTGATAAAGCCTGACATGACCTGACATCAGATTATAATTATTTATGTCTCTTAATGTTAATATTAATATGTTTTGCTGCAAAAATATTTATGTGTTTAATTATTGAGTACTACTCCAGACCTTTCTCAGGATAGAGGTATGTTGTATAACATTTGTGTACTATTTATCTAATTCTGTCTCTCCAGACCTCAAATAGTGTTTGAAAACACATGTGTCCATAAATGCTTTTGCAGAAAGGATTAAGATCTGTACTTAGTGATGTACAGAACCATGTTTTAATTGAGGCTATTAGAAATCAGAGCATGGATCCAAATAATGTCATCTTAAAAAATTTTTTTTATTGAAATATAGTTGATTTACAGTAACATGTAAATTTCAGATATATAGCTAAGTGATTCAGTTACATACATATACATATAATTTTTTCAGATTATTTTCCATTAGAGGTTATTGCATAATATTTAGTAGTTTCCTGTGTTATGCAGTTACTCCAGGTGTTTCTTGACTTCCTACTTTTGCATTTCAGTCCCCCATAATGAAAAGGCCATCTTTTTCGGGTGTTAGTTCTAAAAGGTCTTGTAGGGCTTCATAGAACCGTTCAACTTCAGCTTCTTCAGCGTTACTGGTTGGGGCATAGATTTGGATTACTGTGATATTGAACAGTTTGCCTTGGAAACGAACAGAGATCATCCTGTTGTTTTTGAGACTGCATCCAAGTACTGCATTTTGGACTCTTTTGTTGACCATGATGGCTACTCTATTTTTTCTAAGGGATTCCTGCCTGTAGTAGTAGATATAATGCCTTTTGATGAAAGTGAAAGATGAGAGTGAAAAAGTTGGCTTAAAGCTCAACATTCAGAAAACTAAGATCATGGCATCTGGTCCCACCACTTTATGGAAAATAGATGGGGAAACAGTGGAAACAGTGTCAGAGTTCATTTTTTTGGGCTCCAAAATCACTGCAGATGATGATCGAAGCCATGAAATTAAAAGATGCTTACTCCTTGGAAGAAAAGTTATGACCAACCTAGATAGCATATTGAAAAGCAGAGACATTACTTTGCTGACTAAGGTCCATCTAGTCAAGGTTATGGTTTTTCCAGTGGTCATGTATGGATGTGAGAGTTGGACTGTGAAGAAGGCAGAGCACCGAAGAATTGCTGCTTTTGAACTGTGGTGTTGGAGAAGACTTTTGAGAGTCCCTTGGACTGCCAGGAGATCTAATCAGTCCATTCTAAAGGAGATCAGCCCTGGGATTTCTTTGGAAGGAATGATGCTGAAGCTGAAACTCCAGTACTTTGGCCACCTCATGCAAAGAGTTGACTCATTGGAAAAGACTCTGATGCTGGGAGGGATTGCGGGCAGGAGGAGAAGGGGATGACAGAGGATGAGATGGCTGGATGGCATCACTGACTCGATGGACGTGAGTCTGAGTGAACTCTGGGAGTTGGTGATGAACAGGGAGACCTGGCATGTTGCGATTCATGGAGTCGCAAAGAGTCAGACATGACTGAGCGACTGAACTGAACTCAACTGAACTGTGTTATGCAGTATGTCCTTGTTAGTTAAATGTTTTATTTATAGTAGTGCATATATGTTAATCTCAGACTCCTAATGTATCCCTTCCCTGCCTTTGGTAAACATAATTTTGTTTTCTGTGTGTGGATCTCTACTTTGGAAAAAAGTTGATTTGAGTCTTTTCTTTCTTTTAGATCCCACATATAAGCGATATCATATTATATTTATCTTTCTCTGACTTATTTTACTCAGTATGGCAATATCTAGGTCTACCCATATTGCTGCAAGTGCCATTACTTCATTCTTTTTTATGGCTAAGTAATATTCCATTGTGTATATGTATCTGTTCATTTGTCGACGGATATTGCTTCCTCATCTTGGCTATTGTGAATAATGCTGCAGTGAACATTTGGGTACATGTATCTTTTTGAATTAGTTTTCTCTGGATGTATGGCCAGGAGTGGGATCATATGGTAGTTCTATGTTTCATTTTTAAAGGAACACCCATACTGTTCTCCATAGTGGCTACACCAGTTTACGTTCCCACCAATAGTGTAGGAGGGTTCCCTTTCCTCCACACTCTCTCCAGCATTTATTATTTGTAGACGTTTTGATGACAGATGCCAGCTTTTCTAATATTCCATGCAAAATATAAGAAAACTAAAAATCAGGGAAGAACAGTGACTTGGCCAATATTATATAAGTGGTGAAATACATATTTTTCATATATTAGCAACCTTTAAAGCAGGATACTCTTCATGTTGGCCTATAACTAAACTCTTAGCTCTCTGGGGACAGAAGCATTACCTGAGATGCAGACATTTCTCTCCTGTGCCCACTGTGGAACAGTGGTTAAGAGAACCCAAGCTTTGTGTTCAGAGAAACCTGTATCTAAATTACATCTCCATCACCTAATGGTCAGTATGTGGCTGTGGGTCATCTCACTAAGCAAAAGACAATGAAGACAACACTAAGGGGACAGAAGGAAATGGTGTGTATAAAATGAAGTGTAGAACAAACGTTAGGCAACTGGAAACTTCTTCTTCATGGATTTTGATGACTGAGTTTAGACAAACAGGCTTTGGTTTCCCCTTTTGTCTTTCATAGTGTTAGAAACAATCTCTGTGCTACAGCCTCTGGGTCTCACCTTTTCACTGCAGTGAGAACAAGCCCTTCTGAGAACTCCTTGCTTTGTTGCTAGCCAGCCGCTCATGACCCTAACTCAGTGAGGCAAACATGGAAGTGAAAATGATTTATCTTTCATTCTTAATGGCATTTGGACCTGGACTTAAGAAACATCAGTTTTGGGCTGCATAAGTAGAGAAAAACCTTCACAAGGAAAGCATTCATAGATATTTGATAGAGATTGAGTATTTAGGCATTGAGGATCTCTGTCAATATTTAGTTACTTTCAAAGGAAAGGAATGATATTAACATGAGCTAATTCTTTCCCAACTTTTAACTAGACCGTATCAAGAGTGATTTACACTGAACTTCAGCTGGGCTTTTGATTTCAATTAGATAGAATTTACTAGGTACAAACCAATATTTTGGTTTAACCAAAATGATGAACACCAGCTGGATGACTGCCTGCCTTAGAATCATCATCAGTTCAGTTCAGTTCAGTTGCTCAGCGGTGTCTGACTCTTTGCAACCCCATGAGTTGCAGCATGCCAGGCCTTCCTGTCCATCACCATCTTCCAGAGTTCACTCAAACTCACGTCCATTGAGTCGGTGGTGCCATAGAGCCATCTCATCATCTGTTGTCCCTTTTTCCTCCTGCCTCCAATCCCTCCCAGCATCAGAGTCTTTTCCAATGAGTCAACTCTTCGCATGAGGTAGCCAAAGTACTGGAGTTTCAGCTTTAGCATCATTTCTTCCAAAGAACACCCAGAGCTGATCTCCTTTAGAATGGACTGGTTGGATCTCCTTGTAGTCTAAGGTGCGTGACATTGTACAGGAGATAGGGATCAAGACCATTCCCATGGAAAAAAAATGCAGAAAAGCAAAATCGCTGTCTGGAGAGGCCTTACAAATAGCTGTGAAAAGAAGAGAAGCGAAGAGCAAAGGAGGAAAGGAAAGATATAAGCATCTGAACGCAGAGTTCCAAAGAATAGCAAGAAGAGATAAGAAAGCCTTCTTCAGCAATCAATGCAAAGAAGTAGAGGAAAAGAACAGAATGGGAAAGACTAGAGATCTCTTCAAGAAAATTAGAGATACCAAGGGAACATTTCATGCAAAGATGGGCTCAATAAAGGACAGAAATTGTATGGACCTAACAGAAGCAGAAGATATTAAGAAGAGGTGGCAAGAATACACAGAAGAACTGTACAAAAAAGATCTTCACGACCCAGATAATCATGATGGTGTGATCACTCACCTAGAGCCAGACATCCTGGAATGTGAAGTCAAGTGGGCCTTAGGAAGCATCACTAGGAACTAAGCTAATGGAGGTGATGGAATTGCAGTTGAGCTATTTCAAATCCTGAAAGATGATGCTGTGAAATTACGGCACTCAATATGCCAGCAAATTTGGAAAACTCAGCAGTGGCCACAGGACTGGAAAAGGTCAGTTTTCATTCCAATCCTAAAGAAAGAATCACCATGGAAGCTTTCTAAAATACAGATTTTTTGGCCCCCAGAGATTCTGTGTTCAGTAGTTCTTCTAAGACCCAGACATTTATATTTAAGTTCCCAAGTGATTTTGATATGTAATCAGGTTTGCAAATGACTTTTCAAAGCAAAATGCCAGTCTTAGAATGGAAGCTCATTTATTATTTAGCTTATTAATTTGTTATGGGGTCTCGTTCAAGTCTTTTGCCAGCACGAGTCCCCAGGTTTCTCATCTGTGAAGTGGGAGGTCAGTTAGCTTATCTCTAAGTTGTTTCTGGTGCTGATGTTTTATGGTTTTATTTCTGAGAGTATAGTAATTGCAGTATGTGGCTCTAGACTGCTTAGAGAGATAGTTTGTTGCTGTTGTTATTTTTATCATTGTTGTTTGCCAAGATAGGCATTGTTCTATAACACAAGGCATAATGAACTGGATGTTGATGCCAATAATTTGAATGGCAGTCCAGATAGCCTTTTAAAAAATATTGCGATAAAAACATATAATGTGAGATACACCCTCTTAGCAAATTTTAGAGTGAATAGCACATTATTGTTAACTACAATCACAGTGCTGTACAGAAGACTTCTAGGGCTTTTCTATCTGCATGACTGAAATTTTATACCCAATAAAGAGCAGCTCCCCTTTCTGCCAGTCCCTGGGAAACACCCAGGTTGCTTTCTTGTCTGATGAGCTTGACTATGGTACACATGTCCTATAAATGAAATCACATAGTATATGTTCTTCTGACTGGATTATTTCCCTCAGCATAATGTTCTCAAGGTCTGTCCATGTTGCAGCAGGTGGCAGGATCTCCTCCCCTTTTGTGGCTGAATGGTATGCCACTGTATGCATGTACCCCATTTTCTCCATTCATCTGTTGGTGAGTATTTGGGTTGTTTCCACCTTTTGGTTGTTGTAATGCTACAGTAAATATGGGAGATCAGTCAAGATCCTGATTTCAGTTCTTTGGGTAAATATT
Source organism: Capra hircus (assembly GCF_001704415.2). Lineage (NCBI taxonomy): Eukaryota > Metazoa > Chordata > Mammalia > Artiodactyla > Bovidae > Capra > Capra hircus. Next base: position 46,962,271 of record NC_030814.1, on the reverse strand, counting down.
CATAGGTAAGAATGCTGGATCATATGGTGGCTCTATTCTTCATTTCCTGAGGGAGAGCCACACTGTTTTCCACGAAGGCTGAGCCATGTTACATTCCTGCCAGCGGTGTAACAGGGTTCCAGTTTCTCCATATCCTCACCAGCAGAGGTTCTTTCTTGCCTTTTGTAATAGTCACTCTAACAAGCATGCGGTGACACCTCACTCTTTTGACTTGCCTTTTCCTGATGATTAAGTGATGTTGAGCACTTTTCATGTGTCTGTTGGCCATTTGTGTGTTTTCCTTGAAGAAACATCTATTAATTTCATTTGTTCATTTTTAAAATTTGGGTTATTTTGGGTAACTATTTTTAACTGGGTTCCTTCCAGTCTCGAGTTGTTGGAGTTCTTCCTATATTTCGGATATTAATCCCTTTTTGGTATATGATTTACACATATTTTCTCCCATAGGCTGCCTTTGAGGGATCCATGATTTCAATGAAAGAAAACTTAGAATTTTTTTCTTCATTCTTTAGAAGTTTGTGGATAGTCAAGCCTTTAATGTCTGTTGTCTCAGTCTCCATTTTTGCCAAAAGGGGTAATAGCACCATTCTTAACTAATTCGTTATCTAGTGCGCACCGGATGGCTTAATATTTATTAAGATGCTCTGCATCATTCACTTAAATGATCAGCATTTTACAAAACATGACCAAAATCCAACATGTAGGGTGAGCTTAGAGAGCTAGTTTCTCTTAGACTTCTCTGTGATAAGAGTCATAGAGAGCTTTTTGCAATCTCTGTTAGGTGGTAGGAAACAAACTTGTATATGACTTTTGAAATGCCTGGTCATCCATGCAGCCATTCATCTATGCATCCAACTCCAGTTAAGAATAGCTAACTTCTCATAATTGTTATATTCATAATTATCATAATGATACTTGAAATAATTATTGTAATATAGTAATATCTTACATGTGCATGGCTCTTTACAGTTTACAAAGTACTTTGCAAGCTGCATGTGTGTATTGTAGAAGTCCTTAGAGGCAATTGTTTTTCCCTATTCACATGGCTCTTTACTAAAAGTGACAGACTTAGCTTGTCTAAGAATTTTCACCATACTCTTGCTAATGAGAAACAGGGATGGCTATCTTAAATAACTGTTTATCCATTTAACACATTGATCACATAACTTATATCCTCATGTTAATATCATCAAGCTAGTTAGAGGAAGTGGTTAATTGCTTAGGAGGTATCCACGGCCCAGAAAAAGTCCATGACTTGGCTAAAATTAAATAGAGATGTAAACACAAGGGAAGATCTCGAGACTGAGTTTCCTCATTCAGCACAGACTCTGAACGCCTGTACTCCTGATGAACCACAGTACCCTCATCACAATGCCTGTTTGTCTCATCCCAGAGAGCCTCCGTCACTGGCTCCTGGCCACCTCCTTCTCTGCAGTGCCTCAGACAGAAAAAAACCATGTCACTCTTCTCCAAGTCCTAACCCCATTCTGTCAGTCCTGCCCGCATGCTGATGAAATATACCTTTGGCTGGGGGAAGAAAATTTGCAAGCCATCAACCCAGAGATGGTTGTGAAGGGAATTGCAGTGATGCAGTGACCAGGTTCCAGGGGCAGAAATTGTTCTCTGGAGAAGGCTGTCTCCTCTTCCTCAGTGGTCTCTGTATTGAGAAAGGGCACCCTGTTTGCTGTGCCAGCCTTCTTAAATTCATTATATACTATAATATAAATACACACATACATATATATAATGCACATTATTTATATGTACTCCCAGGTGCAAGACTTACAATGTAGTAAACATACAAGAATCAGGGTGTAATGAACAAACACTGAAATTTATGAGTACAGCCTTACCATTTTATAGACAGTCAAACTGAGACCTAAGAAGTCTGAAGGATCTTGTCAAGTAGAATTGCCTTGCACATAACACAGTGGCAGAACGTGCTCAGAACTCACGGAAGGCTGGCCTGACTCTGCATGGAGAAAGTACAGCTACCAAACATTTCCAAAGCAACTCATATGTCTCCTTTACAGCACTTATAAAAATGGAAGCGACATAATGATGTATTTATATTTTGTTTTCGGAGCTCCTTGTGGAAGGAACTGGTTTGTCTTGATCTCTATACTCTCCTCAGTGTGTTGCACAATGCCTAGCGCACAGAGAGTTCTTAATAACTATTTGTTGAGTAAATGAGCAAATAGAAGAATATATTAATGATAAATTAATAAACCTGCTAGGAATACAGTCTGTTTAAGATTCTGGGATAGTAGTCTTCCCTTGGAGCAAGCTGTCCCTCCATATTTTATATCTTGGAGCATATTTTATTTTTAATGATGGCATGAATGCATTTTTCATTCATCTTGTGTGCAAAGGCAAAAGGTCCCCTTGCTTTCAGGATGACAAATACAAAGTGATTGAAAATTATATAGTATGTTGGGGACTGGAACAGGACCAAGGATTAGTTCAAAACTGTTGACAGTATCTTATGGCATAGCTGATTGACAGGAGTCTGGTTGTTTCCAAGGATTATTTTTCCCTATCTTGCATCCCACCCCATCCTATCTTCTACCTTACTACTCTCTTCATCCCACTCCTCTCTCACCCAATTACAGACCCTCGGCCAATTTTCCACGTAAAGGGCAGGGAGGGCTGATTCCCAGACCTAGGCTCTGCTTTGCCACTCCGCGTTGCCTGAGTGTTAGAGCTAGTGTTTGCCCAGCTGCTGGAGTCAACTGACTTCCTTTTGAGGACATACCTCTCCCCTTCCTTCTGCTCTCCTCCCCAGATGTTTGTGACTAAAGGCAGCCACAAGGCCTGGAGACACTAGTCTTCTATTCTGGTCACTCATAGGTCACCAGCCTGAGACCAGGGGGACCATCCTGCTGGATGATTTAGTCTAGGCGGGCTTCCTGGAGCCAAAGTCCTTACAGGTGTTTAAATAGCTTGTGAGGGATTGTCGGTTCACTGGCAAAATTTTCTGTTTTCATCTTCTTGCCTGCATCATGAGCCAGGGAATCCCTCTGTCTGACTTTGGTTCTTGCTTGTCTGAACTACGTGACAGCACTAGCCCTCACCTCAGAGGGTACCGTCAGAGATTCAACACTGAGATTTGAAAACTAGTTAATGTCAGCCTGACACCATGTCCTATTTCTGACTTAAATCTGCTTCCAGTTAGAGAAGCAACAGATCCAGAAGGGAACTTATGCTTCACCTTCCTTGCAGTATTGAAGAGCAAATGGAGATCTAGAACAGAATGATGGCTTTTCCAAGTCCCCGCAGTGAGCTCCTCTCTCTTTATCCCAACTTGTGGTTTTTAAAGCTAGCCATGAAAGTAACAAATTGTTAGTTGTAGACATTTGAGACGGTGGATACGAATCACCTAGGAAGCTTGCTAAATATGTTCTGTTTCACTTGATCTGCAGTTGGGCCCAGGAATATACAGTTTCAACCCTCTCCCCAGGTTCTGTTGTCTGAGGACACACTTGCTCTGATGTGGACCATGAGGTCACCCTGATTGATAAAATAGGTACAGAAGGGAGAAAAAATGCCTATTGAGTGACCCAAGATGATTCAATAGAGGTAGCCAAAAAAGATGGAGAAGGTGATGGTAGTGGTGATGGAGGTGGAGGAGAATGCATTAGTGGTACATCTTATACAGGGTGTTTTCATAGCAAGCAACAGAAGTCAGCTAAAGCAGTATATATTAGTTTTCTAGAGCTGCCATAATAAAATACCACAGACTGGAGGCTTAAACACTGGAAATTTACTTTTCATAGTTCTGATGGCTAGAAGTCCAAGATCAAGGTGTCAGTACAGTTGACTTCATTCTAAGGCCTCCTTCCTTGGCTTGCAGATGGCTGTCTTCTCACTGTGTCCTCACATGATCTTTCCTTTGTGTGTACACCCTTTTTGTCTCTTTGTGTGTCTAAATTTTCTCTGGTTAAAAGGATACCAATAAGATTGGATTCAGTTCAGTTCAGTCGCTCAGCCATGTCCGACTCTTTGTGATCCCATAGACTGCAGCACGCCAGGCTTCCCTGTCCATCACCAACTCCCAAAGCTTGCCTAAACTCATGTCCATTGAGTTGGTGATGCCATCCAATCATTTCATCTTCTGCCATTCTCTTCTCCTCCTGCCTTCAATCTTTTCCAACAAATCAGTTCTTCACATCAGGTGGAGTTGCAACTTCAGCATCAATCTTTACAATGAATATTCAGAATTGATTTCTTTTAGGATGAACTAGTTGGATCTCCCTGAAGTCCAAGGGACTCTCAAGAGTCTTCTCCAACAGCACAGTTCAAAAGCATCAATTCTTTGGTGTTCAGTTTTCTTTATAGTCTAACTCTCACCTCCATACATGACTACTGCAAAAACCATAGCTTTGACTAGACAGACTTTTGTTGGCAAAGTAATGTCTCTGCTTTTTAATATGCTGTCTATATTGGTCATAGCTTTTCTTCCAAGGAGCAAGTGTCTTTTAATTTCATGGCTGCAGTCATGATCAGCAGTGATTTTGGACCCCAAAATTATAAAGTCTGTCACTCTTTCCATTGTTTCCCCACCTCTTTTCCATGAAGTGATGGGACCAGATGCCATGATCTTAGTTTTCTGAATGTTAAGCTTTAAGCCAATTTTTTCCCTCTCCTCTTTCACTTTCATCAAGAGGCTCTTTAGTTCTTCTTTCTTTTCTGCCATAAGTGTGGTGTCATCTGCATATCTGAAGTTATTGATATTTCTCCCAGCAGTCTTGATTCCAGTTTGTGCTTCATCCAGTCCAGCATTTTTCATGGTGTACTCTGCATATAAGTTAAATAAGCAGGGTGACAACATACAGCCTTGATGTACTCCTTTCCCAATTTGGCACCAGTCTGTTTTTCCAAGTCCAGTTCTAACTGTTGCTTCTTGAGCTGCATACAGATTGGATTAGGGTCCCTGCTAATGCAATTAATTTAATCACCTCTTTAAAAACCTTATCTCCAAATGTTTAGATTCTGAAATTCTGGGATTAGAACTTCAGCATTTGACATTTGAAGGTATATAATTTAACCTCTAAACACTGACCTAGGCTCACAGGGTTGATTGGGTGCTGAGAGACCAGGCTCAGTAATGGGCAAAATCCAAGTGATTGGAGTGGATAGGATGAAGTGGGTGGTCCTAGGGATGGGCAAAAAAGTTAGCTTGATAAACTTAAGGTTTTTAATACTCTTCATTTCCCCTTCCTGAAAGGCATACTTTCAGTCCTGTTGTGTTTCCATGAGATGAGAAAGAATTAAATTGTAAAGCTTTCATCCAAGTTCAAAAAAATCAAACACACAGATACATGTTGAAGACATGATTTAGCAACTGTGAATGAAAGATCATGATTGTTATTTAACTTTCCATGAGGCAGCCACGAAGAGAAAATAAAGATGTATACTGAGAAATCTAGATTTAAGTTCCTGCTTCTACTCTTTGATGGAGATGCAGACAAATAGAATTACTGACAGAAGGAATCAACCAAAAATTTAAAACTGATAATGCAATAACAGACACTTGAATGTATCATCTATATGCCAGGCACTGTTTTTAGGGCTTCACATATATTAACTATTTAATCTTTACCAGCAACTCTATGAGATAAGCACTGTTTTTACAGTCATTGTTCAATGAGGAAATTTATACAAAGATCTTAAAGTAACATTCCCTGTATACCCAGCTAGTGAGTCACAGAGCTGGTCATTGAACCCAGACAGTCTGACTCCAGAGTTCTGTATTATGTTGCCTCTCAGGAAAGGGTTCAAAAAATTGGAGATTTTTCCAGAATGATCAGTTTTCAGATGTATATTAAATCACTGTGCAGAAACATGTTGTGTTTATTTTGTATGAGGCATCAGAGTAGATCTAGAATTAATGGTTGAGAAGATACATTGTTAGGAAGTTTCTGACTCAGTTGTTTAAAGAACTTTGAAACAGTTCAACCAGGGATTGGGCTACTGTTACAGATGGACATTTTCCCTTTTCGTTGCTTATAAAACTATTCTTTGTTCCAGAGGACTGTAGGTCCAATTTCAAGGCATGATTCACGATTGGTCAGGCAGTCCTCTGCACCTCTGCCAATGACTGGCTTAGGAACGGGCATGTGATCCTATTCTGACCAGTGAGATACTCAGGAAGTCTTAGGGGCCCTGAAAACTTTTTCTAGTTATTAAAAGGGAGAGACAGATGAGGAGAAAGCCTCTAGCGTGCACCATTTTCCTTCTTGTTCTAATAGTATCAGAAGAGAGAAAGATCATTGAGCCAATGAGAAAACCATCACTGATTTCTGAAAACAATCCTTGAACTTGGTGACTTCTTGAGCAACCAAGGAAGTGCCACTGGCGCCACTTCCGTCCAGACTTTCTGTTAAGTGAAATATTAAAGTTTGTTTGGTTAAATATGCTGTTGCTTGTGGCTTGAATCATCCTGATACAATTGCCTTGGAAGATAATGAGTTCATCAATGTCCTTGGAGTTATGCAAGCAGAACCCAAAGGCCCACTTCTCAGTAATATGATAGCAGGGGCTCAGGCTTTAGATGAGCTTTATTAGAGGAAAATTAAGGTCACTTCTAGTCTTAATAGTCTGTCTTTGTGCCCCTAAGCAACCCTGGCACAAGTCACTCTGCGTGACTTCCTAAGTCTCCGTGTACTGAGCCAGGCTGGCAGCCACGGCTGACGTTCTCTATGAGTCACTTGTATTGTCAGGCCCTTGTAAAAAGACAGAGGCTGTGATGTCACAGTTCCTCCAATGAATGACACAGCATCAGGGGACAGCCAGAAATAGACATGTGGAAGCCCTTGCCACTGGCGCTCTCTTGTACTCTGACACAAGTCACATTTCTCTTAGCTCAGACGCCAGGCTGCTGGAGAACTGGAGAACCAAAATAGACAGGCCATCTAGTCACCCTCCTAGAATTCCCCATCTGCTCTGACAAAGTTCTGGGGACATCCAAGGTGAAACTTGCCCAGCAGAATGTTGAGAAAGTGACAGATTTAGTGGGACTTTGGTTCCAATCATAGTGGGCCATTCACAAGAGACGGCCCTGAGAAAATATTGTGAGTCAGCGTTGTCCTCAATGCGTTCCTGAAATCTCAGGTTGGGAAGTTTTGGAGACCACAGCCACTTCATCTCTGGCATCCTGGTGCTCTGGGTGGCTGGTGGCTGCTGAGTCTAGCAACCACTCCCTTAGAGCCGTGTCAGCCATCTGATGGAATGCAAAGAGGCCACAGATCTCAGGCACTTTTACTTAGGAACAGTTTTTATGTAATACTGATGGAGCATAGAAGTAGATAATATTTGTAGGGATTTGAGGGGATCAGTAGGTAGTATCTACCTTTTCCTCTAAGCCTAAGCCAACTCAGAGATGGATGCAAGAATCAGAAAAATTACCAATGAAAGTTAGATTGGAGGATTTGACTGAGGGATAAGGAAGCAATGGATGTCCTAATACTGTATCCCAGAACAGAGCATTCTCAGACCAGGGGAGGATGTCCAGTCACAGGCCTCCTTTGCTGAGCCTAGTACCTTGCTAAGAGCAGACCCCAAAGTACTCTTCCACATGCACACTCAAATAAATCCCCTCTCTCCTGGGAGGTGTGAGCAGCAGTGGGGAGAGAAGCCAGGAACGTTGGTCTGGCAGAAGTCCTTACACATGGAAACGCAATGAGTGAGAAATAAGTCTTTCTCCCAACCATATTGACTGAGTCCTTCATATTTGCCTGAAAATGTGCTAGGTATCCGCACAAACTATGCAGCTTAATTCTCTTTTTAACCTTTTGAGGAAAGTACTAGTATTACCTCTGTCTCACAACTGGAGAATCTGAGGCCCTGAGAGATCAGGAACTTTGCTGAGGGACACACCCAGTATGCGGTGAGATGGGATCCAGACAAAACTGTGTAAGAGGTCAGAACTCACCTTGTAGGTGCCATGCCACATCCCCTCCGTGTCATAACTGTGTCCTGTGGCTAGGGTACCAGGAGGAGATGGGGGAACATAGAGTTCTTGATCAGAAGACTCAGGCTCTGGCCCAGGCTCTGCCATTTCTTAGCCCCCACAACTGTGGTGTCTTCATCTGCAAAATAGGAATTGTGATCCGTTTTCTGAGAAGCTCAGGGATTCCCTAGGAGGGTCAAGTGAGATCATGGGCTTTAAACTGTTTGGTAACTGACAAGCCTGGGGCACAGATATTCATTTGGGAGTGGGAGAGCTCTGAGTTCCATCCCTGCTTCCCTTAAGAACTTTCCCAATGACATGGTCCAGCCTCTTGACTTGCAATATTCAGTTTTGCCACCAGTAAAATGAGCACACTAGTCCTTGACTTAACTAACCTCTCAGAGGTGCTGTGATACTTAAAGGGGGTAAGGTTAAGACTGTGCTTTCTTTGTGACTGTAGATATTCAGGAAGATGGTGAGGACCGTTAATTTTTATGAGATGTGGTTTTGAGGACAGTGATAATTTTTGGTGATAAAATAATTTTTTCTACTTTCATAGACATTTATCTGAAGAATTTAAATGTCTGCAATCCAAAAGTCTGCAAGCAATAAATGCTGGAGAGGGTGTGGAGAAAAGGGAACCCTCCTACACTGTTGGTGGGAATGCAAACTAGTACAGCCACTATGGAGAACAGTGTGGAGATTCCTTAAAAAATTGCAAATAGAACTGCCTTATGGCCCAGCAATCCCACTGCTGGGCATACACACCGAGGAAACCAGAATTGAAAGAGACACATGTACCCCAATGTTCATTGCAGCACTGTTTATAATAGCCAGGACATGGAAACAACCTAGATGTCCATCAGCAGATGAATGGATAAGAAAGCTGTGGTACATATACACAATGGAGTATTACTCAGCCATTAAAAAGAATACATTTGAATCAGTTCTGATGAGATGGATGAAACTGGAGCCGATTATGCAGAGTGAAGTAAGCCAGAAAGAAAAACACCAATACAGTATACTAACACATATATATGGAATTTAGAAAGATGGCAATGATGACCCTGTATGTGAGACAGCAAAAGAGACACAGATGTGTAGAGTGGACTTTTGGACCCTGAGGGAGAGGGAGAGGGTGGGATGATTTGGGAGAATGGCATTGAAACATGTATACTATCATGTAAGAAACGAAGTGCCAGTCTATGTCCAATGCAGGATACAGAATGCTTGGGGCTGGTGCACGGGGATGACCCAGAGAGATGTTATGGGGAGGGAGGTGGGAGGGGGGTTCATGTTTGGCAACGCATGTACACCCGTGGTGGATTCATGTCAATGTATGGCAAAACCAATACAGTATTGTAAAGTAAAATAAAGTAAAAATTAAAAAAAAATGAAAACATTGACATAAAAAAAAAAGAGATTACTACAATGTCGCGTATGTAGTTAAGTCACTTCCATCCAGAACACAGTGGCCACACTATTGCTATTCAGCCCTTTGCAACTGCTAGGGACTAAAGAATATTTTACAAGTAGTACAAATGAGCACTTCATAATTTGAAGAAAATTTACAGGTCCTTGTAACTTTTAAAGAATCTAACTTTTTAAAACAAAAAAGTTAGATTTTAAGAAATGTGAATAAATAAGTTGAGCTCAAAAAAAAGTTAATAAATTTAGCTTTGTATTTCAGCAATTTTATTATAGAAAATAAAGTATTAAAGGAAAAATCTTTAGCTAATTCAAATAATTCAACTCAGAAACATAAATAAATATTAGCTTTATAGTCAGCTTTATGTGTTAAGAGGCACAAAATAAAGACCTAAATATAAAGACCAATACATATATATATATATGTATGTATATCTCATATTCTGTATGTCTACTACTATTCTAAATACTAAGCGCCTTTAGCTGCTTGTTTGGCATATGCCAAGAGCAGGCTTTATTTGAGGGATGTCCTCCCCTGAAGGTGGAAGAGCCTGCCCCTTCCTGGCTTAAAAGGTAGGAGAAAACAGGAGAGGGAAGGGAGTGAAAGAGCAGAGTGAAGAGACGTGGTCCTGATTTTCTCATCCCTGTGCTGACTTCGGCACAGGAGGCAGGAGGCTCTTTAGAGAAATTGGGGCAACATTGACATTCACCAGCCTAGGGCACAAGATGGGCTTGCCAGTCCCATGTAGTGTGGGTTGGTCCCAAGAATAGTTGAGAGCATATTTGGGGATCTTGCCAGTGTGGATTATGGTGGTTGGGGCAACTGGCCCTGAAGTGAAGGCTGAGTGTTAGACCCACCAGGTGGGGAGAGTGAATTTCCAGCCAAACCTCAGAGAAGTCTCAGCAGCTAACAGTAGGTGGGGTGAAGCCAAGTAGCCAGGGAAGAAAAAGAACAAATAGGAAGCAATGTCCAGCCAGCCCCACTTTCTGCCATGTAGGCCAGAGGGGCAAGTGGGCATCAATTGGTTAAGGGATGTGATCACTGGACCACAACGGGCAAGAGCTATCCTTCTACCTACATATCAATGTGAATGACTGTAAACCACAATCGTGAACTCTCTCTCTCCACATTTTCCTTATACCCAGAAGCCCTCTTGCTGGAGAAACAGGGAGAGATTATTTGAAATATTAAAAAAATTATTCTAGAGGACTAATACTACTTAAAGTGATCATTTAGATAATAAGGACAGACAAGATTTAACCCAGATGGATCATTTATTTCATTTTTCTACTAACTGTCAGATGAGAGTTATGGACAGCTGTAAGTTCACTTATAAGCAAAATAAATTTTTTTCCCATCTTCATCCAAATTGAAATGTGAGCAGAATTGTATGATCCAATTACATAAAGTGGTATTGCTGTTAAACATTTCTGACTGAATGTAAACCAACTAAATATTGAACTTTTAAATATTTAAGCAACATTAACCTTTGGCCAAAACAAGATAATATATGTAAAAGTTCCTGGCACATATTAAGTGCTAGGTGAATATTAATTGATGTAACGTTGTTTGGGGTCAAGGTCAGGAAACAGAGCAACTGTGTTCTTTGTATCACAGCTCTTTTAGAGCCCTAATGCTGGGCAAGATGGACCCAGAATAGCATCACTGCTTTTCCTTTGTGTGATGATGTGAGGAAGTGTGGTCCAGATGAGAGATTCCCAGACCTGGTCCTGCATTAGAATCATCTGAACAGCTTCTTTAAAAATATAGATTATTTCTCCTCTGGTTCCCCTTGTGATTATGATTCAGTGTTTCTGGGAAAGTGCCAAGGCATCCTTTGAACACCATTAGAAATCTGTTTGGATGGCATTGTAAATACCAAGGGGCACCGTGGTGCGTCTTCAGTAATTTCCTTCCTTCTTTGATTGTTGTTGACTCTCACAGACTCATGAATAGGTAGACTAGAGAATGTCTGGTATGATTGTTTTGTTAGTTTTGTCTGTGTCCAACCAGCTCAGCTTCTGTCAATTTCCTAAATTCCAAAACAAAACAAAACAAATGTAAGGGATGATGATATATTATGCTAGGCCAAGCCATATAAAATAGCATCTCCCCTTTACTTCAGCAGAATATAGTCTTTGTGCCAAAAGCAAAGATTAGGTGGGAGGGGAGATCTGTCCTTAACCGGAAAAATCATTTTCTTGTCTTTCTCTCCTTCCCCCAACCCTGTTTTCATGTCCCAGAGGTCCATTCTTTCTATCAACTCTAAAACAGGAGTTTTACTTCAGTACAAACTGCATTGGAGGCAAGGTGTGTGCTGGAATTCCTATAAGAAAATCTTCTTTCTTTGGGGTCCTAGCACTTTCTCCCACTTATGCCACCAGTTTAGGATGTTGTTGCCTCACTGTGGCCTCCCCAGCACTTTCTGAGTTATTATTTTCAGTTGATCACCTGACCAAAACTGGTGCCCTGGCTGAAGCTGGCAAATGGCCATTGTGCTAAACATAATCGTTCCAGTAAAATATGGCTGATTAGCATAGAAATCTCCATAAGCCTTTCTATTCTAATTTTGCTGTTAGGATTCTGGCCCCTCTCGGAGGTCATGCTAACCTAGTTAAGGCTCTTGGAGAAAATACTGTCATTCCAGCTCATTGCATTTGCATTAAAATATATTGTCCTTCATCTGACATGCTAACCAGGAACTCATCATCTGGAACTTTGTGAAAAAGCTGAACTGCAGGGCACCATCCATTATTTAAGCTGGAATCCAGGAAGCTCAGTGAAAATATATGGTGGGCACCAAGACATGAAGGCCCTTATAGTTCTAACTGTGGACACTTCACTCTGGATAAAGTGAAAGGATTTTGGTAAAAAGAAGATTACTGCAAAGTGAAGGATGCTAACCTACTGGTGTTCTTACACGGTCATACCACCATAGAGGCAACATGGTATTGTGAGAGCGTGAATATCAGAGTCAGACTTTTTGGGTGAAATTCCTGTTCTGCTACAGAAAACTCTGGGGATTTGGGCAGGTTATCTAGCTCTTTTTTTGGTGCCATAATACATGTTTCTATAAAACAGGAATGGTAGTAAAATAGTTGTCAATATGTATCTCTCTGGGTTACCCGTGAAGCTTAAATGAGATCATTGCTATATGTTACATACACTCAATTGATGTTAGCTACTTTTATTGTTAACCATCACACACCTACAGAATGGTTAATCCTTCATGTGTCTTATTGGTATAATTCTTTTGTTTTAAATTTATTTTTTAATTGAAGGATAATTGCTTTACAGAATTTTGTTGTTTTCTGTCAAACCTCAACATGAATCAACCATAGGTATACATATATTCCCTCACTCTTGAACCTCCCTCCAATTTCCCTCCCCATCCCACCCCTCTAGGGTAATACAGAGCCCCTGTTTGAGTTTCCTGAGACATACAGCAAATTCCAGTTGGCGATCTATTTTACATATGGTAATGTAAGTTTCCACGTTACTCTCTCCATACATTTCACCCTCTCCTCCCCTCTCCCCATGTCCATAGTCTGTTCTCTAAGTCTGTTTCTCCATTGTTGCCCTGTGGATAAGTTCAGTATCATCTTTCTACATTCTGTATATATGCTTAGTATGAGATACTTATCTTTCTCTCTCTGACATGCTTCACTCTATATAGTAGGCTCTAGGTTCATCCACCCGATTAGAACTGACTAAAATACATTCCTTTTTATGGCTGAGTAATATTCCATTTAACTTATATGCAGAGTACATCATGAAAAATGCTGGGCTGGAAGAAGCACAAGCTGGAATCAAGATTGCCAGGAGAAATATCAATAACCTCAGATATGCAGATGACACCATCCTTATGGCAGAAAATGAAGAGGAACTAAAAAGCCTCTTGATGACAGTGAAAGAGGAGAGTGAAAAAATTGGCTTAAAGCTCAACATTCAGAAAACTAAGATCATGGCATCTGGTCCCATCACTTCATGGGAAATAGATGGGAAAACAGTGGAAACAGTGTCAGACTTTATTTTTTGGCTCCAAAATCACTGCAGATGGTGATTGCAGCCATGAAATTAAAAGATGCTTACTCCTTGGAAGGAAAGTTATGACCAACCTAGACAGCATATTCGAAAGCAGAGACATTACTTTGCCGACTAAGGTCTATCTAGTCAAGGCTATGGTTTTTCCTGTGGTCATGTATGGATGTGAGAGTTGGACTGTGAAGAAAGCTGAGCGCCGAAGAATTGATGCTTTTGAACTGTGGTGTTGGAGAAGACTCTTGAGAGTCTCCTGGACTGCAAGGAGGTCCCACCAGTTCATCCTAAAGGAGATCAGTCCTAGGTGTTAATTGAAAGGACTGATGCTAAAGCTGAAACTCCAATAGTTTGGCCACCTCATGGGAAAAGTTGACTCGTTGGAAAAGACTCTGATGCTGGGAGGGATTGGGAGCGGGAGGAGAAGGGGACGACCGAGGATGAGACGGCTGGGTGACATCATGGACTCGATGGACGTGAGTATGAGTGAGCTCTGGGAGTTGGTGATGGACAGGGAGGCCTGGGATGCTATGATTGATGGGGTCACAAAGAGTCGGACATGACTGAGCAACTGAACTGAACTAAACTGAATATTCCATTGTGTATATAAACCACAATTTTTTATACATTCATCTGTCAATGGACATCTAGCTTGCTTCCATGTTCTAGGTATTATTAATAGTCCTGCAATGAACAATGGGATACATGTGTCTTTTTCCATTTTGGTTTCCTCAGGGTATATGCCTAGGAGTGGTATTACTGGGTCATAAAGAATACACCTGCAATGCAGGAGACCCCAGTTCTATTCCTGGGTCAGGAAGATCCACTGGAGAAGGGATAGGCTACCCACTCCAGTATTCGTGAGTTTCCCTTGTGGCTCAGCTGGTAAAGAGTCCACCTGCAATGTGGGGGACCTGGGTTCGATACCTGGGCGGGGAAGATCCCCTGGAGAAAGGAAAGGCTACCCATTCCAGTATTCTGGCCTGGAGAATTCTATGGGGTCACAAAGAGTTGGACACGACTGAGGGACTTTCACTTTATACTATGATGGTTTTATTCCTAGTTTTTAAGGAATCTTCATACCGTCTTCCATAGTGGCTGTATCAATTTACATTCTCACCAACAATGCAAGAGGATTCCCTTTTCTCTACACCCTTTCCATTTATTGTTTGTAAACTTTTTGATGATGGCCATTCTGACCAGTGTGAGGTGATATTTCATTGTAGTTTTGATTTGCATTCCTCTAATAATGAGCAATGCTGAGCTTCTTTTCATGAGTTTGTTCAGTTCAGCCTCTAAATCTTGTCCAAATCTTTGTGACCCCATGGACTGCAGCACACCAGGCTTCCCTGTCCATCACCAGCTCCCAGAGCCTACTCAAACTCATGTCCATCGTGTCAACGATGCCATCCAACTGTCTCATCCTCTATTGTCCCCTTCTCCTCCTGCCCTCAATCTTTCCCAGTATCAGGGTCTTTTCAAATGAGTCAGTTCTTCTCATCAGGTGGCCAAAGTATTGGAGTTTCAGCTTAAGCATCAGTTTTTCCAGTGAATATTCAGGACTGATTTCCTTTATGATTGACTGGTTGGATCTCCATGCAGTCCAAGAGACTCTCAAGAGTTCAACACCACAGTTCTAAAGCATCAGTTCTTTGGCACTCAACTTCCTATATAGTCCATCTCACATCCATACATGACTACTGGAAAAACCATGGCTTTGACCAGATGGACCTGTGATGAAAAGTAATGTCTCTGCTTTCTAATATGCTGTCTAGGTTGGTCATAGCTTTTCTCCCAAGGAGCAAACATCTTTTAATTTCATGGCTGCAGTCACCATCTGAAGTGATTTTGGAGCCCCCCCCCCAAATAAAGTCTCTCGCTGTTTTCATTGTCTCCCCATCTATTTGCCATGTAGTGATGGGACCAAATGATAGGATCTTACTTCTTGAATGTTGAGTTTTAAGCCAACTTTTTTACTCTCCTCTTTTACTTATAACAAGAGGCTCTTTAGTTCTTCTTTGCTTTCTTCCAAAAGTGTGGTGTCATCTGCATATCTGAGGTTTTTGATATATTTCCCGGCAATCTTGATTGCTGCTTGTGCTTCATCCAGTCCAGCATTTCTCATGATGTTTTTAACTCTGCATATCAGTTAAATAAGCAGGGTGACAATATACAGCCTTGATGTATTCCTTTCTCGATCTGTACCCAATCTGTTGTTCAATGTCCAGTTTCAACTGTTGCTTCTTGACCTGCATACAGATTTCTCAGGAGGCAGGTCAGATGGTCTGGTATTCCCACCTCTTCAAGAGTTTTCCACAGTTTGTTGAGATCCACACTGTCAAAGGCTTTGGCATAGTCAATAAAAGAGAAGTAGATATTTTTCTGGAATTCTCTTGCTTTTTCGATGATCCAGTGGATGTTGGCAATTTGACCTCTGGTTCTTCTGCCTTTTCTAAAACCAGCTTGAACATCTGGAGGTTCATGGTGCATGTACTCTTGAAGCCTGGCTTAGAGAAATTTGAGCATTACTTTATTAGCATGGGAGATGAGTGCAGTTGTGCAGTAGGTTGAGCATTCTTTGGCATTATCTTTCTATGGGATTGGAATAAAAACTGACCTTTTCCAGTCCTGTGGCCATTGCTGAGTTTTCCAGGTTTGCTGGCATATTTTAGTGCAGCACTTTCATAGCATCATCATTTAGGATTTGAAATAGCTCATCTGGAATTCAATCACCTCCACTAGCTTTGTTCATAGTGATGCTTTGTAAGGACCACTTCACCTCACATTCCAGAATGTCTGGCTCTATGTTGGTGATCACACCATTCTGATTATCTGGGTCATGAAGATCTATTTTGTATAGTTCTTCAGTGTATTCTTGCCATCTCTTCTTAATATCTTCTGCTTCTGTCAGGTCCATACCATTTCTGTCCTTTATTGAGCCCATCTTTGTATGAAATGTTCCCCTGGTATCTCTAATGTTCTTGAAGAGATCTCTAGTCTTTCCCATTCTATTGTTTTTTCCATTTCTTTGCATTGATCACTAAGGAAGCCTTTCTTTTCTCTCCTTGCTATTCTTTGGAACTCTGCACTCAAATGGGTATATCTGTCCTTTTGTCTATTGCCTTTCACTTATATTCTATTCATGGCCTTCATTGTAAGGCCTCCTCAGACAACCATTTTGCTTTTTTTGCATTTCTTTCTTGGGGATGGTCTTGATCCCTGCCTCCTGTACAATGTTACAAACCTGTGTCCATAGTTCTTCAGGCACTCTGTCTAATCCCTTGAATCTGTTTCTCACTTCCACTGTATAATGCTAAGGGATTTGATTTAGGTCATATCTGAATGGTCTAGGGGTTTTCCCTACTTTCTTCAATTTAAGTCTGAATTTGGCAATAAGAAGTTAATGATCTGAGCCACAGTCAGCTCCTGGTCTTGTTTTTGCTGACTGTATAGAACTTTTACATCTTTGGCTGCAAAGAATATAATCAATCTGATTTCGGTGTTGACCGTCTGGTGATGTCCTCATGTAGAGTCTTCTCTTGTGTTGTTGGGAGAGGGTGTTTGCTATGACCAGTACATTCTTTTGGCAAAACTCTATTAGCCTTTGCTCTGCTTCATTCTGTACTCCAAGGCCAAATTTGCCTGTTACTTCAAGTATTTCTTGACTTTCTACTTTTGCATTCCAGTCCCCTATAATGAAAAAGACCTCTTTTGGGGGGATGTGTTAGTTCTAAAAGATCTTGTAGGTTTTCACAGGACTGTTCAACTTCAGCTTCTTCAGCATTACTGGTTGGGGTATAAACTTGGATTACTGTGGTATTGAATGGTTTGCCTTGGAAATGAACAGAGATCATTCTGTCATTTTTGAGACTGCATCCAAGTACTGCATTTCAGACTCTTGTTGACTGTGATGGTTACTCCATTTCCTCTAAGGGATTGTTGCCCACAGTAGTAGATATAATGGTCATTTGAGTTAAATTCACCCATTCCAGTCCATTTTAGTTGACTGATTCCTAAAATGTCAATGTTCACTCTTGCCATCTCCTGTTTGATCACTTACAATTTGCCTTGATTCGTGGACCCTGTGTGGCACGGGAGTGGCTTGAGGAGATACCCCATGTCCAAGAATAAAGGAGAAGCCCCAGCAAAATGGTAGGCGGGGTGAAATAGCATTTAGAATCAAACCCCATACCTGCCAGAAATGCTCAGAGGTCTCAAACAAACCTTGTGTGTACCAGGCCCCAGAGATCCCCACCAAGACTGAGACAGAACAGTGTTTGTGTCTCCTGTGGAGGTATGGGTCAGCAGTGGACTGCTACAAGGGCAGGGGCTCTGGGTACAGCAGACCTGGCAATGACATAAGCCCTCTTGGAGGAGGTTGCCATTAACCCCACCAAAGAGCTGCCAGAACTTACACAGGACTGGGAAACAAACTCTTGGCAGGAAAAAACAGAACCTTGTGCGTACCAGGACCCAGGAGAAAGAAGCAGTGACCCCACAAGAGACTGCCCTGGACTTATCCCTAAGTGTCCAGGAGTCTCCAGCAGAGGTGCGGGTCGGCAGCGGCCTGCTGGAGGGCTAGGGGCACTGAAGGTACATGCATGGGACCTTTTGAAGGAGGTCACCATTATCTCCATTACCTCCACCATAGTTTGGCCCCAGATAAATAACAGCAAGGGAACACAGCCCCACCCATCAACAGAAATTGGATTAATGATTTACTGAACATGGCCCCGCCCATCAGAACAAGGCCCAATTTCCCCCTCAGTCAGTCTCTCCCAACAGGAAGCTTCCATAAGCCTCTTACCCTTCTCCATCAGAGGGCAGAGAGGCTGAAACCCAAATCACAGGAAACTAAACAATTGATCACATGGACCACAGCCTTGTCTAACTCAATGAAACTATGAGCCATGCCACCCAAGATGGGCGGGTCATGGTGGAGAGTTCTGACAAAATGTGGCCCACTGGAGAAGGGAATGGCAAACCACTTCAGTATTCTTGCCTTAAGAACCCCGTATACAGTATGAAAAGGCAAAAAGATAGGACACTGAAAGATGAACTACCTAGGTCCATAGGTACCCAATATGCTACTGGAAATCAGTGGAGAAATAACTCCAGAAAGAATGAAGGGATCTCTGTGGTATCTGTGGTGTTGGAGAAGACTCTTGAGAGTCCCTTGGACTGCAAGGAGATCCAACCAGTCCATTCTGAAGGAGATCAACCCTGGGATTTCTTTGGAAGGAATGATGCTAAAGCTGAAACTCCAGTACTTTGGCCACCTTATGAGAAGAGTTGACTCATTGGAAAAGACTTTGATGAAGGGAGGGATTGGGGGCAGGAGGAGAAGGGGACGACAGAGTATGAGATGGCTGGTTGGCATCACTGACTCGATGGATGTCAATCTGAGTGAACTCTGGGAGTTGGTGATAAACAGGGAGGCCTGGCATACTGCGATTCATGGGATCACAAAGAGTCGGACATGACTGAGGGACTGAACTGAACTGAACTGAACTGTGGTATCAATTTTATAACAGCACTAATCCCATTCATGAGGGTTCCAGTCCTATGATGTAATTACCTTCCCAAAGTACCACCTACTAATGCCATCACTTTTCGTTGTTAGGATTTCAACATATGAATTTTGGGATGGCACAGACATTCAGGCCATCACTCTTACTATGGTTAACACTATCATACTGAACATTGTACAGAATGGGAAAGACTAGAGATCTCTTCAAGAAAATTAGAGATAACAAGGGAACATTTCATGCAAAGATGGGCTCAATAAAGGACAGAAATGGTATAGACCTAAAAGAAGCAGAAGATATTAAGAAGAGGTGGCAAGAAGACACAGAAGAACTGTACAAAAAAGATCTTCATGACCAATATAATCATGATGGTGTGATCACTCACCTAGAGACAGACATCCTGGAATGTGAAGTCAAGTGGGCCTTAGAAAGTATCAGTGTGAACAAAGCTAGTGGAGGTGATGGAATTCCAATTGAGCTTTTTCCAGTCCTGAAAGATGATGCTGTGAAAGTGCTGCACTCACTATGCCAGCAAATTTGGAAAACTCAGCAGGGGCCACAGGACTGGAAAAGGTCAGTTTTCACTCCAATCCCAAAGAAAGGCAATGCCAAAGAATGCTCAAACTACCACACAATTGCACTCATCTCACATGCTAGTAAAGTAATGCTCAAAATCCTTCAAGCCAGGCTTCAGCAATATGTGAACCGTGAACTTCCAGATGTTCAAGCTGGATTTAGAAAAGGCAGAGGAACCAGAGATCAAATTGCCAACATCCGCTGGGTCATGGAAAAAGCAAGAGAATTCCAGAAAAACATCTATTTCTGCTTTATTGACTATGCCAAAGCCTTTGACTGTGTGGATCACAATAAACTATGGAAAACTCTTAAAGAGGTGGGAATACCAGACCACCTGACCTGCCTCTAGAGAAACCTATATGCAGGTCAGGAAGCAGCAGTTAGAACTGGATATGGAACAACAGACTGGTTCCAAATAGGAAAAGAAGTACATCAAGGCTGTATATTGTCACCCTACTTATTTAACTTATATGCAGAGTACATCATGAGAAATGGTGGGCTGGAAGAAGCACAAGCTGGAATCAAGATTGCCAGGAGAAATGTCAATAACCTCAGATATGCAGATGACACCACCCTTATGGCAGAAAGTGTAGAGGAACTAAAAAGCCTCTTGATGAAATTGAAAGAGGAGAGTGAAAAAGTTGGCTTAAAGCTCAACATTCAGAAAACGATGATCTTCGCATCTGGTCCCATAACTTCATGGGAAATAGATGGGGAAACAGTGGAAACAGTGCCAGACTTTATGTTTTGGGGCTCCAAAATCACTGCAGATGGTGATTGCAGCCATGAAATTAAAAGACACTTACTCCTTGGAAGGAAAGTTATGACCAACCTAGACAGCATATTCAAAAGCAGAGACATTACTTTGCCAACAAAGGTCCATCTAGTCAAAGCTATGGTTTTTCCAGTGGTCATGTATGGATGTGAGAGTTGGACTGTGAAGAAGGCTGAGTGCTGAAAAATTGATGTTTTTGAACTGTGGTGTTGGAGAAGACTCTTGAGAGTCCCTTGGACTTCAAGGAGATCCAACTAGTCCATTCTGAAGGAGATCAGCCTTGGGATTTTTTGGAAGGAATGATGCTAAAGCTGAAACTCCAATACTTTGGCCACCTCATGCAAAGAGTTGACTCATTGGAAAAGACTCTGATGCTGGGAGGGATTGGGGGCAGGAGGTGAAGGGGATGACAGAGGATGAGATGGCTGGATGGCATCACCAACTTGATGGACGTGAGTCTGAGTGACCTCCGGGAGTTGGTGATGGACAGGGAGGCCTGGAGTGCTGCAGTTCATGGGGTCGCAAAGAGCCGGACACGACTGAGTGACTGAACTGAGCTGAACTGAATTGAACAGCCATTAAAGCAAGTGGTGTCTTTGGTGTTGGTCTGTATTTACTCTCAAGTTTTGCAGTTCACTTCTCAGATGACTCTTTCCTGGGGTAACTGGGCTGTACTTCATGCGTTTCTCACCTCCTTCCACTAGACTAGCCTGGGCACATTCTCATTGCAGAAGAGTGATCCCAGTCATACAAGACTGGAATCTTTCATGCCTCTGTGTGTGTCAAATTTGCTAACACATTCTTGGCCAGAGCATGTTCTGTGGCTGAACATAGAAACAAGGAATGGAGAAATGGACTCTATTTAGCGAAAGGAACTTAGTCATGTGGTAAAGAGACATGGATATAGGAGGAGATTAAAAATGCAATAGTCTCACTACATCTAGCATAGCAGGCAAGATTGTTTAGCAAGAATTTTGTAGCATGTTTTTCATTTTTTTTCAGTTTTAAAAAGGTGCAATTTTTGAGGCATAATTAACAAAATTTTTAGACATTGAAAGGGAACATCGTGGTGGTTATATATATATATAGTGAAAGAATTATTCTTATCTAGTTAACTATCACACCCATCATTTTACATATTTGTCTTTTTCTGATGAGAATGTTAAGTTCTACTCTTAGCAAATTTTAATTATACATTGCAGGGTTATATTCACCATAGTATAGATTAGATCCTCAGAGTTTATTAATCTTTTGTAAAAAATGAAATATAATTTATAATATTGTATTGGTTTCTGGTGTACAACAATGATTCAGTATTTTTATAGATTATACTCTAAGTTATTATAAAATATTGCTGTAGTTTCCTATGCTATATAATATAGTGTTTTTGCTTGTCTATATTATACATAGTAGTCTGTATCTCTTAATGACATGCTCCTGTCTTCCCTCCCTACTTTCACTCTCTACTGGTAACCACTAGTTTGTTTTAATATCTATGAGTCTGTTTTTGTGTTGTGATAAACATTTGTTTTATTTTTTAGATTCCATATATAGGTGATAACATATTTTGCTGTGTCTGACTTATTTCACTAAGCTTAATATTCATCCACATAGTTGCAAATGTCAGAAGTTAATACTTTTTTATGGATGAGTAATATTCCATTGTGTGTTTGCTGCAAATTCTTTATTCATTCATCTGTTGATGGACATTTAGGTTGCTTCTGTATCTTAGCTATTGTAAATAATGATTCTGTGAATATTGAGGAGCATGTATCTTTTTGAATTAGTGTTTTCATTTCCTTTGTATATATACCCAGGGGTGGAATTGCTGGATCATAAGGGAGTTCTATTCTGAGTTTTTTGAGGAAACTTCTTACTAGTTTTCATAGTGGCTGAGCCAACGTAAATTTCTAACAGTGTACAAGGGTTCCCTTTTCTCCACATCCTCCTCAACATGTGTTATTTGTAGTCTCTTTGATGAAAGCTGTTATTAAAGGTATGAGGTAATATTTTATTATGGTTTTGATTTGCATTTCTCTGATGACTAGCTATGTCAAACATCTTTTCATGTGCCTATTGACCATTTGTATGTCTTTGATAAAAGTCTATTCAGATCTTCTGTCCATGTTTTAACTAAATTTTTTTATATTGAGTTGTATGAGCTATTAATATATTTGCAATATTAACCTCTGTCAGTGATTATGTACAAATATTTTCTTCCATTCAGTCAATTTTATTTTCATTTCGTCAATGGTTTCCCTTACTGTGTAAAAGCTTTCAAGTTTAATTAGGTTCCATTTGCTAATTTTTGTTTTTATTTCTTTTGTCTTAGGAGACAGATTCAAAATATACTGCTATGACTTAAATCAAACAGTGTTCTGGCTGTGTCTTAGAGTTTTAAGTTTCAGGTCTTACATTTAAGTCTTTAATCCATTTTGAATTTGTTTTTGTATATGGTGTGAGGAAATGTTCAAATTTCATTCTTTAATGTGTAGCTGTTCAGTTTTCACAGCACCACCTGTTGAAGAGACTGTCTTTTCTCCACCGTATATTCTTGCCTCATTTTGTTGTAGACTAACTGACCATAGGTGCATAGGGTTTTTTCTGGGTTCTATATTCTGTTTGTTTGGGCTGTGTGTCTGTTTTTGTGCCAGCACCATGCTGTTTCCATTACTATTGCTTTGTGGTATAGTCCAAAGTTGGAGAGTATGCTATTTTCACTTTTATTCTTTTTTCTCAAGATAGTTTGGCAATTCAATGTCTTTTGTGGTTCTATATCTTAGGATTATTCATCCTAGTTTTATGAAAAGTGGCCTGGGTATTTTGATAGGGATTACATTAAATCTGTAGATTGCTTTGCGTAGCAATATTAATTCTTGCATCCCAGAGCCACAGCTAACATCATACTCAACAATGGAAAGCAGAAATCTTTTCCTCTAAAATCAGGAATAAGACAAGGATGCCCTGTCTCATTACTTCCATTTAAATTAGTATTGAAAGTTCTAGCCACAGCAGTCAGATAAGGACAAGACACAAAAGGCATCCAAATGAGAAGGAATGTGTTAAAACTGTCACTATATGCAGATGACATGATGCAATATATATAGAAAATGCTAAAGTCTCCACCGGAAAACTATTGGAACTAGCAAATGAATATAGGAATTTTGCAGGATATAAGATTAATATACAGAAATGTATTGCTTATCTCTACACTGATAATTATCAGGAAGATAAAGAAGAAAACAATCCCATTTTAAATTGCATCAAAAAGAATAAATACCTAGAAATAAATTTAACCAAGGAGGTAAAAGACATATACTCTGAAAACTATAAAACATTGATGAAAGAATTTGGAAATAATACAAAGAAATGGAAATACTTCATCATTATTTTTTTAAACAGTTGTTTTGTGTGAGTGTTATAAGTTTTTTTTTTCCTTATGGTACTAATAAAAAGTTTTCTTTTAAAACAAAATTGAGACAAATATAAGTGGATATAAAGAGTAAGTCTTAAAAAAAAATGTAGCCCACATGTTAGCAAAAATTATCAGACAAAGGAAGTGACAAGTTTGGAAAACTCTGAACCAGGTTGATGACAATTGGGACTCCGAACAAGGAATTTACCAAAGAGGTGCTGCAGACTCAGATAAATAAGCTTAATAATGACATAGGTTCAGTTGAATTCAGTTAAGTGAACATATATTGTATCAACAGTCTGCATGACACAGTGGCAGAAGGCAGAGATGCAAATGACAAACTCGAAGACCTTATTCTAAAACAGTTCATAACCTACTGGGTGAGAGATACATAGCAGAAAACTTTGACCCACTATGGTAAATTCTATTAAT
This sequence comes from Capra hircus, assembly GCF_001704415.2. Taxonomy (NCBI): domain Eukaryota; kingdom Metazoa; phylum Chordata; class Mammalia; order Artiodactyla; family Bovidae; genus Capra; species Capra hircus. The sequence goes on along the minus strand of NC_030814.1, from coordinate 46,938,127 downwards.
ATATTTAGTTAACATGCCCTAGGTGCCTAGAGAAAGGGCACTAAGCTTAAGATGGAGAGTAGGCATTGGGGAAGGATTACCAGCAAGTTCCCTGGAGGAGGCTCTGGAAGAATGAACAGAGGTCCCCTGTAAGAAGAATGAGCAAAGGCATGAAGAATGTGAAGTACTCTTGGGAAAGTTCATTCTTATCGAAGCCTGATGTATGAAACAGGAGATGAGACTGGGGATTGGGGGCATCCAGAGTGTAGATAGCTCTGTTTGCTACACTAGACAGCCTAGAATTTTCCCTGTTATGGAAAACAGGGGGTCAGTGATGGTTCTCAAGCTGGGAAAAGACATATATATGTATTTATTTATAATATATGTATTATAATTTTATAAACAAATATATTAAAACACTCATTATATATATATATATAAAATGCATTATTTGTATATAACGTGTTTCTCTTCTACAAAAATTCCTGCGAGGTGGTTTTGCCACTTTTTTTTTGCAAGCTGCCAATGACAAGGTCCTCATTATCTTACAACTGAGCCTGCTAGAGTCCTGATTGTAACCAGATAAAAAAGATAGACTTGAAGGACACAAAAATGGAAAGCAAGGCTGTGCAGTAATCCAGGCGAGTGACACAAAGGGACTGAAATGAGTAGGGAGGCTCCAGAAGTGAAGACAGAGGAGCGCTCTTGGTTTCATACTAAATGCTGTACAAATGTGAACTGTGGTTGTGCTTGTTTTAGAGCCCACACTTACTGCATAAACAACTCCTAAACCACACAAATACCCTTTCCCCCTCCCCCCTTATAATTGGAAAAACCAATGCTGACACCCAGTGGCTGGTCCAGATTCCCCAAAACTCCCGGAGAGAAATCCCAAGGGACAGAGATAGACGTCAGCTTGCCTGCTCTGGCCCTCAGAGTATCTCAGGATCCTTAGCTGAAAGGGCAAGTCTAAATTCAGCTAGAAATGGCTGGCCATGTGATGCGTTTGGTACCACACAAAGGATAGTTCCCTGTGAGTTTAATGCAGACAAAAGAGCTAAATTAAACCTGCGGATGAGAACAGCATTGCATCAAAGTCAGCCCCTTCTAAGGCAGAGGCAAAAGCAATTACCCTCAGAGTTCCCCCGAGAGCTGCCATCCAAAGCACCAATAAGAAAATGGGATATTTAAAGGTCAGTTCCTCAGTCAGATCAGCACTCTGTATGGCTGTGTTCTAGACTCCTTGCTTTGGATGGAACCCACCCAGACCCTGTTCTGACAGAGTCAGGATGTGTTAGAGCAATGAGAAAGTTGACAGATCAGGTGGTAAAGCAGATCTAGGGAGGGAAGATGGGCCTCCCAGGCTCTCAGAGCAAACTAAAGGCAGACTGTATGGGTTTCACAGCAAGCATTTATTATAGTTCTGGGAGCTGGAATGTCCAGGGTCATGGTGCTGCCAGAGTTGATGTCTGGTGAAGGCTTACTTCCTGGTTCATAAGTAGCCTTCTTCTCATTGTTTCCTTACATGATGAAAGCGGTGAGAAAGCCCTTTGGAGTTTCTTTTACAAAGATCCCAGTCCCTTTCCTGAGGGCTTCACCCTCATGACTTAGCCATCCCAAAGGCTCCGCTTCCTAGGACCATCACATTGGCGTTAGGACTTCAGTGAATTCTTTTGCAGGGGACATTGTCCACAACAATGGCTAAAACTTTCAGTTCCCTTCAGTATGTTGTCAATGCCTGTCATCTACTTGGTATCACAATGTGAAGGTCCCAGAGGAATATTCAAAACCAAACTCCCAACTCTGAGTCCATCCTGTGACCATAAGTCTGTTCTCAATGTCTGTGAGCCCATTGCTGTTTCATAGATAAGTTCATCAGTGTTGCATTTTAGATTTCACATATAAGTGATAGCATATAGTATTTGTCTTTCTCTGACTTCCTTCACTTAGTATGGTAATTTCAAATTGCATCCATGCTGCTGCAAATGGCATTATTTCATTCTTTATTTCTGGCTAAGTAGAAATAGCTTCTTTTTAATATCACAACATACTGTATATGAAGTGGATAATGCACGTTAAATGATGCATTTCTATGACTCTTAGTTGTTGGCTCTTTTTAAGCTAATGTAAATGGTTTTATTAGACATGACACATGAAGACTAAATTGGATTTCATTCCGTATCTTTTTTTGAAAGACATAATTTTAAAAAATTATATTGGAGTACAGTTGATTTATAATGTTGTGTTACTTCCTGCTGTACAGCAAAGTGAATCCATTATATATATCCACTTGTTTTTTATTCTTTTCCCATATATATCATCTATAGCCCTCGAGGAGGAACTGAAGGTCCTTGACTTTATTTAACGGTTAAAGTGTTACTATTTTGTCTTGCTTGACTGTTTCCTTTTCTTTCTGCATTTTCTCACTTCTCTGATTGAATTTACTTTTGGAAATTGGGGAAGGCCTAGGAGGCTGAAGTTTTTCTACAGATGAGAGGCAAACAGCGGACATAGTATGTGGGGAGGTGGGGGTGGAGTAGGGGGTGTCTGTTTCGGGAAGGCACCACTGGATCCTGCTTGGTTATAAAAACGAGCTTTGTCTATTTGGTTATTACTGCACCTCCAATCTTGGAGAAGGAAATGGCAACCCATTCCAGTATTCTTGCCTGGAAAACCCCATGAACAGGGGAGCTTAGCAGGCTACAGTCCATGGGGGTTGCAAAGAGTTGGACATGACTTAGCAACTAAACCACCAGTGGTAAAGAACCCACCTGCCAATGCAGGAGACATAAGAGATTCAGGCTCAATCCCTGGATGGGGAAGAACCCTTAGAGGAAGGAATGGCAACCCCCTCCAGTACTCTTGCCTGGAGAATCCCAATGGATGGAGAAGACTGGTGGGCTGCTGTCCATGGGGTTGCAAAGAGTCAGACACCACTTAGCATGCACGCACATAACCCCAATCTTAGGCCAGTGCCCAGGACAAAGCAGGTGTTGGTCCATGCTTTGATGAATGAGTGAACATTCACATCTGTTTTCATATGATGGATCTGCAGTTCTTTGTGGTGGTGGTATCTAGCAGAGGATGAATAGGGTTAGCAACTGCCTGGATATTACCTAAAACTCAACTGTCTGTTCCTGATCCTTTCTGTGGTTTATTACCATAGAAGCAAATGTAACCGATCTGACAAAAGGCTCGAAAAGGCAGGCTGGTCTAATGGAGGAAAAAAAATGTATTTTAAATCTGGCTTCTCAAGGTAGGACACTTGGAAGATGCAGTGTCAGGCTAACCTGGTCTGCTGCTTTCCATTATGGCCAACACCTGCAGGGAAGATGGTTAGTTACTGGTTTGTGCAGTTAGCTGGCGAACTTGACAGTTTAGCTGGTCCTTGACTGGGTCCACTTATTTACTTAAAATTAACTGTTGTATTCCAGGCCTTGTGATGGGGACAGGTGGAAGGCCTCCTGCTTCTACTGTCATTCACATCTGGACCCCACAGTTGCATTCTTCAGGGAGCAGTCAGAATGTGCTTACCCCCTCTCTCCCTCCCTCTGACTCTCTCTCCCTCTTTGGCTTCATACATAAAGCTTATTTTTACTCCATTACAAGCCAACTTTAGTGTTTCCAGCCAGCTCAAGGACACCTTTGAAATTATCTGGAGACCCAGACACCTTCTGCACTGTAACTCTGACCTCTTTTAGGGACTTCCACAAAAGGGGAAAGGATGGGGAGGATTATGCGTGGAAAGTTTTTAGGAGTCAAGGGCATGATCTCTTTAAAATGTAAGTTGTCCAGGATCTTACCCTGCCTACCACCTTCAATGTCTTCCCACTTGCCATAGAATAAATCCCAAACTCCTCACCATGGCCTGCAAGGCCTTACATCTTTGATCTCATCTTCCCTTTTTTCTCTCTCCTCACTCACTCTGCTCCAGGACACACAGCCATTTTTTCCTTGTCCTTGACATCCCAAGCTTTGACCTGTCTCAAGTTCTCTGGGTTTGTTACCCTCTCTGCCTGGATGCTCCAACTCAGTCAGCATGGCTGGCTGCTCCCCTTGCCTCAGTAGAATTCAGTTCAGAGAGACCCTCTCCACCTGCCCTAGTTAATGTCTCTCACCCCTTCTTCAAGGATACTCTATTTTATTACATTTTATAATTTTCTCCATAGTTCTTATCAGCATCTGAAATTATATGTGTTTACGCGTGAGAGTAACACATCTGTCTCTTTTGTATATGATTGTCCATTCCTGTCGTTCAGAAGAGTATCTGGCACCCAGTCAGTGCTTAGCTCTGAGTACCTCAGTTTAGTCGCTCAGTCATGTCTGACTCTTTGTGACCCCATGGACTGCAGTACGCCAAGCTTCTCTGCCCATCACCAACTCCTGGAGCTTTCTCACACTCATGTGCATCAAGTTGGTGATGCCATCCAACCATCTCATCTTCTGTCATCCCCTTCTCCCCTTGCCTTCAATCTTTCCCAGCATCAGGGTCTTTTCCAATGAGTCAGTTCTTCTCATTAGGTGGCCAAAGTATTGGAGGCTCAGCTTCAGCTTCAGCATCAGTACTTTCCATGAGGTAATTACTCCTTGAACCATTGCACTAATTTAATTCTGAAAGTCACTTCTATTGCAATCCCTATTTCACAGAAGAAACTGAAGCCAGAGAGGTTAAGTAACTCGTTTAGGGTCATAAGAGCAATAAGTTGAAAAGCTAGAATTCTGGTTCTATGGCCTTGACCACTCTATTGTATTACCCTCACTTAGAATCCTAGTTTTGGAATAGAACTTGGTATCATTGGATCACCTCACCAGCATTAAATGCATGGATAATGCTCTGTAACATACCTTCTGAGGTTTCCTAACTTTTCTTGAGCATTTTGGAGACAAGAACCCACTTCTTCTTGAGTGAACCCACTTCATTATGGAAATTAACCCAAATGTTAATTTCCCCCTCATTACCTGCCTCCCTATCACTTCTCCTCCAGCAATCAAATTCCACCCGCTCAGCCCTCTGTGTGCCCTAAGGAAGCCCATCAGCAGTGATGAAGTCTTCCTCCTGACACTTCTTTCCTCCCATGTGACAGTGCCAGGGTCACCACGAGCATGGCTTATCTTCCTTACCTTGCAAGGAAGTGCAAATGTCTGCCCAGGTTTTATACAGGTGAACTCCTTTTTTGTTCCTGTCCCTCTTTGGGGAAGCTGTGGACCAGCCACGAGTTGGTGGAATTTCTAAACCCATCACATCTGATTTCTCTGAATCTCGTCTCAGCCAGGATAGCACAAAGGCAGCTCCTCCCTGGGACCATGGGAGCTGTTATCTGCCGCTCCTTGGATGATGCTATTAGCATCACTTATAGCTCCCGTTCCTCCTTCACAGCCTGAAATCACAAGCATGGGAGAGGCTGATAAAGAAACTGGCTTATATATGCCTTTCCTTTCACTGCTGATATGCTTGTCCCTTGTGGGTTCTTGCAGAATAATGGAATCACAAAGAGAAGAGAAAAGTTACCGTTGGGTTAGGAAAGTGTGGAGCTCCAGTGTGCGGGACTGTCTGGGGGTCACTGATTCAGGGACTGGAGGTGAGCAGCATTTACAGACAGAATAAAACTTTTGCTCAGAAAAGGCCACGTCATAGAGGTAAGACTCACTGACCTGTGTAAAAATACGTTTTATTTATTTGTTGTGTAACTCAAACCAGTTACCTTACCTCTTAAAAATAGAGAAAGCAATACTTAGCTGACACAGCTGGCATGAGGCTAGATGATACTTTTCTGTTTTGTGTGGTATGGGTCCTCCGTACACATGAATTCAGATCAATTGGACTCAAGGGAGGTTTCTTTTATTTGTTAAAAAGTCTATGTTTGTGGGATTGAAATCTATCCCAGGCATTTGGCTAAACCCACCTGTGAAATAGGATGGTGCTTTATAAAGGTAGAGACATTTTTAGTAATGACAATTGAATATGCCTAGGGCTTTACAATTTTGCAAAATGTTACCCCATATGCTAATTTACTTAATTCCCTTGACAACCTTATGAGGTAAGGATGCCAATTTTACATTTTATGGATGAGGCAACTAGGACACAGAGAGGTTATTTAACTTGTCCCAGATCACAGTGATTGAGTGAGTAGTCACTATTTGAGCCCAGAGGACCTGGATAGGGACCAAGCCTTGAACTCAGGTCTTCTGATTTTAAACTCCTGCATTGAACAGAGAGTTCTTTGCTGGGCTTGTAGAAATTAACCTTGTGTTATTCATCTCTGTGTCTTCCACCTTAGTGCCTGGCACTCAAAAAGGCACCACATAGGCATTTACAGAATTTTTAAAGTTTTAAGCAACCGTGGATAATAAATGGATTTTGCAGGAATGAAGTTTAATGGTCCAGTATAGTACATAAGACAACTTATAAATGAACTGCTGCTTACCCACCCCAGAACTTCAAAGGATATTCCTCACCCTGTTTCTTAACTTTTGTGTGTCTTGGACTACAATATTTGAGACTCCTGCCATGAGAACAATTGTCGGGGGAAAAGTGGCTAGTCCAGAGAATCTGTGTTTTTAGAATTGAACAAAGAAAAATTCTGTGAGGAACCAGACATTGCTTAGGGAAGCAGCACATGGTAGTGACTAGGGTGTAGGTGTGGGGGTCAGTTTCCGGTTCAAGTCATGGATCTTTATGGAATTTATATTTCTATGCATCTCTCCGTGGTGGGAGGCAACCAGTCTATGCTCTACCCTGCATGACTAGCACCAGTGACAACAGACTTCCAGTTACCCCCTTCATTTACTGTCCTTCCTTTCTCTTCTTATCTTTCTAGCCCACCTTGCATATTACCTAATCCTTGCCACCACAGCTCCTGACTCCTTGCCTTGTCTCCTATCCATGGCTTCCTTCTTGGGCCTGACCCTTAGCACTACTTCTCTGGTTCTGACTTCAGGCTTCCCTTGTCAATTAGAATGAATTCTGTTTGTTTTCTCCCCCTAAATGCCCTGAGAAACGTGTGCTCTCATGAGAGTAATTCCCTTCAATTAGCCTCATTTCTTTAAATTGGAGCTGAACCAATGAAATCTTTTATTTCTAATGTGTAATGGTTCTATTCATTCATTGCTGTATTTATTCATTCCATCTTAGTCTGGTTGGGCTGCTATAACAAAGTTCCACAGACTGGGGCTCGTAAACAACAGACATTTACTTCTCACAGTTCTGGAGGTTGGATGTCTGAGATCAGAGTGCCAAGAGGGTCATGTCCTTGTGAGGACCCTCTTCTGGGTGACTTGGACCCAGTCCTTGCCCCCTGAAGCCCAGCACATGGAAGGGGATGTGATGTAGCGTGGTGGTAAAGATCATGTAGGCAGATCTGGATTCTAAACATGGCCCTGCCACTTGCTGGATGTAATACCTTTGTTATCTTGGTCAAGGTATTTAACCTCTCTGAGCCTGTTTTTCTGTTTATAAAATGGAGATATCACCTTATAGAATTTCTGTGCTATTAAGTGAAATAATCTCTGTCATAAGCCTGGTGCAGTGCCTAACTCATATTAACCACTAAGTCAGGTTGGGCTGATTGTTTTTATTAGTGAAAGACAAATAAGTAAGATAATTAGGATATGGTGTGATCAATGCTATGATAGGGAAAGTATTGGTGGCTATTGTTCAGTCGCCAAGTCATGTCCAGCTCTTTGTGACCCTATGGACTGCAGCATGTCAGGCTTCCCTGTCCTCACCATCTCCTAGAATTTTCTCAAACTCAGTGTCCATTAAGTCAATGATCCCATCCAACCATCTCATCTTCTGTTGCCCCCTTCACTTCTTGCCCTCAATCTTTCCCAGCACTAGGGTCTTTTCCAGTGAGTTGGCTCTTCGTATCGGGTGGCCTAAGTTTTGGAACTTCAACTTCAGTGTCAGTCCTTTCAATGAATATTCAGGGTTGGTTTATTTATTTAGGTTTCAGAAGGCTTCCTGGAGGAGGTGACGCCCAGTTAATACCTTAAGAGAGAGTTCTGTTAAGCAAATGTGGAGCATTCCAGGAAGAAGAAATAGCACATGCAAAAGCCTGGAAGAGAGAAACAGCAGCCTACTTTGTGTAGTTTAGTACAGAGAGAGAAATTGTGAAAATGGGTGGGGAGAGATGAGGATGGTGCTCTGCTTACTTCTTTTTTCTTGACTATTTTCTTCCTCCTGCCCCACCCCAAGCCATGGCCTCGTCTCTTTATCCTACTTTTCCTCTTTGCACAGCTGTGATTTGCTAGGGACAAAAGATGCCCGAGAGAAAGTTGCTTCCCCTTGGTGACTTACTTACAGAATCGCTGATGCAGGTACCCCATGGAAAACCTGAGCCATATTCTATTTCGAGACATTCAGCCTTACACAGCACATCCAGCTGCTGCAGCTTGCCTCATTACCCATGAAGGGGACATTTGCAAGGAAAGAAATGGTTCTGTTCACCTTGTTCTCCAGGCAGATCTGTCTAGAGGGTGGACTGGGAGAATGAGCAAGAGGTCACCCAGAGGTGCTTCCAATGAGCCCCTGGTAGAAGCACAGAAAGTGAGACTGGGAGACTCTCTGTGGCTCATTTCTATTGATACTTTCCCATGACAGAGAAAACTGAACATTCTAATCCTAGATTCCAGGAATGATCAGGTGTAGAGGATGGGTGGAACTAGTAAGAAGAGAATGATAGTGATGCTGACAAAGGAAGAGTTTTGCAAAGCTATTAAAATTTTCCCATCTGATCTACCATCAGTGTCAAACATGTGGCATGGCTCCCTATACCCTCATTCCTGCACCTGTGGCAGACATTACTAGCTGAAGGCAGCACTCTTCTTTTAAGCCCTGATAAGATCTCAGAATACTTCTAAACACGGTGCTTTAGAGATCTGCTGCTGAGTATGTGGAGTTGGCTCTTGCAATGAGACACACTAACTACCTTCATTGCTTCTCCTTTGATATGCAGGGCAAATCAAACCCATCAAATAAAGCATTTATCCAGGATAAATCTGCACATTAAGGGCAGAGTTTAGGTTACAAACCCTTTACAGGATTTGCTCTCTTTAAAGGCATCACAAAGGCCAGTTAACAATTCTTCTTTCCATAAAGATGTTATCCTGCTACACCACGGCTCAGCATCCTTCAATAGCTCCCCGTTGCTTATAGAATAAGATGTGAACAGCTTAGCAAAGCATTCCAAGTTTTCCATCTCTTGAGCTCACCTTCAGTTGAAGGATTCTTGTCCCTCTGTTCATACTTCTGCATCAACTTGGCTACCTTTATCCTCTAAAGCTTAGGTCAAGCATTTCAACTTCTCTAAAATCAGCCAGTTTCAATCCTATTGATCTTCTTTCCCCGAAAAACTCTAACATTTACAGTTCAAGCCACATCACTTATTGGAGTTCTAGAGATTTTAATTCCTTAGTGGCTCAGATGGTAAATAATCTGCCTTCAGTGCAGGAGACCTGGGTTCGATCCCTGGGTCAGGAAGATCCCCTGGAGGAGGAAATGGCAATCCACTCCCTTCTTCTTGCCTGGAGAATTCCATGGACACAGGAACCTGGCAGCTATAGTCCATGGGGTTGCAAAAGAGTCAGACACAACTGAGCAACTAACACTTTCACTTTCAGAGATTTCAATGCTGGAAAAATGACATCTGGACAATATTGCTCTAGATTCCAACTGTTGTGCATCAGTAGAAAAGGGCAAGCTGCACCTAAAGTCTGGCTTTTAATGAACACTGACCCTTTCCGCTTGCAATCATAGCACATCTTCAGTCCCAGTGTTGGAGCAAACTGATGAAAGTCTCATTGGCTTGAGGTGGAGTGAAGATGGGCAGTAAGTAAGCAAGGAACCCCTGTACTCTAGAAGGCTTCATTTAATATGCACTGCCCCCTTTCCCCCCTTTTTCTTTTTTGTTTAGCTTATCTGTAGGGCAGGATCTCATTGATTAATTTGTTAATAAATTATTTGTCAAGTACCTTCTAGTTATCAGGCATTTGTTTTTTGGACTTGGGAACACAAAACCAAGACAAACTCCTTCCTCTAATGAAGCATGTATTCAGACAGAGGAGATAGACAAGACACAAGTAACAATAATGCCTTTCTTGTCTAGCATATCCTAGGGGAGCATGATATGTACCCAATAAACACTAGTTACTTTAGCTTACTTAATATATTTCAATTGGTGTCTTCTCGGTGTGTGCTCATTTATCCAAGAATATTAGTTGAAAGTTGAAACAGTCAAGTACCTGTATAATTACAGTCAACAGAGGTGGTCCAGAAGCATGGAATGTAGGATTATGTGGCCTGGAGTCAGCCCTATACTCTAAGCTCAGCTATGTTTAGAGGACTGTTCTCCACCACGCTGAGGGTCTACAGAGTATCTGACAGAGGGTTGGTGTGAGGTCTTGGCATCGTGTTACCTGAAAGACCTTTTAAGGAGTGCAACTGGGTTTTGGAGAATAGTCTAGGATTTTGGTTGAAATGTGGGCAATAGCGGTTGATTATTTGTTGTAAATAGTTGAAAAGCTAATATATGTCACAATGAATACATTTTTTTGTGTGCATCCCAGAGGATAAAACCAAGACCAGTGAAAAATATCAGGAGGCAAGTCCTTAATTCAATTTAGGATGTTCCCAAATGGGATACACATACAACTCCAGTCTTATGTAGAAGGAAGCTCCCTGACCCTGGAGAAGGTCACACATAAGTCACAGGGTTTATGGTGGGCATTCAGACATTAAGAAGATGTTTGTACCAGGCAGTCTCTAACAGCTGTGTTAGCTTTGTATCTAGTAGTGATTTGTCCTAGGCAGTGGTAGTTTAGTCGCTAAGTCATGTCTGACTCTTGCAACCCCATGGACTGTAGTCCGCCAGGCTCCTCTGTCCATGGGATTTTCCAGACAAGAATACTGGAGTGGATTGCCATTTCCTTCTCCAGGGGATCTTCTAGACCCAGGAGTCAAACCTGGGTCTCCTGCATTGCAGGCAGATTCTTTATGGGGATTACTACTCTGTGTTATGAGCTGGAGAATATTTTCTTGTAAATTATCTGATTTGATCTCACAAAGAAAAGATTTATACCATCCCCATTTTATAGATGGGCAAACAGACCTCAGGAGGCCCATCATTCTTGGCCAAGCTGAGACTAGGGTACATGGCTTATGACCTCACGCGTAGTTCTCTTCCTCCAGAGTTTAACCATGTTTGTTGATTCATCTTATAAACCAGGACGGACAAGGGAGTGGTTTAGAGCTACTCTGTGGCCTGAATATTCCCGATTTTCTTTTTTGAGAGAGCTACTGTTGCATCATCTCTGATTTTCTGTTTCAGTACCTGTATGCCTCTTGCTGCTTTTGACGTTTCCTTTCCGCATTTGAAGTCTGTGTATATATGTGTGTGTGTGTGTCTGTTGCATGCTTCCTCTCTACCAGTTACCAGGCATGTGAACTGGTTGATCTAAAAGGTAGTTCCTAAGGGACCAAGGGTTATGGCATTATTTACATGATGCTGGAGAATTTCATTTGTGTGTTTCTTTCCAAGCTGTACCTTCTTTATCTACCTAGTTTTAGTCTATCTTGAACCTCACCTTTGCCTGGAAGCCTTCTGTAACATCAGATCATAGAGTTTTCTCCATTCATTTTGTCTCATATAATTTCTATTTTAAAATTGCTTAGCATTTGTAACTTACCTGTTCTTGCTTGGACTATGAAATCTTCAGTTGTACATTTCCCCCTTCCTCTGTACACCCCAAGTATCTTGCCACATCACCGGGCACCAGAGCACCTGATGACTTCAAATTCACCTCCATGGTCATCAGTCTTCTCACTGATGATATGTTAAAATGTATTTTCCATTTACCCTAAAAGAAAGCAGAAGCAGCATATAGCTTTGACTCTGAGACCCAGTGATCTTGCATTAGAAACTTGGCTCTGCCACTGGCTAGAAATATGACCCCAGGGAAGTTTCTTCACTCCTCCAAGCCTTATCTGAAAAGTGGGAATCACGATAGTACCTACCTTAAAGGGACACCATGAAGATTAAATCAAGAAATGGGTGCAATTTTTGCACATGGTACCTGGTACATTGTTAACATACAGTGAATATTAGAGTTGTTATTCTTACAAGTGTTACTAAGTGTTGCTATTCCTACCACAGAATTTGTCAGATAAAATGACCTGGATTTGTTTAAATGATTCACTGTTCAGAATCCAGGGATATATACTAGTAAATCCAGAGCCCTATTTTAGGTATGTAAGTGTACATTTGTATGCTTGTACTTATTTATTTATACCTAGACTTATCCTAAAAAAGGATATAAGGCAGCTTCTTAACATGTGTAGAATATAGCAAAGTAAAGTAAAATTTAAATAAGAAAAATGATGCAAAAGGAAAAGCAGGGAAGAGAAAAGCAAAGCTTAGAAATGAGGATAGCATATAAGATATATGCTATGAAATATTTCACCCATGATGGAGGTGGGCTATAAATCTGGTTTTGAGTTTCTTAGAGGCAAAGAGTAAAATAAGATCAGTTACTTAGTTTACAGTTCACAGAAGTTAGAAACAGGCTGCTTATAAAAAATGAAAAGTGTTATAATCTTTCCTAGTGGGATTGGAGAAGATTCTCCCATAGCTCAGAGAGGAAGCTGGGCAGAGTAGCAGGCAGCCTCCTTGTGGTGATTTTAAAATACATCCACAAGTTTTTTGAGATTCCTCTCTTCCAAAGTGGGTGGGGTTGGTTCTAATTCTTCCCTTATTGACTGTGAGACTTCTGACATTCAGAGATAAAAGGCACCTCGGCTTTCCCTGTCTCTCTCTCCCTCTGTCGAGGATCCCTCCCTCTAGGGAAAGCCAGCTGCCATGTTGTGAGGATGCTCAAGCAGCCCTGTGGTGGGGTCCTGCCACAGCCTGTGAGTTAGTTGTCTTGGAAGAAGATCCTTCAGCTTCAGTTAGGTTTCATGTGTCTACAGCTCTGCCTGGCATACAATCCTATGAGACACCTGAGCCAGAGCCACTCAGCTAAGCTGCTTCCAGGTTTTCTACCCTCAGAAGCTGGTGAGAGAATATGTGTTTCTTGTTTCATGCTACAAAAGTTGGGGATATTTTATTACACAGTGACAGGTAGCTATTCATAATACAATCCTGAACACCTCCTCACAGTGATCACAGTGAGGAATTTCAAGTGGGTACTTCTTGCAGTGACTCTCAGTTTATGGTGAGTGCTAGTGGTGTGCCGTAGATCAGGACTCAGGCGGACACAGAAAAGACTTAGAGATATAGCAGTTCTGTAGGAGGAGCTAGACCATCAGTTGTAACATGAGTAGGAATAAGTTCAGTTCAGTTCAGTCACTCGGTTGTGTCCGACTCTTTGCAACCCCATGAATCGCAGCATGCCAGGTCTCTCTGTCCATCACCAACTCCCAGAGTTCGCTCAGACTCACATCCATCGAGTCAGTGATGCCATCGAGCCATCTCATCCTCTGTCATCCCCTTCTCCTCTTGCCCCCAATCCCTTCCAGCATCAGAGTCTTTTACAATGAGTCAACTCTTTGCATGAGGTGGCCAAAGTACTGGAGTTTCAGCTTTAGCATCATTCTTTCCAAGAAATCCCAGGGCTGATCTCCATCAGAATGGACTGGTTGGATCTCTCCTTGCAGTCCAAGGGACTCTCAAGAGTCTTCTCCAACACCACAGTTCAAAAACATCAATTCTTCGGTGCTCAGCCTTCTTCACAGTCCAACTCTCACATCCATACATGACCATTGGAAAAACCATAGCCTTGACTAGACAGACTTTATTCAGCAAAGTAATGTCTCTGCTTTTGAATATGCTGTCTAGGTTGGTCATAACTTTTCTTCCAAGGAATAAGCGTCTTTTAATTTCATGGCTGCAATCACCATCTGCAGTGATTTTGGAGCCCCCCAAAATAAAGTCTGGCACTGTTTCCACTGTTTGCCCATCTATTTCCCATGAAGTGATGGGACCGGATGCCATGATCTTCATTTTCTGAATGTTGAGCTTTAAGCCAACTTTTTCACTCTCCTCTTTCACTTTCATCAAGAGGCTTTTTAGTTCCTCTTCACTTTCTGCCATAAGGGTGGTGTCATCTGCATATGTGAGGTTATTGATATTCCTCCTGGCAATCTTGATTCCAGCTTGTGCTTCTTCCAGCCCAGCGTTTCTCAGGATGGACTCTGCATATAAGTTAAATAAGCAGGGTGACAATATACAGCCTTGACATACTCCTTTTCCTATTTGGAACCAGTCTGTTGTTCCATGCCTAGTTCTAACTGTTGCTTCCTGACCTGCATATAGGTTTCTCAAAAGGCAGGTCAGGTGGTCTGGTATGTCCATCTCTTTCAGAATTTTCCACAGTTTATTGTGATCTACGTAGTCAAAGGCTTTGGCATAGTCAATAAAGCAGAAATAGATGTTTTTCTGGAACTCTCTTGCTTTTCCAATGATCCAGCGGATGTTGGCAATTTGATATCTGGTTCCTCTGCCTTTCCTGAAACCAGCTTGAACATCAGGAAGTTCACGGTTCACGTATTGCTGAAGCTTGGCTTGGAGAATTTTGAGCATTACTTTACTAGCATGTGAGATGAGTGCAATTGTGCAGTAGTTTGAGCATTCTTTGGCATTGCCTTTCTTTGGGATTGGAATGAAAAGTGATCTTTTCCAGTCCTGTGGCCACTGCTGAATTTTCCAAATTTGCTGGCATATTGAGTGCAGCACTTTCACAGCATCATCTTTCAGGATTTGAAACAGCTCAACTGCAATTCCATCACCTCCACTAGCTTTGTTTGTAGAGATGCTTTCTAAGGCCCACTTGACTTCACATTCCAAGATGTCTGGCTCTAGATGAGTGATCACACCATCGTGATTATCCGGGTCATGAAGATCTTTTTTGTACGGTTCTTCTGTGTATTCTTGCCATCTCTTCTTAATATCTTCTGCTTCTGTTAGGTCCATACCATTTCTGTCCTTTATTGAGCCCATCTTTGCATGAAGTGTTCCCTTAGTATCTCTAATTTTCTTGAAGAGATCTCTAGTCTTTAGCATTCTGTTCTTTTCCTCTATTTCTTTGCATTGATTGCTGAAGAAGGCTGTCTTATCTCTTCCTGCTATTCTTTGGAACTCTGCATTCAGATGCTTATATCTTTCCTTTTCTCCTTTGCTTTTCGCCTCAGCTATTTATAAAGCCTCCTCAGACAGCCATTTTGCTTTTTTGCATTTGTTTTCCATGGGGATGGTCTTGATCCCTGTCTCCTGTACAGTGTCACGAACCTCATTCCATAGTTCATCAGGCACTCTATCTATCAGATGTAGGCCCTTAAATCTATTTCTCACTTCCACTGTATAATCATAAGGGATTTGATTTAGGTCATACCTGAATTGTCTAGTGGTTTTCCCTACTTTCTTCTATTTAAGTCTGAATTTGATAATAAGGAGTTCATGATTTGAGCCACAGTCAGCTCCTGGTCTGGTTTTTGTTGACTGTATAGAGCTTCTCCATCTTTGGCTGCAAAGAATATAATCAATCTGATTTCGATGTTGACCATCTGGTGATGTCCATGTGTAGAATATTCTCTTGTGTTGTTGAAAGAGGGTGTTTGCTATGACCAGTGCATTTTCTTGGCAAAACTCTATTAGCCTTTGCCTTGCTTCATTCTGCATTCCAAGGCCAAATTTTCCTGTTACTCCAGGTGTTTCTTGACTTCCTACTTTTGCATTCCAGTCCCCTATAATGAAAAGGACATCTTTTTTGGGTGTTAGTTCTAAAAGGTCTTATAGGTGTTCATAGAACTGTTCAACTTCAGCTTCTTCAGCATTACTGATTGGGGTATAGACTTGGATTACTGTGATATTGAATGGTTTGCCTTGGAGATGAACAGAGATCATTCTGTCATTTTTGAGATTGCATCCAAGTACTGCCTTTCAGACTCTTTTGTTGACCATGATGGCTACTCCATTTCTTGTAAGGGATTCCTGCCCACAGTAGTAGATATGATGGTCATCTGAGTTAAATTCACCCATTCCAGTCCATTTTAGTTCGCTGATTCCTAGAATGTCAACGTTCACTCTTGCCATCTCTTGTTTGACCACTTCCAATTTGCCTTGATTCATGGACCTGACATTCCAGGTTCCTATGCAATATTGCTCTTTACAGCATTGGACCTTGCTTCTATCACCAGTCACATCCACAGCTGGGTATTGTTTTTGCTTTGGGTCCATCCCTTCATTCTTTCTGGAGTTATTTCTCCACTGATCTCCAGTAGCGTGTTGGGCACATACTGACCTGGGGAGTTCCTCTTTCATTATCCTATCATATTGCCTGTTCATACTATTCATAGGCTTCTCAAGGCAAGAATACTGAAGTGGTTTGCCATTCCCTTCTCCAGTGGACCACATTCTGTCAGACCTCTCCACCATGACCCGCCCGTCTTGGGTTGCCCTGCGGGCATGGCTTAGTTTCATTGAGTTAGACAAGGCTGTGGACCTAATTTGATTAGATTGACTAGTTTTCTGTGAGTATGGTTTCAGTGTGTCTGCCCTCTGATGCCCTCTTGCAACACCTACCATCTTACTTGGGTTTCTCTTACCTTGGGCATAGGAATGGCCATGTCTAAATGAGTTTCCTGGAGACTCTTCTTGAGGGTAGTGACTTTGATGCTCTAAGGGAAACTGGATTAGGCAGAAGAAGGAGTTCAGCAGAGTTCAGTTGCAACAGAAGCTTCAGTCAATTCTGTGGGGATGTTGGATCTGGGACAGTCTTTCAGAATTGTCTGGAATTGAGATAAGGGGTCTGGGCCTGTGTACCCCTGCAGTGATCAGTCATCAGGGGAGGAAATATAACCTGTTTCTGTGGAGGAAATATAACCTTGGGTGAGACGCTTTCATTTAGTTAAAGGGAATTGCTGGACCATCAGCAGACAGCAGTTGTCCACTGATGGAACGAGTGCCTTGAGTCTAGAGGGGGATGAGGGTGGCACCCCGCAGCATCCGTTCTACCAGCTAATGCTGACTTGGGCAGTTGTTGTAGTCATTATTATCTCATCATCATTATTACCATCATCATTTATTGGCTCCCAGATCTGAAAAGTCAATGGACAGGGCTAGTTTTAAGCACAGCTGGATTCAGAATCTCAAATGATATTTTCCCTACTATGTCTTATTCTCTGGCCTCTGTTTTCCTTTCCGTTGGCTTCTTTCACACTCCAGAGTGTGGCAGAGAAAGATGTCATAGCTCTAGGCTTACATTCTGCCCTACTAGCATTTCAGTGGAAAGGCTCTCTTTCTCAAAATTTCTGGCAAAATTTCTGGGCTGCCACTGGCCTCCTGGAGTGCATATCCTTGAACCTATCCCAGTGGCCAGGTGACTGTAGGCTTTGACTGACCAAGACTGGGTCATATATCTATCCCTGAGCCTGAGTGGAGTCATTCCCACAAAAAACCACATGAACTTAATTCCAAGGAGTAGCTTCTCAAAGGGAAAATGTGTTGGCATTTTATTATCCAAGGCTGACAAATAGAACTCTTCCATAGGTAGGTGGGATATCAGTAGGAAATAGAAGGACAGAAGGTCCATCTTAGGCAAGGGACTAACCTGAGCAACGACAGCATAGAGCCTGTCCAGTGACTAGCACATGGCGTGCGTGTGTGCTCAATTGCTTCAGTCGTGTCTGACTCTTCTGTAGCCCTCCTTTCTCCTCTGTCCATGGGATTCTCCAGGCAAGAATACTGCAGTGGGTTGCCATGCCCTCCTCCAGGGAATCTTCCTGACCCAGGAAAAGAACCCACGTCTCTTACATCTGTGCATTGCAGGTTCTTTACCACTAGTGCCACCTGGGAAGCTGGCAAATAGCATATTTTTATGCAGAAACACATTTGATATATAAAAACCTCTCTGTCTCCCCTGATACAGATATAGACCCATACCTCTTTACTCAGGGGAAGAAGAACACATTGGGAGTGATACATTATTCAGGTCATATTTCCATATGCACACAGAGTCCAACCACAAGCGACACTCCCTTAGGAAGCCTCTCTGAAAGATGATGGGATAGGACAAGGAAGAGGGAAACGAAGGAAGAGAGGAGGAGAATGAGTTCTGGCAGGTTTTGCTCGCAGCTGGAGCGAGGCTGAATGAGCCACCGATTTTCCCTGAGGCTGTTCTGTCATGACCAAAGTGGCCTGGATTGGCTACAGCACCCTGGGCCGGCAGCTCTGAGGCTGGCGATGACAGAGTGTGGACCTGATAGGAATTTGTGTCACTCTCTGATGGGTGGCAGCTTTGGTGATTACCACAGAAGCTTGGAGTGAGGAGTTGTTTGGTGTAATCCAAGGGTCTTGGTGCTTGGGAGAGAGCTGGGCAAGAAACTGGGGTATCTTTGCTGGGCCACTAGCATCTTTTAGTGATGCGAATCAGGTACTCATGAAAAAACAGCCGTGCATTCTCAGAAGGACCACTCCCAACTCTGTGTCTGGATACAAGGATGGATAGAAGGTGTGTTTTAATAGATATGAGGGTAGCATAGCTCTCAGGGGCAGTAAACAGAAGCTCCAAGGGAGAACGTGGGCATACAATACAGAAGCTTGAGTTCAATAAAGTCATCAACCTGTCAGATTATGTCTGACCTTGGAAAGAGAGATCAAAGAGAGTTTAACCAGGACATTGACTTTACAGAATGAAAGAATTTATCTTTATAGAGATAATCTGGTTATGCCATATCATCTGAAGAATGAGAAAAAAAGTTAAGCGTCAATGGGTTATACTTTTTATGATTATATAAAAAGATATTAACAAAGCTATGGTTTGCATTCAGTCTTTTTTAAATCAAAGTATAGTTGATTTACAACACTGTTAATTTTTGCTGTACAGCAAAGTGATTCAGTTTTATATATATATATATATATATATATATATATGTTTTTATATACCTTCCATGATGATTTATCTCAGGATATTGAATACAATTCTCTGTGGTATACAGTATGACTTTGATGCTTACCCATTATATATATACAATGGTTTGTATCTGCTAATCCCAGACTCCCAATCCATTCCTCCTTCACTGCCCCACCCTCCCTCACTTAGCAACCACAGGCATGTTCTCTGTGTCTGGGTTTACATTCATTCTTAAAACTTTGTCTTCCTTAATTTGAAAGTAACTTTCCCTCTTAGGGTTTCTCTAGTGGCTCAGATGATAAAGAATCTGCCTTCAATGTGGGAGACCTGCGTTCAATCCCTGGATCTGGAAGATCCCCTGAAGAAGGGACTGGCTACCCACTCCAGTATTTTGGCCTGGAGAATCCCACGGACAGAGGAACCTGGTGGGTTGCAGTCCGTGGAGTCGCAAAGAGTCGGACGAGACTGAATGCCTAACACTTTCACTTTCCCTATTTGGGGATCAGATAGTACAGATAAACCAAGTTAATTCATACTTCTTGAACAAATAAACATACTTGACAAAAAACTGAAAGTGATAAAGATTAAAAGAGAATAGTTACCTGGGCAAATATATGGGCTACCAGGAGGTTTTCTGAGAGGTAGAATGTAGAGCATGTCTGTACCAGGAAGATGCAGCTGAATTGTCCAAGCGATGAGAAGCCAGATGATGTGATCTAAGAAGGGTCACCAGACAGCAGTTTCCCAAAATATTTTTATGAAGCAGAAGTCTTAAAAAATTCTCTAATCATTTGAGAAATATGTTTATCTCACTCTAGAAGATCCACAGGGAACATTAGCTTATTAAAGCCTCTGAGAAGTAGGAAACAAAACTGCTGAACTATCTAATAAAATATTTCTTAAATACCTTTGAACCTCTTTTCATTTTTTATATTTTGTTCCCAACACCTGTTAATATCCTATAGAAAGTGCTTTGAAAAATGCTATGGCAGATCAAGTGTATGACTTTGGGAATTTCTTTCTTAACCTCAGTCTTTATCTATAAAATTAGATAATTAGGTTAAATTTATTTTATTGAAGCATATTTGATTTACAATGTTATGTTCATTTCTACTATACAGCAAGATGATTCAGTTTTATATTTATACATTCTTTTTCACATTCTTTACCATTATGGTTTATCATAGGATATTGAACATGGTTCCTTGTGGTAAACAGTAGGGCCTTGTTGTTTATCCATCCTATATATAATAGTTTGCCTCTATGCAATTAGGTTAAATACTAGTTCCCCCTGAGCTCCTATGATTCTAATCATTGCACATTAGTGGCAGAATTAAAACTAGAAGAGAGGAAGCAGGTGAGCTTCTGTAAGCAACCATCATTTCTTGCCGGGACCACTACCATAGCTTCCACCCTGCTCTGCCACTTCCAATCTTGTCTCTCCCTAAACTCTGCCCTACGCTGCAGCCAGAGATACCTTCTAAAATCCAAATAAGATCATGCGTCACATCTCTGCTCTCAAACCTTTGAGGTTCCCTCCAGGCTCTGAGGCAGACCCCTGAGACTTTGCAATATACCAGAAAGCTTTTGCTTAATATATCACCAGCTACCAATACATGGTGAAATCAAACATTTTTTAGGTTAAAAATAAGACAGCTTATTGTTTAATAGAAATGGTGGACATCAAAAAGAAAAAATGCATCAGACAGCCTGGATATCCAAAGAAGAGTCTACAGATTATGCGGGAACTTGGTAGAAATGCTGGGACTTAGGCTCAGCCCAGTTCCTCTGAATTAGAATTTGCCTTTTGATTTGTGTGAATAGGAGAGCTTGAGAGACACTATATTAGAGATAATCCAAGTCATTTGCAGGTCCTTTAGAGTTGGGATCAAGGCACAGGCTTTAGAGTCAGGTCTGGTTTTGAATCTAAACTGTGTTGTGACCTTAAGCAGGTTCCTTAGTATCTGAGCCTCAGTTTTTTCATCTGTACAATTGCAGATTAAAACAAACTAGTACCTTGCTCATAAATAAATTGCGAGGCTTAAACGATATATTAGAGACAGATTTTGTCACTGTATTGGCATACAGTCCTTAATATAAGTTAGATTAATGTATTGGGAAACTAATAAGATCATGGAGGTCCTCCAGCATTTGGTATCATGGTCTAAAGGTTAGAACAAGGTAGGGGTGAGACAAGGTAGGAAAAAGGGGTAAGACTTACGAACTCATTCTCTAAGGAGTTACTGAGTACCTACGATGGGCCAGCCATGTGGAAGGAACCAGGGTTACTGTGGCGGGCAGGGCACTGTCCTTGCCCTCATGAAGCACACAGCCTGTTAGGTCACAGACATCATCGGCAGGGGGCATGAGTGCCACTGAAAATAGACTTGGCCATGCTCTGTCCTTGTTTGGCACAGATCTCGCTGCAGCAGGGCTCCGATTCCAGCTGATCCTTCTCGCTGGCTCTTAATTCTCCTAAGGATTTCTCCTTGGGGAATTAAAAAGAGTCCCATTTCCCCCCTCTACCTCAAGGTATTATTTTGTCCATTTGGAGAGGGAAAAATACCCATCAGCTGTTTTAGGTGGAAAATATCTTTTCTTATTCCTATGTGAAACCATATATTTTTTTCCAGGACTTTCTGGGTCACTGAAAGCTCAGCATGTGTCTGTTTATCTAGGACTCTTGGGTGACCCCTTCATTTGCCGAGCAAGCTCTCCTGTGTACACAGGGCTTGGCAGCCTCCAGGATGGTTTTTCTAATCAAGATATCTCTCTTTCCTAGCTTGGCGGAGCTGGAAGTCCTGCCTGGGGAAGGCTTGAAGAGAAGCAGGGAATGAGGCAAACGCAAGCATGATCTCACTGTCAAATCTCCCCTACTCCTGGTTCCTCTGTAAATTTCCCATGAGTTTGTGAAAGTTCTATGAGTTTTGATGCACTAAAACATAATACCGGCATGAGGAAGATAAAAAGGAATTGCTGGCTGGCTTCTATAATTTTGATAAACTTTCCTATTCATATAGGAAAGCTTTGTTGGAATTTTCTAGCGGGTATTTTCAGGAGAATAGAGACTTCACAGTTGGAAATGCTGTCTTGGGTGCCCTGTATCCCTGGTCATGGCAAGAAAGAACTTTATGAGACAGCCTAGAGGAAATGCAACCATTTGTCTGAGAGAAGGGCTATTCCAGGTCAGAGGAATGGATTTCCATTTTGTTTTTTAAAATTAATTAATTTATTTTAATTGGAGCTAATTACTTTACAACATTGTGGTGTTTTTTGCCATACATTGACATGATTTAGCCATGCGTGTACATGCATCTTACCATCCTGAACTCCTCTCCCACCTCCCTCCCCAGGATTTCCATTTTAAATGAAGCTATCTCCCTAAGGATATCCCCATTTTATTTTATTTTTTCTTGGATTTATTTTTTTATTTCATTTTTTAACATTGAAGTATAAATGATTTATAATATTGTACTAGTTTCAGGTAGATAGCAAGGTGATTCAGTTATATATATATTACTATATAATATATATATTATTCATCTATATATATTATTTAGTTATATATACACACATATATATATTTTTTCAGATTTCTCTACCAGACTTACCTGGTGGCTCAGATGGTAAAGAATCAGCCTGCAATGCAGGAGGCCCGGGTTCAATCCCTCGGTCAGGAAGATCTCCTGGAGATAGGAATGGCTATCCACTCCAGTATTTTTGCTTGGAGAATCTCATGGACAGAAGAGCCTGGTGGCTCCCAGTGCATGGGGTTGCAAAGAGTCGGACACAACTAAGCGACTAACACGGACAGACATAGGTTATTACAAAATAGTGAGTAGAGTTGCCTGTGCTGTAAGTAGGTTCTTGTTGGTTATCTATTTTATATATGCTCATCTTGGGCTTCCCAGGTAGCTCAGTAGTAAAGAATCTGCTTGCCAATGCAAGAGACACAGGTTCAATCCTGGGTAAGGAAGATCCCCTGGAGGAGGAAATGGCAACCCATTCCAGAGGTCTTGCCTGGAAAATCCCATCGACAGGAGTCTGGCGGGCTACAGTCCATGTGGTCACAAAGAATCAGAGCGACTGAGCACAGATGGGTATGGGGTATGCTTATGTTAATCCCAAACTCCTAATTTAATCCTCCTTCCACATTTCTTCTTTGGTAACCATTGTTTTTTATATAATTTCATTCCTATCAGTTTTTTTTTTAAGACTCCAGATATAAGTGATATCATATGATATCTGTCTTTCTATTTATGACTTACTTCAATTACTGTAGTGATCATCTCTAGGTCCATTCATACTGCTACAAACGGTATGATTTCATTTTTTTATGGCTGAGTAAAATTCCATTATATAAATATACCACATCTTCGTTATTCATTGATCTGTGAATAGACATTTGTGTTACTTCCATGTCTGGCCATTGTAAATAGTGCTGCAGTGAACATTAGAGTGAACCGTGAACTTACAGACGTTCAAGCTGGATTTAGAAAAGGCAGAGGAACCAGAGATCAAATTGCCAACATCTGCTGGATCATCGAAAAAGCAAGAGAGTTCTGGAAAGACAGCTATTTCTGCTTTATTGACTATGCCAAAGCCTTTCACTGTGTGGATCACAATAAACTGTGGAAAATTCTAAAAGAGATGGGAATACCAGACCACCTGACCTGCCTTTTGAGAAACCTGTATGCAGGTCAGGAGGCAACAGTTAGAACTGGACATGGAACAACAGGCTGGTTCCAAATAGGAAAAGCAGTACGTCAAGGCTGTATATTGTCACCCTGCTTATTTAACTTCTATGCAGAGTACATCATGAGAAATGCTGGGCTGGAGGAAGCACAAGCTGGAATCAAGATTACCGGGAGAAATATCAATAACCTCAGATATGCAGATAACACCACCCTTATGGCAGAAAGTGAAGAGGAACTAAAAAGCCTCTTGATGAAAGTGAAAGAGGAAGAGTGAAAAACTTGGCTTAAAGCTCAACATTCAGAAAACGAAGATCATGTCATCTGGTCCCATCACTTCATGGCATACAGATGGGGAAACAGTATCAGACTTTATAATTTTGGGCTCCAAAATCAGCCCAAAATAATAGTGCCCTAACTAGCATCTACCCAGGCTTTTTATTTTCTTCTCTTCCATTTTCAGTTCAGTTCAGTTCAGTTCAGTCGCTCAGTCATGTCTGACTCTTTGCAACCCCATGAATCGCAGCACACCAGGCCTCCCTGCCCATCACCATCTCCCAGAGTTCACTCAAACTCACATCCATCAGGTTGGTGATGCCATCCAGCCATCTCATCCTCTGTCGTCCCCTTCTCCTCCTGCCCCCAATCCCTCCCAGGATCAAGGTCTTTTCCAATGAGTCAACTCTTCACATGAGGTGGCCAAAGTACTGGAGTTTCAGCTTCAGCATCAGTCCTTCCAATGAACACCCAGGACTGATCTCCTTTAGAATGGATTGGTTGGATCTCCTTGCAGTCCAAGGGACTCTCAAGTGTCTTCTCCAACACCGCAGTTCAAAAGCATCAATTCTTCGGTGCTCAGCTTTCTTCATAGTCCAACTCTCACATCCATACATGACCACTGGAAAAACCATAACCTTGACTAGATGGACCTTTGTTGGCAAAGTAATGTCTCTGCTTTTGAATATGCTATCTAGGTTGGTCATAACTTTCCTTCCAAGGCGTAAGCGTCTTTTAATTTCATGGCTGCCATCATCATCTGCAGTGATTTTGGAGCCCCCCAAATAAAGTCTGACATTGTTTCCACTGTTTCCCCATCTAATTCCTGTGAAGTGATGGGACCAGATGCCATGATCTTCGTTTTCTGAATGTTGAGCTTTAAGCCAACTTTTTCACTCTCCTCTTTCACTTTCATCAAGAGCCTCTTTAGTTCTTCTTCACTTTCTGCCATTAGGGTGGTGTTATCTGCATATCTGAGGTTATTGATATTTCTCCCGGCAATCTTGATTCTAGCTTGTGCTTCTTCCAGCCCAGTGTTTCTCATGATGTACTCTGCATAGAAGTTAAATAAGCAGGGTGACAATATACAGCCTTGACGTACTGCTTTTCCTATTTGGAACCAGTCTGTTGTTCCATGTCCAGTTCTAACTGTTGCTTCCTGACCTGCATACAGGTTTTTCAAAAGGCAGGTCAGATGGTCTGCTATTCCCATCTCTTTCAAAAATTTTCCACAGTTTATTGTGATCCACACAGTGAAAGGCTTTGGCATAGTCGATAAAGCAGAAATAGATGTTTTTCTGGATCTCTCTTGCTTTTCCAATGATCCAGCAGATGTTGGCAATTTGATCTCTGGTTCCTCTGCCTTTTCTAAATCCAGCTTGAACCTCTGGAAGTTCACAGTTGACGTATTGCTGAAGCCTGGCTTGGAGAATTTTGAGCATTACTTTACTAGCATGTGAGATGAGTGCAATTGTGCGGTAGTTTGAGCATTCTTTGGCATTGCCTTTCTTTGGGACTGGAATAGAAAGTAACCTTTTCCAGTCCTGTGGCCACTGCTGAGTTTTCCAAATTTGCTGGCATATTGAGTGCAGCACTTTCACAGCATCATCTTTCAGGATTTGAAATAGCTCAACTGCAATTCCATCACCTCCATTAACTTAGTTCCTAGTGATGCTTCCTAAGGCCCACTTGACTTCACATTCCAGGATATCTGGCTCTAGGTGAGTGATTACACCATCATGATTATCTGGGTCGTGAAGATCTTTTTTGTACAGTTCTTCTGTGTATTCTTGCCACCTCTTCTTAATATCTTCTGCTCCTGTTAGGCCCCTACTATTTCTTTCCTTTATTGAGCCCATCTTTGCATGAAATATTCCCTTGGTATCTCTAATTTCCTTGAAGAAATCTCTAGTCTTTCCCATCCTATTGTTTTCCTCTATTTCTTTGCATTGACAGCTGAGGAAGGCTTTCTTATCTCTCCTTGCATTCTTTGGAACTCTGCATTCAAATGGGTATATCTTTCCTTTTCTCCTTTGCTTTTCACTTCCCTTCTTTTCACAGCTATTTGTAAGGCCTCCTCAGACAGCTGTTTTGCTTTTTTGCATTTCTTTTTCTTGGGGATGGTCTTGATTCCTATCTCCTGTATAATGTCACAAACCTCCCTCCATTGTTCATCAGGCACTCTGTCTATCAGATCTAGTCCCTTAAATATATTTCTCGTTTCCACTGTATAGTCGTAAGGGATTTGATTAGGTCATACCTGAATGGTTTAGTGGTTTTCTCCATTTTCTTCAATTGCAGTCTGAATTTGGCAATAAGGAGTTCATGATCTGAGCCACAGTCAGCTCCTGGTCTTGTTCTTGCTGTTTTGTGTCTTTCTTTTTAATTTGTTAAAAATGTCCTTGGGTCTCTGATTTGTCTTTTGTTTATAAATGCTAAAGATATACAGTTCTCATTTGTGTGAATTTAGCTGCAAGATTTGAGAACAAATGCTTAATCTTTTAAGCCTTGGTTTCTCCATCTGTAAAATGATCAGTTTGAATCAGATTATTTCTAAAGTTTCTTATAACCAAAAGTCTGATTCCCAAGGATGCTACTTTATTTGACGACTACTTATACCAGGTTGGCAGTTAGTAATTAGCTGGCAGCTAAAACAGAGCATAAAGTTGAAGTTATCTTGGTTGAGATCTGAAAAATGCCTGTTACCTTTAAAAACAATGTGAGCCATGCTACACTTTTGTCCTAGTTGCACGTGTGTGTGTAATGGTAGACACTACTGAAAAATCTCCCATGGAGTGGAGGATGATTGTGCAACAGTATAGGTAGGAGGGAAGAATACTTAGCCATCATTCCTCTGGGTACTTTTGATGCCCTAGGGCAGATATCACTAATCAGTCTTATCATTCATTTCCACACAGGGCTCCAGAGGGCCAGTGACAAAGTTGTGATGGAACCTATTTGTCTTCCTTAGCACAAAAGACACCCACAACACTGGTACTATCAGCAATGTTCTCTAATCTTTGAGATCCTGGAGATTTTTCTTATTTGAATATAATTCATTTAACACATTTTTTTAAAGCTCCTGCTAGATTCCAAGCACAGTTCTTGCTAATGGTGATAAGTAATAAATGTGTGTGTGTGTTCAGTCATGTATACAGCTCCTTGAGACCCCATGGATTGTAACCCTCCAGGCTCCTCTGACCATGGGATTTTCCAGGCAAGAATACTGGAATGGGTTGCCATTTCCTACGCCAAGGGACCTTCCTGACCCAGGGATCGAATCTGCATTGGCAGGTAGATTCTTTACCACTACGCCACCTGGGAAGCCCGTGAATAAAGCAGACAAAATTCCCTGCTCTCATGGAACTTTCATTCTAGTGGGAACAGGAGAAGGTCAGACAATAAACAAATAAAGATGTAAATATACAGTATGTTAGGTATTGGTAAGTGCTACAAAGAAGCCAAAAACAGAAAAAGGGTAAATGAAGTGGAGATGTATTAGCTTGGAATTGGAATGCCATTTAAAATAAGATTTTCATGAAAGACTTTATTGAAGTGACATTTGAGGCAAGACCTAAGAAAGCTGAGAGAGGTTAGGTGAATATGGGGGAGCTGTCATCTAAGGCCATGTCACGGTGTGCAGAGGAGCAAAACTCATTTTAACATGAAAATATTCACTGATGAATTGCCCCTTTGTAAAATTAGCCCTACTGAAACATTCTTCTCTGCTTAACAATTGTTTCCCCGTCCATCACATCAATATTTTTGGCAAGTCTGCTGATAAGTGATAGGTATTACAGACATCGAATAATACAGCAAAAGCAGTTAATCAGTTGTAAAGTTAAATGACCAGTGATAGTAAAGGTAATGAATCTGCTGAAAGTTATGTTGGAAAAGTGCTTGGATTATAACCAAATAAGGATCTGAGTTTTTAGAATTAACAGTTGAAAAGAGAGAATCACTGAGGATTAAACATGATAGACTTTTTCAAAGAAAATGTTTAATTGAAGGACTATGAGAAACCCTTGGGAATTTTTCAAAATTCTTTAACATTTCTGAAAACATAAACAATTAATGATCATCTGTGAACATCAAACCTAAAAAAAGGTTGTATCTTGTTTTGTGCTTTCCTTTTTTTTTTTAAAGTGTGCCCTCAGCCCTCCATACTTTATTTATTCTTTGTTGCTTCTGAGAATTAGCATGGAGTTACAATTCACTAAATATAAGTTAGAAATAACTTCTTTTAAAGATTTTGATTTTATTTTTAAACTAAGGTCCCAATGGTATCTCTTCCAGTGTTTATTAGAATGTTTTAGAACTTGATTTAAGTGGATTTGCTTTAAACTGGCTGATTTCCGTTATCAGTAAAACTACCCTGAAGGAGGTGAGGTGAGTTTGGAGAGGTGCAGAAACCCACTGAAGGTCACATGACCAGCAGGTGGCAGAGACTAGAAAATGCTTTTTCTGTGTTTCCCAAAGGAGATCAGAGTCAGGTTGAAGCAAAACTAGCAGATTCCTGGTCTGAATCCACATGGGAAATCACAGCTTGCAGACAGTTAATCAGAAAACCAGCACAGTGACTCTTTTTGGAAGGTAGCTTTTTTTTCTTTTAATAAGAGGACATTATTCTGATTTAAGACACATTCCTCATAGCTCATGGCAGTCTTCAAGGAAGCAATGCTCTCTTATGAGACCTGCAGAAGAGGGTAAAATGTGCTTATTTACCTGCTGAATGTTGCAGTGATGCTCTGAATGCCTTCTTCCCTCAGTGTAGAGCACAAGAACTCTAATTTGGCTTAGGATGCAGACTATATACTGCATTAAATAATGGACCAGCAATTTTAGGAGTCATCTTTTTCCCTTTTCTCCTGGGACTCTTAGAGAAGAAATAGATGCTCTCTGGAGTTTCTAGTCTTTTGCTTTAGAAATGCCTTCCATTTCCTCATTTGATCCATACCTTGAGATCTGTGTTGTTTTGAGGAGTACTTGGGGATTTTTGAATTATCATTTGGCTTAAATACACAATAAGGAGATAATTTACTTGATATTCACATCTAAATGTAGACTGATAGATAAATAGATAGGATTTAGTTTCCCTGAATACCTAGACACTTCTGAAACTAACTTCAGGAATCATTTCTTTTCCTTTTTTCATTTTATACTGAGGTTGTACAGAAAGGAAAAGCAATGTGCCTGGGTCACCTAGCAAGGCTATGACAGGTCTCACATTGGAATCAATATTTTCTGAGTTATGGTTGGGTGCTGTAGTTCACCTCAGTATGTCATTCCTCTATGAATTTATGCATGAATAGCCAGCATATCCTATATGCTGCTAGAATATAGATATCTGCTAGATATAAGATATCTGCTATCTGCTAGATATAAGATATCTGCTAGAATTATCTTTCAGAGAAGGCAATGGCACCCCACTCCAGTACTCTTGCCTGGGGAATCCCAGGGACGGGGGAGCCTGGTGGGCTGCCATCTATGGGGTTCTATGGGGTTGCACAGAGTCGGACATGACTGAAGCCACTTAGCAGCAGTAGCAGCAGAATTATCTTTTTCTTTACTATGTCCCAGTACCAAAGAAGCATATACCATATTCTCAGTTGTACCCATAAAATTGAGCAATATAGTTATAGTATGTCACTGAGAGCTCTACTGAAATATCTGCCCTCCCACTTCCCAACAAGTTGTGTGACTTTGAATAAATGTTTAAAGTTCTTTTTGTCTCCATTTCCTCATTTTCTAAATAAAGAGGATATTTCTTCCTTCTCAGGTGTATTTTGAGGATTATCTGAGATAATTAATACAAAACATGTAAGTGTTTGAAATCACATGTAGGCTTCCTTGGTGGCTCAGTGCTAAAAAATTCGCCTGCCAATGAAGGAGATGCAGCTTCCATTCCTGGGTCAGGACGATCCCCTGCAGAAGGAAATGGAAACCCACTCCAGTATTCTTGCCTGGGAAATCCCATGGACAGAGGAACCTGGTAGGCTACAGTCCACTGAGTCTCAGAGTCGGACACAACTTAGCGACTAAACAACAACAAATAATCAAGCACAGATAGAGCCCGATAATAGTAGCTGTCATGTCGTCATCATCACCATGAGCTACAGCAGTCTCAGCATCCTCACCTCAGTGTCGTTAACATCTTCATCAGCATTTTTGTTAGTGCTACTGGCAAGTTGCAATCAGACCTCTGAATTGTCCATTGGGCATGTCCAGTCCAACCTTGGTCTGATGACTTAGTATTCTCCAGCACCCATGACTTAATATTCTCTCGCATCCATGCCGCATGGCTGGCTAATCTTGGCTTGAATACCTCCAGTGCCAGGGAACTCATTTCTTCCCAGGGTAGCCTGTTCTATTTCTAGAAAGAATTTTAAATACAACTAAACTAGGCTTTACACGTCTCTAATATTTAAAATAAATGGCCAGTCCTGGCCTCATTACTCACATCTGAAATGATTTATATACCAATTATGTAAGAGATTTGCTTTCACTGTTTTCTCATAAATATTATAGATCAATTAAGTCCTTGTTTTTCCCTTGTCTAAGCATGAAGATTCCAGAACAAAACTTGGAAACTGGCTGACAGGAGGAGGCAGCAAGATGCCCCATCAGTCTTCATTCCCAGCCTGGGCTTTGTCACCAGTTGTAACGCTGGGACCAGGAGTCCCCACTGTTCTGCCAGGTTATTCCTCCCCTCAGCATCACTCCTCTTATTTCCTTTGGCTGACTGTGGTATTGTGATATCTAACATGGGCCAGATACTGCTTTTGATCCTAAGGATGTGAAGATAGATAGACAAGTTATATAATCTCAAAGAATTTACCTTCTTATTGGAAAAGACCCTGATGCTGGAAAATTGAGGGCAGGAGGAGAAGGGGGTGGCAGAGGATGCGATGTTTGGATGGCATCATCAACTCAACGTACACGAGTTTGAGCAAACTCTGAAAGATAGTGAAGGACAGGGAAGCCTCATGTGCTGTGATGCATGGTGTCCCCAAGAGTCAGACATGACTTAGCAACTGAACAACCACGATAGTGGAATCATGGCAAATAAGTGAAGAAAGGTGATAATTTCAGTGAGTGATAAGTGCTAAAGAAAATTAAAACTGGGCAATATGACAGAATGTTGGATGAAGCATGGGGAGACATTTTAAACTGAGCAGTCAGGGAAGGAAGGGGCAGCTTAGTGGAGGTCTTCCTGATAAAGAGGAGACAGCCATCTGAAGATCTAGAAGTGCATTGGTCCAGGCAGAGGGAGCATCCTGCAGGAATGAGCTTGGTCAGCTTGATGAGCAGAGTGCTTGACTAGAGGGAGCTTTCAGGGCATGAGGCTGATCAGGTAAGCAGGCCCAAAGGCAGTTCTATTCTGATGGCCTTGGGAATCCATCAGAGGGCTTTGAGTAGTGGAATGAGATTGTATGGTTCATGTGTTTAAAAGGTCACTTAGGCTGTAGATGGATTGTACAGGAGCAGAGTGGAAGTGGGTGGTCAGTGAGACTGTTGGGGGTTGTCCAGGTAAGAGACAATGGTGGCTTGGACTGGGTTCTTAGCAATGGACATGGAGAGAAGAGGACAGAGCCAGGGAATACTCTGGAGGTGGAGCTGAGGGGACTTGCAGGAAACGAGGCCAAGTAAGAAGTCAATGAAGCCTCTATGTGTGAGGTTTGAGCAACTGGATGCCTGGTAGTACCATTTACTGAGCGGGGGAAGACTGGGGATAAAAACATTTGGAGGTGAAAATTCAGAGTTCTGTTAGGGGCATATGAATTGCGTTGAGATGGATACTGAATATCTCAGAGAAGAGAGGCTACTGTCAGCATACAAGTCAGAGGTGGAAGTACCAACTCCGGGAGTTGTCAGCCTAGGATGGTATTAAAAGATGCAGGACTGGAGAGAGTATTTTCAGTGTGCCATGGCAAAAATCCACTCAAAAGTGTTAGCTGACAGCAGCCACTGGATTAGTAAGTGTGTGCCATTCAGATTTTTCTTACTTTTCTTCCTCTGATTGGGAAAACATACCTAAAGGACCATGAAGATGCAAGATGTTGGTTGGAATCAGTTAGAGAGATGATGTCTTCCTTCACCTCAGTGGATATGCAATCTATCAGTTGAAAGAGAGATGTACAATTCATTAACTACAGAACATAGAAGGTTAACCTGGAGAGAAAGTGCAGGTATCAGCAAGTCCTAGACTAAAGCACAGGGAGGAGCAGTTTGGTGGGCATATTAGGGAGGACTTCACAGGGAAGATGCTCTCTGTAGGGGAACCTGTATGATGAAAGACATTTTAGAGGTTTAAAAAGGGAGGCAGTAAAGGCATTCCAGGCAGGGGGAGACCTTGCAGGGAATGGATTGGGATGAGGCAGAGAGAGACACACAGTAGGGACCACATAGTAGGAACTCAAAACAGATTTGTGGAATGAATGAACCGTACCCTACGGATCCTGTGTCTGGGCCGGCCATTTCTCCTGTGCCCAAAGCCAGCCCCTGTAATGGATTTGTTCCTGTGTTCTGAGTTGTAGATCTTGCATAGCTCAGGGAAAGAAGCAGGAGCCTCTCACCTTGTGCTGAGAATCGAAGGGCAGGGAAGAAACAAACTCCTCCCGAGAGGCCAATAATGATGACACTCAAGATTGTGGATGGCGAGCTTGTTCCAAAGGTGCCGTTGGGCATGCAGGCTGCCTTGCAGTAAATCATGCTGCACCAGGCCTCGCAGCACATTACTGGCTGGCTTGGTGTGTTCTCTGGGGGAACAAGGACAACAGATCCAGGAAGTGAAAGGCAGGTCTGCAGAGAACACCAGAGCCAGACAGGCACCCTGTGCCCCTCATTCTGGAGTTGGAGAAACTGAAGGTCTGAGAGAGCCATCACCTGCCTAGCTGCCATGACAAATTAGTGCCTCTGCCCCTTTGCTCCCTTTCTTTGAGGTTGGAAGTGTTAGCTGCTCCACGTGTACTTGTCTCTGGCTCCAGGGGAGTTGCTATCATCTGCTGTCATGGTGCCCTGTTCCCCAGCATGGCTCTCCTCTTGCCTGGTGCTCAGAAGGCTGGGTTGAATGCAGGATAGAAGCTTACTATGCACCCCTCCATGAAGAATCATGGCATCTGTGTGATTCAGATCATCAGTCCAGAGAACGGTGACACTTTGGGTGTGGACATTGTTGGGCTGTCCTTGAAGTCTCCATCATTCGGCGGGTCTTCATCAAGTCAGTTTTAACTGGAGGCAGTTATAGCTGTCTTTGGAACTTGAATGACTGTTTTATGCTTCCCCAGAAGCCAAAGCATCATTTTCCTCCCTCCAAGCTGTCTAAATTTCTCCCCAAATGACTTGGGGACAGACGGTTGGCTTATGCTCCTGTTCTGGGCCTCCCTGGATCCTTCTTGTCTTGTGTCTGGGGTGGTTGTTCATTTTGGAAATTGAAAAGGAAGATGCTGTTAGACCACAGGGAAGCTGGGGGTAGGAGGCCTGTGTAGGAGAAATGAAAGGGGTGTGGAGTGAGGACCACAGAGAAAATAGTGGTGGGAAGCTGGATAATTCAAGTTAAGACACTTAGGCTGATGTATGACTCTTGTAAATCCATAAGCAGCTTCTAGATGCCTGGCAGACTAGTTTCCTCAGTGTAAATGCCTTTTTTTTTTCTTTTAATGAGCCCAGAATAGCAATCCTGCAGTATATGACAGCAGGCCCTTTGTTAACAGGCAAGTAAGGTACTGAAGATGAGAAAAAAGGAGGAAAGTGTTATTATTTCTGAGCAATCCCAGCTCCCTGAGAGCTGGGATCTAACCAGTCCTGCTTACTGACCTCTTCTCACTGCCACATTACATGGCACATAGTAGGTGCTCAGAAAGAACTGGTTGAATGAGCAGATGATTCATTAGAAGAGAATTTGTCTCTAAAAACACCCTACTTTCAGCTTTTTCCCCCCAGAATTTTCTGGCATCAGAAACTTCAGCATATTATTATGTTCACAAGAAAGAACTCAGTAATCGTTTTTATTCACACAGCATTTAACAAGGTATTTCACGTTCTCCCCACTGGATTGATGGGTTCTTAAGACCAGGTGTCTAGTCCATCTCCTCTCTGTAACCCTGATCCTGTTGGCCCTAGGCTTGTGATTGACATTCACTCAGAACCCAATCAGCTGCCAGTACTACACCAGGCACTGGGCTACTGGTGATGAGCCATAAGGACAATAGATATACATGGAGACCTACCAAACACAGTGTGACCAGTGTTAGGAAGGAAGAGAGTAGTTCTGAGATAGAGAATAACTGGCTCTAACTTAGATTGTGATGGGGTCAGAGGTCTCTAGGGTCTCTGAAGTTTCACTTATCTGAAATTTTTATCCCATACCATCTTCCTACTCTCCGACATTGTCCCCACTATGGGAAGTGACAAGGTACACCTGAGAGATGTTAAGACATTCAGTGAACGTCCCGGACTGGCTCCCTGGGTGACTGATTCTTTCCCTCCCTCCATCCCTCTTTCTTTCATTCCTTTGATTCATTCATTTATTCAACCACCTAACATCTATTTAGCACCTACAACTTCCCACACGCTGTGCTGGTGCTGGGAATATACCAATGGGCAAAACTGGCGTAGTCCCCACCTTTGAGAAGCTTACGGTCTCCTAGGCGGAGGCTCATTAATCAAATAATCCCAGAATGTCTTATTATGAACACCGGAAAGTGCTGTGAAAGCAGATTCCATGCTTCCCTGAGTGTGTTTAACACGGAGGCTTGAGCTGGCATAGGGGTTCCACAAGGGTCTCCCCAGGGAGGTGACGTAGGCAAGGACACGAAGGGAAGCTGTCCATCACAAGGCACCATCAGAGGAGGGTGGACAGCCCTGAAGTGACTTATAGATAGGTCCTACCATCACGGTTGGGGAATCAGTGACCTTCATGTTAATTCTGCAAAGTGGGCAAGGGGGACTCTATTGTAGAGATGTATTTTTACAGAGGAGAAAGAACTGTGGCTTGAGGAAGGTGAGTGAGTCACTCAGTCCCCTTGAAGCAGGACAGAATTGGGGCTTGTGCCTCAACGCGTAGCCTGGAAGTCTCTCTAGAACTTTCCATGTCCTCCCGTGCCATAGTCTTCTGGCTATAGTTAAAGTATCTGATGCCTCCCCGGCTGGCTAATTGTCACTAGGCCAGCTTCAGGCACATGGGACACATACTAAGTCATGGTTGGGAATGTCACTTCCAGGTCCCATTACTTTTTTCTCCAGATGAAGAAAGATGAATAGTGGTAGTCATGTAAGCCTCAGAGCTGGGGATCTAGCCCTGCCTGTTCATTTTTCAAGACTTTGCATCTAATTGCTAATATACTGTGTCATGTCCAAGGTTAAACTAGCAGTGGCATTTGGAGACTCTGGGCTTCTTAACAGAATACTCTTTTTTTTTTTACCTCTTCTTTTGCCTAAAACACTTGGGTAAAAAATGGACGCCTGCTTAATATGCCTGATCCATTCCCATAAAGTTATAATAACTATCATGGGCAGGAGAAAGCCCAGATTAAACACAAATATCTTATCTAGTTCCTTCTCTCCCTTTCTCTCATTCTCCCTTTCAGCTTTGTAAAAAGCATCGTTATCTCCTGAAAGCTAATACATCACTGGGGATAACCTGTATTTTCATAGTAATACCCCCTGATTGTTTGGAATTTTAACTTTCCCCTAAAAATCCCTTATATGGGTTTTTATGAGGATGCTTGTTCAGATTGGGAAATGCAGTAGGTGTGAGGGCTTTGAAGTCAGGCCCCCCTACTCACAACTCAGCAGCTCTGTGATTGCAGGTAAGGTACTTAGCCACTCTGAGTGTCATCACTCTCTTCTGTGAAGATGAAATGAATGTTGGGAAAGAATGGGATGGGATTCAAGGAAGAAACCTGTGCAAAGCACAGAGTTGAGGCAGCCTGGAACATGATTGGTTCTCCTTCAACTTCGGTTGTCATATCACGGTTGTCCTCTTTCATAGATGAAGACCTGTGGGGACCACAGACCAAAGGGGACCTGCCTGGGACCACACAGCTGTTTAGATCCTGAGTCTGGCCAAAGCCCATCCCTGTGACCAGGTGCCCTGCATCCTGTATGTCCACTCAACCCCTTGTTCTTCAGGCAAAAAACAAGTCTCAAATATCAATGGGAAAACAGCATTCATCCCATTGGCTACTTGTGACCTGAATTCCTGGGCTCTCAGGTGAGTGTTCCTGCCTCCCCCAACTCCTCTCTTTTGCACCAGAAGTCCTCCATCTTGCCACAGCATGCAGAGGTATCACTAGGGAGAACATGCTAGTCACATTTCCACTTACTTCTTTCCCCTGGGGTAGCCCGTTTTCATGAAAATAGAGCAGGCGGGAGGAGGAGGAGTATTGGTATGATTTCTATCATCATTTATCGGAGCAAACTTGAATTGGTTTCTTTTGGAGGAAAACTTCCTCTGAAGACTGACAAGGCAGTAGAAGATAGTAGAGCCGCTCAGGCAGCTCAAGGGAGGCATGAGATAATAAGAATCCCTTACACTCCTGTAGGCGTTAAAGCTCTCAGAGCATTTCACGTATACCACCTAATTCGATCCCCTCGGTAGTCCTGGCTTATAGCCAGGAAGAATAGGGAGTCCTATCCTTAGGTGGGTAAACTGAGTCATGGGATATCAGGTATGTCGTATAAGGGCAAAGCTATTTCTGCAGTCATTTGTTCAGCAAACCTTAGGCATGGAGAGATAATCCAGACATTGACCTGACCTGGAGGAATACCCATTAGCAGGGAAAATCAGCACAGGAACATGAATAAGAAATGGTATTATTTGGTTAGCATAGTGACATCCATATGTCAGAGGACATTAAAAGAAAGAGAAGAACACCCAGTTTAGCCTAAGGAGGAGTGGTAATCAGGGAAGGCTTCCAGGAGGAGGTGATGCCTGAGATTTAAGGCTGAAGAGGTGTAATCTAGGTGAAGGGATTGGGAAGATAGCACAAGCAAAAGCATGGCCTGGAGAAATGGCCTGAGAATTTTAAAAAACGAGGAATGGAAAATCAAAGAAATCATGGAACTTGGATCTTAAAATGCCCTGAATGCCTTTCTAGGGACCTTGAGTTGGTCACTGGGAGTAGGGGTGGGGGTGAGGGCATTGAAAGGTTTTGGTAAGGGGATACATGCCTAGTTTCACCCAGATTAGAACTCAGATGTTTGATCTTCTGGTGCAACACTGGTACCCCAGTTTTACAGCCAGGGCCACGTGTTCAGCCCTTATCACAGCCTAAGCCTCCCTCAGCCTCCTAGAACCCACCAGCCTCTCATCAGAGAACCCACAGTTGGCCAACGCAGGTGACAAAGTTTCTCAGGCTATGTATCCTTCCTCTAGCATTGTGCCTTGGTTCTGATTATTGGGCTGTTGTCTTCTCGGGACCAAACCTCATATGCTGCAGCCCCTAGCAGAGCCCTTCTGCATATCCAATTGTCTCCATCCATCTGGCTTTAAGTGCCAGCCTTCACCCACACCCCTCACACCCTCCCCCTGCCCCATCCACCTCCTGCCTTGGGAATGGCCCTTGCTGGTGTTTTGCTTTCATACCACCTTTATCTATAGCATCAGGGACCCCGGACCTGGAGCAAGGATTCGTGCATCTCAGCAGCCTTGACTCCGTGCTTATCTACTTTGTCGTTCATATATATATATACTCTTTCTGAAACTGCTACTTTTGAGATACCTTGTCTGGTCTGATGTAAAGAATGTGAGCTGCTCCATTAGGTCTTAACAATTGCTAACCATGTGGCCTCATGAATTCTCTACAGGCCTCTTTCTTCATCTATAAATTAAGGATCACATTAATATCTACATCCAAGGGCTGCTATGAGATTTAAATGAGATAATGCATGTAAAGGACTTAATGTGGTAAACATTTGATAATTTTTTTTTTGTTATTGTCATGCTGGGGGTTCACAGGTGGCACTAGTGGTAAAGAACCCACCTGCCAATACAGGAGACATAAGAGACGTAGGTTTGATCCCTGGGTTGGGAAACTTGCCTGGAGGAGGGCATGGAAACCCACTCCAGTATTCTTGCCTGGAGAATTCCACGGACAGAGGGGCCTGGAAGGCTACAGTCCATGGGGTAACAAAGAGTCAGACATGACTGAAGCAACTTAGCATGTACGTACTGACTTTATGAGGCATCCGGCTCAAACAGTGGAGAAAATGGAGCAGCATCATTAGACTCTCTCTTTGTAGAAAGTGCAAACACTCACCATGTAATTCATCCAAAGTGGCTTTTAGGGAGGCAGGAAGGAAGGTGAGAAAGCTTCACTGATGGGGTTAGGAGGTTAGTTGTCAGATTTTCTGGGTTCTAATTCACCTCTGCCACTAACTCCTCTGTGGCCTGGGGTCTATAAAGCTCACTATTTAGCTCTCATTTCTCTCACCCATAAACAGAGTAGGCTTCCTCTGGTGGCTCAGATGGTAAAGAATCTGCCTGCAATGCAGGAGACTGACCTGGGTTCACTCCCTGGGTCAGGAAGATCCTGTAGAGAGGAAATGGCAACCCACTCCAGCATTCCTGCCTGGAGAATTCCATGGACAGAGGAGCCTGGTGGGCTTATACAGTCCATGGGGTCACAGAGTTGGACACAACTGAGTGACTAACACTTTCACTTTCAAACAGAATAGCCTCGGGCTGAATATTGCCAGCTCTCCTAGGTTGTGATTCTACCACTGGAGACTACATTAAGTCCATTCTCAGCCTCTGCAAAGTCTGGAGATACTCAGGGCTGGGACGTCTGGCCACATGGGCTGTCTGGTCTGGGCCAGAGGCTGGACTTGGAATTGCAGTGTCCACCTGCCACTGCCTGGGTAAGGGACGGTGCTATTGTCCATCCAGCAGACACCAGCCCTCCCATCCCCAAGCTGCAACTGGAGGCTGGTGCCGGGAGTCTAGTTCTGTGGTCCATTTTTGGTAGTTCTGGATACATTTTAAAGTTCCAGACCAATCTGGGACATTTGCCACAAATTTAGCTGGAGTCAGCAGTCTTGTTCTTTGCTTTAGCCCCTCTGAGGGCTTCTGTGCCTGATCAGCCAGCAACTGGTGGGGCCAGAAGATGGGCCAAGATAGGGTTCAGAAAGCTGATGGTAAAGAAGTAAGCAGAGGCTGAGAAGTGGGTTCTGAATAAATACTGGATGGATGGCTGGATGGATGGATGGGGTGAGACTGCATAGATGGATGAATGGGTGGTGGAATAAGGGAGGGAGAGGCACTGAGGGGTATTGGCACCAACGTCTGTCAGTGAGAGGGCACTGAATAAGTATTTGCCAAGTTGATGTTGAAGAAATTTGGGAGAGGAAAAAATGAGATGGAAGAACATAAAGAGAAAATAGAGTTGGAGCAGGGTGGGAAATGGCTGAAAAAGAAATACAAAGAAAGAAAACAGCAGACAAGGAAAAAATGACAATAGGAAGGAAGGATAAGAGGGAGAGAGGGAGGGAGCCATGAGAGGTGGATGTGACAGACAGCAGATTGAGACAGATGAAATCGGGGAAGCGTCCTGCCTACATCCTTCCATATCCTTTGCTAGAGCTGCCTGAAGTTCCAACACTGGAATTAGAAACTGTGTGCATGTGGTGTGTGTGTGTGTGCATGTGGTGTGTGTGTGTGTGTGTGTGTGTGTGTGTGTGTGTGTGTGTGTGGTGTGTGTTAAGGCACTGACCTCTACTAAAATCCAGAATTTCCTGAAATAGTACAAAGCTGGAAATTGTTATCAGGTCATTCCTTCTTGAAGCCAACATGACAGCAGCGTTTGGATTGAGTGGCCTTGATAAGATAAGTAAGCAAGCCTAGGCCAGGTCCATGGGCTGCATTTCCAGGGCAGTGATATAAAGGTAAACAGCAGAGAACTAGGTCCTGCAACAGGGAGTTCAGTTCAGTTCAGTCTCTCAGTCGTATCCGACTCTGCAACCCCATGGACTGCAGCACGCCAGGCTTCCCTGTCCATCACCAACTCCAGGAGCCTACTCAAACTCATGTCCACCTAGTCAGTGATGCCATCCAACTATTTCATCCTCTGTCATCCTCTTCTTCTCCCACCTTCAATCTTTCCCAGCATCAGGGTCTTTTCCAATGAGTCCTTCGCATCAGGTGGCCAAAGTATTGGAGTTTCAGCTTCAGCATCAGTCCTTCCAATGAATATTCAGGACTGATTTCTTTGAGAATTGACTGATTGAATCTCCTTGCAGTCCAAGGGACTCTCAAGAGTCTTCTCCAACATCACAGTTCAAAAGCATTAATTCTTCAGCCCTCAGCCTTCTTTATAGTTCAGGTCTCACATCCATACATGACTACTGGAAAAACCATAGTTTTGACTAGATGGACTTTTGTTGGCAAAGTAATGTCTCTGTTTTTTAATATGCTGTCTAAGTTGGTCATAGCTTTCCTTCCAGGAAAAAGCATCTTTTAATTTCATGGCTGCAGTCACCATCTGCAGTGATTTTGGAGCCAAATAATAATAATAATAATAAGTCACTCACTGTTTCTGTTATTTCCCCATTTACTTTCCATGAAGTGATGGGACCAGATGCCATGATCTTAGTTTTCTGAATGTTGAGTTTTAAGTCCAAAAATTCTCTTATGTGTGAGGTCCTTTGACTTCTATCTCATTTGACCTCTGACCATTCCTAAGGGGCATCCCAAGTTGAAGCAAGAAGTCCCTAGAGATTGTTTGGTCCAGGGATCCCCATCACAGGGTACATATACCAGTGGTAGTAACAAGGGAATTTTTTTAAATGGAATGCAGGTGAACATTTTTGTTTATTTGAATAATTACATATATGCTGAGATAGTTATCCTCAACTGATGTAAGTGATGCTGGTTTTTAACAGTGATAAGGTTTTCTTATTAAAATTTAAGCAAAGAGACTTGAGGTAAAGACATTATTAAATGTTATGATGAAGTTGTCATGCCATCTTGAAGAAGCACCAAGATGGCACTGCCATAGTTGGGGAAATGCATTTCTCATTCAAACTCCTCCTTTTACATATGGGGCCACTGGGACCCAGAGAAGGGAAATATCTGGCTCAGAACCAGGGGTGGAGTTGGACAAGAATCCCAGCCTCCCATCTCCTCAGTGAGCTTTCTATTTGCCTGTAGTGCCCCACAATCCTCCTCTGATCATCCTTCTTAAAGCCCCAAGCAATCAATCTGTTAATTATGGGTCTCCTTGACAAATTCTAAACCCCCTATTGCTTCCATTCATGGATAAAAATAATTTATTTCACAATTATTTGTCATGGTAGCTACCTTGAAACCATATGAGCATTAGAGACAGTGTGATTGTTGTGGGTGGTCCTTGATTTATAGAATAAGTAAATATTGAGAAAAATGGTGTACAAATAAAATTTGTACAAATCAAATTCCATTGATTTACTTTATCTTGGAGGTGTTTGATTTTAATTTTTAAATTCTTTTCGGTTGGTACCTGCTTCAAGACATTTATTGATTGTAAAGAAAAGAACACTAGACTGAAAGGCTGGAAAACTGGGTGCCACGTCCAACTCTGCAATCTCATAAAATGTGATCTTGAGAAATCTTGAATCTCGTTGCATGTCAGCTTCCCCAAATGAAATAAAAAATGGCAGGGTTTGAGGGGAGGATCTCAAGCCTTTCCTCTATCTCTAATCTCAGAGGTTTCCCTGATTGTATGTTCTTGATTCCAATTGACTTCCCCTCCTCTCTAGCCTTTTCAAAGTTGAGAACACATAAAAGTTAGACCACCAATAGGGAAAATTTCAAATCATGTCCATGCTAGGATTAGAAAATGGGGGTAAAGTGACAGAGGGAAGCCAAGGGCTGGAGTGAGGTGAAGATGCAGTGAACAGCTTTGGAATTGTCTGCCCAGCATCCCTTTGCAAAGAGTTACCCCTTGTCATCATCAAAATCACTGCAGAAAGATTATATACTATAACCTCACCTTTAAGACATACACTAATTGATTCAGGGGCTTGTAGGCATCTGCCCAAATTTGGGCTAATCAGAGTATCTCATGGAGAATTTGATTCTAGTCTTGAGAAAGAGAATCTAGATTCTTTGAGTATCTTTACTGATGTAAATCTTGGGGTCTGCCAGTGGTCATTTTGTCTTCAGCCATGAATGCCATGATACCTGAAGGAAGGAGCAGAACAGAACTGAAGCAGGCACATGAGGAGAAAAAGAGAAAAGGAAAAGAATACGACTTCTGATTGCAGTGAGACTTCAGTTCCTTATTTCCGAGGCTTAGCTGCATTTCATCCTTACCCTTATTGAGATACCCTACTATCCTTGTAAATTATTCCCCAACACACTTTTTTCTTATTGCCAAGGCTGGTGTAAGTTGGGCTTTGTCACTTACCAGGAAGGAGATTTCTAATAACTGACAGGGACCCCATTTCAGACCCACCAAATCAGAATCTCTGGTGCTGGGTTCCAGACAGATATGTATATTTTAAATTTATTTATTTTTAATGGAAGATAATTGCTTTACAGAATTTTGTTGTCTGTCAAACCTCGACATGAATCAGCCATGCTGCTGCTGCTAAGTTGCTTCAGTCGTGTCTGACTCTGTGCGACCCCATAGATGGCAGCCCACCAGGCTCTGCCATCCCTGGGATTCTCCAGGCAAGAACACTGGAGTGGGTTGCCATTTCCTTCTCCAATGCATGAAAGTGAAAAGTGAAAGTGAAGTTACTCAGTCGTGTCTGACTCTTCGCCACCCCATGGACTATAGCCTACCAGGC
The DNA here is from genome assembly GCF_001704415.2 of Capra hircus. Classification (NCBI taxonomy): domain Eukaryota; kingdom Metazoa; phylum Chordata; class Mammalia; order Artiodactyla; family Bovidae; genus Capra; species Capra hircus. The sequence goes on along the minus strand of NC_030814.1, from coordinate 46,895,507 downwards.
TTTTCCATCCATGGGATTTTCCAGGCAAGAATACTAGAGTGGGATGCCATCGGTATACATATATCCCCTCACTCTTGAACCTCCCTCCCATCTCCCTCCCCATCCCACCCCTCTAGGTTGATACAGAGCCCCTGTTTGAGTTTCCTGAGCCATACAGCAAATTCCCATTGGCTATCTATTTTACATATGGTAATGTAAGTTTCCATGTTACTCTTTCCATACATCTCACCCTCTCCTTCCCTCTTCCCATGTCCATAAGTCTATTCTCTATGTCTGTTTCTCCATTGCTGCCCTGTAAATCAATTCTTCAGGACCATTTTTCCAGATTCTGTATATATGTGTTAGAATACAATTTCTCTTTCTGACTTACTTCATTCTGTATAATAGGCTCTAGGTTCACCCACCTCATTAGAACGGACTCAGATGCGTTCCTTTTAATGGCTGAGTAGTACTCCATTGCGTATATGTACCACAACTTCTTTATCCATTCATCGGGGCAAAGACAGCCTCTTCAATAAATGGTGCCGGGAAACTGGACAGCTATATGCAAAAGAATGGAATTAGAACACTTCCTAACACCACACACGAAGGTAAAATGGATTAAAGGGCTAAATGTAAGACCAGAAACTAAAAACTCTTAGAGGAAAACACAGGTAGACACTTCATGACATAAATCAAAGCAAGATCCTCTATGACCCACCCCTATAGTATTGGAAATAAAAATAAACAAGTGGGACCTGATTAAACTTGAAAGCTTTTGCACAGCAAAGGAAACTATAAGCAAGGTGAAAAGACAACCCTCAGAATGGGAGAAAATAATAGCAAATGAAACAACTGACAGAGGATTAATTTCCAAAATATACAAGCAGCTCACAGAACTCAATACCAGAAAAACAAACAGCCCAATAAAAAAGTGGGAAAAAGGCCTAAATAGACATTTATCCAAAGAAGACATGCAGATGGCTAACAAACACCTGAAAAGATGCTCAACATTGCTCATTTTTAGAGAAATGCAAATCAAAACTACAATGAGATATCACCTCACACCAGTCAGAATGGCCATCATCAAAAAGTCTACAAACAATAAATCCTGGAGAGGGTGTGGAGAAAAGGGAATGCTTTTGCACTGTTGGTGGGAATGTGAATTGATACAGACTGATTTTTGAACTGTGGTGTTGGAGAAGACTCTTGAGAGTTCCTTGGACTGCCAGGAGATCCAACTAGTCCATTCTGAAGGAGATCAGCCCTGGGATTTCTTTGGAAGGAATGATGCTGAAGCTGAAACTCCAGTACTTTGGCCACCTCATGCAAAGAGTTGACTCATTGGAAAAGACTCTGATGCTGGGAGGGATTGGGGGCAGGAGGAGAAGGGGACGACAGAGGATGAGATGGCTGGATGGCATCACTGACTCGATGGACGTGAGTCTGAGTGAACTCTGGGAGTTGGTGATGGACAGGGAGGCCTGGCGTGCTGTGATTCATGGGGTCGCAAAGAGTCGGACACGACTGAGCGACTGAACTGAACTGAACTGAACTGAACTGATATTTGAAGTAAAAACTCCTAAGATGATGCTCATGTGCAGCAGGGCTCAAGAATCTGCTGAGAGGTACCACGCAGAGAAACTTCTAGAGTAGCACACTTGCAGTGTCTCAATCTGATTCAACTCTAACCACCTATGCGCTCTCAAGCTCAATTTGTAACAGGTCCTCACCTGTTACACAGAGATGGTCCTCCTCGTCTTCCACTTTTCCCAGAGCTGTTGTGGGAGTGAAAGGGGCACACCTGTGGCAGGCTGCGTTCCCCAGGAAGCTGACACCAGGGGAGAAGGGCGGGCCGGAAGTTCACTCCAGCTGCTCTCAGGAGCCGCTCTTGTGAGAGGAGAGGCAGGGCAGCAGGTTGGGTGAGAGGACAGAGGCCTCACGGGTAGCTCTGCATGGAGAAGACCCTTCAGCACTGTCCTCAGTTGGCCTGAGGCAACCCTTCGGTCCATCAGTCACTGCAGGCAGGCACACAGTTGCCTAGACCTCCATTCTCGGAGGGGTGTCTGAGCAGCACTTCACAGGTTAGTCAATTCCCTCACACTCTTTGTTCCATAAATAAAGGGAACTCCCTACCCTCCGGAGACCTTGCCTGCCTTAAGCGTGTCCTGTTAGAATAAAGACCCTCCACCTCTACAAAGTTTGAAACCTCTAGGCAACCCCTGCTTCAACCTGAATTCAGTCAATCGCTGCATTTTATTATCCTCTTTGTTTTTGCTACTATTGTCTTAGTTCAGTTTGCTATCTTCTCCTTTGAATTATTTCAACAGCTTCCTGATAGCTCTCCCTGCTTCCTGAATTCTTTTGCTGAAATTCATCCTGCTTGCAGCTGCCAGAGGGATGCCTCTCAATGGCAGAGAGGAGCCTCTGATAACTGTGCTTAAAACATTTCAGTGTTTCCTTACTGCCCTCAGGGTATAGACCAAGTTGTAGGATGGCCTACAGTGCTGTCTTCATCTGGTCTTTCCCTCCCTCCTTCCCTCCCAGTGAGCTGCTCACAGCTTTTGTCACACAGTGAGTGTGTTGCTCTGACCTTCTTGCCTTTTCTTGTGCTGTTCACTTCTCTTAGAATGATCTTGCATCACAATGTGAAACAGATCTCCAGTCCAGGTTCATGCACGAGACAGGGCGCTCAGGGCCGGTGCACTGGGATGACTCTGAGGGATGGGATGGGGAGGGAGGTGGGAGAGGGATTCAGGATGGGGAACACATGTACACCCATGGCTGATTCATGCAATGTATGGCAAAAGCCACTACAATATTGTAAAGTAATTAGCCTCCAATTATCCAATCAGTCCTGGGTGTTCATGGGAAGGACTGATACTAAAGCTGGAACTCCAATACTTTGGCCACCTCATGTGAAGAGTTGACTCATTGGAAAAGACCTGATCCTGGGAGGGATTGGCGGCAGGAGGAGAAGGGGACAACAGAGGATGAGATGGCTGGATGGCATCACCGACTCGATGGACATGAGTTTGGGTAAACTCCAGGAGTTGGTGATGGACAGGGAGGCCTGGCGTGCTGCGATTCATGGGGTCGCAAAGAGTCGGACATGACTGAGCAACTGAACTGAACTGAAAATAAATAAATTAAAAAATAAAAAAATTAATAAATAAACACACAAACACACCACAGAAAAAAATGACCTTGCCCTTCCCATCTGGTTAGTTCATATACATCCTTTAAGATGTCACTTCCCCCAAAGACAATCCTGGACTCTTTTGGGGGCTCCCAGTGCTTTTTCCAACAGAACTCATCTTTTTATGTTATTTTGCTTGCTTTTTATTATTAAAAATTATAATTATAATATCTAACATTTATTGACTGCTGAGTTGGTATACCATGCTAAATGCTTTATATTGATTATCTCATTTAACCCTCAAATAACCTTATGAAGTTAGTACTATTCTTATATTTATAGAAGAGTAAATTGAGCCTGGAAGTTATTCGTTCAATGTCATATAGCTAGTGTAGTTAGCATTTGAAGCCAAGGCTGTCTGATTACACTATTTTGTTTTATTAATCATTTAACCTCAGAACTCAGAATGGTGTCTAGCATATCACCTTTTGAACTAAACCTGGCACAATGACTAGGTCATGGTTTGTTTTCCATAATGGATTTCCCCGCTGTATCAAATATGTTGAAATAGGTTGATCTGTCTTTCATTCCAGTAAAGGTAATATAATGCCTATTTATTTTTCCACATGCTAAAGATATGTTCTTGCTTGGTTTATTTATTTATTTATTTTTTTGATAAATTGATTTTATTTATTTATTTATTTTAATTTAAAAATCTTTAATTCTTACATGCGTTACCAAACATGAACCCCCCTCCCACCTCCCTCCCCATAACATCTCTCTGGGTCATCCCCATGCACAAGCCCCAAGCATGCTGTATCCTGAGTCAGACATAGACTGGTGATTCGATTCTTACATGATAGTATACATGTAAATTCAGATCCTGCGCGAACAGTCGGACATGACTGAGTGACTTCCCATTCACTTTTCACTTTCACGCATTGGAGAAGGAAATGGCAACCCACTCCAGTGTTCTTGCCTGGAGAATCCCAGGGACGGGGGAGTCTGGTAGGCTGCCGTCTATGGGGTCACACAGAGTCGGACACTACTGAAGCGACTTAGCAGCAGTAACAGTGTAGTAGATACAACTTCTGCCTGAGTTAATAGGGGTCCAAGGAGTAAAGAAATGGTAGATGTGTATTGTGTCTCATTCAACCCCTTTTAACCTCCCCACTACCCCAACAAGGTGGGTTTCACCTTCTCAGTTTTACATCTTTGGAAAGAGAGGCCCTAGAAGGTAGAGTGACCTGATTGATCCTTGTCATACGGCTAACATGTGGAGGAGCCAGGGTTCAGATTCAAGCCCGTCCAGCTCCATACTCCACTTATTTCTGAATCCCCCTGCAGTCCTGCCCACCTCTATTCCTGGAAAGGCTGGCTTGTCCCCAGAGATCAGAACAGCTTCTAATGGTCATTAATGTTCTTCAGATCAGTTCAGTTCAGTTGCTCAGTCGTGTCCGACTCTTTGTGACCCCACGAATCGCAGCACGCCAGGCCTCCCTGTCCATCACCTAGGCATCTTCAATTGCTGGTGCAGTTGCTCCCCTGGGGGAGGGAGCTGCATGATCTCCAGCTCCTGTGCTCTTCTATTAGGTAATGAGCAGGTAGCTCCCTGGGGAACCTGATGGAAATGCTGGGGCAGAGCCCTGAGCGGAAAGGGAGCTGCTGTTTTCTGAAACCACCATCTTTCAAGGGTCTTGTCCAAGTACGTCATTCAAGAGGAAGCTAAGAGTTTGCCTAAACCCATAGAGACGGAAAGTAATGAGTGGTTACCAGCAGCTGAGGGGTGGGGGGAGGTCCTGGGGAGTAATTGCTTAATGGTTACCATGGGATCTCCTTTGAGGGTGATGAAACTGCTCTCAATCTAGGTGGTGGTGATGGTTGTGCAACTTTGTGAGTGTAAAAAATGCACCAGAATTGTGCCTTTTAAAAGGGTTGTGCTGTGTGTGGGCTTAGTTGCTCAGTCGTGTCTGACTCTTTATGACCCCATGGACTGTAGCCCGCCAGGCTCCTCTGTCCACAGGGACTCTCCAGGCAAGAATACTGGAGTGGGTTGAAAGGGTTACAGTGGTAAAGTTTGTGTCATCTGCATTTCACCACAATTTTTTTTAAAGTTTCCATAAACAAGGGGGCCAGGTTTGTGGACCATTTGCAAACAGGTGTGGTTCTCATGCCCATCTATGTGTCTAAACTGATTTCTCACAGCTGCTTCGGTAGTAAAATACAGTAATGAACAGCCGGCAGCTATAAGCATGCCCAGTCTGCGTGTTGGTGTGATTTGCTTTTACTCTTCACTCCTGCCCGGAACTTCTTCCCTGAATCCAGGGAGACAGCATGGTGTGGCAGAATAAGCCTGGGCTTTGGAGTCACGTAGGCCTGTATCTGAATCCCAGGTTGCTGTTTACTTACTATGCTTGAGAGAACTTGACTTATCTCTGAGCCTTGGGATCTGTAAAACAGGAATGATAATAGCACTTTCCAAATAGAAGTTGGTGAAGATTAGAAATGCTATCCACGAGTCTGACATCTAGAAGGTGATCAGCAAATGCTGCTTCTCCCCTTCTTGTTCTACTCCTCTTCCTCTTTCTCCTTTTGTCCCTCCTAATTCTTCTCTTGCTCCTCATTATTATTGTTAAACAAAAAAGAAATGCTAAGGCTAGCAGAAGAGGGCGGACAAAGGAAAGGGTTTAGAGAAGCAGAATGTTCTGTAAATAATAAAGCTAACAGTAACGGCAACGATATTAAATGCATATTGACAGGACTGTGATGCCTTCTGATCCTCCCACTCTCTTTCCCTTGTTCCTCACGTTTTTTCTAGTAACATTCAGAATAGATGTATTATTCCCAATTGACAGATGGGGACACTGAGACTCAGGCAGGTCACACTGGTGACTCCAAGTCACACTGGAAATGGCAGAGCCGGAACTGGAACAAGAGCCAAGTTCGTGCCCATGTCTGGCTTGCTGCTTTCTGCAACCACAGCTGTAGTCAGAGCTGCTGAATGTGTTTGTAACATCGTTCATAAAAAAGAGATACTAAGCTTTGTCATGCAAGGAGTTTGTCTTCTTGAGGTTGCTAAAAGAGTCTGTTCAACTATCCTACACTCTGCTGATTCTCTTTACTAGGTGGCATAATCTGAATGGAGATCATCAGCTTGTCATTAGGAGTCCTGAGTTCTAGTCCTGACTTGGCCCCTAAAGCCTCCAGGAAGATAGCTTAAGTCATAGTAATATAGTTCACTTTTTAAAATTAGTTCATTCTTTCGTTCATTCATGGGTTCTTTAATGAACAGGTTTCTGCTGGGTGCCAGGAATAAATGGAACAGTAAACAAGCCAGATGTGTGTGTGTGTGTGTGTGTTTCTTCCTTTATGAAGTTTATATTTCACTGGAAGAGAAAAATAATTTAATAAGCAAAGCAGTACATAAATAATTATAATTTGTATCAAATGTTCAAAAGGAAATTAAAAAAGAGCCAAGATTGGACATAACAGGCAGAGAGGGTGATCAGAAGGAAGACAGAGAACAGACTTTGAAATTGAGAGCTGACATCCAGTGAGAGGAGCAGGGGTATCAAGGGAGCTGAGTTTCCAGAAGAAAATTTCATGGATGGAATGCTAAGGCTGGAGAGGATTCAGGGGGGTTAGGAACTGTCTTGCTGTGCCTCACTGTGCACAATATTCGCTGAACTCTGTGAGGCAAGGTGTGAGCTTAGAGGCTGAAAGAAAACTCAAGGAGCCATAGGAACTGAAGACATGAGAGGGTGTGGGGCAAGAGAGCCTGACCACTGCCATCTTGGCTAATTTGCTCTTTCCCTACAGGAACCTAAAGAAAACAGGGTGGCCACAGCTTAGTGAGGAAGCAAAGAGTGGCCTGAGCTGAGACTGGGCAGAGACAGAGCCCAGGGTGTTCAGAGAGTGCCTGCTATAATAAGAACTTGGAATTGTAAGAGCTATAGGAATCCTTTGAAAGCTGTGTGATCTGCTTTGCATTTTAAGAAGGTAAATCGAGTCACTTATGTGAAGAATGGACCAGAGACGAAAGCCAGGGGCCCAAACAAGACACTGTACCCATGAAACAAGGAAGAGTTGAGTGGTTTTGAATTGGAGTGATGACAACACAGCAAGATATAGACAGATTCATAATCTGTTTTGGAGATACAATCTAAAGGCCCTGATGATGGGCTGGCTGTGGAGAGGGATGGTCACAATAATTTTGTGTAAGGCCCCTGGAAGTTGGGAGTGAATGGGGTGGGAGTAGAGGAATAACTAGTTCCATTTTGAACGTGTCGGACTATAAAGAAAAGGGCAGAGAGACGATGAGGAACAGGGACACCAATAGAGGGCCATGGGTTTGAGGACCTTGCATAAGGTCTGGAACAGCCATTAAGGCACTGAGTGGCTGTAAGTACCTTTTGTTTTGAGTCCCAGTTTCTCCATCCATACTATGTATGGAGTAGATGATATCTTGTGCTTGTCCCCACTTAAACATTCTATGATTCTAATAATATGCTTACTTGTCACTCATGGATCTATCTAAAATAGTGTAAACCAGTTTATTTTATTTTTATGGGGGGGAACACATGTACACCCATGGCTGATTCGTGTCAATGCATGGCAAAGACCACTACAATATTGTAAAGTAATTAGCCTCCAATTAAAATAATTAACTAATTAAAAAAATAAGCCTGTTTATATTTGAAGTCTCTTCTACCCTCATCGGGCTTCCCTTGTGGCTCAACTGGTGAAGAATCCGTCTGCAATGAGGGAAACCAGGGTTCTATCCCTGGGTTGGGAAGATCCCTTGGAGAAGGGAAAGGCTACCCGCTCCAGTATTCTGGCCTGGAAAATTCCACGGACTGTGTAGTCCATGGGGTCGCGAAGAGTCGGACACGACTGAGCAACTTTCGCTCACTAATATGTCAGTGAATTCTTGCTGTAAATACCGCTTCCTTTCCTTTGTCTTAAGGGATTTTTTTGAGGTCTTCACATGGGAGCCCTTCATCTGACTTTGTCAGAATTGGGTGAACCTCCACAGAGGTATGAGCCAGAACTCTAATTCTGTTACATTCACCCATTTGTTACTTCTGTGTTTCTGGCACCTTCTTTATTTTTGATTGCTTAGATGTTAGCTCCCTAATTCACAAACTTTGCACATTAGATGCAAAGGATCCTTTAAAATTACTGATGTCTGGGCCTTATCCCCAGCTATTGATTTAGTTGAGATTTGAGCTGGGCATTGAGGGTTCTAAAAGCTCCCCAGGTAACTGTAATGTGCAATGGAGACTGAGAATCAGTGTGTTCCTGATAACTAAGATGTATGTGTGTGTATGTGTTCAGTCACTAAGTCGTGTCCCACTCTTTGCGACCCCTGCTGGGCTCCTCTGTCCGTGAGATTCCCCAGGCAAGAATACTGGAGTGGATTGCCATTTCCTTCTCTAGGGGATCTTCCTGACCCAGGGATCAAACCTGTGTCTACTGCATTGGCAGATGGATTCTTTACCACTGAGCTACCAGGGAAGCCCGATAATTAGGATACTGCTTGATAATTAAGGTATGAGCTAGTAAATGGCAAGCTAGAAGGGAAAGACCCAAAACAGTGCCTTCCCTCTTAGGACTTTAGAAGTTCCCCAAAGCCCCAGGGGTTCAAAGGACAAGGACCGGAAGGTGAAACAGTAGGGTAAGTTATTGTAGGGAAGAGGATCAGCTCTATGCCTTGTCCGGTGAGAGTCAACTACATAGCAAGTGTATTTTTCCGTTGTTTCCTCTCCTATTCCCCTCAACAGATTCAAGACTCTCATCTTACCTATCTTGAATCAAAATTGTGCTGTATGACTCAACACATACAGAACATATGCGGTCACTCCTATCACCAAACCAGACATTGGCAATCAATGAACTAAATCCTGACCATGTCTTCCCAAACTCTCACTACTCAGTGATTCTGGTAGTCACTGCATCAGTGGGTCAGAGTTGGCAGAAAAATATCTATTTATCATCTTGACTCTAAGGAGTACATAGACATGCTTTTTTTTTTTTTTTTTGAGGAGAGAGAAAGGATGTGTTTTCATAGTAAGTAATACATGGCCCTGTCCTTCTGATATTAACTTTGAGAAAGCACCTCCATGTTCTGGTCTTAAGTTTTCTTACCTGAAACAGAAAGTTCAGATCCTTTAGTCCCCTAGTTGCAAAAGTACGAGAGGCCTATCATTGCAGTGGTGTTTTCTCGGGCTAAGATCAATGAAAGACAAATCAGATTCAATTCAAAGTCCAATGTGGAAGATTCATTATTTGAGAAAAAGGGAACCTTGGGGTCATTCATTCTCATCTAATAGGGATGAAGCAGATCTAGAAACCTCATCTCAAAAGGAGACACATAACTTCTGACCGTTTTGAGCTAGGTTTTATATTTTTTCCCCATTATTTAACCCAGTTCCTTTATGGAGCATAAATAAATTCTAAGGAGTAGAAGCATTGGAGAAGATTGAAAGAGGAGTGCATTTTCTCTCCCTCTCCAAATTTGAAGTTTAAAAATCATATTTGCTTTTTCCTTCTTATTTATCAAGGTCTATGGGCTTCCCTGGTAGCTTAGACAGTAAAGAATCCGCCTGCCAGTGTGGGAGACCCAGGTTTGATCACTGGGTCAGGAAGATCCCCTGGAGAAGGGAATGGCAACCCACTCCAATATTCTTACCTAGAGAATCCCCTGGACAGAGGAGCCTGGAGGGCTACCATCCATTGGGTAGCAAAGAGTTGGACATGGCTGAGCAGCTAACATTTTCACTTTTTTTTCACGCAGTTGCAAAGCTTAGTAAAAGTAACCAGAGGTATGAACTGTGTTTATATAGGGTGAAGTCTCATCACTCCTCTGCCTCCTTGAGGTTCCTTCTTGGTTTCCCAACTTTTCTCTGTGGAGGGAATGCTGCTACTTCGGAAAGACCAAAGCAAAAAGTCTCATGCAAGCCTTCAGACTACTAGCCCACATCGGGGCCTAGAAAGCATGCCTACTCCTTACTCTGTTAGTATGCAGTGCCATGAAAAGAGTCAGGCTTTGTAGCCAAACAGATGTGGGTTCAATCCTAACTTTTCTTCTTACTTGCTCTGTGGCATGGAAAACCTCACCTAGTCTCTCTGAGGCTTGGTTTCCACTGGTAGATAAGGGGTTAGTATTGCCTGTCTTTCCGAAGTTCAAAAGCAGAGGGCCTGGCTCAGAGTAGATGCCGGACTTGGAAAAACCACCCAGGAAAATCCGCTCAAGCCACATAGCCATGACCTCACTATTTCAGGCTTGAGAGGACAAACTCTAATCCTTTTCCTTTTTCATGAACTGGCAGACAAAACCCAACAGGCCAGGCCTCCGTGGTGGGAGGTGAATTTCTCCAGCCTGATGCACGTGGACTGCCTTTTGTCTACCTCAGGAGAACTACCCTCCTTTCCCACTGTGTGGCTTTGGCATGTTGCCAATCACAGGACCCTCTGCTTCCCTACCACAGAGAGGACAGGTGGCCTAAGACCAACCCTATTCTCCTTCCTCAGAACTTGGATCTCAATGGAAGCATGTAAGAAAGGCAAGAACCTGGGGCAGAGGCTTTCTAAAGCTGCAGGAGAAAAAAAGACCACAAATTGCTTCCATAGAAAACCCCAGACCCTCCTTCTTCCCTGGCTTCACAAAGCCCTTTGTTTATTTATTTATGGCTGTGCTGGGTCTTTGTTGCTGCGTGGGAGCAACTCTCTAGCTGAGGTGCACGGGCTTCTCAGTGCAGTGGCTTCCCTGACTGTGGAGCGTGGGTTCCAGGGCGCATGGCTTTTAGTAGTTCCATGCTTGGGCTTAGTCCCCCCACAGCATGTGGAATCTTCCGCAGCCAGGAACTGAACCCATGTCCCCTGCATTGACAGGCAGATTCTTGACCACTGTGCCACCAGGGAAGTCCAAGCCCTGACATTTATGATATTCATTTATCCTCTTTTAATTCTGAGTATCATTCAGTGCTGATCTATTTAGCTTCCTTTTCCTGTGCTAGAGTTAGAGCAGTGGGCATCCCTGGCTAAGAATATATGAAAGAGTTGTCCCTACATGGATGGGGGTCTCCCCTTCTAATATGTCCACACTTACTAATTTTGGGTTAATGTGGGCCTTGGGGGCATCCAGCACAATATCTTCATTTAATATCAAAGACACCTGAGGCTGGAAGGTAACGTGTTACTTGGTCATTTTCCCATAGTCATTTTGGGGAAGACCTCAGCTTCAAATTCAGATCCCCTGACACTGACCCTTGTATTTATTCTGCCTCTGCCCATCCTGAACTTAGGCTGTAAACATTAAGTTCAGCCCCTGCAAGACCACAATAATAGTTTTCATCCTCAAAATATCTAATGAGCTTTCCCTTGTGTCATAGACCATGCCTGCACCCTCTGGCATTGCAGGCTATTGGTTCAGAAGAGGGGATGGGGGGCTGGTGTGGGAGACCGAGGTTGGATCCAAACAACCCAGGTCACTACCCAAGCAGCAGACTTCAAGACCCATCAAAACATTGGCTTTGCGTGAGAGAGGTACTCACCTTAATCTTCTTCTTTGTCACAGACATTCTGACCCTACTCAATAATTTGTCTTCTCTATCCTAGAAAGATGGAAGGGTTCCATTTCTGAAACAGAAAAAGCAGAGACAGAATTTTATTAATCACTGAAAGAGAAGAGACTATTTGCTTTTTCCCTTAAAGATGGCAGAGAATGAACAGTCTAAGGACAAACACTAGTCCCTCTTTGTAGGTCTCAGGAAAGCGGGAGGAAGAAAGCAGCCAGAGTGGGCCTCCTATAAAGTGAGATGAAGTTCTTAGTGTGGCTCCTTGAACCACAAGAAAACAAGAAAAGCTCTGGCTATAGTATACTGAGCCCTTCCTGTGGCCCGGGCCCTGGATCGGTGTTATTTAAGCCTGCAGTCACCTTGGAAAGAAGTACTCCTGTTATGTGGCTTCCCTGGTGGCTCAGCTGGTAAAGAATCCACCCTCAATATTCAGGAGACCCAGGTTTGATCCCTGGGTTGGGAAGATCCCTTGGAGAAGGAAATAGCAACCCACTCCAGTATTGGTGCCTGGAGAACCCCATGTACACAGAAGCCTAGCAGACGACAGCCCATGGGGTCACAAAGAGTAGACATGACTCAGCAACTAAGCCACCACCACCATTCCCATTACACAGGTGAGGAAACTGAGGATCAGAAAAGGGAGATTATTTGCTGGTAAGCAGTGAAGCCATGGTTTAAGCCAGGATGATGTAAACTTCAGATCTTTACTTAGTCTGCTTTACAGCTTCCCACCGACAAAAGGACTCAGTCTCTAACACATTTTTGAAGTCTGTGACAAACCAAACATTCCTGCTCTAGGCATCTACAGATTGGGCTAGTACCTCGACTTTTCAAATTTAATCATTCCTTTTTTTCCTCCTCCCCTGAACCAACCTTTACCGAGTACTTAGAAAGGGCTACTTAAATCCATAGCCCAAGAAAAATGTATCTTTGTGATTAATATGTGTTAAAATGAGGAGTGACATGGTAATAAAATGGGAGAGGTTTGGGGGCCTTTGGGGAAATCCATCTGACCGCGGGCTGTGGTTCCAGTAATGAGGCTGCTATTTTGTGGTCATGGAGGTAATGTTTTCTGATGCAGGTCGAATGATTAACAAGGTGAAATCTCTGCCTGGAGGAAGGAGGGGTGGAGAGGAAGTGCCAGCAGGAAAATGGCTCAGGACGGGAAACCACAGGCCTTTCCTGCTTCATTTTCAGGAGCTATGAGAATTTTAATTAAGTTCGGAGGCCAGGAGAGGCTGGTTCTCTGCTCTCTCTTTTGCTCTCAGTCTCATTCATTTGGTGGTGCAAGCTGGGGGTTGAGGTGGGGTTGCGGGGGAGAAGAAAGGGGACTGGAAGGACTCCAGAGGAAAGGAAAGAAAAAACCAGAAGGATGACATTTTCCTAATCCATTTTCTCCACCTTCAAGAAATTTCAGTCAGGTAATTCCTCTTCTGTTTGCCTGGAGAGCTGGCTTGCCTGGAGAGTAGTGTTAGATGAAGAGGGTACTGCAGTGCCATGCAAGGGGGTGACTATGATTATATGTGGCCAGAGGATCCAGGCGTATACAAATCCTGCCTTGGTCCAGCTATTCTTCTTATGTGCTTCCTCAAAGAGATGTATGCAAAAATAACTCTGTTATTAGCTCAAAGTAAGGATGGCCTGGATCAGGTATTAACTTTCTCCTCTTGAGACCAGAGGCAGTCCAAGGGGCAAGTAAAGTCTCAATGACATACTTTTCTCCCAAATTTAGATCCCTCCCAGTATGGCAGTCCATGGGGTTGCAAAGAGTCAGACACGACTGAGTGACTTCACTTTCACTTTTCACTTTCCTGCGTTGGAGAAGGAAATGGCAACCCACTCCAGTGTTCTTGCCTGGAGAATCCCAGGGACAGGGGAGCCTGGTGGGTGCCGTCTATGGGGTCGCACAGAGTCGGACACGACTGAAGCGACTTAGCAGCAGCAGCAGCAGCAGTATGGTGCTATGAAAATGTACATCTGTTGACAGCAAAGAGAGAGAGAGAGATGGAAAGATGGCATTCTCTTCCATTGTCCCCTTAAGCTGTTTCAGGCTAGATGAGGCTAAGGCCTGGCTACAAAGCAAGGGAAGGGAAAACATCCTGAGATGTGGGGATGGTTGGACAGAGATCCCACAGGAAGTGTTATTAAGCCTGTGTATGTCTCTCAGAAAACACCACCTTTAGGATAAAAAGCCTAATTCATTTCCTAAACTCTGACCAACCACATAATCATGTCACTTATGTCTGGGGATGGGGTGATGGGGTGGAGGTGGCGGTGAGGTTTTTACCTTTCACCTCATTTCATCTTTGGGAGGGAGATAGCAGCTATGAAGACTCCAAAAGGATCAAATGGAAAAAAGCTATTGAATTTCCCTGTGTTCCTAGTCTTCTACCCCAGTTTTGTCTTTCTGGATGAATGCTGTGGTCTCCCTGATAACTCTGTCTTTGCTGTCAGAATGATTTTCCTGAATCATCACTCTTGTTCACATCACTAAATGCTCAAAAATACTCCATGGATATCACTGTCCTGAGCAGCCATGGGCAACCTGGCCCTCCTTCTGTTTTTGTAAATAAAGTTTTATTAGAACTGTTATGATCATCTATTTTCATGTTATCTACAGCTGCTTTCACACTGCAGTGTTAGGGTTGGGTGCTTGTGACAGAGAGCTTATGGCCTACAAAACCTAAAATATTTACCATTTAGCCCTTTACTAAAGAAGTTTCCTGCATCCTGGTCTAGAGAAAGATGTTCAGATGTCTATACCTGGCAATTGAGGTCTTTGCTCATATTTGTTGTTGTTCAGTTGCTCAGTCGTGTCCTACTCTTTGTGATCCCCTGGACTGCAGCAGGCCACGCTTCTCTGTCCTTCACTATCTCCTGGAGCTTACTCAAACTCAGGTCCATTAAGTCGGTGATGCCATCCAACCATCTTGTCCTCTGTCATTACGTTCTCCTCCTGCCTTCCATCTTTTCCAGCTTTGGGGTCTTTTCTAATGAGTCACCTCTTCATATCAAGAGGGCAAAGTATTGGAGCTTTAGCATCAGTCCTTCCAGTGAATACCCACGACTGATTTCCTTTAGGATGGACTGGTTGGATCTCCTTGCAGTCCAAGGGACTCTCAAGAATCTTCTCCAACACCACAGTTCAAAAGTATCAGCTCTTCAGCACTCCATCTTCTTTATGGTCCAACTCTCATATTCGCACATGACTAGTAGAAAAACCATAGCTTTGACTATCTGGACCTTTGTCAGCAAGGTGATGTCTCTGCTTTTTAATATGCTGTCTAGGTTTGTCATAACTTTCCTTCCAAGAAAACATCTTTACATTTCATGATTGCACACACAGTGATTTTGGAGCCCAAGAAAATAAAGTCTCTCAGTGTTTCATTGTTTCCCCACCTATTTGCCACGAAGCAATGGAACCAGATGCCATGATCTTCATTTTTTGAATGTGTAATTTTTTTTTTTTTAGATAGGAGATTCATATTTTATTTCTCCACTGACATATTTACAGCGAATATAAATTAAAGGCCTGCTTGCACACCAAACCCAGGTCCTTTTGGTGGTTCAGTCAAAGAGGTAAGACCTCCAGCTGGCTCACAGGAGAAGCGTCCACTCCTTGGCCCAGGTTTTGGGATTTTGCCAGCCTTCAGTTCATCAATAATTTCTTCAATATCTTTAGGTGTCAGATCCTCATAGTAGTTGTCATTTATTTGAACCATTGGTGCATTTACACAGGCCCCTAAACATTCGACTTCTATAAGAGTGAAAAGTTTGTCAGGTGTAGTCTCTCCAACCTTTATTCCAAGTTTTTTCTGAATGGCTTCCAGTATGCTGTCGGAGTTTCGGAGCATGCAAGGTGTGGTAGTGCAGACTTGAATGTGATACTTTCCAACAGGCTTTCGATTATACATTGTATAAAAAGTTGCTACTTCATACACTCTCATTGGAGGTACTTGTAAAATTTCTGCAACCTTGTTCATAGCAGAGATGGGCAGCCATCCATTCTGTCTCTGGGCTAAATCCCGAACAGGAAGCACAGCTGCTGCCTTATGCCCTTCTGGGTAGTTTTTCACAATGGCCTCTATCCTCTTATAGTTTTCTGGTGTGAAATCAAATGGAGTTTCTGGATTATTCTCAGGAGTATCTCTGTGCACAAATAAGGCTCCTCCAGCTCCATTCTGAACAGCTGTCTTATGCAGATTTCTTATATGTTTTCCCCAGTGGGCGGCGAAGCCGGCCGCCCGGGCCGTAGCGCCACGGAGAGGAACATGGCTGGCCAAACTGCGGGGCTCCGGGCCTCACCGGGCGTGGTCCCGAGCGGTCGGCACGCATGGCGTGCGCGTCCCCGAGTCCAGCCCGCTCGCCCAGGGCAGCGGGGGCGTGCGGGGGCTGCGGGGGCCCTGAATGTGTAATTTTAAGCCAGCTTTTTCACTCTCCTCTTTCACCTTCATCAAGGGGCTCTTTAATTCCTCTTTGCTTTCTGCATAAGTGTGGTGTCATCTGCATATCTGAGGTTATTGATATTTCTCCTAGCAATCTTGATTCCAGCTTGTGTTTCAGCCAGTTTGGCATTTCACATGATGTATTCTGCATATAATTTAAATAAGCAGCATGACAATATACAGCTTTGACACACTCGTTTCCCAATTTTGAACCAGTCTGTTGTTCCATGTCCCATGTTGCTTCCTGATCTGCATCCAGGTTTCTTAAGAGGCATGTCAGGTGGTCTGGTATTCCCATCTCTTTCAGAATTTTCCAGTTTGGTGTGATCCACACAGTCAAAGGCTTTAGCGAAGTCAATAAAGCAGAAGTAGGTATTCTTCTGGAATTCTCTTGCTTTTTTTTTGATCCAGCGGATATTGGCAATTTAATCTCTGGTTACTCTGCCTTTTCTAAATCCAGCTTGTACATATGGAAGTTCTTGGTTCACATACTGTTAAAGCCTAGCTTGAAGGATTTTGAACACGACCTTGCTAGCATGTGAAATGAGTGCAACTGTATGGTAGTTTGAGCGTTCTTTGGCATTGCCTTTCTTTGGGATTGGAATGAAAATTGACCTTTTTCAGTCCTGTGGCCACTGTTGAGTTTTCCACATTTGCTAGCATATTGAATGCAGCATTTTAATAGCATCATCTTTTAGGATTTGAAATAGCTCAGCTAGAATTTCATCACTTCCACTAGCTTTGTTCATTGTGATGCTTCCTAAGGCTCACTTGACTTCACTTTCCAGGATGTTTGGCTCTAGGTGAGTGATCACACAATTGTGATTATCTGGATGATGATCTTTTTTGTATAGCTCTCCTGTGTATTCTTGCCACCTCCTCTTAATCTTCTGCTTCTGTTAGATCCATGCCATTTCTGTCCTTTATTGTGCCTGTCTTTGCATGAAAATTTCCCTTGGTATCTCTAATTTTCTTGAATAGATCTCTAGCCCTTCCCACTTGGTTGTTTTGTTTTGTTTCTTTGCATTGATCACTGAGGAAGGCTTTCTTATCTGATCTTGCTGTTCTTTGGAACTCTGCATTCAGGTGCGTATATCTTTCCTTTTCTCCTTTGCCTTTCACTACTCTTCTTTTCACGGCTATTTATAATGCCTCCCCAGACAACCATTTTGCCTTTTTGCATTTCTGTTTCTTGAGGATGATGTGATCACCACCTCTTGGACAGTGTGATGAACCTCTGTCCATAGTTCTTCGGCACTCCATCTATCAAATCTAATCCCTTGAATCTATTTGTCCCTTCCACTGTATAATCCTGTATAATCATAAGGGATTTGATTTAGGTCATACCTGAATGGTTAGTGATTTTTCGTACTTTCTTCAATTTAAGTCTGAATTTGGCAATAAGTAGTTCATGATGTGAGACACAGTCAGCTCCCAGTCTTGTTTTTATGACTGTATGGAGCTTCTCCATCATTGACTGCCAAGAATATAATCAGTCTGATTTCAGTATTGGCCATCTGGTGATGTCCATGTGTAGAGTCGTCTCTTGTGTTGTTGGAAGAGAGTATTTGCTATGACCAGGGTGTTCTCTTGGCAAAGCTCTGTTAGCTTTTGCCCTGCTTCATTTTGTACTCTAATGCCAAACTTGCCCGTTACTCCAAGTATCTCTTGACTTTCTACTTTTGCATTCCAATCCCCTATGATGAAAAGAACATTTTGTGTTTTATTTTCTGTTAGTTCTAGAAACTCTTGTAGGTTCATAGAACTGTTCAACTTCAGCTTCTTCAGCACTAGTGGGTGGGTGCATAGCCTTGGGTTACTATGATGTTGAATGCTTTGTCTTGGAAACAAACCAAGATCATTCTGTCGTTTTTGAGATAGCACCCAAGTACTATATTTCAGACTCTTGTTGACTATGAGGACTACTCCATTCCTTCTAAGTAATTCTTGCCCACAATAGTAGATATAATTGTAATCTGAATTAAATTCACCCATTCCTGTCCATTTTAGTTCACTGATTCCTAATATGTCTGTGTTCACTCTTGCCATCTCCTATTTGACCTCTTCCGATTTACCTTGGAAACAATGAAAGACCTATTGTTATTGGCCTCCAAATCATTGTGGGTGGTGTCTGCAGCCATGAATTAAAAGATGCTATACAAAGGTGGACCTAACTAATTATTCTTGTTTTATTTATCTCTATTCCCCTTGAAGTACCTTGTGATCCAGCCCAAAAAGTTATCCCTTATTTCATGTTTTTAAATTGTTTTTGAGATTTTTATGGAATTATTACATGTGCATAGCAAAATATCAGTATTCTAAGTATACAGCTTGATGAATTTTTTAAATGTTGACATATGCTTATCAGTTCAGTTCAGTCACTCAGTCATGTCCAACTCTGTGTGACCCCATGAACTGCAGCACGCCAGGCCTCCCTGTCCATCACCAAGTCCCAGAGTTTACCCAAACTCATGTCCACTGAGTTGGTGATGCCATCCAACCATCTGATCCTCTGTTGTCCCCTTCTCCTCCTGCTCTCAGTCTTTCCCAGCATCGGGGTCTTTTCCAATGAGTCAGCTCTTTGCATCAGGTGGCCAAAGTATTACAGTTTCAGCTTCAACATCAGTCCTTCCAATGAATACCCAGGACTGATCTCCTTTAGGATGGACTGGTTGGATCTCCTTGCATTCCATGGGACTCTCAAGAGTCTTCTCCAACACCACAGTTCAAAAGCATCAATTTTCTGTACTCAGCCTTCTTTATAGTCCAACTCTCACATCCATACATGACCACTGGAAAAGCTATAACCTTGACTAGACAGACTTTTTTTGACAAAGTAATGTCTCTGCTTTTTAATATGCTGTCTAGATTAATCATAACTTTCCTTCCAAGGAGTAATCGTTTTTTAATTTCATGGCTGCAATCACCATCTGTAGTGATTTTCGAGCCCAGAAATATAAAGTCAGCCGCTGTTTCCACTGTCTCCTCATCTATTTGCCATGAAGTGATGGAACTGGATGCCATGATCTTAGTTTTCTGAATGTTGAACTTTAAGCCAACTTTTTCACTCTCCTTTCTCACTTTCATCAAGAGGCTCTTCAGTTCTTCTTTACTTTCTGCCATAAGGATGGTGTCTCTGCATATCTGAGGTTATTGATATTTCTTCCGGAAATCTTGATTCCAGCTTGTCCTTCTTCCAGCCCAGCATTTCTCATGATTTACTCTGCATATAAATTAAATAAGCCGGATGACAATATACAGTCTTGATGTACTCCTACTCCTATTTGGAACCTGTCGGTTGTTCCATGTCCAGTTCTAACTGTTGCCTCTTGACCTGCATCCAGGTTTCTCAAGAGGCAGGTCAGGTGGTCTGGTATTCCCATCTCTTTCAGAATTTTCTAGTTTATTGTGATCCACACAGTCAAAGGCTTTGGCGTAGTCAGTAAAGCAGAAATAGCTGTTTTTCCAGAACTCTCTTGCTTTTTCCATGATCCAGCGGATGTTGGCAATTTGATCTCTGGTTCCCTTGCCTTTTCTATAACCAGCTTGAACATCTGGAAGTTCATGTTTCATGTACTGCTGAAGCCTGGCTTGGAGAATTTTGAGCATTACTTTACTAGGGTGTGAGATGAGTGCAATTGTGCGGTAGTTTGAGCATTCTTTGGCATTGCCTTTCTTTGAGATTGGAATGAAAACTGACCTTTTCCAGTTCTGTGGCCACTGCTGAGTTTTCCAAATTTGCTGACATATTGAGTGCAGCACTTTCACGGCATCATCTCTTAGGATTTGAAATAGCTCAACTGGAGTTCCATCACCTCCATGAGCTTTGTTCATAGTGATGCTTCTTAAGGCCCACTTGACTTCACATTCCAGGATGTCTGGCTGTAGATGAGTGATCACACCATTGTGATTACCTGGGTTGTGAAGATCTTTTTTGTACAGTTCTTCTGTGTATTCTTGCCACCTCTTCTTAATATCTTATATTAAGACGTATGCTGATAACTGACACTAAATCAGGAAACAGAACATTAATTGCCAATGCCCCAGAAGCCCTCCTCATTCTCTTTTCTATCCTGATTCGTAACAGTTATAGGTCAGTTTTAGCTCTTTTTGATCTTTAATTTGTCTGACATTGTTGTGGATGTTGTTCAGTGACTCAGTCATGTCCTATTCTTTGCAACCCCAAGGACTGCAGCACACCAGGCTTCACTGTCCTTTACTATCTCTCAGAGTTTGCTCAGACTCATGTCCATTGAGCCAATGATGCCATCCAACCATCTCAGCTCTGCCGCCCTCTTCTCCTCCTGCCCTCAATCTTTGCCATCAGGGTCTTTTCCAATGAGCCAGCTACTTTCCCTCAGCTTACATTTGTGAAATGCAACCATGTCATTGCATGTAGTGGTAGTTTGTTTATTTTCATTGCTGATTTCCATTTTGCATGCTTTACATGATTTATTAATTCTACTGTTTATAGACATTTGTGGTTTGTACTTTGCAGCTATTATGAATAGTGTTGCTATGAACATCATGTTACATGCTTTTTGGTTAACACATATATGCATTTCTGTTGAGTTAATGCCTAAGTGTGTAATTGAGTCATAGGTTACAGGCTACCTAATCATCCCCAGGTATTTATATTAATATATAGGCCTATCAGGGCTAATTGAGAATTCCAATTTATGCTAAGGCTCCTTGTCAACACTTGGATTTTTATTGATGGTGTTTATTGTTGTTCTTTTTCCTTTGGAGAAATTCTGGTGGGTATATGAGGAAAACTCATTGTGATTTAAATTTGTATTTCCTTAATGACTAAAAGGTAAAGCACCATTTCATAAATTTATTGGGTATTTAGATACTCTTTTCTGCGATGTGCTTGTCTTTTTTTTTCCCTGTGGGATTATCTGTTCTTTGTAGAAGTTTTTTTATGTTCCAAGTGTGACTATTTTGTCAGGTTTATGTCTTGTGAACTTTGTCTCTGACTCTCTGGATTGCCTTTTTGCTTAAGAATTTTGTTTGATGAACAGAGGTTTCTAAACCTAATACATTACAATTCATCTTTTTTCCTCATGGTACTTTATGAATCATGTTTAATAAATTTTTCCCATTTTCAAAATTACAAAGATGTTTTTATAGATTTTCTTCTATAAGCTTTATTATTTCTTTTTTCTTACTATAGATTTTAAATCTACCTGGCAATGATTGTGTGTGTGTGTGTATGTGTACGGTAGGTATCAGTAAGGATCAAGATTTATTTTTCTTCATATGGATATCCAGTAGATCTACTTTATTTTTTAATTAAAATATTCTTTACCCACTAAACTGTAGTGTCACCATTGTCATGTATTCGTTTGCTATTTTCTTGCATAAAAACTGCAAGGACATCACTATTTATATATGTATTACAAGAGTACATTAATTACGATAGTGTCAAAATCCATCAAATTTCTAGAAATAAATGTAACAAAAGAATGCATAACGCTATATACTAAAAACAAGAGATAAAAGAAAAACAAAATTATAGTATATGTGTACATATGTGTGTGTGTGTCTATGCGTATTCAGCAGCATTATAATAGGTCTTGTAATCTGGTAGCATATTTCTGCAGCTTTGTTTTTCTTCTTTAAGGTTTCCTTGGCTGTTGTTGGCACTTTAAATTCCCATAATAATTTTAGAAATAGTCAGTCAGTTGGCAGTATAAAATCTGATGAGATTTTGAATTTGTAGATCAAAATGGGGAGAACTGATAGATTTGCAATATGCTAATGTGTCTAACCTGTCTAATCTTTACTTAGATCTTCTTCAGTTTTTCTTAATAATTTTCTGTAGTTTTTAGTGTAGAGGTTTATATATATTTTATAAAATTTATTCCTAGGAATTTGGTGGTTTTTAATGATATTACAAGTGATAAATACTTAAAAAAATTTTATTTTTGTAAGTTTCTATGTTGCAAATAAATGAAAATCCAACTGATTTTTATAGATTGACATTGTATCTAGTGATCACACTTGATTTACTTAATTGAAATAGTTCATCTGTAGATTTTGAAAAATTTTGTACATGTATTTTTGCTATTACTCTGCTTTCCTGATATTATTACAATAGCTAAGACCAAAACAACATTGTATAAATGAAGTCAAAGTGTGCAGCCAGTTTCTCCTCTGTGTGGGGCATCTGTCTCTCAAACCAACATAACTTATTTCATTGATTTGGTCTCTATAAGCCACCTTAGTGAAAGGAATCAGTGGGTTGGTGATTGTATGCAAGGGTTCCTTGTGACTAAGCAGAATTATTTGTTGCTTCCTCTTCCCTTACTCTGCTGCTACTGCTGCTAAGTCTCTTCAGTCGTGTCCGACTCTGTGCGACCCCATAGATGGCACCCACCAGGCTTCCCCGTTCCTGGGATTCTCCAGGCAAGAACACTGGAGTGGGTTGCCATTTCCTTCTCCAATGCATGAAAGTGTAAAGTGAAAGTGAAGTCGCTCAGTCGTGTCCGACTCTTCGCGACCCCATGGACTGCAGCCTACCAGGCTCCTCCTTCCATGGGATTTTCCAGGCAAGAGTACTAGAGTGGGGTGTCATTGCTTTCTCCCTTACTCTATTTTATAACTATTCTTCGAGTATAGATGAATGACCAAAATCCACTTATTAGATTTTTTGGGTTAAGTAAGTGTAAAACTCTTTTGTTGGTGTACACAACAAAGTTATAACCATAACTATTACCTAATGAATATTTTAAAGCATTGGTGGCTTTCTTTGCATTAGTTTGTTTGATGGTACCAACAGTCCTGTAAAGTAGTCATCAGTGCTTCTTTTGTACAAATAAGTAGACTGCAGAATAGAAGTGACAAATTTGGCCCAAATCACCTATGTGGAAGTAGTGGAGCTTGGATTTGAACCTAGGCAGTTTGATTGCAGAGCCCTTAACCATCGTGCAGCTGATTTTCTCATAACAGGTTGAAATTTGCCTCCTTAAAATTCCTTTGTAGCCATGCAGAACAAATGCCTTTTCTTTCCTATGAATCCCTTTCAATTGCTTGAAGATAGCTTCTATCAGCCTTCTGAGTGTTCTCTAGATTCAGTGTTCCTAGTTTCTGTCATTCCTTGCATGACAGCATTTAAAAATCTTTGCTTTTCCAGGTAGCAGTTTTCTTCTCAAAACTCCTCATCAAGCCTGGTGTTCAGAGAGGGCACCCCTTGCTGCATTTGAATGATCTGAGCTGTGCAGAGGGCAGAACTTTGCCCTTCTTCCTCCTGGACTCTGTACCCCTTCTAATGCATCTCGGGATGGAAACAAGCTAGTATAGATTTTGAAGTTCAAAGATCCCATTTCAGTCTTGGCAAAGCTGTTTAATAGCTGAATGATGTTGGACAAGTCACTCTATCTCGCCCCCAAGCCTCAGTTTTCTTGTCTATAAAATATGGGACCATGACTGTTACCCTGGTTACTCCCCCTCCCAGAGAATGGTGGGAAACTCATTTGAAATAATGGATGGGAAAGTTGTTTGCAAATTGGGAAGCTCTCTCTCAATGTCAGTTATTTTTAGCAGACACATCATGTTGTTGACACATATTGAGTGAGTATTTGTACAGAATGGAGCAGAATTCAGCCACAATGAAAGAGAACAGAAGAGAATGTAGTGGCATTCAGCCAACAGAAGGAAATGCTAGTTGGGCTACTTAGGAAGAGAAGCAGTGGGGAGTTGAGGGTTAGCCCTAGCAAAGGAGGACAGATACGGACCTGCATGTTCAGCTGAGAATTTGGAGAACCTATCTTGGTCCACAAGGTCAGTGGGGACCAGGAAATCGTTATCAGCTCTGGTGACCTGAGATACTGAATGGTGTTTTTCCTTCTGTAAAATGGTGAGGCAGAACTATTCTCTGCCTCCCTCGCCCCACCCCACCACCCCATCCCACAAGGCTAATTATTATAAAAATTCTCTGTCATTGCTTTGCAACGGTCCACAGCCTAACTAATTTAAAAATGCAAATGAATGCTAAATTACCGTCAGCTTTTGGAACTTGTTTTCTGCCTGTGCACCTAGTGATGGTAGGTGTCGTTTCCAGAGCTGTAAATCAATCTTGGGCACCCTGGGTGATTTGATAATGACCAGTGGCATCGCTGCTGATGTCACGAGATGCTCAGGTGATGGTAGGTTTCCGCAGCATCGTGGACCATCAATCTTAGGCTGTCTCTGCCTCTGCAGTGGCATACTGCAGCGCCACGTTATTCCTCCTGAAGACCAAGGGGCCCTCCTCCTGCCATCTGTCAGGCCTCTGATAGGCCAAGCGATGAGCCTGATTCTGGTGGTTGGGCAGTTCTGCCTTAACCATTATCCTTCCTAGCTGTGAGCTTTGGGTCTGAAAGCCTGTTTGATGATTACAATGATAATGAGAAATGAAGTCCTGCCTGTGAGCTAATGTTGAGACTAGTGTGCCTCACAGTGTATTCCTTAGAACTGGGGTGCTTTGAAATGCAGCTTCCTGGGGTCCAGCTCCTATCTACAGGATTGGAATCTCTACAGATGGGCCCCAGAAATTTTTTTTTTTCATTATTTAGATCATCTTTATTTGACTTAGTTGTAATGGGGCTTAATTACAAACAGAATCCATATTTCAAAAATAAATACATGCTGAAATGAATTTAAGAAATTTTCTGTAGTGAAAATTCTTCAGATTAAGAGCTTCTTGTCATAGTTCAGTTTTAAAGGTTGATTTTTAACAGTGTTTTTTTTTTCTTTTTCATAATGCTTTATTACAGGAAATTGAATATAGTTCCACTGCTCTACATTAGACTCTATTGTTTATTCATCCTATATGTACTAGTTTCCATTTGCTAATCCCAGACACTCAGTCCTTCCCTCCTCTACCTCCCCACCTTAGCAACCACAAGTCTGCTCTCCATACCTGTGAGTCTGTTTCTGTTTTGTAGGTATGTTTATTTGTGTCGTATTTTAGAGTACACATAAAAGTGATATATAGTGAGAAATGTAAATTTTTAAAATAGGCTTCCCAGATGATCCTTATGCATGTGAAATTTTGAGAACTGCTGTCTTACACTGTAAAATTATGGCATCCTGGGGCTGAAAGAGTCCCCCCACCCCCACCCCCACCACAGATCTCCTTTTCTTTTTTTTTCCTTTTTTTTTTTGGTTTTCACACTTGACTGTTGCACATTAGAATTCTTTGGTGATATCTTAAAACTCCCAGTGGTGGAGGGCTTACCCCACACAAATATCACGATCTTTAGGATTGGGGTCAGGCTACCAGTGTTGTTTCTTAAAGCTCCCCAGGCAACTCCAATATAGACCAAGGGTAAGAACCACTGCTGTGATCCAACCCATTGATTTTACAGTTGGGGACCCTGTGGTTGCCCACAGAGGTGCTAATGCAGAGAGCCAGTAGGGACCCACCCAAGGGAGTCAGTGGCCCATGCAGGATAGGAAGTCGGATTTCTTGTCTCCTCATTGGTGCTGCTTCTACCATAACTTCTTGCAGTTGAACCAATGACAACCCTGATTCCCTGTGTTCTATTTTATCCTATACAAAGCAAAATAACACCTAAGAGTTTGAGGTCCTTATAATCTAGAGAATTTCTGTTCTCTCAAGATGATCCTCTGACTCCAGCCAGAGTGGTCTCTGATTCTAGCTATGGCCTAAAACTCAGCCCTGGCTGCAGAATGAGTCACTGTCCACCCTAAGTGCCCTGGGGAACAAGGCAACTGTTCCTCTGTCAACTGGAGAAAGCTTACTGGGGAAACAAGCTTCTTGTTCTGGCAAACTTGAGTTTGGGGAGCCTAAAGAAGATCACCTGGGCAGGGTCACAGGCTAGGATGCATATACGGTGGTGAAGAGTCACCCTCTGCCTGGAATCACAGGGGTGTATATCATAACCAGACTTGTAGGGTCAGTCTGAAGCTGAGATTTGAGTCAGCATGTGGTCTGGATTAGGGCTTAACCAGTACAACACATACGGCCAACTTCGGGAGTAAGTGCAAGGCCATCCAGCTATTCATTTCTTTAACATGCTTATGCTGAGTGTGTACTTTTTCCATGTAGGCTAGAGGTGGTCCAGATAAATGGAGTAAAAGTCAGTTTACAATAGTGGTTAAATATGTGAGCTGTGGACAGACAACCTGGAACTGCATTAGGACTATACAATGTGAGAATCTGTTCATGCCATTTCTCTAAGTTTTGTTTTCTCACCCATTC
Organism: Capra hircus; assembly: GCF_001704415.2. Lineage (NCBI taxonomy): Eukaryota > Metazoa > Chordata > Mammalia > Artiodactyla > Bovidae > Capra > Capra hircus. Next base: position 46,869,155 of record NC_030814.1, on the reverse strand, counting down.
CATGCAGGATAGCAATAGCTCTTTCAAAGGATGGTCATGAGTATCAGAGTGTGTAAAAAATGCTTAGCTTACTGCCAGATGTATCATAGATATCTAAGTGATATAGTTAGTTACATGCAAACCAGCTGGAAAAAAAATTAGAAAAAAATTCAATCTTTATTTCTAAGTATGGGCTTTGGACACTGAGAAAACCCCCGGCCCATCTCAGGGGACAACTAGGGGATGAAGGGAGATTTCCTGTCAGCTGTGTCATTCCCCCAGGAGACTCAGCTGGCACCTCTCTTGTCCCTTTAGACAGCTTGCCGCTGGCTGGGATGGTGGCAGTGGGCCAGTCACTGAGTTTAAATAGAATTTTCTTCGCAAATTGACACGGCAATGAAATTACCAAACTGCTGTGTTTATCTTTCCAAATAAAAGACAGATTTTAAGTACATTATGCCAACGTAATTGAAAATCAGAAGCAAATGAGGAGAGTGTGCTGTAACTTCTACGCTCATGTGAGATTCCACTCTCTGGATCCCCAGTTAGGTACAGGGGGGTTGCGGGATATAAAAGAAGATGGTATGCTTGCAATACCCTTGTGCTCATAACTGTTAAGATGAGCTGGATTCTTAGAGTGATGGAGCTCACCCTTTGGGAATCCTGAAGGCCCAGGATCTCTCTAGAGATGCAAGTATAGCAACTTGAATTTCAATTAAAATTCTGCTATCCCCATGAGAGAGTGCCCTTAAGCCTTCAGAAACGCTGGCTGGGTAATCAGGCCCTTGCGCCGCCTGCTGCACGTGCCTATGTGTAGCCGGAGCGCTACTGCTTGAGCTCTCTGATGCAAGCTCACCTGCTTGGGATCTATATGCTACCTCCTGCGGTCTGTATGTGTTGGGAATTGCAATGTCTCCACGTGGGGTTGGAGGCGGGTGGAAAAGTACAGAGCTGGGAACCTTCATGGGAAATTTCGGGACTGGCCGACCACCTGGCTTCATTTCTTGGGGGTCCTTTTCCTGGTCCTGTCTTAGTGGTTGGTACCGGACAGTGACTGTGAGGGAGGTGGAGGTGGTCTTACTCTTTATATTTTTTTTTTTTTTTTTTTTTTTTTTTTTTTTTTTTTTTTTTTTTTTTTTTTTTTTTTTTTTTTTTTTTTTTTTTTTTTTTTTTTTTTTTTTTTTTTTTTTTTTTTTTTTTTTTTTTTTTTTTTTTTTTTTTTTTTTTTTTTTTTTTTTTTTTTTTTTTTTTTTTTATGTGTGGGAGGTGGAGGTGGTCTTACCTCTCTTATAACCCCATCACCCCAATTCCTATCATGTCAAATCAAAATAGTATTTTTTAAACTTTTTATTTTGTATTAGAGTATAGCCGATTAACAATGTTGCTGACTTAGGGTGCAGTTGGATTTCTCTGTCATTTCTACCTTGAGTTGAAATTCTCCTTGATGTCCTTGTTTAACAAGGACCTTGGAGTGACCTAAAGAATCTAGCATTACAGTTGATTACAGTTGTGTCTGACTCTTTGTGATCCTACAGACTGTAGCCCGCCAAACTCCTCTGTCCATGAGGATTCTCCCTGGCAAGAATGCTGGAGTGGGTTGCCATGCCCTCCTCCAGGGGATCTTCCCAACCCAGGGGTCATTATGATTAAACCTTGAAGTTCTAGTTGTGATATATCTTCTGACTTGCTGTGTAACCTTGACCAGGTCATCTAACTTAAAGGACCTCAGTTTATTAATCTGAAAAAATGGAGACAATAACAGCTGTCCAACATATGTATAAGGCTTCTCTGGTGGCTCAGAGGGTAAAGCGTCTGCCTGCAATGCGGGAGACCTGGGTTTGATCCCTGGGTTGGGAAGATCCCCTGGAGAAGGAAATGGCAACCCCCTCCAGTATTCTTGCCTGGAGAATCCCATGGACAGAGGATCCTGGTGGGCTATAGTCCATGGGATCGCAAAGAGTCGGACACGACTGAGCGACTTCACTTTCAACATATGTAAAAGACTCTGATGCTGGGAGGGATTGGGGGCAGGAGGAAAAGGGGATGATAGAGGATGAGATGGCTGGATGGCATCACCGACTCGATGGACGTGAGTTTGAGTCAACTCCGGGAGATGGTGATAGACAGGGAGGCCTGGTGTGCTGCGATTCATGGGGTCTCAAAGTGTAGGACACGACTGAGTGACTGAACTGAACTGATGACTGATTCATGTTGATATTTAGCAGAAACCAACACAATTCTGCAAAGCAGTTATCCTTCAATTAAAAAATAAACAAATTAAAAATAAAAAAACCTGCCCAACAATATCCAACAATAATGTTACAAAGCCTTGTGAGGATAGAAAAATGTATATGGGAGTTCTTTGAAGAACAGGACACGCTATGTGAAAATGATACATTAATGATGTCACAATTTGTCTTTCTCTAGTCATTATCTTGCCTGACAGTCTTAACAGAGTTATGTTTTTTAAGAGTGGAGATTCAAGGGCTAGACTGCGTGGTTAGGATCCTGGCTCTGCCTCTTGTTGGGTATAAGATCTTTGGCAAGTTATTAAACTTGCTGAGTCTCAGTTTCCTGTTCTGTGTAGTGTGGATGGTAGGGGTAATACTGATTTCAGAGGGTCGTGATGAGACTTACACACACAATACATGTGAAGTAGTTTTCATGGGGCCTTGCACAGAGCATGCACTCCACAAAGTTTTGTTCCTTATACTATTACTACTGGCCTCAGCCAGTACTTAGGTTTCTTGCAGTGGATTGTGACGCCAGCCATCTGTGTTGTTGGGATATGTTCCAGACACCTCTTGGAGGGATGTTAGCCCATCTCTGAACCCAAGGCAGCAGAGAATGCCCATGTACATCCCTCAAGAGAGATCTAAGCATAGTGACCAAAGTTTGTCAGTTCGGCGACCCTAAATGTTTTCTTTTATGTGGAAGCTCATAATATTCCATCATAAATGTTTCATAATTGCCTCATGAATTATTCACCTGCAACTTAATAACCTTAAATTTTATGGGATTATGGTTTTATGAGAGAAAAACATTATCAGCCTGGGATCCAGCTGTGAAGAGAAAATGCTGACCTTAACAATTTATTTTCACTATGCTGTAGACCGTTTTTTCGTAACTATGAAATGCAGAATATTAATAAAAAAGCAAATAAAAAACTAAAAGAAAAGGAAAAAAAATCCTTACGTGGCTCTTTCTAAAAAATTTAATCTCAAAGCTGTGTTTGCAGTATCTTTTCCTAGTGCTGACAAGCTGATCCACCTTCATTATAGTTGGTATTATTTTCTTTGGTGATGCCAGAAAATTATTCTTTCTTTTCTTTCCTTATCGAGCCTTTGGCCTTCTTATACTTTCACCTATTTCTCAATTATTTTTAAGTCTGTATTCATTAGTAATTTTTGAATTAACATCACGCTGTTACTCTCCTAGATTATCAGAAAGTTAGTTTTGGAAGGTTGTCAGAGCTGTTTAAGCAGAGTATGCTAATACAGTGGAAAGAGCAGTGGTTGGAAGATGGAGTCTCAGTTTAGACTATAACTTAATTGATGCATAATGTTAGCAATTCAGTTAAATTTTCTCAGGCTCAGTTTCCTTATAAATAAGATGGGAAATATTGAGAAGGTCAAGGAAGATAATATTGGGTTGACTGAAAAATTTCTTTGGGTTTTTCCATAAGATGTCATGAAAAACCCAAATAATTTTGGGGCAACCCAACAGATGAGCCAGGTTTTTAAAGAAGAAAGCACTCCAGAGCATGAAAGGAACTGGCCAGCAACACAAGTGAGGGAAGGCTGAAGTGCTAAAATCATTGAATGCAGTGGAAGGATGAATAGGAAGATAGAAAAAGAAAGCTAGTTCATATTAAGCAGGCAAAGAATCCAACTTTATTCAAGTCTGAATTTTCATTAGGAGCAGGAAAGAATAAAGCAAGATCATTCTATCCTCTAATATCAGCTAGAGGTACAACTGTTACTAAAACCCTTTTATTGCAAGTCACAGGGTATGTATATATACATCTTAGAATCAAAGAACTGTGGAAAGACAACAGAAGGTTTATTCCAATGGCCCCCATTTACAGATGAGAAAACTGAGGCTTAGTGAGGAGGTAAATTTGATCATGGTTCTGTGGTGAGTTAGAAGCAGATGCTAGGACCAAAAGCTGAGTTCTTTAATTATTCACATTGTTCCACAGTAGATACCTACAAAATACTGTAAAACAGCTAACCTATAATAAAAAAAAAAAAAAAAAGCCAGGTTCTTTCACTTCTAATACTGGGTACTTGACTGCCCCAGAAAGGGCCATGGATCCACTATAAGTGGGGGCCTCTGGAATGGAGGGCAGGGGTTACTAATAAAAATGGGACAGGTTTTGGGCAGGGTAGGGCCTGAAGAAGAAGAGCTAAGAAATGCTATTCCGCTGCAGGTGAAATGAGCCCCACCTACAAGCCAAGCTTAGCCATCGGTGGGGCATGTTTTTTGACTGGCTAGACCTGAGTCATCCAATTAAAAAAGAAGCAGGTGCTCCAGAGGCTGCACCCCCTCTCCTTCCCACAGTTTGCAGTGAGTTCTAATAACATTTTATTAAAATTCTCTGGATCCTGATTAATTTTCCTGGCTGCGTTCTCTCATATTGCTCTCCTGGCCACAAGATGAGAACAGTCCGTGCAATAACGAATGCAGTGAGCACTTGGGCTCAACTCACTGGGTCTAAGTGGCTCTCTGTCCTCTGCCTAATGAAGCTTTGGGGATTTCTCCCCTGCTTGCACTTTGGGTGGATGATGGGAGATGGCAGCCGTTTGTGTCTGAGAAGACAGGCAATACCAGGAACTTCTCTTCTGGGGCATCATCTGTAAAAAGATCATTCATTTGGTTACTGGAGAGTCTAACTGTCAGCTGAGAGAGGAAACAAAGTTGTGTTTGCTCAGCATAGGCTATATGCTAAGCATTTTTATGTGACCATTTTCTAGGTTTCTAGAGCATCCTGTTCATTCTTCTAGCACAGAGTTGGCAAGATCTGTTTTCCAAAAAGGACTGGGAGCAACTTGGGAGAGACATTCTATCTTGCTCAGAGTCACATTCTCAGACTCATCATAATGGCCAACCAGCTCCTAGCAAGTTCTCCATAAATGGGTATTAAATTGATGGATGACTGCTGACTGATAAAGGCAGGCTTTCTTATCCAGCACTCACCACCACCTTCACTCCCTTTCCTACTTCCGTTTTACAGATAAATAAGGCAAGGCTCAGAGGAATTTGCTGATGGTCACTCATATGATGATACATACAGGTCTGCGTAATGTGAAAAAGGATATGACCTTTCTACTCATTAAACATGCTGTCTATTTCTAGGGAGAGTGTACTATCTCTGGGACCTGCTGAATTTCAGTCTAGATCCCAGTGAAGTGTTGCCTTTGGAAGACGTCTATTTTGGACTTAGCTTTCATGGCAGACAAGTTGCTAAAGTATCAAGATTGCTCAACTTGCATCATAATACCGAAAGTGTTATTATGGGCTGAGAGATGTTTTCAAAAATGACAAAACTGGGTATGGTGGCATATACACTGGAGTCTAACGAACAGTAGGTGTTAAAAGGAAGATAATTCAGAATCTTCTGTGTACAGTATAATTCCCTCTAGCCTTGTCAACATATACTTGAAAGTATGAACCAAATTTTTTTGATTCTCAGTGGTTACGGTTGTTGCATTTGGATGTCAGGTCAGTTCAGTCCCTCAGTTGTGTCTGACTCTTTGCAACCCCATGGACTGCAGCACGCCAGGCTTCCTTGTCCATCACCAACTCCCGGAGCTTGCCCAAACCCATGTCCATCAAGTTGATGTTGCCATCCAACCATCTCATCCTCTGTCATCCCCTTCTCCTCCTGCCTTCAATCTTTCTCAACATCAGGGTCTTTTCCAAAAATGAGTCAGTTCTTTGCATCAGGTGGCCAAAGTATTGGAGCTTCAGCATCAGTCCTTCAAATGAATAATCAGGACTGATTTCCTTTAGGATTGACTGGTTGGATCTTCTTGCAGTCCAAGGGAATCTCAAGAGTCTTCTCCAACACCACAGTTCAAAAGCATCAATTCTTCTGTGCTCAGCTTTCTTTATAGCCCAACTCTTATATCCATACATGACTACTAGAAAAAATCATAGCTTTGACTAGATGGACTTTTGTTGGTAAAGTAATGCCTCTGCTTTTTAATATGCTGTCTAGGATGATCATAGCTCTTCTTCCAAGGAGCAAACGTCTTCTAATTTCATGGCTGCAGTCACCATCTGCAGTGATTTTAGAGCCACAGAAACTAAAATTTCTCACTGTTTCCATTGTTTCCCCATCTATTTGCCATGAAGTGATGAAACCAGATGCCATGGTCTGTTTTCTGAATGTTGAGTTTCACTCTTTCACTTTCATCAAGAGGCTCTTTAGTTCTTCTTCATTTTCTGCCATTAAGGGTAAGGTCATCTGCATATCTGAGGTTATTGTCATTTCTCCTGGCAATCATGATTACAGCTTGTGTTTCATCCAGCCTGTCATTTCACATGATGTACTCTGTATATAATTTAAATAAGCAAGGTGACAATATACAACCTTAACGTACTCCTTTCCTGATTTTGAACCAGTCTATTGTTTCATGTTCAGTTCTAAATGTTGCTTCTTGACTTGCATACAGATTTCTTAGGAGGCAGGTAAGGTGATCTGGTATTCCCATCTCTTGAAGAATCTTCCACAGTTTGTTGTGATCCACATAGTGAAAGGTTTTGGTGTAGTCAATAAAACAAAAATAGACGTTCTTAAGGAGCTCTCTTGCTTTTTTTATGATCCAACGGATGTTGGTAATTTGATCTCTGGTTCCTCTGCCTTTTCTAAATCCAGCTTGAACATCTGGAATTTCACAGTTCACATGCTACTAAAGCCTGGCTTGGAGAATTTTGAGCATTACTTTGCTAGCATTTGAGATGAGTGTGGCAATTGTGTGGTAGTTTGAACATTCTTTGGCATTGCCTTTCTTTGGGATTGAATGAAATCTGACCTTTTCCAGCCCTGTGACCACTGCTGAGATTTCCAAATTTGCTGGCATATTGAGTGCAGTACTTTCACAGCATCATCTTTTAGGATTTAAAATAGTTCAACTGGAATTCCATCCCCTCCACTAGCTTTGTTTGTAGTGATGCTTCCTAAGGCCCACTTGACTTCGCATTCCAGGATGTCTGGCTCTAGGTGAGTGATCACACCATTATGGTTATCTGGGTCATGAAGATCTTTTTTGCATAGTTTTTCTGTGTATTCCTGCCACCTCTTCTTAATATCTTCTGCTTCTGTTAGGTCCATACCATTTCTGTCCTTTATTGTGCTCATCTTTGCATGAAATGTTCCCTTGGTATCTCTAATTTTCTTGAAGAGGTTTCTAGTCTTTCCCATTCTATTGTTTTCCTCTATTTCTTTGCATTGATCACTGAGGAAGGCTTTCTTATCTCTTCTTGCTATTCTTTGGAACTCTGCATTCAAATGGGAATATCTTTCCTTTTCTCCTTTGCCTTTCCCTTCTCTTCTTTTCTAAGCTATTTTTGAGGCCTCCTCAGATAACTGTTTTGCCTTTTTGCATTTCTTCTTCTTGGAGATGGCTTGATCACTGCCTCCTATAAAATGTCATGAACTTCCATCCACAGTTCTTCAGGCTGTCTGTCAAGTTCTTCTTCTGTCTATCAAGTCTAATCCCTTGAATCTGTTTGTCACTTTCCACTGTATAATCATAAGGGATTTGGTTTCGGTCATATTAGAATGGTCTATTTTCTTCAATTTAAGTCTGAATTTTATAATAAGGAATTTATGATCTGAGCCACAGTCAGCTCCCAGTCTTGTTTTTGCTGACTGTATAGAGCTTCTCAATCTTTGGTTGCAAAGGACATAATCAACCTGATTTATTTGGATATCAGAGCTATATTAATAAGGGATTGGAGGCAGGCAAGAAGGAGAGGCTGCAAAACCTTTACATGTGAAAAGGATCAGAGAAAACAGTGGGGGATAGAAAAGGAGCAAGTAGAAGCAAGGATCTGAGAGCCAAATTAAGGATGGACAAATTTAAATGGAAGGCAGACAATTTTAACCTGGTGGACATGGCTGAAGTTGGGCTTTGGGAGGTCAGGGTATTCTTCAGAAAATATGTGTAAAATTTGCATATGTGTATTATACTGGAAAGAGGATACATAAGCAACTTTTCAAAGGATTGTGAACCACTGTTTGGGGATAATTAAAGCAAGTCAAGGAGTCTTAGAACCAGAGTTCCAGGATGGGAGAGGTGGGGCCAATAAGTTTTCCTACATTGTGTTTGGAAGATGGATCTATGGATAGGCTCTAATAGTTAATATTTATTGAGTGTATGAATATGTTCACAATATAACTTTAAGCCCCCTTTAAAACACTTTTCAATATTATCTTATGGAATCCCGACAACAGTGCTTTGAAATGCTCATCTCCATTTTACAAATGAGGAAACTAAGGCACAAAGAGATGATGTAATCAACCACCCAAAGTCACATCATTATCAAATGACATGGCCATGACTGGAACTGAAGACTCAAATTCCTGAAGCTGTCGTCCTGATCATATCCTGCTTTGCTTCTTTAGAGGAATAAAAATATCCGTCAGGGGTCCTGGAGGCCTAGCATTCTGCATGTCTTTGTGGGTCATGTGACTTCGGCTCCATGGCTGCTGTCTCCCAAAATGGCTTCAGGTTGGGCACTTGAACGTGCTCGAAGAACCCTCACGGATAAGGGCCAGGAACAGTTCCAGAGAACCACCATGAGAGAGTAGCCCACAGCGGCAACAGCAGAAGGAACGTCCTGGAGACTTGGGTGGCTGAGGGAGCCTTCTGTTCAGGGAGGAGCTTGAAAAATTCATCTGCAAAGGGGCTTTCCACAGTGGGCCAATGGAAAGATGATGAAAGTTGAGCCTCCCTCTTTAGAATTTACCCAGGGAGCTTCATGCATGTTTCTTTCCGCCCTTAGCAAGTGCTCTTTCCTGAGCAGCAGCACAGGAAAGTGGGCAAAGTGAGGACGTTAGCGTCTCATAGCCTGGGCTCCACTCTCAGCTCTTACCCCTCCTGCTGCACACCTCTGGACAGATTTCTTAATGTCTTAGAGTTGGACATGACTTAGCCACTGAACAACAACAACAAAGAGCCCCCTTTCCATCCTCTGTGAACATGGGGCAAGGACCACCAACATCAGGGGCTGTTGTGATGAACAAATGAAAAACTGAAGGGAAAGCACCTTGCATTTAATGAACCCTTGATACGTGGTAGCTGTGGATTTGTTCCTCACAGCAAGGAAGATCAAAGTGCACCAATTGCAGAAACAGTCTTTGACCCAAACGGATTCTATTCTCTTGCCAGCTTCCCTTGAACTCCCTTTATCTAACTTGTTGCCTGCAACAAAACATGAACTTTTCTTCTCCCAATTCTTCATAAACTCCACACCTTCAGGGAATTAGGAAGCTATCTGTTAGCTATCTCCAATCAGTGAGAGAGAGAGAGAGAAGTAGAGGGAGAGAGAGAACTTTAATATCATGATGTGCTGGAGCTGGCTTGTATCATTTCATGAAAAGCTTGAAATTGGCCAAGATGGGAGTACTTATACACAAAAATTGTCAAATACTATTGCAATCACAGCTTTATTTATTTTCTCCAAGAACTGTTTTAAAAAAATTTAACCAGCATGCCACAGAATAGCTAACAGTTATAAAGTGTATTATCAGTCACATATTGTTCTAAGAGCCTTATAGGTACTAACTAACTTGATTCTTATAAACACCTTTTGAAGGTGTCATTATTATCCCCATTTTAAAGATTGGGAAACTGAGAAAGTAAGTTGTCCAAGATTAGGTAGCTAGCAACTGGTAGAATAGGGATATAAACAGAGGCAGGCTGGCTGCAAAGCTTGCATTCATAGTTGGTTATACTGCCTCTTGAGAGTTCTTGTGAGGATTCAAAGACTAACATAAAGAGCATGGCCCAGTGCTTGGTATTTAGTAATTGCCTGACAAATATTAGCTGTTATTATTTATATCAGGGATTCTTATTTGAGGTTGTGAGAATCTGATGAAAACTGCAGATCTTTTTCCCCTAAAAGATGCACAATATGTACAGCACATGTGTACACACACACTCACTGTGAAGTTAATATTAGCAGACTTGTGGACTCTCCAATGCTCCTTTATCCTAAGTTTATCTTCTTGGGTTCGTGTCATAAATCAGCTGACTGCTTCTAGTTCCCCACAGTCTTTGAGCTCCCCAAACATTCAGTTCAGTTCTGTCACTCAGTCATGTCTGACTCTTTGCGAGCCCATGAATTGCAGCATGCCAGGCCTCCCTGTCCATCACCAACCCGGAGCTCAAGCAAACTTGCGTCCATCAAGTCGGTGATGCCATCCAGCCATCTTAACTTCTGTTGCCCCCTTCTCCTCCTACCCCCAAGCCCTCCCAGCGTCAGGGTCTTTTCCAATGAGTCAACTCTTTGCATGAGGTGGCCAAAGTATTGGAGTTTCAGCTTCAGCATCAGTCCTTCCAATGAATACCCAGGGCTGATCTCCTTTAGAATGGACTGGTTGGATCTCCTTCCAGTCCAAGGGACTCTCAAGAGTCTTCTCCAACACCACAGTTCAAAAGCATCAATTCTTTGGCCCTCAGCTTTCTTTATGGTCCAACTCTCACATCCATACATGACCACTGGAAAAACCATAGCCTTGACTAGATGGACCTTTGTTGGAAAAGTAATGTCTCTGCTTTTGAATATGCTATCTAGGTTGGTCATAACTTTCCTTCCAAGGAGTAAGCATCTTTTAATTTCATGGCTGCACTCACCATCTGCAGTGATTTTGGAGCCCCCCCAAATAAAGTCTGACACTTTTTCCCCATCTATTTGCCATGAAGTGATGGGACCAGATTCCATGATCTTAGTCTTCTGAATGTTGAGCTTTAAGCCAACTTTTTCACTCTCCTCTTTCACTTTCATCAAGAGCCTCTTAAGTTCCTCTTCACTTTCTGCCATAAGGGTGATGTCATCTGCATATCTGAGCTTATTGATATTTCTCCTGGCAATCTTGATTCCAGCTTGTGCTTCTTCCAGCCCAGTGTTTCTCATGATGTACTCTGCATAGAAGTTAAATAAGCAGGGTGACAATATACAGCCTTGACATACTCCTTTCCCAATTTGGAACCAGTCTGTTGTTCCACGTCCAGTACTAACTGTTGCTTCCTGACCTGCATATAGGTTTCTCAAGAGGCAGGTCAGGTGGTCTGGTATTCCCATCTCTTTCAGAATTTTCCACAGTTTATTGTGATCCACTCAGTCAAAGGCTTTAGCATAGTCAATAAAGCAGAAATGCAATTTCTTTTTTGTTTCTCTTTTTCTAGAGGATCACCCCACATTTCTTCAGCTCATCTCTGGGGACTGTTTGTGTTCCCCACCCAAACCACTCTTTTTCCTATGGATGTGCTCTGATGCACTTTGCACTTATCACAGTGTGGGATTCAGAACTGGGCAGTCTTAGAGTCTCCTTCATTCTTCCTGCTGCTGCTGCTGCTAAGTCACTTCAGTTGTGTCTAACTCTGTGTGACCCCATAGACAGCAGCCCACCAGGCTCTGCCATCCCTGGGATTCTCCAGGCAAGAACACTGGAGTGGGTTGCCATTTCCTTCTCCAATGCATGAAAGTGAAAAATGAAAGTGAAGTCATTCAGTAGTGTCCGACTCTTCGAGACCCCATGGATTGCAGCCTACCGGGCTCCACCGTCCATGGGATTTTCCAGACAAGAGTACTGGAGTGAGGTGCCATTGCCTTCTCCATCATTCTTCCTGATCCTCTGACGATGGATATCTTTTCCAGTCTCATTTTGCCTCAAGCATCCTGCTTCAGGGGACTCTACATGTTTTCTAGCTTTGGGGATATAAAGTTGAGCTATAGTTACACCACTGGTCATTTTTCATGCCCTTTGCATGATGCACCCTATAAACACAACAGGAAAAGATTTCTCAGTATGGGAACACACATCTTGAAGCTTCTTTACTTGCTTCATTTGGATGGCAGTGAACTGAGAGACATGTAGTTTGGTTTCCTCCTGACTTTTTAACTCCTGGTCACCCCATTCCTCTTCCGAAACCCCTAATCCCTGCCAACATGCCTGCTCTCCACACCCTAAGTGCAGCTTACTTTAATCTGACCGAAGAGGAATAACAGCTGATGCAAATTAGTCTTTTGACATGGCTGAAATGTTCTATATATTACCTCATTCAATTCAGCCCACATATAAAGCTGGTGAAGTTGGGGTTTCAAAAGAAACTGAAGTTCAGAGATATTAAGTAACTTACTCAAGTCTTCACAGCTAATATCTGGCTAAGCTAGAATTCAAACCTGTATCTGGGAACTCTAGGTTTACACACTTTTCTTTGTGCATGGATTTCCCCCCACCCCCTGTGTAACAGCATTTACTAGTATCCTGACACATGCCCCCTTCCCTGAATATCTACAGTTATCTGTGGGTTTTGGAAGTTTACAGTGGTTGTAAGACTTAAAGGGATCTCAGTCAGGGTGTGCACGGTCAGTCACATGTGACTGTTTGCAGCACCATGGGCTATGGCCCGTCAGGTTCCTCTGTCCACGTGGGATTCTCCAGGCAAGAACACTGGAGTGGGCTGCCCTTTCCTTCTCCAGGGATCTTCCTGACTCAGGGATCAAACCTGCGTCTCCCGCATTGGCAGATTCTTTACCACTGTGCCATCCGGGAAGCTCCTCAGTCACTAGGCACTGGGGCAGCTCTTGCAGGTGGAGGATCTTCACAGTGTTGTCACACAGGTGTTTTCTCTTCTTCTACCCTTGCGGCTCAGAGACTAGGTGGCAGCAGGCTACCGCCCGTCTTCTTTTCCTTCCACCTCCAGGGGAAACGGGTTAACTCCCTTCTAGAAAATAAAGCGGGGACTCTGAGCTGGAGTTCTGATAGTCCATGTGTGTGTGTGAGTGCTCAGTTGCTCAGTCATGTCTGACTCTCTGTGGCCCTTTGGACTGTAGCTCACCAGGCTCCTCTGTCTATGGGATTTTTCAGACAAGAATACTGAAGTGGGTTGCCATTTTCTGATAGTCCATGCTGCTGCTGCTAAGTCACTTCAGTCGTGTCCGACTCTGTGCGACCCCATAGACGGCAGCCCAACAAGCTCCCCCGTCCCTGGGATTCTCTAGGCAAGAACACTGGAGTGGGTTGCCATTTCCTTCTCCAGTGCGTGAAAGTGAAGTCACTCAGTGGTGTCAGACTCTTAGCGACCCCATGGAATGTAGCCTATCAGGCTCCTCCGTCCATGGGATTCTCCAGGCAAGAGTACTGGAGTGGGCTGCCATTGCCTTATCCGCTGATATAGGCCTTTAAATAAGAAACCTGTTTTGAAATCCTGCCAGGGAGGCATCTTTGCTGCTTTCTATGGCTTACCAGCGGCCCCTAGTGGCTAGAGACTCCAAGTGCCTTGAGCAGGGAGTCTTGGCTGCTATGCTCTGCTCTGGCCTTGTGCCTTGCACAGTTTTAAAACACTGCATTAATTCCCAATCAACATATTTTGCTGTGCTGGGGCAGAAAAATGGTGGAGTCTAAAACTCTGGGAAAGAGGGCATTATGATGGGTGATCTTCACCTATAAAATACATAACCAGGCTATCACTAAATCACTAAAATCTTTTTCGTTTTAATATTCTAGACCACAAACCTAGAAGGTGTACAATAGTGTTTTACCTGTTTACTTGCTGAGTAAACTCAGGTCAGAGAGTTTAAATAGCCACTGGCACACAGGTTAGTGGGAAAGAACAGTCTTCGAGACCAGACTCTAAATTTGCCAGACAGGCCTAAGGCTCTGTGTGTGTGTGTGTGTGTGTGTGTGTGTGTGTGTGTGTGTGTGTGTGTGTGTGTGTGTGTGGTGTGTGTGTGGCTGTGGCTGTGGCTGTGTGTGTGGCTGTGGCTATCTGTGTGTGTATGGCTGAGTGTGTGGCTGTGTGTGTGTGTGTGTGGCTGTGTGTGTGTGTGTGTGTGTGGCTCTGTGTGTGTGTGGTGGTGTGTTGTGTAGGCCTGGCAGTGGTCTGCTCTTGGTAATGATACTGGCAGCTAGCACTTAAGAATTCATTCTGAGGCAGGCACACACTAGATACTATTTGGTGGAATACCCCTCCACTCTCCCTAGCCGCCCCGTGAGATGCACATCTTTAATTTACAGGTGGGAATGTGGATTCTCCGCAAGGCCAGAACTGCCAGAGGTCATATAAATGAAAGGCAGAGCTGGGAATTAGGTCCCAGCTTGTTCAACTCCAAAGCAGTGGCTTGAGTTTACCCTCTGTGTATTGCATGAGTGTTGTCCTTGCAGCCAGTCTAGGTTACTCATCCTTAGTACCCGCTCACCTGAAATACCTCCCCCCTCTCTCCTGCCTGGTCAGCGCTAATGAGAATTTCTGCCGGTAAGAGAGCAGGGAGCTGGGGACGTCTGCTGGTGGGTATCCCTCAGAACGTAGATTTTGTGTTTGGGAGGACATTCACTCCTCCCCAGTGGCTCATGCTCTCAGGCATCCTCTCTGACTCTGGCGGGTGCCAGGTGGGGTGGAGCTCAGTCATGTCCTGGAATCTTGGAGGCTTTCCTTTGAAGAAGTATATGGAGACTGTGTGACATGGTAGTCCTGAGGGAGGTTTTGGAGACTTGAGACACTGAACAGCTACTAAGCCATTCAAGACTTGGTTCCTTCATCCACTCAGTGGACACAGTAGTGCCTATCTCATAGGGTCATTGCAGGCCCTATTAATAAGACAATTGCATTTGATATCCTTAATGCAACACCAGTCACACAGTAAGTCTCCTTACTGTGTTCATGAGCAAAGGAACACATGGTAATGATATATTTCCTTGGGAAGGGTGCCAACAGCAGTATTAACCATCAAGAGACCTGGCCCCTTGTTAGGTGTTAGCAGATGAGATTAAGTGGTTTCCCTTGAAACAAATAGCAATTGACTTAGGGGCTGAAGCAAGAACAATATGCTGATGGAAGACAGCCAAAGCCAGAAAGACCCCTTCCACTGGGATATATTGGGTGGCAGGAGACAAATGATGACAAAACCTTTGTTGGGAGCAATGCCTCCCAAAGCCCTTGCCAGGAGAGTATTGCATCCTGGGAGCAACAGGAGACAGCCACAGAGGAATTAATTTGCCTCAAAAGGAATTGCCTTGACTTAATAGTGTTATTGAATCCATGCTTTTCAGCTCATTGATTCCATTTGCTTTCATTCAGGATTATGAAGGAGCGATGCCATTGCTTTGCCTGGTCAGGTTGATCAGCCAAGAGCCCATCGCTGTGGCTTCATGTCTCTCCTTCTTCACATGCGTCACCCTTCCTTCCTTGAACCCTGCTGTGTGTCCGCATTTCACCCACCTCGGGGACTGGACTGGACATATGTACATGGTCTGGGGAAATGCTTTGAATTCCTTGCTAACTGGAAATAATGGCATCAGGTAGATCACTGATGCCCCCTCACTTTCGAGCTTTATGTGCTGGTTAGCTTTTGCTTGAGGATTCATTTTCTTAAAACCAAGCTTTGCAAAAAACTTAATTTTTGGCTTCTTTGGGAGGACTGTCCTATGTAGCCAATGTTTTCCAAATGGCAGTGTGCACCAGTATCACATGGGAGTTTGTATAAAAGGACATTTCTGGGGCCAAATATTTAGATTTAGCAGGTTGTCATGCCCCTCCTTCTTTTTAAATTGAAGTAAACATCAGATGGCATAAATTTAACCATCCTAAGGTGAACAATCTGGTGCCATTTAGTACACTCATAATTTTGTGCAGCTATTACCTCTGTGTAGTTCTAAAACATTTTCCTCACCCCCAAGGAGATCCCACATCCATTAAGCACTCACCCCCAGGCCCCAGGCCTCCCCAGCCTTTGGTGATCATCAGTTTCCTTTCTGTCTCTGTGGATCTAGCTGATCTAGAAATTTCATAGAGAGGAAATCATCCAGTATTTATCTTGTTGCATCTGGCATATTTCACTGTGTGTAGTGCTTTGAGGTTCATCCATGTTGAATCATGTCCTAGTACCACATTCCTTTTCATGGCTGAGTAATATTTCATTGTGTGCACATCTAGCATTTTGCTTGTTCATTCAAACAAGGTCCTCCCTTGTTTCTGCAACAGATTATCTTTGATCCATACTTGGGACCTGTTAGCAGTGGAGATCACTGCATTTTCCCAGGCAAGTCTGATACATTTTTAGAGTAGACTTTGAAGAGGGCCAGGCCACAGCTGCCATTGGGTATGATAGGCATTTGGAGATGGACCTAGAAATAGATGATCAGGGAATGTCTCACCTGGCAGGACAAGGCATTGAAGGAAGGGCATAGACAGAGACCTGGGTAAACAGTGCTGAGAAATGCAGGTAAGAGAGACTTCAGTCTGGATCCCAGCTCTGTTGTCTCATAATAGGCAAGTTAAAAACTCTCTGAATCTCCTGTTCCTGATTCATAAAATGAAATAGCAATAGTAAGTCGCATAGCATTGTTGTTTAGATGAAATAATTTATATTAAGTGCCTCTTATAGGGCCTGGAACAGAGTGAGTAAAGCCCAAAGTGGCCATGATCTTATTACTTTCCCAGAAAAGGAGTACTGTGCAGTTGGAGTCTGGCACAGGCAATTTGCATAGACGGGGGCAGGGGTGTTCTCATTGGGGTTGGCAGCTGGTTCGGGATCCTGTAGCATCTCCAAGAGAACTCATGAGAGCAAGACATGGCTCCTGATGTAGGAAAAAAGAGACCCATTCTCCAGCATGCTTGTCCCAGCAATAAAGCAGGAGCCTTAAAATGAGACATGCTGTCAGAGTGGAAGCAGTATCGAGGCAACAGGAATCAATTTTGTCATTGTTGGTCTCTTTCGCTGCTGGATTGTGAGTACAGGGAGGGCAGGGATTGTCTGTCCTTCTTACTACTCTGTTCCTTGAACATGTGTAGGGCATCCAGTCAATAAATATTTATCATACGTGTGACTGGCTAGCTGGCTGCTGTGTTATCTCTCTATTAGCTTTGTTGTTGCTTAGTCACTCATTCCTGTCAGACTCTTTTGCCCCCATAAACTGTAGCTCACCAGGCTCCTCTGTCCATGGGATTTCCCAGGCAAAAATACTGGAGTGCATTGCCATTTCCCTCTCCAGGGGATCTTCCCCACCCAGGGATCAAACCCATGTCCTCTGTATTGGCAGGCAGATTCTTTACCACTCAGCCACCAGGAAAGCCCCCCTGCTCTATTAGCTTAGGCCTCCTTCAATCCTGCTGAATCAGTTTCATGTACTGTCAGAGGAATATACTCTGCCTCAGGTACCCTGCTATGAGACTATTCGTAAATCTGCTCCAAAATTCTTAAGAATGTGCATGACTTTTGATCCAGAAGTTCCACCTCCAAGTATTTAACCAGGAAATACCTAAGGCTTAGAAGGATTATGACTCAAGAACATTAATTGTGTGCTTGTTTGGAATAACAAAAAAGTGGAAAGAACTTGCCATCCAACAAAAGGGAGATTGGTTAACTGTATTAAAGTACTTCCATTCAATAGTGTTTCAAAGCCATCAAAATAAGGTGGAAGATTGTTTAATGATATGAGAGAATATCCAAGTTATGTAGTTAGTGAAAACAGCAAGTCAACAATATTTTGATATAATAAAACTGTGTGTATGTGTATATATATAACACTGGAAGGATATATACAAAATCCATATCACTTTGTTGCTCTGAGTGATTAAATTAGAGATAATGATTTTTTGAGCTTGTCTGTTAATTTCCATTTTTTTTTTTTACATTGAACTTGTAGTGAGTTAAAATAAGAATGAATGCTTTTAAGGATTGTGTGGGCTTCCCTGGTAGCTCAGCTGGTAAAAAATCTGCCTGCAGTGCAGGAGACCCCAGTTCAATTCCTGGGTCAGGAAGATCCCCTGGAGAAGGGATGGATAGGCTACCCACTCCAGTATTCTTGGGCTTCCTTGGTGGCTCAGATGGTAAAGAATTCACCTGTAATTCAGGAGGCCTGGGATCGATCCCTGGATTAGAAAGATTCCCTGGAGGAGGGCATGGCAACCCACTCCAGTATTCTTGCCTGGAGAATCCCCATGGACAGAGGAGCCTGATGGGCTACAGGCCATGGGGTCACAAAGAGCTGGACACCACAGTGACTAAGCACAGCACAGCACAAGATTATGTTTCTGCTAAGAATTTGGCTCTTGTCTCTTGAGTGTGTCTGAACCTACAGAGTGGACCGAATGGCCTCAGCCATGGGGGTTGGGAAGCTGTGGGAAGAGACTGGGGACAGCAAAGCATCAGGCGTGGCTTCTGCTACATCCCCAAAGTGGGGCACGTTGTTTTGCTTTACTGACGGAAAGCATGCTCTGCCCCTCTTATTGTGTCATGCTCTGCATCCTCGCCTACGTGTTAGTATCAACATGAAAGTGAAAGGCGCTCAGTCGTGTCTGAAACTTTGTGACCCCATGGACTACACAGTCCATGGAATGAACCCAGGTCTCCCGCATTGCAGGTGGATTTTATTTTTAGCCAATTGAGCAATCAGGGAAGGCCCAGTGTCAACTTAAATAAGGGGTAAACTGAGACAAGCTCAGATTACCAGGAATCGAGGTTATTTGGAAATAGTAGAGGAGTTGCCATTTGGGAAACACATGGACTAGTAAGCTATAAGTGAGTCTGTTGAGGGTTTGGGATGAGGTGTGTTTATGGGCAAGGAGTGAAAAGAGGTTGAAGTCCAGCTAGAGTTCAGGCAGGAAGTTTGCTGACTTGATGATAGAAAGAGATATTAGTCAGGAGATAAGTGTTCATCTTCTGTAAATCAAGCATCTGTGGAAAATCAATCACTCGGTTAAATTCCATTCTTCTGAGGGCAAGTGAGTAAGAGTCTCCATTCTATATCCTCCAGTTTCATTTTAGATGGAAATTTTTTCATATTACATTAAATACATCCAGGCTGTAGGGTTGTGTGTGTGTGTGTGTGTGTTTTTTTTTTTTTTTCGTTTACAAAGTGAATGGATCCACACGACTGAGAGACTTCACTTCCACTTTTCACTTTCATGCATGGATAAGGAAATGGCAACCCACTCCAATGTTCTTGCCTGGAGAATCCCAGGGATGGGGGAGCCTGGTGGGCTGCCGTCTATGGGGTCGCACAGAGTCGGACACAACTGAAGTGACTTAGCAGCAGCAGCTGCAACTACTGAGGTAACCATCCACACCCTAGTTTCAAGAAAATAAATTTAAACTTTTCATGGGCTGAATTGGCCATACAGATTTATTCTGTCCTATGTTCTAGGAAGTTAAAAGAAGGAAGTCTGGGCTGAGGAAGTAAAAATGAAATTAACATTTCTACCAAAAGAGAAACAAGATGAGCACCAGTTTCTGATATTTACTTACTTACAAGCACCCCCCTGTCCAGGCTTGAGACTTTGTTCATGGGCCAAGCAGGTGTGTCAGACTCCATCTTCTGTGAGGTTAGGCTCTCCCGAGAGAGTACTGGGCTCTTTACACTAACCTGTGTCCTCAGGTTGCTCTTCGGGAATTCTTCAATATGTCGGCATCCTAGATGGGGCTGTGATTCAGACTCATGCTGGGACCTCTACAGAATCTGCAAACCCACAGTGGTGGTGTATTGTAAAGTATGCTTTAAAGCAGAAGGAATATATTGCTAAAGGGAACCTAGGGAGAGGAACAGCTAGTGTGAAATGAGATGCAGTTTGACAGATGAATAGTTCTTCAGGAGTACAGAGAGGGTGCATCATCAGAGGCAGAGGGAGCAAGAGGGAATTCAGTGTGTGATGGGAAGAGACCACATCAATATAGAGGGCGAGCAAAGGTGTTGCCAGGACTAGATAATGAAGGGGTTTGTAATCCATTCTCAGAAGTTGACCATTTTATCCTGTAGCTTATAAATTGCCTTTGAAATATTTTAAGCAAGAGTATAATCTTTAGTAGTATGCACACTCTGTCTTTCCTATTAATCTGTGAGTTTCCTGAAGGCAAATGTTTGAGTCATCTCAGTGGTTGCCTTCTCCATTGCCCAGTATAGTCTGTTATTTATAATAATAGCTATACTTTCATCACTTGCTTACTATGAATCTGACATTGTGCTAAATGCTTTATGTATTGTACTAGTTAGGATTCTCTAGAGAAACAGAATCAACAACAAATATACATAAGTTTTTTTTTTTTTTTTAACGATAAGAATTCCCTCTTATTTGGAGGAGTGTCAGTCTTCTGAAGGATGAGGCTCTCAGCTGATCAGATAAGTCCCACCCACATTGAGTGAAGTTGCTCAGTCGTGTCCGACTCTTTGCGACCCCATGGACTGTAGCCTACCTACCAGGCTCCTCCCTCCATGGGATTCTCCAGGCAAGAGTACTGGAGTGGGTTGACGTTTCCTTCTCCAGGGGATCTTCCCTACCCAGGGATCGAACCTGGGTCTCCCGCATTCCAGGCAGATGCTTTAACCTTTGAGCCACCAGGGAAGCCTGGCTACATTAGGGAGGGCAATCTGCTTTACTCAGTCCATTGATTCAATTGTTAATGTCATCCGAAAACATTCTAAAATATATACCCAGAATAACATTTGATAAACTATCTGGGCTTATCAGATAAAGCCAGATAGTTTATCTGGGTTTGGGGTGATAGCGTATCACCCCAAGCACCACCATTGCCCAGTCTTGCTGACATATAAAATTAATCATCACACATGAGTTATATCATTTAACTTATACAATGATCTTGTGAAGTTATTTCTATTTTTATTCCCATTTTAAAGACAAGGAAATTAAACCTTGGAAGGTTGATGTCATGTCTGTGAATAACAACTGGTATGTGATTTAGCCCTGATTTAAACCCAGGCAACTGATACATTCTTAACCACTATGCTATAATAAATATTTTTAAATTTTTTTCTAGAATTCTCATGTAGAAATTTACCAAAAATATAATCACTAATAATATGTTAATTATATTGAACATCCATTATTAATTCCTACAGATAAGTAACTAAATGTACTGTTAACACCAGTCTTCCAATAAATTGATGTTTGATTTTTTCTTTCTAATTCTAAAAAAGAAAGAAGTAGTGAGGAGGGTTTTGCTCAGCAAACACTGGTGAATCGGATAGAGAATTCAGTTTTCTTTTCGCAGTGAGTCTCTTGGGTCCTACCAGTTGCCTTTCAGTAAAAAGAAGGAATTGGTACATTAAGATGATTCACTTACATGTGAAATCTAAACAGCAAAACAAATAAGCAAATATAACTAAAGGAAAACAGAATCGTAGATACAGAGAACAAATAGGTGGTTGCTAGAGGATAGTGGAGGCGGGGAAGGAGAGAAATAGGTGAGGGAGAGTAAGAAGTATAAGCTAGAGATGATGGTGTTAACTAACCTTATAGTGGTAGCCACTTCATCATGGTATGAAGTCAAATCATTACAGGGCTCTATTTCAATTATATCTAAACAAAACTGAAAGGGGAAAAAAAAAATGATTTGAAGATGTGGAGGCAGCCAGGAAGGGCTCTTAGCATTATGATATCTGTGTTGTGCAAAGAGGAGACAAATGTAACCAGCTTGCAGTAAGACTTGATTCCTGGAAAAAACAGTGCTGTGATATCATTTTCTGGGGATTGTCTTGACTGTGTTTGAATGAGGTTTGAGTCAGATAAACTCATTCCAGAGTCTCTGGAGTCATAGGCACTGTGGCTTGCCTATCACTAATAAGTGGCATGTCCTGGCAATCTATGCAAATAAAATCCTGCTTTCCTACTGATATTCATGGGTCACTAACATATTCTTCATTTAGAACTGTTGTCTTCCTCTTCCACTAAATTTTTCTGGGCAGTTTTTAATATTTGAAATATATGCCTATTTGTGAAAGGAGAGTGCTCTAAATGTGAAGAGCTGATTTAGAAAAGCAAATTTACCCTCATCAATTATTACAAGTTGCATTGCTTAAATAAATATCATTTAAATACATTTTCTTAAATCAAGGCACATATAAATTTATAAGAAAACATCAGGAAAAACCCCTGTATTGTATAACTGAATTTTGCTAACAGAGTAGAGCATATGTTCTCATCAAAAAATATGTGAGGTGATGGATATGTTAATTAGCTAGATGGTATGAATCCTTTCATAATGTTTACCCATCAAATCATCATGTTGTACACTTTAAACATATTGCAATTTTATTTGTTAATTATAGATCTGGAAAGCTGGAAAGATATTTACATAATTAAGACTGACTCAGCGGATAGTAACGTTAGGACTTTAGTGGCCAGGCTGGTGGGAGAACATGGCCTTAGTGTGGGAAATGGTCTGTTTTGTCATATCCAGGAAGCAGCTTTAGGCCAGAGTAAGACCAATGTTTACTACTTGAAGGCAATTCAGCATAGGCAAATCTTTTTATTTGTGAATAACTGTTTCCATTCAGGCTGGTGTGAGTAAAGGAGAGTTTTGAAAGCTGACATGGTCATTTCATAAAAATGAAACATAACTATATACTTTGACCCTGGAACAACACAACTGTGAACTATGTGGATTATCTTATATTCAGGTTTTTTTAGTAAACGCATAGAACAGTGCCACACTGTCCTCTGCAGGTTGAATCTGTGGACACAGAACAACAGGTACAAAAGGCTGACTGTAGAGTTAGACACAGATTTTCAGCTGTGTGCCTCTAACCCCAGGTTCTTCAAGAGTCAACTGTACATTGCTTCAGAAAGGTATATGCTTAGCTGAAAAGGTCCTAATGATTGGGTTTCCTCTTTTGTTCATTTTCCTCTCTCTGGTTGCATTTAAAAATGCTGATTGGTTTCTCTCTATAATACAGCTTTCTAAGACAACTTGTCAGTAAGAAAGTGGCTGAAAATGACCACCCCATTATTACTCCACGTCTCCACATGACCTTTTAAACATATACTTGTTTAAACATATACTTGTGTCTGATTATAGTTATTTTATTTTAAAGAATAAGTTTAAACATATACTTGTGTCTGATTATAGAGTTATTTTTTTCTTTTCTTTACTCACATTCTCAAGGAAGAACACTCATTATTTGCTAGCCATTTAGTGGCTTGGCTTTCCTTGTATTGCCTTTTTTGTGTGTGTTAGGTTGTACAATTGTCTATGACTTGTAATGGGTCACATGGTAAAACACACCTACTTTTATTTACTGCTCAACAGAGGTTTTTTTCTATGATCCAACGGATGTTGGCAATTCGATTTCTGGTTCCTCTGCCTTTTCTAAATCCAGGTTGAACATCTGGAAGTTCACAGTTCATGTACTGTTGAAGACTGGCTTGGAGAATTTTCAGCATTACTTTGCTAATGTGTGAGATGTGTGTAATTGTGAGGTAGTTTGAACATTCTTTGGCATTACCTTTCTTTAGGATTGAAATGAAAACTGATCCTTTCCAGTCCTGTGTCCAATGCTGAGTTTTCCAAATTTACTGGTATATTTAGTGCAGCACATTAACAGCATCGTCTTTTAAGGTTTGAAATAGCTCAATTGGAATTCCATCACCTCCACTAGCTTTGTAGTGATGCTTCCTAAGGCCCACTTGACTTCACGTTCCACGATGCTTGGCTCAATTCCCAAAATCTGTTCGATCATTGTAAAAGCAAGAGAGTTCCAGAAAAACATCTACTTCTGCTTGACTACACCAAAGCCTTTGACTGTGTAGATCACAACAAAGTGTGGAAAATCCTTAAAGAGATGGGAATACTAGAGCACCTCACCTGCCTTCTGAGAAATCTGTATGCAGGTAAAGGAGCAACAGTTAGAACTGGACATGGAACAACAGACTGGTTCCAAATTGGGAAAGGAGTATGTCAAGGCTGTATGCTGTCACCTGCTTATTTAACTTATATGCAGAGCACATTATGTGAAATATTGGGCTGGAGGAAGTGCAAGCTGGAATCAAGATTGCCAGGAGAAATATCAATAGCCTCAGATATGCAGATGACACCACCCTTATTACAGAAAGTGAAGAAGAACTAAACAGCCTTTTTATGAAAGTGAAAGAGGAGAGAGAAAAAGTTGGCTTAAAAATCAACATTCAGAAAACTAAGATCATGGCACCCGGTCCCATCAGTTCATGGCAAATAGATGAGGAAACAATGGAAACAGTGAGAGACTTTATTTTGGGGGGCTCCAAAATCACTGCAGATGGTGAGTGCAGCCATGAAATTAAAAGATGCTTACTCCTTGGAAGGAAAGTTATGACCAACCTAGATAGCATATTCAAAAGCAGAGACATTACTTTTCCAACAAAGGTCCATCTAGTCAAGGCTATGGTTTTTCCAGTGGTCATGTATGGATGTGAGAGTTGGACTGTGAAGAAAGCTGAGCACTGAAGAATTGATGCTTTTGAACTGTGGCATTGGAGAAGACTCTTGAGAGTCCCTTGGACTGCAAGCAGATCCAACCAGTCCATTCTAGAAGAGATCAGTCCTGAATATTCACTGGAAGGACTGATGCTGAAGCTGAAACTCCAATACTTTGGCCACCTGATGTGAAGAACTGAATCATTGGTAAAGACCCTGATGCTAGGAAAGATTGAAGGTGGGAGGAGAAGGGGATGACAGAGGATGAGATGGTTGGATGGTATCACCAAATCGATGGACATGAGTTGGAGTAAGCTCTGGGAGTTGGTGATGGACAGGGAAGCCTGACATGCTGCAGTCCATGAGGTCGCAAGGAGTCAGACATGACTAAGTGACTGAACTGAACAACAGAGGCTGGGAGGGAAATTCTCGGAGTAGAGAAGGTGGCCTTTTACTGGTCTCCTAACATTACACCCCACAGTGAGTCTCAGTAGAGCTTCTTCTTTTTTAAAAAACAAAAGCCTTTTTATTTTGTATTGGGGTATAGCCGATTAACAGTGTTGTGATTGTTTCAGGTGGACAGAAAAGTGATTTAGCCATACATGTACGTATATCCTTTCTCCCCCAAGCTCTCCTCCCATCCAGGCTACCAGATAAAATTGAGTAGAGTTCCAGTAGGGCTTCTTTTTTAACCAGTGGTGTCATGCTTTCTTTAATCACAGAAGTGTCATGTGTCTGGCCCCTGTCATCTGCATTAAGCAGGACTCAAGCCAGCGGCTGGTAGTTTGAGTGACAGGTCTCAGTTCCCAGAAGAAAGATACTGGCGTGAGTGTGGTCAAGGTTCCAGTTCAGTAAGCTTAGGCCTAGAATGGAATGTGAGTAGGCATGCAAATCAGGAACCAACATAGAGGTTGTCTCATGTGGGCAGGCCACATTACATGTGTTATGAGCAGGCTTATGACTCAGAGCAATGACAGCAAAAGCTGCATGCTGCGTCAGAATCACCTGGGGAGGTTAATCTCAGGGCACCTGCCCAGATCTAGTGATCTGCTGAGAGAATTGTTTTGACAGATCAAATGGTGAATCTAATGTTGGGTCAAGTTCAGAGACCTCAGACTTATGAGGCCCTCAGTTGCCTGCACACAGTAGATTCTGAGATAGCCTACAACAGCAGGAGCCTAGATTTGCGTACTTCTAGTCTAGGATTCCTTTTTTTTTAAAAATCTTTTTGCTGCCTTTAGAGTTAAAGAAATACAGGCCAACATTCTTTTATATCAGAGAAACAGGGTTTGTCTTCGGTGACTGTTAGCTTTCATGCCATATGGTCAGGTTAGGAGAACTCAGGTAGATATCTTAAGAGATTGAATGTTGAATATATGTGTCCCTAGCAAATGGGCTCTATCAATCACAAAAATTATATTTTAACGCAATGTTTTTCAGTTACATACAGTGACAAAGGTTTGTTTGTTGCTGATGTTGTATATCTATACCGGGTCTCCTGGGGGGTTCTCCTATGAAGTTTTCTAACTCCAGGACCTCTGCTGAGGCAGAGGGAAAGGAGAACATGGCAAGAATATCTTGGTTTTTAAAGCTTGCACCCCAAACTGACATGCATCAGTATAGCTCATATTTCATTGGCTACATCAAGCCCTTACTTCATGTAGGCAGGGAAGTATACTCTTCCTCTTACGGGCCTCAAAGAAGAGACCCATTCATAAAACCTAGCGCAGGGATTTTGGCTTGTTTTCTACCACATCCCCAGCATTTAGAACAGTGTCTGGTACATAGCAGGTGCTTAAAAATATGGACTGAATAGACAAACGAAAGTAAACTAACAGTCCGTATCACCCAGGATTAACCGTGGTTCCTGACGCAGTTCTGAAATTATCTTAGTTGGAATATCTTAGGAAATAACTCCAGAAAGGACTACTTTTGGGAAAAAATGTCCCCATATAGGTTATTCATGATTGGAAAGGCCTGAGCTTGGAGAGGATCTGGGCTACATGAGTCCCTCATGGCATTCTACATTTTGAGTAGGGGTCCTTTTTTCATGCTTCCACAAGAGTATGTGGCAGGTCAGTTGGAATAGTTGTCTGATTCTCAGGATATTAAGTGTAGCATTGGGGGCGGGGTGTCATTTCGAGATTTCACATTAAAGCTCAGAGTAAAATTACCATATTGGCAATTACTGTCATGGGGATCCCCTTTTAACCAAAATGATGACTCCTCTTGGGGTTAACGTTAGTTTTTACATGAAATGGCCAAAAGATTGCACTTAAGTGACTATCCTGGGAGGCCTGGCTCCAAAATCCACAGGCGCATTAAGATGAATGGCCATTTCCACTCTCCTGCCTCGTCCTCAGCAAGCATGGGTCCTCAGAGCCACTTTATGCCAAGAGAACAAATGTTTGCAAGTGCCCCTTCTGTTTCTGGGAAGTCTAAAACCTGCCCATAATTTGGCTAATTTGTAGTTGATCATGAGGAAGATAATGAGGAGGGGAAATTGAGGGAGCAGGGGACAGAGTTGCTAGGAAACAGATTTACTTCTCCCATCCAGACAAATAAACTAAAGAAATGGTGTTAATGATTCCGGTTACTGACAGTCTCAGTTCCAAGGAAGCACAAATAAAATATGAAGTCGGGTTACCGTGAAAAAGCATCAGAGGCGGAGGCTCTGGCGATGAGGGTGGAACATGGTTGTTAATAATACTTCTTAGAGCACATGTGCTGTTGAAAAGAAGTCTTTGATGGAAAGGGCTTAGTATGGTATCTGCGTAGAGGGGATGGGCAATAAATGCTAGTCAAAATCATTACAGTTATATATATATATATATATATATATATATATATGATCTATTTATAAATAAGTTATTTTAATCTCATCACCTTCCAAAAAGTTCTAGCCATTTTGAGTCACTTAGTAATGTCCAACTTTTTGCAACCCCATGGTCTGTAGCCCACCAGGCTCCTCTGTGTTGACTATCAGGCAAGAATACTGGAGTGGATTGCCATTCCCTCCTCCAGGGGATCTTCCCAACCCAGGGATCAAACTTATGTCTCTCGTGTTTCCTTCATTGGCAGACGGATTCTTTACCACTAGTACCACCTTGGAGGCCCTCTAGCCTTTCTATTGACTGCAAATATGTCTTCCATTGCCCGTTAAAACTTTTCTGAACTTTTCTTTCCTCATTCACCTCCTCTGCATTGATTGTTATAAGGGTTAGTGAGGTGAGATGTGTGTATACAATTTGTAAATCCAATGATTTTTTAAAAAATTTTATCTGCTTGTTTTTAATTGTGGTAGATGCCACAGAAAATAAAACATTTGCTATCTAAATAGTTAAATAGCAAATGTTTTATTTTCTGAACTACCTTATGACCCAGCAATCCCACTTCTGGGCATACACACCGAGGAAACCAGAATTGAAAGAGACACATGTACCCCAATGTTCATCGCAGCACTGTTTATAATAGCCAGGACATGGAAACAACCTAGATGTCCATCAGCAGATGAATGGATAAGAAAGCTGTGGTACATATACACAATGGAGTATTACTCAGCCGTAAAAAAGAATTCATTTGAATCAGTTCTGATGAGATGGACGAAACTGGAGCCTATTATACAGAGTGAAGTAAGCCAGAAAGAAAAACACCAATACAGTATACTAACACATATATATGGAATTTAGGAAGATGGCAATGACGACCCTGTATGCAAGACAGGGAAAGAGACACAGATGTGTATAATGGACTTTTGGACTCAGAGGTAGGGAGAGGGTGGGATGATTTGGGAGAATGACATTCTAACATGTATACTATCATGTAAGAATTGAATCGCCAGTCTATGTCTGATGCAGGATACAGCATGCTTGGAGCTGGTGCATGGGGATGACCCAGAGAGATGTTATGGGGAGGGAGGTGGGAGGGGGGTTCATGTTTGGGAACGCATGTAAGAATTAAAGATTTTAAAATTTAAAAAATAAAAAAATAAATAAAATTAAAAAAATAATAAATAAATAAATAAATAAATAAATAGTTAAATGTATAATTCAGTGGTGTTAGCTATGTTTAGTGAATCTCTAGAATATTTTTATCTTGAAAAACCTAAACTGTCCTGATAGACCAACTCCCTCAGCCCCTGGTAGCTGCAATCCTTGGATCTCTATAAGTCTGACTATATTTGATCTAAGTGGAATCATACAGTATTTATCTCTCTGTACTAGCTTATTTCACTTAGCTTAATGTTCTCAAGGTCCATCATGTAGCAGCGTATGGCAGAGTTTCTTTTCCTTTTAAGGCTGAATAACATTTCATTGTGTGTATAGACAATGTTTTCGTTATTCATTCATCTATTGACAACATTTGCCTTGCTTCCACCTCTTGGCTCTTATGCATCACGCTGCATTGAATATGGGTATACACGTGTCTCTACCAGATCCTGCTTTCAGTTATTTTGGATAAATACCGAGAAGTGGAAAACTTCAATGAATTTTATGTCTACAAAGGACATAGTTTGTCCTCATCATTATTGCTCATAGTCACTTCCCCAGACACAAGAGGGGAATTTTTACATAGGTCTTTGAGATTCCTTCTCTGCTGCTCTCTGCTTTCTCTGCACCTCAAATCCCAGTCATCTCAGCAGCAGTGAACTCTGATCTTTTTCCTCAACCCAGAGAAACTATTTCTCTGCGTCACCATTTGGAAAATGCCCTCAAGAAGAAAGCTGGTGTGAATGGGAAGCTTTTCTCCCATGTGCTTCTCTTCTGATTGCCCTGCATTAGTAACTGTCCAACACATGAAAATGATTTTGTATCTGTTTTGTTGTTGTTCAGTTTTATAGGACAGATTAAATCTGATATCATCTACTCCATCAAGGTTAGAACTAGAATTTAACCTAGGTGTCTTACATTTATACTTCATCCTGTTGGGAGAGGAAACAAACAAAAAAATCCTCCAAACAAAAAGGCAAATTAAGAAAATGGTGGATTCATGCTGATGTATGGCAAAACCAATACAATATTGTAAAGTAAAAAAATAATAATAAAATGAAAGATACTCAAAAAAAGTAATAAATAAAAATAAAATAAAAGTTTTAATTAAAAAAAAGAAAATTATTACAAATCAGGATACGTGCTATGAAGAAAACAAAGGCACTGAAACATAGACCTTCCCAGGCCTGGTGCAGTAGTAAAGAATAGCCTGCCAACTCAGGAGACAGAGGAGATGTGGGCTGATCCCTGGATTGGGATGACCCCCTGGAGGAGGAAAGGGCAACCCACTCTGGTATGCTTGCCTGGGGAATCCCATGGACAGAGGAGCCTGGTGGGCTATAGTCCATAGCATTGCAAAGAGTTGGACATCACTGAACATGCAATATAGGGAAGGTGGGGAAGGACTATATGATTTGGGAATATGGTGATAAGAGGAGGCTGCTTTGAGGAGTTTTACACTGAGATTTAAATGATAAGTAGGACCTTACTATGTGAAGCAGAGCTAAGAGGGGAGAACAGAAGGATGTGCTAAATAGAAATATGGATTCTGAATAAGTGCTTCTGGCCAAAATTTGTGTGACACAAACAAGGGCCAGAGTGCCAAGGTGGGTAACTCATCATAACTCATACTAAGAGCAAGAGGAAGTCTGGAGACCTTGAAAGGGAAGGGATAAAGAAGCCATCACTATGTCTGGGGATTGGGTTTGGGCAGTGTTTGGGGGTGTGCTAGCATGAGTGCTATCTTCAGATATCCCAAGAGCTATCATGGGGAGAACAGACAACACTCTAGTACATGGCTTGGCAAATTACAGCCCACAGGCCAAATCCAGCCAAACAACTTGCAAACTGTGGATGGATTTTATACATTTTTAACTGATTTATTACATTTTAAACGACTATATCAGTGCTTAATAGCCTCAAAATTGTGTAATAGCCTCAATTTTGTTTCTGGCCCACAAAACAAGTTACTTATTACCAAGCCCTTTAAAAAAAGTTTGCTGACCCCTTGCTTTGCTTGAGACAGTTGATGCTCACTGACTAGGATTGTCCTTGCCAATTTTATGTAATACAGGTTCACTGTGGGAACTACAGTGATTCCACAAGCAAGTAACAGGCAGGACAATGGCTCTTAAGCCATCAAGAAATAGCATTTTGAGCCAATGATAGATTAATTACACTCCAGTTCCAGGCAAGGGGAGATGAAAGCAATAAAGTCAAAATTCAGTTGATATGTGCAAAACCAACCAGTTGGTTCACAGGGGAGGTGGTTTAGTCAACTGAGAACTGGTATCCAGCTGTCAGCGCAAAAGCAAAAGTCACCTGTTGTTAGAGCTTGTTGCTAGGGAACAGCGGCATCACTGTTGACAGGCTAGATGATCTCCTAAGAGGCCTTGGTACAGCTTTCTTGACTGCTAGTAGAAGAATCACTTTTACCATGGAAGGAGCCAATGCCTCAGGGTCATTAGAGATCAGCAAAGGGTCACCTTGCCCAGATGTAACACCATTCTACAGTCCTTATCAACTCTGAGGATTTATAGTCTAAACATCCCACCATAGTTGCTTCTTCGTGTTCTTGTGAATAAGTGTCCAGCTGAGCTCCCAAGTGGTTACTGACAGCCACAGATTTGGATGATGACATCCTGACACACAGTTTCACCTTTATATCAAAACAGCTTCATTCTTAGAAATAACTTCATTTTTGTCAGAAACAAGTAGATTTGACATCATACCAAACCACTACATGGCACCTGTGTTCTGGATCAATTGCAGGAATTTGATTTGCTGTAGCGAAAGGAATGAGTTAGCAAAGTTGGTATCAGAAATTCTCTAAAAGGGAAGAGATTTTCCTGGGTGGAGTTTCAGAGGGACCTCTGTTCTAGGCCTTTCCTTGCCCATCATCACACACTGGGTAGTTTTCCACCTACTCAGTCCATGCATGAGAGGACATCATTTGGCTTCTTGAGAACAATGTGGGGGCATTGGACCAACTGGTCAAGAATATGACTCTGTGAAATTGGACAGTTTTATATTTGGCAGAAATAACAGTTTGATTTGAAAACACCTAATTAGTGACTGTAGCTAATTGTTTCACTGAATTAAATTATTTTATCATCCCTCCAACTGGATTTAGACCATAAAGTCCTTGAGTAAAATGTTGGTATCTTAAATTAATCTGTTCCAGGTCTCCAACAACCAGGGGAAGACTAGTTTATAGACTATAATGTATATGCTTGGTTGCTTAATCATGTCTGACTCTTTGTGGCCCCGTGGACTGTAGCCCACCAGGCTCCCCTGTCCATGGGATTTCCCAGGCAAGAGTACTGGAGTGGGTTGCCATTTCCTCCTCCAGGGGATCTTCCTGACCCAGGGACTGAATCCGAGTCTCTTGCATCTCCCGAATTGGCAGGAGGATTCTTTACCACTTGAGCCATCTGGAAAGCCCCGTAATCTGTAATAAACTAGGCTAATTTCCCAGAAACTAGGCCATGGGCCCAGGTACTTCAGAAGGAAAGTACTAGTTTCAGAGCAGTCTTTCCTAACAAAACCCACCCTGATTTATGATACAGAGTGGAATATGGTACGGATCTCATTCATGTATCTCTTTATCTGATAAGGAACTCACAGTCCAATGGGGAAAGAAAATGAAAGTTGCTCAGTCATGTCCGACTCTTTGCAACCCCATGGACTGTATTCCAGGCCAGAATACTGGAATGGGTAGCCATTCCCTTCTCCGGATCTTCCCAACCCAGGGATTGAACCCAGGTCTCCCACATTGCAGGTGGATTCTTTACCAGCTTAGCTACCAGGGAAGCAATGGGTAGATAGATAAAATAATATAGTAAGTATATAGGAGATTCACTTAGTTTTTGCATTGTAATTGGGGGAAAAGCTTTCCATTACCCTTTTGGGGAACCTGGCTATGTCTGAAAATTAAGTTATTAAAGATAGACTGACAGGAGAAAAGTATACAAACTGAATTTTAACATGTATATGAGAGTCTTCACAAGAGACTGAAGATTCTAAAAAGTGATCAGACCATGAAGCTATAACTTTCAGACAAAGAAACAATAAATTTGTGAAGAATTGATAAGACAAAGGGGTTTGACCTAGGGATAGTCCAACTAAGAGTAGGTCATGATGAAGGTTAGTTTAACAGGGTTAGCTTGTAGATTCCTCTGGGCTGATAAAAGTCTGTCTCTAGAAAGAGAAGTATTTATATTGTGTCCATAGACAGAAAATAAAGATTTTTTTTCTGTGTTTACTGCTTGTTGATTGCCCCCAGCTTATGACCATATTATGTTAAAGGGTCAAATTTTGGAACGATATATTCTGGTTTACTTTTATGCATTATGTCCAGAGCACTGTAAAACATAGTTGAACATTGAAGGAGGTCAAAGCAATTTTTATGGAGAAGATGATGCCTGGATAAAATCTTAAAGAAGAGAATGAGGATATTCAGATGAAGGGTGTGGGTCAGCTGTGGCAGCGTGTGGATGGGAGAATTTAGGCAGTAGAAAGGATGAACCATGAAAAAATTTAATGCATTTAGAAAACTTTAGAGAATTCTGTATGACTAGATTAGAGTGGAGAGAAATGAGGCTAGACCATCAAGATAGTACAGCTGTGTTATATAAGGAGTATAGCACATTTGAGTTTCACCCCAAGGGCAGTGGAGAGCTACTGAGAGATATGAACAGTGACATGACTGTATTTGATTTAAAAGGAAAACATTTTTCTGGTAGCACAATGAAGGGTTGAGTGGAGCTAAGACCAGAGCTTGACGGATGTGTTAAGATGGCTATTGCATGCTATTTTAAACATTAAAAAAAAATTCTCAACTGTTTGTTGCTAGGATATAAAAATACAACATAACTTTGTATTTTGACTGTGTATCCTACAAACTTGTAAACTCATTATTTCTGGTAGTTTTTTTAAGATTCTTATTCCTATGTACACATTATTTCATTCTCAATTAAAGTTTTACTTCTAAGGAAAAAAAAGATTGCTATTTCAGTTATCCAAGTGACAGGCAACAGAGATGTAGGCAATAAGAGGGGCAATGGGGAGAGGGGCATGAAATACCAAGAAGGTCAGAAAAACAGGATTAATTATTGCTGAATGTGTGCAGTAAGTGAGGGAAGAGAAACTAAGAATGCCATTTGGATACATCTTGAATGAGATGTCCACTCAGGATAGAAAATGAAATACAAGGGAAGGCATGATTAACAGTATAAAATAGTACAGTAAGTCCCCTATGTATAAACAAATTCTATTCTGAAAGTGCATTGGTAAATCCAGTTTGTTTGTAAGTCTTACAAAATTAGCTTAGGTACCCTACTAACACATTCAACTATATAGTACTGTACTATAATAGGTATATAATATTTTTCACTCAAATAATACATAAAAACAAATAAGAAAACATTTTTAATCTTGTAGTACAGTACCTTGAAAAATACAGTAGTAGTACAGTGCAACAGCAGGCCTGCAGGGACTGGCATAGGGCGAACAGGCAAGAAAAGTCACTGACTGGAGGGGAGAGAGGGAGTAGAGGGGGCAGAGCCGAAGCACCGTCAGAAACAGGAGGCTGAGGGTCAGCTGCAGTTTCACTCATGCCTGATGCTGATGGCACAGGTTCTGGTTCCTTGCTGGAACCAAATGTATGTTCCCATCTTTGAAAGTTCACAACTTGAAGGTTTATATGTAGGCGATTTACTGGCCTGAGAACTATGGAAATATTGACCTGGAAATTGGGAAAGGTTTGAAAAAGTAGTCGTGTTTGAGATAAGCCGTGCATGAATGAGTTTCCCGAATGAGAGTTGGTTGTGATCCTTATAAGGATGACATTGTTAGCAAAGGCTTGTAAGTGATGTGTACAAGGGTAGGTAATGTTCACTTTCATAGGTCGGTAATGGTCTGTGGTTCATGGTGCTTATTGCCAGTGTTCACTTTCTCATTTGACTGCGATGACATTTGCATGAGAAGAACTTGGTAACTGAATGATCTCTTTTTCAAAGGTGAAGATGCTGACGCTTGGGTTAAATGAGGCTTCCAAGCTCATCACTTTGTAAGGAGAACCATGGCTTGAACTCACATCGCACCAAGTAGAAGGCAACATAAAGCTGGATCCAAATGGAAGGGCAGTCAGTTGCAGCTCATCTGTCAGGTAAGGACCTGAACAGAAATTGCTGTTTCAAACCAGGTTCTGTTTTAGCAGTGGAATCCAGTCATGCTTCAACTGTGTCCTAAAGGGCAAACCTGAACCTGGAAGAGCAGAGCAGGAGTTTTAGAGGAATCTTCAAGGATACTGTGAACCAACCAAAGCCAGACCTTTATTCTTTTACTCCTGGGAAGTAGTAGCTTGCATGTGGCCATTTAGAAGGGTAATACCATAAATCCAGGTATAATAATAATTATTATTACTGTAATTAAAAAAAATTACTACTGTAATTCAATGTGATTTCATTTTGTTGCTCAGATTATTTCATCTTTGGCCATTGGGAGCTTTTTAAGTTGTTTCCTGTGTTCTTCTGACATACCTTCATCATTGTGGATATTTATTTATGAATGAATTAGCAGTTCCTTACTCTCTGGGACTACGGGATGTTTCAGGCACATCTTACACATCTTCTGTCCCAGTTCTAGAATCAGTAGACTCAGCCATTTTCACAAAGAGGGCTTAGTTGGTTCTCTCTCTCTCTCTGTGTGTGACATTGGAACCAAGAACTGGGTGCTTGATGTGCTTTTTGTAGCTTGGGTACCACAGCTTCTAGGCAGTCTCAGATGACAGAGCAATACAATATATTAACGTGTGTGTGTGTATATATATACATATTTCTCTTTTTAACTATCTGTGTCTATATTAACTTAAATAAGGGTTTGTCTTGGTGTCTCTAATCCATTTCCACATGGATCATTATAACCTACTCCCCTTGCTTATGTGTAATTTCTGGTTTCAGCAATGAAAACCCTGCCTCCCACCATCTGTTAATCAATCTTTATTGCCCCAATCCAGGATGCGTGCTTAATTGTTTTAGAGTTGCTCTGTACCCTCACGGGAGGAAAGGTTTTATCGCTAGAGTACAGTGCTTATGTGCAGTCCCCTTTGCCTTTAATCTTACAGGCTCCACAATTTTCAAAGTTAGGTTTATTCCATTACTACAAGTAAGGGTGCTTCATACATTTGTACTACAGTTGAATTCCTCTATCACAGCCTGTATTTCATCCTGAGACCCTCTGATTTTCTAAATCATCATTATTTTTTTAAAGTTCGTATGTTAGGTTCACTCTTTGTGTTACAAAGTTTTATAAGTTTCGACAAATGTATAATATCATTTATCCACCATTACAGTACCACATAGAATAGTTTCACTGCCCTGAAAAATCCTCTATGCTGTAATGCCCCTCTTCAACTCCTGGAAACAAGTTATCAGTTTACTGATTCTATGAATTTGTCCTTCCAGAAAGTAATATATATGGGATCTTCAAGACATCCCCAGGTTTGATGATTTGCTAGGAGAACTTACAGGACTCAGCATGTAATACTCACAGCTAAGATTTACTACAGTGAAAGAATGCAAAGCAATAACCAGCACAGGGAAAAGGCACATAGGGCAAAGTCAAGATGAAACCAGGCACAAGTTTCTAAGAGTTCTCTCCCAGTGGAATTAGTGGATGTGCTTAATTCTTCTAGCACCGAGTTACAGCATGATAAGTGTTGTCTACTGGGGAAACTCATTAGAGACTCAGTGTCAAGGATTTTCATCAGAGGCTGGTCCTACAGGCAGTCTGTCTAGCATATACCAAAATTCCAGGCTCCTAGAAGAAAAGATGTTTAGCATCCACCACATGGTACAAGCATTTTCATCACAAGGATCTTCTCTTATAAATACTTGCAATGATGAGAATCTTCCTGAAATCTACTTCTTGAAATACCAGGCAAGGAGGAGCTTACAAACAGATCTTTCTAAGGATAGCAGTCTCAGGCCTGTTATGTTCATTCTTTTATACACATGGTATACATGAAGTCATAAAGTATGTAATTTTCTCAGATTGGCTTCCTCCACTTAGCAAAATGCATTTAAGATTCATCCTTGTCTTTACATGGTTTGATAGCTTATTCTTTTCTAGTCTCTGAGTAGTATTCCATTGTTTGAACATACCACAGTTGATTTACCCATTCACCTAATGAAGGATATTTTTGGTTGCTTCCAGTTTTTGAAGGTTATTAGCATAGATTCTGTAAACATTTGTGGGCAAGTTTTTATACGGACATGAGTTTCCTAATCAATTGTGTGTACCTAGCAGTGTGGTTGCTTGAGTGTGTGGTAAGACTGTGTTTCATATTATAAGAAACTACTATACTGTCTTCCGAAGTAGCTATACCATTTTGCATTCTCACTAGCAATGGATGAGAGTTTCTGTTGCTCCACATCCTTGCTAGCAATTGGTATTATTTTTTTTTTATGTTAGCCATTTGAATAGGTACACAGTAGTATCCCATTTTCATTTGCATTTTTTAAAATAACAATTGATGTTAAATAGTTTTTTCTTGCCATCCTGTATCTTCTCTGGTAAAATGTCTTATCATATCTTTTGCACATTTTAAAGTAGGTTGTTTTCTATCCTTGATTAAAATTTTGTATGTGTATATTTTGAATCAAGTCCTTTACTAGATAGGTTGTTTTTTTTTTTTTTTAAAAAAAGAAATTTTATTTTTTTGTGTTTTGGATTTCTTTTCTTTTTAATTTTTATTTTTACTTTATTTTACTTTACAATACTGTATTGGTTTTGCCATACATTGACATGAATCCACCACAGGTGTACATGTGTTCCCAAACATGAAACCCCCTCCCACCTCTCACCCCATATCATCTCTCTGGATCATCCCGGTGCACCAGCCCCAAGCATCCTGTATCCTGCATCAAACATAGACTGGCGATTTGTTTCTTACATGATAGTATACATGTTTCAATGCCCTTCTCCCAAATCATCCCACCCTCTCCCTCTCCCTCAGAGTCCAAAAGTCCGCTCTACACATCTGTGTCTCTTTTGCTGTCTTGCATACAAGGTCATCATTACCATCTTTCTAAATTCCATATATATGTGTTAGTATACTCTATTGGTGTTTCTCTTTCTGGCTTACTTCACTCTGTATAATCGGCTCCAGTTTCATCCATCTCATTAGAACTGATTCAAATGTATTCTTTTTAATGGCTGAGTAATACTCCATTGTGTATATTATATTCTCTTAGTTTGTGGTTTGTCTTAACAGTGGCTTTCACAGGATCGAAGTTTATAATTTTAATAAAGCCCAACCTACTAATTTTTCTCTTTTATAATCATAATCATGGTGTTATATTTTAAAAGTAAAAGTGAAAGTCATTCAGTCATGTCTGACTCTTTACGACACCATGTACTGTAGCCTGCCAGGCTCCTCTGTCCGTGGAATTCTCCAGGTCAGAATACTAGAGTGGGTAGCTATTCCCTTCTCCAGGGTATCTTTCCAACGCAGGGATCGAACCCAGGTCTCCCTCATTGCAGGTGGATATTTTACGGCCTGAGTCACCAGGGAAGCCCAAGAATGCTGGCGTGAGTAGCCTATCCCTTCTCCAGAGGATCTTCCTGACCCAGGAATCAAACCAGGGTCTCCTGCATTGCAGGCAGTTTCTTTACCAACTTCTAAGTCCTCTATATTGTTCTTCTAGAAATTTTAGTTTTACCTTTTCATGACCCATTTTGAGTTTAAAGTATAAGGTCTGTGTGTAGGTTCATTTTGCATATAGGTTTCCAATTATTCATCATCGTTTGTTGAAAACACTACCCTTTATCCATTTAATTGCCTTTGTCCAAAACCATTTGACAATATTTGTCCTGGTTTATTTCTGGGCACCATTTTATTCCACTGACCCATGTTTCTATTCTTTCACAAAAAGCACACCATTGGTATACTGTAGTTGGTTATAAGCCTTGAAATTGGGTAGTGTGTCTTGAAAATGTTCTTCAGTATTCATTGGCTAGTCTAGGTCTACTGACTTTCCATATAAACTTTAGAATTAGTTTGTTGACATCTACAAAAAAACTTGCATGATTACGTATTTTTAATTAAAGCACTACTCAGAACCAGTGGAAAAGGAAATGGCAACCCACTCCAGTATTCTTGCCTGGAAAATTCCACTGATGGAGGAGCCTGGTGGGCTAAAGTCCATGGGCTCACAAAGAGTCAGGTACAACTTAGTGACTAAACAGCAAGCAGCTTAGAACGATTAGTATACTAATGTCAATTATGAATATCAAGGGAGAATACATACTTTGCAGCATTTCTCAGACTTGACTTCAGTTCAGTTCAGTTCAGTTGCTCAGTTGTGTCTGACTCTTTGTGGCCCTGTGAGCCATAGCATGCCAGGCCTCCCTGTCCATCACCAACTCCCAGAGTTCACCTAGACCCATGTCCATAGAGTTGATGATGCCATCCAGCCATCTCATCCTCTGTCGTTCCCTTCTCCTCCTGCCCTCAAACTTTCCCAACATCAGGGTCTTTTCTCAAATGAGTCAGCTCTTCGCATCAGGTGGCCAAAGTATTGGAGTTTTAGCTTCAACATCAGTCCTTCCAATGAACACCCAGGACTGATCTCCTTTAGGATGGACTGGTTGGATCTCCTTGCATTCCATGGGACTCTCAAGAGTCTTCTCCAATGCCACAGTTCAAAAGCATCAATTCTTTGGTGCTCAGCTTCCTTCACAGTCCAACTCTCACATCTATACATGACCCCTGGAAAAACCATAGCCTTGACTAGACCTTTGTTGGCGAAGTAATATCTCTGCTTTTCAACATGCTATCTAGGTTGGTCATAACTCTCCTTCCAAGGAGTAAGTGTCTTCTAATTTCATGGCTGCAGTCACCATCTGCAGTGATTTTGGAGCCCAGAAAAATAAAGTCTGACACTGTTTCCACTGTTTGCCCATCTATTTCCCATGAAGTGATGGGACCAGATGCCATGCTTCGTTTTCTGAATGTTGAGCTTTAAGCCAACTTTTTCACTCTCCTTTCTCACTTTCATCAAGAGGCTTTTTAGTTCCTCTTCATTTTATAAGGGTGGTAGCATCTGCATATCTGAGGTTATTGATATTTCTCCCAGCAATCTTGATTCCAGTTTGTGCTTCTTCCAGCCCAGAGTTTCTCATGATGTACTGTGCACGTAAGTTAAATAAGCAGGGTGACAATATACAGCCTTGACGTACTCCTTTTTCCAGTTCTAACTGTTGCTTCCTGACCTGCATACAGGTTTCTCAAGAGGCAGGTCAGGTGGTCTGGTATTCTCATCTCTTTCAGAATTTTCCAGTTTATTGTGATCCACACAGTAAGAGCCTTTGGCATAGTCAATAAAGCAGAAATAGATGTTTTTCTGGAACTCTCTTGCTTTTTTGATGATCCAGCGGATGTTGGCAATTTGATCTCTGGTTCCTTTGCCTTTTCTAAAACCAGCTTGAACATCTGGAAGTTCACGATTCACGTACTGCTGAAGCCTGGCTTGGAGAATTTTGAGCATTACTTTACTAACATGTGAGATGAGTGCAATTGTGTGGTAGTTGACTTCAATATTCTTTTATTCCTGGACCTGTATTGTGCTTAGTCACTCAGTCATGTCCATCTCTTTTGACCTCATGGACTGTAGCCAGCCAGGCTCCTCTGTCCATGGGGATTCTCCAGGCAAGAATACTTGAATGGGTTGCCATGACCTCCTCCAGGGGATCTTCCCAACCCAGGGATCAAACCCAAGTCTCTCACAATGCAGGTAGATTCTTTACATTGAGCCATCAGGGAAGCCCCAGACCTTTGTTACATAACCCCAGAGAGAATTCCTTTCTTTTAACAAAACAAAGCACTGAAGGTCACAGAAGAGGAGTTATTTTGGCTAGGGTGATGATTTTATTAGGATCGAGGCCTGGGGTAGAAATCTATTTATTCTAAGGCTATAAATATATTTTGATCATTTTTATACATGACATATATCTCTACTTTCAGATAATTTTACAGTTAGTATAAAAGCTCAGAGAATCACAGTGTAGATATTGTGAAAGATTTCATTGATTCATGGTAGATGAGTGGCTTTTTATTCAACTTATTCTCAAATAATCATGAATGATTAAATGTGATAGTATATTGTATATAATAATTTTTATCCATATTTTGATGCAAAATTGTACAGCTTATTAATGTTGTTGTTCAGTTTCAAAGTTGTGTCTGACTCTTTGCAACTCCATGAACTACAAGCACTCCAGGCTTCCCTGTCCTTCACTATCTCCCAGAGAATGTGTAAATTCATATCGATTGAGTCAGTGATGCTATCTAAACATCTCATCTTCTGCTACCCTCTTCTCCTTTTGCCTTCAATCTTTGCCAACATCATGGTCTTTTCCAATGAGTTGGCTCTTTGCATCAGGTGGCCAAAATATTGTAGCTTCAGTTTCAGCAACAGACCTTCCAGTGGCAAGTAGAAGACGTGGCTTCGATCCCTAAGTCAGGAAGTTCCCCTAGAGAAAGAAATGGCAACCTGTTCCAGTATTCTTGTCTGGAGAATCCCATGGACAGATTTGCCTAGCAGACTATAGTCCATGGGGTCACAAAAGAGTCTGACATGACTGAGCAACTAAATAACATTATTGGCCCCTCAGTTAAAACTCTATCAGTTTATTCAAGCACTTCTGAAGGGTCACTGAAGTCATCCTCAAGAGCCCCAGAACAAGTGTTGTTTTACAGAAATGTGTGCCTCTCTTAATACCTCAGCTCTGTTGATTTAGGCCTTTGTATTCCAGTTGGGGCGACTTGGGCAAACAGTACCAATGGTTGTTCTCTCGGTGGACTTATAGCTTTAGTTATATAACCAGGTTAACAGTGCCTGTCACTAGCCAAAATCTTGGCCTCTGCCCACCAAAGCTGAATGAAAAATACAGAGACAGAGTTTGGAGGAAATAAAAAGTTGGCTTTAATTCTCAGCTGGCAGAGAGGGGAACACGGTCGGCTCATGCCTCAACAACTGTGCCCCCTGAATCCATGAGGAGTCTAGGGGCTTGTACAAGGCAGGGGCTTACAGTCAGAAGTTGGTGATAAGGAACAAAGGTGATAAGATCTTCATTTCTTCCTCTCATATTGTTTCAATCATAGACTGTCATCATTGACCTAGAAATTGAGTCTGGGAG
Organism: Capra hircus; assembly: GCF_001704415.2. NCBI lineage: Eukaryota > Metazoa > Chordata > Mammalia > Artiodactyla > Bovidae > Capra > Capra hircus. The sequence continues at coordinate 46,827,564 of NC_030814.1, read as the reverse complement.
TTGGATCTCTCTGTGGCTTTCTTTCTGCTATGTAACTAGAGAAGGCATGTGTTTGAAAGGGTTAACACCAGATACAGGATATGTTTAGCGTAGAGTCAAAGGAAAAAAAATGTGAATTGTAGCTCCTGCAGGGTTAGGGGGCAGAAAAGCAAATTTAGTTACAGACATACAGAGTTAGGAGTAGTTAGCAGTTAAAAAAAAAAAAATGGAATGTTCAGGTCTGCTCACTGTTCTGTCTTCTTTATTCTCAGGAGAGGGAAAGAGAAAAACTCATTCCTCTTTTTTCCTTTTCACGGCAACAAAATGAAGGCATATTTTGTTATGTTAATGAGGTGACTTGTTGAAAACCCTTCATTAACCTAAGGATGAGGCATTGGTTGCCAGAAGAACCAACTTTGTGATTAGAGGGTTGGGTGGAGCTAGAGACTTTAACGATGATCATTCATGCATCTGAAATGAACCATCAAAGACAGGGTTTGGAAAGCTTTTGGGTTGGTGATGAGAAATGGAGTATTTCCTGCCATATCAATAGACAAGTGTGTTACAGTCATCAGTGGGATTCCAGCCTTCCAGGGCACTCAGGGAGGAGCAGAATACCTCGTGAGCTGGCAGCCATGAGGCTGCAGCTGCTCCCTACACAGAGCCCTAAGGAGGGTCAGGGTGTGAGAACACAGGATCAGTCCAGTTCAGTTCAAACCCTCAGTCATGTTCAACTCTTTGCAACCCCATGGACTGCAGCAAGGCAGGTTTCCCTGTCCATCACCAACTCCTGGAGCCTACTCAAATACATGTCTATAGAGTCGGTGATGCCATCCAACCATCCCATCCTTTGTCGTCCCCTTCTCCTCCTGCCTTCAATCTTTCCCAGTATCAGGATCTTTTCCAGTGAGTCAGTTCTTCACATCAGGTGGCCAAATATTGGAGCTTCAGTTTCAGCATCAGTCCTTCCAATGAATACTCAGGATTGATTTCCTTTAGGATGGTTTGGTTGGATCTCCTTGTGAGTCTCCAAGGGACTCACAAGAGTCTTCTTCAACACTACAGTTCAAAAGCACCAATTCTTTGGTGCTCAGCTTTCATTATGGTTCAACTCTCACATTCATATATGACTACCGGAAAGACCATAGCTTTGACTATATGGACCTTTGGAAGCAAAGTAATGTCTCTACTTTTTAATATGCTGTCTAGGTTTGTCATAACTTTTCTTTCAAGGACCAAGTGACTTTTAATTTCATGGCTGCAGTTATTATCTACAGTGGTTTTTAAGCCCAAGAAAATAAAGTCTGTTGCTGTTTCCATTGTTTCCCCATCTACTTCCCCATGAAGTGATGAGACTGGATGCCATGATCTCAGTTTTTTGAATGTTGAGTTTTAAGCCAGCTTTTTCACTCTCTTCTTTCATCTTCATCAAGTGGCTCTTTAGTTCCTCTTCCCTTTCTGCCATAAGGGTGGTTGTTGATATTTCTCCCTACAATCTTGTTTCCAGCTTGTGCCTCATCTGATCTGGCATTTCACATGATGTACTCTGCATATAAGTTAAATAAGCAAGGTGACAACATTCAGCCTTGATGTATTCCCTTCCCAAACTGGAACCAGTCTGTTGTTTTATGTGCAGTTCTAACTGTTGCTTCTTGACCTGCATATAGATTTCCCAGGAGGTAGGTAAGTTGTTCTGGTCTTCCCATCTCTTTCAGAATTTTCCACAGTTTTTTGTGATCCCTTAGAGTAGTCAATGAAGCAGAAATAGATGTTCTTTTGGAATTATATTGCTTTTTCTATGAGCCAATGGATGTTGCCAATTTGATCTCTGGTTCCTCTGCCTTTTCTAAAACCAGCTTGAACATCTGGAAGTTCACGGTTCACGTATTGTTGAAGCCTGGCTTGGAGAATTTTGAACATTACTTTACTAGCGTGTGAGATGAGTGCATTTGTGCAGTAGTTTGAGCATTCTTTGGCATTGCCTTTCTTTGAGATTGGAGTGAAAACTGACCTTTTCCAGTCCTGGGGCCACTGCTGAGATTTCCAAACTTGCTGGCACATTGAGTGCAGCACTTTCACAGCATCATCTTTTAGGATTTGAAATAGCTCAACTGGAATTCCATCACCTCCACTAGCTTTGTTCATTGTGATGCTTCCTAAGGCTCATTTGACTTTGTATTCCAGAATATCTGGCTCTAGGTGAATGATCACACCATCATGGTTATCTGGGTTATTAATTAAGATTTTTTTGTACAGTTCTTTGTGTATTCTTGCTACCTCTTCTTAATACACAGGATACTGGCCACAGATAGTGAGGTGCATATGAAAGGAATGATTTCAGTGAGAACAGACTCTTGCAAATTCCCATACGCAGAAAAGTGCTAAATTCCTTAACCTGAGATAACTGGTTTCCTTTAATTTGCAATAATTTCTTGATATTCAGGCTACTTGCCCTTTGTTGTGAAACTTCTATATAATCGCGCTCCTGCCCTTGTCTCATCGGAGCAGTTCTCCCAGGATTATTTGAGATGCTGTGTTCTGGGCTGAAAGTCCTAAAAATTACCACTGAACAAAATGTAACTTTCACTTTTTAGGTTGTTTGTATTTTTGGAGGTGCTGGAAAGATGGCTAATGACACACCTGGAGAAGGCTTTAAAGCTGCCTGTCCTTCCCATACACCTTACCTGCCCTTCCCTACACCTCTCTTCTGTCTGGTTGTTCCTGAGTTATATCCTTTTATAACAATCCTGCAATCTAGTAAGTAAACTATTTCTCTGAGTTCTGTGAGCTGCTCTAGGAAGTCAGTTAAATCAGAGGAAGGGGTCCTGGGAATCTGTGATTTGTAGCCAATTGTTCAGAAGTACAGGTAACAACTTAGGCTTGTGGCTGATATTTTAAGTCTGATGGTGGTAGGGTTGACCCTTAACTGGTGGAACCTGATACTGTCTGGGTAGTTATTTTGTTGTTTAGTCTCCAAGTTGGTCCAACTCTTTTGCCACTCCATGGACTATAGCCCTCCAGGCTCCTCTGTCTGTGGAATTTCCCAGGCAAGAATACTGGAATGGGTTGCCATTTCCTTCTTCAGGGGATCTCCCCAACCTAGGGATCAAACTTGCATCTCCTGCATTGCAGGCAGATTCTTTTACTCTGTGCCACCAGCAAAACCTGTGTCTAGGTAGAGAGTGTCACAGTCGAGTGGAATTGTGGGGCAATCAGTTGGGGTGCCGAGAATTGCTTGTTGATGTGGGACTGTCTTCCCTTCCCCACACCTGCCCCCAACATTGGCACTAACACCAAGACCTATTTGATAGGTTCTCAGTAAATTTTGTTGAGTGACTGGATACCATTGAATGGTTGAATTCTAGGATGTCAGAGTTTAACAGCCCAAGGAGACTAACCTAACTGTCACAACTGGCTGATGATAGAGCTCCAGAAAAGGGAAGTGTCTTACCTATATGTTTTTGCTTTATTTATTTATGTTTCCCGATACATGGGTTTATTTCCTTATTTTTTAAAAGTTGATCATTTTTGGCAATGAAGAGCAACCCATGGATAATAAAATACCTATGTCTAAACAAGACTGATGCTGCTTAACCTGGCCCTAGCCAATCTTTCCAGCTTTATTCCCACCACCATCCACTTGTTAAAAATGTGTAAACATCCTCCTGATCACTAGACCAGTGCTGCTCAAACTTTAAAGCTTGCATGAGTCACTTGGAGGATCTTGATACAGTGCAGATTCTGATTCACTAAGTCTGGAGTAGGAACCTGGGTTTTGCCTTTTAAGTAAGGCCAGTAAAGTGGGTCCTAGAACCACACTTTGAATGTAAGACCCTGACAGTGTTATGGCCATCTGCTGTATGCACTCATCACCTTTCACTGTTATGTGTTTAGTAGCTGTCTTCCCATCACTGGAGAGTATGTCTGTGAGGTTCACTGTTAAGTCTATTGTGTGTGCTGTGCTAGGCTGAGCTGCTTCAGTCGTGTCCGACTCTTTGCGACCCCTTGGACCATCGCTCTCCAGGCTCTTCTGTCCATGGGATTTTCCAGGCAAGATTACTGGAGTTGGTTGCCATGCCTTCCTCCAGGGGATCTTCTCAACCCAGAGATCGAACCTGCATCTCTTATGTCTCCTGCATTGGCAAATGGCTTCTTTACCACTAATGCCACCTGGGAAGCCCCGTTAAGTATATTGGTACCTATCAAAGTGAATCTGAGATTCTTAAAACTCTAGCTTTGGACAGAGCCTCATTTGTCCCTCCCCTGCAAGTTTTAGGCAAAGAATTGAATCCAGCGATAGAAAGTGACCTCTCCATGGTACATGACAAGTTGGTGACAGAGCTGAGAAGAGGAACTGGTTTCTGAAATAAATATCTATTGTGTTGCAAAACATCAAGTAAAGGTCTTAGGGCAAGTAGCACTTTATTCAGAACTTGCTCCCCCAGGTATTGGATACTTAACAGAGAACTCCCATTACAAGCACTTTGGCAAGTTGCAAGTGTCTGTGAGTAGGCAAGAAGTACCTCTGGGGCATTTCTCAGAGTCCAGGGAGCCTCCACAATTAGACTAATAGCTTATAGGATAACTAGAGTGTGGCCAATTGAGAAGGATTGACCTAATTCTTCCTTTTTAATTACCTTAATTTTATGCATCAGGTAATTAATTGAATGACTTAGTGATTACAAATGCTTTCTCCATCTCCAGCCAGGAATGAGAATAAGTTACATAAGAAGCATCAGTGGGAAAAGGAGGAGAGATTAGGACAAGGACCACTTGTTAGGAGTCTACATGAACCCCATGCTGTTACACAGAAATCACCATAGTTTTTTATGTTTGAACAATGGAGACCCCTGGAGCAGGAAATGGAATCCCACTCCAGTATTCTTGCCTGGGAAATCCCTTGGACAAAGGAGCCTGGTGGGCTACCGTCCATGGGGTTGCAGAGTTGGACATGACTGAGTGACTAAGCATGTGCACGCCCGTGCACATGCACCCACACACACAATGTATTTGTTTGCTCATAGAAGAAAAATACAGGAAAGGCCCCCCTCTCCCCAAAAAGCTTCTAGGACTAGATTGGTGTTTCTTAACTTTAGCACTATTGACGTTTTGAGTCATATAATACTTTATCGTAGAGAACCATCCTGTCTGTTAAAGGATGTTCCCTGGTGGCTCAGATGTTAAGGAATCTGCCTGTAATGTGGGAGACCCAGGTTCTATCCCTGGGTTGGGAAGATACCTTGGGGAAGGGAATGGCAACCCTTTCCAGTATCCATGCCTGGAGCATTCTATGGACAGAGGAGCCTGTGGGCTATATATGGGTTTGCAAAGAGTCAGACATGACAAAACTGAGCAGCTAACACACACACCATCAGCATCCCCTGAAGTTATAACAATCTGAAGTGTCTCCAGATATTGCCAATTATCCCTGGGGGAGAAATGGAGCAGATCATCTCCAGATGACTCCCCAGAACACCTGCACTAGACCACTGGTCAGGCTCAGTATGTCCACAGTACTTTGCTGCAGCTACACAAGCTGTGCAGTAGCAGTTTCATGGTGCACCATTCTTGTAGACTTCAATAACTCCTGGGACAGCTGACTACAGATTTTGATAGTATCTGCAATCTGTGTCTTTGACCTTTAATAATGAACCATTATTGTACAAAGGAAGATATTATGATTCAAGAAAATGAGAATGGTCTGGAATGTTTTGAAAAGAATGATCATTGTACAGCTTGTCTGACTGGAAAATACCCTGTGGAACTGGAATGGTAGCTGCCAGGGGCAGACATCATATTTCAGGACACAAAAGTTGGTGAAGAAGTTGTAGAGGTTATACCTTCATTTACTGTTACTCAGTTGGTACAGTGTGAAATGCCACATGCTTGTAAGTTCTGAGATTTTTTTTTCTGAAAAGGTTACCAAATTGCTATGATGTATCCAGTAATCCTGGATAAATACTTTGGTATTATGTAGGAACTTGGATGATCCTTTCAGTTTTATTTAGTACTGTTATTTTTTAGAGATCATGTACATTTCAGATCATCAGCAGTAATGTAGCAGATAGGTGAATTTCTGTTTTAGAGAGGATTGCCAGGTATTATACTCTCACAGGTTCTTAGGAAATTTTGTGGAATGTTTAAGAGTTACTGAAATTCATTTATGGAATATTTTCATGGAGAAGGAAATGGCAACCCACTCCAGTGTTCTTGCCTGGAGAATCCCAGGGACGGGGGAGCCTGGTAGGCTGCCATCTATGGGGTTGCACAGAGTCGGACACGACTGAAGTGACTTAGCTTAGCTTATGTGCTTATCAGAGAATCCAATGACTTCAGTGTCTAAAAAGATGGTCCACTGGTCACCTTCATCTCCAGTATTATTCTTATCTTCTGCCCCACCTCATCCTAAACCTTTATATCATTCACTGTCACCTTGAAATCTTCAAGTATCTTTCTCTCTGATCACCTACCTCTGTGATTCGACTTGATTAATCATTTAGCCCTCCCAACAATATTTTCACCCCAACTAGGTCTCCAATGCATTGACCTCACCCATTTGCACCACTGACTATTCCCCTCTTATCTCTATTTGCCTCTATTTCAGTTCAGGCTCTCTTGTCCACCATAGAAATAATTCTCTTATAAAAACCCTCCATAATCTTGCCTTTCTAACCACATGATGTGTTCACCTTGTTAAATCTAAGGCAGCAGATTGAATCTTATCACTTACCTTGTCTGTTGTGGTGGTGGTGGTCAGTCACTAAGTTGTGTCTGACTCATTTGCGGCCCTGTGGACTACAACCCACTAGAGTCCTCTGTCCGTGGGATTTCTCATGCAAGAATATAGCAGTGGGTTGCCATTTCCTTCTCCAGCAGATCTTTCTGACCCAGGGATCGAACCTGGGTCTCCTGCATTGGCAAGCGAATTCTTTACTACTGAGCCATCTGTATCTACATCTAAACAGATTAACATCTGTACCTCAATGGAAAAGACACATACAGTATTATGACTAATCCACTGAAGTTTAAGTGTAAGATTACAAACCCCAGATAAGCACTCACACTGTCTGGATTTATTTCTTTGCTTCCTCTCGGACAACTCTTCTATACTTCACTCTTTCAGATGTCTCACACTTCCATGCCCTCTCTCTTATCTGATAACTTTGCTGAAAAATAGAAACAGAGGGATCTCTTGTATTCACATTATCAAATGAGAACATATCCTTATTTAGACCCATATTTGTCTAAAAAAATGACTCTATTTGTCATTCTTTCTCTGCTTCTATCAAGGGCCAGTCTCCCCTGTGCTGTCTATCCCCGGCCTTGCAGCATCCTTATGTGTTTGTTTCTGTAGTTTCCCCATCTCCTGCATCACAATTGTTTCCTTTTATCCAAATCATTCCCACTGCATATAAATATACTGCAGTTGCTCACAGTTTACCCTTTCGTGATCTGAATTCTACTTCTACTATCATCATATTTCTCTATTCTCCTTCACAGTAAATCTTGAAGACTCAGTCTACACTCACTGGATCCTTGTCCTTATCTTTCACTGTTTCTTTAATCTGCTTCAGTCTAGCTTTCACTATCATTACTTCTTTAAAGCCTGTCCTATCCATGATCATCATATTGCCAAAGCTAATGAACACAACTTCAAACGTCTTACTCATTACTTACTGTTGACTACACTTTACTTAGGAGAAGGCAATAGCAACCCACTCCAGTACTCTTGCCTGGAAAATCCCATGGATGGAGGAGCCTGGTGGACTGCAGTCCATGGGGTCGCTAAGAGTCTGACACGACTGAGCGACTTCACTTTCACTTTTCACTTTCATGCATTGGAGAAGGAAATGGCAACCCACTCCAGTGTTCTTGCCTGGAGAATCCCAGGGACGAGGGAGCCTGGTGAGCTGCCATCTATGGGGTCGCGCAGAGTTGGACACGACTGAAGCGACTTAGCAGCAGCACACTTTATTTCTTAAAATCCTCATCTTGGTATCTAGGATCCCATCCTCGCATAATATTTTACTTGCCTTTTTATGTCCTCCTTTCTTCCCCACTCCCACACTTTCCCTTCATAATCCTGCCTTTAATTGTTTGAGTTCTCCACTAATTGGTCCCAGATCAGTTCTCAGCCTGCACATTTTCCCACAGTGATCTCAGCTACCTCATGGCTTTAAATACCAAATGGATGAAAATGGCTCCCAAATGTGAATCTGCATCCTGTATTCTTTCCTGTGTTCCAGATTTATATATCCATCTCTTTACTATTTATAACTGAATATATGATAGGCATGTCAAATTATCATTTTCAAAACAGAATTAAAAAAATGTTCTCCCTCTTCTTCCATGCTCCCCACTTCCACCAAGACAATTTTGTATCATTAAATGACTCCTTCATCTACTTAAGAACCCACTCAGAGAGACTTCAGGCTGAAATCCCAGGAGTCAACCTTGATTTGTTCCTTACTTTCATTTCCTATTTACAATCCTTCATCACAATGTTTCATTCTAGTTCTGAAATACGTTTTCTTTACCTGGTCAAACAGCAGCAGCTCCAAAAACTTGTTAAAGATGGCCAGACAGATTTTATTCAGACTGATATAGTAAGGGATAGAGACTCTAGGATAAGCTGAGCTCAGCTCCAACTAAGACAAAGATAACTGAGATTTTAAAATGGAAAACAGAGACAGAGATCACAAATGGGCTTTGGGAGAGAGAAAAGGGGGGACAAAAAGGAATTAGGGACTGTAGGAAAATGGAAGATTACAGAGAGGAATAAGTAGAGAATTACCGAAAATGGTTTGGCAGTGAGAGTTGGAACAATGCACATTCTGCAGCTTGGCAGCGTTGCATTTTCTTGAGCAAAGACTCAGCACTGGGCTGCAGTCACCTTTAGGGACATGAGCTAGTGCAGCTGGAAAACAGTCTATAGTTCAGTCAGTTCCCTCAGCACAGTGTTTGTGCCCTGGGAGTTCAGTGTTCACAGCCCCCTTACTGTTAACACCTTGACCGTCATTTATTATTGGACTTTTGAAAGAGCTTCTTCAGTGATTTTCTTGTATAATTCCTTGCCTTGTGTCAATTAAATCAGCTGTTCTTTAATCATTAAGGCAATCATTAAGTCCAAACCACAGCATACCATTTCATACACGTGGGAATGGCTATAAATATGATTCAAAAGACAGACAATAACAAGTGTCAGTGAGGACGCAGAGAAATGGGAACCCTCATATTATTGATGTTAGAGGTGTAAAATGGTACACCTGCTTTGGAAAACTGTTTCCTTACTATTTTAAATATTAAATATTGAATTATGATATAACCAAGAAATTCCATTCCTAGATTTATCTACCCAAGAGAAATGAACACATTTGCCCTCACAAAATATGAACTAACTAATATTATCTCTTCACTATAGATCAGCAGAGGGACTCTACTTATTGAAGTTACTTGAGGACCTAGGATGATGAAGTGGCCAAGATTCCTACCAACAGTTGTTAGTTCCCAATCTAGAAGGAAAACATAACCGTGGCAGATCTCACATCACCAATTAAGTTATACAGATTACTTCTGTTCACAGTTTAGAGGCTGGAATTAACCATGAGACCCCATCTAATACAAGAACAAGGAAATGCAATTCTGCATGTGTTTGGGACGTGGAGAACCAGCATTCGTCAGCAAGCATACTAATAACTTCTTTGCCTGGGTCCTTGCTATTTCCTTGACTTGATATGATTTTCCTTTATCTATGTGCAGAGCTGAGTCCTTCTCACCTTTTAGCTTGCAGGACTTCCCTGAGAGAACTTCTGTAACAGTCTGTCCCAAGCAGTCTCTCTATCTCTTGCACAATCCTTTGGAGCTGTTCATCCCATCTTCTAATGTTTTATGACCCTGCTTATTTCATGATCTGAAATTGTTGGGTATATTTCTGTGTTCATTTTCCTATTTGACTAACTCTTCCCACTTGAACAAACTTTTTGAGGCTGTAATTTGTATTCTCTGTTTTAGTCATTCCCAAAACCCAGCATTTAGAACAATGCTTAGCAAACTCATAATAGAAAAATCAATAAATATTCATTAAATGAATGAATGGACATCCTTTCCTGTTCCCTAGCATTTTTTCATGCTATTCCTTCTTACTCTTCTTTTAAGCAAAACACTATATATTCTCTAATGTTCATCTTTTTCTTGGGGATGGTCTTGATCCCTGTCTCCTGTATAGTGTCATGAAGCTCCATCCATAGTTCATCAGGCACTCTGTCTATCAGATCTAGTCCCTTAAATCTATTTCTCATGTCCACTGTATAATTGTAAAGGATTTGATTTAGGTCATACCTGAATGGTCTATGTTTTCCCTACTTTCTTCAATTTAAGTCTGAATTTGGCAATAAGGAGTTCAAGATCTGAGCTATAGTCAGCTCTTGGTCTTGTTTTTGCTGACTGTATAGAGCTTCTCCATCTTTGGCTGCAAAGAATATAATCAATCTGATTTTGGTGTTGAGCATCTGGTGATGTCCATGTGTACAGTCTTCTCTTGAGTTGCTGGAAGAGGGTGTTTGCTATGACCAGTGTGTTCTCTTGGCAAAACTCTTTTAGCCTTTGACCTACTTCATTCCATACTCCAAGGTGAAATTTGCCTGTTACTCCAGGTATTTCTTGACTTCCTACTTTGCATTCCAATCCTCTATAATGAAAAGGACATCTTTTTTGGGTGTTCTAGAAATTCTTGTAGGTCTTCATAGAGCTGTTCAACTTCAGCTTCTTTAGCATTACTGGTTGGGACACAGACTTGGATTACTGCGATATTGAATGGTTTGCCTTGGAAATGAACAGAGATCATTCTGTCCTTTTTGAGATTGCATCCAAGTACTGCATTTCGGACTCATTTGTTGACTATGATGGCTCCATTTCTTCTAAATGATTCCTGCCCACAGTAGTAGATATAATGGTCATCTGAGTTAAATTCACCCATTCCAGTCCATTTTAGTTTGCTGATTCCTAGAATGTCAACATTCACTCTTATCATCTCCTGCTTGACTACATCCAATTTGCCTTGATTCATGGACCTAACATTCTAGGTCCCTATGCAATATTGCTCTTTACAGCATCAGACCTTGCTTCTATCACCAGTCACATCCACAACTGGCTATTGTTTTTGCTTTGGTTCCAACTGGAGTTGTTTCTCCACTGATCTCCAGTAACATATGGGCACCTACCGACCTGGGGAGTTCATCTTTCGATGCCCTATCTTTTTGCCTTTTCATACTGTTCATGGGGTTCTCAAGGCAAGAATACTGAAGTGTTTTGCCATTCCCTTCTCCAGTGGACCACATTTATTCAGAATTCTCCACCATGAGCCTTCCATCTTAGGTGGCCCTACATGGCATGGCTTAGTTTCATTGAGTTAGACAAGGCTGTATTCCATGTGATTAGAAAGAAAAAGAAATGCAAAAGAAAAGAAAAAGAAATGCAAAAATCCAAGAAAAGGAAATGCAAAAACGCAAAATGGCTGTCTGAGGAGGCCTTACAAATGGCTGTGAAAAGGAGAGAAGTGAAAAGTAAATGAGAAAAGGAAAGATAAACCCATTTGAATGCAGAGTTCCAAAGAATAGCAAGGAGAGATAAGAAAGTCTTCCTCAGTGATCAATGCAAAGAAATAGAGGAAAACAATAGAACAGAAAAAACTAGAGGTCTCTTCAAGAAAATCAGAGATACCAAGGGAACATTTCATGCAAAGATGGGCTCAATAAAGGACAGAAATAGAGACCTAACAGAAGCCGAAGATATTAAGAAAAGGTGGCAAGAATACACAGAAGAACTGTGTATTCTTCATGACCTTCGTATTCTTCAAGATCTTCATGACCTGGATGATCACGATGGTGTGATCACTCATCACCTAGAGGCAGACATCCTGGAATGTGAAGTCAAGTAGGCCTTAGGAAGCATCACTAGGAACTAAGCTAGTGGAGGTGATAGAATTCCAGTTGAGCTATTTCAAATGCTAAAAGATGATGCTGTGAAAGTGCTACACCCAATATGCCAGCAAATGTGGAAAGCTCAGTAGTTGCCACAGGGCTGGAAAAGGTCAGTTTTCATTCGAATCCCAAAGAAAGGCAATGCCAAAGAATGCTCAAACTACCACACAGTTGGACTCATCTCACACGCTAGTAAAGTAATGCTCAAAATTCTCAAAGCCAGGCTCCAACAGTACATGAACCATGAACTTGCAGATGTTCAAGCTTGATTTACAGAAGGCAGAGGAATCAGAGATCATATTGCCAACATCCACTGGATCATCAAAAAAGCAAGAGAGTTCCAGAAAAACATCTATTTCTGCTTTATTGACTATGCCAAAGCCTTTTACTGTGTGGGTCACAATAAACTGTGGAAAATTCTGAAAGAGATACCAGACCACCTGACCTGCCTCTTGAGAAATCTGTATGCAGGTCAGGAAACACAGTTAGAATTGAACATGGAACAACAGACTGGTTCCAAATAGGAAAAGCAGTACGTCAAGGCTATATATTGTCACCTTGCTTACTTAAATTATATGCAGAGTACATCATGAGAAATGCTGGGCTGGAAGAAGCACAAGCTGGAATCAAGATTATTGGGAGAAATATCAATAACCTGAGATATGCAGATGACACCACCCTTATGGCAGAAAGTGAAGAAGAACTAAAGAGCCTCTTGATGACAGTGAGATCGGAGAGTGAAAAAGTTGGCTTAGAGCTCAACATTCAGAAAATGAAGATCATGGCATCCAGTCCCATCACTTCATGGGAAATGGATGGGGAAACAGTGGAAACAGTGTCTGGCTTTATTTTTTTGAGCTCCAAAATCAGTGCAGATGATGACTGCAGCCATGAAATTAAAAGATGCTTACTATGACCAACCTAGACAGTTTATTAAAAGCAGAGACATTACTTTTCCAACAAAGGTCCATCTAGTGAAGGCTATGGTTTTTCCAGTAGTCATGTGTGGATGTGAGAGGTGGATTATATAGAAAGTTTAGTGCTGAAGAACTGATGCTTTTGAACTGTGGTGTTGGAGAAGACTCTTGAGAGTCCCTTGGACTACAAGGAGATCCAACCAGTCCATCCTAAAGGGGTGTCCTGAGTGTTCATTGGAAGGAGTGATTCTGAAGCTGAAACTCCAATACTTTGATCACCTGACAGGAAGAGCTGATTCATTTGAAAAGACCCTGATGCTGGGAAAGATTGAAGGCAGGAGGAGAATGAGGTGACAGAGGATGAGATGGGGTTGGATGGCATCACCGACTCAATGGACATGAGTTTGGGTAAACTCCAGGATTTGGTGATGGACGGGGAGGCCTGGCGCATTGTGGTCCATGGGGTCACAAAGAGTCAGACACGACTAAGTGACTGAACTGAACTGAATGTTCATCTTAATGTCTTATGCTCTGTAGAATCTCCCCCTAGTTAGAGGTAATGTCTAGCTCAATCACACTTTCATAAAATTTAACTTTTCTATTAATAGCTAACAGTCTGCCTTGTATCTTTCCAGTTGTATGTATGATTCTCCATTGCTTCCTAATCCATAATTAGTTCAATTTACAGAGTCTTTTTAAGCCCAAGTATTATAAGTATTTTACATTCTAGTGCCCAACTCAGTCAAGATATATTTAGTGAACATCTCTATTCCAGGAAATATTCTAAGTGCTATAAATAGAATTATGAACAGTATAAGAATCTCAGTTCTCATGGGGTTCATTTTCTAAAGGGACAGACAGACCACTCAAGAAATAAATATATGGCATAATTAAGATGTGATAAGTATTTCACATAAAATTAAAGTAAGATAAGGAGGATAGACAATGAAGAGGAAGTATTGGTTAGGGAAAGCTTTTCTTAGATGTGATATTTGACTAGACATTGACATAAAGTAACATGCAAGCTGGCAAAACATCTGGGAGAAGTGTGTTACAGAGAGATAGGACAGCAAGCACACATCCCATGAGATGAGAATGAGCTAAGGATAATTGTTAGAATAACTGACATTTGTTGGTAGGAATGACTCACTTCATTATCCTAGGTCCCTGAGTAATTGCAATAAGCAGAGCCCCTCTGCTGATCTATAAAGAACAGTTAATAGTAGTTAGATTTATTTTTCGCATTGATATAGTATATGTTTTCATTACTCCATGTGGGTGGAGTGTGACTGAGTGCAAGTTAGAGAGCTGTTAGGATCACATTCTATGCATTCTATGGCCTCTCTAGGCCATGAGATAGTTTTGGCTTTTGTTCTAAGTGTGTCGGCATGTCCTTAGTAGATTTTGAACAGATTGAGACTTCTTAAAGCATGAAATCAACTATCACTCCATCTCCTGTGTATGGAAAACAAAAGTGGGATCAAGAAAAGTAGTTAAGAAATTTTTTGATAAGATAAGGGAAGAGGGCCTGGATTAAAGTGGTAGTGAAGAAATGTTTGAGAAATGGACGGAGGGTGAGTATAGTGTTCACGGAGCCAAGTGAAGAAAGAATTCAATAGGGAGGAAGATGAATTCAACCAATTCTATGGCAAACATGAGCAAAAAGAGCCTTGGTAACTGACCCCTGGAGTCACTGGTGGGCTTAATAAATGTGGTTTCCTTTGAGTAGTGGAGGAAAAAAGCCTTACTATGGTGATTTCAAGAAAAAGTGGAAGCTGAGAAAGTAGAGACAGAGACTATAGACTCTGATGGAATTTTGCTATAAAAGAGAAGCAAATAAATGGAGGGAAAGTATATAGTGTGCACAAAAATGATTGTTTAGGGGATCAAAATTTTTTAAAAAACACAGCCAAGGAAGGTGAATGGATTTATTTATAATTATTGGGCATTTAATCTTAGATGGACCCTTGAGACTGCCTAATTCCTACACTAATACTTACTGACACAAGACTGTCTTCTCTGTTTACTCCTTTCGCCTCTCACTATCCCCAGGGAGGAGAAAGACTGCCTATGGATCAGGGATGAAATGGACTCTGAGGACCAGCCAGGCCACCTTGCTAGTGGCAAAGGTTCGAGAGGAAAACATAAAGGGGGAAACTGCAGCTCTGTCCTGGGCAAAGGCTCTCTTGTCCCTTTTAGGATCTCTCCCACTTGTTCTCATTTTTTCTTCGCCATGATACTCTTTTCCCCTGTTTTGGGTTTCTGCCCAGTGCTTTTGAATTTCCCTTTCCAGAAAGCAAGTTGTCCTGGCTAGAACTCTTAATTGCAGATTAAAAAAGAGAGAAAACAACAGAAAAATCAAAACAGTAAAATTCAAAGCAAAAACTAACTCTAATTGGTTTAGCTGAAAATGATGAATCAATTTTTTTTCTTTTTCTTCCAATATTTTTCCCCATCAAAGAAATAAGACCTCTAAAAATAACATTAGGTTGTGAACCTAGGAGAAAATGCCAAAAAATAAAATTGCTTATTTTTAGTCTATACTAGGATCAGCAAACCATAACTGATAGACTAAATCTGGCTTATTACCTGTTTTCTGTAAATAAAGTTTTTTTGAATCACAACTATGCTAATTGATTTACATGTTGTCAGTGATTCTTTTTATGCTACAACCACAGTACTGAGTAGTTATGAAACAGAGTGGATGGCTGTACAAATCTGATACTTACTATGTGACCCTTTATAGAGAAAGTCTGCTGACCCACAAGTCTATACACCTGTTTCCCAAAATGTGCTCTCAGTGACATTACCACAGTGGGATACAGTGAACACACAGGCATGGAAACTCCAGGGTAAATAAGGTTAAACAAATCTTTTACTGTACGACTTCACAGAGCCTTAAAATACCACTATGACCGTGAGTCCCTAAAAGGGGGATAAAGTGTGCTTTGCAGGTTTAAGAATGAAGTTTTAGGATTGTTATTAATAGGATGGTGTGATGGTTCTGATTCCTAAAAATGCCCAAATTCTCGGCTGAAAGATGCCTCTTCTTTCCATAAATTCCCTTGACAAGCAATATCTCTAAGGAAAACTGAAGTGAGAACAAACTGCCACTTTATCAGTAGCTGCTCAAGTATCCAAAGCTCCAATACAGGGCTCTCCTGTAAAAAGCCATAGTAAAACACACAGTTTATAATTTAAGACCACTCAAGAGACTTCCTATCCTCCCCCTGATTTAAATCTTGGAATATTACTGTCTCATGTCAGGCTATGGATAAAGGAAGTTGAAGGGAATGAATGGAAAGTTACATGCCAGGTATTTTTGTAGCCAAGATAGGTTTATTCAAGCTAAGTAGAGAATCAAAAATTGAGGTTTACAATTGTGGTGAGCCACATATAAGTCCCCACGCAGCAAGGGAAATAAGGAAAGAAAGGGAGAAAAGCAAGTTGGCAGGGCTATATATGAAAAAAAGTTCAAGGCTTCCAGTCCTTGCCAGGAAAGGAGTCTTCCTCACCCTGGGCTCTGCTTTCTTACTGGGCATGAGAGCTTCCCCTTCTGGTCTTCAAGGTCTGTTATTCAGTTCAGTTCAGTTCACTCACTCAGTCCTGTCAGACTCTTTGTGACCCCATGGACTGCAGTATGCCAGGCTTCCCTGTCTATCACCAGCTCCTGGAGCTTGCTCAAACTCATGTCCATCGAGTTGGTGATGTCACCCAAACATCGCATCCTCTATCATCCCCTTCTCCTCCTGCCTCAGTCCTCCCCAGCATCAGGGTCTTTTCCAGTGAGTCAGTTCTTCACTTCAGGTGGTCAAAGTATTGGAGTTTCAGCTTCAGCATCAGTCCTTCCAATGAATATTCAGGACTGATTTCCTTTAGGATGGACTGGTTGGATCTCCTTGCAGTCCAAGGGACTCTCAAGAGTCTTTTTCAACACTACAGTTCAAAAGCATCAATTCTTTGGCGCTCAGCTTTCTTTATAGTCCAACTCTCACATCCATACATGACGACTGGAAAAACCATAGCCTTGACTAGATGGACCTTTGTTGGCAAAGTAATGTCTCTGCTTTTGAATATGCTATCTAGGTTAGTCATAGCTTTTCTTCCAAGGAGCAACTCTCTTTTAATTTCATGGCTGCAGTCACCATCTGCACTGATTTTGGAGCCCCCCAAAATAAAGTCTGACAGTGTTTCCACTGTTTCCCCATCTATTTGCCATGAAGTAATGGGACTGCGTGCCATGATCTTAGTCTTCTGAATTTTGAGCTTTAAGCCAACTTTTTCACCCTCCTCTTTCACTTTCATCAAGAGGTTCTTTAGTTCTTCTTTGCTTTCTGCCACAAGGGAGGTGTCACCTGCTTATCTGAGGTTATTGATATGTCTCCCAGCAATCTTGATTCCAGCTTGTGCTTCATACAGCCCGGCGTTTCACATGATGTACTCTGCATACAAGTTAAATAAGCAGGGTGACACTATACAACCTTGACGTACTCCTTTCCCAATTTGGAACCAGTCTGTTGTTCATGTCCAGTTCTAACTGTTGCTTCTTGATCTGCATACAGATTTCTCAGGAGGCAGGTAACGTGGTCTGGTAGTCCCATCTCTAGAATTTTCCAGTTTGTTGTGATCTACACAGTCAAAGGTTTTGGCGTAGTTAGTAAAGCAGAAGTAAGTGTTTTTCTGGAATTCTTTTACTTTTTTGATGATCCAACAGATGTTGGCGATTTATCTCTGGTTCCTCAATCTTTTTAAATCCAGCTTGAACATCTGAAAATTCACAGTTCACGTACTGTTGAAGCCTGACTTTGAGAATTTTGTGCATTACTTTGCTAGCATGTGAGGTGAGTGCAATTGTGCAGTAGTTTGAATGTTCTTTGGCGTTGACTTTCTTTGGAATTGGAATGAAAACTGACCTTTCCAGTCCTGTGGCCACTGCTGAGTTTTCCAAATTTGCTGGCATATTGAGTGCAGCACTTTCACAGCATCATATTTTAGGATTTGAAATAGCTCAACTGGAATTCCATCACCTCCACTAGCTTTGTTCATAGTGATACTTCCTAAGACCCACTTACTTTGCATTCCAGGATGTCTGGCCCTAGGTGAGTGATCACACCAATGTGGTTATCTGGATCATAAAGATATTTTTTGTATAGCTCTTCTGTGTATTCTTGCTACCTCTTCTTTAATATCTTCTGCTTCTGTTAGGTCCATACCATTTCTGTCCTTTATTTTTCCTTATTCAATAATTAAGGTTTACAAATTAATTTTATTTTGCATTCTCCCCCATTTGATCAAGATCTTTCTTTGAAAGCATCGTGGTTCAAGAGTAGAGTTGTCAGTTTCAGTGTTTTTGTTTTTTGGTCCCTCAACTCTAGGAAGAAACTTTCCTGGGTGTAGTTGGCAGGAATGTGCTCATTGGAAACTTGTTGAGGTCACATATGAGTAACAAGGGAGAACTCTCAGGCACTTTTTATCTAAAGTCCATATGTTATCAATATCATAGACATTGAAGGGCATCGGAAGCCATTACATTATCATCAAAGGTTTGGCAATAAATTCCAACAAGCCTTGTCTGGATATCTTGGGAAAACCATCTCATCAGATGTCTGCTTCAATTCTGGGAAATCTCCCCCCGCCCCCGCCCCCCCCCCCCACACTTGCTTTAATCAGTAATGCCAAAATTAACATCTTTGTGAACAGTCATACATTCATGTTTATGGTCAGGTCACAAGATAATGTGCAGGCCCAGCAGGGTTTGGTGCCTTCTCTAGGTGTGAATCCAACTGTGTATTCCTTGGAGTTTGGTCACAGGGGCATTTCTAGCAAGGCTGAAGAGAGTTATTCTGGAGGTGTCTTATCCAATAGATGGAATCCTCAAGTTGCAAAGTGTGACACTTCAGGTCTTTGTCTCCTAAGACTACACTGAGAAAAGATTTTTCTCCTGAAATAGGGTTATTTTTAATAGAAACAATTGGCTTTTTGCATATTGGAGTCTCCATCTTTCCTTTTATCACCATAAAACAAGCAGGAGGCAAGTGCATAAGGCATCTGTGACTATTTCAAAGAGTGAGGGGTTATAAATTCTAAACGGATCCACCTGTGGCGGATTCATGTCAATGCATGGCAAAACCAATACAGTATTGTAAAGTAAAATAAAGTAAAAATTAAAAAAAAAAATCTAAACGGGGTGAGTCTGAGACTTAGAAGGACCAAGGGCAATGTTTTTGGCTAAGGTATTTGGAGGGTCTCTACAAATTTTGTACATTAAGTCTTAATAATATCTTTGATGCATTCAACTAAATCAGACAATTGAGAGTGATAAGCACAGTGAAAGTGTAAAGCCGGTCCAACAGCACACTCTTGTTGAATTACCTGACCTGTAAAATGGGTTCCTTGGTCACTGTGAAGTTTGACAGGAATTCCCCAAGATAGGGACAGTCTTCTCCAAAAGCATTTTAGTCTGTAAGAGGCAGTGGCCCATCTGTAAGGGAAGGTTCAATCCAGTGAGAAAACATACAGTCTGTGACTGAAACTTATTTGTTTTCATCAGATGGAAGAATTTGTATGAAACCCATTTGCCAGATCTCAAATGGTCCATTAGGCAATTTTAAATGTCCAGCAGCAATTCAAATGTTTTCCTGTGTTATATTTGGGACAAGCAGGATAAGTGAGATAGGTACTTTTTGTAGCCTTGTTCCTGCTTGAACAACCAATGTTGATTCACAAATGCTGTCACTCTGTCAGTAGACTGATAGTTTAACCCACATACAATGGAGAGGAGTGCAGACTTTAGAGTTTTTAGTAGGACTGGGTTGTTTTTTGTTCCAAGACAGAGCTTTCTCTTTTTATCAAACTGACATTTGTTGAATTTCTAGTCTTATTTTTCTTTTTCTGAGGCCAATTGTGAGGTTCTCTTGCCATGTTTTCTAAATTATCATTTGCGGAAATATCCTTTTAGATCACGGCAGTGATTTGACTGCTCTTGATCTCTTTAAGGACAGAATTTCTTGCAGAAATATCAGCAACATGATTTCCTTTAGCTTCTAGAGAGTCAAGTTTAGATTGTCCTGGAATTTAATAACAGCAAAAGTGGCAGGTAAAATTATTTCATCCAATAATTCTTGAACATAGGGGCCATTTTAAATTTTATTTCTGCTGGAAATAAGGAAGCCATGTTGCTTCTGCAACAGTCCAAATTGCGAGATACTCTGAAAGCATCTTCTATCAGTTAAATATTGGCAGTTTTGCCCTTGACCAAAGTACAATTGTGTATGTAAGAGTGTATAATTCAGCCTGTTGGGCTGAAGTAACCATAGGTAAAGATGCTGCCTCAACAACATCAAAATGAGTTGTAATAGCATACCCAGCACAATATTCACCATTGGCATCTCTTAAATAAAAACTACCATTGAATCATGAGAAGTCAGCGTTGCCCAGGGGAGTTTCCTGTAGATCATAGTGAGGAGTCAGGAGGTGGTAAGTTAGTATTAAGTAGTTGTAAGGGACTTGCTCAGTGATGGAGGGCAGAAGAGTAGTTATTACAGCATAAAAGAATTATGTGAGAGGCAGTTAACAAAAAGACTTTGTAGGAGGTGAGGTGGCTGAATGAGAAATGTTAAGTGTTACAAGAATTCAGGAGAGCTTCTACTGCATGAGGTCCAAAATTGGTTAAAGGAGATGACACAGAAAATTTCTTGGTGGTATTAAAGGAAAAAAAAAAAACAAAAACCAATAGTGGCTGTTCTAGCTTTCAGGCAAGTGGGACATCCCCATGCCACAGGATTCAGTTGCTGGTTATAATATCTTCTGAACTGATGGTGGTCCTCATGTTTTTGGGTGAGTACCCCAAGAGAAATGACTTCCTTTCTATTCATAAAAAGGAAAGAGTCTGATAATTGAGATGACAAGGGGAGGTAGGTTTATCAAACTCTCCTTTAAGTGCTTAAAAGCTATGTTGTTCTGTTCTTCCCATAAAATTGGGTTGGAGTTGTTATTGTTTTCTAAGGCATACAGAGATTTGACCATAAGAGAGAAATCTGGAATCTAGTTTAGGTGATAACCAACTGGCCTAAGAAATCGTCATGGTTGGTCCTTAGTTTTGGGTTTTGGCAACATAGGACACTATGAAATATATCTGGATCTATTTGCAGCTATAGTTCTGATATCAAACTCTCTAAATATCAATCCTGGATTTGGGCAAATACAGTTTTTCTTTGGTGACCTTATGTTTCTTCAAGGTTAAAAGCTTTAGCCAGTGGATACTGTCTCCCTGTGAAGAGGTTCGAGAAGGAGAGCAAAGAAGCAAATCATCCACATACAGCAACAAAGTTGAGCCTCTAGGGAACCTTATATCATCCAGATGGATTAGCCTCCAGGCTTTGTGAGAAATAAGGACTCTCAGTAAAACCCTGGAGTGTTACTGTCCAGGTGGATTGTTCTTCCCGAGTGAAGGCCAAAAGGTACTGACTAGCTTCATCAACAGGAATACTAAAGAGTGCACTGCATATATCAATTACTCTTAAGGAATTTGCTTCCAGTAGGAGTGGATATCAGTAATGTACAAGGGTTAGGAACAACAGGGTGTGAGGGATAACAGGGTTGTTTATTGGGTGGGGATTCCTGGCAAATCTCCACCCTCAGCCCTTAGGTTTTCTTACCAGCAAAATGGGAGTGCCACAGGGCCTAGTACAGAGAATAAATGAGGCCTTGTGCCTTGTAATATTCTGTTATGGGCTCTGTGCCTTGAAGGACTTCTTTACTTGTAAGGTACTGATAAATTCTGGGTAGAGGTTTTGAGAGATCTGTTTGAATCTTGATGTGGGGTGCACTGTGAATTTCGCTCACTTGGAGCTTTTGCTTATAAGGAGGGTAGTAGCTGATTCAACAGGGACAAATGATTGATGTTTCCAGAATCAGCTCTAGCGCCATCAGGGACAGGACCAAAAAAAAAGGGTCATTAAATTCCCTGGTTTGTTACTTTGATCATTACTGTCAATTCCTAGAATTATTTCCCCCTTTTGTGAATAAGAAATTCTGGCATGTTTCTCTAAGAAGTCTTGACTAATAAAATGGATAGATAGGCATAGAAGAACTAAGGAGAAAAATGCTCATCTATCTCAAAGGGCCTAAACAAAGGAACTAGGTTCAGAGACTGAAACCTCTTGAGGTCTGTTAAAGATGCCAGTATTTGAACAATTTGCTCTGAGCAGAGGCTGTTTTATGTTAGTGAAGTTGAGCACCAAGAGTGTGGTTCTGGTGCCAATTAGAACTGAAAGATATTCTTCCCCAATCTGCAAAAAGGTTTTTTAAGCTGGTTAAGAGGAAGGAAATGGACAAGCCCTGGTAGCTCTTTGGAGTCCCATCACTGAGAATTGGGAGGGCTTTGGAGGGCTGAAGCCACCTGAAGTGCTTAAATTTGCAAGAATGTTGCTTCCAATGTCATGCATTTGTAGTACTAGCAGAAACTAGATGGCTTTGCTTTTGTATAGGGGTTTTATTTGTTGGAGTTGAAGAATTTTGGCTGCCTTCCTTTGAGATGGCTCATTTACAGTATGAGAGAGCTGGTTTTGCCAGATTAACTGAATCTGGAGTAGACTTAGTTTTTTATTCCATCCTGGTCCTTTTTATTAGAAGGGTTCCAGTTCAGTCCATTAATAAAGAGTTAAAAGTACCTGGTTGGAATTAACATCTGAATGAAAACTAGAATTTTATTTAAAAATAATCTGAAGTCAATTGTAATAGTCGTGAATAGATTCATTATGTTTTTGCATACAAAGTTCCAGCTTTGGTAAAGCCCTAAGAACTGCTCAATGAACTTGCCTTGTCTGATCATATAATAAGTTAGGGGGCTTATTTCCCAGTTGTAATTCTAGAAACCTTTTAGGATTTTCCCAGTCAGGAGTTTTCATCCAGCGCTGGGCTTGTCTTCACTGAAAAGCATGTGAGCTAGCTGATATAAGTCAGAGAAACCAGATTGATAAATTTGAGTGACTATATAACATTCCTCAGCTAATCTGTGAGGCTTTGATTACTTTGGGAAAGACTTTGATTACAGCTGACATTATCAGCTTTAGTCCAGAGAATATAAGAGATTAGGTGTTTAAAGCTTAATTTTAAAGGGAAAAGTTCTGAGATGTTCAGGGAAAAAGGGAGTAGGGAGAGTTTCAGAGGAAAGGGGAAGTTTAGCAGGAGAATTGGTATGGGGGAACTGAGGGCATCGAAGGGTCATAGGTGGCAGTGAAGTAAAGTGAAAGTCACAGTGGTGTCTGACTCTTTGCGACCCCATGGACTATAGAGTCTATGGAATTCTCCAGGCCAGAATACTGGAGTGGGTAGTCTTTCCCTTCTCCAGGGGATAGGAGCATAGAAATGAATG
Organism: Capra hircus; assembly: GCF_001704415.2. Lineage (NCBI taxonomy): Eukaryota > Metazoa > Chordata > Mammalia > Artiodactyla > Bovidae > Capra > Capra hircus. The sequence continues at coordinate 46,804,315 of NC_030814.1, read as the reverse complement.
GAAATGATTGTGCCAGAGCTGGAGTCTAATCTTGAGGAACTAAGGGAGAGAGACAAGATGGCGCCAGAGACAAGATGGCGCCAGAGGCAAGCCTGAGACAAAGGAGCCGAAGAAGACTAGACTGAGGCTTCAGGAGACAGTTTTTCTTTCTTCAGTGATTTGTTTGTCTCCGTTACTTTAAAATCTTACTTTGCAGAGGGGAGATTTTAGACTCCTGATAAGGTCAGAAAACCCCAAGATACCAGTTGAAATAGGCTTTCCATCCAATTTGGACATTTTTGAGCTATTCTAATCCAGTTCAGTTTTAAGAAAATTACGTTTGAGAATTTCAAAAGTTCCCCATAATGACCATTGATAATGTAAATTACCTTGGTCAGGTTGGTGCATTTAGTTAAAAATGCACATGAGGAAGGAACAGTTTTTAAACACAAAATCTGCCGGAGTCCCTGTGGGGTGGGGGTCAGGGGAGGCACCCTCAAGATATTCAGATAACTGGATCCCATTTCTTGGATATTTTTCTCTAGAGGAAAAGGGCAGTTTTCAAGTAGCTCACACAGCTCAGTGTAGACAGCTTGCAATTCACAGCCTGCAGGCCTAACACCTGCCAATTCTTAGTCTCTGACAGTCCCTATTTTAAAGGAATGGGCCAATGGCTGAACTGGCACAGATTCAGTGAAGCAGCCCTTGTTCTTGAAGGAATGAGCTGCTGGCGTTTCAGCCAGCTTCACTTGAAACAGTCTGATCTCAAAATCAGACTGAAGTGTCAAATGACTACTTGCATACAGAAGAAAGCCTTAACCAGAAAGATGAAATCTTAAAACAGATCCCTAAAGGGACTGGGGAGCTTCAAAAGCACAGAGAGTGTGAGCTTGGATCCAGGAGAAAGATACACATTTAAACTCCAGGGATCAGCAAGAAAAACAATGAGCTCAATGGGTTCAATTTTGGGTACCAGACCTGCTTGCTCACCAGCTGTAGGGTCTTTTTTGGGGGGGACGGGTGTCCCTGTATGGGGCATCAAAATGTTGACCTAGAACAAATAGATTACCAGGTATTTCTCTAGCCAAAATGGATTTATCCAGGATCACCAGGGAATTGCAATTCAGGATCTGCAACCATGGTGAGATGCATGTGAGTCTCATATAACAAAGGAAGGAGAAAGCTTTTATAGGGGGAAGAGGAAGTTGGGAGGGCTATAGTTAACAGACAGTCCATGGCTTTTCATTGGCTGAATCCTTGTCAGGAAGGGGGAGGAATTTTTCTTTTTCTTGAAGGGTTCTACTGTCACTGGAGGGCCTGGAAACTCCCCTTTCTGGTATCCCAATTCTATTTAATTAAGATTTCTGTTTATTATTTCTTTACAGGAATTCTGTGTATGTTAGGGATAGTTGAGTCGTTCTCACAAAGGAAACAATAATTGAATGGGTTTTTAGGCGAAGGCCCCAGAGATGTTAAAATCTAGTTCTCTGCCTTATTTCAATATGCTTTCTGGAGAGTTGTAGCATCTCCTTTTCTGGAAATCACTAACAGCATTAAGAATAGCATAGGCTACCTTAGCGGTCTTGCTTGGATTGCAGACAGTTCACAAGGAAAATGAAGACTTACTAGAATAACTATATGGAGCTGTCTGCAAAGAGAATAAGCTGCCTGGGTAGGCAGCAAACTTACATAACTAAAAAAAAGTTCAAGCATGAGATACATTGTAGAAGAAATTCAAATATCTCACTTATTCCAGGATTCTAAATTTTAAAGTTCTAAGTTTTATAGTCCCACCCAACTCTGAGATTCTGAGTCTGATATATAAGCATTGCATACCATTTATTGTTGTTGTTTTTCAAAGACAATGCCAATTTTGCACTTTATTTCTGTAAAAATAACTTATATGTCCACTTGGGGGTAGTAAAGTATTTTTCAGTATCTCCAGGGAGTTTTCAGTATTTTCTCTGCAAATACATTAGATGTAAGTAGCACCAATTAGTTGTTGTGTTATTTCTTTTATTTTGTAAGTGACAGTTTCTTCTAGTGCATAAACAAACACAATAGGAATTATAGGCAAACACAGATTTCATTTCCTTTTTTCCCCCCTGTAATGCCCAGAGATTGAAAAACAACATACAGAGTAAAACTCTTTTATCAGCAACAGATATGCCCAGAAGCTGAATGATATTTTAGTTAACTCTATAATGGTAATTTTATTATATTCAGTTCACTAAGATAGTTCCAAGGTGGTTTGAAAATTCCTGAGTTGTAAAGATCGGCCAACACATGAATTATTCTCCTTTTAAACAGTTTCAGAATTTTTGCTATTTTATTTTTTACTATAATAACAAATTACTATGAAACTTGGTGGCTTGAAATAATGAAGCTTTATTATCGCACAGTTTCTGTGGGTCAGGGGCTTGGGTGCAGTTTAGCTAGGTAAACCTGGCTTAGAATTTCTCAGAAGGCTACCATCAAGATGTCCACAGGCCTGCTGTCTTTTCAGGGCTTGACTGGGAGACAATCTGCTTTCAAGATCACTGGCAGCTGGCTCCTCTGGAGAAAGCTAGCTAAGAGAGAGGGAAAAGGAGGGCATGCCAGGAAAGAAGCCAGTCTTTTCTGTAATTTAATCTTAAAAGTGACATTCCATCATATGCTGTTCATTAGAAGCAAGTTGGTATCATCTTGTCCAGACTTAAGGGAAAGGAATTACAAAAAACATGAATTCCAAGGGATAGGGATCATTGCAAGGGGCCATTTTATAGGCTGCTTAACACTGGATAGATTTCACAGTTATGTGATTTTAAGTTATTTCTTGTGCGAATTACTGCAAAAAGAGTGTTTAGCACTTAATCAGATTTCCACTTTACGGGTGGAATAACCAGAACCTGTCTGCCCTGGTGTCAGTCAACATGAGTTCTAGCCTTTCCTCTGTGCTGACCAGCTGTATACCCCAGATTTAAGTCCCGAATCTTGGTTTCGTTATCAACAAAGAGAGGCAATTTGATTATATTCTTTTTTAAGAATTTAATTTTTATTTTATATTAGAGTATAGTTGATTTACAATGTTATGTTAGTTTCAGGTATACAACAAACTGATTCAGTTATACATATATGTATATCCATTATTTTTCAGATTCTTTTTTCATATAGGTTATCCCACAATATTGAGTAGTGTTCCCTGGGCTATGCAGTAAGTCTTTGTGGATTATCTATTTTATATATAGTTGTATGTATATGTTAATCTCAAATTAGGACTCTGGGGTTGCACTCTTTATTAATAAGATCCCTTCTAGTTTGGACATTGTTTTCCAACAAGAAAGGTTCTGTTCTGTTCAACTCTCATTCCTTTAAACAAGAATTTCTCAGCCTCAGCACTGTTGATATTTGAGGCTGATAATTAGTCAGGAAGCATTTCATTGAACAGGAGGCTTCCTGTGTGCTGTTTTGGATCTGTCAGGAATTCTCTGTTCTTTATTAATTCCTGAATACTCAGGAATTAAGGGAGAGAAAAGCCTCTCCCAGGGACTGAGGGATCCAGGCATTTCCTTCAGTAGTTTTTCTATACGGTGATAAGTGCCCTCTTCCTTCTTGTGAACCATATGGTAAAAGGGATTGTTTACAACACTCTCTCTCTTTAATATGGATCACCTATATTTTGTAAGTCTAGAATTTTAATCTTTATCTTTGCTGAGAATAACTACCTTGTAAGACAGTATATGTGCCCACACCATGTTGATTAAAACACCTTTGCTCCATCAGAGCTTTGGTCCCCATGTCTTTCTTTCTCTTTCTCTCTCTCTCACTCTCTCTCTTTTTCAGGCTGATCCCTTGAAGCGCAGAGGCTCTTTGAGTTCACTTTCCTGCCCGGACTTCTAAGACCCTCTCAAGAAGGTGCCCTGCACCTTCACCCCATTGAGAGGGTGCCTGAGGCCTTTGTGAACAGAGCAAGCCCCATGCAGGGGCTTTATTGGCTTTCTGCATAAACCAAGGAATACCAGCCTCTTTCTCTCTCCTTTACTTTCTTATCAGTAGACACTGGAACACCAGGTTCTGGTCCATTAAATGATCTCAACAAGTGGTGCCCGAAAAGGGACTTGGTACACGTAGGCAGATTTTCGGACAGAGTAACCCAAGGGCCTATTGAGGCCAGTAAGTACTAAGACATGGGTAAAAAGACTGGAAAGCCCCATCACTTTTCTACTTTACTTCATTACTTATTTAAAGTTCAGGGATCTAATGAAATGTATACTGTTTTTAGCTAGATTCAGTTCAGTTCAGTTGCTCAGTTGTGTCCAACTCTTAGGGACCCCATGAATTGCAGCACGCCAGGCCTCCCTGTCCATCTCCAACTCCTGGAGTTCACTCACACTCATATCCATCGAGTCAGTGATACCATCCAGCCGTCTTAACATCTGTCGTCCCCTTCTCCTCCTGCCTCCAATCCCTCCCAGCATCAGAGTCCTTTCCAATGAGTCAACTCTTTGCATGAGGTGGCCAAAGTATTGGAGCTTCAGCTTTAGCATCATTCCTTCCAAAGAAATCCCAGGGCTGATCTTCAGAATGGACTGGTTGGATCTCCTTGCAGTCCAAGGGACTCTCAAGAGTCTTCTCCAACACCACAGTTCAAAAGCATCAATTCTTTGTCACTCAGCTTTCTTCAGTCCAACTCTCATATCCATACATGACCACTGGAAAAACCATAGCCTTGACTGGACAGACCTTTGTTGGCAAAGGTTTGTCTCTGCTTTTCAATATGCTGTCTAGGTTGGTCATAACTTTTCTTCCGAGGAGTAAGCATCTTTTAATTTCATGGTGGCAATCACCATCTGCAGTGATTTTGGAGCCCCCAAAAATAAAGTCTGACACTGTTTCCACTGTTTCCCCATCTATTTTCCATGAAGTGATGGGACCGGATGCCATGATCTTCGTTTTCTGAATGTTGAGCTTTAAGCCAACTTTTTCACTCTCCTCTTTCACTTTCATCAAGAGGCTTTTTAGTTCCTCTTCACTTTCTGCCATAAGGGTGGTGTCATCTGCATATCTGAGGTTATTGATATTTCTCCCGGCAATCTTAATTCCATCTTGTGCTTCTTCTAGCCCAGCGTTTCTCATGATGTACTCTGCATAGAAGTTAAATAAGCAGGGTGACAATATACAGCCTTGACGTACTCCTTTTGTTATTTGGAACCTGTCTGTTGTTCCATGTCCAGTTCTAACTGTTGCTTCCTGACCTGCATATAGGTTTCACAAGAAGCAGGTAGGGTGGTCTGGTATTCCCATTTTTCAGAATTTTCCACAGTTTATTGTGATCCACACAGTCAAAGGCTTTGGCATAGTCAGTAAAGCAGAAATAGATGTTTTTCTGGAACTCTCTTGCTTTTTTGATGATCCAGTGGATATTGGTAATTTGATCTCTGGCTCCTCTGCCTTTTCTAAAACCAGCTTGAACATCTGGAAGTCCACAGTTCACGTATTTCTGAAGCCTAGCTTGGAGAATTTTGACATTACTAGCGTGTGAGATGAGTGCAACTGTGCGGTAGTTTGAGCATTCTTTGGCATTGCCTTTCTTTGGGATTGGAATGAAAACTGACCTTTTCCAGTCCTGTGGCCACTGCTGAGTTTTCCAAACTTGCTGGCATATTGAGTGCAGCACTTTGACAGCATCATCTTTCAGGATTTGAAAGAGCTCAACTGGAATTCCATCACCTCCACTAGCTTTGTTTATAGTTATAAGGCCCACTTGACTTCACATTTTAGGATGTCTGGCTCTAGGTGAGTGATCACACCATCGTGATTATCTTGGTGTTGAAGATCTTTTTTGTACAGCCTTTCTGTGTATTCTTGCCACCTCTTCTTAATATCTTCTGCTTCTGTTAGGTCCATACCATATCTGTCCTTTATTGAGCCCATCTTTGCATGAAATTTTCCCTTGGTATCTCTAATTTTCTTGAAAAGATCTCTAGTCTTTCCCATTCTGTTCTTTCCCTCTATTTCTTTGCATTGATTGCTGAGGAAGGCTTTCTTATCTCTTCTTGCTATTCTTTGGAACTCTGCATTCAGATGCTTATATCTTTCCTTTTCTCCTTTGCTTTCACTTCTCTTCTTTTCATAGCTATTTGTAAGGCCTCCTCAGACAGCCATTTTGCTTTTTTGCATTTCTTTTCCATGGGGATGGTCTTGATTCCTGTCTCCTGTACAATGTCATGAACCTCATTCCATAGTTCATCAGGCACTGTATCTATCAGATCTAGTCCCTTAAATCTATTTCTCACTTCCACTGTATAATTGTAAGGGATTTGATTTAAATCATACCTGAATGGTCTAATGGTTTTCCCTACTTTCTTCAATTTGAGTCTGAATTTGGCAATAAGGAGCTCATGATCTGAGCCACAGTCAGCTTCTGGTCTTGTTTTTGCTGGCTGTATAGAGCTTCTCCATCTTTGGCTGCAAAGAATATAATCAATCTGATTTCGGTGTTGGCCATCTGGTGATGTCCATGTATAGAGTCTTCTCTTGTGTTGTTGGAAGAGGGTGTTTGCTATGACCAGTGCATTTTCTTGGCAAAACTCTATTAGTCTTTACCCTGCTTCATTCCACATTCCAAGGCCAAATTTGCCTGTTACTCCAGGTGTTTCTTGACTTCCTACTTTTGTATTCCAGTCCCCTATAATGAAAAGGACATCTTTTTTGGGTGTTAGTTCTAAAAGGTCTTGTAGGTCTTCATAGAACCGTTCAACTTCAGCTTCTTCAGCATTACTTGTTGGGGCATAGACTTGGATTACTGTGATATTGAATGGTTTGCCTTGGAAATGAACAGAGATCATTCTGTCGTTTTTGAGATTGCATCCAGCTACTGCATTTCAGACTCTTTTGTTGACCAGGATGGCTACTCCATTTCTTCTGAGGGATTCCTGCCCACAGTAGTAGATGTAATGGTCATCTGAGTTAAATTCACCCATTCCAGTCCATTTTAGTTTGTTGATTCCTAGAATGTCAACATTCACTTTTGCCATCTCTTGTTTGACAACTTCCAATTTGCCTTGATTCATGGACCTAGCTTTCCATGAATGCAATATTGCTCTTTACAGCATCAGACCTTGTTTCTGTCACCAGTCACATCCACAACTGGGTGTTGTTTTTGCTTTGGCTCCATCCCTTCATTCTTTCTGGAGTGTTTTCTCCACTGATCTCCAGTAGCATATTGGACACCTACTGACCTGTGGAGTTCCTCTTTCAGTATCCTATCATTTTGCCTTTTCATACTGTTCATGGGGTTCTCAAGTCAAGAATACTGAAGTGGTTTGCCATTCCCTTCCCCAGTGGACCACATTCTGTCAGACATCTCCACCATGACCCGCCCATCATGGGCATGGGCATGGGCATACCTTAGTTTCATTGAGTTAGACAAGGTTGTGGTCCTAGTGTGATTAGATCGACTTGTTTTCTGTGATTGTGGTTTCAGTGATGCCCTCTTGCAACACTTACCATCTTACTGGGTTTCTCTTACCTTGGACGTGGCTAGATTAGATACTGCTATTTCCCATACTGTAGTTGGATAAGAAGCCAAAAGACAACCAGAGAAATTACTTGCTTATGAAAATGCAAATCAGGAATGTCAAAAAGCTATAGCTCCAATTCATGAGACAGGGACTATTATTGATTATTTGAAGGCTTGTCCCAATCTAGGATTAGAATCTCAAATGAAGCAAATGCTAGCTGAGACAGTGGCTGCCACCTTAAGAAAGGGAAAGAGTTAGGGAAAGAGTTAGAGAAAGAACAAAGAACATTATGCAAAGGATTTACTTATAAAAACTTTACTTATACTCCTGTTCATTGGGACAAATGTCAAACCAAATCTAGAAAATCAATGTTTGTGGCTAATCATACAATTGTTGATTGGGGACCCCATGGTATGTGGTTATCTGACTGCTCAGATGATATTAACAACACTGTGTGTCATATAGAAGGTCACTGATACTATGATGGAACATTACTATGACAAAGGACTTGAGTGGCTTGACGGTGGATTAACCCCACCTCATCCTAGGATCGCCCTTGGAAAAACAGAGTGGGCCTGAACAATGGGACATTTGGAAACTTGCTGCAAACACCAGAGCATGGAAAAACTTGGAACTTGGACTGAACATTTCATAGGGTCCAGTCGTGGTCATAGTAACTATCTCTTTCGTTATAATCAGTCATATTTTATATAGGCCTGTGTCCCACTTCCTTTTGTTATAGCCATAGAAAATTTACAGTTTAATAAGACTTTTATGTTCTGTAACTTGTATTAATTACAAACTATATACTTGTATTAACTCCTCTGTTTCTTTAAGCTACTCAGTTTTGTGTTCAGTTCAGTTCAGTTCAGTCGCTCAGTCGTGTCCGACTCTTTGCAACCCCATGAATCGCAGCACGCCAGGCCTCTCTGTCCATCACCATCTCCCAGAGTTCGCTCAGACTCATGTCCATCGAGTCCATGATGTCACCCAGCTGTCTCATCCTCGGTCATCCCCTTCTCCTCCTGCCCCCAATCCCTCTCAGCATCACAGTCTTTTCCAATGAGTCAGCTCTTCACATGAGGTGGCCAAGGTACTGGAGCTTCAGGTTTAGCATCATTCCTTCCAAAGAAATCCCAGGGCTGATCTCCTTTAGAATGGACTGTTTGGATCTCCTTGCAGTCCAAGGGACTCTCAAGAGTCTTCTCCAACACCACAGCTCAAAAGCATCAATTCTTTGGCACTCAGCCTTCTTCACAGTCCAACTCTCACATCCATATAGTTCAGTTCAGTTCAGTCGCTCAGTCATGTCCGACTCTTTGTGACCCCATGAATCGCAGCATGCCAGGCCTCCCTGTCCGTCACCATACAGGAAAAACCATAGCCTTGACTAGACGGACCTTAGTTGGCAAAGTAATGTCTCTGCTTTTGAATATACTATCTAGGTTGGTCATAACTTTTCTTCCAAGGAGTAAGCGTCTTTTAGTTTCCTGGCTGCACTCACCATCTGCAGTGATTTTGGAGCCCCAAAAAATAAAGTCTGACACTGTTTAGTCCTGTTCAATTCAATAATAGTGCCTACAACTGGGAACAAATCAAATTTCATTTACAAAGTATACATGATAATGCCTCTCTGAATGTACAATTACTACATAAGAAAATCTTTAAAACTTTTTCTAAAACTGCTCTCTTCCCCTAATTTGGAAACTTTAGCTGGACAAATTATCCGGGCTAGACCCACGAGGATGGTTTCAAAGTATTACCCAGAATATTGGGCCTAGAACTGTAACTTTGGTGATTGTCTTGATAACTATATTTGTTGTTTACCATCACCTCTCTGTAAGGTTGGTTAATACTAATACACCAATACTGGTGGCTCAGAGGTTAAAGCGTCTGCCTGCAATGCAGGAGACCTGGGTTCGATCCCTGGGTTGGAAAGTTCCCCTGGAGAAGGAGATGGCAACCCACTCCAGTATTCTTGCCTGAAGAATCCCAAGGACGGAGGAGCCTGGTGGGCTTCAGTTCACAGGGTCGCAAAGAGTCGGACACGACTTCACTTTCACTTTCACTTTCTTTCACTTAATACTAACCAAACTCATTTGGTCAAGAACTTTTTTACAAATATAATAAAATAGGAAGCATTTAACAGGAGGCTTCCTGTGTGCTGTTTTGGATCTGTCAGGAATTCTCTGTTCTTTATTAATTCCTGAATACTCAGGAATTAAGGGAGAGAAAAGCCTCTCCCAGGGACTGAGGGATCCAGGCATTTCCTTCAGTAGTTTTTCTATACGGTGATAAGTACCCTCTTCCTTCTTGTGAACCATATGGTAAAAGTGATAGTTTACAACACTCTCTCTCTTTAATATGGATCACCTATGTTTTGTAAGTCTAGAATTTTAATCTTTATCTTTGCTGAGAATAACTACCTTGTAAGACAGTATATATGCCCACACCATGTTGATTAAAACACCTTTGCTCCATCAGAGCTTTGGTCCTCGTGTCTTTCTTTCTCTTTCTCTTTCTCTCTCTCTCTCTCGCTCTCTCTCTTTTTCAGGCTGATCCCCTGGAGCGCAGAGGCACTTTGAGTTCACTTTCCTGCCCGGACTTCTAAGACCCTCTCAAGAAGGTGCCCTGCGCCTTCACCCCATTGAGAGGGTGCCTGAGGCTTTCGTGAACAGAGCAAGCCCCATGCAGGGGCTTTGTTGGCTTTCTGCGTAAACCAAGGAATACCAGCCTCTTTCTCTCTCCTTTACTTTCTTATTGGTCGACTCTGGACCACCAGGTTCCTCTCCATTAAAGGACCTCAGCAATAATTCTTTGTGGTTGTTGGATGGCGGAAGTTGCCTTGGACCTTGCAGGGTGATAAGCAGATCTCTAGTCTCACTTGATGTCAGAAATTTGTGACAATCAAAATATCTCTGGAATGTGAGGGCCACAGATCTAGGCAGAGTTGTACTTAATCTAACAACAAAAATAATTTCCTTTTCTGCAATATTTTGATTTTTCTCCACTAAGAAAAGAAAAAGAAAAAAAAAACTATAAATTAACAAATACATGAGTTAATTTCTGCATTATTTTGAGTTTTGATATTTTGATATTTTCCATTAAGAAAAAAATCTATAAATTAATAAATACACAAGAGTTACTAACTTAATAGGTATTTGTAGTTTAAAACAGAAAGGATCTTTTGAGGCAGAAATTCAAGGCCTAGAGATGAGAGGCTGTTTTCAGTGACACTGTCAGGGAGTGGGATGGAGGTAAGACATTATTCATATTAACCATGAAAAATACTTATTCCACAGGAAAAAAAAATGAAACTACTGGAGAATAATTTCCAGTCTCCACAGAAGTGATTGTGTGAAAGTACACCTCTGTGATGGTGAATTTTATGTGTCAGCTTGACAGGATCATGGGGTGGGATCCAAACATTTGGTCAGACTGTTTTCTAGGTGTTCCTATAAGGGTGTTTCTGAATGAGGTTAACATTTGAATTCATTTGAATTAGAAGAATGAGTAAAGCAAGTTGCCCTCTCTAATGCAAGTGGACCTCACTCAGTCAACTAAGGACCTGAACAGGACAAAAGAGCTGAGTTAGAGGGAACTTTGCCTGCTTGGCTGATTAAGCTGGGCTACTGGCCTTCCCCTGTCCTCGGGCTGGAAATTATATAGTGGCCCACCCTTTCCTGGTTCTTGGGGTTTCAGATGCAGACTCTGTGATTACACTACCAGTTCTCTGGTACTGGGTCTCCAGCTTGCTCCAGATCCTGGCTCTTCTCCGCCTCCATAATCACAGGAACCAGTTCCTTATGATTAATCTCTTTCTGTCTCTCTCTCTCTCTTAAGATGGTTGGAAGAATTTCAAGCAAGTCACAACTTTTCTAAGCATCATATTCCAGGGCCCAGCACTATGTAGCACGTGGGACATTTCTTTGTCCACCACAGGGTCCTCCTGTTGCCATTCTCAACTCCTGAAAGCCATTAACAAGGTATGTTCTCTTTGGTCAGACCTCTGTCAGCCTCCTTGGAGCCCTCTTTTGCTGAGGCCTCTCTTTGGTCCCCATCTTTTTTTTAATTTTTATTTTTTTAGTGGAAGAATAATTGCTTTACAGAATTTGTTGTTTACTGTTAAACCTCAACATGAATCAATCATAGGTATACATATATCCACATCTTTGTCTGAGTCTAGTTGTAGCAAAGAATCCTGCTAAGTCAGTTTATAGATCATCCTTGTTATCATTGATAGCCAATCAAGCTCTTTTCCTATTTATATCCTTTATCTAATCAAATTGCTCTTCCCTTCCCCACTCTTGATGCCTAACCATGTTTCTCTTGGTAATTTTATATCCACTTCCTTACCCAGGCCTATGTCCATAAATCCCTATGTGGTCCTCTTATATATGAGTTGATCTCTTCTCTACATTGTAATAGCCTCTATTCCTCATTAAAATAGTCTTGAAAAAGTCTTCCTTGCTCTTTTTAATGTGTCTGGTGCAATTTTTATTTCATTTAACACCGCAGTGCAATGACAGCTCCAGTAAATAAAATTTTCAGTAGACAGATTAAACCTAGATTCTCAGACTTTTTTTCAATTTGAGTCAAAGTATATTTAGATTTTTTAAAACTCTTAATGTGAATCATGTAACAGTTACCTAGGCATGTTTTAAAGCTGCAACCTTCTGTCAGGAATTGGTCTGTGTGTAGGGAATAGAAACTAATTTTGTAGCTACTCAAATAGACATAAACCCATTGATGAAATTTTCTTTCATGAGGTCGAAAGACCAATATTATAGGTTTAAAATTATGCTTTTTAAAAAGATATACTTTATCTTCTGAACTATCCAGGCTCTCGCTTCTTGTCATTCATTCAGACATAGTGAGATATAAGAGGAGCTATGAACAAGAGAGGGAGGAAATTAGTCCTGATACTGGCCTTGACACTCACTGTTTTACCTTGGACAAAGCTCTTTCCTGTTTTGTGCTTTAGGTGTGTTGTATAGATTTGTAACTCAGAGCTAGAGATCTATACTTCAGTTCAGTTCAGTTCAGTCGCTCAGTCGTGTCCAACTCCTTGCGACCCCATGAATCGCAGCATGCCAGGCCTCCCTGTCCATCACCAACTCCCAGAGTTCACTCAGACTCACGTCCATCGAGTCCGTGATGCCATCCAGCCATCTCATCCTCTGTCGTTCCCTTTTCCTCCTGCCCCAAATCCCTCCCAGCATCAGTCTTTTCCAATGACTCAATTCTTCACATGAGGTAGCGAAATTACTGGAGTTTCAGCTTTAGCATCACTCCTTCCAAGGAAATCCCAGGGCTGATCTCCTTCAGAATGGACTGATTAGATCTCCTGGCAGTCCAAGGAACTCTCAAGAGTCTTCTCCAACACCACAGTTCAAAAGCATCAATTCTTTGGCATTCAGCCTTCTTCACAGTCCAACTCTCACATCCATGCATGACTACTGGAAAAACCATAGCCTTGACTAGATGGACCTTAGTCAGCAAAGTAATGTCTCTGCTTTTGAATATGCTATCTAGGTTGGTCATAACTTTTCTTCCAAGGAGTAAGCATCTTTTAATTTCATGGCTGCAGTCACCATCTGCAGTGATTTTGGAGGCCAAAAAAATAAAGTCTGACAGTGTTTCCACTGTTTCCCCATCTATTTCCCATGAAGTGATGGGACCGGATGCCATGCTCTTCGTTTTCTGAATGTTGAGCTTTAAGCCAACTTTTTCACTCTCCTCTTTCACTTTCATCAGCAGTTAGTTAAACTTCTTCTTCAACAATTATTAGCTGTGTGACCTTGGGTGAGTTCCATAACCACTGTGTTCAAATGTATCTTTCTTCTATGGAATGAGGATTATAATAATGCTCATCTCGTAGGATTTGGGGAAGATTAAATCAGATGGTAAATATAAAGCTCTTAGTAGGGTAGCTGGAAAAGTTTCAATAACTATTATGGATGTATGGAAGAAATATTGGGTTAGATGATCTTGAAACTCCATTCTCTAAATCTCTATGAATTTCATAAGTTATATAAGAGTATAAAACACGTTACTTGTCTCTATTCAGTCAAGGTCAGAGTTAAGAATTCAGTTCAGTTCAGTTGCTCAGTCGTGTCCGACTCTTTGCAACCCCATGAATCATAGCATGCCAGGCCTCCCTGTCCATCACCAACTCCCAGAGTTTACTCAAACTCATGTCCATTGAGTTGGCGGTGCCATTCAGCCATCTCATCCTCTGTCGTCCCCTTCTCCTCCTGCCCCCAATCCCTCCCAGGATCACAGTCTTTTCCAGTGAGTCAACTGTTCGCATGAGGTGGCCAAAATACTGGAGTTTCAGCTTCAGCATCATTCCCTCCAAAGAAATCCCAGGGCTGATCTCTTTCAGAATGGACTGGTTGGATCTCCTTGCAGTCCAAGGGACTCTCAAGAGTTTTCTACAACACCACAGTTCAAAAGTATCAATTCTTCAGTGCTCAGCTTTCTTCACAGTCCAATTCTCACATCCATACATGACCACTGGAAAAACCATAGCCTTGACTAGATGGACCTTTGTTGGCAAAGTAATGTCTCTGCTTTTGAATATGCTATCTAGTTTGGTCATAACTTTCTTTCCAAGGAGTAAGAGTCTTTTAATTTCATGGCTGCAGTCACCATCTGCAATGATTTTGGATGCTGTAAAGAGCAATATTGCATAGGAACCTGTAATGTTAGGTCCATGAATCAAGGCAAATTTTAAGTGGCCAAACAGGAGATGGCAAGAGTGAACTTCAACATTCTAGGAATCAGCAAACTAAAATGGACTGGAATGGGTGACTTTAACTCAGATGACCATTACATCTACTACTGTGGGCAGGAATCCCTTAGAAGAAATGGAGTCGCCATCATGGTCAACAAGAGTCCAAAATGCAGTACTTGGATGCTATCTCAAAAACGACAGAATGATCTCTGTTTGTTTCCAAGGCAAACCATTCAGTATCACAGTAATCCAAGCCTATGCCCCAATCAGTAATGCTGAAGAAGCTGAAGTTGAACAGTTTTATGAAGACCTACAAGACCTTTTAGAACTAACACCCAAAAATGATGTCCTTTTCACTATAGGGGATTGGAATGCAAAAGTAGGAAGTCAAGAGTTAAGAATACAAATGAAAAAAATGAATATAAATTTCCTTTCAGTCAGTAAATTTGAATAACCACAGATTCAGTGGGTTAAGAATAAGGAGTTATTTGTTATTCATTCTGTGTTTTATTTTTAAAATATTTATTATTTATTTGACTTGTCTCAGGTCTCAGTTATGGCATGTGGGAACTTTAGTTGTGACAAGTGAATTCTCAGTTGTGGCATGAGAGGTCTAGTTCCTTGATCAGGTGTTGAACGTGGTCCTCCTGTATTGGGGGCATGGAATCTTAGCCACTGAACCACCAGGGAAGTCCCCATTCTCTGTGTCTTTAGATTGATGTCAATGTCTGCCACTTGACGTGTATTTAGTATTTGCTGGGGTGGGGCACTGAATAGAATATAGATGCACAGCAGTGAATAAATTTCCTGTCCTACTTCTTGCCTTTGGCTCCTGGCCCTTTCTTCTATTTGTTTGTATGAATTGCAGCTCAGTTATGGTTGTCAAGCCTTAGTTATGCCATCTGTCAAATGGGGATTGTTTTAGGATGTGCTTGATGAAGATGTCAAGTACATAGCCCAGGATCTGCCTCTTAGTAAGTGTCCAATAAAATAGCCACATATGATATAAACTTGATACTGAGTTTTGAGGATGCAGCTAAATATCCTTTTCTACATGTACTGGGAATAGTGTACCAGTTAACACCCCAATGGCTTTTCTCCTTGTTACTCATCTCCGAGCTTGGTGTTTATACTAGAGTGACCACATTAATTGGAGCCTTAGCCCTGTCTTCTCATTTGGAAAGCCAAAAATCAGACATTTAATTCCCTGGATGAAGACAGGCTGAAGGGCTTCAGAAGCAATTAATATGCATGGCTGTTCCTTAGCAGCCTGATACCTTATAGTTCTGCTGACTGCCATATCAAAATATTGATTCATCTTTATGTAATAGAGAAACAGTCCTTAATACATATTTGTGCCTTCATTATTCATGAAACCTTAGCAGTTGGTGATAGCATCTTGGGCAGCTTGTTTATGTGGTGGAAATGGCTGCAAAACAAAAACAAAAATGCCTGACACAGTTCTTGGTGTAGCACTTGTTCAAATCACCTTACATTTGAATGCTGTCAATGGGTTTACAGTTCATAAAAACTGTAAACAAAATAAAATGGTGTTTAAAAATATATCTTCATGAAACAAATGTTCCCATTCCTATGTGTCATTTTCCCACACTTATTATAGCACTTCCTAGGTGTCAGACCATGTCCTAAGAATGTTACAAATCATATATTAACTTATTTAATCCTTATGTCATTGCTCAGATATAGATACTGTCATTATGTCCATTTTATGAACAAGGAAACTGAGCCACAGGGAGATTAGGTAACATGCCCAAGGTCACACGGCTAATTATCTTACAGCCAGAACTTGAACACAGGCATCAGACTCTTGTGTCCACACACTTGAATTCTGTGTCTGCTGTCTTGTCTGTATTAGTGATCTAATGGAAAGTCAATGGAGAGGTGATATTTGGGGATGACATTAAACTGAGAGGCTTTTTGATGAAGTAAGAGTCTCACTTGGAATCAGTGTAGTGGTGTGGGGAACCGCAGATACTGGAGTCAGATAGTTCTGTGTTCAAGCTCACTGTACTGCTTACTGGAGGCGTGTCCTTGACCCCTCATTTCACTCCCTGTGGCAGTGCTATACCTCCCACCCTTGGTGGGGCCAGGGTCTCATAGAGATTGACGTGTACTGCTGGGCCCCCCGACTTTGGGGTTGACCATGTGGCTTGCTGGCCATGAGAAGCAGGTACTCCAGGTGGCCCTGGGTCTTCATCAGTGCCCCGCCTCAGCAGGAGTGGAGCCAGCCCAGCCACAACCTGTAGGTGTATGAGGGAGACGTAAATACTTACCATGGTATGTCTCACTCACACTTTGTGCTTGCTTGTCTGTTTCCCTGAGTGTGAAGTGAGGCTAAGTCAGATTTTGTCAACTGTAAAGGGGGAATACAATACCTCCCTCTTAGTGAAGCTGTGAGAACTTACTGAAATAAGAGTACAGATGAATGTTATGAAGTAAAACTTACTTCAGCTTCTATTGTTGAAGAATTGGTATTAAGTTAGGGTCAGTATTAAACTTTTCAGTGTTTATAAAGGGAAGTATGAAATTATGATATGCTATATGTTACTATAATATTCAAATAAGCAATATTTACCCAAGCTCCATTAAGATCTAGTTTCAAAATATTTTTTTTACTAACAATATGTTCTTATCTATGCATTAACATGGGGTTCTTAATATACAAGTAATTTCATGTATTAGAAATGAATGAAGTGCTTTTCCTTTAGAATGGGCTTTTTATTTTATTTTAACCAGCTCAATCTAAACATTTTAGCCTACTAAATTCATATGTATATTTTTTCACAGTGTGTATATTTCTCATGTGTAATTTGGCTATATGCAACAATTTCTAGGCTAGGTTAGTTAAAACTTTCAAACATTGACATAACCTGGAAAATATTTCCAAAGTATAACATATGCATATCTAATGTAGAGTCTAAATATGGTTTAATGATTTAAAAGGATAAAAAGAGAGGAAATAGATTGTTTAGATGAACTGAACTTTTGCTTGGCTTGCACTTTCCACATATTTAAAAAATGAGGTCTCAAGCCAAGGAGAGAGAATGTAGAAATTTTGCATCTTTTTGCAATGAATCCTGTGGGGTATTTGAAAACAGATGTATAGGGAAGAAAATGTGATCTGTTGCTTTTTTCTGCACTAATTTTAATGGGTATCATCCAAGGGTAATTCTTCTACTCTATGTTAATTATAAAACGCTGATGAGTCTTTCATGTCATAATTAGTATGCTTTAGCTTACTTTTATCTCTTACCTCTTTGGTCAAAATCTGGTCCATTGACTTTTTTTTTTTCAGTGAGTTAACTGCAACTTTAATTAGTCTGTAATAAGAGCAGTGCAATTGGGGATCTGTTCTACAAACAAATCACATATATTGGAGCAAGATGGAGGATTGCCAGCATATTGATAATGATGTGCTGATAAGCCAGGTCTTTGATGAGCAGTGTTGGCCAGTTTCTATGGCATAAATATTTCCACTGTGGCTGATGTCAAGCTACCCATCCTTTGACAGCTTCCTCTCAAAATTTTAAATAGGTAATAATAAACTTCTATAAGCAATTTCAAGCCAGCACACAAACAGCTAATTCTTACATACTGGACAATTATGTTGGAATAATGATACTTGTTAATTATCCTGCAGTACCTTCATTCAACTGCAACTCATCCATTAAGAGAGAAGCTTTATGTAAGACTGTTAAGGACCCTTTAGAACAGTGATTATAATCGTTTAAGTCATAGACTACTTTGAAGAGCAAATCAAAGCTATAAATTTTCTCTACAAGAAAAAAGAGTACACTCTAAAAATTATGACTGTGATTTTTAGGGGATTCTTGTACCTCCTGAAACTTTTCCATGGGTCTCAGATTAATAATCGCTGCTATCTCTTTGGGCCAACCTAATTTGGCAAGCAACATTCAGAATATCTTTGCTTCTGTTCACTAAGTTTGTAAATCACTAGAGAGCTCAAAAATCACTATGTCATTGCAGTAGAGTTGAATTGCCAATACTTTGTTAATTGTGTTTACTATCTGGCCTCTTCTATCATTATCCTAAAATTCAGGGATCACAAGGAACTCAGGAGATGATGAGGTGCACTATTGAGTAACACTGAACAATTTTAATTTCTCCCTTTATTCTACTAATTTTGTGTCAACTATCATATAAGGTAACTCTAGGACTTCCACTTTCATTGAAGGAAATATTCCTTGTATTATAGGAAATATAAGCTTCCTGTATGTATGTATGTTCGTACGTGTGTATGTCTCTATAGACAAAACCTTAGCACTTTTCCCTCCTTTTTTAGCCTTACGCTTAGTTAAACCTATTGCTCTTGGACTTGATCAAACACTGTTTTTTTATATATAGTCCCACAGTGCTTATATTTGGATTTTGTGGCACACTTCACAATTAGATTTAAACAATTGTATAATGATTTTCAAAAAGAATCATTTCTTCTACTAGATAAATAATTTAAAGTTCAGGTGATGCCACAATGCACATTACCTAATGGGTTCTGAAAAGTTGTTGAATGAAAGAATTAATAATCATTTTTTAATTTTTACATCTTTAAGAGAAGAAAGGAAAATGAGGATTTTTAAAAAGAGACTAAAGTTTTAATCAAGCAACCAGATTACTGGCTTCAGTTTTAGTATTGTTTCTTTTGGAGTTGATGTTAAAGACAGTATTTGTACTAGACCTTCAAAAGTCAAGAAAGAAACTCAATTGTCCATTTTTTGAGGTTTTTCTTTTGTTGAGTCTTTTCAATTTAATCCCTAAATGTCCAGAGAATTTTTGCTCACCAACATAAACCATCACTAAGAATTCAAATTCATTAAAGTTGGCTTATAATTAGCTAAGAGATTTTAAAAATATATTGAATTGCTTTGAAGATGAGTGTTCAGTTAGAAAATAATGTCAGAGACCAGTATCCTCATTTATTAGTAGAATGGTCCTTCAACTTGGGGAAAATTCAGACTAAAAGCTGGAGTTTGCATGTTTCAGCATCAGTATGGCCTGGGGCAGAGAAGAGTCTTTTCACACTGCAGACACAGCAGGCATGCCATTATAAACACAGCTGATTAAATGGCCAACTGAAGGTCAGATGTCCCTGTCAGAAATAGAATCTTGGTCTTTGAGCTCTTTACCGTGGTTTCCTGTGGAGCCATTTCTTGGCTTAGTACGTTGGAATGTGAGGTCAACTTATTTACTACATATTTATTGTAATTGATATATTGTCAGGACTCCAGCAACAGCAAAAAGGAACACAAGATGCTTAATGTCTTTGACAAATTTACATTCCAGTAAAGCAAGAATATAAATCATGGAAATACAAAGCAGGCTGAAGGAAAAGCTTAAGATACATAAACTGATAGAAAAGTCAGATTTTACTCCTATTTGAATAAATCAAGCAAGGCTTCATGGAAGAGGCACCACAATGAGCTAGAT
Organism: Capra hircus; assembly: GCF_001704415.2. Classification (NCBI taxonomy): domain Eukaryota; kingdom Metazoa; phylum Chordata; class Mammalia; order Artiodactyla; family Bovidae; genus Capra; species Capra hircus. Next base: position 46,784,629 of record NC_030814.1, on the reverse strand, counting down.
ATTGAAGAATGGGTAGGATCACATCTGATGAAGATTGGAGGTATAGAGAGCATTCTGTAAGCAAACAAATTACACAGCAAGCAATTGAACTTGAGTAGAAATGTATAGTAGTTGTGACGATGCAATGGCGGCCACTCTAGGAGTGATGAGGGCTATAGAGGCAATGAAGGGTTGAGTAGGAAAAGCCGTGAGTTTGAGACCAGTAGCTATCACTTGACCTGTTCTTTTTATGAGACAGTAGACATACATCTATTTATGACACAAGTTAATAGAAATCCAGGCCTAGACCAAGTGATGAAAACAAGCAAGTAGTGTAGGTTGACTCTTTGGACCTTCCACCATAATCTCCTTCTTCCCATTCTTCTCCAAGGGGAACTTGTATCTGATTTCATCCCTGGTGAGGAATGACGGATAATGACTTGGGGATCATTGATAGAATGGTGGGAATAATAATTCTGAAGAGCATTCTTATGTTATCAGGACTCTTTAAGTCAAAGGCTTCAGGACTCCAAGGAATCACATTGTGATTGAACAGTAGGAAGCAGGGTAGACAGATTGCTGTGGAAGAACTGGCATGGGCCCCTCAAATTACATTAACAGCATTTCCATGTCTCCCTTTGTGGCTCATAGGGACCACTGGTTGTAAGCATGACAGCCTGACTCAGTGTGAATAGCAAGACAAATCATTCCCAATTATGAGAATGACTCAACGTATAGGTGCTGTGACTTGTTAGTCATGCTCTTTTCATGAACTGTGAAGGACATGAAGCAGTTAAGACAGTGGAAAGCTAACTAAAAATCAAGAGGTTTTGGGTTTTAAATCAAGATTTAAGTAGCAATTTTCACATTCTTTGGGGAAAAACTTGAATTGGATATGTAAGTTCCAAGAGTCATTTTACCTCCTTAATATCCTATAAGAAGGCATAAATTATGGGACATCACCCTACCCCTCCAGAGTACAGAACCACACAGGGATGTCAACTCTTTGAGAGTTCCTTTCTGGGTGCCTGTCCAGTACAGAGGGCTGCGGGAAGGTGCGAGCTGAGGACAGACAGCTGACAAGGGAACTGGGAACCTGCATCCTCAGTCAGCTCCACAAGGTGACATTCTGTCAGGAAGATGTTCCGCTGCACAGATGGCCCCGGTGAGTGGTTATGGGAGTGCTGCTGTTGGCAGGAAGGAGGGATCACGGTCCGGAATGCTGCTTGGAAGCGGTGAGAGAGGAGGTTGTAAATAATGGGGTTGACTGCTGAGCTCAGGTAGAAGAAGACACCTGGAATGCAGAGGATTAAGAGACAGACTGAGGAAAAACTGAGGGGGAGGCACCACACGGAGAAGCATAAATATTTAATAAAGGTCTCACGTCTCTTTGATTGCCTCTTTTGGAAGTGATAATATATACAAGACTCTAATTGAGAATACAAAATATTCTGAACAGATCTACCACCTGTGTACTTTAGTAACCAAACCTAGAGAGATTAAAGAGTCTTGGAAAAATTGAAGCTGGCATGGGATCTCTCTGAGATGTTCAGCAATTTCCTTTGATCCCCACTTGTTTAATTAAAGAACATGTTCCCATAACATTAACGTGAGATGCTTAAGTATCAGAGGAAAGAGATGTTTTTATCTTATGCTTCAATCTATCATTTGAAACTGCAAATAATGGAGGAATAGTAAATCAGTCAAGGCATAATCTCTGTTAAGACTCCTTATGATGCCAAACAGCTCTTCAAAGAAGCATTCCCCAGTGTCCTTTTCCTGCCAATTCCTTCCCCTTGATGGCTCTTCCCACCTTATTTCCAACCCTAATGAATTCTTGTATTGTTTTCCATTTGTTTTCTCCACCAGATGCCTTACACACTGCCATTTTCTTGGTTGATACACACGTTTCATTTATTACCATGTCCCATTTTATTTCATTTTATTGACCAACCTAGGTAGCATATTCAAAAGCAGAGACATTACTTTGCCAACAAAGGTCCATCTAGTCAAGGCTATGGTTTTTCCAGCGGTCATGTATGGATGTGAAAGTTGGACTGTGAAGAAAGCTGAGTGCCAAAGAATTGATGCTTTTGAACTGTGGTGTTGGAGAAGACTCTTGAGAGTCCCTTGGACTGCAAGGAGATCCAACCAGTCCATTCTAAAGGAGATCAGTCCTGGGTGTTCATTGGAAGGACTGATGCTAAGCTGAAACTCCAGTACTTTGGCCACCTCATGTGAAGAGTTGACTCATTGGAAAAGACTCTGATGCTGGGAGGGATTGGGGGCAGGAAGATAAGGGGACGACAGAGGATGAGATGGCTGGATGGCATCACCGACTCGATGGACACGAGTTTGGGTGAACTCCAGGAGTTGGTGATGGGCAGGGAGGCCTGGCGTGCTGCGACTCATGGGGTTGCAAAGAGTCGGACATGACTGAGCGACTGAACTGAACTGAGGAAAAGAACATACTAGGTGTCAAGATGAGCAAAGGCCCTGAGGCAGGACCAAGAAGACTGTGCTACACAGTGGGTCTTTATTAGTTATCTATTATATATATAGAGTATGTGTATATTATTTAAACACTTCCATTTCTCAGACAAACCACAAAGATCAGAGCTATAAACACTTTTGAGATATTGTCCGGAATAATAAATAGTTTAACACAGAAGAAGGTCCTAATGTCCAGGTATAAGCTGTACACAAGCCCTGCTGAATAAAAAGAAAAAAAAATGGTGATATAAAACAGATAATATATATGGTATTCAGTATACATATGAATGTTATTGCTCTGTGCATATCTGGACTTTAATTTTTACAAATTTCTCTTATCTTTCCTCCATAATAATGTCTTGGTCTTTGATAAAGAGCTTGTGGAACTAGCCAGTGACAAGCAGACGTAGAGGGATAAAAGCGGTCTGAACGAAAGGCTAACAGTTACACTAACTGAGAACGAAAGACTTGGAGGGCCATCCTTTGCTCCATTTGAGAGGAACCCTGAACTTGAAGTTAGGTGACTCAAGCCTGAATCTTAAGTTTACTATTTGCCCATTATCTTTCGACAAGTCATTTCTTTGTAGAACTGTTTCTTTAACAATAAAATGTTGATGATAATGTTTACTTTACAAATTTGTGATAGTCATAGAAAGATATACTGTAGTTTAAAAAGTTCTCTAATAGCTATTATTTTATTGGCTTCTCACCGTCAGCCTGTGGGCTTTCCAGGTGGCGCTAGTGGTTAAGAACCCACCTGTCAATGCAGGAAATGTGAGAGATGCAGTTCCATCCCTAGATCAGGAAGATCCCCTGGAGTAGGAAATGCCAACCCACTCTGGTTTTCTTACCTGGAAGATTCCATGGACAGAGGAGCCTGAAAGGCTACAGTCCATGGGGTTGCAAAGAGTCAGACATGACTGAAGTGAGTTAGCATGCATCAGCCTGTGGTGTGTAGAGAACAGGCATTATTGCCATATTATAGTTGAGGAAACTTGGGAAAGAAGGAATCCATGTTTTGCTTATAGCTAAGAATATTAAGGGTCAGTTCAGTTCAGTTCAGTCGCTCAGTCGTGTCCGACTCTCTGCGACCCCATGAATCGCAGCACGCCAGGCCTCCCTGTTCATCACCAACTCCCGGAGTTCACTCAGACTCACGTCCATCGAGTCAGTGATGCCATCCAGCCATCTCATCCTCGGTCGTCCCCTTCTCCTCCTGCCCTCAATCCCTCCCAGCATCAGAGTCTTTTCCAATGAGTCACTCAAGGGTACTGAGATGCAAATCCAGGCCCTCTGATTCAGCAACCTTTCCACCACTCTCCACCATAGTCTATGATGTCCTTAATGACCAGCATTAAAGTGGCCTAAAAGCAGAACTTGATGCTCCATGAATGTCCTCTGGCTGGCTTTCAGGAGGATGTAACACTTGATGAAGACAATACCGGATTTCAGGGACATGGGTGTTTAATAAAAAGAACCAATTAACTCCCATGGCCATTGGCAGAAAAACCAAAGCAATCATTTCTTAGACCATTTTCTTGCTGTGATCATCATGTTTCGAGTTGAGGGTTTTCATAAAGTGTCTAAAGTAGTAATATGGTATATTTATTTTGAGCCAGTTACCTATTTAATCAATATTTAATACCTAATAATATTTAAATACAATAAAAATCAAATGTCTTCATTATATGTATATATGCATGGCAAATCTCCATGATAAATTGGTATATACAGATAGAACCTACTTGCTGTAAGCAAGATGAAAAAGCTGCAACTACCTGAACACTTGTGATGCACCCAAAGGATCTACACTTTTACCTGACACCACATGGATGAGATTGAACACAGCAGCCAGGGGTTCAGTCCACTCCTCCACAAAGCTGAAGAATAGCCGATCAATGTGGAATGGGGCCCAGCAGATAGCAAACACTAAGACCAAGACAACTGGAAAAGGAGGATGAAGGGGAGAGTAGAAGGCAGTCAAAGCAAGAAGAGGTATACAACTCCCTCTGAGTTCCTGCTAGCATTTACCCTTCATCTTTGTTAAGTTATACTTCCTAAAGGTCACTAGATCCTACAGAACTTCTACACAGAATATGTAAACATAAGAATGAATTTTATAGGATTGAGAATCAGTTTCCCAAATGGTTGTACAAGATTTCTTATATAATGTAAGTTTCCTTTAAGGTATTAAAATAGTATTGAATGTATTCAAAGTTCTGAAAACATTCTACTGTGGAACATAAATTATTGCCAGTAGACTGTTGTAACCACATAAACTGGATATATAAGTAAAATGACTGTGCTCCAGCAAGTCCGTGTTCTTTGAAGTTATAGATTAATAAACTATGAAGTGCAGTATGAATTTATATTGTTATTCTAGAAAAAATAGAACATTTATAATTTTAATCGTTTAAAATTCTGCAAGAAGTCAGGGAGAAGGGAAAGATTGAACAACCATGATCATACTATAAGCATCTCTGGACTGGAATGGGGATGTGTCTATTATAAATTACTAGGGCACAGAATTCCTTCCAGTTGCTTTATGTTTGTTTTTACTTTTTATTTTTAAATCATTATAGATTCACAGGAAGTTGTATCTTCTAGTTTCTTATTTTCAGTTCCCCAGTCAGAGATTGGTGCTACCAGAGTTTCTCTATAGGGCATTTAATCTGCATGAATATAAATATGTATGTTTTTTCTTCTCTCCTGGAGTTGTAAAATACTTTTCCTTCCTTTTCTTTTGAGATCTAGTTCAAAATAATCTTGTAGGAGCTAAAGGAGAGATAGAGATGTAGAGGAAGCAAGATTAGCTATGCATTGATAACTTTTAAAGCTGGATGATGGGTACTTTGGTGTTCACTTTACAGTTCTCTGAACTCATGAGCACATTTATGTGTTTCATAGTAAACAGTACATATGTTTCCCGTTGGCACTAAACATACTCAGAGTAAGTTGTCTGCCTGCTTTATGTGGTTTCAGGACTGTTTGGAAGATTCTTCTGAATTTACCCTTGAATAAAATGTCCCTAATCTGCTTACTACTGTCTACAATTTCCTCTAGTTAAAAATTATAATTCCTGTTAAAATTAAACCCTCTGCTTGCAAAAGGCAAAGGGTTCACAGTGTATTTTATCATTGTAACTTTAATGTGAGTACACTTCAAGTCTCTTAGTGAAAGATTATGTTCAAAAAGGAAGGGAAAGAAATACTGAAGGGACTAGACTGCTTGGTAGAGAAGGTCAGGTGCTAACAGGTGGTAAAAAATTTCCAAGAAGATGATTAGTAGAGCTGAAAGACATATTTTAGTGACCTCACAGGTTTTGTTGTTGTTGTTCAAATATATCACATAGTTGCAGTGAATGTTTCATATGCATATTATCCTGGAAGATTTGTTTTTCTTCTAAACCTCACATTTTGAGTTGGAAAGTATATCACAAAATTCCTTTCTCTAACTGATCAATATCTTGTTAGACTAGTGCAGGATCTTGTATTTTTATAACATTCTTTTGGGAGAGTGTGGATCAATGCCTGGACTTTGTTTTAAAATCTTATCTATATAAAAGAGTGTACTGTTTATATAAAATCATGCAATGTCATAGGAGGAATGACTGCTTAGAATATTCTTAACTAGCTGTTCTTATTCTGGAAATAAAAGATTTCATGAAGTCCAAGCTTGGTATCAGAGGGTTTTTTGATCCCCTGAAATGGACTATTAAACATTTGATGGATGCTCATTTATTTATTTTCTGAATGGAAAATTCACTGTTTCCATAATACTTTTAAAGAAACTCATAATAAAAAATAGGTTAAGAACCACCTGCTCATTTTAAAAGGGAAAACAGATACTTGAAGACTCTGAGAGTGGATATGATTTACCAAAAACTGAACTGAGTGTATTATAATGGATACAGTTTAGTTTGTTGTTCTGAGGTCTTTGAAACAGAACAAAATAGGCAGGCCCTAGATGCTTGAGGAAGCCATGGAAGAACAGGATGTGATATTTTGCTTGAAGAGAATTTTGATCTGATACCAGCAATACTTAATTATACCAAATATAACTGCTTTCCCTTAACAAACAAACAATTACAAAATAGAGGACTCACACAGCATTTTAGTGACTGATTTTCTCGATGGTCTTTGAATATTTGCAGTCACTTTATCTGCCTCAAGGTGTTGGTCTTTCTTCAGCTGCAAGGGAAACGCAAAGAGATATAAAGAAAGGGAAACAGTTTTTCCTCCTATTAAGATCTAAGAAGTGTGAGTCTAACACTCATTTTGCAAGTTTAAAAAAAAAATACACTAAGAGAAATGTAAAGTGAAAGTGAAAGTCACTCAGTCATGTCTGACTCTTTACAACCCCATGGACTGTAGCCTGCCAGGCTTCTTTGTCCAAGGAATTCTCTAGGCCAAAATACTGTAGTGGGTAGCCTATTCCTTCTCCAAGGGATCTTCCCATCCAGGGATGGAACCCAGGTCTCCTGCATTGCAGGTGGATTCTTTACTGTCTGACTCACCAGGGCAGCCCAAGAATACTGGAGTGGGCAGCCTATCCCTTCCTTCTCTAGAGGATCTTCCTGACCGAGAAATTGAATTGAGGTCTCCTGCATTGCAGGTGGATTCTTTACCAGCTGAGCTACCAGGGAAGCCCCAGAGAAATGTAAGAATTAGCTAAATGTTTAGCAATAAGTTGGAGGTGGAATTGGACTCAAGTCACCTAACTCAACTGTATAGATGGGGCCAAGTTACAGGCAACCATTTGTCCTATAGGCTTCTCTGGTGGCTCAGGTGGTAAAGAATCTGCCTGCAATGCAGATGACCTGGGTTTAATCCCTGGGTCGGGAAGATCCCCTGGAGAAGAGGCTGGTAACCCACTCCAGTATTCTTACCTGGAGAATTATATGGACAGAGAAGCCTGGTGGACCGCAGTCCATGGGATCTTTAAGAGCGGGCACGACTGAGTGACTAACACTTTCACTTTCATTTAACCTATGCTATTCTGTAAAACCGTTGTTTTGTAGCTTATTAATAGACATTCCATGAAAAAAAATTCCTAAAGTTAAAAAGTTAGGCTTTTCCATTCATTCATTCATTTATTATATAATTATTAGACATCTATTAGAATGAAATCCCTCTGCTATGAGATGGATAGGCAGTAGAAAACAGAGACGGGTATTATTTCTGCTTCATGATCTTTATAGTCTTTATTGTGGATCTTCTTTGAGCCTCAAAATGCTAATGGGTATAACTCATTCAAGGGAGACAGTGTATCATCTTTCCTCCACCTCCACCTTCATCATCCCACATCTCCTGTCCTCTCAGGGGATAGTGCTTCTTAGACTAAACAATACCCTTCCCAACCCTTTTCAGTGGAATACCTGGTACCATCTTGAGAAGCACAATTTGGAAAACTCTGTTTTACAAATACTATCCATAAAGGTTCATATGTTTCTGAGTTTAGATGTTAAAATAACTTCTCCTTACTGGCAGATACGGTGATCTGTAAAGTAGCATCTGATAATTTCAAATATTAACATTTCCTGTACATACAGCCTCTCTCACCCAGTTAAGTGCCACCTACCCCTGGGAGACTTTTGTGGCAAGTGTAGACCATTATCACCTTCTTCTTCTGAACTTCAATAGCACCGAAGGTTTACATCATTCATCTAGTTGTGAATTTTTTTTTCTCTTTATGTATTTCAAGTTTGTGGGGATGTTCAGCCAGATAAAAGAAGCTTTAAGGACTCATAATAAACTACTATCAAATATCTAGAAGATAGTATAGCGCTTACTCTCCCTTCTCCTGCCTGATTTTCCTTTAGGGAATTTATTCATTCTCCAGTTCACAGTCATTCATTTGGATCTGAATGATCCCATCTCCAGATACACATTTGTTTTTGCTGTTGTTGTTTAGTTGCTCAGTCATGTTAGACTCTTTTGTGACCCCATAGACTGTAGCCTGCCAGGCTCCTCTGTCCGTGGGATTTCCCAGCAAGAATACTGAATTGGGTGACCATTTCTCCAGGGATAGAACCCATGTCTCCTGTATTGGTAGACAGGTTCTTTACCGCTGAGCCACCAGGGAAATCCCAGAACTACGTTTAGTCCCTATACGATTTAGCTGTCCTCCTTCAGTCAGAGTGGTTGGATGAATGAAACCAGTGAGATTTCAGATACTTCCTTCTACTTTTAGGAATGAAAGTTTCATTCCTCTTTTATTGGAACTGCCAGGGAGAGTTGTTTGCTTGTTTGTTTTTTTCCTCCTCACCATGAGCGATGTGCTTGGAGCCACCAATGGGCTGTTATGCAGATTTCGAGGTTGAAACCAACACCACAGACAGAAGAGCAAAGAAACAGAAATAAAGCGAGATCCTTGCTGTCACTGTGTGTCTTACTAGATTAATCTTCCCTAAGAGCCAGCTCTCCCTCTAGATGTTTCGGGTCTATGCTCCATCTTGTATTTAGTCAGATTGACTTGGAGTTTCCTCTTCTCAGTGTGGAAAGTCCTGACAAACTGAGGGAGGCCATCAGTGGGAGGAAAATTCAACCTGTTTTATAACCTGTGTAGATTACGATCAATTGATTGAGTTATAAGGAGACATTTCAGTTCCAGCTAGGAAAAAATTAGTGTGGTCTGTGCAACAATGGAACAGACTTAGACTTCTTTAAGAATCAGTGATCTTCCTGGGCTAGATGGTGTTTTTACAAAATATTTTAGAGAAGGTATTTAAAATTAAATGGGACTTGGAAGAAAGGATCATTAAAAGTTGCCTCCAAAGTTCAACAAATCAATATCCTGTCTTCCTAAAAGACCGATATGCTCCTTGAAGTCAGGTAGCTCTCCATGCTGCACTGCCCTGAAGTATCTGTGTGGATGATTAATAAACCTGGCCATCTTGAATACACTGGTGTTCTCTACATATTCCTGTGTCTTCAGAAAGTAGGGGACTAAGGTTCCATGAGATTTGACCCTTTGCAGTCATCTACACGGAGAAGGCAATGGCACCCCACTCCAGTACTCTTGCCTGGCAAATCCCATGGACAGAGGAGCCTGGAAGGCTTCAGTCCATGGGGTCGCTAGGACTCAGACATGACTGAGCGACTTCACTTTCACTTTTCACTTTCATGCATTGGAGAAGGAAATGGCAACCCACTCCAGTGTTCTTGCCTGGAGAATCCCAGGGACGGGGGAGCCTGGTGGGCTGCCGTCTCTGGGGTCGCACAGAGTCTGACACGACTGAAGCTACTTAGCGGCAGTCATCTAGAACTTGGAAAGAAATAGAGGGAATTAGAAAAGGCAGAGGAACCAGAGATCAAATTGCCAACATCAGCTGGATCATGGAAAAAGCAAGAGAGTTCCAGAAAAACATCTATCTCTGCTTTATTGACTATGACAAAGCCTTTGACTGTGTGGATCACAATAAACTGTGGAAAATTCTGAAAGAGATGGGAATACCAGACCACCTGACCTGCCTCTTGAGAAACCTATATGCAGGTCAGGAAGCAACAGTTAGAACTGGACATGGAGCAACAGACTGGTTCCAAATAGGAAAAGGAGTACGTCAAGGCTGTACATTGTCACCCTGCTTATTTAACTTCTGTGCAGAATACATCATGAGAAACACTGGGCTGGAAGAAGCACAAGCTGGAATCAAGATTGCTGGGAGAAATATCAATAACCTTAGATATGCAGATGACACCACCCTTATGGCAGAAAGTGAAGAGGAACTAAAGAGGCTCTTGATGAAAGTGAAAGAGGAGGGTGAAAGAGCTGGATTAAAGCTCAACATTCACAAAATGAAGATCATGGCATCCGGTCCCATCACTTCATGGGAAATAGATGGGGAAACAGTGGAAACAGTGGCTGACTTTATTTTTCTGGGATCCAAAATCACTGCAGATGGTGATTGCAGCCATGAAATTAAAAGACGCTTACTCCTTGGAAGAAAAGTTATGACCAACCTAGATAGCATATTCAAAAGCAGAGACATTACTTTGCCAACAAAGGTCCGTCTAGTCAAGGCTATGGTTTTTCCAGTGGTCATGTATGGATGTGAGAGTTGGACTGTGAAGAAAGCTGAGTGCTGAAGAATTGATGCTTTTGAACTGTGGTGTTGGAGAAGACTCTTGAGAGTCCCTTGGCCTGCAAGGAGGTCCAACCAGTCCATTCTAAAGGAGATCAGTCCTGGGTGTTCATTGAAAGGACTGATGCTAAAGCTGAAACTCCAATACTTTGGCCACCTGATGCAAAGAGTTGACTCATTGGAAAAGACTCTGATGCTGGGAATGGTTGAGGGCAGGAGGAGAAGGGGATGACAGAGGATGAGATGGCTGGATGGCATCACCGACTTGATGGACATGAGTTTGGGTGAACTCCAGGAGTTGGAGATGGACAAGGAGGCCTGGTGTGCTGCAATACATGGGGTCGCAAAGAGTCGGACATGACTGAGCAACTGAACTGAACTAATTGTGAAATTATTAGAAATAAATGAGAAGGATCTAAAGATGTTAAGATGTTATTTATATAAGAATAAGGGCTTCCCAGGAATATCAGAGTAAAAGAAAACAATGCAGGTAGAGTTCTTAACTCACTGGCTGGCACATGATAGTCAGTAAATTATATATTTTGATTCTAGGAGTTCCCTGGTGGCCTCATGGTTAGGATTCTTGGGGTTTTACTGCTGTGGCCAGGGTTCAATCCCTGGTCAGGGAACTGAGATCCTGCAAGCCATGTGATGTGGCCCAAAGAAAAACAAAAGTCATATATTGTGATTCTGATTATTGTCCTGAGTTTCCTCAAAAGGCATAATAAATTTTCATGAAATATTTATTTATAGCTGTGGGCCCACTCATCTGTATTATGGAGTCCCTTCTAGAAATTCTTCTCATGGTACCACTCACCCACAAGCTGTACTTGTGTTGACACAAATAAGGATCAAGATACACTGAGAAGAGAAACACTTGTGCTTAAGGTTAGAGCAATAAATCAAACTAATCTTTCTAACTCACCTTCAATTAAATCTACTAAAGTTTCTGATTATTTCATACCATTGAAAACATTTGTCCTTATTACAAGATAGTTATTCCATTATTTGATTCCAGTCTATAATCAAGAGCAATGAAAGATTATTAAGATCTATTAGTCACTTCTCTGGGTGCATTCAACATTAGAAATTTTTCTACTCCAGGGAACAGTTTCCTTAAATCAAACAGCTGGCAAATGGCTCACACAATCCTTTTAGGAACAGGCTTCTTTTTCAGTGTAGTTTGCACTGAAAAGAAAATTCATGTGTGTATTAATCATTACTTACATTTTGGCTTTCTTAGGTTACAGTGACACAACTATTCAACTAGAAGAAGAGTAAGAAACAGAATATTTATGTGTTACATGGTTTCAACAGAATTTGAAGGGGTTAACATAGCAGAATAGAATCCAAACAATTTGTTTAGCCAATATTAAATGCTGCATTATTTCTTTTTTAATAAAATAAAAATAATAAAATTATTTATTTTAATTGGAGGTTAATTACTTTACAATATTGTATTGGTTTTGCCATACATCAACATGAATCCGCCGCAGGTATACACATGTTCACCATCCTGAACCCCCTCCCCTCTTCCCTCTCCGTACCATCCCTCTGGGTCATCCCAGGGCACCAGCCCCAAGCATCCAGTATCATGCATCAAACCTGGACTGGCGATTTGTTTCTTACATGATAGTATACATGTTTCAATGCCATTCTCCCAAATCATCCCACCCTCTCCCTCTCCCACAGAGTCCAAAAGACTGTTCTGTACATCTGTGTCTCTTTTGCTGTCTCGCATACAGGGTTATTGTTACCATCTTTCTAAATTCCATATATATGTGTTAGTATACTGTATTGGTGTTTTTCTTTCTGGCTTACTTCACTCTGTATAATCGGCTCCAGTTTCATCCACCTCATTAGAACTGATTCAAATGTATTCTTTTTAATGGCTGAGTAATACTCCATTGTGTCTATGTACCACAGCTTTCTTATCCATTCATCTGCTGATGGGCATCTAGGTTGCTTCCATGTCCTGGCTATTATAAACAATGCTGCGATGAACATTGGGGTACCTGTGTCTCTTTCAATTCTGGTTTCCTCGGTGTGTATGCCCAGCAGTGGGATTGCTGGGTCATAAGGTAGTTCTGTTTACAGTTTTTTAAGGAATCTCCACACTGTTCTCCATAGTGGCTGTACTAGTTTGCATTGCCACCAACAGTGTAAGAGGGTTCCTTTTTCTCCACACCCTCTCCTAAATGCTGCATTATTTCTTGTTGAATAATTTCATTTCCCTTCAGATGTTTAACAAAGTATATATTTACCTATTGATTATTCCCACCCAACCCTAAACATTTATTTTAAAAGTGAGGTTACAAAAAGAGGAGAGGAAAATTGTCATCACTCTGTAGGAAGTTCAGAAGTCTTGCTGCTCCACTCCTTTTAGCTATGTATGATAAAAGGTGAAGGGAGACATGGGGTTGATTATCAATCAGATAATCCCGATCAGTTGTTTATATTGATTAAAATCATTTTACCAGTGATTCATTTATATAGTTTGTGAGTTCATTTATATAACCTTAAGTCGCTCAGTTGTGTCCGACTCTTTGCGACCCCATGGACTGTAGCCTACCAGGCTCTTCTGTCCATGGGATTTTCCAGGCAAGAGTACCGGAGTGGGGTGCCATTTCCTTCTCCAGGAGATCTTCCAGACCCAGGGATTGAACCCGGGTCTCCTGCATTATAGGCAGACACTTTACCATCTGAGCCACCAGGGAAGTCCAACTTTAGAATACCAAGTTATAATTATAGCTTTTGTGTAAGTATCTCCACAATCTGAACAAAATCTGTTAATTAAAAAAAAAACAAACCAACAGTCAAATTCTGTTTGCCCTCGCTGAATTCTGCTCCTATTCGTAATACATCGTCTTCAGTTCAAGCATTAATGTTGCATGCAGGAGATGGGGAGGGACTTGCCCTGGGATTGGCTATTTTCCATCTCCATCATGTTAGAACCATAGAGAGCAGCTCATTGGAGACTTGAGTCCTGGAATGATGAAGAATCTCTGAGTGGTCAATTTTGAGCCCTCATATGGCTCCCTTCCTTCTCTTTTGCTCCTGGGATTTCATCAGTCTTGGTTTTCTGCCTTCTGAAGGCATTTGTCCAGATTCAGTCATATCTTTAGATTTGCCATGAGAATCAGTACTCATCAGAGTTGAACAAATCTCTTTAAAATCTTTCAGATCAAAAAAGCCCTCTGAGAGAACATTTCCACATCTCCTATTTTGAAGGTAGAGAAGGTGAAGTCCAACAATAAAGGAAATAATTTTGGCTCATTCATTCATTCACTGATCTTACAGTCTAGTTGGAAAGGAAGTTAAGGAACCCACAAATATAGAATTATAAATTGTGATAAATGCAATGATGGGAAATCGCTAGGAATCATGAGCATCTACAGGGGAACCAGGCAGTTATGGAATCAGGGAGAACTTCCCGGAGTAAGTGTGAATAAAGTATGACTTAAAGGATAAGTGAGAGTTAGAAAGGCAAAAAGGATTGTGGCGGTGGGCAGTAGGGATGTTTCCGGGCCAAAAAAAAAAAAAAAAAAAAAAAAACAGCAAAAGGTGCAAAGGTCTTGAGATCAATGCCACAGATTAGGGTCTACTTTTGACCCCCAGTCTAGAAATCTTTAAATTCCTATAGAAGAGACATTCTAAGCAGATAGTTCCTTTCCAGTGTCCCCTGGGTAACACCTCATCCTTCCTGAGAATAGGATGCTGTAAGTTGCACTGTATACACAAAGCAGACTGGGGTGGTTTCTCAGCTGTTATCTATCACCTAGCTCCTGATAACCAGGGAGCAGTAGACTCATGACATCACAACAAAGCGACACTTCAAGTAATTGTTTGGAAAGGGAAACATGCGCTTCCTATTCAGAGTTAGATAGTTCCTCCAATTTAACCTGAGACAAGTGATTGTTCACTGTTAGTAGAGATTGTATTGGTACATTTGGGGTGGATATTTCTCATAGGGCTCATGGAATCATGCAGAAGTCCTTTCCCCACAGTGCGATGCACAGGGCTTGATAAAGACATGGTGACTGTGAGCTAGTCTGGTTTGACACATGTCTCTGGAATTACAGAGGCCAGTCCACCAGGAGGAGACTGGCAAAGTTCTCTGCCTGATTAGATTTACTCCTGTGTACTGAAAAATCTGTTCTTCCACCTTAGACTTTGCCATTCACTTTAGGCACAGTATTCATTCGAAAGGACCACCTGCGGGACACTCATTTTTGACATACAACTTTCTCAGAGATGCACTGAGATGGGAGTATATTAATTACCACATAATACATGGTACCAGAGCCATCTTACAACATAGGATGTGAATGCGATGCCTGTTTTGTTTTCCTTTCATTTGTAACTCACATTGCTCCCACTCAAAGATTTCCTTTTCCTTTTCTTAAGGAACCATAGACTGTTAGAGTGATCAGGAGTGCTAATACATAAGATCTGATGTAAACTTCTCATTTTATAAATACAAAATCTAATTCCAGGAGAGAATTGTGTGACATTACCTAAAGGCATCTTATATGTGAGCTTCATAACTTGGAGTCTAAATGGTCTCATGACTATTTCCTACATAACTACCTCCTTAAATGGGTATAAAACTGTCATGTTTAGTTTTCCTCTCTGTGATTTTTGATGCAGAATATACCAGGAAAAGAATCATACAGACTCACTTCTCCTTTCATTAAAAACAAGACAACAGTTTCAGATAATTTAGATCCAGAAAAAAAGAAAAAAAAAGAAATAAGTTTTCATCATGAGCACATGAAGGTAAACCCTAATTATAAAATGTTGCAAACTAAGTAATAATATTCTATTAATTCCAGCTATATCTTATTCACACTGTCTTCTAATCTATTTTAGGCACTCTGTTTACCTCTTTGTCCTTCAAACTCCACTTGTCCGGTTGATTTCACTCAGGCCATATTTTTGTATTTTAATCTGATATTTCTACGAAAGGATCAAAGCAACCACCACAAGGAAGTGTCTGACTTTAAAACTGTATATCTGTCTTGGAGTATAAACTACATTGCTGCTGCTAAGTCACTTCAGTCATGTCCGACTCTGTGAGACCCCATAGACAGCAGCCCACCAGGCTCCCCCGTCCCTGGGATTCTCCAGGCAAGAACACTGGAGTGGGTTGCCATTTCCTTCTCCAATGCATGGAAGTGAAAAGTGAAAGCAAAGTCGCTCAGTCAGGCTCCTGCGTCCATAGGATTTTCCAGGCAAGAGTACTGAAGTGGGGTGCCATTGCCTTCTCCGATAAACTACACAGGGATAGTTTATTTTATATTCAGACCAAGTTGGTGCAGAGAAAAATTTCAATGCAGGCAAAGCAGGTGAGGACAGGAAAGAGACCACAGGGTATGAAACAGTCTCTCCAGGGGTGGCTGCCTTGTGCTATTTAAAATGGAGCTCTATCCCAGACCTACTAAATCAGACTTCTCTGTAGGAAGGGACTCACACATCAGTTTCCATAGTAAAGTTTCAAGGTGGTTTGTAGGAATACCTAGGTTTGAGAACCACAGTTACAGAGGGAAGAATGATGAAAAGTGAGTTAAGGAACATGATTTATAGCTGTGGTTACTGTCTGTCCAACTGAAAGCCAGTCTGTTAGCTTCTGACTTTCCCCTCTGAGTTCACCCTGTTTTTCTCTAAGGTTCCTTCCAGTTCTGAATTTCTCCAGTTCTAAGTGTTTCTCTGAACTTTGAGTCAGAGAAAAAAGAAGGAACGCCACCTTAAGGACTGCAGCCAGTTCGGATACTCACCTTGAGCCCCATGAGGTAGTAGAGGACACTGATGACCGTCATGGGGAGGATGTAGAAGAGGAAGGAGGTGACCTGGATAATGAAATTATAGATCCACATGGGCTTGATGACGGTACAGGTGGCAGAGCCTGGGATGAAGGACCCGTTGGGGAAGTAGTGGAGCTTGATGCCGTGGATGCTGGTGTTGGGCACAGAAAAGAGAACAGAGAGGCCCCAGACGATGCCGAGGATGCGGAGGGCCCTGCGCCGGGTGCTCTTCAGTTTGGCCCGGAACGGGTGGAGGACGGCCACGTAGCGCTCCACGCTGACCGTGGTGACGCTGAGGATGGAGGCGAAGCACACGGTCTCGAAGAGGGCCGTCTTGAAGTAGCAGCCCACCGGCCCAAACAGGAAGGGGTAGTTGCGCCACATCTCATAGACTTCCAGGGGCATCCCGAGAAGCAGGACTAGGAGGTCGGAGACAGCCAAGCTGAAGAGGTAGTAATTGGTGGGGGTCTTCATCGTCTGGTGTCGAAGAATCACCAGGCACACCAGGAGATTGCCAACGACCCCCACCACAAAAATCAGAGCATACACCACAGTCACCGGGAGGAAGAGGTGGCTGCGACGAGGCCCACAGAGCAAAGCTAGGTAGTCGTCTGTGTTGTTCAGGTATTCCTTGAAGGGATCTTCCAGGTCCTGTTGGTAGATCCAGGAAACATTCTCATGTTTTTCCATAACTGCTATTAAAATGCAAGACCTGAGCCTCCTCTGGAATAAGCCTCTTTCCCAAGCTGAGCCAGAAAAGAAAAAGAAAGCAGGCAGGAAAGCACAGGCTTGGGGAAGGAGGCCCGGAGAGGGCTAGTGCTTCAGAAACTGCTCAGACCTCGGATCCCTTTTGAAGAGCCCCCGAGACAGAAGCCCCGCCCCTTCGCGGACTGTGGGCCAATGCACTTGTCAGACGTTCAGTGAGAGGACAGCTGGGTGGGGCGCGCTGGTTTCCTGAGCAGGGAGCAGGAGAGGAGGGGAGACGTTTCTCTGAATTGGAAGGAGCTGGGAACGCAGAACTGTCACAAACGGTGGCACTAGATTAGGTAAGGTGTGGGCACTCAGAGCAGTGCATTCTGCAAAGTTGTGGGAATCTGGGTGGAAATACAAATTGAGGTTGCAACGTTGTGCGTAGAAAAGTACAAATCTCCGTTGATCCTCGTCACCTGTACAGCATAACAAAAATGGGAGATCAATAGATTTTTCAAGTATCTTGTTCCATTGAAAATTCAGGGCTCCTGGGGCAAAGTGTGATCAGTATGCCTTTTTGGCTTTGATTGCCTCCATGATAGAATCCAACACCTGCTCATCACCTAGCCCTGCCTGCTTTCTGACACTTCATTTTTGACAGTACCCTGCTGAAGCAAAAGGATTCAGAATCAGGCACACCTGTAAGAAATTCTGTAAACCTTTGGGAAAGTAACTCAAACTCTCAGATCTACATTTTCTTATCTGTTAACTGAAGAGTTGTGTTATTGTATTCAATAAATACTTCTTGAGGATTTACTGTGTACCAAGGAGTGTTCAAGGCTTTGAAGAAACATCAGTGAACAAACAAGACGAAGTCTCTGCCTATGTGAACGTTTCTTCTGGTAGAGATTTCTGAAAATGCCCAAGCAAACTAATGAGTGAATTAATAGAGCTGCACGTCAAAATCGGTGCTGTGAAGAAAAGGGGCCATACAAACATAAGGCTACAGCTGTTCTTTCTTTTAATCAAGATGTCATTTGGGCTGAGTTCTGACTGATGAAAGGTTAATCATATAAGAGCTAAGGGAAGTGTATTCCCAGAAAAAGTAATAGCAAGTACAGAGGTCTTGAGGCAGTAACGAGCTTGATGTGTTTCAAAAACATCAAGAAGGCCACTGCAGCTGGAACTTAATGAGTGGACAGGAGAATATGAGAGTTGAGATAGAAAAGACTGGAAGGGACCATATTATATACATTTTTCTAGGGTCTGATAATAAGTTTGGATCTTACTTAAACTGCAGGGACTTTGGATCTGGTTCAAGCTGCAGAGAATCTTTGGACAGTTTTGAGCAGGAGGATTGCTCCTGGGGGCAATAATTCCGTTATGTCTCTGGACTGTTCTTGCCCATGGATTGAACAGGCTTCCATATTATGGGTAAGAAAATAGAAGTGCAAAATGAATTCACTGTGTACCTCTATCAACAGAGGTAAATCTGAACAAGCACAGAGCTACTCTCTGTAGCTGTGGGCCAAAATAAAATACATGTCGTTTGTCTAAGGGTGATAGTGGGCAATGACGAAGATGCTATTAGAGGCTGGAAGGATCCATGGTGGTGGTGGGGGGGACTGATAATTTGTTCTTTAGTTTACAGGTATCTGGAACAGGAGAAGACACATGCAGATCTGATGGATAGAAAACCACGACCCACTCAGAGTTCCTAGACTTTTACAGTTGTGTCTGAATAGGAGTAGAAATCAGGGGGGCAGGGGGATGTGATGTGGGGGTACAAGTGGCAACTATGTAAAGCTTTCAAAAAATTACAATAGCTCATATTTATTGAGCACTTATTCTTCATAGGCACTATTGTGAACATTATGTACACACATGGTTTGCCCTCCATCAGATCTTTATGTGGCTCCTTTCGTTCCAGAGACCTATAAATTAAACTGCGACTTATCAGCCTCCGCTATGGATTCTTCCAGCCTCTAATAACATCTTTCTCATTGCTACCATCTCATTCTTAAACTAATGTGATGCATTAAAAATATTTTTTATTGAAGTATAGTTGATTTGCAGTGTTGTGTTAATTTCTGCTGTTCAGCACAGTGTCTCAGTTATACATACATACATACATACATACATACATACATATATATATATATATATATATATATATATATATATATATATATATATAAAGCCTCTTGATGAAAGTGAAAGAGGAGAGTGAAAAAGCTGGCTTAAAGCTCAACATTCAGAAAATGAGGATCATGGCATCTGGTCCCATCACTTCATGGCAAATAGATGGGGAAACAGTGGAAACAGTGTCAGACTTTATTTTGGGGGGCTCCAAAATCACTGCAGATGGTGATTGCAGCCATGAAATTAAAACACGCTTACTCCTCGGAAGAAAAGTTATGACCAGCCTAGATAGCATATTCAAAAGCAGAGACATTACTTCGTCAACAAATGTCCATCTAGTCAAGGCTATGGTTTTGCCAGTAGTCATGTATGGATGTGAGAGTTGGACTGTGAAGAAAGCTGAGTGCCGAAGAATTGATGCTTTTGAAATGTGATGTTGGAGAAGACTCTTGAGAGTCCCTTGGACTGCAAGGAGATCCAACCAGTACATTCTGAAGGAGATCAGCCCTGGGTTTTCTTTGGAAGGACTGATGCTGAAGCTGAAACTCCAGTACTTTGGCCACCTCATGTGAAGAGTTGACTCATTGGAAAAGACTCTGATGCTGGGAGGGATTGGGGGCAGGAGGAGAAGGGGATGACAGAGGATGAGATGGCTGTACGGCATCACTGACTCGATGGATGTGAGTCTGAGTGAACTCTGGGAGTTGGTAATGGACAGGGAGGCCTGGCATGCTGCAATTCATGGGGTCACAAAGAGTCGGACACAACTGAGCGACTGAACTGAACTGAATATATATATATATATTCTTTTAAAAATATTATGGTTCATCATAGGATATTGAATATAGTTCTGTGTTATACAGGAGGCCCTTGTTTATCCATTCTGTATATAAAAGCTCACATTTGCTAACCCCAAACTCCTACTCCATCCCTCCACAAACAGCCTCCCCCTCGGCAATCACTAGTCTGTTCTCTCACCAGTCTGTCCATGATTCTGTTTTGGTTTCGTAGATAGGTTCATTTGTGTCCACATTTTGGTGGGATCATATGGTTTTTGTTTTTCTCTTTCTGATTTACTTCACTTACTATGATAATCTCTAGTTGCATCCGTGCTGCTGTAAATGGCATTATTTCATTCTTTTTAATGGCTGAGTAGTATTCCATCATATGCATGGACCAAATCTTCTTTATGTGGATGGACATTTAGGTTGTTTCTATGTCTTCACTACTGTGAATAGTGTTGCTATGAACTTAAGGCTGCATGCATATTTTTGAATTCTGTTCAGATATATGCCCAGGAGCAGGATTGCTGCGTCACATGGTAATTCTATTTTTAGTTTTCTGAGGAACCTCCATACTATTTTCCACAGTGACTGTACCAACTTATATTCCCACCAACAGTGTAGGAAGGTTCCATTTTTTCCACACCTTTTCCAGTATTTGTTCTTTGGTAGCTCATTGTAGTTTTTGTTTAATGCCATGTATTTTAGAGTTTTTGTTACAGCAGTGCTCTGCTTCCATATCCAGTTTTGAGTTAATAAATTGGACTACATTATGCTGCAGTAACAAACAACACAAACTCTCAGTAACTTTAAACAACAAAAGCTGATTTCTCTTTTGTGCTATGCATTGATGGGCCTGGGGAGAAAAAGCTTTATAGATATTCTCTTCATCCAGGATAATATGGAAAAGTCTAGCATTCAAAACACAGTGATGAGACTGTTAGGAAGACCTGATATGAGCGTGTAGCTTCTCAGTCCCATCTTTCTGGGGACTTTTCTTCATCCTTTAATATCTAGTAGTGCTCTGGATATTGAGAATGTACTCAGCAAATGGATTATAAATAAAGAGGTGTTATAGAAACTAGATTTTCTATGAAGCAATCATACTTGATGAAGGAGTAATTAGGAAAATTGTCACCATCTTATAAGAAAGTGTTTCTGTTATAGATGTGAGCAGTTTGAACACATTTCTCAGAGACTCTGGAGTGAGAACAGAAGCTTGGTTTAGAAAGAGGCATAACATTCCCATTTTTTAACTTTGGCATCCTCATGGGTCAGGAAATGCTCATGACCTTGGATAACATTGACAAAAATGTCGTGTGTAAAACAAGGAAGGTTATCATCAATTCTGTTACACACTAATTAGGCCAGCCCAAGATTACTGGCTCTAGTCTTGACTCCTGCTTTTAAAGAGGGACTTAATAAGTTGACACTGTTTACTGAGGACAACTGAATTGGTAGAGGAATTTGGAGTTACTGTTCTAGGAAAGAGGAAGCTTGGCTTAGACATTATTCCTGCCTTCAACTATTTAAAAATGTACATTTGTAATGGAAGAAGAATTTTATTTATCCTAATTCACTTCCTGAGGCAGAACTGAGTGAAATAGCTTGTCAATATAAAGAGGAAGATTTTGAGCATTTGGAGTAGATTACAATGGCAATGGATCACTCATGTCACTAAAGTCCCTCAACTAAGGCTGATTGGCCATCTGTTAATATTTTATCAGGTTATGTCAGTTAGTATTAGTTTACCTTTAAGATTCCTGAGAACAGTCGTATAGTGCTGCACATGTGCTATTGCTTCCTCAGTATCTCCTCTTGGTATCTAATATGCGCCTCAAAGCTAACACGTCTAAAACCAAGTTTATGCATCATCTTCCACCTTTAAAAAGTGCTTCTCCTATATTCTCTGTTCAGTGAGTGAATTACCATGCGCTTAGTTGCCCAAGCTAGAGAGGTGTGTATTATACTCACTCCACCCTCTCATTTACCCACTGGCATCTGATTTGTGTGCAAATCTTTCCTGTCCATTATACCTTTCTATCTCAAGTATATATGCGTGTGAATATATATATATACACACACCCCCACACACGTATATGTGTATATGTATCATCCGCTATCCTCCATTCTCACTACCTCTGCCCTCTTCCAGACCGCCATCATCTCTCCACTGGATTTCTAGCTGGTCCCCCACTTCTACTTTGCTCCATCTCCTGTCCCGTCTTCTCTTGTAGCTAGAATAATGTTTCTAAAATGCATCTATGACCATATATCTCTTCTACTTCAAATCCTTCCAGGGTCTCCGTTGCCTTAATATGACTCGTAAAGTCATTCATGATCTCTTTCCTTCTCTTCTGACTTTAGTTCCTAAGTCTCCTTTATAAACATGCTCTTGCCACAGTATGTTGCTGGCAGTTCCCCGCAAAGATCATCAGACCTCTGTGTATGGTGTTCCCTCTTCTTGAGGTCATCTTCCCTCCTTCTTCATCTCCCTTCACTCTGTCAGCACGTCTGCATCATACAGAATTCCGTTCATGCAACACATTTTATGAGAAGACGTCGCCTGTATTTCCAGACTGAGGGAGGTGTCCTTCTTGTGTGCTACTGTCACCATTTATATGCCTTCACCCTAACACTTTGTAGCAGGTCAGAAAAGCAGTCCAGAGACCAAATACCTCCTGTCACAGGTTTTGGTAAATAAAGTGTTATTAGAATGCCACATTTGTTTGTTTATGCTTTGTCTGTGGCTGCTTTTGTGTGACAAAGGACAGAGTTGAAAGGACTGAGTGGTTCACCAAACCTCAAATAATTACCATTGGGCTGTATATTAATTTTCTAGGGCTGCCATATCAGAGAACCACAGATTGTGTGACTTCCGCAATAGAAATTTATTGTTTCCCAGTTCTGGAGGCTTGAGGTCCAAGATCAAGATATTGGTAGGGTAGGCTCCTACTGAGGGTTGTGACAATGAATCTGTCCGATGCCTTTTCCTTCTTCTGATGGCTTGCCGGCGATTTTCAGCATTCATTGGCTTGTAGACATGTCACCCTAGTCTCTGTCTTGATGGTCACGTGGTGTTTTCCCTGTGTCCTATTCTGTCTCAAAATGTCCCCCTTTTATAAGGACACCAGTCATATTGAATTATGGTCTACCATGTGACCTTATTTTAAGTTGATTACCTCTATAAGACCTCATCTCTAAATAAGATGATACTGAAAGGTTATCGGGGTTAGGAATTCAACATGTGGATTTTGTTTTTTATTTTTATTTTTCAGATTTTTTTTGAAATTTATTTATTTTAATTGGAGGAAAATTACTTTACAATATTTTAGTGGGTTTTGCCATACATTGACATGAATCAGCCATCAGTGTACATGTGTTCCCCATCCTGAACCCCCCTCCCACCTCCCTCCTCATCCCATCCCTCAGGGTCATCCCAGTGCACCAACCCTGAGCACCTTGTCTCATGCATCTAACCTGGACTGGTGATCTGTTTCACATATGATAATATACATGTTTCAATGCTCTTCTCTCAAATCATCCCACCCTCGCCTTTTCCCACAGAGTCTAAAAGACTGTTCTATACATCTGTGTCTCTTTTGCTGTCTCACATATAAAGTCATTGTTAGCATCTTTCTAAATTCCATATATATGAGTTAGTATACTATATTGGTGTTTTTCATTCTGACTTACTTCACTCTGTATAATAGGCTCCTGTTTCATCCACCTCATTAGACAACATGTGGATTTTGGAGTGGACAAAACTCAGTCTGTAACAGGCTCCTTATAGAAAACACTAGGTTTACAGTGTTATATTCAACCATATATCAAAGTGCAGGACCCAGGTCTTACTAATGATAGTATTACTAGTATTTAGCATAATGCTTTGGATAGACTAATCACTCAATAAATACTCACTTAGTTAAGAAATGATTTTGAGATTCCACCTGGTGACCTGACATCTCATTTTTTACCATATCTATGCTGCCTTATATAATCATTGTAGTCCATTTCATAATTACTTCTAGATGTCTGAATGTTTTCATCATGGTCTTGACTCTGTCTTCAGTTGTCTGTAAATAAGTTACTAAATCTCTCAAGGTGTGAGTTTCCTTATCACCAAGACTAAGACTCCTAAAGCCCTAATATTCTGTAATACTGATGGCATTTTGCAAATATGGTAGTCCTTTTACCTTTGGTGACTAATCTTGTCTTTTGTTTACAAAGCCCAGTGGATCTGCACTTCGGTAGGTTTATAGGACTGAAAGAAAAAGAGGACCTTGATTTACCCTAATTTTCACAAAGGCTTCTCTGGATTCATAATTTCCCAGAAGGTCAGTGAGGGCTTCTGTGGCAGGCGATGCTATGTATCCAGGAAGAGAATCATGGTAGCTGTTGATTTCTTTCTAAGCTATCTGATGGAAATAAAGTTAGTTTCAGCTTCAGTCTCAATGACTTATATTAATTGGAAAGAGAAAATGACTAAGGGTGCTTAAACCACTAATAAATGGAGGGTTTAGTAATTACCTCTTTATGAAGGTGTCACTTGGAATAGTTTTCTCTGCAGATCAGAAGGGGACTCAATGGAAGTCAACCTCAGACTATGTGGTGTGATTCACAAGTAGAGAAAAGCCCTACTGGCTAAATGTCCTGCCCCGAAATTGCTAAAATCATATTATTTCTTTGAATTTCTCATCTTTTTGAGGGAAAATATCCTTCTCCTCAGCCTCATCCTCCTTATTGGGAGCAGCAGTAGCATCAGCAGCAGCGCCAGATTCCATGATAGAATGTTAACTAGGTGCCAGGAACTGAGCTAAGAGCTTTACTTGAATCCTCTAATACAATCCTTGAGACAACCCAATGAAGAGGTACTTTTATCATTCCCACTTTACAGGCAAGAAAATCCAGGATTTAGAGAGGTTAAATGCCTCGTGAAGTCACATAGTTAATTATCCTTAGTGCCAGGACCTGAACAGGACCTAACCCATTGCTTTTGCCTTATTCATGAGTCAGAATTATCATGCAACAAATGCTATTTTATTCTCATGTGAACTACTGAGCCATGTATTTCTGGGATATCTACTTTCAAACAGAGTATTCCTATGGACCCAACATATTCACATGGAGGTCAGTCCATAGCTGACATGTACTCAGTTCTGGGATTCACATTTTAAAGGACCTCTGATTTAAGTTAAAACATTAAATTTTAAGCATTCAAGTTATTAGAACCTGTCAAACTTTCATGTAGGAGCATATCTAGATTTTCTGTTATAAATTGGCCCACAGATTAAAGTAAATGGCAATTTTCCATATTAGTGCTCTTTGTATAACAGGGCTACTTGTAGATACAGCTTCCCAGGTGGATCAGAGGTAAATAATCCACCTGCCAATGCAGCAGATGAAGAAGACATGGGTTCAATCCCTGGGTCAGGAAGATCCCCTGGAAAAGGAAATGGCAACCCAGTCCAGTATTCTTGCCTGGAGAATCCCATGGACAGAGGAATCAGGCGGGCTACACAGTCCATAGGGTTGCAAAGAGTTGGACACCATTGAACATGGAAGCATTCACTTGTAAATGACACCATTCAGTGTCTTTGTCAGTGTGGGAAGTATTTTGAATAAAAGTATTCAGGGTTTTTTGGTGATCTAGTTGAAGAGACAGACTAATCAAGTAATCTCATAAATAGTATAAAATTATTGCAGGGTTGTATAAGTTCAGTTCAGTCGCTCAGTTGTGTCCAACTCTTTGTGATCCCATGAACCACAGCACACCAGGCCTCCCAGTCCATGATCAACTCCTAGAGTCCACTCAAACCTATATCCATTTGTCAGTGATGCCATCCAACCATCACATCCTCTGTCATCCCCTTCTCCTCCTGCCCTCAATCTTTCCAAGCATCAGCGTCTTTTCAAATGAGTCAGTTCTTAACATCAGGTGGCCAAAGTATTGGAGTTTCAGCTTCAACATCAGTCCTACCAATGAACACCCAGGACTGATTTCCTTTAGGATGGGCTTATTGGATCTCCTTGCAGTCCAAGGGACTCTCAAGAGACTTCTCCAAAACCACAGTTCGAAAGCATCAATTCTTCGGCTCTCAGTTTTCTATATAGTCCAACTCTCACATCCATATATGACCACTGGATAAACCATAGCTTTGACTAGACAGTGATTGCAGCCATGAAATTAAAAGATGCTTACTCCTTAGAAGGAAAGTTATGACCAACCTAGACAGCGTATTAAAAAGCAGAGACATTACTTTGTTAACAAATGTCTGTCTAGTCAAGGCTATGGTTTTTCCAGTGGTCATATATGGATGTGAGAGTTGGACTATAAAGAAAGCTGAGTGCAGAAGAATTGAGGCTTTTGAACTGTGGTATTGGAGAAGACTCTTGAGAGTCCCTTGGACTGCAAGGAGATCCAACCAGTCCATCCTAAAGGAAATCAGTCCTGAATATTCACTTGAAGGACTGATGCTGAAGCTGAAACTCCAATACTTAGGCCACCTCATGTGAAAAGTTGAGTTATTGGAAAAGACCCTGATGCTGGGAAGGATTGAGGGCAGGAGGAGAAGGGGATGACAGAGGATTAGATGGTTGGATGGCAGCATCGACTCAATGGACATGGGTTTCGGTGGACTTCGGGAGTTGGTGATGGACAGGGAGGCCTGGTGTGCTGCAGTTCATGGGGTCGCAAAGCGTCAGACATGACTGAGCAACTGAACTGACTAGATGGACCTTTGTTGACAAAGTAATGTCTCTGCTTTTCAATATACTGTCTAGGTTGGTCATACTTTCCTTCCAAGGAGTAAGCTTCTTTTAATTTCATGGCTGCAGTCACCATCTGCAGTGATTTTGGAGCCCAGAAAAATAAAGTCAGCTACTGTTTCTACTGTTTCTCCCTATCTATTTGCCATGAAGTGATGGGACTGGATGCTATGGTCTTAGTTTTCTGAATGTTGAGCTTTAAGCCAACTTTTTTCACTCTCCTCTTTCACTGTCATCAAGAGGCTTTTTAGCTCCTCTTCACTTTCTGCCATAAGGGTGGTGTCATCTACATATCTGAGGTTATTGATATTTCTCCCGGCAATCTTGATTCCAGCTTGTGCTTCCTCCAGCCCAGCATTTCTCATGATGTACTCTGCATATAAGTTAAATAAGCAGGGTGACAATATACAGCCTTGAGGTACTCCTTTTGCTATTTGGAACCAATCTGTTGTTCCATGTCCAGTTCTAACTGTTGCTTCCTGACCTGCATATATGTTTCTCAAGAGGCAGGTCAGTGGTCTGGTATTCCCATCTCTTTCAGAATTTTCCACAGTTTATTGTGCTCCACACAGTCAAAGGCTTTAGCATAGTCAATAAAGCAGAAATAGATGTTTTTCTGGAACTCTCTTGCTTTTTCCATGATCCAGTGGATGTTGGCATATGGTCTCTGTTTCTTCTACCTTTTCTAAAACTAGCTTGAATGGGTTGCATAAGAGATGTGCTTTATTAAGAAAACTATAAGATGTGATCTAAATGTAAGATCTGAAAGATGAAAAACAACTAGAAGGAAGTTTTGAAGGTGGGAGTTTGGAGAAGAACATGCCAAGCCAAGCAAAGAGCATGTGCAAATATCCTGTGGTGGGAGGGGAACAGGCTAGTATAGGAGGAGGCGGTGAGAGGGCCTCTGAATCAGGGGAGTCATTCTGTGAGATGGGACCATGCAAGGACAAATGTAGACCATGCCAGGGACTTTCTTCGATTTTATTTCAGTTTGCTACTAAAGAAGCCAGTGTCAGTTTTAAGCAGGAGAATGACACAATCTTCAGAAAGATCTCTTTTGACTGTAGTAGGGAAATGGATGGAGATGAGGAATGTGAGGGGATAAAGGCTTTTCTTGCTTCTTGTAATACAAGTAAGAGATCACATTCACTTGGACTTAGATCACGACAGTGGAGATGATGCGAGGAGATATAAATAGAGAAGAATGTCAACAGGACTACGTGGCTACCTCTTCCTGTCTGTGTGACCTTAAGAAAATCCTTAACCTTTCTGAGTCACTGTTTACACCTCTGTAGAAATTCAAACCATAATAGTATCTACTTCAAGGTTATTGTGAGTTGACATGGGTACCTAGCACATGGTAAATGCTAAGTAAGTATTAGTTGTTATTCAACTAATTGTTAATAACAACCAACTAGTTGTTATTTGTTGTAGAAGTCATCATAGTAATAATAGTCATATTGCCAAATGCAGGATGAAGAGCTGAGTAGAATGAAAACATTTGCAATAACTGGATAAGTAAAATTCCTGGGTCAAAAAGATAGAATTAAAAGTAACTGACCTGAAATATACTTCTTTGTAACTGCCTTTTGTGACTTCTTTGTAAAGCCTGGTGATAGAGAGACTGAAAAAAAAAGTTAACTTTCACATTTTCATCCTTCCCCAAAGCTCTTCAGAGTTATAGTCCCACTGAGGAGACTGGAAGTCTGTATGCCCCACCCCCCAACCCCCACACCCAAAACTTGCCAACACTAAACATCAGCAAAGTTTCCTTTTAGGAGTACAGTATTATTTCATTTTTAGTTTAAATTTCACTATCTTTTCATGTTTAATGATCTCCATTTTTTTTCTTTAAAACACCTTTTCACATAACTTGCCCAACATAAGTAATAAATAGTAAAGAAGACTTCTGATAACACCATAGAAACAGACTAAAAGGCAACATTCCAGTAAATAGTTAGAATTTTGAGGAGTCAGATGAGGGCAACCAAAGCAGTAAGGAGGTTAGAAATCATCAAAGTGGCAGTACAAAGCCCCCAGGAGGATTGGTTCTGGAGGAAAGAGCACTTTGGAAGATTGTCATGTGAAAGATAAACATTTCCCATGGTGCTTCTTTGACCCAAATAATGATGCTACAAGCAGGTATGTAGCAAGTTAAATGAGGAAGAGATTTCTAATGGTTCTCTGAATTCTCTGAATACAAATAAAGGAAGCTGTCTGAGAGGCAGGGACTTTCCTAGCAGAGAAGACATTCAAGGGAGCCTAGAGACCTCTCAGAAGTGCTGGGAAAGATTATAAATCAGACAAGGATGAATGAGTTTTTTACTTTTCAGAGTGTCCTCCACAGACCAGCAGTGTGAGTGTCACAAGGGAGCTTATTAGACTTGCAGAATTTGGGTTCCAGCTCAGACTTCCTCAATCAGAGAGTGCATTTCAGCAGGACTCCCAGGAGTATATTAAAGTGTGAGGAACACTGGTCTAAATAACTTTAATAGTTCTTTTTTAATTGGAATGACCCTGTGAACTTAGGCATGATCTCTGGAGGAGGATCTTGGGCATGGCATGAGGATGGTGGAGGAGGTCCCATTGAGCTGGCAGGGCTTGTTGGGTTTTTCTAACTTCCCCACGCATTTCTGAATCAAATTATTAGCAGTGCCTGTGGTGATACAGGAAGAAGTGGGTTGCTTCTTACAGAGTGAATATTGAACAGTTGACTCTCAGGGTGAAAGACAGTTGGGGATTATCTAGTTTATAGAGTTGTTGTCGTTTTCCATAGCTTTATTTTATGCAGAAAGGACTGAAGGGCAGAAAGGGGGAGTCCCTTGCTCAGGTTAAAATTAAAACTGATAGTTTCTTTGTACTTCAACTTCTAACCAAGTTTGTTCTCTCCCTAGCTTGCTCCCTCTCTGCTCCTCCATCTCTTTCCCTCTCCACCTCTAACATACACAGAATTCACAGGTTAACCTGCTTTTTAAATTAATCTGGTGTCTGTCCTCAGGGCCAAATACCAAAACCAAGGAGAGAGGGGATTGTAATACCACAGAAGGAGTCTTTTCCAGGCTTAACAGAGCAGGCTGTGAAGAGCAGTATGAACAGCAGTCGAAATGGAAAGGAATGTAAACTAAGAATGCCAGAACTTTTCAGCATAACATATACTCTTCCTTAGTTTGCCCTCAGGCTCTCCAGCTGAGGTTTGCCATTCGTTTCAATAAAAAGTCTTGATCTAGACCAGAGAAGAAAATGGGGAAGAGTTAAGTTGTTATTCAGTCGCTAAGTCATGTCCAACTCTGCAACCCCATGGAATGCAGCACACCAGGCTCTGCTGTCCTTCACTATCTCCCAGAGTCCACTCACACTCATGTGCATTGAGTCAGTGATCACATCTAACCGTATCATCCTCTGTTGCCCCCTTGTCCTCTTGCTCTCACTCTTTCCAAGCATCAGGGTCTTTTCTAATGAGTTGACTTTTCCCATCAGATGACCAAAGTATTGGAGCTTCAGCTTCAGCATCAGTCCTTCCAGTGAATATCCAGCACTGATTTCTTTTACGACTGACTGGTTTTATTTCCTTGCAGTTCAAGGGACTCACAAGAGTTTTCACAAGAGAACTGGCTCTAGAATTCAAAATCATCGATTCTTTGGCACTCAGCCTTCTTTATGGTCCAATTCTCACTTCCATACATGACTACTGGAAAACTATGTCTCTGACTATAAGGACCTTTGTTGGCAAAATGATGTCTCTACTTTTTAATACACTGTCTAGGTTTGTCATAGGTTTTCTTACAAGGAGAACCCAAGAAAATAAAGTCTGTCACTGTTTCCATTGTTTCCCCATCTATTTGCCATGAAGTGATAGGACTGGATGCCATAATCTTAGTTGTTTGAATGTTTAATGTTGATCAGCAGTCCTAATCCCAGTGACTTGAAGACCTGTATATAACCCCAGTTCCACCATCTCAGGGATGTTCAGCATAATGGGTCCTTGGCCAAGTTATTTTATATATGTGTACTCCATGTCCTTATGCAGAAAAATATGAATTATTCTTATATCACCTATTCACAAGGCTTTTGTAGTTCTCACAATACTTTGGGAAAATAATTTGTAGCTCCCAAGAGATTTTTGTGGTTTATTACTTGTCAACTACGGGGCTTCCCTAGTAGCTCAGATGGTAAAGCATCTGCCTGCAATGCGGGAGACCTAGGTTTGATCCCTGGGTTGGGAAGATCCCCTGGAGAAGGAAATGACAACCCACTCCGTATTCTAGCCTGGAGAATTTCATGGACAGAGAAGCCTGGCGGGCTACAGTCCATGGGGCCACAAAGAGTTGGACACAACTGAGCCACTAACACACACACACATCAGTAATAAGGAAGCTGTCAGTTTTCCCAATAAATACATTAAGATTAATAATGGCAGGGCACTCATTCTTACTCATTATTCCACTTCTGTGGCTAGGACAGCACTGCCACATAAAAGCACAAAGAGCTCTCAATCAAGCCAGGTTAAATGGATGGATACATTCCTGAAGGAAGAAAGGAGGAGGGAAGAAAGTTGGAAGGACAGGAAGCTTTCAGCTTGTGTGACACTAGAGTCTTATTTGTGATGATCAAGTTTTCTCCAAGTTTCTTTCTGGTCTTTTGGTCTCATGTTTCTTTCATAGGTTTTGCTTTTTCATTGATGATACTGAACTGGTCAATAGTATAGTGAGAAGAACCAGGGTTCTGTGGTTAGGCAGACCTAGATTTAACTTTGCTGCTTGAATCTATATTACATTGGGTAAGTTATGTACCCTATCTAAACATCAATTTCATATAGGATTGCATGTGTGATCATTTGCTAAGTCATGTCCAATTCTTTTGTGATCCCATGAACTGTAGCCCACAAGTATCCTCTGTTCATGGGGTTTCCCAGGCAAGAATACTGGAGTGGGTTGCCATTTCCTTTCAGCATAATGGGTCCTTGGCCAAGTTATTTTATATATGTGTACTTCCATGTCCTTATGCAGAAAAATATGAATTATTCTTATATCACCTATTCACAAGGCCAGGGAATCTTCCCAATTCAAGGATCGAACCCACATCTCCTGCTTAACAGGTAGATTCTTTACCACTGAGATACCAGTTAAGACCAAAATGGGATTAAAAATTCCTGACTCATTAGCATTGTGAGGATTAAATGCAAAATGTGTATAAATAATTAAGCATAGTCTTTTGTGTACAGCAGTTCAGTTCAGTCGCTCAGTCATGTCCAACTCTTTGAGACCCCATGGACTGCAGCACGCCAGGCTTCCCTGTCCAACTCCTAGAGCTTACTCAAACTCATGTCCATAGCGTTGGTGATGCCATCCAACCATCTCATTCTGTGTCATCCCCTTCTCCTCCCACCTTCAATCTTTCACAGCATCAGAGTCTTTTCAAGACCCTGTTCTTCAAGTTCTTCATATCAGGTGGCCAAAGTATTGGAGCTTCAGCATCAGTCCTTCCAATGAATATTCAGGACTGATTTCCTTTAGGATGGACAGGTTGGATCTCCTTGCAGTCCAAGGGACTCTCAAGAGTCTTTTCCAACACCACATTTCAAAAGCATCAATTCTTTGGTGCTCAGCTTTCTTTGTAGTCCAACTCTCACATCCATACATGACTACTGGAAAAACCATAGCTTTGATTAGATGGACCTTTGTTGGCAAAGTAATGTCTCTGCTTTTAAATATGCTGTCTATGTTGGTCACAGCAAGTATTCAATAAATGCTATTTTTCTGCTCTAACAGTTCAAGGAGTTTGATCTACTAATAAAAAGATTTGATCAATGGTCATTATACTGGTACCAAGCAGACATCCAATAAATGGTTTGAAGTAGAATGCATAAATATAATATTGATTTTTGTCCTCAATCACATTTCAGTTGAAGGCAATTTATGAGTCTGTGATTTTTTTTTACGATTGAATTTTTTAAATCTTTTATGTTAAAATATTGATTCAATGTCTACCTTTTGAAATTACTGAGATTTTTCTTTAGTTCTAATCTATGATTCATTTTTATAAATGTTGTATGAAAACTTGAAGAGGAAATGTATTTTTGATATGAGAAAATCTGTTCCATATAATTTCATCTTATCAGGTAGTTTTCTTTGATGGAGAGCACCAATGATGGTGTAGAAGCAAACAAACAAACACAACTTGTTTAGTTGTAGCCTACTCGGTAATTCGCAGGATTAAGGGTAATTCGCAGGATTAAGGCAGTGGCATCCCACTCCAGTACTCTTGCCTGGAAAATTCCATGGGCGGAGGAACCTGGTAGGCTGCAGTCCATGGGGTCACTAAGAATCAGATAGGACTGAGTGACTTCACTTTCACTTTTCACTTTCACACATTGGAGAAGGAAATGGCAACCCGCTCCAGTGTTCTTGCCTGGAGAATCCCAGGGACAGGGGAGCCTGGTGGGCTGCCATCTATGGGGTCGCACAGAGTTGGACATGACTGAAGCAACTTAGCAGCAGCAGCAGCAGCCTCGAGCAGGAGAGGAACTTAACTCTGAAGAGTCAGGCAGTAGATGCTTATAAGCAGTGTCTTTGGGACACTGTTGTTACCTGATTCCAACTATATTCTCTCCCTTAGGATTTCTGCTTAAGAATCACATTCTCCAAAGGAATAAAGAGATTGACTTAGCTTAGGTTTCTTGCCTAATTCTGTGAATTACAGAGGAGGTCCAGTTCCCCACTAGAAGATGGGAGGAGAGAACCAGATAGGCAATAACAACACAGGTCCATTACCTAACCTGCGAAAGTCACGTCTTTATATATTCATCTCACTGTTTCCTCTTTGATCTGCCAGATTAAGCCATGGGTGTATTTAAAACCCAGGAGAATGAGAACATAGCTTGCCACATAAGAGAACATGGCTAAGCTTGAGTTCAGAGTATTCTCTTTCTCTAGATTTGTTTGTCTTCATAGAAAGAGTGTTACAATACCACCCTTATAATTACTATTATCACAACCACCACAACAATTTATTGAGTAATTTGTTCAGTATTAATATTTAAGCTATTTATCAAACAGAACATAATTAATATAATTAATTATATATTTATATATATAATATAATTTAATTCTGCCCCCATGGTGCTTAGAATCTAATGGCAAGACAGTCATTTAGTGAACTAAACACATAAAATGATTTATGGTTATATTTGGAGTAACTATGATGCAAGAGAAGTTCATTAGTTGTAGGGAGAATGTAATATAGATACTTGGTCTTACCTGGCAGGGCAAAGAAGTTTCTGAGGAGATGATGTCAGAGGATGTGTAGAAATTAACCAGGTAAAGGGAGCTCAAGGATAAAGAGTTACACAGAGATGAATATGGAAAGGGCCCATGCCTATCAGAAGCATGATTTATTTGAGAAATGGAATGAAGGATCACGTGCTAGAAATGCAGAGAACAAATGAAAGCATTTGGAGAGTGTAGTGCAGTCTTGTGGAACTTAATGAATCATTTAAGTATTCTGGTGTTTAGCTTAAGATAATAAAAATCTATTGGATCATAAGCATGGGAGTGACAGGACCAACTTTACATTTTAAAATAATACCTCCAGTTACTGTATGAAAAGTTTGAGGGGTAAGGAGTCGATGTAGAGTATATCAGGAGATAATTGTAGAAGTAGATGAGATGAATGAGGAGGGCTTCCACTAGATTGGAGCGAAGATAAAGGGAATTAGATTTGGAAGATATTTAAGAAGTAAAACAGACAAATTTGGTGATTTGGATATAGAGAAAAGGAGCAGAGAGTGATCACTATGATTCCTAGGTTTGGCCTGGTGTAATTGAATGGATGATGATCTAGTCAATCATATCAGTCAAAATATAGGTAAATTCACATTAATAAAAAAGGTGGAAATAAGCCTACACTTAGGGGGGATTATGTTTCATTTTAGGCATGTTGGCTTTGACACATCTTGATTATAGCTATTTGTAAAAATCCAGAAGTGGTTGGATATACGTAACTAGAACTCACAAAGAAGATCTTGACTATACATGTAACTGTGTGAGGATTTGTTGGTAGAGGATAATTAAAGCTCTTTGTGTGGGTGAGGTTGCCTGTGGAAAGAGTACAAATGAGAGGGGATCTAGATCAGATCCCTGAGAAATTCCAATATTTAATTTCAAAATATAAGATGAACCTCACCCAGGAGCCTAAGAGATTCTCTAAGAAGTCAAGACAATTATTCTTGACTCTACAAAAGGTGTATAATTGTAATGGTGGGGATTGTGGATTGCACTGATCTGAGGAGACAGAGGGAAGTAAGGAAACGAGGACTTTTGAATAGGTAGTAATTGTAGAAGTTATTTTGAGAAGTTTGGCTGTGAAGGGGAAGAAGAGAGATGAGATTGAAGCTAGAGAGTAAATTTTGGGTTATGGGATTATTGCTATTTTTAATAGAAGATATTTTTTTAAAAGCAGAAAGAATCCCTTTGAAAGAGAGAGAAAAATGGACAAAAGACAGAAGAGAGAGAACTTAAAAAGAGCAAAAGAACACTATAGGTGTGTAAGATTGGTTAGTAGGTGGGAAAGGGGGCATACACCTCCAGAGTTAGGAGAATTGACCTTGACAAAGACGAAAAGACAGCTTCTCTATTGTGAGAGAAGGGAAGATGGTTTCTAGATTTTGTAGCAGAAAGTTGAGTGACTCTGGCCTGTGTCTGGGGGCTTCTAGTTTCTTTGTGAAACACAAAGAAATGGCTTCTACTGAGGCATCAAAGAAGTGACTGGGAGAGGGAAGTGGGTGGCAAAAAGTCAGAGGTCTGGTGGAAGTTTGGGGACAGTAGAGAATGACTCATTTAGGCTTATCAGCAAGGAGGAAACTGAGTTAATCAGTAAAAGCTGTAAGGTTTCTGGGTTAATGAAGGTCCACGTTAGACTGGTCAGTCCATCAGCCAGCATATATTTGTGGAGCCAGATATTGCTCTGTCCTCAGGATATAGTAGTGAGCGAGAGGGAAAACTATCTCCTATTGAGGAACCTACTTGTTAGTGACAGGGTACTGAGTGATGGAGACTTCTTGGCTCCACAAGAAAACTTGTTTTTCTTTCAAGTATAGATATGTTTGGCAACCCACTCCAGTATTCTTGCCTGGAAAATCCTATGGACAGAGGAGCCTGGTGGGGAGCCTGGTGGGCTACAGTCCATGGGGTCGCAGAGAGTCGGACACGACTGAGCAAGCGACTTAACTATAGATATGTTACTAAACTATTCGTCTTTATTCTATGGTTTTAACCAATCATGCTTGATTGTTGGATTCTAGTCATAAATACAGTAAAGTTTTACAAATAGGATAGAGATTTGCCTGAAAAGTGTAAATTAAAAAAAAAAAACAACCAGAGAAACAATGGAGTTTGAGTATCATTAAGTGTATTTTAAATAATTGATCATGGAGACTAAAATAATAGAAATTTAAAGAGGAGTAAAGAATTCATGAACTGGTAGTTGGCTTGGGGATACCTGAAGAGGCAAATTGGAAGAATAGGGGATGTGGTTGAGTGGGATTCATAGATACGTGGTTTTATAGATAGAATAATTATAGTTGAGTGAAAAATCTAGAGTATGGTATAAGACAGATTGGCTCAGATGGAGTTGAGGGGGCCACTACAGAAGAGATGGTCATGAAACTGAGTGGGCAGAGTGTCGAATGGATTTGTACATGTGGAGGTGAAGCACCAACATGATGATGGGCTTTGTGGAGAGAGATGCTCTAAACCAGGTACCAGAGTCTTTGAGGAATGAAATACATGCCTGGGACATTAGTTCTAACAGCAGTGAGTGAAGAGACAGGATGGTGTATGTGATCTCATGATTCTCAGCAGGGCTTTTGCTCCTTGTCAGAGTGTCAGTCATTCCTAAGCATTTTACACATTATTTGTTCTTTAGGATATTCCCATTACTGTTATCTCAGTTGCAGATAGGGAAGCTGATTCTCAGAGACTTGGTTACTTCAGGCTATAGAATTAATAATTGGCAGAACTGAGATGAGAACCTAGGGCTGTCTGGCAGGAATTTTTGAAAATCCAGGTTTGAGCTTTTCAGCTGAGGAAGTAGTGGCTTTTGAATTGTCCTACTGGCTCTTCATGGCGAGAGAATCTAACAGAAACACTCCAAGCAGGTCCATGCACAGCAGGCCTTGGATAAACCAGATCAGCAGACAGGGAAACTTCCTGTCTCCCTCAAGACTTCTGACGAGCCGCTTGAGATGACTG
The DNA here is from genome assembly GCF_001704415.2 of Capra hircus. Lineage (NCBI taxonomy): Eukaryota > Metazoa > Chordata > Mammalia > Artiodactyla > Bovidae > Capra > Capra hircus. Next base: position 46,747,641 of record NC_030814.1, on the reverse strand, counting down.
AATGTGGTCACATCCACTGGAAGGAACCAGAAAGTTCCATGGTGTTCTGAAAGACCCTTGTCTGGCAGGCAGAACATGCTGGAAGAAGACAGCAGCGATTGAATTGCCATCAGGTGACTGGTTTAAGGGTTCTGGTATGGAGTAGTATGTTGTACCCAGTATGAGAATAGCTCAGCTGGAATTCCATCACCTCCACTAGCTTTCTTCATAGTGATGCTTCCTAAGGCCCACCTAACTTTGGACTCCAGAATGTCTGACTCTAGGTGAGTGATCACACCATCATGGTTATCTGGTTTTTTGTATAGTTCTTCTGTGTATTCTTGCCGCCTTTTCTTAATATCTTCTGCTTCTGTTAGGTCCATACCATTTCTGTCCTTTATTATGCCTGTCTTTGCATGAAATGTTCCCTTGATATCTTTAATTTTCTTGAAGAGATCTCTAGCCTTTCCCATTCTATCGTTTTCCTCTATTTCTTTGCAGTGATCACTGAGGAAAGCTTTCTTATCTCTCCTTGCTATTCTTTAGAACTGTGCTTTCAGATTGGTATATCTTTCCTTTTCTCATTTACTTTTAGCTTCTCTTCTTTTCTCAGCTATTTGGAAGGCCTCCTCAGACAACCATTTTGCCTTTTTGCATTTCCTTTTCTTGAGACAAAAAGCTAGTGGAGATGATGGAATTCTAGCTGAGCTATTTCATGTTCTAAAAGATGATGCTGTTAAAGTGCTGCACTCAATATGCCAGCAAATTTGGAAAACTCAGCAGTGGCCATAGGACTGGAAAGGGTCAGTTTTCATTCCAGTCCCAAAGAAAGGCAATGCCAAATGTTCAGACCACCACATAGTTGCAGTCATCTCACATGCCAGCGAAGTAATGCTCAAAATTCTCCAAGCTAGGCTTCAACAGTAAGTGAACCGAGAACTTCCAGATAACAAACTGGATTTAGAAAAGCCAGAGGAACCAGAGATCAAATTGCCAACATCCATTGGATCATAGAAAAAGCAAAGGAGTTCCAGAAAAACATCTACTTCTGCCTTATTGACTACACCAAAGCCTTTGACTGTATGAATCACAACAAACTGTGGAAGATTCTTCAAGAGATGGGAATACCAGATCACCTTACCTGCCTCCTAAGAAATCTGTATGCAGACCAAGAAGCACCAGTTAAAACCACACATAGAACAGTGGACTGGTTCCAAATTCGGAAAGGAGTACGTCAAGGCCGTATATTGTCCCCCTGCTTATTTAACTTACATGCAGAGTTCATCATGTGAAATGCGAGAATGGATTAAGTACAAGGTGGAATCAAAATTGCTGGGAGAAATATCATAACCTCAGATATGCAGATGACACCACCCTTATGGCAGAAAGCAAAGCGGAACTGAAGACCCTCTTGATGAAAGTGAAAGAGGAGAGTGAAAAAGCTGGCTTAAAGCTCAGTATTCAAAAAACAAAGATCATGACATCCGATCCCATCACTTCATGGCAAATAGATGGGAAAGCAATGGAAATAGTGAGAGACTTTATTTTCCTGGGCTCCAAAATCACTGAGATGGTGACTGAAACCCTGAAATTAAAAGACACTTACTCTTTGGAAGAAAGTTATGGCCAACCTAGACAGCATATTAAAAAGCACAGACACTACTTTGCTGAAAAAGGTCCATCTAGTCATATCTATGGTTTTTCCAGTAGTCATGTATGGATGTGAGAGTTGGACTTTAAGGAAAGCTGAGCACCGAAGAATAGATGCTTTTGAACTGGTGTTGGAGAAGACTGTTGAGAGTACCTCGGCCTGCAAGGAGATCCAACCAGTCAATCCTAAGGGAAATCTACCCTTATTTTTCATTGGAAGGACTAATGCTGAGGCTGAAACTTCAACCCTTTGGCCACCTGATGTGAATAACTGACTCAATGGAAAAGGCCCTGATGCTGGGAAAGATTGAAGGTGGGAGAAGGGGACAACAGAGGATGAGGTGGTTGGATGGCATCACTGACTCGGTGGACATGAGTTTGTGCAAGTTCTGGGAGTTGGTGATGGACAGGGAGGCCTGGCGTGTTGCAGTCCATGGGGTCTCAAAGAGTCAGACACAACTGAGCGACTGCAGCTGAACTGAAAGACTGCAGCTGAACTGAACTGAGTATGAGAGTGATGGAGTGGCCCTTTCTGCAGTTCAGGCAGAAAGGCAGACAGATGAACATGAGGCATTGCAGAGCTGTAAGTTTGGCTAAGATTCTGATTATATTAACCTAAGCACCCCACTCCAGTACTCTTGCCTGGAAAATCCCATGGACGGAGGAGCCTGGTAGGCGGCAGTCCATGGGGTCGCTAAGAGTCAGACAGGACTGAGTGAATTCCTTTTCCCTTTTCACTTTCATGCATTGGAGAAGGAAATGGCAACCCACTCCAGTGTTCTTGCTTGGAGAATCCCAGGGACGGGGAAGCCTGGTAGGCCGCCATCTATGGGGTTGCACAGATTTGGACACGACTGAAGTCATTGGATACTCTGATAAGCACATAAGCTAAGCTAAGTCACTTCAGCAGCAGCAGTGGTTAAGTTATATCCCATTCCTGGAGGTGCTGCAGCATGCAGCCAATTACCCAGGTAGAGGTGTCAGGAACTGAGAAACTAGACAATACTTTTTGGGGCAGGCAGAGAACAGTGTAACAGGAATATCAGCAAGGGGACTGCTACATGGGGGAGATAGAAAGATGAGGTAAGACTATTGGGTTTCCCCAGTTGATACCCCCTACTGCACTCCCAGAAGATTTTCAGCTCTTTGATTGCTTTTTATTTACTGCAAGTGAGGAAAAGATAGACTTGGACCCTGAAAAGAAATAAAGCTCCATATACCACCAAATGAGTTCCCCTAAACTGGCCCGTTTATAATATGAGTGGGAAACAAATATCTGGATGATCAAGGTGCAATTTATAGAAGAGCACAGCGGACAAGGCTGACGAGAAGGCCACAAATCAGGAACAGAAATGTAGCATTCAACTCCAAGTCTTGACATAAGAACTGTGTATAATCAATTTACCTCTTCTAGGGACACCCTTCTGATAAAGCTTAGAATACAAGTATGTATTCCTTCCCCTTTACCCTCTAGAAGCTCTGCCCTTGTTTATGCGCGATTATTATACAGCAGCCGTCTTCATTACCATCTCATTTTTTACTGATGGGAAGTATTACCATGGTGATCCTGGAATATAGGCCTGAATACAGACCATCATAAGCTTATCCCAAGTTAGAGGCAGTGGATCAGTAAGGTATTGTAAATCCATCTCCTTTCTTCCTTATGTATGAGCTTCTTCAATGAAGGGATATTTGAGTTACAGGAAAGGAGCCCTTGGCAGCTAATGGGATGGATACGGGTCCTCACATAGCTATTTCATAAAAATTTGAAGGTTAGCAAAGACATAGCCCAGTACCTTGAAGAGTGGACAGTCTTTCCCTCTTCTCTGTTGCATAGGCATAGACTGTTCTCCTATGATCCAAGTATCACAAAGATTCACCACTGTTAACAAATGGAACTAGGAGTACATGGATGACTTCTTATAAGCACTTTACTGACTATGAATAGCTGAGATTCATGACTTATTGAGAGTAGTTAATTTGGGTGTTTAAATCAAGATCAAGGACCTTTAGAGCAGTAGAACCCTTAAATATAACCTAAGCTGAATTTTTGACTTGTAGATGGGGAAACAGGGGCTAGAGGTGGGGAGAGATGGATACTGTTTAAGATACTCAGTAACCAAGAGGCAGATTGATTAATTTTGAATGAAAAGCATCCCCCCCTCCCCTTTCTGATAGTCTTTTCCACTAAATTCTTCTTTAACAAAAGGCTTTCAGGGAACAAATCTTTTCTTCCTTGTTGGAAAGAAAGTTGATGGGGATAAAAATAAATCCAGAGATCTTGCTTAACATTAAGATTGATTTAGGCATTTAAAGCCACTGACCTAGCCTCCTAATAGAGCCTGGCTCACTTGGAAGTTATTACTAATGGATCTGAAACCTTGAGGAGATGAGCAGTATCATTGCTCAAAGCAGGCTTCTCAATACATGTCTCAGTCAATCTGACAGCAAGACTCTTTTATCTCTGGTTTCTTAGTCTCCAAGCCCATTAGCTTAGGCATCCTTTGACATATTTCTGTCTGTTCCTTCTAGAGCTCCATCGGTATTTGTGATAAGTCTTGGTGACCTCACATCACTGGATGATGTCAGAGTATTACTGTGACAATTACAGTTTAGACCAAAACATGTGGGTCTCTTGGAGACATTGGTGAACCTTGGTAGAAATGTATATCTATTTTATTAAAATTAAGGTTAATTTGGGACTTTGTATTGCCTTTATACCACTGTCAAAAGCTGATGATCTTAAGAACTTTATGCTTGAGAAGAGACATAATAATGAATATAATTAATTGAGATTTGGGATAGATGTCAAGGATCTTAGAAACAAATGCTGACTTTCTGTTGATGGAAAAGTTATTTTAACCTCTCTCTGCCTCAGTTCCCTCATAAATGAATCAGGCTCAGAATTGCATATCCTGTCAGGATCGTTGTGAGGAAAAGATGAGGACATGCAAGAGAACTGGACTAGGGTTCTTACCGTTTCCAGCTTGTACTCAGCACCCTGTGTGTACTGGCACTGTGTGAAGAAAGGTACAAGGGGTCTCTTTGCTCTTGGGGCCATTTGGCTCAGATTGTTTCTTCAAAGGGATTTCATATCCGTCAGTTCACTTAATGTTGACACCAATGATGAGAGGTGGACATGGGAGGGAAAACTGACATGTTCATCACCAGGCAGAGCTGGGATGCCAGAGTTTTAGTCCTGGCTGGGTTTTATTTATTTATTTGGAATTGAAAGATTTGTTTTTTTAAATTAATTTTTATTACAGTAGGGTTGCTTTAAAAGGTTGCATTCATTTCTACTGTGCAGCAAAGTGAATCAGCTCTGTGTATACATATTTCCCCTCTTTGTCACCACAGAGCACTGACTAGAGTTCCCTGTGCAATACAGTAGGTTCTCATTAGCTATCTCTTTCATACATAGTATCAATAGTGTATATATGGCAATCCCAATCTCCCAATTCATCCCACCCCTTCTTTCCCCCCTTGGTATTCATACATTTGTTTTCTATATCTGAGCTCTCTATTTCTGCTTTGTAAATAAGATCATCTATACATTTTCCCTCAGAGAAGGCAATGGCACCCCACTCCAGTACTCTTGCCTGGAAATTCCCTTGGATGGAGGAGCCTGATGGGCTGCAGTCCATGGGGTCGCTAAGAGTCGGACACGACTGAGCGACTTCACTTTTCACTTTCATGCATTGGAGAAGGAAATGGCAACCCATTCCAATATTCTTGCCTGGAGAATCTCAGGGACGAGGGAGCCTGGTGGTCTGCCGTCTATGGGGTTGCACAGAGTCGGACACGACTGAAGTGACTTAGCAGTAGCAGCATACATTTTTCCTATATTTGATTTCCTAAATTTCATTCCATATATGTGTTAATATACGATATTCGTTTTTTTCTGGCTGGAGTTTAATGTAGGCCATCTAATCTTGAAGAAGTCATCTTCATAAACTGCAAAATGAATCACGTCTTTCTCCAACTTGAAATCCTTCATTAGCTTCCCTTTGCTGTTAGAATAAATCCCAACGCCGTCAACTATTTCTGCAAGATCTCACACCATTTGACCTCTCCCCACTTCTCCCTCATCTTTCTCCTTTCTCACTCTTTCTCAATGTATTTCAGCAACAAAAGACTTCTTTTAGTTCTTCCAACCCACCTTCCTTTCCTGCCTCCAGGTCTTGCCTATGCATCTATTTCAGCCTCTAATGTTCCTTCCCTTGGAGACTTGCAAAACAGCCTCTTTCTCCTACTTCAGTTCTCAGCTTAAATGACCCTTGCTCAGAGATTTTCCCTGAATACTTTTCCTAGAAACAAGTGTACCATATTATTTTCTGTCATAACCTTTGATTTCTTATCTTTACAGCAATCTCAATTTGTATTTCTTTTTTTTTTCTTTTTGTAATAATCACTTTCTTCTCTTGTGTTTACTTGCTTTATCTTCTTTGGTCTGTCTATTCCTTTGGAATATAAGCTTCATGAAAGTTGGAACTATATTCCACTTATGGGTGTGTTTCCAACATCTGGAACAATGACTGGCACCTAGCAAACACTCAGTAAAATTTGCTGTATGACAAGTGAGTGAATCGATACATCACTCTCGGAGTTTTTGGTTCATTATAGATGAAAATATGCTCTAACAGCACCTCTCCTAGGCACTCTCTCAACTACAAATAGAGGAAATGTGCCTCTTCCATTCTGTGGCTGTCACTTCCTAGTCTCTCGGATCTATTTGTTTCTTCTTTTATATTTTCCTTCGCTTGCTTGAGCTATGTGTTCAGTTTGGCATACAGGATTTATTAAACCAAAAGTTGTAGTCATGAGAACGCAAGACTGGAAGTTTGGAAATCTGAATTCTAGACTAGAAAGTCTTCTGCTTACAATATGATACTGGATAAGTTAGGTGCCTACTTTGGCACTTTAATTTCTCTCATGGTTATAATGAGAAGATTAGACCAGAGGAGCCAAAGAGATCTTTTTCCACCTTGAACATTATTTAAATCTAACCTAGACTGTTGATGTCCCTTTCATCAATTCATCTGAATAGCCTTAAAAGGCAGTTACTTTTAAAATAGCAGTGGTCATCTGGAATCATGTCCGGGTATATTGGTTAAAATAGAATTGCTATTAATCAATTATTATTCATGCCATAAAATTTATAATCCCTGAGGGGGAATCAAGCTTCAGAATGTCTTGCCAGTGAACAAAATATTCTCTGTCCATGATGCATGATGGGTCTTTTCAAGAGTACGCTGGGAGCCAAGAGCAGTGGCCAAACAGAAGGGAACAGTATTATGGCCTCACGTTGTTCTCCATCTGTTCTGTTTGTAGGTCCGCCAGAATTTTCCCAGCACGACTCCTCCAAATTCCCCATTTCATCCCAGATTACACACACCTAAGCCCTGGCAGGGAGGTCCTCATTTAGAGCCAGTTTTGGAAATAGTGGAAATGTCTGACATACATTCAGGTTTCAGCACTCATTACCTACCCTGCATCCAGTGGCAAATAGAGAAGGTAAGGTCTTGTTGAAGAGGTGAAGCTATGGGACCAGGAGCCTGGATTTGAATTTGACAAGACTTGTGATAATGACTTAACGGTTCTAAGATAAGTTACCTTGTCTATGAGAGAAGCAAAATAATAGTAACAAAGTCATAAGCTGTTGACAATGTTAAATGAAATAATCGTGTAAAATACTAGCCTATCTAAAAATACTAAAATTTTAGAGTATTCGGGGCCTAAAATACTTGGCCCATGAAATCAGTATGCATTACTTGGAGATTTTGTGTTTTATTTTCAAATTTCAGTCATTTATTTAAATATTTTGTCAACTCCCAAGGGATGCATATAGTTTGAAATAAAATTATCTAAAGTGAGTAAATTCAGTTTTGGCAGGAGTTACAAGTACAAAAAATGATGAAGTCACTGGAAGCTGGAAAACTTCTATACTGACACTAACAAAATAATGTATTTAAGTCAATACCTAAAAGGATTAGTTTATTTATTACTTATTTCATTAAACTATCTTAATGAAAATAGCCATGTCATATTTTCTAATTAGAAAGAATTACTGCAAACTTTTCAGGAAATTTGAAGAAAAAATAAATACCACCCTTTCTCCCCCTCTGCCTGGAGGTAACTACTACTAACATTTTAGTTATGCATCCATAAAAGATAGCCATTATTTACAGCTTTTATTTATTGTTTGAGTAAAAACCGGAGAATCTTCAGCTCCATCGAGAGTCTTTGCTTTGTCTGTTTTTGATATATTGACCTTCTGTGTCATCATCTGTAAAGATGGTGTTTGGATTGTGATCTTTAAGATCCTTCCTGCTCTGAAATGCTAAAGTGAATAGAATAAGACATATTTGGCACTGTAAGAAGATAAACAATTGACTTTTTTTTTTCTAAAATATTTAAGAATTCTTGAGCACTGGTGAAAGATAGCTATGCTTTCTCAGTTACAATATAGAAGTCAGAGAGCAAGTATATAGCAAACTATGAAGTCGGTAGCATTTTTTGGAAACTCAGACCTTCCCATTCTTCATCCTTCCTGAGATGTCTCTCCTGCGTTTCTAGCCTTCTTCTCCCACTCTCCTTCCCTTTCCTCCTATGGGCCTGGATCTCTGAATCATACACCTTCTGTCTAACTGTAAAATGAGAGCTCTTTTTTCCTATTAAATAAATTTCATGCTCTGAGAAGTGAGGAGGGAGCATATTTCCATGAAGTTCTGTGATTGGACCATAATTTCCAGGGCCCTGATATAAATATAGATTGACAGCTCTCATATTTTTCATATTTGACAAAGAATTAGGGTACCCTCCCTCACACCAGTAATATGATCAGTTCTTTAATCTTCACATGTAACTGGTTCTGACTTTAGCCACTGACCAATGATACATTTCATTTTCAGGGATGCTTAGAATTTCTTTCTTACACTTCAACTATCTTAGAATTGTTCTAACATATTCATTTTACTAATGGATAAATGGAGGCCTGGAGAGATGACATGAAATGCTTTATGTCTCCACAGTGAATAAATGACAAAGCATTCTGTAATAATACCTGAAATATCATTACATGATACATTCCTTGGAGCATGCTGCTTTTTTTAGTTTTTGTTTTTAATAAAAGCCTGTTATTAAATTTGCTTTTCTCTAGGATAAGGAGTGTGTAAAATTGAAAATATTAATACTTCATTCAGGTTTGTTGAGAATCAGTTGTTATTGAGGTCACACCAGGGCCCACCAAGATGCCTGAGGCACAAGTGGGACCAGAAAGCGGGGGAAGGAGTGCAGGGCACAGACTGGAGTTGTGAACTAGCCCTGGGTTTGGCAAGATGGGATTTGTTAGTGATTCTGTTTATAGTAGCTTCTGTGTGATGGTGGAAGGAAAACCTGTCCAAAGTGGGTTAAAAACAGCATAGGATGTGAGGGAGTGAAAGGATACTAATATTTCATAGAATTTTTCCCTAAGATGAGTAGAGAAATGAAATAGCGAGAGACAGACATGCGGCCAATGAAGGGATCTTTCAAAATATAGACTAAAGCACAGTCTATTTGTGCGCTCTTGGGAATGAGCCCATATTTAGGAGGAAATTGATTCTGAGGAGAAAGAAATGTGGGTCACAAGGGCAAACTCTTGGGTCTGTGAGAGGGATGTGATCCAGTACACACATAGAGGATTTGGTAAGTGTGAAAACAGAGTTTATGAAAGAAGAGGCAGGTGGTTTGAGAAGCTAGGTGGTAGAAAGATGCACTGGTTCTCTTTTGTTTGCTTTGGTTTTCTCACCGAAATAAAATGTCAAAAGCTGAGAGAGAGGAAAAGGAGAGAGTGCTGAAGATTTCAGAAGAGATGAGAGCATGTGAACATCCATCTCAGAGGTTGAAAGAGTGGGTTAGTAAGGGACATAGAGTGACATTTCTGGGCAGTACTAGAAGCCCACTTCAGTATGTTGGTCATACATTTACTGAGAGACAAGTTAGACTGTTGGTGAGTTTTTCTCCAGCCCCTTTCTGCTGCTTGAATATTGTTGCAAACTAGGGGGAGGGTTGAGTTAAACTAAACTTGGGGTTTTGCCAAGCTAGAGTAAAAGAGGAGAGAGGAGACAGGGATTTGGGGAAGATATGAAAGGAGTGGTTGTAGAGACTGATCATTGAATTGGAGAAAAATAAGGAAGGAACTGGGGAAATGAGATAGGTAATGGACAATGAAAAGTGGTGGGTCCAGTGGGCTGAAGGTCCTGAGGTAGGTCAATGATTTGTGAAGAAGAAGGGAGGGTATAAAATTAACATAGTTGCAAAAATAAGAGCAGATGTTTGAAAAAATATTTCACAAGCAATGCAGTTTTTAGTAACAGCAACAAACTATGGCCATGGTATTGGGTGGCCATAGAGATGAAGGATAAAACTGGAGGTGAGATAGTAAAGGGTGGAGAAGCTCAGGAGTTGAATAGTGACATTGACATTTATGTGGAAAAGATCAAGACTTTAAGACGTAGTCATAGAGTGAAGGAGGCGAAGAGTAGTGATATGGCTGTGAGAGAGCAGTGTAGAAAGGGTGCAGTTTAGTAAGACATACATTGAGGTTAGGTCTTCAGTGACTAAGGAAGCTAAGGCGGGGGGCTTGTGACTGCAACAAAGCAGGATGATGGCTGGTCGAGCTTGATGGCCCGTGCTTAAAAAATTGTGGGTTTTTAAAGAAAGAGGGAGGAAATAATTGACTATAAATGATTGTGAGGAACATGGAGAGTGCCCAGTCTCACCTTCAGGCTCTGTGCAATGTGGAAGGAAAAACACCTTTCATCTAAGAGCCCTACAGGGGACAGGAGTTCCACAGGAAGGAACCTGGTTTCACAAGGAGCACACACATCATTGTGTGATGGAGAAGCTAAAAAGAAGTTGGAAGAACCAGGGAGTTTTCTGGGATAGACCGTAAGTTCTAGAGAACTGAGAAAAAAAGCTCAAATGGATGGTGGTGGTGGTTAATAGTGGCTGTGAAATCATATTAGAGGAGGTTCATAGCTTATTTGAGCAATTACTGTTGATCCAGAATAATACTTCTCAAACATCAAGGCACCTACAATCTCCTTGGGATATTATGAAAATTCACACTGAGTAAGTCTTAGGGAGCAGAGGAGACAGGGGTTGAGATTCTGCTTTTCCAACGCGAGGCAAGCTGATGCTGAGGCTGCTGGCTTGAGGACTGCACTTTGAGGACTGATGCTCTGTAGGCTTGGACTAGTGTGAGAACACCAGGTTGGGAGGGGATGTCGGAGGTGCATTTGATCAAGGATATTTGGAGCTCTGAACGTCCTTACAGAACTATTTAATAGTTCCCACCATTTTTGGAAGGTTAGTTTTTAACCTTCGATTCTCCTTGTTCCTTCTCTGAGCCCAAAGCACCTGTGTCTAATATACGTTTATTCTACTCAGTGTATTATCTTTGTCTCATAGGTGTGTGTATATTATTCCGACAGGATCATTCCTTAGAGCCAGAGACTGTGGGGAATAGTAGAACGTTTGTGGATCATTGAGTCATAACACCTGACAATTCCCATCTATACCATTTACTGGCTCTAAAAAAAAGCAGTGGAAAAAAATCATTTACCTTTCTGATCATTTTTATATGTGAAGTGGGGATAATCACGCCTAACTGACTTTTATGAAATTCAAATGAGATGCTTGATATAAAAAAGTCTTGTTACCTGTAAAACACTATAATATGATAATGCTTACTGCAAGGCTTGGGTTTCTCTGTACGTATCAGATGGTTTCACTGGTCTGATTGATCAGTACACATTGCTATACCAATGTTTAAATATTTTTAATAGAACTCCTGAATATTATGTTTCATAATTCTTATTATTTATTGTGTCTCTTTACAGTGCTAGCAGAAAAATGGGCATGGAATAGTTGTTGTTGAATTAAAGGTGGGTGGATATATGAACATCTACCCCAGGGCACACTGAGTGCAAATGAAGCTAATTTCAAAAGTCTGTGAAATGAGTTGTTTCTAAGGACAGTTAAGTCACTTTTACCAGGAAAAATTAAGATGTCATTTTTTGTTCCCTAAATTTTAAAGTGCCCTCATCACAGTTTCTTATGTCGTCTTCCTCTTGAGATTACACCTTCCAACACTGCTGTTGATTGATGATTGATTCATGCAGGTGGCCTCAGCTAGGGAACAAAGCTAAGCACAGACAAGCTATGATTAACCTTACCTGTTTAGTTCTGGAACAGAACTCTCTGTTCCAAAACGGATTATGGGCACTCAGGTCCAAAGTTCTTTAAAGACCTACTAGATATTTTAGAAAAAGACTTCCTAGGTATATGGGAAAATATTTTTATAAACACTTTTTTCTCTCATGATAGAAGCATATTGTTTTTTTTTTTTTTTTCCCTTGGAGAGCTTGCTTAAGCAAGGATTGGTTTTCCTATGTCTCTGGAGATGAGATAAAAAGCAAGGATTTTGGAGTTCAAGTTCTGGTTCCACCTCTTATTAGCAGTGAGATCTTGAACATTACCTAATCTCTGTAAGCCTTGGGATTCTCACTGCAGGACTGGAATAATTGTGGTATGGTATCTTCCTTATAAGATTGTTGGAAATGTTGAGACAATGTATTTGAAGTAAGTAACACAGCATTAGTCCTAAATAAATGTTAGTTCTTGGTTACTGTTAATTCTTGTATTATTACTACAACTACAGTTAAAAAAAAACACAAAACCTGGATATAGTGCTTGATTCCAGTGTTTATTAAAAATTGTATAAATTCAGTGGTTAAATACAACAACAAAAAAACCCAACCAATTAAGATGGGCAAAAGATTTAAAAAGACTTTATAAGGTGTACAGATGGAAAACAGGCCTACGAAAAAGATGCTTGACATTATTACTCATTAAGGAAATGCAAATCAAAACCATAATGAAGTACTGCCGGGAGCCAGTGTGAGGAATCCCGCCCGTGACAAGGTCATGAGGAAGGAAGCTGACATACGCAAGGCGTGCTCAGACTTCAGGGACCCCTCTGGAAATTCCTAAGCATGTACCCCAACAAAAATCTGCCGGCTTTTGTGCTCTGCTTTTCCACTCTTCTGACATTTTCTGGAAAAAGTCAATTCAGGGCTTTAGTCTTTTGCATTTGAAAGAGTGTTTCAATCCAAAAACCCCTCCGATGGCTTTCTAGCCTGCCTGCAGGACTCTGCGAGTGTGATTGTTTGAGGCCTCCTGACCGCAGGAGGCACAGGAAGCTTAAAACATCCTAGGAATGTAGGGGCTTCCGAAGAGTCAAAATCTTTAGAATAGGACTGATTAAAAGTTTCATTTGTTGAGTCAATGCTTGCTGCCAAATTTTCATATCCTTTATTTTTAGATATAGTTGGTATATAGAAAAACAAGTAGTAGACCTGGTATTAGCAACATTAGATCTTCGAGTTAAGTACCTTCTTTGTTATATCCCACTGCACCTTTGTTCTATAGAGATGTAACTTTAATGCTTTAAGGAGATGCAAATTAAAGAAAAACACTTCAGGGGAAACAAAATCAACATTCATTAAGGAAGAGAGATAAAAAGTGTTAACAAGCTTCTTGGCCAGAAGATAATGTAAATCACCTGAGACCTTTTGTATACAAAATAATGTATAGAAAGAGTCTGGGCTGCGAACGCTACATAATTCTGAATTACCCATTGATCTCCATGTTTTATCAAAAGTATAAAAGGCCTTCTGAACAATAAAGGATCGGACCAGTTTCTCGAACTAGTCTCTCGGCCTGGTTTCTTGGGACTCTGGCTCCCCCCATGTCTCTCTCTCTCCTCTTCTCTCCCCTTTCCTCTCTCTGCTCTTTACTTTAACTTCAGGCTGAATCTCCATCTGGGGCGCGGAGGCTCGCCAGGTCTACTTACTTGCCCCGGCTGTTAAGACCCGCACGAAAGGGAGCTTAAGGCGAGGCACCCTTAGATATTCAAGCGGGCGCCGGTGGCCCAACGTAGATGGTGCAAATTCCTTGTCTGGAATTTTATTGGCCTTCCGCGTAAACCAAGCTATTCAGCCCTCTTCCTCCACTTAATCTTCTTATTACACTATAGTTTCTTAATCTAATCTTACATTAATAAACAAACAAGTCTTTCCACGCCAACGCCGTCCACCCTTCGAATTCCCTGGATCCACCGGGGCTGGACCCCGGCAAAGTACCAGTTTCAGTTTAGTTCAGTCATTCAGTCATGTCCAACTCTTTGAGACCCCATGGGCTGCAGCACACCAGACCTCCCTATCCATCACCAACTCTGGGAGTTTACTCAAACTCACATTCATTGAGTTGGTGATGCCATCCAACCATCTCATCCTGTGTTGTCCCCTTCTCCTCCCACCTTCAATCTTTCCCAACATCAGGGTCTTTTCCAGTGAGTCAGTTCTTCTCATCAGGTGGCCAAAGTATTGGAGTTTCACCTTCAGCATCAGTCCTTCCAATGAATATTCAGGACTGATTTCCTTTAGGATTGACTGGTTTGATCACCTTACAGTCTAAGGACCTCTCAAGAGTCTTTTCCAACACCACAGTTCAAAAGCATCAATTCTTAGGTGCTCAGCTTTCCTTATAGTCCACCTCTCACATCCATACATGACTAATGGAAAAACCATAGATTTGACTAGAGGGACCTTTGTTGGCAAAGTAATGTCTCTGCTTTTGAATATGCTGTATAGGTTGGTCATAACTTTTCTTCCAAGGAGCAAGTGTCTTTTAATTTCATGACTGCAATCACCATCTGCAGTGATTTTGGAGCCCCCCAAAATAAAGTCCCTCACTGTTTTCACTGTTTCCTTGTCTATTTGCCATGAAGTGATGGGACTGGATGTCATGATCTTAGCTTTTTGAATGTTGAATTTTAAGCCAACTTTTTCACTCTCCTCTTTCACTTTCATCAAGAGGCTCTTTAGTTCTTTGCTTTCTGCCATAAGAGTGGTGTCATCTGCATATCTGAGGTTATTGATATTTCTCCCGACAATCTTAATTCCACCTTGTGCTTCATCCAGTCCAGCATTTCATATGATGTATTCTGCATATAAGTTATATGTATTCTGCATAACTTATATGTAGCAGTACCACTTTATACCTCTGAAAATGGCTAAAATTGTAATACCAGTTAACAGTACTAATGACTATAATAAGTGTTGGCAAAGACGTGGAGCAACTGGAGTTCCCATACACTTCTGACAGGAGTACACATTGCAAAGCCACTTTAGAAAAGAATCTGGCACTTTCTTAAAAAGCTAAAGATACCATGTGACCCAACCTTGTTTCTCCTAGGTATTTATCGAAGAGAATTAAAAGAATACATTTGAATCAGTTCTAATGAGGTGGATGAAACTGGAGCCGATTATACAGAGTGAAGTAAGCCAGAAAGAAAAAAACCAATACAGTATACTAACACATATATATGGAATTTAGAAAGATGGTAATGATAACCCTGTATGAGAGACAGCAAAAGAGACACAGATGTATAGAACAGTTTTTTGGACTCTGTGGGAGAGGGAGAGGGTGGGATGATTTGGGAGAATGGCATTGAAACATGTATAATATGATATAAGAAATGATTGCCAGTCCAAGTTCGATGCAAGATACAGGATGCTCAGGGCTGGTGCACTGGGATGACCCAGAGGGATGGTACAGGGAGGGAGGAGGGAGGGGGGTTCAGGATGGGGAACACATGTACACCTGTGGCAGATTCATGTTGATGTATGGCAAAACCAATACAATATAGTAAAGTAATTAGCCTCCAATTAAAATAAATAAATTTAAATTTTAAAAAAGTATATCCAAATAGTGCTTCATATACAAACATTCATATGTTCATTTGTAATAGCCAAACATCGGGAAAAAGTCAAATTCCCATCAATAGTTGAATGGATAAACATATTGTAGTATATCCATACAATGTAATACTACTCAATAATAAAAGGAATTTAATATACTGATACATACACCAGGACGGATGCATCTCAACATAATTGTGCTGAGTAAAAGAAAGCCAGACAAAAAAAGCACTTACTTTGTATTCCACTTATATAAAATTCTATAAAGTGCAAGCTGTAGTGACCAAAACCACATCAGTGTTGCTTGGGAATGGGGTAAGAAGACAATAAGAAAAGGCAGGGCAGAGGAATTAGAGAGGGCTATGGGGACATTTTTAGGAGGATAAATATGTTCATTATCTTGATTGTGTTTATTATAGTGATAGTTTTACAGGTGTATACATTTGTTAAACTTATCAAAATTTAAACATTAAGCATAGTGGTTGATGATACCATTAAAAAGCTGTTAACAGAAAAGAACATATCGTGGCTGCCGCCTCCACTGCCTTTCCAATGCTTCTAAGGCTGGAAGGCTCCCCTTAATTTGACTCTGTCTTATTGATTAGCCTCATCTATTACTGAACCTTCTGCTCACTGAGACCATTTTCTTCCTCCCTTCCCCTGTGAGTTCCTACCTTTCTGCCCCTCTGGTCGTGGTATTGCCCCTGTGTGTAAGCCCTACTTCTTTCTTATCCTGACAAATATACCCCTTTCTAGAGACCACCCCAAAAACATTTCTTTTGTTCATTAATCATACATTCTTGGATACTGGTTTTTTTCATGTTTTAAATTTTATTTTGTTTTTGACTTTTTATTGTATATTAGAGTATAGCTGATTAACAATATTATGGTAATTCAGTTGGGCAGCAAAGGAACTCAGCCACACGTATAATACGTATCCATTCTCCCCCAAACTCCCTTCACGTCCAGGCTGCCACATAACATTGAGCAGAGTTCCCTGTGCTATACAGTAGGACTTTGTTGGTTATTCATTTTAAATATAGCAGTCTATATGTAGATCACAAACTCCCTACCTATCCCTTCCACCCATCCTTCCCCCTGGAAACCATAAATTCCTTCTCTATGCCTGTGAGTCTGTATCTGTTTTGTAAATAAGTTCATTTGTATAATTTCTTTTTAGATTCCACATATAAGGGATGTCACATGATATTTCTCCTTCTCTGACTTACTTCACTCAGTATGACAATCTCTAGGTCCATCTAGGATACTGTAAATGGCATTATTTCATTCTTTTCAATGCCTTAGTAATATTCCACTGTGTATATGCACCACGTCTTATTTATCCACTCCTCTTTTGGTGGATATTTCGGTTGCTGCCATGTCTTGGCTGTTGTAGACAGTGCTGCCGTGTTTGGGGTGTGTGTATCCTTTTGAACCACACTTTCCTCTGGATGTATGCCCAGGGGTGGGATTGCAGGATCATGTGGTAGCTCTGAAAGTGAAAGTCGCTCAGTCATGTCTGACTCTTTGCGACCTCATGGACTATACAATTCACGGAATTCTCCAGGCCAGAATACTGCAGTGGGTAGCCTTTCCCTTCTCCAGGGGATCTTCCCAACCCAGGGACTGAACCCAGGTCAATTGTGGTGGATTCTTTACCAGCTCTATTTTCAGTTTTTTCAGGAACCTCCATCCTGTTTTCCATAGTGGCTATACCAAGTTAAGTTCCCCCCAACAGTAAGAATTTATTACCCTTCTCTCTTTTCCCTCTCCAGCCTTTATTGTTTGTGGATTTTTAAATGAAAGTCCTTGGGTAGCTTTTATGATACAGAATTTAGATTAGGATTTAGGCATCCTTCAGCAACCAGAAAAGTCCAACTCCTGCTCTCATGAGGCTCACAATCTGCTCAGAGGTATAGTCAAGTCAATTACTGTGTTACAAATACGTTTATTATTTTTGGGCACTCAGCCTTTTCATGTTATGGGAGAATTCTTCTTTAGGGGTTGTTGGTGGAAAGTAGGACCTATTTCTTCCTAAAGGTGCTAGGACTGTTCCCTGTTCCCTGAGTGTGGGCATAGGATTTCAGATTGCTAGCTTAGCGCTCCTGCTGACTGGGAAATTTTGAGAGAGTGAAGCAGAGGTGCAAGTACAATTCGGGCGGTGGCAGAATCAGGTTGGGAGCAGCAGAGCAAGTGCCTAGTGCTGCATTCGCCAGGGTCAGTATCTCAAAGAGCCCATGCCTGTTCAGAACAATTTGGTTCTTACCCGTCTTCAGATCCTGGGTCAGATCTTTTTGCCAACCCGATACTTGCAATGGTAGACTTCGCTACTTGCCAGATCCCAGCTAGTGCCCCTTGCATTAGAATATCCCCCCATCCCCCCAACCAAGCTTCTGATGAGAGACTGAATAGCAGCTGACAGCAGTAAGAGTTGGGAAGGAACTGGCTGCAGCCTTGAGAAGAGTGCTATTACAGAAAATCATTAATGTTGAGGTGAGAACAAGAGCTGAAAGTTCAACATGATCAGAATTGCTCAGAGTAGACCATGGACTCCTCTGGGGTAGCCTCTCCTCCTGCCTTTGATTCTCCCTCCTTTACTCCATACTTTTTCATCCTTTCCATCCTTTCCTCTCCTGCATCCCTGGAACACTAGGCACCTGATAGATGCAGGATGAGTCAGATTCAATTCCTGCCACTAAGGAGCCCTGGACTGGGAGTCATTGCAGTACCTTCTAATGATCTAGATAACTTTGAGTAAGGGTTTCTCTTTACTTCTTGGTCCTTTTACTTTATGTCCTTATAAATCCAGGAACTAGGGATGCTTTTTAAGGTTTATCTGCCTGTTCAAGTTTACTAGTTTTCACATATCATCACTTATCATGGGCTTGGCATTCAGTTAAGAATGTTATTTGATACTCATGAAAATGAAACAGGTAAATACTATTATTGTGTCTCATATTTTGTAGATGAGGAAACCAAGGCTTAACAAGGTTAAGGAAATTGAAAAAGCTCAGCAAGCTAGTAGACGGAAAAGTTAGAATTTGAATCCAGCTGATCTAACGCCACACATCACCCCCATGCCATATTGCCTTTTCTTTTTTTAAAGTCACTGGCTTTGTTTTACAGCTGGCTTCAGTTCAGTTCAATTCAGTCTCTCAGTCGTGTCAGACTTTTTGTGACCCCATGAATCGCAGCACGCCAGGCCTCTCTGCCCATCACCAACTTCCGGAGTTTACTCAAACTCACGTCCATTGAGTCGGTGATGCCATCCTGCCATCTCATCCTCTGTCATCCCCTTTCCCTCCTGCCTCCAATCCCTCCCAGTATCAGAGTCTTTTCCAATGAGTCAACTCTTCGCATGAGGTGGCCAAAGTACTGGAGTTTCAGCTTTAGCATCATTCCTTCCAAAGAACACCTAGGACCTAGCTAGAACTAATTGAAACTGCATGCTTGCCTGGGCTCTGGCATCAGAATTGCCTATATTCTGATGAAAGCTCCATTACATTATGAGTGTCTTAGGGCAAATTACTTAACCCCTCTCAGACTGTCAATGTATTAATAACAATTTTTATACTAGAAACTATTGTCATACTAAGTTTTGCTTTATGAATAAATAGCCATTGATTGCCTGACTCCCAGAACACTGCTACCTCTCTTATTTCAGTGCCAGTAATGTCAGCATGGACAGGGAGGCCTGGCGTGCTGCAGTCCATGGGGTCACAAAGAGTTGGACACAACTGAGCAACTGAACTGAATTGAACTAATGTCAGCATTATAATGTAATATCCTTCAAGAAAGCATTATCTTTTTAGCGAGATCCTGGTGGCTCAGATGGTAAAGCATCTGCCTGCAATGTGGGAGACCAGGTTTGGTTCCTGGGTCGGGAAGATCCCCTGGAGAAGGAAATGGCAACCTACTCCAGTACTCTTGCCTGGAAAATTCCATGGATGGAGGAGCTTGGTAGGCTACAGTCCATGGGGTTGCAAAGAATCGGACACAACTGAGCTACTTCACTCGCTTCTTGTTATTGTTGATAATAAACATGTTGATTGGGTTGAGGGATTATGCTATGCCAGCCCATTATCTCATTTATTCCTCATGACAACCATGAAGGATATACACACAGAGAATATATACAGTAATTATTCCCATGTTACATATGGAAGTACAAAGTTCAGAGAGATGATGAAAATCACACAGTTTATAACTGGTAGGACTGTGATTCGATCCAGACTTCTCTGATTCTAGACTTATACTCTTACCAAGTCTGCCATTCTGTCACCAATAGATAGGCCAGAAAGAATTAGGATAGAGTCATTATTACGAAAATATGGATTCCTTTGTCTCTCCTGTCATTTTCTCCATGAGAGCAAGGACTAGAACAGCATGAAGAACACAGCTGTGTGGGAGGACTGGCCAATTAAAAAGAGACAAAAAAGCCTTGAAAGCCAACTTCCCAGGGCTGAAGAGGGCTGGTTATGGAGATTAATTTGCCTTTCCTTGTTTGGCTTTGCCCTCATGCTGGGATTGCTGCTGGGAGACAAGGCAACCCTAATTCCAATTAGAATTACAGAGGCTCAGGGCTGGGGAACCTAGACAGCATATTAAAAAGCAGAGACATCACTTTGCCAGTAAAGGTCCTTACAGTCAAAGTTATGGTTTTTCCAGTAGTCATGTGTGGATGTGCGACTTGGACCATAAAGAAGGCTGAACATTGAAAAACTGTTGCTTTTGAACTGTGGTGTTGGAGAAGAGTCTTAAGAGTCCCTGGGACAGCAAGGAGATCAAACCAGTCAATCCTAAAGGAGCTCAACCCTGACTGTTCATTGGAATGACTGGTGCTGAAGCTGAGCTCCAATTCTTTGGCCACCTGATGCATGAGCCAACTCATTGGAAAAGACCCTGATGCTGGGAAAGATTGAGGGCAAGAGGAGAAGGGGGTGACAGAGGATGGGATGGTTGAATGACATCACTGACTCAATGGACATGAGTTTGGGCAAACTCTGGGAGACAGTGAAAGTCAGGGAAACCTGGAATGCTGTGGTCCATAGGGTTGCAAAGAGTCGTACATGACTTAGCAACTGAACTAAAACAACAAGGGTTGGGAAAGAATTTGGAGACTGTAGCCTTCAACTCTCCTCTATTGAAAGCACCCACTCTATAACAAGAGGAGTTGTTAATTTTCTCCTCCATCTCTGCTGTACCACCTCTGTGACCATGAATTCACTACAGCCTTCAGACTGGCTCCCTGCTTCAGAGCTCTTTCCTTGGTTTTGTTCTTTTTTGTTGATAAACGAAGAACAAGTGTGCTAGTTTTTCTGTAGAATCGTAAAATGTAATTGTACATCTTTTAGGAAGAAACAATCACGTCACATACATCACATACCCTGTCTCCCAGTCTTGGTGCCATCCACTGACTTGGTTCCTCCTACTCATACTTCTGGTTTTAGGTCTCACGTCACTTCCTGAAAAGACTTTTCTCTCACACCTGAGACAAGGTCAGTTTCTTCTGGTTTTTTTTTTTTTTTTTTTTTGCAGCCACAACATCCATGCCAACAATTACATAATGAGATGTTGAATGTTCACATTTCCTCCCAGGAAAAGATCTGTTAAGGGCAGGAACTTATTGGTCTTGTTCATATGTGCTTCTTGGGCACTGTGCTTATTCCTTTAATTCAATATTTTTATGGATAACCTCCTAATTACCAATTACCGTACTTTTGAACAAGAGTGATTCAGTCCTTCACCTGATAGACTTTAGAGTCCAGTGGAGTTTCTCATCTTCATTTCTTCAACTTTTACTTCTTATGGTGTTAGTGAACACAGGTTTGTGTGCCCAACACACAGTGAGGCCAAACAAACTCCATGTTGGAGTTTGGAGCAGAGAAAGGTTTGTTGCAGGGTCATGCAAGGAAAATGGGTGGTTCCTGCTCAAAAAAAAAAAATCCCAGACTCCTCAAAGGATTTCAGCAGAGCATTTTTAAAGGCCAAGGCGATGAGGGCAGGGTTCCCAGGTGGCTCGGTAGTGAAAAATCTGCCCACCAATGCAAGAGACTCGGATTCTATCCCTGGGTTCAGGAGATCCCCTGGAGGAGGAAATAGCAACCCACTCTAGTATTCTGACCTGGAGAATCCCATGGACAGAGGAGCCTGGCGGGCTACAGTCTATGGGTAACAAAGAGTCAGACACGACTGAGTGACTAAGCATGCATGAGGGAGAAGGATCACAGGATGTGTGATCAGCTGGTGCACCATTCTCTGATTTGTTGATGGTGAGGTAACAAGAGGATCACAGGAATTAACATTATCAATCCTTAGGCTCCTGGAGAGCTGGGGGCTATGTACTTATGGCCATCAAATAGTTAACATCTTCCACTTGGTGGGGGGTTTTCACATCTGTAAAACAACTCAGGAAATGTGCCTCAGACACTGTTATCTAGGTACTTCAGAGAGGAGCTAAAGCAGAGGATATGTGGGGAGTATCTACCCACCACTGCCCGGGAAGACCCCATGGGTTCCTGCTCAGTTACAGTAATGAGCGGTAATAAAAGAATTTAGCTGTGTGATCGCTCTGTACATTATTTTTTCTGAGTGTAAGGTGGTTCGGAGTGATGGTTCAGATGTGTGCTTACCGCCATATTTTAGTGTCTAAACTGCGCTTGCCCTGATTTTGCAAATCAGGAAACCGAGGCTAAACGCTTCACCCGAAGTTGCACAGTAGGACTGCATCTGTAGCATCATTCTTTTGTTTATTCCTTCATTCATCTTTTCAGCTCCTGCTTCGTTTTGCAGTTCTGGTTCCACTTGTCTCAGCATTTGAGATAATGAAAATTTTGGCTCTGGTGTAGGCATGGACTTCAGGGACAGAATGACTTCAGTTTTATGGAGCTCCACCCTTTGCTAATTGTGTGACCTTGGGCTAGTCAGTTAAACTCTCCACTTCTCAATTTCATAAAGAATTTCAATTCATACTTCATAATTATTTTTTGAAAGGATTAACTGAGAAGTAGTAGTAATAGTATCAGCAACAACATCACCCCCGTTAGTACCACCAGCACATCAGATAATTATGTGATACTTCTTATGAACCACTAGGGTTCCTGGTGGCTCAGATGGTAAAAGAATCTGCCTATAATGCAGGTGACCTGCATTAAGATCAGGAAGATCCCCTGGAAAAGGAAATGGCTACCCATTCCAGTATTCAAGCCTGGAGAATCCCATGGACAGAGAAGCCTGCTAGGCTACAGTTCATGGGATCACAGAGTTGGACATGACTGAGCAACTAACACTTTCTTATGAGCCAAGAATTATTCTAAGGACTTACATATATTAACTCATTTAATCCCACCTATGAAGCAGATGTTAGTATTATCCCTATTTTACAAGTGAGGTAAAGGAAACATATAGAGGTTAATCATCATACCCCTTGTCACCTAGCTGGTGAGAAGAGACCAGGAGAGAAACAACAGTATCTGGATCTGCAGCCCACACCCTCAACAACCCGGCTGTAACTGTCTCTGGACAAAGCATGTGGAGGCTCAGCCCTGTGCTCAATACAAGGTGTAGCTGTCTGGCTAAGACAGGTTTGTGACCGCTCTGAATTGGTTTGCCCCACTTTTCCTAGGAGATCTCATCAGATAAGAGAAGCGTAGTGAACATGAAGCACTGATTATCCATTCTCAGGCTCCAGTGGGCCCTAAAACTAGGCTTGTGCAGCTCTAAGTGGTCAGACTGACAAAATAAAAGGAATAAATAGGTAAAGAAAGGAGTAAGGCATGGAATCTAATGAGGGGAAATGAGTTTCTG
Source organism: Capra hircus (assembly GCF_001704415.2). Classification (NCBI taxonomy): domain Eukaryota; kingdom Metazoa; phylum Chordata; class Mammalia; order Artiodactyla; family Bovidae; genus Capra; species Capra hircus. The sequence continues at coordinate 46,724,398 of NC_030814.1, read as the reverse complement.
ATGTGAAAACTGTCTGCAAGATAACAAAGTTGATTCCTGGGTCTTCCCTACAAGTCCCTTGGCTCTGAAAGCGGCAGAATTGCCCATCAGCACCAGTGACTAAACTTGTCAGTACTGTTTTGGTGCCAGTAATACCAAGAGCTCTGACAATTTTAGTTCTCTTGAAAAGAGGACAAACCTTCGCTGTGTTTGCAGGCTCCCACTCTGCATCTCTGGTGTTTATTCATGGTGGAGTAAGGAGGATTTTCTGTGCATTCAGACCTCATCTGCTGGTTCTTTGTCTATCACAGGGACTGAATCCCTCTCCTTCTCCCCTGTGTCACCCCTGAAACTTTGCCCGTCTATCTTTCCAGAGTTTCCCCCATGCAGCTCTCCTTCCCTTTAAGGGCCAGCCCATGTGCCTAGATGCAGTTTATTCATTCATTCATTCATTTATTTATTTATTCAAGAAATATTTATCTATCTTGTGTTAGGCTCTAGGAGTGGATACAAGAGAACAAAACAAGCATGTGTGCTGACTTTTAGGTCATAGTAAGGAATTGAAGTTGTAGGTTCAAGGTGAAGACTTTAAAGGGTTTTATGTGGGTATTGTGAATAGTTGTGCATTATGAGAAGATGACTCAGGATGCAAGGTGGCAAACGGATTGGAAGAGTTAAAAGTAGGTGCTATTATATTAATTATGCATATTCCTGGGCTCTGTTCTAGACCTTTCGATTCAGAATCTCTGGCTCTCAGAGTTGTGATTCTCATGTGCATTTAGGTTTAAGAACCACTAAATGATTTAGAGCTTACCCAATGGCTCAGTGGGTAAAGAATCTTCCTGTAATGCAGGAGACACAGGAAATGCATGTTCAATCCCTGGGTTGGGAAGATTCCTTGAAGGAGGAAATGGCAACCCACTCCAGTATTCTTGCCTGGAGAATCTCATGGACAGAGGAGCCTGGCAGGCTCTAATCCAAAGGGTCACAAGGAGTCATACATGACTGAGGAAATAAGCACACACAAATGATTTAGAAAACGTTCTTTATACAGTGTAAGGCATTATATAAGTGCAATTTTAAGAACATTTATTTTTGCACCCAAATGGCCCTGGTCTTTGCCTCTCTTGGTCCAAAAATCTCTCTAGAGAATCACCTCTATGAAAGCAGCATCTATATAGGCAAGAAATGATAGAGACGCCCTATCTCCCAGCTTCGTATTTCTTCTTTCTGTCATGAATCCCCTATCATCTTAAATTTTCTCCAGTGATCTACTAAATCCCATAGTTATGGCATCCTGCTTGGTGAGCTGTGCAGCACCTTGCCGAGGGTCCATGTCTGATTCTTGTCCTCCATGCCTAGCATAGAACCTTACACAATTTCAGTGCTCACCATGGTGGTTTAGTTGCTAAGTCATGGCCAACTTTTACAACTTAGCCTGCCAGATTCCTCTGTCCATGGGATTCTCCAGTCAAGAATACTGGAGTAGGTTGTCATTTCCTTCTCCAGGGGATCTTCCTGACCCAGGGATTGAACCTGGGTCTCCTGAGCTGTCTGAGTCTATAAAGAATCTGAATCTCAGAATTTCAGAGTAGGAAGGGTTCTTTGAGGAAATCTAGTTTGATCACTGTACTCTGCAAAGCCCAGGCAGGTTAAATAACTTACCCATGATCACACATCAAATTAGTGATAGAGATTACATATAATATCAGAATTCAGAGGCAACTTCAGTTTGTGAATGGTTCAAGGAATTACTGGGAAAAAAAGAGATCATTTCTCTCTTGTTCAGAGTCAGAATCCTGTATGAAATAGGAAAGGAACTCAGGGTTTGAGAAGACAACAATAGAAAGAGAAGACACAGAGTTAAAAATGAAATGAATATCCTCACTTGCTTCTCATACAAGATTGGTTTATATTCTTATAGCAGTGAGGAGGTCTAGTGCTTCTAGACTGACCAGGTCATAGCCAGGGGGCCAGAGACAAGGACAGCATGCATGACCCTTGAACTAAGGCTGAGGAGGGACCATCTGACTCCTGGTGTTAAGGAAAAACTTCCATTTTGTCCTTCATTGTCACAAATGCTTTCTCTCCCTTCTCAGGCCTGTCCATGCACAATATTCCTTTCTTTAATATGGCAGTGTTTTCTTTCATACTCACATTTTTATTTATGCACAGTAAATCCAGCATTTTAATGTGAATGCCTTTGGATTTGGGATCAGACATTATTATTATATACATTGAGATCTAGCTGTCCCATTACATGTGACATCTTTAACAAGTATTTAAGTCTGTCTGATGATTAATTTCTTTATCTCTAACATCTCTAAAATTATCTGAAAAGTGATAATTAGCTGATATAGCCATTATCAGGCTTATGTATAATAATAGGTCAAACTTTTTCTGAATTTGGTCTACAGACCACCTGCATCAGTTTCTTGCGGGTATTTAATAGAATTGGATGGTTTTGATTACATACTTTTGATTCAGAAGCTCTGGCTTCCGGAGTTGCATTTTATCCAAGTGATTCTCATGTGCATGTAGGTTTAAGAACCACTGAATGTTTTGGAAAAGTGCTTTACATAGTATAGGGCATTGTATAAATGCAATTTTAAGAACATTTATTTTTGCACCAGAATGGTTCTGGTCTTGGCCTCTCTTGGCCCAAAAATCTCTCTCCAGAAGAACCCCTACAGGGTCACCATCTAAATTGTCTAAGGACACATTGATGAAGGCAAATATCCACCTGACCGGAAATTTTGCAGTCTGCTTAAGGCTTGACTCACCAACCTTTTAAAAAAAGTTCTGTCACGTTGTTGAGTGTGTGTAATAACAGGATGGGGATTCAGGCAGGAAGACTGAGACACATTGCTGAACAAAGAAAAAAATCTTTGCAGCTGGAAAAAAGAAAATGAAGCTGAGCCTAGTGCTTCATATAAATGTAAGACCTGTTTACGATGTTTAAAATATCTTATATGATCACACACAGAGAGTGAAGGTGAAATCTATACCTTTATCATCTCTTGACCAGATTTCTATTAATCCCTCAATTATTGTCTGAAAAATGAAAGTGTCAGTCCCTCAGTTGTGTCTGATCCTTTGCAACTCTATGTAGACTGTAGCCCACCAGGTTCCTCTGTCCATGGGATTCTCTAAGAGGCAAGAATACTGCAGCGGGTTGCCATGCTCTCCTCCAGGGGATCTTCCTGACCCAGGGATTGAACTTGAGTCTCTTATGTCTCCTGTGTTGGCAGGCAGGTTCTTTACCACTAGCACCACCTGGGAAGCCCACAATTGTTGTTTAGTTAGGTAATTTTTCTTGTATCTCTTGTACGTCATCATGGAGGAGAAGAACCCAGGCTAAATCATTTCCTTGCCCCCAGCAAGAGACTGTTGCCTTGGCTGAGGTGGGCTGTGTGTCACATGAGGCCAGACAGCAAGAGTACCTGGTAGGAGCCAGCATCACCTGGTCTAGTGCTGCCTCAAGATCAGCCTGAATTCTGTGCTGCATGAAAACCCAGAGTACTCCCAGACAGACTATCTAAAGCTCAAGAGATAGCCAGCCATATGGGGATTCAAGCCCTTGGATAGTTCTATCCCGATGGAAACTCTGAAGATCTACTTTTGCATTCTAAACTTTTTAAAAACTGTATTTTCACTAAGGAAATTATTATTGTTTTCAACAAACCAAAGAGTAGAACAGAGAAAACTATAAAATAGCTGGGACTTATGGTCTAGCTCAGAGGTGATTTGTTTCAGCTCATCTAGGCTGAAATTACTGCAGTCTTCCCCTTAGAGCTTCTTTGGAATTTATTTTCAATTTAGACTGCGTACCTGTAAAAATAGGATGCAGAATGATACTGCAGTTTCTGAAGAAGAGTCTGGAAACCTAGACTGTGCCATGCTTATAAACAAATACAAATATATTTGTTCTAAAGCCTTGCTTAGATTGAGATTCCAATTTCCCAATCACTTTACCCAGGGTCTCTATTATTAACTCTTCCGTGTGTCTTGATAGAACCACCCTCCCTTCCCATGCTGCCTTTAAAGATACTTTTAGGTGGAGTATAAAACAAAGGTAGTTATGAAGAGACCTAATTTTTAGTTCTGACTCTACTTCCCTGTATATTTCTTTATAAAGACGTCATAACCTCTTGGGCTTCAGCTTTCTCACAAATGAAATGGGAGGAGGTTGAACTAGATCAATATTTCTGAAATGGTATTTCCTAGAACACAACTAAAATACCTAAAGTAAACTGTATGCAGAATTCAACAATTTAGATATTTTTAGCATGTTGCAAATCCCCCTGACTTAATTTCAGGGTTAAATACTTAGAAAATCTGTAATATTCCACACCATGGAGCACATGTATGCAAAAGCTTGTTATTTGACTGCTAGTGAAGGGACTGAGTAAGAATGAGGAGACCTAGGTTTGCAAAAAATTACTGTGTAACCTTGGATATCGGAGAAGGCAATGGCACCCCACTCCAGTACTCTTGCCTGGAAAATCCCATGGATGGAGGAGCCTGGTAGGCTGCAGTCCATGGGGTCGCTAAGAGTCGACACGACTGAGTGACTTCACTTTCACTTTTCACTTTCATGCACTGGAAAAGGAAATGGCAACCCACTCCAGTGTTCTTGCCTGGAGAATCCCAGGGACTGCGGAGCCTGGTGACCTGCCATCCATGGCAGGCTACAGTCCATGGGGTTGCACAGAGTCGGACATGACTGAAGTGACTTAGTAGCAACCTTGGATATGTCATTTTCACTCATTTCTTGTCTGTTTTCTCATTTGTCAAATGAAATTTGAACACATCTGAGCTCTCCTCATCATGTTATTTTGATAATGATGCATAGTGAAAGTGAAGTCGCTCAGTCATGTCCGACTCTTTGCGACCCCATGGACTGTAGCCTACCAGGATCCTTCATCCATGGGATTTTCCAGGCAAGAGTACTGGAGTGGATTACCATTTCCTTCTCCAGGTGATCTTCCCGACCCAGGGACTGAACCCAGGTCTCCTCCATTGTAGACAGACGCTTAACTGTCTGAGCCACCAGGGAAGTCCTAATGATGCATAGGCATGCTGCGAAAAAAAAAAAAAAAAAAAAAAAGAAACATCTAAGAAACTTTAGCTTTCATTATGAGACTTTACTGGGATGTAAACTGAAATTGAATCAATGTTAAAAAAAAAAAAAAAGGAAAGTGACAAGATGCTTTCAACTGTCTTCTTATTGCCAGGAGAGTAAGGTCTGGAGCGGCAGGTTGGTTCATCTATAGGGCCCATTCCAATGGATTCCAGGGACAGTTGAATGTGAAGACATCTAAGGAGGTTAAGTATAAGAGCTGGGATCTGTGAGCCATGTCTAGGATGCAGCTTGGAGTAGGTCACAACAGCGTGTGTTCCACATGTAGGTGGGCCTGCACTTGGCATGTCCACCTTTTTGAGAGGATGCATGCACACAGATAAAGTTGACCCTGAGGTGTGATATTCTGCCGGTTATATATATTTTTGGAGCATCTGGAAAATCCTCAGGTAAAAGCAGTGAAAAATGATGAACTCCATCAGAATTGCCATCTGTAGGAAACACAGATACCATGATAGAAATACAAGTGCTTTGGAGCTATTCCTTTTCTTATTCTAGAATTTCTTGCTTGTTTTTTCAGGCTTGAAGCTTTCCTCCTGATTTCTGTTTCATGGTCCAGTTCATGTCCCAGCCTCCATGAAGCTCTTAAAGGAGATCATAGCTTAACTTTCCTACACATCTTGCACAGGGATATTCACACAGTAAGTCATCAATAACTAATGATCCAGTCAAGCAATATACGAATCACTACCTACACTATAAGAAATAGTATATGTTTATATGTAACATGTAAATATGTTAACATCATAAGCAGTTTTATAATGATGGGTGATATTAATTTTATTTTCAATTGAGTTTATTGTTAAAGAAAATATAGAGAAAAGTGGGCAAGCAGAAGGACCATATTGCTGGCCAAATAGGTTTATTTTTCTTGACTCCTAAAAAAAAGTCCATAGTCTGTGAAAGAGAAATAACTTCACAAAGAAGGATGAATAAGGACTTTCCCAGATCTCGTCATGAAGTGCTGGTGCCTGGAGTTTGCTAGGTAGCCAACATGCTATTTAGAGGTCAGGGTAGGAGTCTCTTAGCACAGAAATGTGGACACCCAGAAAATTACCATTGTGTAATCTGATTTTGTGTTCAAAATCTGGAGTCAGGAAAGCAAAATTCTTGAAATAGAAGTAGGCCAGATAACAGATTTTGCTTTAAAATTCATTTTCTAATCTTACAAAGAATTGCTGCATTGACTCAGGTTGGACCTCTGGAGGAATAATTAAAGAATTCCATGTGGACTAAATGTACTCTCTCTTCCTTTCTATTGAGCACATTAGCATAGGCTTCCTAATGTGTGCACTTTGCTTCTTTTTGGTTTATGTTCCGTTTCCTCCTCTAGAATGTAAGGATAGTAATAATAAGTGCCCTATAGGATTGTTGAGAGAATTCAATGAGATAATGTATATGGATGTGCTTTATAAACTAAGAATATAAAATACTGTATAACTATATTATTATAACTTTTCTCATTTGGTTATAGATTAAATAGAATATCTCAACGTAGGAAAACATGGAAAAAAATCAGGGAAAATAGTAGTTATAATGGACAATCTAGTTAAGTGTGAAGGGGGAGAGAGCAAGTTACAGTTAACAGATTTCTTTTCTAACCTATATGAAGTTGAACGGTTTTTACAACAGAATACAATTTGGGTTCGATCCCTGGGTTGGGAAGATCCCCTGGAGCAGGGCACAGCAACCCATATTCTTGCCTGGAGAATCCCCATGGACAGAGAAGGCTGGTGGGCCCTAGTCCATAGAGTCACAGAGTCGGACATGACTGAAGTGGCTTAACACGCACACACGCACTGTCTGTTAGAGTGTTCCAGTGAAGAGTAGAAACATGAAATAGCCCTTCTTTCCTTTTCCCCTTGTCAAGGACATAAAATTCTGTTTAACACTTTTTTTGAACACCTACTGTATGCCAGGAAGTGTTGGATGCTAGGATACAGTGGTGAGCAAGACAACTAAAATTTTATATTTTTTTCAGTGATAATGAGAAAGAGAGGGGATATTAAATTAATAAGATCTTATCAGATATGCTATGAAGAAACAAATGGATGCGATGGAGCATAGCTCCAGTAGGGGGTGTGGTGACCACGAGAAATCTCTTACTCTGAAGAATATCAGTGACTGAGGGCCTCATCTGCTGCGCCCAGAATCCACGGCCATGTTCATGCTGAAGTTGTCCTCACCAAGGGCCGCTTTCAGCCAGTCACTCAGCATGTGGGAGGACGGAGTTCTAATGCTGGCTCATTGCTGCGGGATGAAGGATTCTTCTAATAGTGACTATGGCTTGAGGACTGGACATCAGCCTTGCCAAAATGTCATTAGGACTGTAGCATAGTCTAAGATGCTTCTTACCCAAACTTTCTTCCTTTTCTCTCTATTCACAGGGGTCAAACTTACATCACAGTGATGCTCCCATCCCCAACTCCCTCACAGGCGTTGTCTCCCAATATGTCTCTTACATGTCTAATATCACTTGGTGCCTGCTTCTCAGAGGACTTCAACTAATTCAAGGGAGGAACTTCTCATTTCAGTGCGTGTCAGGAAATGCTTGTTGGCAGAGAAGATGGTTGAGGTGACATCTAGAGGAAGAGCATTTTAGGAAAACAGAATGTCAAGTGCAAATGTTATAAGGCAGAGATATGCTTGGCATGTTCAAGAAACAGGGAAAAGGACAGTGAGCTGAAATGTGGAGAGTGAGGAAAAGAACATTAGGACAGAAGGTCAGAAAGGAAAGCGGGGATCAAATCATGTAGGATCTCACAGGTGATGTTAATAAAATTGGGTTTTATGTTAAGTATGTTGCAAAGCTGCTGGAGCATTTTGAGCTGCTGAGTGAGATGGTCTGAGAGAGAAAGTACTTTCTACAGCTATATTCTCTGCCAACATGTAGTCCTGTTGACATAGAAGACAGCGGGTGCCTGTCTTCTGAGTTTTTCTCGGGTGGATCCTACGTGTGCCTCTGCCTTCATCACCTCTTCTTCCCTTCCCTTCTTCAGTCTGGGAAGGGGATGGAAGAAGGTCAGTTTTGACCCTGACAACTGACAGAGTTGAGGAAAGCATACGGTACTGACTTAGTCCAAAGATTTCATATCTGATATTCCTCTTCTTGAGATCAAACTAGGGAGTACAGTTTCAGATCGGTCAGTCTGATTACTGTTAGAAAATCGTTATTACAAATTCTCTTTGGGTCTGAGGTTTTATTTAACAACCCCTCTTCCCCCCCCATCTCTCTTCACATTTGACAAATCTGGGATTTTAGGTCTTTTATCAGAAGGTAAAGCATCTGCCTGCAATGCAGGAGACCTGGGTTTGATCCCTGGGTCAGGAAGATCCCCTGGAGAAGGAAATGGCAACCCACCCCAGTACTCTTGCCTGGAAAATCCCATGGACTGAGGAGCCTGGTAGACTACAGTCCATGGGATCGCAAAGAGTCGGACACGACTGAGCGACTTCACTTCACTTCATTCGTCTCTTACAGAAACTATCTGCACAAAGTACTCTTTGATTCTCATTTCATTTGTCCAGACAGGACTTTGGGTCGTCTATACCCCTTTTCCTGATACAAGGCTTCTTTTCATGAACACAAGAGATTCTTTGTGATTTTTAACAAATGTAATTGAACATTGGTCACTTAACACGCTATTGACAGGATTTGCCAACCCTTAAGGACATGCTTACATGAACAAACCTTTGTAATTACAGTAATGGCAGATGCCCAAAGGACACAAGTAGTATGCCCTGAGACTGTGGGTCAGGTCTGGGGATTAAGCCCTTAATGAGTTCATATCTCAGAGAAGTGATCATTTACTCTATCATGAATTATCTATTAAGTGGCTGTCATGGGCCAACCTCTGATCTAGATGATGAGTATACAGTGGTGATGACCTGAATGTATACAGTCCCTACTCATGAGCCTTAGTATTTGGTAGAATGGAAAGAGTGTGGAATTAAGGAAGGGATAAGAAAGCCTGAGCAGGATGTCTGCATTCAGAACTTCATAGCTATAGTGTTCTGGGAAAATTCCTCCTGTTTCATTCTAAGCTTCTCATCAGTTAAACAGGGATATTAAGAACTCCCCTGCTGCCACTGGGGTGGTTGCGGGAGTCACGTGAAGTAATAAGCTATTACAACTGTGCAGCACATTAGATTGTTATTTGTTTTATTTTGATTTTAAATAAACCTTTTTGGAAGTTTTAGATTTATAGGAAGACTGAGAAGGTTATACAGAGGGTTCCTGTATTCTTCTGCACACAGCTTCCCCTACAATTAACATCTTATATTAGCATGGTAAATTTGTTATATTAATGAATTGATATAACTGATATTATTAACTGAAGTTTATAATCTATTTGTGGATCAGCGGTAAAGAATCTGCCTGCCAGTGCAGGAGAGGTGGTCTTGATCTCTGAGCCAGGAAGACCCCCTGGAGAAGAGAAATGGCAACCCATTCCAGTATTCTTGCCTGGGAAATTCGTGGACAGAGGAGCCTGGCAGGCTGCAATCTATAAGGCCCCAATGAGTCAGACATGACTTTGCAACTAAACAGCAATGACAATAATGTCCTTTGGATGCTCATCCATCCGGAATGTCACATTATGTATAGCTGTCGTCATTCGTTAAGCTCTTGGTTGTAAAGTTGTGAACATTTCTCAGACTATTTTTTTAATACCCTTGAGAATTTTGAGCAGTACTGGTTAGGTATATTATATGGTGTCCCTGTTTTGGAATGTGTCTGTTGCTTTTCTCAAGATTAGACTATGATCGTGGGTTTTTTAGAAGGTCACAACCATAAAATTACACTTTTATCACATCCTATTCAGGCTGCAGACAATGAGTATGATTTATGACTGTTGATGTTGCCCTCAATGACCTGGCTGAGGCACTGTTTGTCAGATTTCTCCAGTTTATAAAGTTGTTTCTCCCCACCTCATTGGAAAGGTGTCACGATACACACCCACACTTAAGGTATAGGGAGGTATCTTTCACCTCTTTGAGTATTTACATAAAGCATTTGAAATCTTTTTATGTGGGAGATTTGTCTCTTTTCCCCATCTGTTTATCGAGTCACTTATTTGTATCAGTATGAACTCGTGAATATTTACTTTCTTATTTCAGCTACTCTCCGATACTATTGCATTTCATTACTCAGACTGTTTCAGCTTTGGTCGTCGGTTGACGGTTGTGTTCCTTTGGCATACCCAGTCGCCATGGGTTTCTTCTCTTTCTTCCATCCCTTCTTCCCTCCCTTCCTTCCACCCTCCTTGATGCCACACATCCCTCTTACATATTTCCCACCTCAGTTATAGAGTTTGCCTTTTCTTCAGTGAACTCTGAATCCTTTTACTGGAGAATGACATTAGCAAATGAGATTGGTGCCAGTTTATCCATTCACTTATAAAGGACACTTTGGTGGCCTCCATAATCTCCTTTAGTGGAGATTATGAATGAAGCTACTGTAAACATTCATGTGCAGGGTTTGTGTATATATGTGTATGGGGGGGGGCAATTAAATGTTTGAGGCATTTCTAACTTCATTTTTTAATTTTTATTTTCAAAATATTTTTTACTGTTCTTATTCGGTGGCTGAATTTTGTCTGATTCTTTGTGACCCCGTGGACTGTGGCATGCCAGGCTGCTCCCCTGTCCTTGACTGTCTCCCAGAGTTTACTCAAATTTATGTCCTGTGAGTCAGTGATGTTATCTAACCATCTGATCCTCTGCTGTCCCCTTCTCCTTTTGCTTTCATTCTTTCCCAGCATCAGAGTCTTTTCCAAAGTGTTGGCTCTTTGCATCAGGTGGCCAAAGTATTGGAGCTTCAGGTTCAGCACCAGTCCTTCCAATGAGTGTTCAGGGTTGATTTCCTTTAGGGTTGACTGGTTTGATCTGCTTACAGCCCAAGGGACTTTCAAGAGTCTTCATCACCACCCAGTTGAGGGTACGATAAATGAAATAGCATTGTACCTGTGTCACACATTGAAAAAGACTCAGAAAAATTGAGGTTCTTGCCTCAACTTGTACAGTTGGTGAAAGGCAGAGCTGAGACTTAAAGGTATAACCCCTTTCTAACCCCAAATCTCTGTTCCTTCATTCATAATTTACATATTTTATAGCTTTCAGTAAATTATTTGAGGAAATAATTAAAAACTCTTGCATACCATCCAAACATTAGTTATTTTATTAAATCAGAGCTTGTTGTTGTTCGTCTTTATCGTCTTTGTCACTGCATCTATCCACCCCCCCACAAATCATAGACAACGAAAGAGTAATCTGTTGTAGTACAAATTAAAAAGAGAACTAAAAACATTACCCCTACTTTTTGCTACTTCTCATTTTATTGCTTTACTTAGAGAATGCTGCCAAGACACCTTTTCTTCATGTTTTTGCCATTACCCTTTATTATCCTTTGCCATTGCTTTTAATAATTTTGGATGGTATATAGAATGTGTTTTAAACAGATAATTTGAATTAATCACATTTTTTAATTAAAAAGCATACTATGTAACAGTGATGCATTTACTACATACTAGACACAGGGCTAAGCCACTCACTTGCTTCATGTATTCCTCACAACCATCAGAGATCACTCCTATTATAATCTCCATTTTATAGATGAGGAAACTGAGGTTCAAGGGAATTAACTTGCCCAAGAACATGCAGTGGGTAAGAGATAGGAATAGGACTCGGGATCTGTTGAAGTATTCTGTTTGCCGCATTTTATTAATGATTTCCAGAGATGCATTACCTTCAAAAACAGAGTAGCTGTATCAGAGATAAAAGCCTGAGACTGAGTTTATGGGAGCAAGAAAGCTATAGTGAGGGCGCAGCGATGCCCCCAGACCTAGAGTGGCAAAACCAGACAGGGGTGTCCTGTAAACACAGTTAGTGCACAGAAGAAGTTGAACCTAAGGAAAGAGGAAATAGTATGTCCCCCTGGTGACACCATCTAATAAGAACAGCAGCTGCTCTGGGGCACTGGCCCATTATGTTAAAGTGATAATGGTGCAATTAGTTCTTTCTTCATTATCCCATGTTAACCCAGGGGTAAAATGGCACACTGAGCAAATATACTAAATTACATTAAAGTTCATGTTCAATTTTAAAATCTTAGCTGCTGGCTGCGGAGAGATTAGCAGACTCTAGCAACTTTTTCTTTTTTTTTAAACTGGTACTCCACCTCCACCCTAATGAAAAACCTCAGCCTTAGCACTGATTGTTTTTATCAGATGAAAGACAGGGTCCTGCAGGCAACCCTGAGTTGGCACTGTGAAGTTTCCAGAGAGGACTCTTGGCATGGGTTAGCAGAGTGAATCTTATGTAATAACCAATAAATATTTCTTGGCAAGAATGTTGGCATAGTGCTGGGCATGAGGATGATGGCCATTTATACCAAAAACAGTTTGCCTCTGGGATCCTGATCTAGTCAGCATCACTGGCATTATGAAGACAGTACTAGTGGGGAATTCAGAAGTGGGACCCCAGTGCCTTGGTACCCTATCTGTGTGGAAATCCAGCTGGGTTTCAGCTCAGTGATGATCACTGAACTCCAGAACTTGCCAAGTGTTTCTAACGTGTGGCTCTGTTGATCAAGCCTAAGTGGAGAGACTGGAGTCATGGGCTTATTAAAGTCACGTTTATTCATTTTACACATTTTTACCGATGACTTATACTAGGTGTCAGACACCATACTCTCTTCTGGGTTCAGGAGGAAAAATATGAAACAGTTCTAAACTCAAGGAAATCACAGTGTGGCGTTGAGATAGACAAGTATATACTGATGTGTGAAGTCGTAGAATGCATTAATAAAGGAGGGCCACATCAGCTTATTGAAGCATTGTTTTAACGTGGTCTTTTCCAGCTATAAGAGACCAAAAATATATGTGTGTGTGTGGTGGGTGGGGGAGCACAACTTCTTCCCACATGCGTAGGAGCCTTTGAGCCTGCCGTTTTGTCTAGGATTAAAAAAAAAAACTTATAATTTTGCATTAAAGTATAGCTGAGCAACAACGTTGTGATGGTTTCAGGCGCCAAGCAGAGCGACTCGGCTATACGCATGTCTGGCGTGTCGCAGCAGCACAATAAACCATCAAGATGTTTTCATTATTTGTCCTGCTTCTATTGTTATCACGCAGATGTGATGTGTGTGCGTTTCGTTTCTCAGTTGTGTTCGACTCTACGACCCCTTGGACTGTAGCCCACCAGGCTCCTCTGTCCATAGACTTTTCATGGACTGTCCTAAACTGTCCATGGACTTTTCCAGAATACTGGAGTGGGTTGCCATTTCGTACTCCAGGGAGTCTCCCAACCCAGGGATCGAACATGTTTCTTGTGCCTCTTGCCCATTCTCCCCAAAATGCCCCTCCCATCCAGGCTGCCACATAATGTTGAGCAGAGTTCCTGTGCTATGCAGTAGGTCCTTTTTGGTTGTCCATTTTGTATATAACAGTGTGTACATATGGATCTCAATTGTCAAGGATTTGGTAAAAACAAAACACTTGTTTTTCAGGACTTCAAATGACAGTTGCCAGACACAAAGTAAAACTGGCCTATCCCAAAGAAAAGAGGTTTAGCTCCTCCTAGAATGAGTCAATAGGGCAACGAAACCATGTATGTCTAAACTGTACCACTGAGTCTTTCCTCAAAGCACCCAGAGAGGAGATAGGCTCTCTGTTGAGGGTGTACATTGGGTGGGGGTGGGAGGTGTTCAGTGAACATGATAAGATGCACCTACATTAACACTGGCCCATCTTCAGATAGATCAGATGGTCATGGACAGTAAGCAATGTAATGGCAGCCGTAAAGAACTGAAGACCAGACATCTCTCTTCTCTATTTTGTTGGTCGTATGTAAGTCCTTTCTCACTTACCACCACCTCGGTGAATAAATGATTCCACTGAGGTACTCAAATGTGACAATTTAAAAGTATTTTTCCATCCTGACATTTGAGGATTTGAAGTTAAATTATTTTATTAAATTAAATGTAACTACAATTTAATGTAAATATTAAGTAAGAGTGTAAACATTTAAAAGAATATTTGATTTGGAATGACTTTAGATTTACTAAAAAGTTGCAAAGAGGGTACAGAGAGTGCCCATAATCCCTTACCTAAAGAACACGACAGTGCTGATGGTCTTAGACTTCTGGCCTCCAGAAGTGTGCGAAATAAATTACTGTTGTGTATAAACCACCCAGTATGTGGTATTTGTTGTCACAGCCCTAATTGGCCAAGATACTATGCATATTTAGTTTATATTTTGTGTTATGATCCACTATGCTGTTACTGATATTTCATACTTTCCAGATTTGGTCACTGAGAGTTCCATTAATTTGGTTCTTATGTCCCTCCAAGGTGCCATTGTTTTATTTCTTGAGAATTTTCTAACCTCCTGATACTACCAAATGTGTCAGGCTTAGCTCTTAATCTCCTTGCCATGGCCCTACATTCAGTCATTTATTCAAGGAAGCTTGATTTATTGTATTGGAGGATGGTATTTTGAAACCAAGATCTGAGCCCTGGCAATAATGGTTCTTCTAGAATGACATTGCTTGGTAGAGCTTGGTGGTATATGTACATACTAACCACGTACTTATCTACAATTATTTCTCTATCCATCCATCTGTATGTGCATATTTAACTACACATAAATGTATATTGATGTACAACAAGGTTATTCAGTCTTCTATTCATGCAGTAAGTTTTCTTTCCATTGATGAGAATTCTGGCACTTACCATCCATTTATTTATTTTTTCAACCCCAGTATACATATAAAGAAGTTTCATGTGTCCCCATAATAAACAGTTTTGACAACTAGAATGCACTCTCTATGCATAATTTTTTCTTTGCCCTTATAGTTTTCAGTCTAAACACACTTTCAGAGTGACTTAGGTCATCTCTATTTCTCCCTTCCTCTTACATTACAGTTATGTTATATATTTATAATATGTAGTTAGACTAACATTTTTAGTCTGTACTTTATCTTGGGAATCTCTTAACATTCTAGTTACTTATTTTTATTTTATAAGTTACATACTTCAATGTTTATTCTTTGTGATATAAAATTCTATGAATTTTTGATAAATGCATGGAGTATGGTGTCATATGTCCAACACTACAGTAGCATATAGAACAACTCCATAAAATTTCCTCTGAAGACTATAGTAATTTAATATTTCATGCAACCTAATGTAAAAGAAACATATCAAATCTTCCTGAGACAGATACTGTATGTTGGCTCACTCTAGACCTATCCAATCCCTCCCTGTCTCAGTTCCCCTTTGTACTCACCCATTTCTGCCTTCACCATTTTTCAGCAGCCACTAATCTGTTTTCCTTTCTTATAGTCCTGTGTTTTCTGAAATGTCTTATAAGTTGAAATCATGCAATAGGCAGTTTGGGGGGTTTGCCTTTTTTTACTTATCAAAATGCCTTTAATATTTATCTGTGCTGTTGGATATATCAATGAACAATTTAGTGGAAGCCATAATGGATGGAAGACTTGAGACTTTTCCTCTTTTTTAATACCATATATGTCTTCCCTTTGGGACTTCCCAGCCTACTGATGCAGGAAACACAGGAGACTCAGATTTGATTCCTGGGTCAGGAAGATCCCCTGGAGTAGGAAATGGCAACCCACTCCAGCATTCTCATCTAGAAAATCTCGTGGATAGAGGAGCCTGGTGGGCCACAGTCCATGAAGGTCACAAAGAGGTGGACATGACTGAACAACTGAGCACATATGCACATCCCTACCCAACATTTCAACATTTATGATTCTGGGCAGAGACTCAAAAATATGACTGATGTTTAAGTTTTCACCATCCTGAAAAGTAAGAATTTTAAGCCACATCTAAACTCATCTTGATAAAAGATGAAAGCAATAATTTGATATTTGACGTAACTGGAGGCAGGAGAAGAAGGGGACGACCGAGGATGAGATGGCTGGATGGCATCACTAACCCGATGAACGCGAGTCTGAGTGAACTCCGGGAGTTGGTGATGGACAGGGAGGCCTGGCGTGCTGCGATTCATGGGGTCGCAAAGAGTCGGACACGACTGAGTGACTGAACTGAACTAAACTGATATAAAATAAATTTATCAGATATGCCTGAGTCAGATAATATATTTTGGCTCTCTCTACACCTATCTGATCCCTCCATCCTGATTCCTCTTTTTTGTCTGATTTACAACACTAGAGGCTTGTATAGTAAAAGTGAAAGTGAAGTTGCTCAGTCGTGTCGGACTCTTTGCCAGCGGTGGACTGTAGCCCACCAAGCTCCTCCGTCCATGGGATTCTCCAGGCAAGAATACTGGAGTGGGTTGCTATTTCCTTCTCCAAGAGGCTTGTATACCTCTGTCTATATCCAAATTCTTTATCTATGTCTATGTATGATCTATGCCTCCCTTGCAGCTAAGAGTGGCCAGTAAAACAGTTCTTGTCCTTTGGTTATTTACACATCTTTCTTTGCTTTTCTCTCTGCCTGGATTATGGACCTGGGGATGTACATGTTAGTTCAAGGTTCAGTAGCCATGTTAATATAATGGAAACAAAGAGGAGAGCAAGAAAATAGAGCCTGATTCCCTGACAGCATTGTTGTGCTCTGGTACAAGCCCTGGGCCCCCTGAGTCCATTCTTTCACGGGATAAATAATCTTCTATGCATTAAGCTACTGTTGTCTTGCTTTCTGTTGCTCACAGCCAAACACTATCCTAAATAGTACATACTTTGATAGTATATATGAGGTACTCTGGAACATTAAAAAAGTGACTAAAGATGTCTGGCAATTAAGTAAAACAGTTATTTCTCTCTAACAATTTTGAACCCTTATTAATTGAAAATTACTGTGCCAAACCTTCCTATAGGTATAAAGATGCCTTAAGTGAATTTTCTGTCATGAAGAAGGTTATGATGTAAAATAGTCAGTGTAGGATATATCTAAAAGAGTTCTGGACTTGGAGTTGAGATCTGGGTTCAAAATATGCCTTTTAATTTGTCATGTAACACACACTCTTTATTGATTTATTGCTATGGCTTATTAATTCATTGTCAATCACTTTGTGCTGAGCTCTTTATTATACTTGATCTTCACAACTATAAGTAAGACGACGTTATCTCCCATTTTCAGGAAGCTGAGTCTCAGAGTAATAAAATGAGCATTCAGAGTCACATGGTTAGTGAACAGCAGAGCTAGAATTCAAATCTCAGCCTGTCGAAACCCAAACTTTTCCACTCTTAATATCCTTACCTGTAAACTGGCTATGGTTATATCACTTCTTCTTGCCTCAGACAGTTTTTTTGCAGACTAAAAAGAGAATGAAATTGAGGGCTGGAATTACTTTTTTTTCCTTTTAACCATAAAATACTGTAGAATTATAAGGTGTCACAGTCAGACCTGGCACATGACATATACTAAAAAATGAATTTAATGTAAGATAGAGATCAATGTAAGAGATCAAACAAGTGGCAAAAAAGGAGAGACTAATTCCAAAGTGATGGTAATTCAATTATATCTTCAAAGATGGCTAAGACTGAGCATCTGTGAAGACCGTTAAGTGGGCATCAGGTCTTTCCATCATTTCCTCATCTCCTGCTATACCAGAGACATCAGGGGCATGAGCCACTTCTCACCCCTCTTTTCAGCGCTCACAGAGCACAGGCCTTAGGCAAGGTGTGTGCCGTGGTGCTTTAGTCGAATTATTCTGATCAGGGATGCTTTTCTTTGGCAAGATTTCTTAGCTTCTTAAAGGACAAATTGGTAATAGTTTACCTGCTAACTTTCTTACTTAGAAACTTCTCAAGTACCTCTCCTAGAATCTCAAGAATCAAATTCTAGATCTCAGTTCAAACACTACAAGGACATCAGAGACATTTTGTCAAGTGCTGTGTTAATTCAGGAACAAAATGTTGAGAAATGTCATCAACAAAATAGAAAATAAAGGTTAAGTTTCGACTCTTCCATTATATCTGTGTTGTGGTAGGTCTGGGACTTTTATGTTGAGGTCATCCAAATACATGAAGAAAATGGGAAAAATCCATAGCACTGAATGGTCCAATTCATTCATGCATCCATTTTGCAAACATTTCTTGAGTCCCTACTGCGTGTCAGGCACTATTGCAGGCAGTAGGGATATAGCAGTAAAAAGAAAAACTGGTGGTTGGTACATTATTACCGAGTAGCTGGCTACTTTTCTCTTAGTCCTTTTCCCTCACCCCCACCTTAAAAAGGCTCTTTGCAAATCATACTTAGTGCCCTTATACAATTAGCTTTATTGAGAGTAAGAATCATGGTTCTTTTTATCTGGCTCTTCTATTGTGCCTAGCACAGAGTATCAGTGTGTGTGTCGGGGGAGGGGGGTATCTGTGTGTATGTGTGCATCTGTGTGTGTGAGGTATATGGGCAGTGGGGAAGTAGCATGGGGGTGAAACAAAAATAGGCTCTGGAATCAGAATGAAAAGAGTACTGGATCCAAACCCTTAGTTAATGAAGCTCACCTGATTATTACGTAAGTTATCATGCAATGTCTTGGATTGTTACTAACGACAGTAATTAGACTTCTTACAAGTCTGACTTACAGCAGACTGGCTCCCTGGGCTGTTTACTATAGATAAGGGCATTGATTTCCTGGGCAGGTTGTTGCATGTTATGCATCAGAGTTCTGTTTTTATATATGGTCCTGCCTTGTTCAAGTGTATAATCAGTCTCTCATAACTTTTAAATTTCTTTAGATCTTAGTGTTTCCTAATCTACATACTGATGTTGGTAGGGCTGTAGTCAAAATGAGTTACTCATGTAGAGCTCTTAGAATCTCGCTAACAGAGAGTGAGGGCTGAGTAAGTGTTTGCTGCTTTCGTCCTCTACAGCTTACTCCAGAGGCTGTGATCCCAGGCAGCTACACCAAAGGTTCAGAACTCTCTAAGAGCACACATAAGCACAGAGTTTGTGGGAAGTGGCTTCCCACAGCGGGCTGGTCTTGACATGTTTCAGTATTTTCAGTGGCACAGAGGGACATTACCAGGATATGAGAATTACTGTTAATAGAGATCAGGGATTTGAGTTGGAAAAATAAGAGTTCTGCTTAGTGTTAATTACTTACAGCTGTGTTGCCTCAGGCACGTAGCAGCCAATCTTGCCCTCTTTTATAAAATGGGGATGACATTACCATCTCTTAGTGAAGGATAACTAAATAATACATGTAGAGCACCCCACATAGTACCTGGCAGAGAGTAAGCACTGTGTAAAAGGTAACTTTTTTTATTGTTATTATCATGGAATCAGCCAGAGGCCAAAGCCACTCTTTTCCTGGAAACAGAAAGCTCTCGTAAAGTAGAAAGGTCTGTCCTCTTGGGTTATCATCATTCTAGACTCGTCTCTTTGGTGTTGGCAATGTATATGCACTAGGTGTAGCCAAGGTATTTATCATTGAACAGAATCTTTGTGACTGAAGCCCAGAACCATTCATGTTTACCATTCCCAGGTGATTTTGTACACAGTAGGGCTTTGAAAACCATCCCTACAATCTCCTGTTGTTTCCCTCTGTGCGCACGTGTTTCTCTGAAGCCATCTTCCATCCTCCTCACACCTGCTGTAACTTATAGGCAACTCACAGCATGTTTCTCCTTTTACAGAATAGAGAGGCTGCAAGATGTCCACCAAGAGAACAGGATCAGATCTCTGACTGCGAGGTTGGCGTCTCTTCTCCTGGTTTAGGGGTAAGTGTTGGTCAGCCCTGTTCTGGGCTTGCTGATAGACAGGTTTTGCCAAGACAGCCTCCCCAACCTTTTGGCAGGCGGATGAAGGAAAGACTGAATGTTTCTGGGAGCAGAATGAATTTTCAGTGAGAAAACTTTGTAGCTGACAGGATTTTCAAAATCCTATATCTTTTAAAAAATATTTATTTATTTTTGGCTGCATAGGGGTCTTTCTTGCTGTTTGCAGACTTTCTCTAGTTGCGGTGCGTGGGCTTATGGCAGTGTGCATTTTGTGAAGCACAGGCTCTAGGGCACAGGCTCAGTAGTTGTGCAAGGGCTTAGCTGCTCTGCAGCACATGGAATCTTCCCAGACCAGGGATCGAATCCATGTCCCCTGCATTGGCAGGTGGATTCTTAACCACTTGACTACCAGAGAAGTCTTCAAAATGCTTATATCTGTGTGTCCTTCAGATTTGGAGAGCTAGTCAGGTCTAGAGCACAAGGCCACTACTACCAAGGAGGGCAGAGCTGACCGCAGGCAGTGCCTCCCTTGGCCTTCACTGAGAGAGTGAGGCTTTCAGGGGTATGTCTGAATCTGACGTCCTTGGACTCATGTCAGCTTTGTTCCAGGGTCCCAGGCAGCACGGGTGAACCTAGACTCAGGGGAGCAGGTATCTAGAGCTTAGCATTAGCTTGAGCCTATTTCTATTGGTTTCTGGCACTTGAGGGTCTCCCTAGGGTTTGTTGGGATCTTCCACTCCTGTTTGAAAAGCCAAGAGCCTAGCAGGAGTTGGAGTGGTCTTGCCTTGTGCTGGCACATGGTGAAGTTTTCAGTGATGAGGGATGTCTGATGTCAGTTTGGGGAGACGGGGAAGAGAAGGCAAGCATGAATGATCCTAGGGCTTTTATTTTGTGCCTTTGATGGTACCCTCTTTCCCTAGAGGTATATGCCTGAAAGCTTGTTAGGTGAGGTTTGAAAACTAGCTGTACCTCTAGGTCATTCAGACAGAACCTGGTCTATTGCTCCTGGGTTCCACTGGCAGGAGGACCCTGCACTCCACTGAAGCTTGGACTTGGGCTGAGACTTACAGTCCACAGGGCACTGAGGGAGAGGGAGGGCTTAACTGGGGCATCATAGATGCACTAAGTTCCAGTGGCTGCTTTTCAGCCACTAGTAGAAATCGATGAAAATAGGAACAAGACTTATGTGGTATCCAACTCTATGACTGTTCTGAGTTTTCCACATCGGAGGTGTCTCTTGCCTAGTTCCCCTGTGTATTGCAAGCACTTGAACTTATCAGAGGCCCATGTGTTTTGACTGTGATAGAGGTGCTGCAGAAAAGGGAAATAGTCATTCTCGAGTCCCTGGGACCAACTGCCGAGTGAGAGTCCTTGGCTTTCTGAAGGAAAGAATGCAGCAATGAGTCAAAGGAAAGCAAAAGCGAGTTTAGAGAGATGCTACTCCGTAGGCAGAATGCCCACTATCTCAGAGAGTGAGAGGCAGCCCTGGGGCTTGGGGTTGTTGGTTTTTATATAGGCTGAGTAATTTCATACACTGTTGGGTGGGAGGAGTATTCCTGTTAATTTTTCTTCTTTTTTTAGTTCAAACATATTTATTGAAGTTGAATCAATGAAATGGAAGATGACAGACCTTTTATTGGTAGTTCTTAAAAATGTTGAGTAAAGTGAGTTATCCTTTAGTTTTTACTTAAATTTAACTGGAGAATAATTACCTTACAATATGTTGGTTTCTGTAATAAAACAACACAAATCAGCCCTGTCGCACGCGCGCGCGCGTGTGTGTGTGTCTGTGTCTGTGTGTGTCTGTGTGTGTCTGTGTCTGTGTCTGTGTGTGTCTGTGTGTGTCTGTGTCCCCTCTCCCTCTTGAGCCTCCCTCCCTGCTTCTGTCCCACCCCTCTAAGTCAGAGCACCAGGCTGGGCTCCCTGTGTCCTATGGCAGCTTCCCACTAGCTAGCTATTTGATGTTTGATAGTATATGTATGTCAATGCTACTTTCTCAATTTGTCCCACCCTCCTCTTCCCTTGCTGTTCCCACAAGTCTGTTCTCTATGTCTGGGTCTCCATTCCTTTCCTCTAATTAGGTTCATCAGTACTATTTTTCTAGATTCCATATATTTGTGTTAATATAAGGTATTTTTCTCTGACTTCTCTCCATATAACAGGTTCTGGGTTCATCCAGCGTACTACAGCTGACTCAAATTCATTCCTTCCATTGTGTATATGCACCACGATTTCTTTATCCATTCATCTCTCGAAGAATATCTAGGTTGTGTCCATGTCTTGGCTACTGTAAATAGTGCTACAGTGAACACTGGGGTACATGTGTCCATCTGAATTATGGTTTTCTCAGGGTATATGCCCAGTAGTGGGATTGCTGGGTCATATGGTAGTTTTATTCCTAGTTTTTTTTTTTTTTTTTTAAAGAATCTCCATACTGTTCTCTATAGTGGCTGTATGGATTTGCATTCCTACCAGTAGTATAAGAGGTGCTTTTCTCCACATCCTCTCCAGCATTCATTGTTTGTAGATTTTTTTGATGATGGCCATTCTGATAGGTGTGAGGTGTTACCTCATTGTAGTTTTGATTTGCATTTCTCTAACAAGGAGCGATGTTGAGCTTCTTTGTGTGTGTTTTTTGGCCATCTGTATGTCTTCTTTGAAGATATGGCTGTATTCCTGCTGTTTTGGGGAAGGTAAAGACTTAGGAACTGGGCCACTGCCAATTTTTCGGTTCTGCCCTGAAAATGTCACGGTTTTAAGGGGCAGTGATTTTTTAGTATTATAATGAAGGCATAATGAGCTAAAGGTCAGTGACCACATGGTCCTCATTGATTTCAGCTGGTTGCAGCCAGTTTTTATTGCATTCTAAGTGCTGTTCCCTTTCTGCATTTATCCAGCAGCTGTGCCCTGCCCCTTTGCCTCCTGTCTCTGAGGGCAAGAATCACCTGGCCTGGGATTTCTGAGGGAAAAGATACCATGTGTTCAGATTCAGAGGAGAGAGGCTCATCCAGCTTCATGATGTGAAGGGAGTCAGGTTCTTGCCGTCTCTGTGGGAAATTATTTTCATTATTTGAACCAATAAACAATTGAAGCCAATAGGTTTCTCTTCTGTGTTGGCAGAAGACCCAGCCATCTGTGTGGCATAGCCAGAGGGCATGGGGGACCAAAGCTTCAGAAAATGTTCGAGGGAGACCTGGGGAGGGAAAAACAGAGATGGAGACTGGGACAGCAGTTGTGAAAAGACACAGAGGCTGAAGTGGCTGAAAATGAAACAGGCTAGAAAGAGTTAAAAGGGTTCGAGAAGGAAGGATGTGACAAGGGGGGCGGTATCCTGAGGCTGGATACTCAGGAGGTAATAATTCATCCACCCACACAGGAGATGATTGAGAAAACGATATCGTGAGCTGATAAAAGTGGAAAGACTGACCTGAATGAAAAAGGAAACATGAATTGGAAATATTCTCACAAATCTATGTGTTCTTATGAATATATGAAAGTTGGAGAGAAATTGTTGTATCTTTGTTCCAAGGAGGACCACACTATGACCAACGAATGGGCATAACTGATGGAAATTCGTGCTAACTCTCCTGTTTCTATTCTTGGGAGGGACAGGGAAAAAGAATAGACTTTCTCCCACTCTTTGGTTATAGGAGAGAGGAGACGAGGTCTTGCTCTTTCTCAACCGTGTTTGAGAGGGAGAGTGAAGTTAATGAATAAATACAAAGATGAATTTGCTGTCAATTTCACTGCCTTCAAACCACCCCCCCAGGAGGTGTAGGCATGTTGGCTCTTCAGCAGAAGTTGTTTGCAGAAGTGGGATTAGAAGGGCAGGTGGTTGGTTGCAGTGCTCTGGGGGAAACTTTAGAGGCTGGGTTACCAGATATTGACCAGCCTCTCTTCAGAAGTTTTTTTTTGTTTGTTTGTTTCCCCCTTGTGGGAATCACACCTTTATTAGCAAATATACTTCTTCAAGAAAACTTCCGCAGAGTCTCCTCACCCTAGTTTGATGAGGCAATTTACAATACCTCTTCTCCCTGGCTTGTGGCAGAGCCAAGCAGAAGGCGTCTACATTTTTATTCTTGTTTATGGTACTGTTTGACTTGTACATTATGTACCTATATCTTTAGATATAAATACTGTTTTGTTTTGGGGTGTGTGTGTGTATGTGAATATGTTGTGCTAATAAAGAAAAGATAAATCCTCTTAAGAACCTAGATGCAGGTTTGCGGAAGATAATGGTGGAACGGTCCTTGAGCCCTGGAAAGATTTATTGAACTGAATTCTCATTAAGTGACCAAGTCAAAGACATGTGAAGAGCTTCTCCACAGTAATAACTGCTAAGTTAAGCCAGGGAACATTGAACTGGTAGGTAGGTCATCCCTTAGTCAAGTGCATTCCTTTTCCTTCCTTAAGGAAAAGAGGAAATAGCAGAGTAAGACTGAAAGGTCATTTATAAAGATCAGATGCAAAGTAAGTGAAGCTTTCTTTGCAACTGAATTTCTTTTTCAAGTATGTTAGATACAGCAAATAAGTAATTTAGCTTGTTGCTGCTGCTACTAAGTTGCTTCAGTCGTGTCTGACTCTGCGACCCCATAGACGGCAGCCCACGAGGCTCCCCTGTCCCTGGGATTCTCCAGGCAGGAACACTTGAGTGGGTTGCCATTTCCTTCTCCAATGCATGAAAGTGAAAAGCGAAAGTGAAGTCACTCAGTCATGTCCGACTCTTAGCGACCCCATGGACTGCAGCCCACCAGGCTCCTCCGTCCGTGGGATTTTCCAGGCAAGCGTACTGGAGTGGGGTGCCATTGCCTTCTCCGAATTTAGCTTGAGGTTTGACAAATAAAGATGAGAGCAAAGGTCATGATCTTTTTCTGTTCTTATGATGTGCCAGGAACAAGCAGTTTGTCTCTCAGAAATTGTGCCCAGGAATAAAAGGAAGGCTAGAGACAGTATACTGTATTAAAGAATTCAGACTGTGAAGTTAAAATTAGCCTTGTTCTATTTAGCCTGGGGAATGAACTTAAGGGTTAAGCTGAGATTGAATCAAGTTGAAAGATTGGAGTCAACTTTCTTTGAATTTTTGCTCTTTCAAATTTGCTGCAAATAGCAACTTTTGTCACCCTTTAAATACCCACATGGGAATCTGTAGATTAAGTGCTTTAAAACAACATACACACGTTTTCATCAGAACTCTTACAGAAAGCCCCAGCTAGGTAACTTGTTAGTTATTTTCTCTGTATCTGTGCATGAAGAAGTACAACATGCAGACAGACGCAGGTTCAGTGATTTCTAATGAGAGAAGGGTTCAAATTTCAGCTTTAGGATCTACCAGGAGCAAACCAGCCTGGAAAGGGCATGGCTTAGAAAATGATCTTTATTAAGTGATGGCAAAGCATGAAGTTATTGATCTCATTTTGGAATTGCTGTCTTCTAGGCAGGGAGCAGGTTATCATCAAAATTTTTTTTTTAATTAGAGTATAACTGCTGTACAATGTTGTGTTCATTTCTTCTGTACAAAGAGATAAATCAGCTATAGGTATAAATCCCCTCCCTTTTGAACCTCCCTCCCACCTTCCCCCATTCCATCCCATCCCACCCTTCTCAGTTCAGTTCATTTCAGTCGCTCAGTCGTGTCTGACTCTTTGTGACCCTGTGGACTGCAGCACACCAGGCCTCCCTGTCCATCACCAGCTCCTAGAATTTACTCAAACTTATGTCCATTGAATCAGTGATACCATCCAACCATCTCATCCTCTGTCATCCCCTTCTACTCCTGCCTTCAATTTTCCCAGCATCAGCATCTTTTCAAATGAGTCAGTTCTTCTCATCAGGTGGCCAAAGTATTGGAGTTTCAGCTTCAACATCAGTCCTTCCAATGAATATTCAGGACTGATCTCCTTCAGAATGGACTGGTAGGACCTCCTTGCAGTCCAAGGGACTCTCAAGAGTCTTCTCCAACACCACAGTTCAAAAACATCAATTCTTCAGTGCTCAGTTTTCTTTATAGTCCAACACTCACATCCATACATGACCACTGGAAAAACCATAGCTTTGGCTAGATGGACCTTTGCTGCAAAGTAATGTCTCTGCTTTTTAATATGCTGTCTACCTTTTAGGTCATCACAAAGCACCAAGCTGAGCTCCTTGTTTTATAGAGTAGATTCCCACTAGCCATCTATTTTACATACTATCAACATTTAAGGCTGCTTTCAGTTGGGTAAAATATTCCCATTCTGAAGATTTCGTGACATATTTATAAATCATAAAATGGTGGAGACAGTAAGGAAAGAAACAGCATAGAAGTTAGAATTTCTGGATTTGGATTCCAGACTTGCTTTTCTTTGCTGTTGTTCATGAGGAAATAGTTTGCTTTTCGTTCATTCTGTTGAGTCTAGGCTTAACGTTTCTTTGTTTATACCCTGTAATCATCACTAAAACATATCATGTCTCAAATGAGCATACCTCCTAGTTCAGCCTTTCTCTGCTGCCCTAAAATTCTTTGTCATCTATCACTTTGGTACTCAAAGTATATTCTGAGAACCACTACCATTGACCTGAGATGTTTATTAACATAACTATTTCTGGGGCCCACCTTTCTCCTCTAGAAAATAATTTCATGAGGGAGTAAAGGATGTGTAAGCAGCCGTAGGGTTTGCATGTTTAATGAACCATATCCCAGACAATTATATCAGACTCTCAGAGGTAGAACCACAGGCATCAATATGCTTCTTAAAAGATTTTGCCTGGTGATTCCATGGTATAACCCAGATTAAAACCCATTGCCCAGGAATTGGTGAAAAAGGTTCTCAGTGTATGTTTGTTAAATGACTATCCTCTGGGGTTCTCCAGAGATGTCAAGAATGTATGATCTTAGTGTTTAAAGCATAATCTCACATTCTCTAAACTCCCTTGTGTTTGACTGGAGAGGGGAATGACATCGTTTTCTGTGATTGAAGGATACTGTACAACCTCTAAAAGGAGGAGAGAGAGAGAGTGAGAGAGCTAGAGATTTGAAGGTAGGAAAGGAAGGGTGGCTTTTTCTCTGTCAGTGTGATCAGCACAGCCGAGATCTGTGTGGAGGGCATACAGAGAGCAGAGATTCCAGAGCTCCTGGGGGATTTTTCACCTCCTGTGAGGAATTACCAGACGCCTTGATTCAAGGCTGTGACATTGCCTCCAGCAACTTACTAATGCAAAAGGGCTATTTGACTAAAAGACTTGACAGTTTTTTTCTTCAGGAGCTTGAGTTACCAGTTTGTTTTCCAAAAAATTTCCTCATATTACTCAGCCACTTAAGGACATGTGTTTTCTTGGCAATGACATTCACCATTTTGCATGAGATGGGTCCAAAATTAATTATATATGATAGTATGCAACCTAAATTCTAACTTACTTAAGTCCTTACATTAAAATCTACATGATATATATATTTTTAGAAAAACACTCCTAATCTTCCTTTCTTGCTTCTTATATACCCCATAGCAGTAAAATGTCTCTTTCATAGAATTCAAACTCTATGAGAATACACAAAAAGAAATGTTGGTATTAATATAATCACTGTGCTAAGAGTTTATACCATGCATGAAATAGAGGGCATCTGTGATTTTAAAAACAAAGCAAATTGGCTCCAGTTTCATCCATCTCATCAGAACTGATTCAAATGAATTCTTTTTAACGGCTGAGTAATACTCCATTGTGTATATGTACCACAGCTTTCTTATCCATTCATCTGCTGATGGACATCTAGGTTGTTTCCATGTCCTGGCTATTATAAACAGTGCTGCGATGAACATTGGGGTACATGTGTCTCTTTCTATTCTGGTTTCCTCGGTGTGTATGCCCAGAAGTGGGATTGCTGGGTCATAAGGTAGTTCTATTTGCAATTTTTTAAGGAATCTCCACACTGTTCTCCATAGTGGCTGTACTAGTTTGCATTCCCACCAACAGTGTAGGAGGGTTCCCTTTTCTCCACACCCTCTCCAGCATTTATTGCTTGCAGATTTTTGGATTGCAGCCATTCTGACTGGTGTGAAGTGGTACCTCATTGTGGTTTTGATTTGCATTTCTCTAATAATGAGTGATGTTGAGCATCTTTTCATGTGTTTGTTAGCCATCCGTATGTCTTCTTTGGAGAAATGTCTATTTAGTTCTTTGGCCCATTTTTTGATTGGGTCGTTTGTTTTTCTGGAATTGAGCTGCAGAAGTTGCTTGTATATTTTTGAGAGTGAAGTAAGCCAGAAAGAAAAACACCAATACAGTATACTAACACATATATATGGAATTTAGGAAGATGGCAATGACGACCCTGTATGCAAGACAGGAAAAAAGACACAGACGTGTATAACGGACTTTTGGACTCAGAGGGAGAGGGAGAGGGTGGGATGATTTGGGAGAATGGGAATTCTAACATGTATACTGTCATGTAAGAATTGAATCGCCAGTCCATGTCTGACGTAGGGTGCAGCTTGCTTGGGGCAGGTGCATGGGGATGACCCAGAGAGATGTTGTGGGGAGGGAGGTGGGAGGGGGGTTCATGTTTGGGAACGCATGTAAGAATTAAAGATTTTAAAATTTAAAAAAAATAAAAAATTTAAAAAAAAAAAGATAACTTTGGAAAGTCAAAACTGTAATAAATACAATAAGACAAAGTGATTGAAAAAAAAAAAAACTATTCGAGAACAAAAAAAAAATAAAGTGGTAACAACAGTTTTGACAAGTAAGGACAGAAGATATTCTAGATAGTGGCCCTTTCATGTGTAAAGGCAAGAAACATGAAACATTATGATATGTTCTGGGATACATGCAGTTATAATCATTGATATTTGAGATGTATCTTATTACATAAAAATAAGAAAAGCTTCATATAATACAGTCACTGATTTGACACTTTTCAGAAACAATGTGGGTTAGAACAGCCCATTTTCTGAAGTGCCATGGGAATTACATATTATAAAAATGCACAATTTTTCTTTAATGGATTTATTTTTTGACATATGAATAAATATGTACTTTTACTCTGATTAAAAACAGAATTATAATCTTCCTGGTTAAAAAAAAAAAGGCATTCCAATTCCTATCAGACTGGCTATATTGAAGTGATATTGTGATACAGAACCAGCTGATACCATGACATGTCCCAGATGTTAAAAAAAAAAATAAATAAAAAATAAAAACAAAGCAAAATAAATCCAATGCCTGAAACCTTTGAAAAAAGATTTCCCTCTCTCATCTCTGTCCCTCTCCTTATGGACTTCTCTAGCAGTGCACATGTCTATGCTTGGGAATCATGGCCTTGGCAAGTTGGAATTAATATTAATGGGTATGCTGTGTCCATCAGTCCTGCTAGGACAGAAAACAGTATTGATAGTCATGGGGGTAGGTGGAATAATGGCTCCCCCCAAATGTCAACATCTTAATTTCTAGTACCTGTGACTATTTCTTTCCAAGGCAAAAAGGATTGTGCTGATGTGATTAAATTAAGGATCTTGAGACAGGAAGATTATTCTGGATTATCTAGATGAGTCTAATGTAATCACATGAATTTGTTTGTTAAATTTGTATATTTTGAATTGGAGGATAATTGCTTTACAGTGTTGGGTTGGTTTCTGCTGCACATCAGCATGAGGCATACATAGTCCACTCCCTCACTCGTCCCACCCCCTCCTACCCCTCTAGGTTGTCACAGTGCACTGGGTTGAGCTCCCTGCATCATACAGCAAGTTACCGCTGGCTTTCTACTTTACATATCGTAACGTATATGTTTCAGGGCTACCCTCTCAAGTCATCCCTCCCTCTCCTTCCTCTGCTGTGTCCACAAATCTATTCTTTAGGTCTACATCTCTGTTGCTGCCTTGCAAATAGGTACTATTTTTCTAGATTCTATATATATATATGCATTAATATATGATATTTGTTTTTCTCTTTGTTACTTACTTCAATCTGTATAACGGGCTCTAAGTTCATCCACCTCACTAGAACTGACTTAAACCCATGTTAATGGCTGTATAATATTCCATTGCATATATGTACCACTTCTTTATCCATTCTTCTGTCAGTGGACATCTAGGTTGCTTCCATGTCCTGGCTATTGTAAATAAGGCTGCACTGAATATTGGGGTACATATATCTTTAGAATTGTAGTTTTCTCAAGGTATATTCCCAGTAGTGGGATTGCTGAGTCATGTGGTAGTTTTATTCCTAGTTTTTAAAGGAAATTTCATAGTGTTCTCCTTGGTGGCTGTATCAACTTACATTCCCATCAATTGTGCAAGAGGGTTTCCTTTTCTCCACATCCTCTCTAGTATTTATTGTTTCTGAATTTTTTGATAATGACCATTCTGACCCGTGTAATCAAGTGAGCTTTTAAAAGTGTAAAACTTTTCTTGGCTATGTTCAGAGGGAGATAAGACTATGGAAGAGAGAACCAGAGAGATAGCAGCGTGACCAGAACTCAACCCAATATTAACAGCTTTAAATGAAGATAGAGGAAGGGGCCATAAGCCAAGGGAATGCAGGCAGCCTCTAGAGGCTGCAAAAAGCAAGAAGACATTCTCCCCTAGAGCCTCTAGAAAGGAACACAGCCTTGTGATACCCATGTTAGAATTTTGACCTCAAGTACTATAAGATAATAACCATGTGTTGTTTTTAAGCTGCTAAGGTTGTGGTAATTTGATATAGCAGCAATGGAAATGAATATACTCACTGTCCTGGACTGAGGGTTGGAGTCCTAGACTCAAGTTCCTCATCATGGAAGAGACTGTACTCCATGAGCTTTGACAGTCTGTGAGCTACCTTTTCCTCATCTGATAAATACAGGAGTTGGTTCCAATGAGTTGATTTCAAACGTTTTTACTCACATAACTTTTCTTCAAAAGGACTGTTACATAGAAGATGGACCTGCTCGATTGAAGCAGGGAGGCCTGGCGCCTAGTGGGCAGGAGCCCACTGTCCTCAATACAGGAGAGTGACCCTGTACTGTCAGTGTCACTGGCAGTGACAATCCCATCTCTGCTATAATTCCTTTCCATTTCTGCTATAATAAATTACCACAGCCATAATGACTTAAAAACAACGCAGGGCTATTATCTTACAGTACTGGAAGTCAGTCTGGCATGGGTATCAGAAAGTTGTGTTCCGTCCTGAAGGCCATGTTCCTTCGGAAGGGCAGGCTGCCAGGAGAGTTCATCTAGGGGAGCAGCTCCTATGGAGAGACAGCAATGGGGCTTAGAGATCCACCTCTCTGGATTTCTTGAATAATATACATGGGGAAATTATTATTTTTAAATATTTACTGGAATGGAGGCACATTTATTTCTTTCCATACTGTATATTTTATGGCTAATGTCATTGGTCGTCTTAGAGAAATCACTGCTTTTGTCAGGGCATAAGGGTATTATTCTTTGCTTTCTTGTAGAAGTTTTGTAAAAATGGCCATCCTTCATGGCTTTTGAGATCTTAGTTCCCTGACCAGGGAAAAAACCTGCAGCCCCTGCATTAGATGTGAAGAATCTTTTAACACTGGACCACCAGGGAAGTCCTGGGAAAAATATTTTTATTGAAATATAGATGATGTAAAATATGTTACAGGTGTATATTATAGTGATTCACAGTTTTAAAGGTTATGCAACATTTATAGTTATTATAAAACATTGGCTATCTGGGCTGTACAACATACCCTTATAGCTTATTTTATACATGATAGTTTGTACCTCTTAATCCTACATAGGAAAATTTTTAAGGGAAATATATCTGGTAATATTGATTATCAGAATAAGCACCTTGAAAATTGTTCTGTCAGAAAATTGAAAATAGCATATTTCTGTTTTGAATGAGGTGTTTATCTCCCTGTGAACGTACATTCTGTATTTCTTTAGCAAGCTAGGGGAAAATCAGAGGGGAAAACTTGTCTGAAGCTATATTAACAGAACAGAATTGTACTAAGTCAACTTTGTAAAATGTTCAGTGAAACAACTCTTCAGTTGTTTTAAATGATGCCAAAATAGTTTATTTGATCATACTATTAACTTTCAAATGGATGTGTTGAAACTTACGAGCTAGCTTCTGATTCACATGTGAGTTGTTGTTGTTGTTGTTAGCAACTTTAGTTCTTTGGTAAGCTTTAGTATTCTTGTGCTGGTATTTTTTTTAATTTTTTTGAAGTATAATTGATTTACATTATTAGGTTAATTTCAAGTGTACAGCAAAGTGATTCAGCTACATCCTTATATTTTCAATTATGGTTTACCACAGGATATTGAATATAGATCCCTGTTCTATATAGTAGGACCTTGTTGTTTATAGATCCTGTGTATTCTAGCTTGCATCAGCTAGTCCCCAAATCTCAACCCATCCCTTCCCCAAACCCTTCTCCCCTTTGGCAGCTACCAGTCTGTTCTCTGGGTACATGATTCTGTTTCATAGACAGGTTCATTTGAGTCATATTTTAGATTCCACATATAAGCTGTATTATGTATTTGTCTTTTTCTGTCTGACTTACTTCCGTTAATATGATAATCTCTAGGTCTATCCATGCTGCTACAAATGGCATTATTTCATTATTTTTTATGGCTGAGTACTATTCCGTTGTATGTATGTACCATATTTCCTTTATCCATTCCCCTGTTGATCAACATTTAGGCTGATTCCATGTCTTGGTTATTGTATATAGTGCTGCAGTGAACATAAGTGTATGTATATCTTTTCTTTTTTTTTTTTTTTTAATTTTTATTTTTTATTTATTTATTTTTTTTAAATTTTAAAATCTTAAATTCTTACATGCGTTCCCAAACATGAACCCCCCTCCCACCTCCCTCCCCACAACATCTCTCTGGGTCATCCCCATGCACCTGCCCCAAGCAAGCTGCACCCTACGTCAGACATGGACTGGCGATTCAATTCTTACATGACAGTATACATGTTAGAATTCCCATTCTCCCAAATCGTCCCACCCTCTCCCTCTCCCTCTGAGTCCAAAAGTCCGTTAAATTATGGTTTTCTCTGGGTATATGCCCAGGCGTGGGACTGCTAGATCAATATAGAAACTCTATTTTTAGCTTTTTGAGGAACCTCTATACTATTTTCCATAGAGGTTATACCAGATTACATTCCCACTAACAGCACAGGAGGATTCCCTATTCTCCACACCCTCCTGAGCATTTGTTATTTGTGGACTTTCTAATGATGACCGTTCTGACTGTTGAGAGGTAATACCTCAGTGTTTTGTGTTTTTTTTTTTTTTTTGAGAGATGCTAAAGTTTTTTATTACAAAGTAATATCACTCAGATGATGACTGCTGCAGCCATGAAAGTCAAAGACGCTTGCTCTTTCGAAGAAAAGTTATGACTAACCTAGACAGCATATTAAAAAGCAGACACATTACTTTGCCAACCAAGTTCCATCTAGTCAAAACTATGGTTTTTCCAGTAGTCATGTATGGATGTGAGAACTGGATTATAAAGAAAGCTGAGCACTGAAGAATGGATGCTTTTGAACTGTGGTGTTGGAAAAGATTCTTGAGAGGCCCTTGGACTACAAGGAGATCCAACCAGTAAATCCTAAAGGAAATCAGTCCTCAATATTCATTGGAAGGACTGATGTTGAAGCTGAAACTCCAATACTTTGGCCATCTGATGAGAAGAACTGACTCATTTGAAAAGATGCTGATGCTGGGAAAGATTGAAGGCTGGAGGAGAAGGGGATGACAGAGGATGAGATGGTTGGAATGGCATCATTGACTCAATGAACATGAGTTTCAGTAAACTCTGGGAGTTGGTGAGGGACAGGGAGGCCTGGCACCCTTCAGTCCATGGGGCTGCAAACAGTCGGACACGACTGAGTAACTGAACTGAATTGAATATGCAATTATGGTAAAACATCAGAAGCTTTAGGAAGAAATAAGACAAAAATTACCAGCCCTATTTTTGTTTGTTCTTCAGTTGCTCAGTCATGTCCAACTCTTTGCAACCCCATGAACTGCAGCACACCAGGCTTCCCTGTCCTCCCCCATCTCCTGGAACTTGCTCAAACTCAAGTCCATCGAGTCGTTGATGCCATCCTACTATCTCATCTTCTCTCATCCCTTTCTCCTCCTGCCTTTAATCTTTCCTGTATTAGGGTTTTTTCTAATGAGTTGGCTCTTTACATCAGGTGGCCAAAATATTGGAGCTTCAGCTTCGGCATCAGTCCTTCCAATGAATATTCAGGGTTGATTTCCTTTGGGATTGATTGGTTTGATCTCCTTGCAGTCCAAGGGACTCAAGAATCTTCACCAACACCACAGTGGGAACGCGTCAATTCTTTGGCACTCAGCTTTCTTTATGGTCTAACTCTCACATCCATACATGACTATTGGAAAAACTGTAGCTTTGAATAAATGGACCTTTGTCGGCAAAGTAATGTCTCTTCTTTTTAATATACTGTCGAAGTTTGTCATAGCTTTTCTTCCAAGGAGCAAGCATCTGTTACTTGCATGGCTGCAGTCACCATCTGCAGTGATTTTTGAGCCCCAAAACATAAAGTCTCTCTCTGTTTCCATTGTTTCCCCATCTACTTGCCATGAAGTTATAGGAGTAGATGCCATGATATTTTTTGTTTGAATGTTGATATTTGTCAGCTTTTCCACTCTCCTTTTTCACCTTCATTAAGAGGCTCTTTAGCTTCTCTTCACTTTCTTTCATAAGGGTGGTGTCATCTGCATATCTGAGATTATTGATATTTCTCCCAGCAATCTTGATTCCGGATTGTGCTTCATCCAGTCCAGCATTTCTCATGATGTATTCTGCATATAAGTTAAATAAGCAGGGTAACAATATACAGCCTTGATGTACTCCTTTCCCAATTTGGAACCAGTCTGTTGTTCCGTGTCCAGTTCTAACTGTTGCTTCCTGACCTGCATACAGGTTTCTCAAGAGGCAGGTCAGGTGGTCTGGTATTCCCATCTCTTTCAGAATTTTCCACAGTTTATTGTGATCCACACAGTGAAAGGCTTTGGCATAGTCAATAAAGCAGAAATAGATGTTTTTCTGGAACTCTCTTGCTTTTTTGATGATCCAGCGGACGTTGGCAATTTGATCTCTGGTTCTCTGCCTTTTCTAAAACCAGCTTGAACATCTGGAAGTTATTTATATATATATATATATATATATATATATATATATATATCTCCTCAGTGTAGTTTTGATTTGCATTTCATTAATAATTGTGCTGCTTGTTTATTTATTAATTTTTTGATGGCTATTTTCAATACAGAAATGTTACCTTGCAACTCAAAATGATAGTTTAGAAACTGGGGATAGGGGTCATTTTGATATTCAGACACAGTATGATTCTCCTAGGAGAAGATGGGGTGCTACTCTAGACAGCAGTGCTACGGATAAGCTAGTAACCTGGAGGAGAGGTTTGGAAGAGCAGTGAAATGATGGTGACACAGCAGTGACCCTGACATGGCATATATGTAGGTATATGAGAAAAAGAAAGTGTTAGAAACTCAGTCATATCCAACTCTTTGTGACCCCATGGACTGTAGACCACAGGCTCCTCTGTCCATGAGATTCTCCAGGCAAGAATACTAGAGTGAGTAGCCATTCCCTTCTCCAGGGGATCTTCTTGACCCAGGGATCAAACCTGGGTCTCCTGCATTGCAGACAGATTCTTTACCATCTGAGCCATCAGGGAAGCCCTATATGTAGGTGTATGTATACACACGTTTACATGTGTATGTAAACATATGCATACATACATATGAGAGAGTCAGTTCCTAGTTAGGTTGATAAGAAGTCCAGGGTTCCCGATGCAAAGAAAAGGGTGGAGCCCTCAAGAAGGAGAAAGCTGTCTGGGGCTCTCAAGGAGAAAAGGACAAATGTTCTTTTCTACATTGCTTTGTCTTAGTTAATATAACAATGTATCTTGCTCAAGGACATGTTTCTCCTTAACAAGAACCTTCTGACCAATCCTGTTATCTTAAAATATATATTTTGGGAGTAGGTCTGGTAAAATCTTTCTATTGTTCATTCTAATCTTGTTAATTTAAGATGTATGTTGTGGGAGTGGGTCTGAAAAATGTATATAAGGCCTTGATAACACTAGCAAGGGGGGCATTCTCCGTCCCCTTTCTGCTGTCTATGTCAGAAGCTTTCTTTGTCCCTTTTCTTACTTTAATAAAACTCTGCTTCACAAAAGCTCTTGAGTGATCAAGGCTTGTCCCTGGTCCCAAAGCCTTCTTCGTCTTCGGAGATGTCCAATCTGGCATCATTCACCATAAGCTATCACATGTATCTGTATGTATATATTTATAATACAAAGGCATCCTGAGTATTAAAAATGACATTTCTATCTATAAGAAAGAAAGTCTAAGTTATTTATAATCTCACCTCCTAGAGACACAGCACTTCTGTGTGTCTTCTGGTCTTTTTTTGTGGCACCCAAAATCCTCACATAATCACCCTCATTCACTAAAAGACATTTTTATATCGTCACCAAGATTGTCATTTTCTAATTAGACAACGCTGAGTAGAGTTTGATTTCTTCCATGTTACAGGAACCTAGTTACTTAACCTTTCTAAGATTTCCTCGACTGTATGAGGAATACAACTACTATGCAAATAATACTAGGAATGTTGCCCCAAGGAAGAGCTAATATTATGATTCTCAGTCTTGACTGTGCATAAGAATCACCCAAAATCCTTGAAAAATTCTGATCACCCCACTTCCTCAGAGTACTGACTTCATTATATTGCCCTGGCTTGTCCTGTTTTTTTTTTTTCTAAACTGTTCTCTAGATGTCTGTGATGCAGCCAGGACTGAAAAACACTACAATAATGTGTGCAAAGCTCTCAATACTTAGAACTCAGAAAGGCATGAGCACCATTATTATACTGTGTTTCTGAAAAGAAAATGAATTAATAAAACACGCTCTCACTGTATTTCTATTTTTCTATATGATGTGCAGTTTTTATTGCCAGGTATGTGTCACTATCTTCATCAAGTTCCGTGGCTGCTTGGTATTCAGCAGTATCGTGACAGTCCAGTTTACTTGATCAGCTGTACATTAGAAATTTAAGTCATTCTAAGTATTCGACTATTCTAAAGAGTATTGCAAAGAGTCTTGTGCTTATAAATCTTCATAGCTGTACAACTATTTCCTTAGGAACTGCTGGCTCAGAGGGTACATCCATTTTTGAGGCTTCTGAACATTGCCAAATTGCCCTGTTTAATGGGATAATCAATATCATTTAGGATACATTACAGCTACAAATAAGAAAAAGCTTAGTTCAAATTGACTTAAACAATAAAGGAGATTTATTGGCTCAAATAACTGGTAAATCTAGAGATTAAGTGAATTTCAGAGCTAGCTGGACTCAGCATTTCAGTGATACCATCGAAGATCTGTCTATATCACTTCATCTCTTGCCTTAGCCCTATTCCATACCAGCTTTTTTTTCTGTGGTCAGAATAAGGCCGCCAACAGTTCCTGGGGCAGCAAGCTTCTTCATCCAGATACAGTGTAATAAATGTCTCTTTAAGATGTTTTCCTAGAACAAGGAAGCTTAAACTTTCAACAAACCCATGCCTCACGTCTTATTGATCCAATTTTGATTAATCAGAGATGAGAATCTCCTAATCAGTTTATGCCTGAGTCACATATTTTACCCTTAAGAAGGGTGGAATAATCTTCTCCCACAGCTCCTTGGGTGCAGAAGGGAGGTTTTGATATCTTGAAATAAGGAAATGCATAGAAGAGAGAATAGATAACCACAGTGACCAAGATCAACAAAATTCAAAAGAGAATCACAGCAGGATGCTTCTCATAAAGTTGAAAAGAGGGGAAGAAATGAGTTGATGAGAAATGTGTGTGCTAAGTCATTTCAGTCAATTCCAATTCTTTGTGACCCTGTGGACTGTAGTCCGCCAGGTTCTTCTGCCCATGGGATTCTCCAGGCAAGAGTACTGGAGTGGGTTGCCATGCCATCTTCCAGGGGATCATCCAAGCCCAGGGATCAATCCCATGTCTCTTATGTCTCCTGTAATGGCAGGCGGGAGTGCCACCTGGTAGGGTTATGTTGGATTAATAGCTATCTTACCAATTGTATCAGTTCTGTCTGCCTCCGGTATTTGGTACCAAACAAGTGTGGATTTCAGGAGAACAAGGATGTTTATTATTTTTTAAGCCAATCATTGCACCCTCCTTGCCTCCTAGCACTGTACAGAGCACCTGTTTCCGTATATTTTAAGTCCGTTTAATATGTCATCAACACAATTCCTGGAACAGTAAGTGTTTAACTTTATGTTGTTTAAAGTATAAAATTAGAGTTGTGTGTTTTTAGTTGTTTAAGGAATATACAGGAGAAGGCAATGGCACCCCACTTCTGTACTCTTGCCTGGAAATTCCCGTGGACGGAGGAGCCTGGTAGGCTCCAGTCTTTAGGGTTGCTAAGAGTCGGACACGACTGAGCGGCTTCACTTTCCCTTTTCACCTTCATGCATTGGAGAAGGCAATGGCACCCCCACTCCAGTACTCTTGCCTGGAAAATCCCATGGACGGAGGAGCCTGGTAGGCTGCAGTCCATGGGGTCGCTAAGAGTCGGACATGACTGAGTGGCTTCACTTTCCCTTTTCACTTTCATGCATTGGAGAAGGAAATGGCAACCCACTCCAGTGTTCTTGCCTGGAGAATCCCAGGGATGGCAGAGCCTGGTGGGCTGCCGTCTATGGGGTCGCACAGAGTTGGACACGACTGGAGTGACTTAGCAGGAGCAGCATCTGTTTTCACTCTCTCATCCACGATCTAAACTATAAGTTTCTTGAAGTACATATGTAGAATTTTGGTGTGTGTGTATGTGTCTGTTTAAGTGTGTGTAAGAGAGAGAGAGAAACTGACTTGTAAATGGCAATGTGTCCAAAAATACTCCATACGTGATGAATTACAACTTTCTAGTGACTGTCGCAGGGTTTAATAGGTCATTGGTTCCTAATTAATCCCTACAGATGAACATATTCTCTCATTTAGAGTCACTCAGCTAAGGAATATTCCATTTCTAGCAGCACCTAGACTAAAACCCTCCTTACCTTCAGTTGAAGTTTGGATATAGACATCTGGAAAGATCACACATTGATATACTTGAAAACCATTACCTATGTGGCCAAGTTCTAATTGGATTCCATCTTATCATGAAAGAGATTGTACGGTGCTTCCTCTGGTGCTGTCCCTCTGGCAATTCCCCCAGTAACATTCTGCCTTGCTACCATTCTTTCAAACCCACACCCAGAGGAGTCTGGGATGTGGAAGTATTAACATTTAGATTAATTTCTCATGGCACTTAGGTTATTGGATTTCTCCCTCTTGCCAGCACTCCTTAAACTGCTGTAATTATCACAGTCTCTAGTGGACCTCTTAAATAGAAAGCATTGGTGGAATAATGTCTACTGAAAAGGATTGTATCATTTCTGTCTACCTCCAGCATTTGGTACAAAAACATTACACTGAAATATATTTGCAAAAATGTCAGTATTTGTATTCCAGGGAACTTTGAAAGACAATTTAGTCCTTCCACAACTCTAAGTGGAACAGCTGCTTGGCCAGGTTGGAGATGTAATTGTCATAACATATGTGAAACAAATTTTCCTCTTGTGCTTAAACCTTTTCTGCTGAAATCAAACATATATTTAAAGAATAAAATTGTTTTAAAAATAAGGCTTGGATAAAATTGAGAACTTTTATTTTTGGTACTAGAGGAATTATTCCCTAATATATAGTTGAAATTCATTTATGTGTAATGAGTATAAATTTCATTCCACATATCCCAGTAAAAGAAATACCACATCAATTCATTTCTCTGTATCAAACTGAATTCAACTCTGAGACCTACCATTCCATCTGTTAAGGTTTGAGGCACCTTCTCTCTCCCTAATTTTACTCAAGGACCAGATTATCCTGTATGTCTCTGGGTCATGGCCAGAGAACAGCCATGAATTTCAGCTCTCCATGGTCATGTAGGGAGCTCACTGTCCAAACTTGATGACTCACTGGTGGAGGGTGACTCTGCCACTGGGGACTGAGTGTGAACCTGCTGCCAGTTTATGACAGCTCCTGAGTAATGATGAAAGTGTCACTGAAATGGTAACAAAAGAATAGACTCTTCCCTCAAACATGTCTCATGGTATTGCTTCTCAATATTTAAGACACGTGACTGCAGACACATAACTTGAGCAGTGCAGTGATAGCCAGTTGTTAGAGCACAATTTAACTGCTAGAAGAGCAAAATAGTGAGAAGATAGTAAAAGACTGCCATTTCTTAAACTTTGTTCTTCCACCAAATCAACAGGGTAGATCTTACCTGTCAAGTTAGATCCTGAATACCTTCACCTGTTCCCCTTTCCCACTTCATCCTCACCGTTCACTGGGCCTCTAGTGAAGGACCTGTAAAAATACAAGCTACCAAATAAGTATAGGACTCTCCACTTAGGGAGTTGCCTCCCTTAAAAGGAAATGCCAAACCTGTTTTCTTCTTCCACTTGAAGAATCTCACTTAAGAGTTCAGTCTGCATTGGCCATCTGTGGTTGTCCCCCTAGTAAACGTGCACCATTCCCATCAGCTTCTGATTCTTGTTTGGAGACCCGTGTTGTTCCAGGGAAGCTGATCTGTCCTCAGAAAATCCTGACATCATTATTCACTATAAGGCTTTTGATGGGCAAGAGATGTTCTTACTCATTTCCTGCCTCTGTCTTAGGTTCTGTGTACTTTAGCCTCAGGGGTGGGATTTTCTCAGTATTCCTGTTCTTCCCTCTGGGCTGCCAAATTCTGTCTTGTCTCAGGGAGTCTTGTTTGAGAGCAAGTTTCCTACCCCTCATTCAATGGTGATGATTTAGGACTTCAGGTGAGTTTCCTGACATCCCCTTAGTGGAGGGTGGCTCTGGCCTGGGACTGGGAGGTGAGAGTTTCCCACCCCTTTTCAGAAGGAGATTTTTCTTACTCTACTGAGCTTCCATTCTTAACTTATCCAACTGAGAAGAAAATACACATTTTATAAAATTTTTTTAAAAATTTGCTTTTGATGAGATTATGGCAAAACAGGCTTTCTTCAATGTTGCTGGGCATAGTGCTGATAGATCTGACCCCAGTGGAGGGGAAATGTGATGACATGAAAGAAAACTATGCATGTATATGCCTTTTAGGAATCTACTCCTAAAATATACTGGAACAAATATGAAGCAATGTATTTGCAGGATTTTTTATTGTACCATATTTATAAAACAATGGAATCATCTGGTTAAATAAATGTATCTATACAATAGAATGTTAAGCTGCCATTTAAAAAAATGAAGGAAAATATTTGACATATTATACATGACCACATATATAGAGACATCTCTAGGCTAGATGGTCAAATGGAAAAGTAAGAACAAAAGGAAGGGAAGTAGATGAGATGGTTAACTTTATATGATATCTGGCTAGGCTGTGGTGCTCACTTGTTTGGTCAAATACTAATGTAGATGTTGCTGTGGAGGCATTTTCTAGATATGATTAACATTTACAATCAGTTGGCCTTAGTGAAAGTGAAAGTCACTCAGTCGTGTCCAACTCTTTGCGACCACATGGACTATAGAGTCCATGGAATTCTCCAGGCCAGAATATTGGAGTGGCTGGTGTTTCTCTTCTCCAGGGAATCTTCTCAACCTAGGGATTGAACCCAGGTCTCCGGCATTGCAGGCAGATCTTTTCCAATTGAGCTCTCAGGGAAGTTGGCCTTAAGGAAAGCAAGTTAGCATCCACAATGTAGGTGAGCCTCAACCAATCAGCCGAAGGCCACTGGAGCAAAATTCAGGTTTCTCAGAGAAGGAATTCTGCCTCTAGACTAACACAGAATTCTTGCCCAAGTTTCCAGCCTGCTGGCCTGCCCTACAGGTTTCAGACTCAAGACTGTAACATCAGCTCTTTCCTGAATTTCTAGCCTGCAAATTTTGTGTATCCTATCGGTTCTTTTCCTTTGGAGAACACTGATTGTTACAGTAGATAAGTAAAATATTAGATATAGTATGCTGCTTTCTGTGTATAAGGTAAAATATCAGAAGAATAAACTAGAAATTACCCCACCCACAAAAAATAGATCAGCTAAAGGAGACAATGGGTACAGATAAAGAAAAAATGGAAATTAAATCTATTTAAGTATACCTTAATAAACTTGTTTCTTAATTGAAATACAATTTTTTGTTTATTTTGAAATCAGGCAAAGTTTGATCTCTTAATTTAGCATCCTTTTCCTTTTAAAATGCATAATTATTACTATCTAAATAACAGTTTCTAGTCTTACACATTTTTGACTTTTTATAAAGATGGAGTCATACTTTGGTTTTCAACTTGACTTTTTCCTCTAAAGCGTTTTTTCCTGATACGTTTATGTTGGTATCTATTTATTCCTTTTTCTCCATTTTATGGCATTGTATTATGTAAATATACCACACTTTTTCAATTCTCTTGTGGTTGATACTTCTATAGAAATTCTTGTACAAATTTTATTGCAGAAGGGCAAAAATTTCCCTAGGGTATTTGATTAGGAAGAGAATTGCAGAATTGGGTAGAGGATAAATGAATGTGAATATCTTCCATTTCCTAGAATAATAGCAGTTTGCTTCATGTGGTTGTACCAATTTGCATTTCTAACTGGAAGTACAGGAATGTGTTTCCATTCTGCATTCTTCCACATCCTTACCAACACTTGTTATTGGCAGCTTTTCTAATTCTTGCTGACCTGGTAGTTAGAAAATTGTTAAATTTCAGTAACTTTATTATTTGTCTTTAGGTCTTCCATTACTTAGTATTTAAAGTTCTGTTTCTCTCAATTTTTTGTTCTTCTTGATTTCTTAATGGTTGATGTTTTTAATTGTCTTAGAGTTATTTTATAGTCTCTTTAGATTTCCTGTTATCCAAAGTTCTTGGGGGTTTTAAGTGAAGGTGAAAGT
Organism: Capra hircus; assembly: GCF_001704415.2. Taxonomy (NCBI): domain Eukaryota; kingdom Metazoa; phylum Chordata; class Mammalia; order Artiodactyla; family Bovidae; genus Capra; species Capra hircus. Next base: position 46,681,612 of record NC_030814.1, on the reverse strand, counting down.
GAAGTCGCTCAGTCGTGCCCAACTCTTTGCGATCCCATGGACAGTAGTCTGCACCAAGCTCCTCCGTCCATGGGATTTTCCAGGCAATAGTACTGGAGTGGGTTGCCATTTCCTTCTCCAGGGAATCTTCCCGACCCAGGGATCGAACCCAGGTCTCCCTCATTGTAGACAGACGCTTTACCATCTGAGCCACCAGGGAAGTCTAATCATCCTATTATGTCTAATTTTCATTAATGATGGAGAGTTTCCTGTGTGTTTAATACTTTTAAATTATGTTCTTTTCTCAGTGGTGCTTTATCTGGTAGAATCTTGGGCAATTGAGGCTCCTATGTCTGTCTACAGTGTTTTTGCTCTGGCTTCTGGTGAGCACTCTAAGAATGCGCACTTGAGCAGCCTGGGGCCGACTTTACATTAGTTACTTGACCTGAGGGTTTCAGAAACACTGATTAAGTTTCAACCTCACATCTAAGACTTGGTACCAAGATAGTTTAATGCTGTAGAAAAAGAAAGAGATTCATTGAGCATGTATCATTTACCTACAGTTGTCCCAAGTCTGTTCTGAAAGGAAGTTCTAAAAGATTTTTGATCCCAATTAGAAAAGAATAGTGTGTCATGCGGAGAAGGCAATGGCACCCCACTCCAACACTCTTGCCTGGAAAATCCCATGGACAGAGGAGCCTGGTAGGCTGCAGTCCATGGGGTCGCTAAGAGTTGGACAGGACTGAGGGACTTCACTTTCACTTTTCACTTTCATGCATTGGAGAAGGAAATGGCAACCCACTCCAGTGTTCTTGATGGGAGAATCCCAGGGACGGGGGAGCCTGGTGGGCTGCCATCTATGGGGTCGCACAAAGTCAGACACGACTGAAGCAACTTAGCAGCAGCAGCAGCAGCAGCAGCAGTGTGTCTTGAACTCTGTTCCCTTAAAAATAATTACATTATAGAGCTGGAGTTACATAAATCTTCAAGATAATTAACTTGTAATGATTTATTTTTATTCCTTTTAAAAATGTCCTGTATGTTCTAAGTAGACATGAAATATATAGCTACAATATCTCTTATTTTACTAATTTTGTGGGGTTTTTTTAAGCCAAATATCTAGTAGTTCAACAAACCACCTTCTCATTTTCTTTTAGGTGAGTGAAGAAATGCTGGATAGTTATTTCAAAAATTATAACCCAGTAACTCATCTAGCAGGAAATACCTGAAATGTAGGTAGTCTGTTATTTGAGTCAAATTAAAGCTAAAAAAACCCAGCACAAATGTCCCTAAAGTAACTATTTTTTCCAAACCTAAATGTATGATGTACACTTTGCAGTCAAGGCTGGCTTTGTCTTGTTACTATCAATTCCATGGCTTTCTTTCTATTCTTATTTGCCCTATTTTTGGTGAAAATTACTTCTCTAACAGGCCAAGTAGATGTTTCTCATCTATTCTCTTTAAAAACAAAATTCTACCTAATGTGATAGAATTTTTATCAGGCTTTTTTTCTTGTATTAACTTAGACATTAAGTTCCTAATACTTCCACTAGGCAGAGTTATGAAATATTAAAGAATATGTGTAAGGAATATTTTTTTCAAGAAAATTAAGCATGGCTCTGTAATACACAATTTTTACCTAAAAAGAAAATGATATTCCCTATCTTTCCACCTGGCCTAAAAAAAAAAAAAAATGCTTATTTGGAGATCAGTGATATAGTATACTAACAATGCAAACATTTTTTAAAAAGTAAAAAGTTGTTGAATCGTGGCCCCCTCCAAATACATTCTCTTTCAAACTCATATTTTAAATACACTGTGGTTATCTCTGTGTTTTGAGAGTAGTACCTACATACCAGTTCTCAATTTGGACGTTACTTCTGCTCGGGGATCACTGTGAGCTCTTTCTACACTCTCTTTCCACCAGCACCTTGAATTTCCCTTATTAGAGTATGAATTACACTGTATCATAATCCCCTGTTATTCGCAGCTGTCACAGATACATTACTGACAAGCACATGGCAGTCTTTCCAGTATGCTTTCTTAGTCTTTGAGAGTGTCTGTTATAATCAGTGTGTCAAAAGAATAAAAGGATTACTGATATTTACCTTATTGACTCTGAATAAATAAGAAAAGATTCTAAAAGGATTTAAGAGCTAAAATAACCCAGGAAAATTGGATTATTGTAGTCAAAGATACTTCAATTAAAAAATTCTAAAAAAAACTATTGATCTATCTATTCACATGTACGGCTGAGGAAACTGAAAACTAGGAAAGGAAAGTAGCTACCCAAAGAGGTGGTCATTGATAAACCTGCTGCTGCTGCTGCTGCTAAGTCACTTCAGTCGTGTCCGATTCTGTGTGACCCCATAGACGGCAGCCCACCAGGCTCCCCCGTCCGGGAAAAATAAATATCCCTTGAATCTTATTTTAGGCTATTTCCAGGAGATAGTTGCTGAAAATGACAATAAATTAAGTCTTTATTTTAAACTAGGCATGGTGCTAAGTGATTGGCATTTCCTTTCTTATTTAGTCCCCAGAACAACCTGACAACGTTGATGCAGACAGTAGCCATGTTGTACAGGCCATAAAAGGCCTACTGCTACAAGTTTGGCTTCCCTGGTGGCTCAGACGGTAAAGCATCTGCCAGCAATGCAGGAGACCCGGGTTCGATTCCTGGGTTGGGAAGATCCCCCGGAGAAGGAAATGGCAATCCACTCCAGCACTCTTGCCTGGAAAATCCCATGGACGGAGGAGCTGGATAGGCTACGGTCCATGGGGTCTCAAAGAGTTGGACACGACTGAGCGACTTCACTTCACTACAAGTTACTCCTACAAGTTGAGAAAATTATCAGCAGGTAGAAGCAGAGTTTCTACTTCTAACTCCAGAGCCCACTTTCCAATCTGCACCCCAAACTCAGGACCCTTCCCCTAGATAGGAGACTGCTGGACTGGCTGTTTAAATGGTTCAGTTCATTTCAGTTGCTTAGTTATGTCTGACTCTTTGCGACTCCATAGACTGCAGCACACCAGGCTTCCCTGTACATCAAAAACTCCCAGAGCTTGCTCAAACTCATGTCCATAGAGTTGGTGATACCATCTGACCATCTTTTCCTCTGTCATCCCCTTCTTCTGCCTTCAATCTTTCCCAGCATCAGGGTCTTTTCTAAGGAGTAAGTTCTAAGCATCAGTTGGCCAAAGTATTGCAGCTACAGCTTCAGCATCAGTTGTTCCAATGAATATTCAGGACTGATTTCCTTTCAGATGGGATGGCTGTATCTCCTTGCAGTCCAGGGGACTCTCAAGAGTGTTCTCCAACACCACAGTTCAAAAGCATCAATTCTTCTGCATTCAGCTTTCTTTATAGTCCAACTCTCACATCCATACATGACTATGGGCTTTCACTAGATGGGCCTTTGATGGCAAAGTAATGTCTCTGTTTTTTAATATGCTGTCTAGGTTGATCATAGTTTTTCTTCAAAGAGGCAAGCGTCTTTTAATTTCATGGCTGCAGTCACCATCTGCAGTAACTTTGGAGCCTCAAAAAATTAAGCCTCTCGCTATTTCCATGAAGTTGAAAGGTTTTATGAAGACCTTCAAGACCTTTTAGAACTAATACCCAAAAAAAGATGTCCTTTTCATTATAGGGGACTGGAATGCAAAAGTGGGAAGTCAAGAAACACCTGGAGTAACAGGCAAATTTGGTCTTGGAATACGGAATGAAGCAGCATAAAGACTAATAGAGTTTTGCCAAGAAAATGCACTGGTCATAGCAAACACCCTCTTCCAACAACACAAGAGAAGACTCTACACATGGACATCACTAGATGGTCAACACGGAAATCAGATTGATCATATACTTTGCAGCCAAAGATGGAGAAGCTCTATACAGTCAGCAAAAACAAGACTAGGAGCTGACTGTGGCTCAGATCATGAACTCCTTATTACCAAATTCAAACTCAAATTGAAGAAAGTAGGGAAAACCGGTAGACCATTCAGGTATGACCTCAATCAAATCCGTTATGACTATACAGTGGAAGTGAGAAATAGATTTAAGGGCCTAGATATGATAGATAGAGTGCCTGATGAGCTATGGAATGAGGTTCGTGACACTGTGCAGGAGACAGGGATCAAGACCATCCCCATGGAAAAGAAATGCAAAAAAACAAAATGGCTCTCTGGGGAGGCCTTAGAAATAGCTGTGAAAAGAAGAGAGGCGAAAAGCAAAGGAGAAAAGGAAAGATATAAGCATCTGAATGCAGAGTTCCAAAGAATAGCAAGAAGAGATAAGAAAGCCTCCTTCAGCAATCAATGCAAAGAAACAGAGGAAAACAACAGAATGGGAAAGACTAGAGATCTCTTCAAGAAAATTAGAGATACCAAGGGAACATTTCATGCAAGGATGCGCTCAATAAAGGACAGAAATGGTCTGGACCTAACAGAAGCAGAAGATATTAAGAAGAGGTGGCAAGAATACACAGAAGAATTGTACAGAAAAGATCTTCACCACCCATACAGTCATGATGATGTGATCACTAATCTGGAGCCAGACATCTTGGAATGTGAAGTCAAGTGGGCCTTAGGAAGCATCACTATGAAAAGCTAGTGGAGGTGACGGAATTCCAGTTGAACTGTTTCAAATCGTGAAAGATGATGCTGTGAAAGTGCTGCACTCAATATGCTAGCAAATTTGGAACACTCAGCAGTGGCCACAGGACTGGAAAAGGTCAGTTTTCATTCCAATTCCAAAGCAAGGCAATGCCAAAGAATGCTCCAACTACCGCACAATTGCACTCATCTCACATGCTAGTAAAGTAATGCTCAAAATTCTCCAAGTCAGGCTTCAGCAATACTTGAACTGTGAACTTCCAGATGTTCAAGCTGGTTTTAGAAAAGGCAGAGGAACCAGAGACCAAATTGCCAACAACCACTGGATCATCAAAAAAGCAAGAGAGTTCCAGAAAAACTATTTCTGCTTTATTGACTATGCCAAAGCCTTTGACAGTGTGGATCACAATAAACTGTGGAAAATTCTGAAAGAGATGGGAACACCAGAGCACCTGACCTGCCTCTTGAGAAATCTGTATGCAGGCCAGGAAGCAACAGTTAGAACTGGACATGGAACAACAGAATTGTTCCAAATAGGGAAAGGAGTACATCAAGTATATTGTCACCCTGCTTATTTAACTTCTATGCAGAGTACATCATGAGAAACACTGGACTGGAAGAAACACAAGCTGGAATCAAGATTGCCGGGAGAAATATCAATAACCTCATATATGCAGATGATACCACCCTTATGGCAGAAAGTGAAGAGGAACTAAAAAGCCTCTTGATGAAAGTGAAAGAGGAGAGTGAAAAAGTTGGCTTCAAGCTCAACATTCAGAAAATGAAGATGATGGCATCCAGTCCCATCACTTCATGGGAAATAGATGGGGAAACAGTAGAAACAGTGTCAGACTTTATTTTTCTGGGCTCCAAAATCACTGCAGATTATGACTGCAGCCATGAAATTAAAAGATACTTACTCTTTGGAAGAAAAGTTATGACCAACTTAGAGCAGAGACATTACTTTGCCGACTAAGGTCCGTCTAGTCAAGGCTATGGTTTTTCCAGTGGTCATGTATGGATGTGAGAGTTGGACTGTGAAGAAGGCTGAGCGCCGAAGAATTGATGCTTTTGAACTGTGGTGTTAGAGAAGACTCTTGAGAGTCCCTTGGACTGCAAGGAGATCCAACCAGTCCATTCTGAAGGAGATCAGCCCTGGGATTTCTTTGGAAGGAATCATGCTAAAGCTGAAGCTCCAGTACTTTGGCCACCTCATGCGAAGAGTTGACTCATTGGAAAAGACTCTGATGCTGGGAGGGATTGGGGGCAGGAGGAGAAGGGGACGACAGAGGATGAGATGGCTGGATGGCATCACGGACTCGATGGACGTGAGTCTGAGTGAACTCTAGGGGATGGTGATGGACAGGGAGGCCTGGTGTGCTGCGATTCATGGGATTGCAAAGAGTCGGACACGACTGAGCGACTGAACTGCCCTGAACTGTACTCCCTATCTATTTGCCAGGAAGTAATAAGACTGGAAGGAGAAGGCAATAGCAACTCACTCCAGCACTCTTGCCTGGGAAATCCCATGGACAGAGGAGCCTGGTGGACTGCAGTCCATGGGTTTACGAAGGGTCAGACACGACTGAGCGACCTCACTTTCACTTTTCACTTTCATGAACTGGAGAAGGAAATGGCAACCCACTCCAGTATTTTTGTCTGGAAAATCCCAGGGACAGAGAAGCCTGGTGGCTGCCATATATGGGGTCGCACAGAGTCAGACATGACTGATGCGACTTAGCAGCAGCAGCAGCAATGAGACCAGATACCATGATCTTAGTTTTCTGAATGCTGAGTTTTAAGCGAGCTTTTTACTCTCCTCTTTCACTTTCATCAAGAGGTTCTTGAGTTCTTCTACGCTTTCTGCATATCTGAGTTTATTGATATTTCTCCCCAGAAATTCTTGATTCCAGCTTGTGTGTCATCCGGCCCAGCATTTTACATGATGTATGTACTCTGCATATAAGTTAAAAAGCAGGATGACAAGATACAGCCTTTACACACTCCTTTCCCAATTTGGAACAAGTCCTTGTTCCATGTCCGGTTTTAACTGTGCTTCTTGACCTGTGCTTCATCTCCTGTTTGACCACTTCTAAGTTACCTTGATTCGTGGACCTAACATTCCAGATTTCTATGTAGTATTGCTCTTTACAGCATTGGACTCTACTTCCATCACCAGTCACATCCACAACTGGACATTGTTTTCAGTTTTGCAAACAGATTTCTCAGGAGGCAGGTAAAGTGGTCTGGTATTCCTATCTGTTGAAGAATTTTCCACAGTTTGTTGTGATCTACACAGTCAAAGGCTTTGGCATAATCAATAAAGCAGAAATAGATGTTTTTCTGGAACTCTCTTGTTTTCGATGATCCAACAGATGTTGGCAATTTGATCTCTGGTTCCTCTGCCTTTTCTAAATCCAGCTTGAACATCTGGAATTTCACAGTTCACGTACTGTTTGAAGTCTGGCTTGGAGAATTTTGATCATTACTTTACTAGCGTGTGAGATGAGTGCAGTTATGCAGTAGTTTGAACGTTCTTTGGCATTGCTTTCTTTGAGATTGAAATGAAAAGAGACATTTTCCAGTCCTGTGGCCACTGCTGAGATTTCCAAGTTTGCTGGCATATTGAGTGCAGCACTTTCACAGCATTATCTTTTAGGATTTGAAATAGCTCAGTTGGAATTCCATCACCTCCACTAGCTTTGATTATAGTGATGCTTCCTAAGGCACTCTTGACTTTGTACTCCAGGATGTCTGGCTGTAGGAGAGTGATAATACCATTGTGGTTATCAGGTCATTAAGATCTTTTTTGTACAGTTCTTCTGTGTATTCTTGCCACCTCTTCTTAGTATCTTCTACTTCTGTTAGGTAAATAACATTTCTGGCCTTTATTGTGTCCATCTTTGCATGAAGTGTTCCCTTGGTATCTCCAATTTTCTTTAGGAGATCTCTAGTCTTTCCCATTCTATTGTTTTCCTCTATTTCTTTGCATTGATCGCTGAAGAAGGCTTTCTTACCTCTCCTTGCTATTCTTTAGAACTCTGCTTCCAGATTGGTATATCTTCCCTTTTCTCTCCTTTAGCTTATCTTCTTTTCTCAGCTATGCGTAAGGCCTCCTCAGACAACCATTTTGCCTTTTTACATTTCTTTTTCTTGGCGATGGTCTTAATCATTGCCTCCTGTACAGTGTTATAAACCACCATCCATAGTTCTTCAGGCATTCTGTCATTCAGATCTAATCCTGTGACTCTATTTGTCACTTCCACTATATAATAGTAAGGGATTTGATTTAGGTCATACCTGAATGGTCTAGTGGTTTTCCCTACTTTCTTTGATGTAATTCTGAATTTGGCAATAAGGTGTTCATGATGTGATCTACAGTCAGCTCCTAGTCTTGTTTTTGTTGACTGTATAGAGCTTCTCCATTTTTGGCTGAAAGATTATAATCAATCTGATTTCAGTATTGACCATCGGGTGATGTCCATGTGTAGAGTCTCTTCTTGTGTTGTTGAAAGAGGGTGTTTGCTATGACCAACGCGTTCTCTTGAAAAAACTCTGTTAGCCTTTGTCCTGCTTCATTCTGTACCCAAGGCCAAATTTGCCTGTTACTCCAGGTATCTCTTGACCTCCTTCTTTTGCATTGCAATCCCCTGTAATGGAAGGGCATCTTGTTTGGGTGTTAGTTCTAGAAGGTCTTGTAGGTCTTCATAGAACTGTTCAACTTCAGCTTCTTCAGCATTACTGTTTGGGGCAAAGACTTGGAATACTGGGATATTGAATGATTTGCCCTGGAAATGAAGAGAGATTGTTCTGTCATTTTTGAGCTTATACTCAAGTACTGCATTTTGGACTCTTTTGTTGACTATGAGGGCTACTCCATTTCTTCTAAGGGATTCTTGCCCACAGTAGTAGTACAATGGTCAGCTGAATTAAATTTGCACTTTCCAGTCCATTTTAGTTCACTGACTCCTAAAATGTCGACATTCACTCTTACCATGTCCTGTTTGACCACTTCTAAGTTACCTTGATTCATGGACCTAACGTTCTAGATTCCTATGTAGTATTGCTCTTTATAGCATTGGACTCTACTTCCACCACCGGTCACGTCCACAACTGGACGTTGTTTTCAGTTTTGCTCCGTCTCTTCATTCTTTCTCCACTCTTCTCCAGAAGCATATTTGGCACCTACTGACCTGGTGAGTTCATATTTCAGTGTCTTATCTTTTTGCCTTTTCATATTGTTCATGGGGTTCTCAGGGCAAGAATACTTAAGTGGTTTGCCATTCTCTTCTTCAGTGGACCACATTTTGTCAGAACTTTCCACCATGACCCGTCCATCTTGGGTGGCCCTACATGGCATGGCTCATAGTTTTATTGAGTTAGACAAGGCTGTGGTCCATGTGATCAGTATTAGTTTTCTATGATTGTGGTTTTCATTCTGTGTGCCCTCTGATGGATAAGGATAAGAAGCTTATGTAAGCTTCCTGTTTGGAGAGACTGACTCGGGGGGAACCTGGATATGCTTCTGATGGGTGTGCCATGCTCAGTAAGTCTTTAATCAAATTTTCTGTTGATGGGAAGGACTGTGGTCCCTCCCTGTTGTTTGTACCTCCAAACTATGGTGGAGGTAATGAAGATAATGCTGACTTCCCTCAAAAGGCCCCATGCATGCACTGCTGAACTCAGTGGACCCCATCCTGCAGCAGGCCACTGCCAGCCCACGCCTCCACCAGAGATTCCTGGACACTCACAGGCATGTCTGGGTCAGTCTCTTATGGGGTCATTGGTTATTGGTTTAAATGGTTATTGGTTCATAACTCTACAAGTCAAAAATTTATGAACAGATTGGGGTTAAATTCAAATTTAGGAGGAAGATAAGCAGAGGACTACCTCAATTGTAGTAATAACCTGAAGGAAAAAAAAAGAATGCATTTTATAGGACATTAAGGATTTAACTTAGTATACTGTATTCTATGAATATTAAAAACCACACTATCTACATTGGACCCTTGGACTCTGTCAAAGAAAATCATTCTTGGAAGATTATATATTTCTCATATAAAATATTTCTGAATATTGAGCATATTTAAAAGTATAAATGTTGTGCTTATGAAACTTGGAATATGACTCTGCCTTGTTTAAATTTTTGTGAGCAGTTTGTGGCAAAGAAGGAGCAACTTCTCAGGTAGTTTAGGGTATAGTTTGGAGGGATTATATAGGGTCTCTTGGCTGCCCAGCTTGTGCCTAGTTAAAGAGTGGCTGGATGTTGAAGAGATAAGCAGATGACCCGTCCATCTACAGACTTGAAGCCTGTCTTTAACTGTGTGAAATGAACATCGCATTAGCATGAACCTTAACTCCTATTCATTCTCTACTGATAGTGCTGATTCTACTTAGGAAATTTCCCTTCCACAACTTCTGAAATAAAATATGTTTAAGCAATTTATTTGTTTAGATATTATGGGGATGGGGGGAGGAGAAGAACAAAGAAACAAATATGGATTGTTTGTAGTCCTCTCCTTTTTAGTTATTCTTCAGGTTTAGTAAATCAGAGGGTAGTCAAGAAAGAGAGTTGGGAACCTTCTCCAAGTGAAGCTATTAATATACCACTACTAAAAGTGACAGACAGAGTCAGTTCTTCCTGCAGGCCTATTAAGTGTGCATGACTTCACTTAATCCTCAGATTCATGTACGAGGTAGATACCTCAGTTATCCATTTTACCAATAAGAAGACTCTGAAAGTTTAATATGCTTAATATTCTATAGCTGATCATTTTCTTTATAGAATCTGAGTTAGCTGTAACCATTTTTTATGGTGCATTAAAAGTATTTCCCTTTTGTATCAAGGGAAAGCAGGCTTCTTCAGCTGCTGAAGAGTGACCCCAGAAAAATTATTTGGAGAGAAAAATGTGGGTTTGTTATGTGAAAGATGAGGAATTAGGAAAAGCATGAAGGGGATATAGGAGAGTGTTGTAACATAGTTCTAGACTCTGAAAGATAACCTCTATGAGTGTATTGTGACATCCATGTGAGTGAGGCCATATTCTATAGTGTTTAAGAGCTCTGATATTTGCTAGATTCAAAGACTCTGTATATTCTTTTGAGGATCTCCTCAAAGATACTGTAAGTTCCCACAATGTTTGCTATATTCTCGTCACTGCAGCCTACCTTTCTTAGTATATTGAACTACAGAAATGTCCCTAACACTGAATTTTTATACTGTTCTATTAGAAAATCTACACACACAGATTACAGTAGGAGAAAGAAATGGTCTTAAAAACCCAGGCTCTCAAGAAGGTACAGGCCTTCTCAGATCATCATCTGAGAAGATGATCCAAGATGCTAAGATGACACTAAAAGCAACAGGAATGATGCCATGAAAATTAATAGTAATCTGGCAGGTTTATTTTTGTCTAATTTTATGTAGTTAGAGTATTGAGCTTGGTTGATGTAGTGGAGCTGCTGGATCCAGCCTTTCATGCCTAATCTGATTCTCCTTAGGCTGTGCAGAAGCAGGCATGCTGATGGAGTTTACAGATGCAAAACAGTTCCTGTTTCTACAGAATGGGTTCCTAGAAGTGAAATTGCTGAGAAAAAGAAATTCTCAATGTCATTTTGTTTGAGGTTGCCAAATTGCCTCTTCATAAATGCCATCCTGGTTGATTATTCCCACAAAGTGAAAGAAATTCTTTTATAAAAATGACTCAAATGTCTCATTTCCACTAAAACATTGTGGTTCCTTTAGTTATTCCCAAATCACATTTTCCCCCCTTTTTCTTATATTTATCATCTCTTTGATTTGAGGGTGGCAAATGAGGCTCAGACAGTGAGACCATCTTTGCCAATGTTTTAAACACAGATTTACTATGGGGCTTAAATAATTTCACAAGCTAGTAGTAGAGAATAATGTCTTAACAAGCCAACAAATAAATAACATACTCCAAACAAATGATAGATTAATTACATTATTGTTCCCCAGAGGGGAGATGAGGGGAAAAAGTCCAAATGTACTTTGAGGACTACCTTTATGGAGTTGGTTCTCAGAGATAAATGGTATAACCATCTGTTGGCCAAACAAAAGTAAAGCCTTCAAGTTGCTAGAGCATGTTGCTAGGGAATGATGAGGTGGTGTTGACAGGCAAGATGAAAGTCTTCACAGAGCTGCTACACGGGCTTTCACCCATGCCAGTAAAAGAAGAGCCTTTATCATGGCAGGAGCTAATGCCCCAAGGTCTTTGGAGAGGTATTTAGATCAGCTAAGGACGGTCAACACCGAAATGAGATGGATTATATTCTTTGCAGCCAAAGATGGAGAAGCTCTATACAGTCAACAAAAACAAGACCAGGAGCTGACTGTGGCTCAGATCATGAACTCCTTATTACCAAATTCAAACTCAAATTGAAGAAAGTAGGGAAAACCGTTAGACCATTCAGGTATGACCTCAATCAAATCCCTTATGACTATACAGTAGAAGTGAGAAATAGATTTAAGGGTCTAGAGCTGATAGATAGAGTGCCTGATGAACTATGGAATGAGGTTCGTGACACTGTACATGAGACAGGGATCAAGACTATCCCCATGGAAAAGAAATGCAAAAAAGCAAAATGGCTGTCTGGGGAGGCCTTACAAATAGCTATGAAAAGAAGAGAGGTGAAAAGCAAAGGAGAAAAGGAAGATGTCAGCATCTGAATGAGTTCCAAAGAATAGCAAGAAGAGATAAGAAAGCCTTCTTCAGCGATCAATGCAAAGAAATAGAAGAAAACAGAATGGGAAAGACTAGAGATCTCTTCAAGAAAATTAGAGATACCAAGGGAACATTTCATGCAAGGATGCGCTTGATACAAGACAGAAATGGTATGGACCTAACAGAAGCAGAAGATATTAAGAAGAGGTGGCAAGAATACACAGAAAAACTGTACAAAAAAGATCTTCACGACCCAGATAATCACGATGGTGTGATCACTAATCTAGAGCCAGACATCTTGGAATGTGAAGTCAAATGGGCCTTAGAAAGCATCACTACAAACAAAGCTAGTGGAGGTGATGGAATTCCAGTTGAGCTCTTTCAAATCCTGAAAGATGATGCTGTGAAAGTGCTGTACTCAATATGCCAGCAAGTTTGGAAAACTCAGCAGTGGCCACAGGACTGGAAAAGGTCAGTTTTCATTCCAATCCCAAAGAAAGGCAATGCCAAAGAATGCTCCAACTACCGCACAATTGCACTCATCTCACATGCTAGTAAAGTAATGCTCAAAATTCTCCAAGCCAGGCTTTAGCAATACGTGAACCGTGAACTCCCTGATGTTCAAGCTGGTTTTAGAAAAGGCAGAGGAACCAGAGATCAAATTGCCAACATCTGCTGGATCATGGAAAAAGCAAGAGAGTTCCAGAAAAACATCTATTTCTGCTTTATTGACTATGCCAAAGCCTTTGACAGTGTGGATCACAATAAAATGTGGAAAATTCTGAGAGAGATGGGAATACCAGAGCACCTGACCTGCCTCTTGAGAAATCTGTATGCAGGCCAGGAAGCAACAGCTAGAACTGGGCATAGGACAACAGACTGGTTCCAAATAGGAAAAGGAGTACATTAAGGCTGTATATTGTCACCCTGCTTATTTAACTTATATGCAGAGTACATCATGAGAAACGCTGGACTGGAAGCAACACAAGCTGGAATAGAGATTGCTGGGAGAAATATCAATAACCTCAGATATGCAGATGACACCACCCTTATGGCAGAAAGTGAAGAGGAGCTAAAAAGCCTCTTGATGAAATTGAAAGAGGAGAGTGAAAAAGTTGGCTTAAAGCTCCACATTCAGAAAACGAAGATCATGGCATCCAGTCTCATCACTTCATGGGAAATAGATGGGGAAACAGTAGAAACAGTGTCAGACTTTATTTTGGGGGGCTCCAAAATCACTGCAGATGGTGACTGTAACCATGAAATTAAAAGACACTTACTCCTTGGAAGAAAAGTTATGACCAACCTAGATAGTTTATTCAAAAGCAGAGACATTACTTTGCCGACTAAGGTCCGTCTAGTCAAGGCTATGGTTTTTCCAGTGGTCATGTATGGATGTGAGAGTTAGACTGTGAAGAAGGCTGAGCACTGAAGAATTGATGCTTTGAACTGTGGTGTTGGAGAAGACTCTTGAGAGTCCCTTGGACTGCAAGGAGATCCAACCAGTCCATTCTGAAGGAGATCAGCCCTTGGATTTCTTTGGAAGGAGTGATGCTATAGCTGAAACTCCAGTACTTTGGCCACCTCGTGTGAAGAGTTGACTCATTAGAAAAGACTCTGATGCTGGGAGGTTTGGGGGCAGGAGGAGAAGGGGACGACAGAGGATGAGATGGCTGGATGGCATCGCGGACTTGATGGACATGAGTCTGAGTGAACTCTGGGAGATGGTGATGGACAGCGAGGCCTGGCATGCTGTGATTCATGGGGCTGCAAAGAGTTGGACACGACTGAGTGACTGAACTGAACTGAAGGGTGGCCTTGTCCAAACCAGCCATTTTTAAATAGTCGTCACAAATGTGGGTGTTTATAGTCTAAATGTTCCCTCTCCATAGTTGCTTTTTAATAGTTGCTTGATAAGCCCCCAGCAGGGCCCCTCTGCACCTGAGCTAGAGGACTTATCAGAAAACACAGACACGTTGACATCCTGCGTAATTTCCCTTTTACTATATCAAAATGATAACTTCATTCTTGAAAACAATTTCAATCTTAAGAACATCATTAATTTTTTATAAACAAATGCATTTGAAATCATATCAAACCACTGCATAGCATTGTCATTTATATTAGGTGAGTGACACAGCATCTGCTTCGGTTCTAGCTGCTAGTATTTCTTTCCAGGAACTGAGATCTGGATTGGAGAAAGGGGAGAAGGTAGGGGAGCATTGCCTGGGGTAACTCAGAGCACAAAATAGCTGAGGATCCATGTATTCAGTGACCTTTACTGTGTTATTACACACTGCTTGTTATAGCCATTCCTGTTCTTTTGAGGATTTCTTCTCTAATACATTAGAGGTTTCAGAATAAAAAGACATCATTTCAAGCATATGCAGGCGTACCTCAGAGATATTGTGGGCTTGATTCCAGAGTTAAACAACAGTCACAAAAATAATACAATTAATGTACTCTTTTTAATCAAATTCCTTAAATGTTAACAGTTAATACATGTGCTTTGTTTTCTCTTTTGCTTCCTTTTATACATGTGCATCTATTAAATGTATACAAATATTATATAATGTAATAAGTATAAATCTATGGACTCAGTTTACAGAGTACTGAGTAACTTACAGATATAACTATCCTTTACCCACTAAACACATCAGTATGTCTTTCCTAAAAACAAAGAATTCTCTTTTATAATACAATTTTCAAAATCAGGAAATTAACACTGGTACTACCTGATATACAGACTTTATTCAAATTTTACCAATTGCTTAATTAAATAACCTTCATAGGGAAGAGAAAAAAAAATCAAAAGCAGAGTTTTCTGTTCCAAGTTCCAGTGCGCACACTTAATTTGAGTGTGGTCTCTTTAGTCCCCTTTAGTCTGCTAGTTTCTACGTCTTTGTCTCTCATAACCTTGGCATTTTTGTAGAATGTCCTTTGATTTCTGCCTTTGGAAAAATAATTTTCTTGTTACTATATTTGAGTTGTAAGTTTCTGTCAGAAATATCTCAGAAATGATGTTGTGTCCTTTCCAGCAAATCGAATCAGTAGGCATATTATATTTACTGGAATTGTTTGCAGTGTTGTCAACTTTCATCACTTGACTTTGTCAGTGTCTACAAGTTTTCTCCACCATAAAGTTGCTACTTTGACCCTCATAATTAGAAAGTATTAATACTTTGAGACTATGAAAACAATCTGTTTCTCATTAAGCACTCACCTATTAGTTTTAGCATCAATCAATGGTTCTAGCCTGAGACAATTATTACTGTGGTGATTCACAAATGGTGACTTAAACCTCATCATTCATTTCTACATTTTAGTTGGCATTGTAGTGTAGAAAGGTTTTTTTTTTTTTTTTTTTTTTTTTTTGCTTATTCCCCATCTAATTTTCTCATTTATTGTCTCTTGGATTCTTATTTGTTGGACAAGATCTATTGATATGGTTCATTAATTTTTCTCAGATTTTCCTAGAGTTGGCCAGGGGGATTCACTTTCAACTAGTTTCTGTGTCCTTTGATGTATATTAATCATCCTTGAGTATTCTTGCCTGGAGAATCCCATGGACAGAAGAATCTGGAAGGCTCCAGTCCATGGGGTCACAAAAAAGCCGGATGTGACTGAAGCAGCTGAGCACACATCCACAGTCATTCTTTGAGCACTTTCTTACTAATGGAAAGCTCCAGGTTCATATTTCACTTGGTCTGCCCTAGTCCTAGAGTCAGCCTTTCTCCAAAGAACCATAGGTCCTTTCATTGATGGCCATATTTAAAAACTATGATCTGGACATGACAAGTTACTGGGTGTCGATGCTTATACGTCCCCTAAGTAGGCTTAGATAAGAACCCAATAGATATTTGTGGTTATGTACATCAAAAGACATACACAGCTGTATCTAGAACTGTGACTTCACACTGCTATTTCCAATGTTAGAGAGTTCTTCACTCCCCTTTTCCAAACGTATCATTCTTTTCTCTGACATTGAGAAACTTAACTCTAATTATCCAAAATATATTATTTCCTTGGTCCTAGAGTACATGTGATTTTAGTATTTCTAACTAGTACTTGAATTTGCAGTGCTCAATTTGGTCAGTTTAGTTTTGCTAAAACTGAAAAACACATCTATTGTCTAGCGTCTACCCTGTGTTTACTGTTTTTGTTTTTAGCTTGAGGGTAGAGGGCAAAAGTAAGGTATTCAGTAGTTAACTTGGAAAGGTTCAGTTTTCTTCTTCACTGGGATTATGTTATTCATTTGAATTAATTATGTTCATTTGTTTCTGTTTATATTCTATTTTATTTCCCCAATCCTTGTCGATTTTATTTATATTTTTTTAAAATTTCTTTGAATTAATTTTTATTGGTGAGTATTTGCTTCACAATGTCCATTTTTAATTTCATCAATGAAAGTTTATGAAAATTGTTTCCCACTCTTGCTATATAAGTACATAGCTTTGATTTCATGCACATATCTGGACATACCTGTGTAGTTTCTTTAATTTTGGCTCTTGGCTGAGAGAGCCTAACCTATTTATCATATGTACTATATGGTCCTTTACAAAATGGTTTGTTTGTGATCTACACCCTAACTCTTTCAAATTTCAAAGGCTGGCACTAATCTCCTTTTTAAAATATATGTGTAATTAACATACAACACTTTATCAGTTTAGGTACATATATGATTTTGATAAACATGTATAATGTGAAATGAGTAACACAGTAAGTTTAGTTAACATTTATCACCACACTTAGTTACAAATTTGCATTTTTCCATGGAAATGTCTTTCCCAATCTATGTTATTGAACTATGTATTTGCTTGGAAATCTGCCTTTCTTCAAGATTCATGTCAACTGTTTTATGGCCTGGGATGATATACCTAGTGCCAATGCTATCTCAAAATGCCTGTCCTGGGTGAGGGTTCTGGTGCAACTCTCAGTTTTGAGGCTTTTCCTTTTCTCAGATTAGCAAATTGCTAACAGATATGTAGCTTAATGGGATCTAATTAAAATTTAAAGCTTCTGCACAACAAAGGAAAATATAAGCAAGGTGAAAAGACAGCCTTCTGAATGGGAGAAAATAATAGCAAATGAAGCAACGGACAAACAACTAATCTCAAAAATATACAAGCAACTTATGCAGCTCAATTCCAGAAAAATAAACGACCCAATCAAAAAATGGGCCAAAGAACTAAATAGACATTTCTCCAAAGAAGACATACGGATGGCTAACAAACACATGAAAAGATGCTCAACATCACTCATTATCAGAGAAATGCAAATCAAAACCACAATGAGGTACCACTTCACACCAGTCAGAATGTCTGCGATCCAAAAGTGTGCAAGCAATAAATGCTGGAGAGGGTGTGGAGAAAAGGGAACCCTCCTACACTGTTGGTGGGAATGCAAACTAGTACAGCCACTATGGAGAACAGTGTGGAGATTCCTTAAAAAATTGCAAATAAAACTACCTTATGACCCAGCAATCCCACTTCTGGGCATACACACTGAGGAAACCAGAATGGAAAGAGACACATGTACCCCAATGTTCATCACAGCACTGTTTATAATAGCCAGGACATGAAAACAACCTAGATGTCCATCAGCAGATGAATGGATAAGAAAGCTGTGGTACATATACACAATGGAGTATTACTCAGCCGTTAAAAAGAATACATTTGAATCAGTTCTGATGAGATGGATGAAACTGGAGCCGATTATACAGAGTGAAGTAAGCCAGAAAGAAAAACACCAATACAGTATACTAACACATATATATGGAATTTAGAAAGATGGCAATGACGACCGTGTATGCAAGACAGCAAAAAAGACACAGATGTGTATAATGGACTTTTGGACTCAGAGGGAGAGGGAGAGGGTGAGATGATTTGGGAGAATGGCATTCTAACATGTATACTATCATGTAAGAATCGAATCGCCAGTCTATGTCTGACGCAGGATACAGCATGCTTGGGGCTGGTGCATGGGGATGACCCAGAGAGATGTTATGGAGAGGGAGGTGGGAGGGGGGTTCATGTTTGGGAATGCATGTAAGAATTAAAGATTTTAAAATAAAATAAAATAAAATAAAATATAAAAAAGATAGGGAAATTTTCTGACATAGACATCCGAAGGGAGCAGAAAGGATTTTATTTATATTTTATGTACACTAAAAATATATTTTAATAGTCAGTACTGTACAAAAAATTATACTCAAAAGTGTCACTCCTCTGACCTCTGCCATTCCTTTTTGTCCAGTTCCCAGTCCTCCATCCCCTTTATCCTGTACTTACACCGTAGGTAATCCATCTCTTCTATTTCTAGCTTATCATTTCTATGTTTCTTCTTGTGCAAACGAGATTTCTATGTTGTTTTTTTTTTTCCCTTCTTACTTACCTAAAGGCAACTTGTAGCTTCTTTTTTTGTACTTTGATTTTTTTTCCCACATAACACAGTATTCGTATCATCCTTTCTAATAGCTGTAAGATTGGCCCTGATGTTCCTTCTTTCATTCCTGATGTTGATAATTGTGCTTTCTCCCTGTGTCATCCATATAATTTTTTTATATGGGCTTGATCTTTTTTATTAATCTTTTCAAAGAAATTGCCTTGGATTTTAATCTTCTCTACTATTTGTTTTTCATCTCATTTATTTCAGCTCTTTTCTGTAGAATTTCCTTTCTTCTGCTTATGTTGAATGTAATTTGCCTAGGTTTTTAGGATGGAAGCAGACTGTTGATGAAAGAATGCATCTCTCTTTCTAAGATAAGCATGTAGGTCTGCACATTTCTCACCAGCTGCTCTTTTAGTATATGCAGCACATTTCTGTGTGATGTGTTTCACTGTCACTCAGTTTGAAATACTTTATAAAATCTCTGTAAGTTTGCTCCATGCATTGCTTCTATGTGTGCTGTTTAATTTCCAAATACGTAGGGTTTTATAGATTTTTTAAACTATATTTTTTAATTGAAGGATAATTGCCTTACAGGATTTTGTTGTTTTCTTGTCAAATATTTTTTATTGATTTCTGTTTGATTCCAGTGTGTCAAAGAATACAGACCCTAATACAGCAATCTTTTAAAACATTTTGAGAATTTTTTTTTAATGGCTTAGCACATGGTCTCTTTTTTGAACATTCTCTTTTTTGAACATTCTATATACACTTGAAGAGTATGTTGTCTTCTTGTAATTGCTATTTGCTGAGCATAGTGCTCTGTAAATGTTATCTAGGTCAAAGTAGTTAATAATGCTCTGATTTTCTATGTTCTTACTGATTTTATTTTCCTGATGTGTAAGTTACTCAGAGAGGAATGTTAAAGATGTTAATGAGTACTGTGGATTTGTCTGTCTCTCCCTTTATGTCTTTCAATTTTGCTTGATGTTTTTCAAAGATCTCTTAATAGGCACATAAATTTCTAATTGTTGTCTTCCTAAGAAATTAGGTGCTTGGAGCTGGTGCACTGGGATGACCCAGAGAGATGAAATGGGGAGGGTAGTGGGAGGGGGTTCAGGGTTGGGAACTCATATACACCTGTGGTGGATTCATGTCAATGTATGGCAAAACCAATACAGTATTGTAAAGTAAAAAAATAAAAAATAAAATAAAAAATTAAAAAAAATAAAAGTTTAGGTGACCGAAAAAAAAAAAGAAATTAACAATTTTGTCATTATGAATTGATTTTCATCATCTCTTAAAATACTCCTTGCCTTAAATTCTACTTTACTATTAATATGTCACTCCAGTTTCATTGTTTATTATATGTATGATAAATCATCTTTCATTCTTTTACTTTTATATTATCTTTAAATAGCAGTATATTTAGAAAGCATATAGTTCTTGTTTTTTATTTTCGGTCCAGTCATCTTTCACTTTTAATTGAAGTATTCAGTCCATTTTTCTTTAATGTAGTTATTAATCTGTTAGGTTTAAGTCTATCATTTTGCTATTTGTTTTTATTCATATTGGCTGGATTGGTTATTTACTTATGGTTTCCCCATATCTTCTTTTATTCCATATTTTAGGTTAATCAGATAGTTTTAGTAGTTTATTTTATTGGCTTTTTAACTCTACTCTGTTTTGTTGATTGTTTTAGATTATAATTTGCATTTTTTCCTGGTTTCCCTGTATTTTTATTTTTATTGACATACAGTTGATGTACAACATTACACAAGTTACAATATAATGATTTGGAATTTTAAAGGTTATACTTCATTTATGTAATTATAAAATATTGACTATCTCTTATTTGTTGTAAAATATATCCTTGTAGCTTATTTTATACATCATATGTATACCTTTCAATCCCTTACCCCTATATGCCCCTCCCCACTTTCCTCTCTGGTAACCGCTGGTAACCACTAGTTTGTTTTTTGAGTCTTTCTTTTTTGTTATGTGCACTAGTTTGTGGTATTTTTTAGATTCATCATGTAAATTATATCATTCAGTGTTTGTCTTTCTCTGTCTGACTTATTTTACTTAGCATAATGCCCTCTAGATATTTACCCATATATTTATGACTGACTATGCTCTAAATTAGTTTATAGAATCAAAATCTATCATCATTTTCCTTTAGTTTGAAGAACATGCTTTCAGTTCAGTTTAGTTGTGTCCAACTCTTTGCGACCCCATGGACTGCAGCACGCCAAGCTTCCCTGTCCTTCATTAACTCCCAGAGCTTGCTCAAACTCATATCCATTAAGTTGGTGATGCCATCCAACCATCTCATCCTCTGTTGTCCCCTTTTCCTCTAACCTTCAATCTTTCCTAGCATGAGGGTCTTTTCTAGTGAGTCACTTCTTCACATCAGGTGGCCAAAGTATTGAAGCTTCAGCTTCAGCATCAGTCCTTCCACTGTATATTCAGGACGATTTCCTTTACGATTGACTGGTTTGATCTCCTTGCAATCCAAGGGATTCTCAAGAGTCTTCTCCAACACCAGAGTTAAAAAGCATCAGTTCTTTGGCACTCAGCTTTCCTTATGGTCCAACTCTCACATCCATACATGACTACTCAAAAAACCATAGCTTTGGCTAGATGGACCTTTGTTGGCAAAGTAATGTCTCTGTTTTTTAATATGACGTCTAGGTTGGTTATAACTTTTCTTCCAAGGAGCAAGCATCTTTTTATTTCATGGCTTTCAGTTAGCATCTGCAGTGATTTTGGAGCCCAAGAAAATAAAGTCTGTCACTGTTTCCATTGTTTCTCCATCTATTTGCCATGGAGTGATGGGACTGGATGCTATGATCTTAGTTTTTTGAATGTTGAATTTTAAGTCAGCTTTTTCACTCTCCTCTTTCAGATAGATGCTAAATTTATAACAGCTAAAGAGGAATGTAATATTACTGAATTCATAATTATTTTAAATGTAAAAGTATTTTATATTACCTTATTTTATAAATTTATATCAGTAATATGAAATTGTACACATTTGTGGGAATGTAAACTGGTGCAGCCACTGTGGAAAACAGTATGGAGATTTCTCAAAAAACTAAAAATAGAACTACTGTATGACCCAGTAATTCCACTCCTGGGTATATATCTGAAAAAAAAAAAAAAGCACTAATTCAAAAGGATACAAGCACCTCAATGTTCATAGCAGCATTATATACAATTGCCAAGATCTGGAAGCAACCTAACTGTCCACCAACAGATAAATGGATAAAGAAGATGTGGTATACACAGTATGTGGGATACTACTCAGCAATAAAAAAGAATGAAAATTTGCCATTTATAGCAACATGGATGGATAGACTTGAGGACATTATAAAGTGAAATAAATCAGAGAAAGACATATACTATATGATAGCACTTATATGTGGAATCTAAAAAAAACAACAAAGTAGTGAATATAACAAAAAAAAAAAAAACAGGTCCACAGATACAGAGAACAGGCTAGTGGTTACCAGTGAGGGTGGAGAGGGACAATATAGGGATAGAAGAATGGGTGTTAAGATAGGCTACAAGGAGGGTATATATAGGCTACAAGGAGGTATATAGGATATATAACCAATATTTTGAAATAAGTCCAAAGGGAAAATAACCTTGTAAAATTATATAAAAGTTTTTAAAAATTAAAAAAAATATAAACTACTATGTATAAAATAAGCAACAAAGATATAATGTATAGCCCTGGGAATTATAATTATCTTGTACTAGGGACTCCCGCGTGGTGAAGTTGTAAAGAATTTGCCTGTCAATGCAGGAGACACAGGAGATGTGGGTTCAATCACTGGGTCAGAAAGATCCTCTGGAGGAGGAAATGGCTACCCACTCCATTATTCTTGCCTGGAAAATTCCTTGGACAGAGGAGCCTGGTGGACTGTGGTCCATGGGGTCGCAGAGTCAGATAAGACTGAGTGAGTGAGCATACATCTTGGTAATCACTTTTAATTGAATAGAATCTTTAAAAATACAGTCACTATGATGTGCACCTGAAACTAATACATTATAAATGAACTGTATTCCAGTTTAAAAATTTAAAACCCAACCAAACAAAAATAAATCAATAAAAATTCATTTCCTTGGTCTTACTAGCCACATGTCAAGTGTTCAGTGGTTACAACTGACTGAAGACTGTCATGTGGAGCAGCATACATAAATCTATATGATAAGAAATTATTTCTGTATTTTCACTAAATGAATTGGTCTTAATAATGGAAGCTATCAGTACAAATACAATTTTACAGGAATTAAAAATAATATATACCATTACTTGTATTTTGGAAAAAATTTAAAAAGTAGACCTTGTCAATATTTTCAGTGACATAAAATAAGTTCTAAAGTTTTGCAAAGAGATTTTAGAAACAGCAAAGCCAAATCAGTTTGCATAATGTCCATTATTTATGTGAAGAATTTGCTAACAGATTGTTATTTTTAATAGAACACATTGTTGGTTCTTCTATGAAATTATCTTTTGGGGATTCATATTTAATAATATCCTGGCTATAAAACTCTTCTGCTTTGAAAGTGTCCCTTTTTGTTGCTAAATAATTATAACAATGATGTTGATTATTTAAAAAGTAGACTTTTGGTATTGCAGTTATAATTGTCTTGATTCCCAAGGCAAAAATGTGTCTAAATTGGCTTGTGTAAAACTCCAGCTCTGTAAACTAGCATAAAAATTTCACAAATGGTGGCTGACTAGGTAGAAAATGTATCTACAAACTGACTGTACTAAGGAGAATGGTGGTGTATGTTGAGAGGCTATGTCTTAATTCTAATGACTTATTAAAATTTTTATAGAACCAAAGATATTCTGGATTCCTCAGGATATTATTCTAGATTCTATGCCCTGGGCTTCAGTAGCTTTTGAACTTATAGAAGTGATCCAGGCTTCTAAGGATAGGATTGTTTTACTTCTTCAAATTAAAATAATAGCATTCTGACGTGGAAGGACCCTTAGAGTATCTTTCCTAAACCCTTTGTCTTTTAGGCATGTATACAGATTCTAAAGAGGTGCCAACGTGTTCAAGATCTCAAATTCAGTAAGTGTCAGTCATTAGACCAGAGCTCACTTGTCTTAACTCTCCCAAGTATTAGTTATTTCCTCTGTGTCGCAGGTACTTCTTGTCTCACAGATACCCCTTATTCTCTCCAAGTTTTGGTCCAAATAGGAGTCTAAATAGGAAAACTTTGATGGCAGAACTTCCAGGCCATTCAGGAATTGCAGTGCTCCCATCCAACAGTGACGCTTCAGTGTTCTGGGCTTTACTACGGTGTGGAATGGGAGGTGGTTGTGAGTGAGGGCCACTCAATTTAATTATCTATGAAACGCCTGGTGCTCACAGAGGGAGACATGATTTGCAAACTTTGTTTGTTAGCCAAGCTTTTTCATTCAGCAACATGCTTATACATTGCTGAAAGGGAAATAAATATTTCAGAATCACAGAATTGCAACGCTGTTTATCATGACCATTCTTCACTCCACCAAATAGGTTATATATTTCATAGCTATAGTTCAGTCCTTCAGTTGTGCCTGACTCTTTGCAACTCCATGAAGAGCAGCACTCCAGGCCTCCCTATCGATCACCAACTCCCGGAGTTCACTCAGACTCACGTCCATTGAGTCAGTGATGCCATCCAGCCATCTTATCCTCTGTCGTCCCCTTCTCCTCCTGCCCCCAATCCCTCCCAGCATCAGAGTCTTTTCCAATGAGTCAACTCTTTGCATGAGGTAGCCAAAGTACTGGAGTTTCAGCTTTAGCATCATTCCCTCCAAAGAAATCCCAGGGCTGATCTCCTTCAGAATGGACTGGTTGGATCTCCTTGCAGTCCAAGGGACGCTCAAGAGTCTTCTCCAACACCACGGGTCAAAAGCATCAGTTCTTTGGTGCTCAGCCTTCTTCACAGTCCAACTCTCACATCCATACATGACCACAGGAAAAACCATAACCTTGACTAGATGGACCTTAGTCGGCAAAGTAACGTCTCTGCTTTTGAATATGCTATCTAGGTTGGTGATAACTTTTCTTCCAAGGAGTAAGCATCTTTTAATTTCATGGCTGCAGTCACCATCTGCAGTGATTTTGGAGCCCAGAAAAATAAAGTCTGACACTGTTTCCGCTGTTTCCCTATCTATTTCCCATGAAGTGATGGGACCGGTTGCCATGATCTTCGTTTTCTGAATGTTGAGCTTTAAGCCAACTTTTTCACTCTCCTCTTTCACTTTCATCAAGAGGCTTTTTAGTTCCTCTTCACTTTCTGCCATAAGGGTGGTGTCATCTGCATATCTGAGGTTATTGATATTTCTCCCGGCAATCTCTATTCCAGCTTGTGTTTCTTCCAGTCCAGCGTTTCTCATGATGTACTCCGCATATAAGTTAAATAAGCAGGGTGACAATATACAGCCTTGACGCACTCCTTTTCCTATTTGGAACCAGTCTGTTGTTCCATGTCCAGTTCTAGCTGTTGCTTCCTGACCTGCATACAGATTTCTCAAGAGGCAGGTCTGGTATTCCCATCTCTCTCAGAGTTTTCCACAGTTTACTGTGATCCACACAGTCAAAGACTTTGGCATAGTCAATAAAGCAGAAATAGATGTGTTTCTGGAACTCTCTTGCTTTTTCCATGATCCAGCGGATGTTGGCAATTTGATCTCTGGTTCCTCTGCCTTTTCTAAAACCAGCTTGAACATCTGGAAGTTCATCGTTCACATACTGCTGAAGCCTGGCTTGGAGAATTTTGAGCATTACTTTACTAGCGTGTGAAATGAGTGCAATTTGAGCATTGTTTGGCATTGCCTTTCTTTGGAATTGGAATGAAAACTGACCTTTTCCAGTTCTGTGGCCACTGCTGAGTTTTCCATATTTGCTGGCATATTGAGTGCAGCACTTTCACAGCATCATCTTTCAGGATTTGAAAGAGCTCAACTGGAATGCCATCACCTCCACTAGCTTTGTTCATAGTGATGCTTTCTAAGGCCCACTTGACTTCACATTCCAGGATGTCTGGCTCTAGGTAAGTGATCACACCATTCTGATTATCTGGGTTATGAAGATCTTTTTTGTACATTTCTTCTGTGTATTCTTGCCACCTCTTCTTAATATCATCTGCTTCTGTTAGGTCCATACCATTTCTGTCCGTTATCGAGCCCATCTTTGCATGAAATGTTCCCTTGGTATCTCTAATTTTCTTGAAGAGATCTCTAGTCTTTCCTATTCTGTTCTTTTCCTCTATTTCTTTGCATTGATTGCTGAGGAAGACTTTCTTATCTCTTCTTGCTATTCTTTGGAAATCTGCATTCAGATGCTTATGTCTTTCCTTTTCTCCTTTGCTTTTAGCCTCTCTTCTTTTCACAGCTATTTGTAAGACTTCCCCAGACAGCCATTTTGCTTTTTTGCATTTGTTTTCCATGGGGATGGTCTTGATCCCTGTCTCCTGTACAGTGTCACGAACCTCATTCCATAGTTCATCAGGCACTCTATCAGATCTAGGCCCTTAAATCTATTTCTCACTTCCACTGTATAATCATAAGGGATTTGATTTAGGTCATACCTGAATGGTCTAGCGGTTTTCCCTACTTTCTTCAATTTAAGTCTGAATTTGGTAATAAAGAGTTCATGATCTGAGCCACAGTCAGCTCCTGGTCTTGTTTTTGTTGACTGTATAGAGCTTCTCCATCTTTGGCTGCAAAGAATATAATCAATCTGATTTCAGTGTTGACCATCTAGTGATGTCCATGTGTAGAGTCTTCTCTTGTGTTGTTGGAAGAGGGTGTTTGCTCTAACCAGTGCATTTTCTCGGCAAAACTCTATTAGTCTTTGCCCTGCTTCATTCTGTACTCCAAGGCCAAATTTGCCTGTTACTCCAGGTGTTTCTTGACTTCATATATATATATATATATATATATATATATATTCTAGCATCTTCATTGGACAGTCACATGTAGTTTCTCTTTTGTTATTTACAACCCTATTAGAGAAATATTAACATTAACCCCATTTTATAACTGAAGACTTGGCTCATAAATATTAAGAAACAACAATGGATAATACCATAGCAGGAATTAGGACTTGGTTCAGTTAGACTCCTTACTGTATTCTATATGCTCTCACATCGTTTTCCTTGCATACCTCCCCTGACAGGGGGCTCATTAGTATTCAGGGCATTCTGTTCATCTTTTACTGTGATTATGAGAAAGCTCATCCTTTAACAAGGCTGAAATTTGTTCCTACTGGGCTTCTGCAGGGTAACTTTATTACCTTGAGATATGTGGGTACAAGGGTGATAATTTTCTCATATGATGATCTTTAAAGAATATGAAGGGAAATGCCTCTGGTATTTCTTTTTCCTCTCTTCCTAAAGTTATATATTTCTACGTCTTTCAGGTAGTCTCTCTTGGGACATGATTTCTAGCTACCTTGCTGTGCTTGGTTGTGAACTCATTTCATTTTAAATGAGCCTTAAAGTGGGGCTTCTTATTGAATGGAGCTTGGAAAAGAGATCATCCAATACAGTGGCTTAGATAACATGTAAGTTTCCTTCTGCAGCATGTAGATGTTCAGAGGTGAGAGGTCTGAGGCTAGTGGCATTGCTCTATGGTCTTCAGGACAGGCTTCCAGCATTTCTACAATCCTCATTTCCCAGCCAGCAGTGTGGGGAACAAAGGGCATACAGGGACACAGCTCCATCTCTAAGAGCATGGTTGGAGGTTTTGCATATCACTTCCAGCGTTATTTAGGTGGCTACACCTAGCTGTGAGTGAGATGGGAAAATGCCACCTCAATCTGGACAACCACATTCTTGGTGAAAATTTGGCATGTTCTATTACTAAAAGGAGGAAAGGAAAAATGGACCCTGGAGGATCATTTGCAGGTTCTTCCACCTAGAGTAAAGTGAAGATAAAAATGAAAAGAAAAGACAGTGTATCTAGTTGGTCAGAGCATGGAAATATGAACCAGGAAGTTTTCCTTCTCTGATTTATCTGACCTCTGCATGCATGCAGTCACTTCATTCATATCCGACTCTGTGCAACCCTATGGACTATATAGCCTGCCAGCTGTCCATGAGATTCTCCAGGCAAGAATACTGGAGTGGGTTGCCTTCTCTGGGGGGATCTTCCCAACTCAGGGATCCAACCCTTGTCTTCTTTACCACTAGCACCACCTAGGAAGCTGACCTTTACCTTTAGTTCTAAAAGTAATATAAATTATATTCCTTTTCTTTTGTTTCACAAAAATACTGTGATTTAATTATACAAGTGATTTTACTTGTTGAATTAAAAGATTTTATAATGGAAACATAGTCAATATGATTATTCTTTAAGTGATCTCTTTGGAGTGAAGACATTATTAGGACCTAGTGAAGTGGAATTATAGGAGACAGAACATTTCCAAATTCCAGAAATGGCAGACACATCAAAATGCAAAGGGCCAACGTTTCGGGTTGCTTTTATTTAAAAATTTATTGTGCTACTTTTGAAAGAGAATTGTTTTTATGACTATACTATTTTTGTGATTAAAAAGCATCTAATAATAAGCAGTATAGTAATAGTAGGCTACTTTTTAATTGCTGGAAAATAGCTTTAAGTGCACTTTCTTTTATTATACTTCCATTTTTTTGTCAAACTTGAATTTTCTGAAGCCTTCTATGTACCACTAAACAAATAACTTTAATAAACCTGATTTACATCTTTATTATTTCTAGTTGTTAAAATCATACTTTCTAAAGTTAACTTCAGTACTGAGATATAGGTGGGAAACTGTTATGAGATAGAATCAGTTTTTTTTTTTTTTCCCCTTCCTATATCTAATTAAGCACTGATTTTAGTACTCTATTGCCTCTACATTGCTTATTCTTATTGACTGGATCCTGTCCCTCATTTACCTTGTTTGGTTTGAAATTTAAAGTTATTTTCTTACTGTATTTATCATCAGTTCAGTTCAGTCGCTCAGTCGTGTCTGACTCTTTGTGACCCCATGAATCGCAGCACACCAGGCCTCCCTGTCCATCACCAACTCCCGGAGTTCACTCAGACTCACACCCATCGAGTCAGTGATGCCATCCAGCCATCTTATCCTCTGTCGTCCCCTTCTCCTCCTGCCCCCAATCCCTCCCAGCATCAGAGTCTTTTCCAATGAGTCAACCCTTCACATGAGGTGGCCAAAGTACTGGAGCTTCAGCTTTAGCATGATTCCTTCCAAAGAAATCCCAGGGCTGATCTCCTTCAGAATGGACTGGTTGGATCTCCTTGCACTCCAAGGGACTCTCAAGAGTCTTCTCCAACACCACGGGTCAAAAGCATCAATTCTTCGGCGCTCAGCCTTCTTCACAGTCCAACTCTCACATCCATACATGACCACAGGAAAAACCATAGCCTTGACTAGACGGACCTTAGTCAGCAAAGTGATATCTCTGCTTTTGAATATGCTATCTGGGTTGGTCACAACTTTTCTTCCAAGGAGTAAGCGTCTTTTAATTTCATGGCTGCAATCACCATCTGCAGTGATTTTGGAGCCCAACTGTTTTAATGATATGCTTTCTTTAAATGCAATAAGTTCCAAGTTGATTGCATATTTCTTATTTTGAAAAAGTGAAGTTATTCAGAAAAACACTTTTAGGGATTTCCCTGGTGGTCCAGTGGTTAAGACTCTATGCTTCCAAAGCAGGGGATACCAGTTCAATCCCTGGTTGGGGAACTAAGATCCCACATACCATGTGGTGTGGCCAAAAAAAAAAAAAAAATTGGAAAAACTTTTTTATATGTTAAGGCTCTTCAGCAATTAGTTTCCTCATGGTTTAATATAACTTTTGGGAGGAAAAACAATTTAGAGTTAAACATTGTTGCTTTGTAATGTTCAGCAGAAATTTAATGTGATTATTTCCCCCATTGAGTGATTTTGGAAGATACAAACTGATTCTGGTAATTCTTCCAGAGATTTCACTGCTATGATAATTGGTTGTACCATGGATGATTCTAAGCATTTAGAAATTGCATGATAAATGAATTGTAAGCTCTCAGGAGCCCTGAGCATTTTTGTTAAAACCTTGATACGGTGACTTCTACTCGCAGATTACAGTGTGTGACTAGAGAGAGAGAAAAAAAATGTGACTTCTAAAGGAAGGATTCAGGATCAAAAAATGTCTGCCCATTCTCTATCCCCTAAAAGTGAAAGTGAAAGTTTCTTAGTCATGTCCAACTCTTTGCATACAGGCCAGAATACTGGAGTGGGTAGCCTTTCCCTCCTCCAGGTGATCTTCCCAACCCAGGGACTGAACCCAGGTCTCCCACATTGCAGGCAGATTCTTTACCAGCTGAGCCACAGGGAAGCCCAATATTTTGAATATATGAACACGTGAATAGGCCCCAGATTGCCCTGAATAACGTGTATTGTCACTACTTTACTCCTACCAGGGATATCTACTCCTCTTCATGTACTTCTTGTTCAGTTTTGAGCTACATCTAATGAAGTGCTCTATGAGAGGCTCCTGTTTTAGAAGGTTTGGATCCCCTTCTTAAGACCCACTGTCACAGTCAGGCCCTGTAGCAAGACTGTTACAATCTCTGCCCTTTCTTCTTCCTAACAGACTTTGTTCCTGGGTGTGTTAATGTGCCCAGCCAAACTTCTGCCTTTTCCAGTGTCTCTTACAGCATGGGTAGGGCCACTAGTCATGAACAAAAGTCACTGAACAGTTCCTCCTGGAGAGCCTTGAGGCAGGACTAAGCATGATAGGATATACTATTATGTTGGTATCATTTCTTCTCTTCTGCCTGCAACTTGGATGTGATGGCAGTAGCCACAAGCTAAGGATGCAGGGAGAGAAAGACAGAAAGAGCCTGAGTCACTGACGACTTGGGAACTGTTGTACTATCCTGGGACTCATGGTTCCCTGATTTCATAAATGAGAACCACCGCCCCCAGCTGTTTATACTATTAGTGTCTCAGGATGAGTTTTTGTAGAAACAGCACTCCAGACAGGGATTCAGGGGCAAACTTACAAGGGAGGGAGTATAGCAGGTTAAGGAAAGGTGAAGCAGGAGAGCGAGAGTGCGGTCTCAGGTAAAATCTAATCTCTGCTCTGCAGAGATGTGGGGAATCTCTGAAGTGTAAACTGCCCTGTAGAGGTGTTCCACTTTAGAGCGAAGGGACAGCCTTTTGTACCTTGTGTAAGGTAGCTACCAGCTGTGGGCTACCCTTAGAAGGGGGTGTGTACATAATTTCCTGGATGAGATAAGTCATGCCAACTGAAGACAGTTCCCCAGGGAGGAAGGACAGAGCAAACCTCATAGCTGATGCCTTGGAGAGTCTGGGGTCTTCGTGTGCCAGCCCAGGAAAATTGTCCAGGCAGAGCATTGCAGTGTCTTGTGGAGTCCAGTTCTTGTATTGCTCATAACCACTTGCTTCTCACATGTTCATTCCATCCAACCATATCTTTCTCCAGAATTCGAGGTTTGTTTCCTGGGGAGATTTTCAGGAGGAGGATTAGTGGGATGAACTCCAGAGCTATTGCTTTTGGTCCTGAGGTTGTGACTGGTTCTCATCATCTCCTTTCTCCACAGCCCATTCTAGACAGTTTTCAGCCAGTACTTCTCAGGTGTTGGATGATCCAGACCCTCATCCCAGGAGATCTGAGTCCCCTGGTTATTAAGCCCTTATCAGGCTGTGACTGCTGTTTCCCATACTTTGCCATTTAGAGTTGAAATTAAACACGAGACTATCAAGAGATGCCCCGCTAGATTATCTGAGTGTAAGATATGTCCCCTCCTGCTTGAGTGACAGCCTCCCTGTCCCCTCATGTTGTTGCGCAGTCACTCAGTTGTGTCCTAGTCTCTGTGACCCCATGGACTGCCGCACGCCACGCTTCCCTGTCCTTCACCATCTCCTGGAGTTTGTTTAAACTCATGTCCATTGACTTGGTGATGCCATCCAACCAGCTCATCCTCTGTCATCCCCTTCTCCTGCATTCAATCTTTCCCAGCAGTCAGGGTCTTTTCCAATGACGTGGCCCTTCGCATCAAGTGGCCAAAGTATTGAAACTTCAGCTTCAGCATCAGTCCTTCTAGTGAATATTCAGGACTTTCCTTTTGAATTGACTGGTTTGATCTCCTTGCAGTCCAAGAGACTCTCAAGAGTCTGCTCCAACACCACAGTTCAAAAGCATCTCTTCTTTGGATTCAGCCTTCTGTATGGTCCAACTCTCACGTCCATACATGACTACTGGAAAAACTATAACTTTGATTATATGGACCTTTGTTGGCAAAGTGATGTCTTTTCTCTTTAATACTATTTAATGGTCCCCTTATGACCATTGGGATGAATTCTTCCTGACAGTATGAAAACTTTTTTCTGTGGATACTGGTCTATTGACTCAGAACCTTAAAGTAAGTAAGTGGCATCTTTGCTTTAAATTCAGTGGCTCTCATACTAAGTCTGCTGCTATAATTGCTCCCTTCTGAGAATCAGTACCTCTAGAACCACAGAACCTAGAGTATGGATATAAGAAGCACATATTTGCCTACTGAGAATGGTGATTGCCTATTTTGTGTCCTTAGTACTCAACATTATCTATTTACTGAATATTTTACTTCTGTATAATATTTACTATCTGTCTCATCAACTAGAATAATGAAAGCTCTAACAGGTCAGAACAGTGCCTAGTTATAGGTGCTTAGTAATTATTAGAATTAATTAAAAAAAAGCTGTTACAAATTCTGTTACTTCTCCATTTTAATGTAGGGATTTCTTGATTTATGTTGCATATGTAATGAATTTTCTTCCTAAGAGCCCCCAAAAGAGAGTACATTGCTGAGAGTTAAAGAATATTGAATATTATAATCAAACCTCTGACTTTAGCAATCAGAATTCAAGGCTTTAAAGGGGCTTGACTATCA
Organism: Capra hircus; assembly: GCF_001704415.2. Lineage (NCBI taxonomy): Eukaryota > Metazoa > Chordata > Mammalia > Artiodactyla > Bovidae > Capra > Capra hircus. Next base: position 46,649,014 of record NC_030814.1, on the reverse strand, counting down.
TTTCATTCACTCTTGCATTTTGCAAATGAGGAGGTTGAGCCTCAGAGCAAAGAAGCATCTTGCCTCAGATAATGCAGAGTGAGTGGCATGTATTGATGGAGATCTTGGTAACCTGAGCTGCAGGACAGGGCACTGTGAATCATGCCTTTCTTGGTCTATTGTTTACAAAAAACACCTTCTGATAACTTATGAACTGAGATGTTCTTAAAATAATAATCATTCTTGAAAGAAAAATATTTCAGATCATAGCAAAACCTTCCTTAGCTTTTCACACATAAAATGCCTGATAATTGTTAAAATATTCATATATATTAATGGACATATTTTGCTACATATAAGCTATGTTCAGTTTTGGAAGGGTGCCCATATTCTGAGAACCCGGGAAGGCAAAGGGTTGTCATTGTATTCATTCATTTATTTAACAAGTATCTGTGGAATACCTACTGTGTGCCAGAAATTATCCTAGAAACTGAAGTTTTAGGAGTAAATAACACAACTGAAACCTTTCTAGAGGAGACAGATGGTAAATGATTAACAAAAGTAGTTTCAGTAATGCACTTTGAAGAAAGTAAACTAGGGGTATGTAGCAGAGATCAGATTAGGAACATATTCTAAGAAGCTGACATCTGAAGAGACCTAAAGGGAAAGACCCCATCAGCCAGTTGATGATGCAGGGACAAAAGGATGTAGAAAGACACCAGCGAGAGCAGAGGTCCTTAAGCTTAGAAGAGGCTCCTCATGTTCAAGGAAGAGAAGAAAGGGACAGGTTGATGGTGGCATTGCAAACAAAAGGAAAATTGGTATTAGATGATGCCAGAAAAAAGGCAAGAACTTGATCATTGAACCTCATACTCCTGGTGAAGATCTTGGGAAGCCATAATGGGAAATTATTTCAAGGTGGGTAACTTGCTCTGCTGTAGATTTTTAAAGTCCTGTAATGGTTAATGAATAGAGAACATGTCTCAGTGAGATTACAGAAAAAAGATCAGTCAAGAGAAAATGGTCTTGGAGAAAGGAGGTTACCATAGAAATGCAAAGATCACATAATGTTCCTGCAGGCACCACACTAACCACTGCTTCAAAGCAGATCCTGTAAAGTGCTTGGGTGCATACCAACTCTTGCTGGTATGACAAGGATGGAATGGCTGGTCATTGTGTCAGTTGCATCAAAAGAGAATACATGTGTTGTAAACCTAGCTTACTTCATGGACTACTGGTTTAAGAGGATGTTACTTTAAAAAAAAAAAAAAGATGCAGATAGGATTGCTCTGTGGCCAAAGAAGTATAGGGAACAGACCCCAAAATTAATATTCCCATTTACAGATTCACAGTGCATAAAGGCATACTGAAAATTCTGAGTCAGGTAGTAAAGAACAACATTAACTTTGTCCTTCCCATACTTCCTAAGATCCTTTGATCAAGAAACCCTGTTGCTTTTTTCTTTTTTTACCTTCTCACAGAACACTCACTTATGAACTGAGGGACTTGGTTTTTGAACAAACTGATACAGTGGAGCGAGAGCCAGAATAAGAGACCATTATGCTCTACTGCATAATGGCAGAAGGCAATGGCACCCCACTCCAGTACTCTTGCCTGGAAAATCCCATGGGCGGAGGAGCCTGGTGGGCTGCAGTCCATGCGGTCGCACAGAGTTGGACATGACTGCAGTGACTTAGCAGGCTCTACTGCTATCAGGCCTATGTTCTGTGTGCTAGGAAAGGTCGTAACACTGTTCCTGTTGGAACCTCAGTTTCCTCGTCAGTCAAATATGAGGTCACACCAGCTGATCACTGACTTTCTTTTATCAAGTTGCTTGTGTGTGTGTGTGCAAAGCTGTTTTTATATAAATCCTCAAAGGCCAGTTGCTTTGTGTGAAGATGCCAACTCAGTTTAATGACAGTTTGGTGGCATTGCTTCACCCCAGCCTGTGTATTCCTCAGCTGATCATGACTTCCTCTCTTCATACTATCTGAGCATTTTTACCATCTTCATTTGGAAAGAAGGCAGTTACTAGTTGGATCAGAATGGCTGCTGGCCCAAGATCTGATCCTTCTAGGAGAAGAGCTGTAGTACCGGGAAGGCGGGCCAGAGACCAGCTGGATTTAGAGCACAGCTGGCACACTCACTTAGTGGTTATTAGGCAAGTGCATGGGGCAGAATGGAGTGAATGTTGATACCCAGACAATGTCTCGCAAGCCATTTGCTTCACATCTCAAGGGCTACATTTCTTTGCCAAAAAAGATTGAGCACTGAGAAAACACTCTTATTGTTCAGGACATTTTCTGATAACAGGGAAATACAAGCTGTGTTTCTGCATACTGAAGACTTAGTTATCTCTATTTACCAAAGGATCCATCTTCCTTCTCTCTTCGTCCCTTCTTTCCTTCCTTCCTTGCTTTTCTTCTTCCTTTCTCATTTTGAGAAGTGGGTAATCATTTCCCACTTCTCATGACCTTGAACATTCTTAGCCATGCCTTTGGGAACCACCAGCAAGCCTGAGAAACAGGCAGAAGAGAGGAAAAACATCAGGAGGCTGGTAGAGAGAGGGGAGTTAAACAGCCATGGAGTGTGGAGGTAGAAGTGAGGATGAGAGTGAGAAAGCTCAGGAGAAAGATTGGTGGACAAGTATTGTACTCAGTTTGGAGGAGGGAATTTGGAAAGAAGAAGCATTTTCAAACTGGTGTTAACACTTTCAGTTTGAAGAGAGATAAGGGCTGCTAGGCCAAGTCCACTGGGGCCTCTCCACCTTTCCTTGTTACCTGATATTGGTAGTATTAGAAGAAAATGTATCAAACAATCTTTCTCCATATAAGAGAATTCTGTCTTGGGTCACTTGGTGTGTGAGCTTTTCCTCAGATGGTAACTCGTCTTGGGAAGGGAGGTAGATATGCCGTGAGAAGCAGGAGAGGATAAAGCGTGGGTTGGAGGGGGAAAGCATCATGAGGGATAGGAGAGGCTAGTAGACTGGGATTGCAAAGACAATGGGTAGAAGAATGGAATCATGAAGGAGGTTAATGATGCTGAGAGTTTTAGTGAGGTTGAGAGTGAATTGGCGCAGAAAAGAGGCTTCAGAGCAGGTGTGAGGTGACAACAGGGAAAAGATGATTTGAAACAGTATTTCTATGGACTGTGAATTAGAGTTCCTTGTGTGTTATTGAGGGATACCAGTAAGACTGTGATTGCTTGTAATTGCTTCTGATTGCTGTCTCTTGAATATGAAACAGAGAGAAGACTAGGGGATGAGCAGTTACTGTTTATATGAAAATTACACAAAAGACAGAAAGTAGTGGAAAAGCTAAAAGGGGAAGATGAGACGAGTATACACATATAAGTAAGTGCGTAGTAAAGGAACTGTGAAATATTTACTATTTTCACCAAAGACTTAAAATTCTAAGCAAGGAAATTTAGATCTATGTGTACTTCTTGATCGTAGCAGTGTACTATGAATTTTTTTTTTTATATTCACACAACTTGACAAATCTGATTCCTCATTTTTAAGAGCATGTTGACTGTGGAATCTTTCTGGCATGCTGTAAGAATACACCTTCTGTGGGAGAATAAGTGGAACAGATTTCCTAGTCTTAGCATTTGTGATTTAATGATTCAGTACCTTTGAAGCAAATTTTAAAATAGTCAATACCAGTTCTCCACTTTTAGGCCAACACACTGTTGTCACTGGCTTTGCCCTCCTGACATCTACTTTCCATCAATATTTTTCACATCACTTGCTGTCTTATTTCCTAGGCTATTTCCAAAGAGGCTGGACATAATGAAATAGTTATCCTGTTTCTGTTTATGTCAATGTCCATCAGGGATGTACACTGCCAGAAATAATCACCCCAGAGCTCTGATGACCAGCGTACCAGTTACACTGGCAAAAGTTTAGTATTGTTTGAAGAAGAGTATCCACATAGGGAATCATTTCATACCTGTTCCACAGGACACCAAGCATGCAAGGTGATGTTTGTCAGAAAGGTTCCATAGTCACATCCAGCTACTTGATGTGTATTTGAAGAAATGCTGGTATAAGATAAAAGACATTAGGTTAAGCATGAAGGGATTTGATTTCTACTTCTTAGGCAGGCACTTAGCCCTTTGCGTGTCCTTGGCAAGCCACTAACACTTTAGGAATGTTAAACAGAGGTCCATTATTTGTCTTCCCTGCAAGAGAGCGCTGTACCCATCACTTGATTGTAGTCTATGTATGTTAAAGTCCTGGCTCCATGGGCAGAGAAACTTTACTGGTCTTCTGGCTGAATCTGTGGACTGGGTCCAGTTACTAAACTTACGAGAGCTAATCCTTAGGTGTGAATGTTATATTTATCTCATAAGGTTGTTAGATCAAACAATGATCATAATAATACTGTCAATACTTCCTTACTAGGTCAATCATAGTAGCAATACTATAATTAGCAGCAAGAATGATTATAATTATTAAACTTACTATTAAAAAAATAAAACACTAATAACAGTAGTAGTAACAACAGAGTAGCTATGGTTTATTGAGCACTTTTCCCCCAGGGACTAGTCTAAGAGCTTTACTTTCATTATCTTATTCAATTCTCAGAAAATCCTGTAAGTAGATATCTAATTATCCCCATATTATGGAGACAGATGCTGTGGTTTGTAAAGTTAAAGTTACTCAGAGTCTCAATCAGGGCACAGCAGTGAGATAGGCCTCTGTTTAGTCCAGTGTCAGAGGCTTAGCTCTTCCGAAGTTCAATGTCCTTCTAACCTGACCCTGCCCTCCATGGTAAGGGCCCTGAAGGAAGCAAACTTGGCATTCTCTTTAGAGTTCATCAGCAAATTATTACAAATGAAAATTAAAGACGTGTGGACGGGATAAGGAACCTCTAGAAGTACTTAGATTTCCCTACCGTTTTTTTTTCTTTCTCAATGGCAATATTTATTTAAATGTCTAACTGTGATTGAGAAGATAGTGCCATAACTTGAACATGAAGAGAGAATTTAAGTACTGATCATTGATTTAAAAAAATAAAGTGGATGGCACTGAGCCCTCAGAGATGTTATTGCATTGTGATGCTCATGAAGGCAGGCTCTTAGCCCTCTGCGTTTGATGCATGGCACATGTTCAGGGAATGTCCTAGAATTGAAGCTTTTATGTCTTGGAAGAAAATGGACAAGATCGCCATCTAGTGGATTCTGAGTCAACTTCAGCTCAAAAAATACTAGCAGTGTTTCAGTGAAATTTATCTAAAGTGATAAGTAACACGAATGGATACATTATTTAGATATTTAGATACACAATGGAGAGGTATAAACTGAGTCAGACCAATACTCAGGCTGAATTGTGATTTGGCAAAATCAGAAGACCAAGGGAGATTTTAGGGGTTCATATAGAAGGCTGAGGGCCGAAGAATTGATGCTTTTGAACTGTGTGGTGTTGGAAAAGACTCTTGAGAGTCCCTTGGACTGCAAGGAGATCCAACCAGTCCATTCTGAAGGAGATCAACCCTGGGATTTCTTTGGAGGGAATGATGCTGAAGCTGAAACTCCAGTACTTTGGCCACCTCATGCGAAGAGTTGACTCATTAGAAAAGACTCTAATGCTGGGAGAGATTGGGGGCAGGAGGAGAAGGGGACGACCGAGGATGAGATGGCTGGATGGCATCACGGACTCGATGGACGTGAGTCTGAGTGAACTCAGGAGATGGTGATGGTCAGGGAGGCCTGGCATGCTGCGATTCATGGGGTCGCAAAGAGTCGGACACGACTGAGCGACTGAACTGAACTGATGTATAGGATGTTAACACAAAAGAGAGTCTGAGATTAAGGGGCATTTTAGGGGTTCAGAAGCATAGGACATTAGTACAAAAGAGAGTTCAAGATTAACATCTTGAGTCTCCTGCTTTCACAGCCCAGGGAAGGACAGCAGCTCACTTAGGGTCACCAGGCTTCTTCGTTTCGTGTCCAGTGTGAGGCTTTTGTATCCATCTCCAATTATATAAGTTCTCCCCATCAGAGACTGTTCAGTCATCGTTACAAAAGTGATAGATGTGATAAGTGATAAGTCTCCCAGATCTTTTGGAAACATCTCTGTGCATACCGTGACACTTACGGCATGGTATTGAAACTTCCCAGTAGCTCACTGAGAGGTCACAAGTGTTCATCTGCATCTGCTGTTGAGGGATTTGCTAAGTATACACATCTGAAGATATATTATGGCACTGTGTTTTGATTTTGTTGACTTTCATTTTACCTCCATTCAGCTAGGGGAGAGAAATGATCAAAAAAGCATTATCACATGTCATATTTAAGATACAGAGGGCCATTGTATGCCTATTTTGAGTCATGGCTGTGCTCACTCTAGGCTGTGTATTAATAATATGAAGTTGGTTTATGTTTTTCTCTCTTGAATGGAGGGTCTTTAGCTCAGAGTCCTCTTGAGATTTAAGATGAAACACAATGCTGCTGCTGCTGCTAAGTCGCTCAGTCATGTCCGACCTCTGTGTGACCCCATAAACGGCAGCCACCCAGGCTCCCCAGTCCCTGGGATTCTCCAGGCAAGAACACTGGAGTGGGTTGCCATTTCCTTCTCCAATGCATGAAAGTGAAGTCGTTCAGTCGTGTCTGACTCTTAGCAACATCATGGAGTGCAGCCTACCAGGCTCCTTTGTCCATGGGATTTTCCAGGCAAGAGTACTGGAGTGGGGTGCCATTGCCTTCTCCAATGAAACACAACCCTCTGTCATAATTCCTGGTCATTTGATCTCTGTCTTTGTGGGTCTTTCTCTATCCCCCTTGCCCATCCCTGTGAAGAAAATGTTTCATTTTAAAAATTGTTTTCCTTGCCTTTTATCCCTGAATTCCAAGCCTGTAAAAGACTTGAAAGAATAGGTGATACCCAAACACCCTTTTCCTAGGTTCACCAGTATTAATATTTGAAAGCTGTATATATTATACCTTCTGCTCATAAATTATTCTGTGTACATCACCAAAAATAAAGATGTTTTTCAGTATAACCATATGCCATTAACATAGCTAAAAACTAATAATTCTGTAATACTGTCTAATATTTATATTTAAATTTCTTTAATTGTCCCATGCTTTTAGGTCATTTTTCAATCCAGGATATAACCGAGTTAGTATATTACATTTGTTTGTTATAGCCCTGTGGTTTCTTATAATTTAGCATGATACCCCCTCAAACTAACATTTTATTTTGAATAATGTTGACTTTTTGAACATTTCAGGAGGTAGATTAAAACTATTGGTGCTATTAAGTTTGATCATTTAAGTTGGAAACTCCTAAGTATTTCTGTTGTAAAGTCACAGTCTTTTGGTTATATTAAGTATTTGTGGGTTGATGCTTTGTGCCTGTGTGAACATTCAGTTTTCAGATACATTTTGACATCAAAGTTTTAAGCCTCTATAGGTGAACTGTAGCATCATTATTACAATGGAAGTGGAAAATGGTAATTTTCTTATTTTTTATACATTATTTCCATTCTTTTCAAAAGAACTGTTTTCCCCTTCTCTTGGGTGTGACTTTGAATTTTTTAAAATCCAAAGTATTTTAACCCATTGCCACCATTTCCCTTTTACTGAAACTCAAGATGTTGCACGTTGGGTCAATGAGAGCTCCTTGAAGCTGGCTCTTCTGTTCTTGCAGGTACTTGATCACCGCCTCACTTCCTGGCACAGACTGTCCCAGGCTCATCTTGTACTCTGCCTCTGCCAACCTGGAATTAGCACTAAAAGACTACAGAGTATGATATTTAGAAACTGAGATCTGAGTACTAGATGAAGCAGCATGCAAAATTTTCAAAACCCTGGTATGAGTATAGGATGTCGAGAAAAAATGCAGCCGACTTTGTGAACTTTGTCCCATTAACCCTCTGATTAAATCACCCCTCAATCTATTTTAATTATTGTTTCCTCAGAGAATACTAGGAAAGTCTGAGGACCCTCAGGATTAGGCTCATTTCCCTGTAACATACAGGCCTTTAGAGCCCCAAACTTCTCAATATTCATCACGTCTCTAAATATTGAAAATATACCTCATTTGAAAACTCAACTAGGGAGGCAATCTTCTAAGCCTCTACGTTGTTGGGCAGGTTCAGTTCCTCACAGGCTGTGAGCTCTCAGGCCTCAGTCTCTCCCTGGCCTTTGGCCAGAGTCCACCCTCAGTTCCTTGCCATGCGGTGCTCTCCAGGAGGTATCTTAACGCATGGTAACTTGCTTCTTCCAACTTGCAGAGAAGAGAGGGTAATGTACAGTATAATATGTCATCCCCAAGTTGACATCACACCAACTTTGCTGTATTCTAATAGGGATATGTGCAACTCACATTCAAGGGGAAGGGATTACACAAGAGTTGTTACAGAAAGTGGGGCTTACCACAGCCCCCTTAGAGTCTGTCCATCATGCAGATGGACATGACATTCCACTGTGGGGAATCAGATGATTGACATATGAAGTACAATGTCAGATGGTAATTTATAAAGAAAGTGAACAAAGCTATAAGATGGAGAACCATTGGATGGGGCACCTTGCATGCGTGCGTGCTAAGTCACTTCAGTTGTGTCCGACTCTTTGCAACTTCATGGACAGTAGCCCACCAGACTCCTCTGTCTGTGGAATTCTCCAGGGAAGAATACTGGAGTGGGTTGTCATGCTCTCCTCCAGGGGATCGTCCAGACCCAGGGATCAAAACCCAGTCTCCTGTGGGTGCTGCCTTGTGGTTGGATTCCTTACCACTGAGCCAATAGGAAAGCCCCATAGGGCACCTTGCCTAGAGTATAAAGATGAGACCTCTGTGGAGAGGTAAAATTGGCTAAGACCTGAATCATTAGAAAGGATTAGTCATGTGAATATATGCAATGAGCAAAAGAGTAAGTGCAAAGACCCTGAAGTAGATATAAATTGATCATAAGAGGAGGCCAGTAGGCCTAGAGGAACCATTGAAATGAACCTCTTTAAAGAGGGAGGCAGTTACAAGACAGTATGGGACTTGTGAGCCATGCGGTAGAGTTTGGATTTTATTTAATTAGTTTGGAGCCAGTGGAGCAGGGTTAACATAGAGAGTGACATGGTCTATTTTCTGCTCATACAGTACTCATCCTGACTCCTGTTTTGTGAATGGACTGAAACAAGAGAGTGGAAGCAAGGGGACTAGTTTAAGGCTGTTGTAATAATGCAGTTGAGAGATGACAGTGGCTTAGACCAAGGTGAGCGGAGTGGAATGAATGAAAAGTGATCAGATTCTGATTATATGGTTGGAGACAGGGGCTGTGGGATTTCCTAATGGTTGAAATAAGTGACCAAAAGAAGTCCTGATGTGATCAATCTGTTGGGCTGAGCATTTGGATGAACAGCACTAGAGGGAAGACGGATACAAAGAATCAATGTCTTAGTGCTTTTTCTTTTTAACAGACTGAAGTTTTTACAGGAAACTTTAGGTTCATGGCAAAATTGAAGAGAAAGTACCCATATATACTTTCCTAAACACATGCATAATCTCCCCTACTATTAGCATCTCACTGCTGCTGCTACTGCTAAGTCGCTTCAGTCATGTCTGACTCTGTGCGACCCCATAGACGGCAGCCCACCAGGCTCCTCTGTCCCTGGGATTCTCCAGGCAAGAACACTGGAGTGGGTTGCCATTTCCTTCTCCAATGCATGAAAGTGAAAAGTGAAAGTGAAGTCACTCAATCATGCCCGACTCTTAGCGACCCCATGGACTGCAGCCCACCAGGCTCCTCCATCCATACAGTGGTAGATTTGTTACAATCTATGATGTGATTATCACTCAAAGTCCACAGTTTACATTAGGGTTCAGTGGAGTTACATAATCTGTGGGTTTTGACAGATAAAAATGACACGTATCCAACTTCACAGTATCATACAGAATAGTTTCACTGCCCTGACATGCTCTGTGCTCTGCCATATTCATCCGTTCTCCCTGCAAAACTTGGTGACTACTGACCCTTTATTTTTCCATATCTTTGTCTTTTCCAAAATGTCATATAGTTGGAATCATACAATATACAACTCTTACGATGCTTTTCTTTCAATAATATGTGTTTAACTTTATCCCATGTCTTGTCATGGCTTGATTACTTTTTCTATTAATAGTGTTCATTGTCTGAATGTCTCATAGTTTGTTGATCCATCACCTACTGAAAAACATCATGGTGGCTTCCAAATTCTGTCAATTGTGAGTTAAGCTACTGTAATCACCCATGTGCTGGTTTTTATGTAGAAATAAATTTCCAACTCATTTGAGTAAAAACTGAGGAGTACAACTGCTGGATTGTACAGAAAGAGTGTGTCTAGTTTTGTAAAAAAAAAAACAAAACAAAACTTGGAGCAGTTTTTATTGTATTAAATTCCATACACACATCCTCTTTCAACTTCGTCTATGTCATATGTATGTATCACATCTAATTAGCTGTGGGATACTGCCATTTCTATATCAGTCCTTTTTATTGCCTTATTTATTTATTTTTTTGATTTTCCAAGATTAATGGACTGATGTGGGTGCCATCTAGTGGAGGTAAGGAAAATGTGTTTTGATAGAGCAACCACAGAAAAGATTGATTAAAAATAACTAAATTGAAATCTTATTCAGTTGTCCTAAATAAGAAAAACATTTCAATGTTTTGGCTATGGACCACATATTTAGCCTACTGTGGGGTCCACAACTAGGAGAGGCATAGTAGAGAAAAGAAATTAGCAAACATGAGTCAGCAAGTTAATATCCTGAATATCTGAATTTATTTACCAAAGTGATTTCAGATTGCCATAAATATACAGAGATTTTCTAGTATGTGTGTGTGTGAGAGAGAGAGAGAGGGAGGGAGGGAGGAGGGAAGGAGGGATGAAGAGATGGAGGGAAAGAGGGATAAGAAGAGAGAGAATATTTAAGAATAAAACATGGCTGTTGTCCTCAGGAAAAAAAATGCCAGATGCAATGACTCAATATTGAATTGTAAATTATAAATGGAAGTAAAAGGAAACCCAGAGGGTGAGGTCACAGGGAAATTGTCACTAAAACACTATGAACTGACCTGACTTTTCAAATATGAAGAAGATATGAATAGGTAACAGAAAGAATATCAGAGAAGAGGATAAATTCAGAGCAACAGAAAAAAAAATTTTTGAATTATAGAGCTCATCCAGAATACCAGTATCTGTTTGAACTCATTTGGACTTAAAGAGGAAGTAGAAAGGATAAGTGAATTAATTGAACTACCTCTATAAGAGATAGAGTTAATTGAGCAATAGAGTAATTACTAATGAAGAGTAATTAAAATAGTAATAAAAGATGATGTTAGTATTAGCAACAGCAGTGATGGTAGGTGCTAACCTTGATGTATTGCAGTTACTGTTCTAGCACTGTGTTAATTAATTTTATATATGATCTCATTTAAATTTCATAGCAATCCTCTGAGGTAGGTATTACAGTTCTCATTTTAATTTGAGTAAATAGACATGAAGATTTTGATAACTTTCACTAAATCACAAAGCTAGTAATTACAGGAGTTTGGATTTAAACCCATTAATCAGTTTTTGAAGCCTTATGATCCCTTGAATTCTGCTAGATAGAGTAAAGCAATTGGGATGGACAGATTTAGAAACCTGAGTTGCAGACCTTGTTCTGTGGTTTACACACTGTTCCTGGGAATCAGTTACTATCAAACCATGTTGCCTCTGAGGTTCAGCCAAGTTCTAAAATGTGTTGATTATATTTAATTGGGATGTTCAGTGTTTGGTTCTGATAGTTGTCTAATATGAAACACCTGATCGTATAGAATCCCAACGCTTGAGAATGTATGTTAACATATGGGGATAATATAACACACTCCTAACTGATCATACCTCTTTCCTGATTTGTATGTGAGGTGGGGTTAAGACTGCCCTCTGTGGATAGCTCTGTTGCTAGCATTGGGGTGAAGGTGATGCTGTGGATTGCAATAGTATCGAGGAGTCAGCTCAGCGAGAAGGGCAGCTGTGGAAGGCTTACCATCCTTGTTTCTCCCTCATCACTCAAGTCTACAGAGTCCCATTGATAGAAATCCCCAAGCTCCTTTGAATCCATCTGAAGCTCTACTGAATCTCTACAAAATTCTCCTGAGTCTGTTCAGAGTGTTTCTTCTCACCATCTTTTTTAAAAATGTAAATGTATTTATTGTAATTGGAGGCTAATTACTTTACAATATTGTATTGGTTTTGCCATACATCAACATGAATCTGCCACGGGTGTACATGTGTTCCCCATCCTGAACCCCTAACGCAGGACATCGTCTTTGTCCTTGAGAATAGCTACAACAGCTTCCTAACAGGTCTTCTAGCCTTGAGCATGGCTCCTTCCCATCCGTTTTTCACACCGTGGATGAGTAATCCATCTCATGCGATTCTTCTGCTGACACCCCTCCTGTGGCTTTTCATGGTGCACTTGGGTTGAGTACCTAGAATTCTCATTTCCTTCATGGGGTTTAAGAGGCATTTCCTATTCCAAACACCACTTGCCTTCCACACCACTCCCTGTTAATTTTTACCTTTTATCCATTTCTTTATATGTATTCTTTGACCAGGCTTCTATACAGGCTCTTCTGGAATTGACCCCTTCATAACCCCCATCCCAACAACACCCCTACACTGTGTGTCTGGCATGGGTTTCAGCTGAGATTCACTATCATTGAAAAGTGGCCCTGACTTCTGGCCTTGCTGTAGGTGACCCTTCTGTACGGTGTCATGATATCCTGCAGTACATGGTCCTAGCACCTAGTATAGGATGAATAGTTACCTTCATTGCCTATTGGACTATAAGAACTTAAAAGGGAAGAACTGTATCTGCCTTGTTGACACCAGTGTTTCCTGCTTGAGAAAAATGCTTATTACTAAGCAGATGCCTAATGAGTGAATGAACAAACACAAGAAAGGAACAATCAATGGAAAAATCAACACTTAAGTATACCTTGAAGGTTTACAGAAGACCAAGGTTACATGGGGACTTCAGATCATACAGCCAAACTCCCATGTAGAGCCTGCCTACTTTGCACACACTGTTGACTGCACTCAACATCAGCTGGTCATAAGCATGATAAACCCCCTGAGCTATACAAGACCTTCAGCCTCTGCTGTTCTTTGGAGTGTTCTGACCCAGACCCCTCTGAGCTGCTGAGCAAGATCACCTAGACCTGTGAGCCCCTTCTGTCCCCTTCCCCAAGAACATCTTGTCTTCTTACTGGAATGGTCTCATACTTTGAGGGACTTATCCCCATCCCTTCCCCTCATTCAAACTGTCAGAAATTAAACGTGTTAGTCGCTCAGACCTGTAGCCCTCCAGGCTCCTCTGTCCATGGAATTCTCCAGGCAAGAATACTGGAGCGGGTTGCATTCCCTAGGAATCAAACCCAGGTCTCCTGCATTGCAGGCAGATTCCCTACTGTCTGAGCCAGAAGGGAAGCCACAGTCTGTCTGAGCATCACCCAAATAAAGCTTGTTGAGCTGCTTCATCTTGTGGTCACTTCTCCCCATCATCAGCTACAAAAATCCCTTGAACTCATTGTAGTTTTTATAATGGGGTTGAGTTTTATCTTAAGAGAAGCAGAAAATAATTGAAGGGTTATAATCAGAGGGATGACACGATCTTACATTCTAAAAGATGCCTCAGTTGGAGAAGACCAAGAGGGGAGCAAGACCAGTTCAGAGGCTCATGCTGCAATCTGGGTGAGTGGAGATGGGCTAGGATTAGGACAGCAGTAGGGAGAGGGAAGAGGAAACAAAGGCAAAGTAAACTTTGCAGATGGAGTTGGTAGGACTTTCTGATGGATTAGAAGTGGGAAAATAGAGAATCAGGAATAAATACTTGAGCAACTAGATGGATGAAAGGTGCTCAGGATGGAGAGGAACTGATCTGTGGATCTGAGAAGTAAATTTTGCCAAAGTGGTTTTATTTATCCATTTAATTTTCATTTTATATTGGAGCATGGTTGATTAACAATGTCCTGTTAGTTTCAGGTGTACAGTATAGTGACTCAGTTATACATATACATGTGTCTATTTTTTTTCAAGTTTTGTTCCCATTTTGATTGTTACTAATATCGAGCAGAGTTCCCTGTGTTATAGGTAGGTCCTTGTTGGTTGTCTGTTTTAAATATAGCAGTATATACATGTCAATGCGTTCTGTGTTCTCTCCCTGTCTCTTTGCTCTATTTTCTAGTTTCCCTTTACTTATTTTCTATTCCTATGGTGAAGCTGAAATTTCTGCTGATCTTTTTAATATGTAAGAACTCTGGTTTTCAGAAACATACCCCTTTTCATGTACTATTCATGTTTTATCAATGAAAAATCTGCTTTTAATGTGCTGGAAGTCTGGGGGGGGGTGGATACCATTATCATTTTATTTAAGGTCCTTCTCATTCCTTGGCTTTCTGTTGGTTGCATTCTATATTGGGGGCTTCTAAAAATGAGTTTCTAAGATGTTTGTGCTCCTTGGTGTGTTTTTCTTGTTTAAGACTAGGGCGCTTGAAATCGAGTGGAATTTTGGGTGTAAGATTGGTGTTCCTCCAAAGAGGGTTTTACTGAGGGTAATCTGGAGGAAGTGTTTTCATGGGGGTATCCCCCAAATGTGAATATCTTAAGGTTTTTCCTCTTACACTCATCAGATTCCCAGAGGAGATGCTCGTAATGTTCTATCTGACAGAGTAGGCCAGATTGTTAGTTTTCTGAGACCAAGAAGGGGCAGAGGACACTGGAACTCAAAGGTCATAGTAACTATTGGTGACTATTCAACAGTGACTATTGGCAGTCTGGAAAAGAAGAAACGTCCACAGAAGGAAGAGGAAAAGAACATAGTACCCTGTCATTCACAACCAAAGCACAGTCAATTTAGAGTTGAATCAGGAAGGGGGAAGGAAACTCACTTTGATGTAAAGATTAAGGTGTTCATCACTACATGTGACCGGAAACTGCTGGGTATTGAACTGAGACAAATTATGCATATTATATACTGTTATGTTTTAAGGATTGCGAGACTTTCTATTATCTAAAAGTGATAAGAAAAGTCTTGGTGACCAGAAGAATTTTCCTTCAGAGACAGAGAAAGGTCACCCATTGGGCAGAAAAAAGGAGGAAATTACAGCTTTATGATAAATCCCCATGGTTTCTATTTATTTCAATGTCTCAGTAATACATAATTAAAAATCTGAGGTTAGCTAGCTTATTAACCTTTTCTACTCAAATTGCAAGGGACTTAGAGTATTTTATCTCTGATCACTCCCAATTTAATGCAGTTTTTCTAGTGTTTATCATTCTTTGAAGATGACAACTGATACTATTTTAATACAAAGTTTATATGTTGACATTTATCAAATTTTTTTCTCCCTTTTAAAAAACTTCAGAACTTCTATCTAGGTCCTTTGTAGTTTTTCACAATCATGAAATTAGGAACTTGAATTGGGACTACCTTTGGGAATTTCTTAAGGTTCTGCTGATGGCAAGCTCTCAGAATTATTTGCTGAAAACATTATTTCTAGATAGTTTTATCAGGTGCATATTTCTAGATTGACATTTACTCTCTGGCTTCAATTTTTGCTGTTAAGAAACCTACCGTAGTTAAATTGTTCTTTTTAACAGAAAAACCATCTCTCCTCTCTAGTTTTTAAATCCTTCTCTTTGATTTAGTGCTCTACAATTGACTTCCTGGATAGCTCAGATAGTAAAAAATTTGCTCGCAGTGTGAGAGACCCGGGTTTGATCTCTGGGTCAGGAAGATCCCCTGGAGAAGAAAATGGCAACCCACTCAAACATTACATTGTACCTAGATGTGCCGTGTCTTATGAATTTTCGTATTTTGATGGACATGGTGCTTAATGCTCCTGTTTGTGTTGTGGTATCGCTGCTTTGTTGTGGTATCCTGTGCCTGGTGCTCAGGAACCTTCTGTTTACCCTCCCAAAGGGTAAACCTTTTTGCCAGAATGGATGAAGGGAAGAAGCATTTCCCTGAGTGTGTGGAATAAGAAAGGAGATTGATTTGGTTGCTGGAGGAAATAGGCCCTGGTGCTTGAGTTGTGCCTGGGAAAGAGCAAGTAGTCTAGATCTAATTGAAGTCCCTTCAGAGGACACAAAGCTATGGATCCATCAGTCTAAATACAAAACCCATGATAGATGTCAAGGCACAGAGTTATTTTTTAAAAAGATGCTGTGCAAGAGTGTAGTCTGGCAGGATAAGGGGAAGCCAGCATCAAAGGCCTGTGGGATATGTTTCTGGGAGTAGAAGATGAAAGTGGAGTTGGAAGCAGCCAGATAGAGAAGCACTGCTGGGCTGGAGGGGCTGGTGTTGGAGACTAGAGAACTCCAGGAAGCATCCACCCCCTCTGTATACCTGTTTCGCTTCTCCTGTTCTTTTTGTTCTTGTGGCTTGATTTACACCATTAAAAATATTTGAAATATTTTATGAGGTTTCAGGAAGAAACAAAATATACACAAAGATTTTTAAGTATTCAAGTTGCTTTTCATGCAGTATTCGAAATAAAGGTTATTCATAATATTGGATGTATGTTATGGTACATAATAATAACCAAACACCTGTGATCCCACCCTCTGACCTAAGAAAAGGAACAGCGTCCCTTCTGTCAAGATGCCTGTGTGGGCTCCTGTGGCATCCTCTTGCCATAAAATCTTTTTCTTAAATTTGCATTTTCTTATTCACTTTTATTTCATTTCATAGCTCTCAAAAATTAATATATTGAGATTTACCTATTCTGTCTATTGGTAATTCCAATATTTGAAATCCTCTGGGGTCAAAATCAGCTGACTCTCATTTATGGTTTCTATATTTTTTTGTTTTGTATTTTAATGAGCACTTTTAGCATTGAACTTGATCACAGAATATCACAGACCCTAAGATAGGGAGGTCTGGGTTCACGTCGTATTTGCTTCTGTTAGACACCAGGAGGTGCTGTGAATCAGGGACTCCTTTATTTTCTTGGCTTGGGCTTTCCCTGGCCAGGCAGATGCTATCTGTTTTAATTCTAGACCTAGGTGAGAGCAGGCTAGGAGATAATATTCTCAAAGGATTCTTGGATGTAGAGATATTGCAGCCAGGATTCCTAGAAGTTTCCCCTTGCTGGTAGGCAGACTCTTTCAGCATGTAACACTGCTTTGTGGTTCTTGGCTTAATGGGGAAGTCTAAGTTCAACTCCAGAACTTTACAAGGGCCTGTATGCATGCTCAGTCATGTCCGATTCTTTGCAACCTCATGGACTGTAGCCCACCAGGCTCCTCTGTCCATGGGATTTCCCAGGCAAGAATACTGGAATGGGTTGCCATTTCTTTCTCTTGGGACATCTTCATTTTTATCAAAGATAATCATAGTAAGACTAACTTGTTGCAGAATTAGTCTAGTCTTATTAGCTTTGGCCTGTTTGTTTACATAAGAGCAGCAGAAATAGTCACTGACCATCTACACTCTGCTGTAACTTTTCACAAGGAATCTTAGATATTTACACGGAATTCGCTTTTTCACAAGGATTTGAAAAGCCTCTCCAGGCTAAGAAGCCAAGCCAAGAATTTACCATCAAACTATGTAAGGGTTTAGAGTCTCCCATTGTCTTTTGTCCATTTGCTTTGAGGGCAACCGTGGTTCTTATATTGGCTTAGGACTCTGATTTCAGCAAACCATTGCTGTTTACATCCCCTTATTTTCTTGAATGCTTAGCAATGAACTAACAAGCATGTTGATTATAATTTATCCAGATCTTGTTAAAAAATCCAGTGCACCACATTGCTAGATGTAAGTGTATACTTGAAGTTTTATTTCTTTTGTGATAGAAGAGCTGTTAGGAAAGAGATTTGCATTTCTAAGTTGTTCAGTTACATTTTATAAGCTGCCAGTGTTACTGCTGCTGTTTTTCCTATTTGGCTTTTGCTTTTTATTATTTATATCTGTTTTTATTGCAAAGATTAAAAAATAAAGTTAGTATTTTTCCTACTTAATAGCTTTTTAAAAAAGTTTTTCCTTGTGCCATATTAGGTAGTCAATTTTTAAAAATGCTATATTGACACCTTAAGGAGTGTATTTCATCTTGTTTGCTACATTATTAAAATACCCTTAATAATAATTTACTTTTATTCACTTGAAATGTCAAGTTTTATGAGAAAAGTAGTTTCCCACTACTTTTTGTAAATTTTTCCTTCAGTGTCTCCAGAGGTTACTTTATGCATGTCCGTACTATATCTTTAAGTGCTAAAAGATTGATTGATGGCAGCTTATTTTTTTTACTAGATTATAATGTTTATTATAAAGAAATTCTCTTTCATCATCACATCTATGATACAAATAGCATGTTGACCACTTTAGTATCAGAACTTCATTATATTTTGGTTTATCCTTATTTCAGATAATATATATTTCATTTAAATATATAGTTTATAACTATCACTGTGTATAGTCATATTTCTATCATGTATGTTTCTATCTTTAAGCATTATTTTGTTTGCAATTACAAATTTTGAAATTTTATAGAAATAAGGTGATATTCATTTACTCAGCAATTATTAATTGAGCACCTATCCTATGCTAGGTGCTTGAGAGACTGAATGCACAAATGGACAATGACCTGACCATATACAAAA
Organism: Capra hircus; assembly: GCF_001704415.2. Lineage (NCBI taxonomy): Eukaryota > Metazoa > Chordata > Mammalia > Artiodactyla > Bovidae > Capra > Capra hircus. Next base: position 46,630,408 of record NC_030814.1, on the reverse strand, counting down.
ACGAAACCCTGACCCACTGTCTATAGCAATCTGTCCAGAAACCAACCCTCCTGTCTCCATTAACCAGCCCAGAAGCCAGCCTGCTATGAGTCAGACTTACAGGAAGTCATATTCTGCTATCTCCAGGAAGGCAAACAAAATTTTGTGCAACAATTGGCCCCAAATGCTAAGGATTTGATTAGTAACTCATAATATCCTTAGTATTTGTCCCCTCTTCCAACTTAGAATCTGCACAGAAGGCTGAATATGTATTTCCTAACCGATCATGTGGATGCCTACTTCTATCAATAATTGGCCTACCTTTAGCTTCTCCAGGCTGACAGCTTCCAATCAGGGCACATCTCAGATCTCTCTTGGCACTATAAAGCCTCCCCAGTCCTCTCCCCGCCGTTAAGTCTCTGTGAATACTCAGTGATTGTGGCCAAGACACTTGCCCTAGCAAGCTCAGAGTAAATAGCATTTGTTTATTTCCACATTCTGCCATATCATGAGTACTAGACCAGAGAAAGAACAAAAACATGTAAAATTCTGCCTTTATGAAACTTACAGGACAGTGATGGGAGAAGACAAAAAGCATGATAAACAAATTATGTAGAATATATGTAGGTTATGAACACTATAAAAATGAGCAAGGGGAGAAACATGGGGGGCCTGGGGTAGGAGGTTACCATGTTTTTAAAAACTTGTAATTTTATATTGAACTATAGTTAATTAACAATGTTGTGATTATTCTGAATATACAGCAAAGTGATTCAGTTATACATGATCTATTCTTTTTAAAATTCTTTTCATATTTAGGTCATTACTTCCAAAAGAACTCACCTGCACAGTTGGTGAGAATATAAATTGGTACAGCCACTATGGGGAACAGTATGGAGGTTCCTTAAAAAATAAAAATAAAAACTAAAAAACCATGTGATCCTGCAGTCCCACTCATAGGCATGTTTATGGAGAAAAACATGGTCCAAAAGAATGTATCCCAATGTTGTAGCAACACTATTTACAATAGCCAAGATATGGGAAACTCTATATGCCCATCAACAGAGGAAAGGACAAAGAAGATGTGGTATATATACACAATGGAACATTACTTGGCCATAAAAAGAATGAAATGATGCCATTTGCAGCAGCATGGATGGACCTAGAGATTGTCATCCTGAGTGAAGCAAAATAGAGAAAGAAATAACATAGGAGGTTACCATTTTTAAATAAGATTGTCAGGATATTCTGCTGAGAAGGTGATATCTGAGCAAAAAGTGGAAGGGATTGAGAAAATAATATATACAGCTGAAATGCAGGAGGAAAAAGTGTTCCAGGTAGGAACCCCAAGACAGAAGCTCTGATGCAGGAATGTGCCTGACAATTTCTAGAAAAATCAGGAACGTGGGGTTGGAGCAAAGGGGGAAGGAGAAAAGGAGGCAATGTGGAGGCAGGGAGGCAATGAGAAGCCTCAGGGAGCTGGATCATGGGGAGCTTTCTGGGACACTGGAAGCACTGTGGCTTCTACAGCAAGTGAGCTGAGAAATCTCTGAGCAGGGGACTCACAGAGTGTGACTTTTGTTTTAAAAAGACTTATTGGCTGCATGTTTAGATAGGGTGACCACACGCCCTCGCTTGTGCAGGACAGTCTTAGTTTATGCCTATTGTCCTGGCCTCTTTCACATTCACAATGTCCTAGGTTAGACGAGGAAACATGGGATCACCCTAAGCATGGACAGTATGGGGGCAAGGATAAAAGCAGAGAGACAGTAGGAAGCTATTCTAATAATTCCAGTGAGAAATGACAGTGCCATGGAATTGGTGATAGCAGTGGAGGTAGTAAGAAATGTTTGCTTTGGGCTGTGCTTTCAAAGTAGATCCAGTGCAGTTTCCAAACACTCAGAAGAGAGAGAGGTGTGTCTGTGTGTGTATGTGTGTGTGAAACATAAGATAACTCCATTATTTTTTTCTTTTTGTTTGAGTAACTAGAAATTGCATTTTTCATTTACCTAAATGAAAAACTGGAACCTAGTTTTCAGGGGAAGATTGGAAGTTTGGTTTTGGAAATTATACTTTTGAAACGTCTATCAGATGATCATGGGGAGATACAGGATAGAACTTGAATGAGTTTGGAATTCAGGAGACCAGGTCAGAGTAAACACATAAATCTGAATGTGTATATATGTGTGTGTGTGTGTGTACAGAAATACATATAAATGAATATATACAATAAAAAAAGCAAAATGGCTGTCTGGGGAGACCTTACAAATAGCTGTGAAAAGAAGAGAGACAAAAAGCAAAGGAGAAAAGGAAAGATATGAGCATCTGAATGCAGATTTCCAAAGAATAGCAAAAAGAGATAAGAAAGACTTCTTCAGCGAGCAATGCAAAGAAATAGAGGAAAACAACAGAATGGGAAAGACTAGAGATATCTTCAAGAAAATTAGAGATACCAAGGGAACATTTCATGCAAAGATGGGCTTGATAAAGGACAGAAATGGTCTGGACCTAACAGAAGCAGAAGATATTAAGAAGAGGTGGCAAGAATACACAGAAGAACTGTACAAAAAAGATCTTCACGACCCAGATAATCATGATGATGTGATCACTCATCTAGAGCCAGACTTCTTGGAATGTGAAGTCAAGTGGGCCTTGGAATGTGAAGTCAAGTGGGCCAAAGCTAGTGGAGGTGATGGAATTCCAGTTGACCTATTTCAAATCCTGAAAGATGATGCTGTGAAAGTGCTGCACTCAATATGCCAGCAAGTTTGGAAAACTCAGCAGTGGCCACAGGACTCGAAAAGGTCAGTTTTCATTCCAACCCCAAAGAAAGGCAATGCCAAAGAATGCTCAAACTACTGCACAATTGCACTCATCTCACATACTAGTAAAGTAATGCTCAAAATTCTCCAAGCCAGGCTTCATCAATACATGAACCGTGAACTCCCTGATGTTCAAGCTGGTTTTAGAAAAGGCAGAGGAACCAGAGATCAAATTGCCAACATCCGCTGGAACATGGAAAAAGCAAGAGAGTTCCAGAAAAACATCAATTTCTGCTTTATTGACTATGCCAAAGCCTTTGACAGTGTGGATCACAATAAACTGTGGAAAATTCTGAAAGAGATGGGAATACCAGACCACCTGACGTGCCTCTTGAGAAATCTGTATGCAGGTCAGGAGGCAACAGTTAGAACTGGACATGGGACAACAGACTGGTTCCAAATAGGAAAAGGCGTACGTCAAGGCTGTATATTGTCACCTTGCTTATTTAACTTCTATGCAGAGTACATCATGAGAAATGCTGGACTGGAAGAAACACAAGCTGGAATAGAGATTGCCAGGAGAAATATCAATAACCTCAGATATGCAGATGACACCACCCTTATGGCAGAAAGTGAAGAGGAACTAAAAAGCCTCTTGATTAAATTGAAAGAGGAGAGTGAAAAAGTTGGCTTAAAGCCCAACATTCAGAAAACGAAGATCATTGCATCCGGTCCCATCACTTCATGGGAAATAGATGGGGAAACAGTAGAAACAGTGTCAGACTTTATTTTTCTGGGCTCCAAAATCACTGCAGATGGTGACTGCAGCCATGAAATTAAAAGACACTTACTCCTTGGAAGAAAAGTTATGACCAACCTAGATAGTATATTCAAAAGTAGAGACGTTGCATTGCTGACTAAGGTCCATCTAGTCAAGGCTATGGTTTTTCCTGTGGTCATGTATGGGTGTGAAGAAAGCTGAGTGCCGAAGAATTGATGCTTTTGAACTGTGGTGTTGGAGAAGACTCGTGAGAGTCCCTTGGACTGCAAAGAGATCCAACCAGTCCATTCTGAAGATCAGCCCTGGGATTTCTTTGGAAGGAATGATGCTAAAGCTGAAGCTCCAGTACTTTGGCCACCTGATGCGAAGAGTTGACTCATTGGAAAAGACTCTGATGCTGGGAGGGATTGGGGGCAGGAGGGGAAGGGGACAACAGAGGATGAGCTGGCTGGATGGCATCACTGACTTGATGGACGTGAGTCTGAGTGAACTCCAGGAGATGCTGATGGACAGGGAGGACTGGCGTGCTGCGAGTCATGGGGTCACAAAGAGTCAGGCACGACTGAGCAACTGAACTGAACTGATACAATATATAAAATATATATATTTAAAAATTTGTTGGATGGACTATTCTTTAAATATGTAGTTCCCTTTCCAAACTATGTTGACATAGCTCTTAACTGCTTGCATGTAAAGGGAGGAGTCAGGGCCTATTGTATATATATATTTAGTATTTCAATAGCTACTCCTTCTGTTCCCTATTCTTGTAGGATACTTTTAATTTTAAAATATACCTCAATCAGAATATATTTGTGGTAGTATTTATTAACATTTCCTGGAAAACAGGAAACTCACTGGGCCTTCAGATAAACTCGTCTTTTAAATTACTTTTCCCCCCAGTATATTTGAATAATTCTTTTCTGTTGCAATTATTTTTTTCTCCTCTTCAGGGAGAGCAATTTTAATATAATAGCCCTCTGTGATCTTTCACAAAATATATATTAGATTTTCTCTCACCACCTTAGTCTTTTTTTTCTTTTCACTTCAGCATTATGTGATTTTTCTCAAGCCTGCCCTCGTGTCACCAACTCATTATTTTTAGTGAATGCCAAATCTGCTGTGGATAACTCCCTGTCGTTTTAGAGAGTTCACATAGTATCTGTATTCCTTTCGTCTGCTAGCTTTCTTTTCACTGTGTGTTATAAATTTATTTCCTGCTTCAGGCCCTTTATGTTTTATCTAATTTCCTTGACAGAGCCAAGCAGCTGGAGCATGCTGTGTTCTTGTATTTCATGCCTCTTCCATTCTTTCAGAGGTTTTGTGGTGGGTTCTTGCTTTTGCTTAGTTATCTTTCAAAATGGACTGTTCTACTGCATTCAAAGAGTAAATATGGGTTAGTGAGTGAACTGGATACGATAAGTCCTTATCAAACAGAAAACAAGTTTGATCTTTTTCTCCATTGCTGTCCTTCTGTATTATGTCAGACCTCTTTTTGCTGTCCCTGACAATACATTGGGTATATTTTATAGCTTTTTCTGTCACTTTCAAAAATAATAATAAATAGTCTCGTTTTCCAGGCTAAAAAAAAAATCCATTCATTCTAACATCAGAGCATCAGTGTTCCTTCCAGTTTCAAACTTGACCCCTCCTCCAGTTTAAGCCTGGTTCCTTCTTGGCTGCCTCCAGTGGAAAAGCTGGGAAACAGTGGGTTAGCTTTGCCACCTGCTCCTCTGTCTTTCCATTCCAGGTCGTTCACTTACAAGGCTGCGTCTCGCTCCCGTATGGCTGCAGAAGGGCTGTGGGAAAGGGGAGCACAGTCAAGCGAGGGCAGGCAGAGTTCTTAATCCAGTGTTGATGCCTATGGTGTATGTCTCAATGTGGGGGCTTTTGTGAGGTCCCTTCCTCTTTCTCAGTGGCTCCTGGAAAAACAAATACGTAGGTTGTGACTTACTGCCTGCTGGTGATGAGTTCCAAGCATTCTGTCTGTATCCAACAGTGTGAAGCAACACAAAGAAAGCTACTTAGCACAGCTTGTGTTAACCCCTACGCTGTTAAGGGTATGAGTGGCACTCTTCTTACTACTTTTATGAGCATACCTTTAGCTTCTTTATTTTGGTTCATTTTTTTTTTTGTTTAAGGACTAGTGTTAAGTGGTATTTACAGACACAGAGAACAAACATATGGGCAGCAAAGGGGGAAAGGAGAGGTGGGATGAATTGGGAGACTGGAAATGATACATTTACACTACTATGTACAAAACAGAGAATGAATGAGGACCTGCTGTATAGCACTGGGAAGTCTACTCGGTGCTCTGTGGTGACCTAAGTGGGAAGGAAATCCAAAACAGAGGGGATATAAGTATATGTATGGTTGATTCACCTTGCTATACAGCAGAAACTAACACAACATTATAAAGTCACTATACTCCAATAATTTTTTTTAAGGCAAAGTAGTATTTAAATAGATTGTAACTACCAACTTTCCTTGGTCCTGGGAATTTAGGAGGATTTTATGTTTTTATTTACAGGAGATACTCTATTTTGTAGAGAGAAACGTGTTATTATTGTTTAGTTGCGAAGTGTTATCCAACTGTATTGTAACCCCTTGGACTGTAGCCTCCAGGCTCCTCTGTCCATGGGATTTCCCAGGCAAGAATACTGGAGTGGGTTCCGTTTCCTTCTCCAGGGGATCTTCCTGACCCAGGGATCAAACCTGTGTCTGCTGCATTGGCAAGCAGGTTCCTTATCACTGAACCACCAGGGAAGCCCTAAGAGAGAAAAGTACTTAGAGTTTAATCCCAGTTGGGGAAAAAAACCCATAAGCAACTGAGGCCCAGAGAGGGGAAGAAGCTTGCCTGTTCTGTAGGGGTGAATAGCCAGGACTGAAATATGGGACTTTACCTTCTTTCTCTAAATCTGGGCCTTAGCACCCAAGGTCTCCCATCTTGAGGGAAGGTGCGCTGTGTTTTTATGATTGAGTATAGAGGGCTTTCTGTTCACCTGGTCTCACCAGATTCTTCCTGTTGTCCTGATGGGTAGCACAATTGTGGCATACAAGGAACAGTGAACGTGTGTGATCTTTTGAGAAATGACCACCAGATGTCACTCTAGACTGGCTTTTGTCAAATGAGACTGCCTTATCCCTTGTTTCCAAATATGCTCAGAGGAAGAAAAATGAGACGGAGTATGTGCCCTGCATCCTAATGCTTCAAATCATGAGGAATTTTCTGGGGCTGTCTTAAGGCATTAACAGAGTCATTCTCAAGACACAAATGCAGAAGAATCCTTTGGGCCCTGCTCTCTCAGTAATTACAGTTCAGCGGGACAGGAGGAAAGAAGACAAGTTGTTGTCCTTACTTGCGAGTGGAGTGGACTGAGACAGGAGAAATTAGAGTGAACAGAAGGAAAGCTGACTTCTTCGTGCGGGGAGGGGGAAACTGTAAACCTTGAACAGCATCTTAGATTCAGGTAAACAGAGCGTAGGAATGGGAGATGCCACTCCATGGGTTAGGAAGAGGTTGGCCGGGGGTGGGAAGTGGGGTTGGAAGCTTATTGCTATGAATGGTCCAATCAGCTTGCACTGTTTGGGGGATGCGAGGAGGACAGTGAACTAACTAGAAAGGGAGTCACAGAGGTCAGATAGAAGACTGGAAATGTAGCATGGTAGTTAAGAGTGTGGACTCCAGAGCCAGGCTCCCTGGGTCCAAAGCCCAGCCCTAGCAGGAGCTAACTGTTGGCACATGCTTTAGGGCAGGGGCCCCCAACCATTCTGGCACCAGGGACTGATTTTGTGGAAGACAATTTTTCCACCAACAGGATTGGGGATGGTTTGGGTATATTTCAAGTGCATTACATGTATTGTGCACTTTATTATTATTATGACTTCATCTATGCCTCAGATCATCAGGCATTACATCCCAGAGGCTGGGGACCCATGTTTTGGGGCCTGCTGTTTATCCTTGTTGTACCTCAGTTTTCTCAATTATAAAGTGAGAAGATATTATCATATCTAATTCCTAGGGTTGTGGAAAGATTAAATATGCTAATATTTTTCAAGTGCCCAGAGGGGTATGCATCGGCACTTAATAAGTGATACATCAAGTATTTGTTGAACAAATAAATTTTCTGTATAGAACTAGGCTCAAGAAATCAAAATAAGGTTAATGGCTGAATATAGACCTGGGACGTGCCCTGCTCAGCAGCTGTTCACTGGAAACTGTATGCCAGACAGTATGATGAACACTGAAAAATGTTTAAAAAAAAAAAAAACCTGAGAGAACAAGATGGTGGAGGAGCAGGTGGACGTGGAGCACCTCTCTCTTCACAGATACATCAGGAATACACCTTCAGACACAGAAGCGCATGCAGGACACCAGCTGAGAGCTGGCCGGAGTACCTGACCAGAGGAAAAGAATGTATAGAACCACACAAAACTCAGGAGGACGCAGGAGCTAGGCAGAGAAACAGGGGTGTTAGTGGACTGGACCTGCCCTTGGCGGGTGGGGGAACTGAAGCCAGGCGTCCGATCTCCATGTCTGGGCAATTGTCTGAGTCAGAGCAGAAACATTTAAGGCTGAGAGTGAAACAGCTGATCTGTGGCAGCCTAAATGGAATGAGAATCAGACAGTCCTTGCCATAGCCGTACATGCCCCGGACAGGGATGCAGGTCCCCTGGAAGGTGCAGCAGCTGGGAGCTAGAGCTTGCGGAGTGTGGTGCGATCCCAGGGCGAAGGCTGCTGCTGACTGGAGAGATGGATTGAGAGGGGGTGAGGGAGGAGATTGTGATGGAAAATGCCTATGGAGGAAAGCCAGGCAGCCATGGAAGCAAGCAATGCTGCCGAGTCCTTAGCCTCGTTCTCCCTATACCCCAGCATCAGCAGCTGAACAATAGAGAGGTTGACCCATCAAACACCTCTTGCACTGAACTACAGAGTAGGACCCCACCCAGGGTGCTCTTTTAAGTGACTGGTGGCCAATCTATAGAGTAGGACCCCACCCAGGGTGCCCCTGTAAGTGCCTGACTCACCGATCTACAGAGTAAGAACCCAGTCAGAGGGCCCCATCTATGTGCCTCATGTGCAGAACAACAGAGAAGGACCCCAGGCAAGGGAGCCCTCTAAGTGCCTGAACGGGTGGAGCTACAGAGAAAGACTGGCCAAAGAGGCCTTCTGATCACCAGCTACAAGAGGCTCGAAAAAAGACTCTGATAGGGCCATAACTCCTGCCCCGGAGGCAGTCCGTGTCCCTGCACACTTGGCACCGCCAGGGTCCCTGCAAGCAAACCAGCTTCACCACCTTCACCCTCAACTCTCACTGGGGCAGAGCAGCCACAGGCAAAAAATCTTGGGTCTCTGCACACAGGGTTGCTTCGGTCCTGTTTGACTCTTTGTAACCCTGTAGACTGTGGCCTGCCAGGCTTCTTTGTCAGGGAGGGGGGTTCTCCAAGCAAGAATACTGCCGTGTATTGACGAATACTGGTTGCCATACCCTTCTGCTGCTGCTGCTAAGTTGCTTCAGTCATGTCCGACTCTGTGTGACCCCAGAGACGGCAGCCCACCAGGCTCCGCTGTCCCTGGGATTCTCCAGGCAAGAATACTGGAGTGGGTTGCCGTTTCCTTCTCCAATGCACGAAAGTGAAAAGTGAAAGTGAAGTCACTTAGTCGTGTCTGACCCACAGCGACCCTGTGGACTGCAGCCTTCCAGGCTCCTCTCTCCATGGGATTTTCCAGGCAAGAGTACTGGAGTGGGGTGCCGTTGCCTTCTCCGGTCATACCCTTCTAGAGCACTATATTTCCTGCTGTCCTAGCTGCCAACTCCCCCTGAGGACCTGCTGCTGCCAGAACCCCTGCAATCCAAGCAGCTGCACCATCTCCACACGTGGCCCTCACAGGGGCAGACCCAAGCCCTCCAGGGCAGCCTCAGGAGCAACCCCCAGTGGACGACCCACATGCAGAGGTGGAAATAAAACCACAGTTGAAACCAAGGGGCAGTGTGGCTAAGGAAGAAGACCCAAAACCTTCCTACCAGCTGTACAAGCTGAAGATTAAATCCACACAATCAATTATGCAGATTCTGAGTCTATGGAATATGTAAAATATTATTGAAAGCTCCCACAAAAGAAAATGCACTAATTCTGAAGCTGTGGACATTGGAGGCAAGAACACAGAGGAGTAGGACTGGATTTGAATCTGAGCTGCCCCCACAGCAGGTCCAGAGATCAGCGCAGTGTTGGAGGGCATCCTAGGGAGGTGAGGTGGACTGTGACTCCCAGAGAGGGAAAGGACTTTGATAGCAGTGACTCAAGAAAAACCTTCATTATTCTTATGTTTTGACTTGTTCTGTAGATTCTTTTGGAGCCTTTTCTTTTATTTGGTTTTTCTTCTTTTCTTCCCCCTCTGCTGTAGTTGTCGATTTTATTGGCACTATGAAATCTAATTAAGCATTTCAGCTTTTTTTTTTTCCAGCCACATTTTTTATTGTTGTTATAAACCTCTGCCTCTATGTTGGGCTTTTGCAGTGCTGTGGAGTTTTCCTTTTTTGTTCTTTCTTCTTCCATTTTGTTTTCTTTTCTCTTTTTTATAATTTTAATTTTTTAAAACCAATTATATTTTTTGTGCATTTATTCCTTTGTTTGCCTTTCCTACTGTTCTTTTCCCCTTGCAGTTACTCTTTAATGTATATCGATCTTTATCTACCTCTTTTTAACTTTGCGTGTCTATTCTGTCTTTTCTTTCTTTCCTTTCCTCTCAACATATTTGTTAGTTTTTTTTTTCTTTTCATTGCTTTATTCCCAACTTGGCACCTTGCGTTAGTTTTGTTTTCCAGTTTGTGCTTTAGTTAGTTTTGTTCTTAACTGGTAAATATAATTTTTAATTTCCTTTGTACACTGGGTCAATCTACTGTACTTTTTTTTAAACAGAAATATTTTAATTTTATTTTTTTACTTTACAATATTGTATTGGTTTTGCCATACATCAACATGAATCCACCATGGGTATACACTTGTTCCCCATCCTGAACCCCCCTGCCACCTCCCTCCCTGTATCATCCCTCTGGGTCATCCCAGTGCACCAGCCCCAAGCATCCTGTATCCTACATCGAACCTGGACTGGTGATTCGTTTCTTATATGACATTATACATGTCTCAATGCCTTTCTCCCAAATCATCCCACCCTTTCCCTCTCCCAGAGTCCAAAAGACTGTTCTATACATCTGTGTCTCTTTTGCTGTCTTGCATACAGGGTTATCGTTACCATCTTTCTAAATTCCATATATATGTGTTAGTATACTGTACTTTATTTTTGTTGGACTGTTTTCACTTTGCTCATGGGTGTATAGGTATATGTGTATATTCATTATTTTAATTATTATTTGCCTGATTTTGTAACTGCCATTTGTCTGGGATTCATCTTTGGTTTCTCACTTTTGGATATTTGTTTTACTCTCACTTAATGCCATAACAAACCACTTGTGGGATCTTTGTTCCTGAAAAGAGATCAAGCCCTGAGCCTTTGGGTGTGAGCACTGACTCCAAGACCCTAGACTACCAGAGAACTAACCCTAGGGAGTATCAAATAGTGAGAACTCACACAAGGGAAATCACTGGACTACAAGACCTGGCATCACCCAACCACCAGTATCACCCTGTGCAGGATGCCTCATCTAAACAACAAACAAAACAAAACCACAAACCCAATCATCAGCAGACAGGATGACCACCTCACTCAGCCTTGCCCATCAGAGGAAAAACAAACAAAAACTCAGCACAAATCTCACCCTATAAGAAGCTTTACACTGCCCTACGTCAGTAGGGCAGAACCAAAAGGAAGAAGGAATTCAACCTTGAAGCCTCGGAAAAGAAGACCTCAAGCACAATAAGTTAAAAAAAAAATAATGAAAAGGCAGAGAAATACTATATGAATGAAGGACCAAACTGGAAACACAGAAGTCCAAATGAATGAGGAGGAAATAGGCAAACTACCTGAAAAAGAATTCAGAATAATGATAATAAAGATGATAAAAAACCTTGAAAACAAAATGGAGAAAATGCAAGAATCAATTAACAAAGACCTAGAAGAATTAAAGAATAAACATACAGAGACAAACAACACAATTACTGAAAGTAAAAATACTCTAGAAGGAATCAGTAGCAGAATATCTGAAGCAGAAGAATGAATCAGCGAACTGGAAGATAAAATGGTGGAAATAACTTAAGAGCCGTGTAAAGTAAAAATAATCAAAAGAACTGAGGATAGTCTCAGAGACCTCTGGGACAATATCAAATGTACCAACTTTCTAATTATAGGGGTCCCAGAAAAAGAAGAGAGAAAAAAAAGGGTATGAGAAATTTTTTGAAGAGATTGTAGTTGAAAATTTCCCCAATATGGAAAAGGTAATAGTCAATCAAGTCCAAAAGGCACAGAGTCTCATACAGGATAAACCCAAAGAGAAACATGCCAAGACACATACTAATCAAGCTAACAAAAACTAAACACAAAGAAGGAGTATTAAAAGCAACAAGGGAGGAGCAACAAGTAACATACAAGGGAAACCGCATATGCTTAACAGCTGATCTTTCAGCAGAAACTCTGTAGGCAAGAAGGGAAATGGCAGGATATATTTAAAGTATTGAAAGGGAAAAGTCTACAATCAAGATTACAGTACCTGGCAAGGATCTCATTCAAAATTGATGGAGAAATAAAAAGCTTTTCAGATAATCAAAAGTTAAGAGAATTCAGTACCACCAAACCGGTTTTACAACAAATGCTAAAGGGACTTACATAGTCAAGAGATACAACAGAAGAAAAAAGATCTACAAAATCAACTTCAAACATTTAAGAAAATGACAACAGGAACTTATATATCAATAATTACTTTTAAATGTAAATGGATTAAATACTCCAACCAAAAGACACAGACAGGCTGAATGGATACAAAAACAAGACCCATATATATGCTGTCTACAAGAAACCCACTTCAGACCTAAAGACACATATAGACTGAAAATGAGAGGATGGAAAATATTTTCCATGCACATGGGAAGCAAAAGAAAGCTGTAGTAGCAATCCTCATATCAGACAAAACAGACCTTATAGAAGATTACAAGAGATAAGGGGGAACACTACATAATGATCAAGGGATCAATCCAAGAGGAAGATGTAACCATTGTAAATATCTATGCTTCCAACATAGGAGCATGTCAATACATAAGAGAGACACTAACAGACATAAAAGAAGAAATTGACAGTAACACAATTATAGTGGGAGACTTTAACACCCACTCACGCCAATGGACAGATCATCAAAACAGAAAATTAATAAGGAAACACAAGTCTGAAATGATATGTTAGATGAGCTGGATCTTATTGATATCATCAGGACATTCCATCCAAATGCAGAAGAATACTCTTTCTCAAGTGCACATGGAACATTCTCCAGGATAGACCACATCTTGGGTCACAAATCAAACCTCAGTAAATTTAAGAAAATTGAAATCATATCAAGCATCTTCTCTGACCACAACACTATGAGAGCAGATATCAATTACAAGAAAAAAAGCTGTAAGAAACAAACACATGGAGATTCAACAACACATTTCTAAATAACCAACAGGTTACTGAGAAATCAAAAGGAAAAGCAAAAAAAATTCTAGAAACATGCGACAATGAAAACACAACAACTCAAAACCTATGGGATGTAGCAAAAGCAGTTCTAAGAGGGAAGTTTATAGCAATACAATCTAACCTCAAGAACTAAGAAAAACATTGAATAGACAACCTAACTTTACACCTAAAAGAAATGGAAAAAGAAGAACAAAGAAAACCCAAATGTAGTAGAAGGAAAGAAATCATAAAGATCCAAGCAGAAACAAAATAAAATGAAATGAGAGAAACAATATTAAAGATTAATAAAACTAAAAGCTGTTCTTTGAGAAGTCTTTAGCCAGACTTATCAAGAAAAAAAAAGAGAGAAGAATTGAATCAACAAAATTAGAAATGAAAAAGGAGAGGTTACAACAGACAGTGCAGTAACACAAAGGATTATAAGAGACTTCTAGTTCAGTTCAGTCTCTCAGTCGTGTCCGACTCTTTACGACCTCAGGAATCGCAGCGCACCAGGCCTCCCTGTCCATCACCAATTCCTGGAGTCCACCCAAACCCGTGTCCATTGAGTCAATGATGCCATCCAACCATCTCATCCTCTGTCGTCCCCTTCTCCTCCCACCCTCAATCTTTCCCAGCATCAGGGTCTTTTCAAATGAGTCAGCGCTTTGCATCAGGTGGCCAAAGTATTGGAGTTTCAGCTTCAGCATCAGTCCTTCTAATGAACACCCAGGACTGATCTCCTTTAGGATGGACTGGTTGGATCTCCTTGAGTCCAAGGGACTCTCAAGAGTCTTCTCCAACACCACAGTTCAAAAGCATCAATTCTCCTGCACTCAGCTTTCTTTATAGTCCAACTCTCACATCCATACATGACCACTGGAAAAACCATAGCCTTGACTAGACGGACCTTTGTCAGCAAAGTAATGTCTCTGCTTTTTAATGTGCTGCCTGCTGCTGCTGCTGCTAAGTCGCTTCAGTCGTGTCCGACTCTGTGCAACCCCATAGACGGCAGCCCACTAGGCTCCCCTGTCCCTGGAATTCTCCACGCAAGAACACTGGAGTGGGTTGCCATATGCTGTCCAGGTTGGTCATAACTTTCCTTCCAAGGAGTAAGCGTCTTTTAATTTCATGGCTGCAATCACCATCTGCAGTGATTTTGGAGCCCAGAAAAATAGTCAGCCACTGTTTCCCTATCTATTTGCCAGGAACAACTATATGGCAATAAAATGGATAACCTGGAAGATATGGACAGATTTTTAGAAAAGTTCAATCTTCTAACACTGAACCAGGAAGAAATAGAAATTGTGAACAACCCAATTAAAAGCACTGAAATTGAAGCTGTGATCAAAAATATCCCAAGAAACAAAAGCCCAGGACCAGATGGCTTCACAGGAGAATTCTGTCAAACATTTAGAGAAGAGTTAATGCCTATCCTTCTAAAACTGTTTCAAAAAATTGCAGAGGAAGGAACACTTCCAAACTCATTCTACGAGGCCACCATCACCCTGATACAAAAACCAGGCAAAGACAACACAAGAAAAGAAAACTACAGGCCAATATCACTGATGAACCTAGATGCAAAAATCCTCCACAAAATTTTAGCAAACACAATTCAGCAGCACATCAAAAAACTCATACATCATGATCAAGTTTGTTTTATTCCAAGAATGCAGGGATTCTTCAATATATGCGAATCAATCAATGTGATACACTATATTAGCAAATTGAAAGATAAAAACCATATTATCATCTCAATAGATGCAGAAAAAGCCTTTGACAAAATTCAGCACACATTTATGATTAAAATTCTTTAAAATATGGACATAGGGGGAACCTACCTTAACATAGTAAAGGCCATATATGATAAGCCTACAGTAAACATTATTCTCAATGGTGAGAAACTGAAAGTATTCCCCTTAAGATCAGGAACCAGACAAGGGTGTCCACTTTCACTGCTATTATTCAATATAGTTCTGGAAGTCCTAGCTACAGCAATCAGAAGAAAAAGAAATGAAAGGAATCCAGATCAGAAAAGAAGTAAAGCTCTCAGTGTTTGCAGATGACATGACACTGTACATAGACAACCCTAAAGATACTATCAGAAAATTACTAGAGCTAATCAGTGGATTTAGCAAAGTTGTAGGATACAAAATCAATACACAGAAATCACTTGCATTTCCATATACTAACAATGAAAAATCAGAAAGAGAAATTAAGGAATCAATCCCATTCACCATTGAAACAAAAAGAATTAAATATTTATGAATAAACTTACCTAAGAAGACAAGAGAACTGTTTATTGGGCTTCCCTTGTAGCTCAGTCAGTAAAGAATTTGCCTGCAGTGCAGGAGACCAGGGTTCAATCCCTGGGTTGGGAAGATCCCCTGGAGAAGGAAATGACAACCCACTCCAGTATCCTTGCCTGGAAAAGCTCATGGACAGAGGAACCTGGTGGACTGCAGTCCATGGGGTCTCAAAGAGTTGGGCACGATTGAGCGATTAACACACAAGAAGACAAGAGAACTGTATGTAGAAAATTATAAGATACTAATGAAAGAAATCAGATACATAAACATATAGAGAGTTATTCCATGTTCCTGGGTAGGAAGAATCAATATTGTGAAAATGACTATACTACTAAATACAATCTACAGATTCAGTGTGATTCCTATCAAATTACCAATGGCATTCTTCACAGAACCAGAACAAAAAGTTTCACAGTTCATATGGAACACAGAAGATCCCGAATAGCCAAAGCAGTCCTGAGAAAGAAGACTGGAGCTGGAGGAAACAACCTTCCTGACATCAGATTATACTACAAAGCTACAATCATCAAGACAGTATGGTACTGGCACAAAAACAATAATATAGACCAATGGAATAAGATAGATAGCCCAGAAATAAACCCATGCACCTATGGGCACCTTATTTTTAACAAAGGCAGAAGAATATACAGTGCGGCAAAGACAGCCTCTTCAATAAGTGGTGCTGGGAAACTGGACAACTACATGGAAAAGAATGATATTAGAACACTTCCTAACACCATACACAAAGATAAACTCAAAATGGATTAAAGACCTAAATGTAAGATCAGAAACTATAAAACCCTTAGAGGAAAACATAGGCAGAACCCTCGATGACATAAATCAAAGCAAGATCCTCTCTGACCCACCTCCTAAAGCAATGGAAATAAAAACAAAAGTAAACAAGTGGGACCTGATTAAACTTAAAAGCTTTTGTACAGAAAAGGAAACTATAGCAAGGTGAAAAGACAACCCTCAGCATGGCAGAAAATAATAACAAATGAAACAACTGACAAAGGATTAATTTCTAAAATATACAAGCAGCTCATATAGCTTAATGCCAGAAAAATAATCAACCCAATCAAAAAGTGGGAAAAAGACCTAAACAGACATTTCTCCAAAGAAGACATACAGATGGCTAACAAACACATGAAAAGAGGCTCAACATCACTCATTATTAGAGAAATGCAAATCAAAACTGCAATGAGGCATCACCTCACACTGGTCAGAATGACCATCATCAAAAAGTCTACAAGCAATAAATGCTGGGGAGGGTGTGGAGAAAAGGGGATGTTCTTGCACTGTTGGTGGGAATGTAAACTGATACCGCCACTATGGAAGACAGCATGGAGATTCCTTAAAAAATTAGGAATAAAACCACCATATGACCCAGCAATCCCACTCCTAGGCATATACCCTGAGGAAACAAAAATTGAAAAAGACACATGTATCTCATTGTTTATTGCAGAACCATTTACAATAGCTAGAACATGGAAGCAATCTAGATGTCCATCAACAGATGAATGGATCAAGAAGTTGTGGTACATATACACAATGGAATATTCAGTTCAGTTCAGTCGCTCAGTCGTGTCCGACTCTTTGTGACCCCATGAATCACAGCACACCAGGCCTCCCTGTCCATCACCAACTCCCGGAGTTCATTCAGACTCATGTCCATCAAGTCCATGATGCCATCCAGCCATCTCATCCTCTGTCGTCCCCTTCTCCTCCTGCCTCCAATCCCTCCCAGCATCACAGTCTTTTCCAATGAGTCAAGCCTTCGCATGAGGTGGCCAAAGTACTGGAGTTTCAGCTTCAGCATCATTCCCTCCAAAGAAATTCCAGGGCTGGTCTCCTTCAGAATGGACTGGTTGGATCTCCTTGCAGTCCAAGGGACTCTCAAGAGTCTTCTCCAACACCACAGTTCAAAAGCATCAATTCTTCGGCACTCAGCTTTCTTCACAGTCCAACTCTCACATCCATACATGACCACAGGAAGAACCATAGCCTTGACTAGATGGACTTTGTTGGCAAAGAAATGTCTCTGCTTTTGAATATGCTATCTAGGTTGGTCATAACTTTTCTTCCAAGGAGTAAGCATCTTTTAATTTCATGGCTGCAATCACCATCTGCAGTGATTTTGGAGCCCCCCAAATAAAGTCTGACACTGTTTCCACTGTTTCCCCATCTATTTCCCATGAAGTGATGGGACCAGATGCCATGATCTTTGTTTTCTTAATGTTGAGCTTTAAGCCAACTTTTTCACTCTCCTCTTTCAGTTTCATCAAGAGGCTTTTTAGCTCCTCTTCACTTTCTGCCATAAGGGTGGTGTCATCTGCATATCTGAGGTTATTGATATTTCTGCTGGCAATCTTGATTCCAGCTTGTGCTTCTTCCAGCCCAGCGTTTCTCATGATGTACTCTGCATAGAAGTTAAATAAGCAGGGTGACAATATACAGCCTTGACATACTCCATTTCCTATTTGGAACCAGTCTGTTGTTCCATGTCCAGTTCTAACTGTTGCTTCCTGACCTGCATATAGGTTTCTCAAGAGGCAGGTCAGGAGGTCTGTATTCCCATCTCTTGAAGAATTTTCCACAGTTTATTGTGATCCACAGTCAAAGGCTTTGGCATCGTCTACTCAGCCATAAAAAGGAACACATTTGTTTCAGTTCTGATGAGGTGGATGAATCTGAACCTATTATACAGAGTGAAGTAATTCAGAAAGAGAAAGACAAGTACTATATTCTAATACATATATACAGAATCTAGAAAAATGGTACTGAATAATTTGTTTACAGGGCAGCAATGGAGAAACAGGCAGAAAGAATAGACTTATGAACATGAAGAGAGGGTGAAATGTATGCAAAGAGTAACATGGAAACTTTCATTACCATATGTAAAATAAATAGGCAACGGGAATTTGCTGTATGGCTCAGGAAACTCAAACAGGGGCTCTGTATCAATCTAGAGGGGTGGGATGGGATGGGAGATGGAAGGGAGGTTCAAAACGGAGGGGATATATGTATACCTATCACTGATTCATGTTGAGGTTTGACAGAAAACAACAAAATTCTGTAAAGCAATCATTCTTCAATTAAAAAAAAGTTAAAAAAAAAACAACTAATAGTGTCGCTGGTAATTTCTGCTATGTATTGAGCTGTAACCAGGTGCTAGCAACTCAGTTAACTAGTTTAAATACTTTATTTCATTTAATCCTCTCCAAACATATGGGATAGGTATTATCATTATTATTATCATCTCTATTTTATTAATTAGAAAAATAAGACCAAGAGAGACTAATTAATTTGTTCAAAGTCATACAAACAGTAAGTAGCAAAGAGCCCAATCATTTAATCACTGTCTGAATATCTCAGAGGCATTGAAGAGTATTATGAAATTACCTCATTTTTGAACTGAGTACTTTAAGTCTCCCAAATTATGGATGAATAAGCTGAGTCACATAGATATTAAAGGATTTGTTCAAGGTCATTTTGGTTGAAGGGTGACAGTATGAAAACCTACATTTTCTGTTCCCAGTTCTGATAGTGAGGTTTTGATAATAAGAACAGAAAGCATCCATCTGGAACATTGTGTTTTTTTTTTTAATTATTATTCCAAAAGACTGTTACACAATGTCTCCTTCACTAGGGCATAAGTGAGAATACCATGTTATTTTTTCCCCCCATATGTCAGTATGACAGTAATTCAAAGTATTTTTTTTTCTATTATGGATGTAGATAAAAATGTCCCCAGAGTCACTCCCTTTTCTGGTCTCCCTGAGCTCAATATGCTTTTCCTTGTTTAGAGAGCTCCTCTTCCTAATATAATGTTTTGTCATCTGTCTCTTCCATCAAAAGACCTGTTTCTAATGATGAAACTGAGGTGTTGCTCAGGAGATGTCATCTTTAAATTTCTTGCAACTCCACCAAATTTACCCTTCAACAAATTATAGCAGCTCACAGTGATTTTTCTATGTAAACTCAAATTCAGGATAAGTCACTGAACTCTTCCCAAATCCCCATTCATCCTAACTGCCCCCCTAATGTTCCTGTGTATAGAAATTCTGTAGTTGCCATTGACAGCCTTTCAAGGCCCATAACAAGGTGTTTTGGCTTTTGTCCTCTACTAAAGTGCTTGTCACAGAGTAGACAGACTCTCAGCTCACTCAGCAAGAAGTGATCCTAGCCTACCCAAAGGAGAAATGAGCTGTTTGTGCTTGCTTGGTTTGTCTGTTGCCAGCATTTTTATCTTGACCCTGGAGCTGTGTGAACTCTGGCTGTGTTATAGAGGTTTCTGCTATTCAGGCTTTTATTCATAAACAGGAGTGAAAGAGTAGAGCAGAAACCTGCCTGGGGAGTGTAGCATTTAATCCAAAATGTGGATCAATTATTCTAATGAGTGTTTGAGCAATGAGTTTTGGAGAATGATACATAGTTTCTTTTGTCCTGAATGTCATGGAGAATATGGACATAGTAAAACCACCAAAATTCAGGAATGTAAAAAACAAATAAATGGGCTTGAGGATGGTTTTCAAACTTATTGAGAGTATGGAACACCTATTACCAAATGCCTTTTAGGAATACTGCTTCATGGAGTGAGTTGTAGGAAATGCTAGTTGAATTGAAAGAGCGTTAAGTTTGGTATCTGGATATGAAGTGCCAAACCTGTGTAAACAACTTAGCTGCAGTCAATGCTAGTAAAATAAGGGACTGCAAGTTCACAAACTTCTTAGTGCTAGACTGCATTACATAATGAGCATGCACAGAATGTCAGTCAGTTACATCACTCAGCAGACTATATGGTTCAAATGATTTTTTTCAGGGGGTAGCAAAACTTTCTTGATGAAGGAAGCCATATATGCTGATTTATATTCTATTACAAGTCTGACACTTTGAGTAGTGTTAGCTGCAGTGATTGTAAGTAAACCACTTGACCTTTCTGATCTGGATTGCACTCTCTCAAATGATAGGGTTGGAAAATAAACTGATTTCTCTAATTTTAAAACTGGTAGTTTCCTAGGAGCCCAGAGTTTTGGAACAAATTGAGTGTCTATTCTAAGCCTCTGACATAACTCATGAGAGACACAAGGGTTTGACCTGCATCTTCATTTCCAGCTTTAAAATAGAAGCACTTAATATTGTCTCGTGTGTACGTTCAGTCACTTAGTTGTATCCAACTCCTTGTAACCCTATGGACTGTAGCCTGGCAGGTTCCTCTGTCCATGGGCTTTTCCCAGTAAGGGTCTTACTCTGTCCTAATTATACGACCAGTGATACTGACCCCATAATTTTCTCCTTATTGTTTTTCAAAGTCCACAGATACTATACACAGAGATATATAGAGGCCTATGGTCAACTTTAGTAATGCTGACTGGTATTTAGATGCTGTTTGCAACAATGGTATATCTTTCTTGGATGATGAACAGATTGCATTAGAAACCTTTCTGGCACAATCATCATCTGAAGAACAGGATGGAGATAATTGCAAGATGGATGAGGATTTTGAAAACAGCTTGATACTCTGGAAGGAGTATGACTTCTGAGTTAGGTAGACCTAGATTTAAATTTTGTCTGCATCACATACTATCTCTGTGACCTTGGACAGTTTTATTTGTCTTTGTGTGTATTCATTTTCTCATCTTCAAACCTCATAGGTTTGTTAAGAGAATTAAATGAAATAATGCTTCTGAAGTACCTCTAATTTTTATGCTTTAAAAGACTTAGAAAAAGATATGAGTGAGAAAAAGAGAATACGAGGTTAGGACATAAGTATTTAGGAATAGAAATGCAAAGATCATAAAATGATGATGGCAAAAATATTGGTTTAGATGCTAAGATGGAGGCTGCTGAACTTGCTCAGATAATTCAGTGGAAGAGCACAGTTAGAGGTTTGAGGAGTTTGGAACCTGTGTTTATAGGCCAAAGATCGAGGCAACAGTGGAAACCTGGGCAGGGGTGAGAATATCAGATTAATGGGATAGGAATTTATACCATGAAAAGGTTCTGATCTATTAGGGGCTGGAGGTGGACAGAAGTGGAGCTCATAAAGAGAGCTCTAATGAGCCTGGATGGAGACTGGACTAATGCTCAACAGGGCGACAAGGCTGAAGGCATCAGGTGAGTCAGCATAATATTTGCTTCCCAGGGTTATCACCCTGTGTGGTAGGATTGAGTTTACTTAACCATAATTGAAATCGATAGAGCTTTAGGGGCCTGTAATTGCGGAAGATCTCTTGATGTTACAGAGTGAGCTCTCCAGAATATTTTCACTTAGTAATAGCTCCTATTCATAGCACTTGTATATTACATGGCACTTCTCAATATCCAAATCATTTTCCTATGCATTATTCCAGTGGTCATCAGCATAGCTAACAGGTCTCTCTGTGGTATAGATGAAGAACCCAAAGCTCAGAAAGGTCAACTGATGAACACAAAGATGTACAACCAGTACTTAGAAGAACCGGGATTGGTACCTCCAGTTTTAACTGATGTAACAGCTCTTCCCAGAGTGTGTTTCTCCCTAAGAGTGAAAGTTACCAGTTGCCATCCATCCTTTTCACTTGTGCTAGATAGTAGGAAATAGTGAAAGAGAAGTTTCCCTGGAAAGGGCAGTAGAGATGCAGTTGGCAGACACAGACAACACAGCTTAAGGGTTATTTCTCAAAATACGTCAATTAATTGCTATTTAGCTCAAAAATAATGGCCAGATGCCAATGAGATTGTTTATTAGAGTGTATCTACAAGAGATCGCACAAGTTGAAAAATGCAACTGCAGGCCTTTATCAGGCAGTTTGTGGATGATTTAGATCAGAGAGGATACGTAAACCGCACTCAACCTCTGCTTTCCCTTTCCATGACCGTGATGGACATCAGTCATCCATCATGACCTCTTTCCTACCGCATCCAGATGGGGCTTCTCAGTTCTCAATTTTGCGTCCCCAACAGGCACTGTGAAGTATTCAGAATTGGCCTAAAGGTCTGCCTCAGCCTTTCAGTCCAAAGCCGTATTCGAAACCCCATTTTCTTTTCCAGGTAATATGCAAAGAGAATTTATCACTCCCTTTATTATGTCTAAAAACTATTAACAAGATAGCCTGTATTATTGCACTTCAAGCAAAATTATGTAAACATTCCCAAGAACATGAAACTTGTATAGGAGCTGACAAATCCCGTGCTTTTGTTGGTTCTGCATCTTTGAGGATCTTGTCATTTCTGCTTGTGAGGAGACGAAGCAGCCCTCCAGTAGTCATTGGTGAATTACCTGCTTCAAAAGCATGACTGTTGTGCACTTATTCCCTACAACTCTAAAAATTAATTTTATTTTAGGTACCCAGAGAAGTCAATCATTTCCTTTTAGGAAGGTCATTTCCTTGTACATTGCTCATTGTTACTAACTCAGAAACCAGCTATTTGATTCATAAGGCTTAAGGCAGTGCTTTAAATCAAAGTTTCACTTCTATGCTCTAATTGAGCCCTTGGCACTCAGTGCAACAAAGCAACCTGAGATTGTAGAGTTGTTATAGAACTAAGGATCTGTCAATCACTGCAGGGCCTTTCTCAAAATATATATGCTTGCATTTTCACCTCCATATTTCTGCTACCCCCACCCCCATTCTTTCTTTTGGTTTCCTTGGGGGCAGGGAAGTGTTAAGAGCAAATGTATATTTTTTAAAGTTCCTCCACCTAACATCTTCCCCCACTCCCCTAATGAGAACCTCTGATGTAATGAAAAGAAAATTTAAAGTTAAGAGATATAGTTAGATTTGAATCTTGGCCTGTTACATTTCCTAGGTAATCTTGGTTATTATTCAGGTCTTTTTTGTCTGCAAGAACAAGTTAAACTGGTCTCAGCAAAAAGAGGGGGGTGCTGGCTCACATACTGAAAATGTGCCAGGTCGATTCTGGCTGGAGTACAAGCAGTATTATACGGAAATATATTTCTCCATCTCTTTAGTTCTTCTTCCCTCTGTATTGGTGCTTTTCTCTGAGTCTCAAGCACTTTATGATTAGTTCTGATCATTTAAGAACCTCCAAAGAGGGAGAGAATGTCTTTCTTTGATAACTCCCTCAAGGCCTTCGCTTCATTCTTTGGCCTGACTTGTCTCTTGTCTCTTTAGGAATGGTGACCATTCCTAAACCAGTCACCTGTCACTGTACCAGCGGGAATGGAGCCGTCTAATGTGTTTACTCCTGAGCGGAGACGATACTGCTCAGTTCTTGCCTGGGCAGCTACAGTTGTCTGCAGCTGATATTTATGCCATCCAGATGTTAAATGTTGTGAATGCTCCCCCTGTTCTTGGATAGTCCCAATCTGAAAGTTGAGAACAAATATGATTTCTCTTGAGTCTCAAAATCTGGAATTGTGAAAGTGATGTATTCCTCATAGGAAAATTACACCAGAAGAAAAGGAAATGATAAAACCATTTTCTAGGAAAAGATATCTGTGCTTTGGGTCACAATTTCCTCATATGTAAAATAGAAAATATAAATCAGTTGGTCTTTATATGTTACCTGGCCATTTTAATTTTCTATGAAATGAACACTTTTATAGCCTTCATTTATATATATTGCACATTTTATATTGAATGTAGCTATATAAAATATGTGCCTGTCCATGTGTCTGTGTGTGTGCATATCGGACTCAGTTTGCATGCCAGGCAGCTGAGGAGAAGCCACCAGGGTTCCCCAGAAAGGTGACAGAGCCGGTTATTTAACTTTATTTCTTAGTGGACAGCTTTTTTTCCTTTATTCATCTATTAATCTCAGTATGTTAACCATTGAAAAGGATTTTACAATTTATGAGAGTCTCTTAGAAATAAAAAGTTATAACTCAGATGTATATGTCTCAGATGCAGGAATTTGAGGTGCTTTAACCAGAAGTGGGTCATAACACTGAAGGAGCATTGGAGCGATGACAGGGTCAGTGCCGTCATCTGGGGACAGAGTAATTAGCTGAAAAAACATCTATCTGCCTTTGACTGCTTTTCTGTCCACCTTGCCATGCTCCTGTTTTCTTGGCTATCATGCTTGTTTTCCTCACAGTCTCTGCAATATCTTCATTCTGACCTATTATCAAATAATGAAAATGTGCCACTTCTCAGAATATGGCTTCTCCTCCTTCCCTAGCTATTGCCCTTATAATGATATGTCAGTATGGGTGAAATTTTAGGCTAGAGTGGAGCTTTTGGTAATTTAAAAATCATAGCATATTAGACCTTATGTATTCCATGTAATTTTTCTATGTTGCTATTGATATTGTCTATTTCTAGGGTAAAAAGACTTGCTCTCTTCTCTACATCTTGCAAACATTTCACAAAAATTATTAGAGAAGAATTTCAAACCCAAACCATGGACCCAACACAAGACGCTCCATCTCATTCATGTGAAAATCACTTATTGAATGCTATTCTGTGTAAGGCTGGATGATATATAAAGATGAATTGCTGCCTTATAGAGATAAGACCTGGACATAAATCATTACAATACAAGATGGATAGTAATATGTGTCATCAGAGAGGAATAGATAAATTGCCATGAGAGGTGAGAGGATAAAGAAATTACTTTGTTGGAGAGGGGCTATAGAGTGCTGTACTTGGGCAGGTTTTGGCTACAAGTAAATGATTTCCTCCAAATGTGCTTAGACTAAAGGCAAAAGTGTGTTCACATTTAATTCTAGAAGAAAGGGAAGGCTTTATGAAGAAGAGTTCTAAGCTGGGCCCTTGAGAGGTCAATAGGATTCAGAATTAATTCAACTCCAAGGAATCCTGCTCAGGACTCATATCACCTTGGAGAAAGAACACTCGAACCTATTGCCATCCATCACATTCTTAGCTGGACAGTGACAGCTATTTGTTAGAATTGCTAACAAATTGCTAATTGAAGTGGATACGCCAGTATGGAAGCAGATGGAAAGAGGAAGGGCTGAGCACAAGCCACTGTCTGAAGATGTGGGTCACTTGTGGAATGGAGAAGGGCAATTGGACTCAGGGGAGGGAGTCCTGCATCTGCTTCCAGGGAGGCTTGAAGCATCTACCTAGAGCAAGGAGGAACCTGAGGATTAAAACCAAAAAGAACTGACAAAACTGGGCAGGTATTATGAAGACCAGTGATACAAGTAGGATATTTGGGGAATACATGCAATCTTCTCTAAAAATTGTCATTTCATTTCTCGCTATGGAAAGGAACTAAATGGTCTGTGTTTTTTTTTCCCCATAGAGAAGCTCTGTTCAGGGTGTTGAAAATACAGCAGCAAACCAGGAAAATCCCTGCTCCTAGGGAGCTTATATTCTCCCTAGCGTGGGGAGGGCATAAATCAACAGTAATTACATATGACGCATTTTATGGCAAACAGTGTCTAAGGCTGGGCTTGAATCATTTCCAAATAATCTGCCCCAATTATCTATTCTGATTCTTAGTCTTAATTTAAGATTGTTTTTATTGGATAATCCTTCTATTTCTTTAATTCATACAAGTATTCAACAAATATTAGCATGCCTACCACATTCTAAGCACTGTGATGGGCGCTAAAGTACACAGCAAGCAGGATGAATGGTGAACTCGGTCTTAAAGAGCTCATACTCCAGGACCATGTCATAATTTTCTGTTGTCCTATATCTGCTTCCTATTGGGGTACCACCCACTACTTGTGGCTACTGAGCATTGAAGCATGACTAGCATGACTAAGAAACTGGGTTTTTAATTTATACTAGGAAACACTGAAGTCAAAAGGAGGAGGGGACAGCAGAGAACGAGATGGCTAGATAGCATTACTGACTCAATGGACATGAATCTGAGCAAACTCTGGGAGTAGTGGAGGATAGAGGAGTCTGGCATGCTATAGTCCATGTGGACATGAAGAGTAGGACATGACTTACCAACCGAACAAACAACAGTTTTAATTCATTTAGATTAGTGTGGCTTTTGAGTTGCACAGCATAGTTCTAGGAGAACTGATAAACAACTAAGAAATAACTTTAAATAAACAAATAATACATTTTAAATAAGGAATTATTTTGGATGCTGTCAAAGAAATACATGAGATTATAAGTGAAAAAAAAAAATGGGAGAGGATGTATTTTAAAGGATGCTGTGATAAAACTTGTCACCACCTTTAAGGTGAGACCTGAAGGACAGGAAGGAGCAGTTAGAGAAAGATTCTTAGGGAACAGAGAAGAGAAAAAGTCCATAAAGAAAGGAACTGCTTGGCATGTGAGAGGGACTGAAGAAGACTGGCTGGAGCTTGCTAAGTGAGAACAGTGTGGATAAGTGGGGGCTGGGGGCTGGGAGGATGCAAGAGCCATGTCATGCAGAAATCAGCCAGTGTCTATGTCAGTTCCATCAAGTGCACCATGCTGTGTCCCGAGGCACGCCTGGTCTTTGTTTTCCAGTCCAGTGGTCACTTCCTAATGCATGCTTTTTAATAGAACTAAATTGCCAGAGCACCTCACAGTATCAACCCATCACATTTGATCAGCTGCCGTCTCTACTAGGTGATTCACTAGGAAATATTTCTTCTCTTGAAACAGGCAAGGTCCATACTTGCAAGACATATAATAAACTAAATACTATTTAAGAAAAAAATTTTAAGTCTTTATTTCATTTGTTACAGTATTGCTTCTATTTTTTTTTTCCCCTTCATATTTTGCTTCTTTGGCTACAAGGCATGAGGGAATCTTAGCTCCCTGACTGGGGATTGAACCCATGCACCCCTGCCCTGGAAGTGGGAAGTCTTAACCACTGGACCACCAGGGAAGTCCCAAGAAATGTTATTTTAATAAGAGTAAACACTTATAAATGACTAAAAATAGGATGAAAACTATTTTAATAGTGCTAGAAAGAAGCTAGCTGATGAGGTTGGGGAACGCTTCTGAAAGGTATTGGGAGGAAACACTTTATGAGGGAGATAAAGAAAAGGATAAGAAATTGGCTTAAAAATAACTTGACTGTTTTTAAAGCTGTCCGTCCTTAGTTTGGATTTTCTTTTCTGAGTGTATAGATATTCAGGCTTTAGAGATAAGTGATTTATGCAGGGAGATGCAGTCATTATGCAGATGAAATGTCCGTGGTAGGGGGTGCTGGCAAATAGCTGTGTTTCTCAGCTGTCACTTCTGTCAGCTTCATTGATTTTAAAAATTGTCAGGAACTTGCATTATAGAATGTAGATTCCTCTGGGGGCAATGTTCATACACATTTTTTTCTCTGTATAATCATGGTACATTAGTTTAGGTTCTGGAGCCCAGGGAATCACCTCTAACTGATAAAGAAAGAAAAAAAAAAAAAAGTAAAATGTCATTATATGCTTTCTTCTGTAAAAATAGAACTTTTCATTAAAATAGCAGTGTGCATTATAGATGTGCTGATTTTTAATCTCATGGCTAATATTCACTTGAATGTCTTTAACTTTCTCAACTTGCCTGTTACAGCACCACACATATTCATGTACTCTACATGGCCAGGTTGTTTTTCATAACTCATTGTGATACTAAAAGCATATAAATAAGAGCACATCTTTTGAGACAGTCATTGTAGATCAGGCTTTAGACCTACCTGAATTCTTTCACAAATATGATATAATTTCGTACCCCCAGCAGCCCCATGAGAAGTTATGGAATGGGACATTACCTGTCCCTTACTTACAGGAACCCTGAGGCCACATATTTTGTGCCTTGGGAGCGTGAATGAAATGTGGCCAGACTTTGAAGTCAGGATACACGCTGCTGTACCATTTGCCCCTCTTCTTGATGGAGAGAAGACTAGTATGGATTCTCCTCTACCTCTGTTTTAACGTTCAGTGTCACATGCTAGTAAAATCATGGATTAGTTTGAGAAAAGTCTTTGGACTTAGAGAAAGAGTCTACGTGTCAGTCAGAAATCTTTGTAATACAAGCAACCGAACTGTAGCACCTCATGGTCTAAAGATCAACATGAGTTTATCGACTCTTATTGCTAAGAAGTCCAGAGAGGGCTGGCTTCAGGGCTCAAATAATGAAGTCATGACCTGTCACTCCTCTCCTTGTTCCCTTGATTGGTTCCATCGTGAGATAAGCCCTCTTTCTCATGTACTTACTCAACTCATGTTTACAAAAGACCCTTCCATGTTTTAAAGATGAAGTAACACACAGTGGAAAGGACGCAGGTGTGGCAGTCGGGAAATCTGGATTCTAGTCACAATTCTACCACTGGCTACATGAGCTTCACCTGTCAGTGTTGCTGGAGAAGTGTGAGTAGGTTCCTAGAATTATGTCTTTCCAGATGCAGATCTTCAGTGAGGAGAGAGCAGGGGGGAGTAGGGAGGATGGTTGGAGAGGGGAGCCCCTCGACCATGGAATTTTCAGAAAAGAGATTGTTCTCTGTTTGGACTCACATGTGTCTCATGCCCACCCAGAACCACTTGTGAGGACTTGAGCAATGGAGTGCCACCTAGGTACTTGTGTTACATGGAAGAGTCGAAACTTGAAACAGTGGGCTGTTCGTTGCTGGAGTTACAGTGCATTCTGTGTCCGCTATCCAAAAAATAACACATCAGGAAACGTTACATTCAATGATCCCCTAAAAATCAAACCTCTGATCTCAACTTTTGGAGTCCTATGAGCTAATCCCTTTGGTTAGCCATTGACAGAACCAGAATTCATCCCTGCTTTCCCTTCGGAAAGACTCCGCAGTCACAAGATGCCCCAAGGGAAACTGGGCTGTTCCAGATGGCTTTGATCCATGCCAGTACTCTTCATTATGTAAACTTTCCTTCTGACAGCTCACGCAGAACATGTCACATCTTGAAAGAGGAGTTTTCATTAACTACTTTGCTGCTGCCAAATGGAATCCGTGTATTATATGGCCCTCTGCCAGAATGTCAGGGAGAGAGAGATGGCTCCTCTGTCTGCAGCGGCAGCGTGGCTCCCATTGCTAAGCGGAAGCCTTCTATTTTCCAAAGATCAATGTATTTCCTAGCTCATGTAGCAGGGTAAGGTTACACAGCCTATGGCAGAATTGAGAATAGAATCCAGGTTTCCTGACTCTGTGTGTTGTGCTCTTTCCACTGCATACTGCTTAATCTTTAAAATCTGAAATGTCATTTTAAAAATATGAGTTGAGTGAAGTTTGATAAAGGGTATGTATTTATTACAGAAAGAAATTTGGCCACCATCTCTAGTTCCCTCTCACTTCTCTGCCATATGTAGTGGGTGAGTACATTCTTAAGTACTTCTAAATATCTTAACTTTTGGGGGTCTTCACTCTCTAGACCACCATCATCTTTTTCCTGGATGGCAGCAGGTAGTGGACTGTCTGCTCACAGCAACAGACAAAGTCACATAAACCGTGAATCTAGTCCTGACTGTCCCTTAGAGAAAGCTTTTCAACTGCTCCTGTTGCCTTTGCCTCTAACTGTTAAGTGTTTGACCATGTTTCTCCTGCTGCTGCTCTTGCCCAGTCCATCATGGCTCAGTGACCTTTTCTTTCTTTTTTAATTGGGGTATAATTGATTTACAGTGTTGTGTTAGTTTCTGCTATATAGCAAAGTGAATTAGCTACGTGCATTGATATATCTCCTCCTCTTTGGATTTCCTTCCCATTTAGTTCACTGCAGAGCACTGAGTATAGAGTTCCCTGTACTATACAGTAGGTTCTCATTAGTTGTCGATTTTATACATATTATCAATGGTGTATGTATGTCAGTCCCAATCTTCCAGTTCATCCCACCCCTCCCCTTGCCCTCTTTGTGTCCATCTGTCACGTTTTTCTCTATGTCTGTGTCTCCATTTCTGCTTTGCAAGTAAGATCACATACCATTTTTCTAGATTCCACGTATGTGCATTCATGTATGATTTTTTTTTTCTGTTTTTCATTTACTTCACTCCGTATGACAATCTTTAGGTCCATCCATGTCTCTGCAAATGACCTCTTCTATTTCTTTTGAAACAGCCGACTCTCCCTTTTTCACCTCAAGGGCTTTGCCCTTGCTTGGAGTATTACATTGCTTCCCATTTCCACTCCCTCCTATTAAATGTCTGCTCATTCTTTAGATCTCAGTTTGGAAACTCGCATCCTGACAACCTCTTCCTGATCGTTCAGTCTGGCTTAGCTGCCTCTGCTACTTGTCTTGAGAACATCCTATGGTGTTTCAGCCCCACTCATGTGCTTTCTGCCACATCAGCTTCTTTGCACACCCCTTGATCCCTTTCTGGACACATATACACGCAGCACACATTCACTGCCACTGCTTTGTGATTCCAGTGCACACACAAGGTGCTTTACCGCTCACAGGCCCTGCCTTTCACCTCCCGTTCTTTCATGGCTGACCAAAATGAAGAGTCTTCTCTGTGACCCAACATGTGCCAATGGCAATTGTATTTATTAGTCACACTTTTTTTCTTTTATAATCACTGTTTCTTTAGCTTCCACATAAGAGGAAGTGTTTCTCTTAGAATATGTGTAGAGCAAGTCCTGACCCCTTTATCTAGCAGCAGTTTTCTGTTTCTTCATTCAAATGTATGTGTAAGTGACAAAGATCTATAGTGTTCAGGTCCTCCAGGTAATTCACATCTAAATTGGAACTGAATCCTAAAGAAAAAGAAGAAGATCCTAAGGAAGAAGGAACTTTTTCCTGAAGTTTCAGGAAGCATTTGAAGAAGGACAAGGCTGTTGGGGTGAGCAGAGCTTTTGAGTCCCCTAGAATCTCACCTTGCAAGTATCTGTCCAAGGTCCAGAAGTCTCAGGGTAAGACACTTCATATTTATGACCCCATGACTAGTTCTTCCCCAAGTCTTTCAAAATTCTAATCATTCTTGGGTCTCTGTGTGTGTGTGTGTGTACATCCTGACCTGAGACTATTAATTCTCCACTGGATCAAGTAAATAACCTCTTAAATAAGTTCACTGATTTAGCCCTTGTTGTTCTGTGACGACATTCAAGCTACTGCTCTTAGGTCACTGTTCTGTTTCTTTCCATAGCTCTTATCTAAAATTCACCTACTTATTAGACTTGTTATCTCTCTCCCCCAGCTAGAATGCAATCTTCAAAAACACGGCTGTTTGGCTGTGTGTTTCACTGATATATTTCTATCATCTGGAAGAGGTACTCAGTAAATATTGGTTGAATGAGTTGATGGAACATAACCTACTTTACACTCTTTCCAACTTATCTGCGAGCTTTTTGAGAGTTTATAAAACCCTTTCAGCACAATTATAAACTTCCAGTTAGTCCCAGCTAAGGATATAACAGCTATTCTTGTATAATTCACCTCATGGTTAGAGTTGACATTCTATTGTTTAAAAAACACACCTGGTGGCTCAGCTGGTAAAGAATTCACTTGTAATGCAGGAAACCTGGGTTTGATCCCTGCGTTGGGAAGATCCCCTGGAGAAGGGAACGGCTACTTCTGGCCTGGAGAATTCTATGGACTATTCTATGGGATCGCAAAGGGTCAAACACAGCTGAGCAACTTTCACTCACAGAGAAAGTTCTCAGCTACCTTGTAAATCCTCCTATGCTCCTTTGTTATTTACATATTGTTCAGCTCAGTTGCTCAGTTGTGTCCAACTCATTGCCAGGCCTCCCTATCCATCACCAACTCCCGGCGTTCATTCAGACTCACGTCCATCGAGTCAGTGATGCCATCCAGCCATCTCATCCTCGGTCGTCCCCTTCTCCTCCTGCCCCCAATCCCTCCCAGCATCAGAGTCTTTTCCAATGAGTCAACTATTCTCGTGAGGTGGCCAAAGTACTGGAGTTTCAGCTTCAGCATCATTCCTTCCAAAGAACCCCCAGGACCGATCTCCTTAATGCATGCCTTCTAACGCTTTATTTTGGTTCCTGACGTGAATGTTTTGATGTCATTCCCAGGCTCACCTCCCTGTCTTGCCTCAGACTACATTCAGCCTTACCTTTGCATCTTTTCTTTAGACGCCTTTTGAGAAAAGACTTCTCTCCACTTTTTAATAGTTCTTCATTCATCTACTACCATCACCTTTATAATCATAACTAGAAAGATGAGAAAATTTGCTTTCTCACTATTTAAATATATATCAGAGTCTATTACTAAATATAATACATTTAATGTATAGTGTGGCCCGAATGTATACACAGAGCTGCTTCATTCTCATCATATATGACTTCAAAATATTTCTTACCACCCAAAACTAAGTGACTTAAGTCACCAACAGTTATTTTTTCATAAATCTGAGGTTTCCTGAGCTCAGCTGGGTGGATCTGTTTCGTGTCAGCTGAGCTCACGGAATGTGGCTGCAGTGCCCTGGAAGGCCTCCCACTGTGTAGGCCTCCCTCTTCTCTTGGCCTCTCGTCACTTGGTAGTCTGTTGTGAATTTCCTTATAGCGGGGAGATTGGCTTCCTAGAGTGAAAGAGAAGCTGTCAGACCTGGGGTCCAAACCAGCATAGCATCACCTCTGGAGAATTGTGTTTGTCAAAGCAGAATAGGGCTGACTCAGATTCAAACAGATCTGCCTATCGATGGGAGGAATTGTTGTCAGCCACAGTTGCAGATAAACTACCATACCTAGTTCTCAGAACTTAAATGATACAAAGTATAATTTAGAATGCATGGCTAATGACAGAGACTCAAATAGTTGATCAGTTAAATAATATTTGTATTGGTATGACTGTGTGTGTGTGTGTGTAGGTGGGTGGTGGTAGAAAACACAGAAACATATATAAGGCTCAAGATTTCCAAAATCACAGCAGTTTGTGGGACATTTAACATGAAGGCAAAATCCTGTTGGATCCCTGGGAGCATTCATGTGTTCTAGCATTGCTTACTAACTGTTGTGCCTGACTCTTAAGTTATAAGTAGCAGGATTATCTAATTACATGTATACTCTGTTCCAGTAGATGAAGAAATATTTAACTCATTGCAGAAATTTTAAAGGAAAAAAAAGGGGCTACTTTGAAAAAAAAAAGTTTGGGAGTCAAAGGAATACATTTTAATTAAGGAGAATTCACTTATGAATAATATTTTATTTCCCATCCATATCAGGGAAATAATGTGTCCTCTCTGTAATTTTTACAGTTTATTAATTTAAGCACAGGCCTGCACACATAGTAGATACTGGGTAAATGACTGCTTATTAAAATCAGGCCATGAGCAGAAGCTAGGGGGATGTGGATGTTCTCATTCCATCCAAAGGCACATTTCCTATTCTATAAAGATTAATCTTAGAGCTTCTAAAAATATTAACAATAGCCTTTTACACAGAAGTAATGGTACCTGGGTGGTTTAATTACCTTTTGTTGTCATTAACTAGAGGCAGATATTCAGGGCCCATAGCACAGAGCCAAGGAAGTGATATTAGTCATGGTTTTGTTCCAGGTCATGGGAGAGAAAATTGGGTTAATGAGACGGCATGGGGATTGAGCACCATAAGCCACGGTGGAGCACACCAAATAGAGAGGATCTGACTGTGAGTGGACATGTGCACGCTTGAGTGCTTCGTCGTGTCCAACTCTTTGTGACCCTTTGGGCTGCAGGCCATCAGGCTCCTCTGTCCATGGGATTTTTTAGGCAAGAATACTGAAGTGGGTTGCCATTTCATTCTCCAGGGGATCTTCCCAACCCAGGGATCAAACATGTGCCTCCTGCGAGGTAAAGGGTCATTGCAGGTGGATTCTTTACCCACTGAGCCATCAGGGAAGCCCAAGTAATAGGATGAGGAACAGCAAACGCACGTTCTGAGACACCAGGGGTTTGTTATGCAACCAAGTAGATAGAAGGTACATTCTTACTGGAAGAAAGACAGTCTTCTTGGAGAAATCAGCTCATCTTTGACTGTTTAACACCTTGGATGTTGAGGAATGCCCTGGAAGTAAAATTCAGCTGGCATTTAAACCACTGGCTGTGTCTGTAGAATCTGCCTTCTCTAAGAATAGCCTTAGAAGCCTCTATTGATTGGCTCCAACCTTAAAGAGAAATGTCCCACTCAGTGTTCATGACACTTTGTTTCTTCAGTCTCTTGGACCTGTCCACTGATGGAAAACACTCTCACATTATAGGGTTTAGTTAATTTAAAAGGAAGTTTCTGAAATCAGAAAAGCTTACTTGAATACTGGACTCGCAATTTATCAGCAGGGCTTTCCTTGAATAAATGACTTAATGTCTCTGAACTTCTGTCTGAAAAATGCTGATGGTGGGGAGGAGATAGTGTTTACATCACAAGGCTGATGGGGGATTAAATGAAGTAATGAAGGGAAAGCATTTATCAGGGTCCCTGACCCATATTCAGTCCTCTGTACACTTTGTTAGTAATTTTTCAGTTCATCCTTACAAATGTCTAACATTTGACATTGAAATAGCAACATTGAAAGTATTTTGCACCCTCATCTCCTTAGATGTTTGTAATAGTTCTGGTAGGAACCATCATTGTCATAAGTCTTCCAATGAGAAGCTAGTTTCTCTGTGTGCTTCCTCTTTTTCTTACAAAAAAAATGCAATTTTATCTTGGTAACAAAGCTTGGTAGACGAGCCTGGTGTTGGACAAAATAGTGCATACCTCACCTGTTTCCTGTCCCCTTGCGCCAGGTCCTCCTGACACCTCCAATCCTAGATGTCAAGAAATGACAAGATATTTCTCAGTATCTTCACTTGGCAAAGTAAAGACTCTGCCAATAGCCACTGCATTTTGGGGAGATGGCCTTTGAGTTCCCTCTCCTAGGGGTTTTTAATACTTTGACTCCAAGGGCACAAAGACTTTTCTCACCAAACAATTCCAGGCATCAGAGAGCAGGTACGGGTAATATCTGTGGTCATTAAAGTTCACAACATGTGGACTTCCATGGTGGCTTAGTGGTAAAGAATCTCCCTGCCAATGCAGGAGACACAGGTTCGATTCCTGGGTTGGAAAGATTCCCTGGAGAGGGAAATGGCAACCCACTCTAGCATTCTTGCCTGGGAAATCCCATGGACAGAGGAGCCTGGTGGGCTGCAGACCATGGGGTTGCAAAGAGTTGGACAGGACTTAGCAGCTGAGGATGCACATGGTATGTTCTACTTACTTGGCTAATATTCCCTTTTCCTAGGTATCGGTAGGCCAGAGGAAAGTTCTGGCTACTTAGCAGCTACAATTTTATTAGGGAAGAAGCCTAGAATATTTAGACATGAACATATTTTCATGGAAAGTGGGAAGATCATATCTTAGAATCAAGGACTATTAGCCCTGGGAGGGAATCAGTCTAATCTTCTCATCCATCCAGAAGGAACTGAATTGGGTTGGGATTTAACCTGAGGTCCAGAGGTAAAATATACATTGTACTCAAAGTCAGAGAGACTGAATGTCAGGACCCAGGATTCCTAGTCCAAGAGCCTAGGATTCCAGACCTGCAGGTCATCACTGATCAAAAAACCCACCCTCCCTTTGGAATGATTTAAACTCCCCAAGCTAGTGAATAGCAGATGGGTCTCTTTTTCTGAAACTACTTCCAAAATACATAGGTTTCATCCCCTCCAAAGGTAATCCTATATGTATACACAGTTTGAGTGGTTCTCTTTGATAAAGAGCACTGAAATTTAGAAAGCCTTAACCTTGCTCAGCAACCAGAGGCTGCGTGGCCTGGTGGCTGGCCAAAGACAAGTCACTCTCTCTCTGTTGCAGGTTGTTCAAGCCACCCTGCCTTCTGCACAGAAGCAAGAGGCAACAGAAATGTGAACACGTTCGTAGATTTATTTCACATAATCTAAGCAAGGTTGGAGTCAACAACCTGAATTTAATTACCGTCCTGACAGTTGGGAAGCAATTAATCCTTCTCTCTCCCTCCCTTCCTCTGCCCAGCTTCAAAGTGTCATTTCTTTTCCCAGCTCCCTCTCGTACTAATTAGAAACATGCTGTAGGGTGAAAGGTGACCAGTGTGAAGCTAGCACCTTGTCACCAAAGCCCCTTTGTTAGGAGAGAATGCTCACCGTTTAAGGAGGCTGATTCTCAACACAGGAGCATCTGCTTCTGGGAAGGAGAGCTGGGTGTGGAGCTGGCTTCAAGGTCCAATGCTTCCCACCTGCTCCACAACTCGAGCAAGTCCCTTGACATCTCTTTGTATGTCTCCACATTTCAGAGTCAAGGACTCCCAACTTTTCTATTGCCCAGTATCCATGAGAGCATAAAGTAAAAGTGACTGTGCTTAGAGTAGTCAAAGCACCATCCAAGTGTATGAGATGAGCCTGATATCTTTATCATCAGGGCCACCATAGCAAAACACCACAGGCTGGATGGCTTAAGCAATGGACATTTAGTTTTCATAGTTCTAGAGGCTTGGAAGTCCAAGTTTAAGGTCTTGACTGCCTTTTCTGTTTGTCTGTACAGACCCTTTCTCTGTGTGTGCATGTGGGTATGGAGATTTCCCTCTTTCTCTTCTTAGAAAGCTCTAATTTTTAAAAATTGTATTAGGACCTCACTCTTAGGACCTCATTGAACTTTAATTACCCCCTAAAAGCCCTATCTCCCAATACAGCCATACTGAGGCTTTAATAGATAAATTTTGGAGGAACAGACTTCTGTTCATAGCACCTGAAAAAAGGCTCTCTTTAGAATAAGCCATGAACTAGATTTAGAGACCCAGAACCCAGGAGTATAGAGAATGCCACCTTCTTAAGCAATGTATTTAAATGTGGGAGTAAGGTTTTACACACTGTTCTCTCTTGTTCAATTGCCCCTTTCCAACAGCATCTTTATAGCAGTAATGGTGGGCTCTGCTTTGGCCCTGGGGCCAGATTCTTGAGAGCAGTGAAGAGAGATTCCAAAACCCAAGGTCAAGGGCCCAATATTACCTCCTTCATGATTCCCTCCAATGTGGGATTGAGCATCTGTGGTTCCTCCTAGGTTCTAGATTCCTAGATATTTGTTTCAATCATCAAAAAAAGATAAAGCTGAATAACTTTGGAATTAAAGGTGGGAGAGATTAATCATCCCAGGGGAGCTATAGAGAAAAAGTGACTTTTCCACATCACTGGCTGGTTAGATCTCAAAATGGGGCTAAAACCAAAACTTAACTGAATCCCAGGAGGAATTTTAGGTTGGTAATTAGGCTCTTCTATTATTCCCTTTTCCTATTTAAAGATGATTATGGCCCTGCATCGCATTACATTAGCTGGATTACTCTTTCCTGATGTAGACTATAGAGGCACAAAAAATGAGAATAATTCAGCTTAAATATACCCTTCTTTTCTCCAAGTGTTTACTTTCCATCTGGGTTGCATCTCTTACCCAAACCAGCATGCTATTCCCTACCCACCTTGAACGTATCATTTGATTTCTGAAAAACCAGAGGGGCCAATCATAGATGAGAAGTTCTTTGCTTATATCATCATAGTATGATATATCACCATGGAAGCACCCACCTTAAAGGCTAAGAAGGAATAAGAGTCTGAACAATTGTGGTGGCCTTAATCTTGCTATTCATGGTGACCTGGCAGTCTTACTTCTGTTGTGTGTCTTGACTCCATGAGCCATCAGTTTCTCAGGGACAATGTCCAAAATGATGCAAGCTAACATGCTTTGAACTAAGCTCGTAGATTTTAGGGCTGTTCTTTGTTGCCTGAGGGCCATTTTAGATCTGCTTAAAGTAGCAGTAGTCATAATAATTGAAATCTTACTAATTATTAATAAGGGCTTCCCAGGTGGTGCTAGTGGGAAATAATCCACCTGGCGATACAGGAGACGCAGCAGACGCGAGTCGATCCCTGAGTCAGGAAGATCCCCCAGAGAAGGAAATGTCAGTCCACTCCAGTATTCTTGCCTAGAAAACCCCATGGACAGAGGAGCCTTTTGGGCTACAGTCCATGGGGTCGCAAAAAGTCGGACATGAGTGAGTACACACACACAAATTATTAAGAACAAAAATAATTATTGTCTCTAATATTATTAAAGCACGAATGACTTTTTAAGCACTTATTGAATGCAGTTCTAAGTCACCTTAAGGGCAGCATCAGCACCCTCACATGCTCTTTCCTAACGGCCTGGCATGACATCTAGACACACTCCCATGATATGTGAACGGAGGATAAGATGTGACTGTGACCGTCTGAACCTTTCAAGACAACATAAATGTACAATGTGAAACGAAAGTCACAGTTCTGTTTGTTCTGCAACTGTGTGGAAAGCACATTTTCCCCCCTCTCTAGATAAAAATGAAAAGCAAGGGTACAGGAGGAGTCATTTATGGAACAGCTCTCTGCTGCCACCTCTGAAGTGTGACCCCCTTCACCTCTCTAAAACACCCCTGTCAGGTGCTTGGCTGGGCACTTTACTTCTTGATCTTTTTCTTTTTTAAAAATTTTTATTGGTGTATAGTTGCTTTACGTTGTGTTTCTGCTGCACAGCAAAGTGAGTCAGCCATACGTTTACATAAAACTCCCTCCTTTTTGGATTTCCTTCCCATTTAGGCCACCACAGAGCACTGAGTAGAGCTCCTGGTGCCATACAGCAGGTTTCCATTGGTTACCTGTTTTATATAAGGTAGAGTGTACATGTCAATCCCAGTCTCCCGATTCATACCCCCTCTTCCCTCTTTGGTGCCCATATGTTTGTTTGTATGTCTGTGTCTCTATTTCTGCTTTAAAACAGGTTCATTGTGAACTTTATGGTATCTGTTAAGTATCTCCATAGGGTGTGGAGATTCAGCAAAATTTACCATGACTTGCACACGTTGTAGATCCAGAGTGTGAATCCTTGACATTGGAACCTAAATCCCGTACTCTTGATCACAACTCTGTCTTGCTACCACTGCAAATGAAAGGGTCTTTTGAAACGCTTCCAACACAGTCTATGATTTTGAATGGCATAGGGCAAGACCATATCTTCTTGTCTTCTTTTCTACATCTCAGGGAGGAGGATTCAGTGTGAACCTGATGCACTTTGTATTCAGAAAACTCAAGGTCATGATTATTATTATTTATATATATATATATATGTATATATATTTTCACGGTATGCACAAAACAGCATGATGAGAGCGAGACTATTTTTCCCACAGATATTCTCAATGTCCAGAAAAATTATTTACTCTTAGTAGGCAATAAATATTTATTGAGTAAATGCTGATAAGTCAATGAAAGATTTAGTATCATAGAAGATTGTTCCATGTCCAAAAGGAGCTGTGTATGTTTTGGGGATTTTTATGTCATCAGACAAATTCAGTGGAGCAAGTTCCTGCAATTGCCACCTAAGCAGGGAAAACATGGCTTCATAAATCAGCACCATCAATCATGCCAAATGTGCCACTTGAACCCCATTTCCAAGGCTTCCTGGGTGTTGCGTCCTTTGTGGACAATCACTTGTGGCCTCTTGTGACCACAAGGGGGCAGTGCATATTCACTCAAGCCAGAAGCTGAATTTGTGCATAATACCATCTGACAGTCTTTGTGTGGTCGTATTCCTCTGAGATGTCTTCATGGTGCTTACAAGTGCGGGAACAAGATTGCTTTCTAACTCCCTGTCCTGCAAACAAATCGTGTGGCTGTTATTGTTTAATATTTAAATAGCTATGGTAAGAAGCATGTTCACTGCTTCTATAGGGCTGACACGGATATAAAGCCATGTGACAGAAAGGTAGTAAGTAACTGGCCTTACCTGTTTTGTTAGTCCTCTAGTCTTACTGGGGGTGAATTCCATCTGTATATGAAAGGCCAGTTCAGGCTTTATTCCATGGCCAGCATGTTGGCCATAATTCTAAGAGTTATGACTTCTATTATTTTTCAGATAGAAAATGGAAGGCTAGAATCTCAGGGAGATGAAGGACTTTTAATGCATGTCTAATTTCATGGTCTTGCAGCAACTCTTCTAGCAGCTGATTCCAAAATTCTTCACCCCGGCTCCTGGGCTCTGCCATGGCCCATTCGTGAGCTTTTGAGTTACGGTGGAGGAGGAGCCCCCTCCCTTATTGGTGAAG
Organism: Capra hircus; assembly: GCF_001704415.2. Lineage (NCBI taxonomy): Eukaryota > Metazoa > Chordata > Mammalia > Artiodactyla > Bovidae > Capra > Capra hircus. The sequence continues at coordinate 46,590,096 of NC_030814.1, read as the reverse complement.
GATTGACTGTCCATTCTGAAACTGATATTTAGTCACCTTGGAATTATTTCCATTCTTTCCAAATAGAGAATAATTCTACTTATGTGACAGAGGTGTTTGGGGAATTGACTTTCACAGGCAGGATTTTGAAGTGATGTGAAGAATTAACCTTGTGATGAAATCGTTATAGACTGATGGGCCAAGATTTTGCTTACAGTTGCTGGTGTATACGATAAATTGCTATCTGTGGCTGCTGGAGACTACTTAGTTTGACTTACCTGGCCTGTCTCCATTTGACTTTGCGCTGTCTCCATGGAAATGTGTGTGTTTCCATAGTTTTCTTATTTTTCTGAAGATGTTTTTACTTTTGTTCCAGTGTTTTTCTGGCATCCTGGAAACCCAGTCCTGGGACTTGGGGCTGGCATACTGTGTAATTTCAGGACATGATTCATGTTGCCTCTTGTGTGAGTGCCATCCCTTGAAGCACAGTTCCAGCTGGAAGTGACTGGATTCCAGTGATGGTCCAGAAATGAGGTCCTATTCTTCTGTAAGATCTAACCAAACATATCTCAACCTGGGACCTAGAAAATGCTCATTTTAAACAAGCATTTCAGATCAGTATGAAGGAAGTGATCAATGGACCACTCTTTGAGAAATACTGTAACATCCTAGAACATCCCTTTCAATACAGCAGGGGGATAAAAATAGACTAGAAAGCAGAACTCTAGTGATTCTTTAGTACTGATTCTGCCTCAGGTCCTGAGCTAAACATGTGTGGTCCTGTTATTGAACTTGTTTGAATTTCATCCAGTGTCTTCTGTTCAACTTTCAGGAGAAGAACCCAGAACCTCATTGACGATAAAATAATTCTTCTATAATCCAGTGGTCTCAGTGCTCAAAAATGCCTGTCATAACAGCTAGCCAGGGACCAAAACTGTACTGCTGGGGATTCTGCTTCTCTCTATAGAGTATGCGCACATCCACGGGATGACTTGGACAACCCTTTGTTGTCTGTCTGGAGTTTTCAAATGAAGCCAGAAAGATACATACTTTTTAATAGGAAATTTCTTGACTTGTAAAAAGCTATCTCCTTTGAGTTCACATTTATCAAAAATACCAGGTAGGATAAACAGAACCCCTCTGTGGGCCAGATGCAGATAATGGGTTATTAGTTTATAGTCCCGGTCTAGTCTTTGATAGCCACTGTTGGTTTTGAGATGGAAGAGGTCTCTGATTCTGGTAGATTACAGGAAAGGATACTAACTGTGTGGTCTTGACTAAAACCAAGTCAGGGAGACTTGGGTTTAGTTTCAGTTCTGTAGCTCATTAGCTCTGAGGCCTTGAGTCATTTGCTTCATCTCCCTGAGTATTAATATTTTATCTGAAAGGAGAGATGGGATTAATGGTATCTTCTTCACAGAATTTCTGCAAGGCTAAAGTGAAAGACTGTTTGTCAGCATTTTCCAAATTTGAGTAATTCACAAACCACCTTCGCAGTTTTTGCCACATCCAAGTAATACGTCTACTATTATTTCCTTAGTATTTTTCTTTTGGCTCATTTTTAGAAATCTAAAAAATATCTATGTTGCTTTTATTCAAAGCATTAATATATATAGAAACATGAGTTAAATCACAGCCCTCCCCAATCACATGATAAATTAAATCTGAAACCATTTTAAAAGAGTTTGGTTGTGTGGCACTTTACACTTCCAAAATCTTAAGGGCTTTCATAAGACTAAAACATTTGTTAAATAAAATAAAAATAAAGAACACAGGGTAAAGTCAAGCGGGTCTTAGGAAGCATCACTATGAACAAAGCTAGTGGAGGTGATGGGATTCCAGCTGAGCTATTTCAAATCCTAAAGGATGATGCTGTGAAAGTGCTGCATTCAATATGCCAATAAATTTGGAAAACTCAGCTGTGGCTACAGGACTGGAAAAGGTCAGTTTTCATCCCAGTCCCAAAGAAAGGCAATGCCAAAGAATGTTCAAACTACTGCACAATTGGACTCACCTCACATGCTAGTAAAATAACGCTCAAAATTCTCTAAGCTAGGCTTCAACAGTACATGAGCTGAGAACTGCCAGATGTTCAAGTTGGATTTAGAAAAGGCAGAGAAGCCAAAGATCAAATGGCCAAGATCTGTTGCATCATAGAAAAGCAACAGAATTCCAAAGAAACATCTACTTCTGCTTCATTGACTACACTAAAGCCTTTGACTGTGTGGATTATGACAAACTGTGGAAAATTCTTCAAAAGATGGGAATACCATAACACCTTACCTGCCTCCTGAGAAATCTGTATGCAGGTCTAAAAGCAACAGTTTGAACCTGATATGGAACGGTGGACTGGTTCCAAATTGGGAAAGGAATACATCAAGGCTGCATATTGTCACCCTGCTTATTTAACTTATATGCAGAGTGCATCATGTGAAATGCCATACTGGATGAAGTACAAGCTGGGATCAAGATTGCTGGGAGAAATATCAATAACCTCAGATATGCCTATGATACAACCCTTACGGCAGAAAACTCAGAGGGACTAAAGAGGCTCTTGATGAAAGTGAAAGAGGAGAGTGAAAAAGCTGGCTTAAAACTCAACATTCAAAAAACTAAGATCATGGCATCTAGTCCCATCACTACATGGCAAATAGATGGGGAAAGAATGGAAATAGTGAGAGACTTTATTTTCTTGGGCTCCAAAATCACTGCAGAGGGTGACTGCAGCCATGAAATTAAAAGACACCTACTGCTTGGAAGGAAAGTTATGACCAACCTAGACAGCACATTAAAAAACAGAGATATTACTTTGCTGACAAAGGTCCGTCTAGTCAAAGCTATGGTTTTTCCAGTAGTCATATATGGATGTGAGAGTTGGACCATAAAGGAAGCTGAGTGCTGAAAAATTGATGCTTTTGAACTGTGGTGTTGGAGAAGACTCTTGAGAGTCCCTTGGACTGTAAAGAGATCCAACCAATCCATCCTAAAGGAGATCAGTCCTGGGTGTTCATTGGAAGGAATGATGCTAAAGCTGAAACTCCAATACTTTGGCCACCTGATGCGAAGAACTGACTCCTTGGAAAAGACCCTGATGCTGGGAAATATTGAAAGCAGGAGAAGGAGGGGATGACAGAGGATGAGATGTTGGATGGCATCATCAACTCAATGGACATGAGTTTGAGCAAGTTTTGGGAGTTGGTGATAGATAGGGAGGCCTGGCATGCTGCAGTCCATGGGGTCATAGAGAGACAGACATGACTGAGTGACTGTACTGAATGAAAAGAGATGAGTGGGTATGCTAGCTCCAGCATAACTCTATAGTAAATTTTGACCATTACTTTTAATGAGGAGAAAAAAATATATATATATTTTTTCATTTATGAAATTGCTGTTTAAAGTAGCAGGGCTCAGTTTCTTCTCTCTTTTTTTTTTCATTTCAAGTTGGTGTTTGCAATTCATCTTCTACCTTTAATAAAAAACAACATAGAGTTTGTAAAATCCAATAACTTAGGATGTGTATAATATTGTAGATTTCATTCCACATTGATGTGTGCATTAATAAACATTTCAGGTTTTTAGCATCTCATTTTAGTGTTAAGTCAATGAACAGCAATATCTTAAAATGGATTTTTGTATTACATGGTTGGTGAGTCTATTACAATTCATTTCCTAAAGCTGACTCTGGTAGTATTTATTCAACAGAACTGTACTAAGTATATATAATAGACATTGAAGATATAGCAGAGAACAAACCACAGTGTTAGTCCTTCAGTCTGGTAAGGGGAAACAGGTAATTGAGAATAATATGTTTAATCTATCAAAGGTTGATAAATACTGTGGAATAAATAGCAAGATGGGAAGAGAGTGATTGGAGGGACTGGTTGCTCTTTTAGAATTATTCATTTGGGACATGTTAATCTTAATACCTTACTATTTTATTATAGCATGAATAAGGTGAGCTAGTAACTCAGGATGCTACTTAGGAGGAGAGCAACCTGGGGAGAGAAAGAGGTATACGAGTCTTGATGTGGGTGCTTGGTGTGTTTGTGGAAGAGCGATGAAGCCAGAATAGCAGTAGAAGGCCGAGCAGGAAAGAGACAGTTTAGGGCTTGTCTGGTGGCTCAGATGGTAAAGAATCTGTCTGCCATGCAGGAGACCCAGGTTCAGTCCTTGGAGCAGGAAGAGCCCCTGGAGAAGGAAATGGCAACTCATGCCAGTATTAATGCCTGGAGAATCCCACGGACAGAGGATCGTGGCAGACTATAGACCATGGGGTTGCAAGCGTCAGACATGACCTAGCAACTAAACCACCATACAGGCAACCTTTAAAAAAAAAAAAAAAAACTGAGTGAATGGGAGGACTTTGAGGGAATCTGAGCAAAGGAATGACATCATTTGATAGGCTTTTGAACCATCTCTCTGGCTATTACATGGAAAAGAGATTGTAGGGGGGAAAGAATAGAAAATGGAGACTGGTTCAGAAACCTTTGTCATAGTCCAGTGAGGGATGATGGTGGCTTGGACTAAAGGGACAGCTTTAGGGTCAGATTCTGGACACCTTTTAAAAGTAGAGCAGGTGGAGCAGGTGTCCTTAAGAGAGAAAGTTAGGAGTCAAGAGAACCCCAAGCTTTTCAAGAACTGGTAAGAGCATGAGGAATAATAAAGTTTTGATTTACTGAAATTTTCATCTTTCTTGAATCTTTCATATTTTCCTTATCTGCAGGGCTTCTTCTGTAGAGCATCCTGATATAGTTTACTTTTCCAGGTGGCAAAGGACAGTTAAAAATCCATGCCTCCTTAGGCAAATGCCTTTGGACATTGCCCATTTTTGTTCCAAAGGCAAAACCATCCATTGAAGAGCTCAAAATAGGCAAGGGATGATGCTTCCCTCTGATCCTGGTTCTTCTCTACTTGGCCTTTAGCTGTAACAATGCACAACCCAAAGGCTAAATATCAGGTAAAACCATTCAACTCCAATTGAGTTATTTCTATTTTTCTCTCCCACTTTTTTATTCCCATAAACCTAATCATCCACTATTTCCTGGCCCAATTCCTGGCCGTTAGTCAAGGCTCTGTCTTCTTTCTCTTCCATTAAATACTATACACTTTTACAATTTACATATTAATAACAAGCTTACTAATATGTCCACATCAACTCTAAGTTAGTCGTGTTACCTTCTCTTACAGTTGAGGCAACAGAGGTTTGGAGACTTGCCATGAGTTAATCAAGCCTCAAAAATGGCAATGGTGATATTTGAAGTTGGGAGCAGTCGATTGCCAGTGCCAGCTCTTAAACGCTTTCCTGTTCTGCTTTTGCTGTATCACATTAGCAGTAGTCACTTTCTTCCCACTCCACTGCTTCCATTAGCTTCCATGAAGATGTTATTTTAAAGAAAAAAGATATTTCTAGAGTGGGAGGACTGCCTCCACTGTTCAGCCTCCTTTGAATGCCTCAGCATTTCTGGGTCTTATTTTTTCCTGAAATACTGATATTCAAATATTATCACTGATCTCCCTAAATTCTCATCTCCTTTGTGAAGGCTTCCCACCTTTTCCCTCTTATGGTACTTAATCAGTTCTGTGATAATACTTAAGAGTCTGCCTCTGGTAGCATTGATACTAGCACAGTAGCACTTGTCGTATTGCAGTTTGCTATTAGTGTCTATTTTCTGATTAGATGTGAGCTCCTTGAAGCTGGGCCTATCTCTTTCTATTCTTCATAGCCCAGCATTGGTCCTTATTGTATTTAATTCTTTGAGCATAAAGATATGATGTGTCTTATACTGGCTTTCAAATTCCTAGCGAAAGTCCAGATACAAGTGGACGTTAAATATATCTCCAAGAACAATGAGGAAAAAGGGGAGCTGCTATTTCTCATATTTCCTTCTTGAAAAAAAAAAAATTGAATGATCAGCTTGTCTAGCTTTTACAGCCTTGTGAATTTCCCTTCATATGGAACACTTAGATTTTTGTAAAATGAGATTTGCTAAGAAGCACATAAGGCTTGTTGAGGTTCAGCTTACTCTTTCGGGCAGCAAAGGCCAAGTCAGCAGGGAGACTCCTGCCACCCACCCCCAGCCTGCTGCAGACTTCATGTAGTTTTCATTTGCCTTCTTCTGGCCAGCCATCCCATTCCTAAGCATACATAAAAATTCAACCCTCTGGCATTTGATGAATAAAACAACTCCTTGGCCAGAACACGAGCTCTCCACGTGCTGAGATTTCCTCCTCGGTGGGGCACCATTCCATTGCAGTGCCTATCAGCAATTAGACCTATGCCCCTTGCTCACCCGTAGAGCCTTTGCAGCAGGAGACAGTGAGGTAGGACGACAGGAAGACCAGACTTGAAACCAGGAGATGTGGTTGGACTCTGCAGTCTCTCTGAACATTCTGCCTCTGCAAAACGGGAATAAAAATTACTTCGATAAATAACCCCTCGCTTGCCTCTGGAATCAAATGAGAGAGAACGTATGAGACTGTTCTCTAATCATAGGATGTTATTCACAAAAGAATGCTGAAATGATCTCATTTTTCAGACTGGCCATTAGTAAAATGAAGTGGAGAAGAGGGGCACGGGTAAGGAAACGGAGGACGCAAGACATAGAAAGCACGCTACACAGTTCCCAGTTCACGGGAAATGGCCCAATGCAGCCAAAGCAGTTTCTGCTCTTATTGTCTAAGTTGCTGTAGCCTATTTTGTTGATTTAACTCTGCCAGGCAGATGATATCATTTGTAGACATAATAATTATTACCATGTTTGAGTGTTTTGGATAGATTTCTCATTTAATGATTTTAATAGCATCTTCTTTCTTCTCCTCTTCTGTCTCTCTCTCTCTCTCTCTTTTTCTTGTCCTTTTTATTTTAAAACTGAGGGAATTTAAGAGAGGTTATAATCAAATTCCTTAAACTAAGATAGCGTATAAGTAATGATGCTGCTCAAGAGTACCTATACTTCTTGGCTATGAATTGGCTCTTGATGACATGTAACTCTGCCAAAAGAAAGCACAACAGAGTTGTCTAGCTGAAATAATTCTAGAATGCTCTGTTAATAATCTGCCTTTGATCTGTGAAGTAGAGAAGATATATTTTATTATCTTCATAAGTGAAGAGACTGAGGATTAGAGGCCTAAAATGATGTGACAAGAAACTGTGCTATTTCACAGAATTCTAGAACTCTTGAGCTCATCTTGTTTAAACCTGTCATTTTAAAGAGGAAATTTTTTGCAGGGAGAAGGCATCGTTTATTCATTGTTATATATTGCGCTAGTAATAGCATCAGGGTTAAAGCATTCTATCTTTTAATCACATTTATGAACAGATTGACTAGGTAAGGGGCACTATTTATAGTTACATGTCATATGATATTAATTGATGCCCACAATGTTAGAATGACTAACAGAATTTCTAATCCATCTTAACTCCTTGATTGTCTGCAAATATGGCCATTGGTTAGTTACTAGAGGAAATCCTTGCTATTATTTCCAGTGTGAGCAGCTTTAGATTGGATTATAGGAAGATATTTGAGGGTTTATCAAGATTCTTTATTAACACTTGGAATGAGAAATACAATACAAATAGATTGTCTTGCAAGTATACTTGAAAAAAATGTTTTGAAACCAGCAGGGAAATTGATTCCCATCAAACACTAGAGACACTAGAGGGGGATAGAGTCTCATTGACCTCACTGAGTCTGAGCTTCTTGGGAGTGACTGGGGTGCTAAACTTTTGTGATCTGACAATGGGATGCCAACATTCTATGTGTAGCTATGGTTTCTGTGATTACTTTTCCTCCTATTGAAACAAATCAGTCATCAGCAGAACACTTACTTTCAGTAAAACTCTAACAGTTCTTTCTTCATCTAAAATCTCATGCCTCGCCAATGATAGTTTCAGATGTTTTTCTTTCCTTTCCTCTGCAATGACACCCTAATATTGGTGATGATACTTAAAAAAAGTAATAATGACTCATAAAAACTCTCAGTCACTAAACAACAACAACAAAAAAGATGGCAGTATTAAGATTCTTTAGAGATTTGGCAGAAATTACTTTTTTGTCATCATTTTATGTACTTAATCAAAAAACTTGCTGTAAAGCTTGGTGATGGCTCAGAGAGAAGTCTAATGCACATGAAATGTTGGATGTTTTATCTTAAAATGCCACTGTCTCTCTCAGTGGAAGAGAAAAATATATACTTAGGATTGTGACAACTGCTAGACAAAGGATGCATAATAACACTTCTGGGGAGCACTTGTACACAGGCTATTGTGGATGAATAAGTGGAGCTGTCCACGGGACTGGACAAAACCCAAGAATCTGTGCAAAGCCATCTGGAATATTTAGGCCTTCACAATGGGGGCAATCAGACCTCCTCTACGAGGACTGATTGCTAGTCTTGTTAACAGGGAGGAGTTGGTGATCAATGTATTTAGTCTCAGCCTGACAACAACTTTTAGTAAATACAGTTTTAAGGAAGGAAAAGTATTTTAGAAATGGTGTTTATAGTGTTGGAAAAGTTTTGTGCTTTGCTTCCTCTCTAGTCTCCCAGCCCAGGCAGCATTTTTCCTATCCAGTGTCTGCCTTTTTTCATAGTAGAATCCACAGGATAAAGAATACTAGAATCTGTAGGGCACAGGATGTTTACTTCATAGACATGTGTGCGTAGGAGTCTATTACAGTGGAGGTGACTGCGTTTAGTGCTTATGCTGGGACAAGAATAGATGGTCACGTATGCATGCTTATTTTAATTCAATGAATTAAAGTCCACTTTTAGCAGTTTCTCATTTGGGGCAGATTTAGAAATATTCCAGGCACAGTGCTAAATGATGTTGGAGTTAAAGAGCAAAAATTCACAATCCCTGATGTCAGAATATAAAATGATATATGGTGTAACTGGTGCCCTATACCCAATACACTTCACTACAAGGTGAAATAAGTTAAACCCTTTACCCAGAGCTGCAGAAAGTATAATGGAAATGTAGCCCAAAGAGACCATATATCATGCAAATGAAAGACTAGATGTAGAAGATGGCATTTGAAAGAGTCTTTGACAAGAAGGTCATGTTTAAGTTCCTAGTAATGAGTCATGGCCACACATCATTTTACCTAACTGATAATCTTCTATCTCAATTGTAAAAGAGAAGAGAGGGGCTTAATTTGACAGGGATTTGGGTATGAAGTACCCAAGGATGAAGCCAAGGAATGCCAACTGATAACTGCAAAGTCATACAACAAACACAGGTGTTTTGTCTAAGCACTTTGTTATGTATAACCTTGTGTAGGTTATATATAATGAAAGAAAGCATACAGATTAAAAAACATTAACAGTTTCACTGTTTCCTAATTGTTCAATTGAGTGAGGCACTAGGCAATGTATTTCAATTATTTATTCTGATCATATCTTGTGTTAAAATATATTATATAGAAATATATTCTTGTTTAATATTTTGCACTGAGGGAGAAAAGTATCCTCCCTATCTCCTTGTCATTTATGCTCTGTCCTCCGACTAGAAAGTCTTTACTGTTTATCTTTTTTGCAGCAGGAATTTATAATGTTTAAGAGCACTTGGGTATAGGGGAAAATGTTGATATTAGATAATTCATTGAGTACACTGACACAAATTTATTGTGACTGAGGGTCAGTGTGCTGACATCAATTATCTTGAGCAAAATTGCTTTATCAAAATACAAACCAGTGAAGAAAAATTCCCTATTTTCCTTCCCTCAAAGAAATCGCTCCTGGACCTCCTGATACAGAGTGCTGAATATTTCTGAAAGTAATTATTCCTCTAGGAAAATCAGCTTTTGCTAGCTTCATGAGTTGTGGGAAGCAAAATGTCAATGAAAAATATCTGATTTTCTGGTTTCAAATAAGACATTTTCCCTTCCTGAGATTGTGGTATTCATCATGGACTAAGGTATGCATAGTTTGAGTTTCATAGCACTTGAGTATATTTGTATAATGTCTTATGTCAGTGGTTCTTAAGCTTGAGCATGCACCAGCATTTCTGATTCAGTAAGTCTGGGGTGGGGTGTAAGAATTTGCATTTCTAATAAGTTACCAGGTTGTCCTAAAGTTGCTGATTCAAGGACCACACTTAGAGAAAATGCTTCACACTATTCTTTAAAAATCCATTTTACATTTTCATCAGATTCATTTGTCATTAAGCTTCGCAAAATAGGAAATGTTGGCATAATTCCTTGTATGTTATGCATGGAAAAAAGCAGGTGCTGAGGTTAATTTGCCAATGTTATTCATATGGTAAATCATTGATAGAGTATGGAATCCATCTTCTAACTCTGGGTGTTGGCCTTAGTGATGCAAATTCCTTTTTACTTTTTTTTTTCAAATAGGATTCAACTGATAAATCCCTATAGCTCATAGGTTCAATCCCTGGGTTGGGAAGATGCTCTGGAGAAGAGAATGGCAACCCACTCCAGTATTCTTGCTTGGAGAATCCCATGGACAAAGGAGCCTGGTGGGCTACAGTCCATGGGGTCACAAAGAGTCAGACACGACTAAGTGACTTAGCATGCATGATAAGGCCAAATGATAGGATATGAAATTATTTTATTGTCAGGTATGCTACATAGGATATAAATTAGCAACAAACTCCTCTGCCTGGGATTTGAAGTTTTATGATCAGTCCCTAAGCTAAGTTTTTGCCCTATCTCCAAATTATCTATTTAAGCAAACTGGACTTTTCTCAAATGAGGCAGGTTATTTTCTACTTTCAGACAGGGAGATATTTAGGTTTTTTCCTTCCATCTCTTCTCACTAAAATTATGTTTCTCAGTATTCAGTGATATTGAAGAGGAAAAGTTAAAATTTACATTAATTTCTTGCTTGTTCTGCTTCTGTAACTCAGCTTGCTCCTTGAAAAGCCTGGATCACGTAAGTCACATAGTCTCGAGAAAATGGAGACTTGCAACAATACTAGAAACTAAAGCTTATCTCACTCACCCTTGCCCTGTTTTTTCAATTGCCCAGCTGCTGTAATCCTGCTTAACCATGTTGTCTGTATAAAGGTCAGACATTCTCCTGCCTTGTCCTAACCTCTGTTATCCCTAGTTTAAACCAGCCTATTAACAGTTAGTATTGCCCACTATAGTCTGATGTCATGCACAGTCTATAAAACTTTGTAACCCCTTTGTTCAGGGCTCAGAGCTTAGAGTGTTAACACCTCTGCGTCTGCCGGCATAAAAAACCTGAGTTTTCCAACTCCCCAAGTTTGGTGCTTGATTTCTCAACAGTCCAACTTCTGCAACAACATGTCACTTTTTCCTTAGAATTTTTTTTCAAACCTTTCCCCTAGCTGCTTCATCTTCATGTAGTAACTCGCATTTCTTGCATCTCCTGCATTGGTGTACAGGTTCTTTACCATTTGTGCCACCTGGGAAGCCCCAAGTGCTATGTACAGTTCAGTTCAATTCAGTTGCTCAGTCGTGTCCAACTCATTGAGACCCCATGGACTGCAGAACGCCAGGTTTCCCTGTCCATCACCAACTCCCAGAGCCTACTCAAACTCATGTCCATCACATCAGTGATGCCGTCCAACCATCTCATCCCCTGTCATCCCCTTCTCCTGCCACCTTCAATCTTTCCCAGCATCAGGATCTTTTCCAATGAGTCAGTTCTTCGCATGAGGTGACCAAAGTATTGGAGTTTCAGCTTCAGCATCAGATCTTCCAATGAATATTCAGGACTGATATCTTTTAGGATGGACTGGTTGGATCTCCTTGCAGTCCAAGGGACTCTCAAGAGTCTTCTCCAACATCACAATTCAAAAGCATCATCAATAGAATAAGTCTTTCAATTTATGAATATCCTATATCACTCCATTTTATCCAAGTGTTTTTATGTTATCAACATTTGTAATGTTCAGTATACAGACACTATTAACATTTCATTAGATTTATAGTCATATATTTCATTATTTTGGAACTCTTACACATTTAAAAATAATTCTGTTTCCAGTTTTTCATTGTGAATATATAGGAATACAATTGAGTTTTGTGTGTTAACATTGTATTCTATGACCTATGTAAAATCAGTGATTAGTTCTAAGAAGTTGTGGCTTGTTGCGATTTTCTCCCATCATATGACTTCTCAGTCTGTCTCACTTAATATTTCTTGTTTTAAGCTTCCTTTCCTGGCCAAGACTTCCAGTATGATGTTGAATAAGAGGTGGGAGTACACAGCCGTGCCATGTTCACAGTCTTAGGGGGAAAGCATTCTGTCCTTCACTTTTATGAAAGTGAAGCATCATAACATCACATGACTATGATGTTAGCCATAATCTTTTATTTTTTGAATTGAAGTATAGTCACTGTACAATATTATATGTTATAGGTGTACAATATAGTGATTCACAACTTTTGTTATACTCTGTTTATAGTTCTTATAATATACTGATTACATTCCCCTTGTTGTACAATATATTTTTGTAGCTTATGATACACTTCTTAATCCCCTACCCTTATATTATCGCTTACCTCTCTCCTCTAGTTTGTTCTTTATATCTGTGAGTCTGCTTCTTTTTTTGTTATTTTCTAGATTACAGTTTTTTGTATTCTTTGGATTTCATGTATAAGTGACGCCATACAGTATTTGTCTTTTTTGATTTTCTTTTGCTTAGCTTAATAAGCTCTAAGTCCATCCACATTGCTGCAAGTGGCAAAAGTTTGTTCTTTTTTATGCTGAGTAGTATGCCATTGTATCTATATACCACATCTTTTTAATTCATCCATCTGTTGATGCACACAGGTTGTTTCTGTGTCTCGGCTATTGTAAATAAAGCTGCTTTGAACATTGGGGTGCATGTATCTTTTTGAATTAGTGGTTTTGTTTTTTATCTGACTTATACCCAGGAATGGAATTGCTGGGTCATATGGTAGCTCTCTTTTAAGTTCTTTTTGAGAAACCTCCATACTGTTTTCCACAGTGGCTACACCAATTTACAGCTGCACCAACAGTGTATGAGGATTTCCTTTTCTTCACATCCTCACCAACATTTTTCATCTGTGTTCTTTTCAATAATAGCCATTCTGACAAGTGTGAAGTTTTCTTGTTGTGGTTTTGATTTGATTTTCCCTGATGCTTTGCGATGTTGAACAACTTTTCATGTGCCTGTTGGTCATCTGCATTTTGTTTGGAAAAATGTCTATTTAGTTCTTCTGCCCATTTTTTGATTTTTTTTTTTTTTTGATGTTGAGTTGTATGAGCTATTTAAGTATGTTGGATAGTAACTCTATTTCGGTCACAACATTTACAAATGTTTCTCCCTTTCAGTAGGTTGTCTTTTCATTTGTCAATGGTTTTCTTTACTGGGCAAAAGCTTTTAAGTGTAATAAGGTTCCATTTGCTTATTTTTGTTTGTTTTATTTCCTTTGTTTTAGGAGAAAGATTTAAAAAAGAATAATGCTACTTCTGTCAAAGAGTGTTTTGCCTGTGGTTTCCTCTATGAGTTTTATGGTTTTCAGTCTTACATTTAGGTTCTTGATACCATATACAAAAATAAATTAGACTTAAGTATAAGACTGGAAGTTGCAGTCTTTATAAAGATATACCCTCTTTCAGTCGAGGAAGTTCCCATCCATTCCTACCTTGCTTATATTAATAGTGTTATCATGAAAAGATGTTGTTTTGTTAAAAAGCTTTTTCTGTGTCCATTTATATTATCCTGTAGCTTTTATTCTTTAGATTATAAATATACTGGGTTAAATAGATTGATTCTCAAATATTGAACCAACCATGCATTCCTGTGATAAGCCACACTTTGTTGTGTTGTATCATTCTTTACATAGAGTGTTGGATTATATTTGCTAACATTTGGTAAAAAATTTTATCTTTAATAGAGATGTTGGCTTTTACGTTTGACTTCAAGAGCTATCATCTGTTTTTAAATTTTTATTTTATGTGTTTATTAATGAGTTAGTTAATACAAACAAAATAGGCAGAAATATGATTTCCATAAGTTTGAATCATATAGACCTAGGTATTGAGTTCACTGGGAGGTGATCAATGTCATTACTGGATTCTGGTATTAGGGTAACAGATCTTATACAAGCAGTAGAGAAATGTTTCCTGATTTTAAGTTTTCTAAATATATTTGGTAGAATTGATGTTATTTCTTCTTTTAATATCTGGTAGAATTTATCAGAGAAACCATTTGGGCTTGGGAAGTTTTTTCTAAAGATTTTTAAGTATGAATTCAATTTCTTTAATGATTATATAACTACTCATGTTATTCATTTCATTTCTCTTGCATTTGTATTTTTTAGCAAGCTGTCAATTTTATTCAAGCTGTTAAACTTATGGGCATGGAATTTTTTATAATATATGCTTATTTTAATGTCTGCAGAATCTGTACAGGAATCTCCTCTTTCATCTCTGTCTCTCTCTTTTCCAGTTTTGTCAGAGATTTATAAAGGTTAAAGACCTTTCGGAAGAACTAGCTTTTGGTGTCATTGATTTTTCTCTATTTCATGTGTTTTATATTTTATTGACTTCCCTTACCTTCATTATTTCCTTCCTTATATTTGCTGTTATTTTTCTAGTTTCTTAAGATGAAAGTCTGGATTACTTACTTGAGATCATTTTCCTTTTCTAATGGAAACATTACTGCTATACATGTACATGTACTATAAAGTACTGCTTGCAGTACTTTAGCTGAATTCCACAAATATTGGAACATAGTATTCTCATTTTTGTTAAAATCACAATATTTTCTAATTTTCTTGGAGACTCCTTGTTGGATCTGTGGATTATTTAAAACTATTTTGTTTAATTTTCAAGTATTTGGAGATTGTATTACTGTCCTTCTGTAACTTAGTCCTAGTTTACTTTTATTGCGGGCATAGAAATTGCTGTGAATGATTTCACTTCCTTAAAATTTGCTAAAGTTTGTTTTATAAACAGAGAGATGATGTATCTTGTTGAATATCCTATGTGCACTTGGAAAGAATATGTATTTTACTGTTGTTGGATCAGTGTTCTAAAATTGTCAATTAGATTCATTTGGTTGATGATATAGTACCATTATTCTATTACTATATTTTTACTGATTTATTACCTGTTTTATCCATTACTGAGAAAGGACTGTTGAAGTCTCCACCTATAATTGTGGGTTTGACTCTATACCATCAATTGTTGCTTCATTTTTAAGCTCTATTATTCGATGTACATGCAATTAAGTTTATTTTTATTCTTTGTGGATGTCTTGATCCTGTTATCATTATTGTTCTTCTTTTTCCTTGTTACTTTTCTTTGCTCTGATGTCTCATTTGTCTTACATTAACGTAACCCTATTTTGGTTAATATGTGTATGATATATTTCTTTTTCATCCTTTTGGCTTTTAACCTAATTATATCACAACATTAGAAGTGATTTTTCTCAGAGATATAGCTAGATCGCTTATCTACATTCTGAAAACCTTTGATTTTCAGTTTCTTCGGTTAGGCCATTTAAGTTTAACATAATTATTGACATGTTTGGATTTAGGACTATTATTTTATTATTTGTTTTCTATTATCTCTTTTTTTGGTTTCTTTGTTTTCTCTGGTGTTATTTCAATATTTTTAAAAAATACTCTTATCTACTGTGTTTTTAAACTTTACCTTATTCTATACCTTTGGTAGTGAATTCACTTGGGATTATAAGAAAATAATTAACTTCCTTGTAGAATCAGTATTTTACCACTTAAAGTAAAATATTAAAACCATATAGATTTATTTTTCCTACTCCCTTTATGTTGCAATTTTCTTAAGTATTATATATAAAACATTGAAAACCTCTTTAAACCATTATTTTAATGTTCAGCAGTTCAACATATTATTTAAAAGTACCCTCTGGGTCCATACATATTGTTGCGAATGGTAAGATTTCATTCTTTTTTATGCCTGAGTTATATATAAATATCTCTCATCTTTGTCCATCCATCTATTAATAGGCATTTATATTGCTTCCATATCTTGACATAAATAATATTACAATGAATATAGGGTGAGTGTATATATACTTCTAAACTAATGTTTTTGTTTTCTTTGGAAAAACACCTGAAAGTAGAATTGCTGACCTAGAGGGTATTATGCTAAGTGAAATAAATCAGAGAAAGACAAATATTGTATGATTTCAATTGCATGTGGAATCGGAAAAACAAAACAAAACACAAACAAACTCACAGATACACAGACCAAACTCGTGGTTGCCAGAGGAGTGGGGTAGGGTTGGCAAAATAGGTGAAGAGAATTGCAGTACACACTTTCAGTTATAAAATAAATAAGTCACAAGGGTGTGATATAGGACAGGGAACGCAGTCAACAATACTTTTGTGTGGTAACAGATGTCGATTAGACTTACTGTGGCAATCTTTTCACAGTGTATTTGATTGTCAAAAAACTACATTGTACACCTGAAACTAATACTGTACATCAACTATATTTTGATAAAAAATAAGTGGCTGAGGACACAGATGAAAAACCAATAGAAGAGTAATATCATGTATTAATCATATATTTACCACTTCTGGTGCTCTCTATTCATGCCTGGTATTCCAGGTTTCCTTCTTACACCATGTCCCTCGAAGAGCTTCCTGTAGCAATTATTTCAGAGCAGTGGTTTATGAAAAATTTTGTTTCATCTGAGAATCTCTTTGTTTTCATTCATGGAGGATATTTTTTCTGAATACAGAATTCTGGTTTTGCAGTCATTTTCTTTTAGCACTTGAAATATATTGTTCTATTTTCTTGGCTCCGTGATTTCTAATGAGAAACATGCAGCTATTTCAATTTGTGTTCATCTATAAGTAATGCATAATTTTACTCTGCTTTCCACATTTTTCTTTGTGTTTATTTTGTAGTGTTTGATTGTGATTTTCCTGGCATGGATTTCTTCATGTTTATCCTATTTTGTATATTCTGAGATTACTGAATTTGTAGGTTTATAAGTTTTCCTCAAATTTAGGAACTTTTCAGTCATATGTCTCCAAATATTTTTATTATGCTGTACCTTTTTTCATCTTATTCTGATTCTTTGACATGAATGTTTGACTCTTTGGCATTGTTCCACAAGTAACTGAGGCTCTCTTAACGTTTTCCGCAGTCATTTTCCTCTATTTTTCACATTAGATCATTTTTAACTATTCCCTCTGTCCTCTTCATTCTGCTATTTGCCCATTTAGTGAACTTAATGATACTTTAGTTATTCTGTTTTTCATTTCTATTTTGTTCTCCTTTACATCTTCTATTTCTTTTCTTAAACTTTTAAACATTCCAGTCATATCAAGAGTGTTCACAATTACTCGGAGTTAAAGTCTGTCAGACAATTACAACATCTGGGTCATCTGGGATTGGTATTTCTTAATTGTCTTTTTCCACATGAAGTGAGGTTCTCCTGATTATTTAAATGCCATGAAATTTTGGCTTGTATTCTAGACTTCTTAAATTTTATTTTATGAGTCTAGTTGTTATTTAAGCCCTTCAAAGAATTTCATCACTTTTGTTTTAGCACGTATTAAGTCTGCTTGGGTTTAGGCCACAAGTCTTGAGCAGTTTTATATAGACGGTTGTCTCAGTGCCATCACTTCATGGGAAATAGATGGGGAAACAGTGGAGACAGTGACAGACTTTATTTTTCTGGGCTCCAAAATCACTGCAGATTGTGACTGCAGCCATGAAATTAAAAGACACTTGCTCCTTGGAAGAAAAGTTATGACCAACCTAGACCACATATTAAAAAAGCAGAGACATTACTTTACCAACAAAGGTCTGTCTCAAAGCTGTGGTTTTTCCAGTAGCCATGTATGGGTGTGAGAGTTGGACTATAAAGAAAGCTGAGCACTGATGCTTTTGAACTGTGGTGTTGGAGAAGACTCTTGAGAGTCCCTTGGACTGCAAAGAGATCCAACCAGTCCATCCGAAAGGAAATCAGTTGTGAATATTCAATGGAAGGACTGGTGCTGAAGCTGAAGCTCCAGTATTTTGGCCACCAGATGCAAAAAACTGACTCATTAGAAAAGACCCTGATTCTGGGAAAGATTGAAGGCAGAAGGAGAAGGGGACAACAGAGGATGAGATGGTTGGATGGCATCACTGACTCAATGGACATGAGTTTGAATAAACTTTGGGAGTTGGTGATGGACAGGGAAGCCTGGTATGCTGTAGTCCATGGGGTTGCAAAGAGTTGGACACAACTGAGCAACTGAATTGAACTGAATCTCAGTGTCAGTTCTGTGATCAAAGCCTCTGCAGTGATATTTGGACCTGTCCTTCATGTGTGCCATCTAGTGGGGAATTTGTTTTTATTGGAAAGTAATTGCTTTACAATGTTGTGTTGGTTTCTGCTGTACAATGAAGTAAATCAGCCCCAGGTACACATATATTCCCTCCCTCTTGGACCTCCCTCCCATCCCACCCCCTCATCCCCCCCACCTCCAGGTCATCACAGAGCACTGAGCTGAGCTTCCTGTGCTTTATAGCAGCTTCCTAGTAGGGCATTTGTCCCACTATAATTTAGTTCTCAAAGTCTTTGTATGCTGTTTAGAGTCAGATCCATACATGTTCAACCTAGTTTAAGTCCAGCAGTTCATAAACAACCATATTATGAAGTCTCTTTCTGAGTTTTTTCCTCTCTACAATCTCCCCAGTACTTTTTGTTTTCCTGGGGTTTTCTTCTCAATCTGGCCAGAAAGCTGAGACTAGTTCTTCTATTCTACCATGCAATTCTGGCAAAAGCATCGCAGTTTAGGGCCAGGCAGTGGAAGGATAGAGGGGGAAGAAAATCACTCACTCTTAGGACCACAGTTCCTTTAATCAGAGAGGACAATAGACTTCCCTTGGAGTTTTGGGTCCTGTGGCTCCTCTTATTGTCACTGCTGCCAATTGCTATAAGATTGTTGGGGGGCCAGGACAAAAGAGAATTGAAAAAACAGTAGGTTTCTACTCTCCTTTCCCACTCCTCAAGTCACTCCTAGAGGTCTTCTCTGAAGAAGGTAATGGCAACCCACTCTAGCACTCTTGCCTGGAAAATCCCATGGACAGAGGAGCCTGGTAGGCTGCAGTCCATGGGGTCGCTAGGAGTCGGACACGACTGAGCGACTTCCCTTTCAGTTTTCACTTTCATGGATTGGAGAAGGAAATGGCAACCCACTCCAGTATTCTTGCCTGGAGGATCCCAGGGACTGGGGTGCCTGGTGGGCTGCCGTCTATGGGGTCGCACAGAGTCGGACACGACTGAAGCGACTTAGCAGCAGCAGCAGCAGAGGTCTTCTCTGGGATCTCTCTTGGTCCAAATAGTTCCCACTTCCCAATTTTGAGCCATGTTGAATTTAGATATGGGGATGATGCAGGAGGAAAATGAGTGTGGCAGTTTTACTTCCAGTTGGGTGGTACTGGAAATTGTGCTCTCCTTCCTCAGTCTGTCTGCCCCTTTGACTTGTTAGAGTCTTCAGTAACCACTGCATGAAACAAAGAGAACTACTTACCAAGAGTTGAGGAGGGGGGCAAGTGGAGAGAGATTCACTTGATGTAAAATTTCAGTTATTCAAGATGAGTAAGTTCTAGAGACCTGCTGAACAGTATAATTAGCAATACTGTGCAGTCCACTTAAATTTTGTTAAAAGGGTAGATCTCATGTGAAGTGTTCCAAAAAAGAAGGGGGGGCACAAACTTTAGGGGTAATGGATATGTGCATTACTTTGATTGTGGAAATGGTTTCATAGGTGTATGCTTATATGCAAACTCATTTAATTATGGGATTAAATATGTGCAGTGTTTTTGTATATCAATTATACCTCATTGCATGCATGTTCCCTCAGTTGTGTCTGGCTCTTTGCACCCTCATGGGCTATAGCCCACCAGGCTCCTCTGTCCATGGAATTTTCCAGGCAAGAATACTGGAGTGGATTGCCATTTCATTATCCAAGGGATCTTCCTGACCCAGGGATTGAACACGTGTCTTTTGTGTCTACTGCTTTGGCAGGCAGGTTCTTTACCAGCTGAGCCATCAGTTAAGAAATAACTGCTGCATGCATTTTGCCCAGACATTTTAGCCACATTTAGTAGGAGAGATAGAGCAGCGTGTGATTACTTTCTTATGCAGAATCAGAGACTCCTCACAGCCATATAATCTTTTGTTTGCTGAGTGGCATGTGGTATATTTTTGAAACCTCATGGGCTTGTATGTATGAATCAGTTTCACCGCTGGTGGAGAGTCTTTGTGATAGTAGGATATAGTTTCTTACCAGAATTGTGTGACCAGCAATGTTTAGAAGGATGTCTACATTATTCACTGTTACTCAGAAACTACTTGTTGAATCAGTTATTACATAAAATCAGTTAACTTCCCCTCTGGATCATTTTCATTAAGCCAGTCTAGGGGAAATCCAGATGTTTTGAATACAGTTATGAATAAAATGAAATAGTCATCGTGCATTCATCTCTTTACCAGAAAATCAAGACCAAGACTTGCACCTAAGTTAAATCCTCTTCTAGGAAAGAGAATGAGGGAGGAAGGGAAAGAGAGAGGGAATTAAAGAAAGGACCTACATAACCAGTTGTTAGAAGATACTTAATGTCACTAAAAATAATGTCTAAAATTGATTTCCTAAGGAGAAACTGCTAAAATACCTACAGAGGGCCCTTCTGTCATTAGAGTTACATTAAATTTTTTAACATCATGATTTGACTATTACATACTTTGCACTGGTAAATCAAGCTATGACCAACTTAGACAGCATATTAAAAAGCAGAGACAGTACTTCATCAACAAAGGTCCATCTAGTCAAAGCTATGTTTTTTTTCCAGTAGTTATTTATGGATATGAGAGTTGGACTATAAAGAAAGCTGAATGCTGAAGAATTGATGCTTTTGAACTGTGGTATTGGAAAAGACTCTTGAGAATCCCTTGGATGGCAAGGAGGTCCAACCAGTCCATCCTAAAGGAAATGATTCCTGAATATTCATTGGAAGGACTGATTATGAAGCTGAAACTCCAAAACTTTGGCCACCTGATGAGAAGAACTGACTCATTGGAAAAGACCCTGATGCTAGGAAAGATTGAAGGCAGGAGGAGAAGGGGATCACAGGATGAGACAATTGGATGGCATCGTCTTGGATGGATATGAGTTTGAGTAGGCTCTGGGAGTTGGTGATTGACAGAAAATCCTGGTGTGCTGCAGTCCATGGGGTCACAAAGAGTTGGACATGACTGAGCGACTGAACTGAATAATTAATGGATAGATCAAGCAACTTCAGAACCACCTTTATTAATTTGATAGAATTTATTAGACAAATATCAAACTCCTGCAGTATGAAAATCTCTTGATAATGTGAAGGGATGAAAAAAATGAGTGAAATAATTAGTTTCCTCCAAGATAGAGATTGACAGACTTTTTCTTGAAAGGGCCATATACTTAATGTTTTTGACTTTTCAGGCAGTGAGGTCTCTGTCACAGCCACTAATTTAGTCTGGTAACAATGCTGCTTACAGAAGTCTTCCTGGAAAAGGTAATGGCTGAGATAAGTTCTGAAGTGAAAGTAAAGTTAGGTGAATTTTCATAGAGAAAAGAGCAGAGTTAAAGTACATTTCATTAAAAGGAGATAACATGAGCAGAGTTATGGAGTTATACATAAAGAATTACCCATAAATTTGGATTTTTCTGAAGCCTTAAGGAAAAGGCCAAGAATGAGTTGTTTTAAGCAGGTGTGGAGCTCAAGGGAGAGATGAAGTTGGAAAAGTTGGTCACTAGGTATCCAGCAAAGTATGTTAGGCAAAGCTTCAATGTGTTCAGGTTTTCATTTTATAAAAATACTTCTGGGACCATGTAGAACAATGGTTGGGAAAAAAAAATCAGCACAAGAGACAGTCACATTATTAGGAGGCTATTCAAAAGAGGATTGATATCTAAAAACAGTAACCACGAAAGACATTAGAGGTACAAAAATCAGATTCAAGAAGCATTTAGAAGACAAAATCAGTACAATTTCTAATGACTGATTAGAAGAATAATTATGCTGTATATAAAGATGAGAGAATGATGAGAGTGAGGGATGAATCTTAGATTTACAACTTCATGGTACCACCATATGACATCTAGAATATTTATAGGAAAAAGAAAAAGCAATTTGCATGGGAGAATGTGAATTTAGATAAACTGTGTTTCAGGCAGGTGAAGTTGATCAAACTGTGGTTGAATATACATAAATAAAGGGTTAAAAAAGAAGCATGAGTATATAAAGAAAAAGCAGTTTCTGGAGGGAAAGACTGAGGAATTCTCCAGTAAATTTAATTTCTCCAGTGATGTTGGACTACTTGATCTGAGAAAGCACTGTAGAACTGATCCAAAATTATGAGCTTTCTAAATGTGTGTGGAAATCAAGTGAGATGGAAGACAGGGGAAGAAAGCAAGAAATGTGCTGAGCACATCATCATTTCCCTGCTATCACTGGATTTTTTTTTTTTTTTCCTGTCTGGGTATCTTACCTACAACAATGCTGGATTTTATGCTATGACTTCCAACAGCCTTCAGATGATTCTTTCCTTTTCCTCTCTTTGTGATTTTAAGGCAAAACAGAACACCAGTATCGGATGGTAAACATTTTCCATCTTTAGCGAACAATAATTGACAAATATAACTGTACATATTCAAAGTATAGAGTGTGATGATTTGATATACATTGTGGAATAATTACCAAGATCAAGATAATTAATATATTCATCACCTCACATAGTTAACTCTGTGTGTGTATGTGTGTGTGTTAAAAATGCTTAAAATCTACTTTTAGCAACTTTCATTATAAAATGCTATATTAACTATATTCAAATGCTGTACATTAGGTACTCAGAAATTATTCTTATAATTTAAGGTTTGTACCCTTTGATCTGCATCTCCACATTTCTTCCCCTGCTTCAGTCCTTGGTAACCACAAATGTATTTTCTATTTCTATGAAATTGGCTTTTTTCCCCCTTTTCTCTCTCTCTCTCTCTTTTTATACACTTTCCACATGTATGTGATACTTTTTGATTCCACATGTAAGTGATATTATAAAGTATTTGCCTTTCTTTGAGTGGCTTATTTACTTAGCATAATGTATGCCAAGTCCATCCATGTTGTTGCAAATGACAAAATTTCTGTTTTTATGGCTGAATAATATTCTACTACATATATATGATATATACAATATAAGATATAGGATATATATACAGAGAGAAATCATGTATTTATACACATATATACAGGTGTTCCTCCACTTAAAGTTGGTTTATATTCTGATAAACCCATCATCAGTTGAAAGTATCATAAGTCAAAATATGTTTGTTACAACTAACCTATCAAACATCACAGCTTAACCTAGCCTACATTAACTGTGCTCAGAACACATACATTAGCCTACAGCTGGGCAAAATCACCTAACACAAAGTCTATTCTATAGTAAAGTGTTGAATATCTTATGTAGTTTATTGAATACTATAATGACAGTGAAAAACAGAATGGTTGTGAGAGTACAAAACCACTGTACAAATGAGGGTTTTTACGCTCCTCATCCCATGGCTGGCTCACTGCCACTGCCCAGTATCACCAGAATGTGTGCATGCCAAGTAGCTTCAGTCATGTCTGACTCTCTGCAATCCCATGGACAGTAGTCTCCTCTGTCTAAGGGATTCTCCAGGCAAGAATACCAGAGTGGGCTGCGTGCCTTCCGCCACGGGATCTTCCCAACCCAGGAATCAAACCTACTTCTTTTTAAGTCTCCTGCATCAGCAGGTGGGCTCTCTACCAAAGAGGCACCCTACAGCATATTACTAGCCCAGGAAAAGGTTAAAATTCAAAATTTGAAGGACTGTTTCCAGTGATTGCATATTACTTTCATGGCATTGTAAAACTGAAAACTATAAGCCGAACCATTATAAGTTGGGGACTGTCTGTATTCATACATCTCACATTTTTCTTATCTATTCATCTTTTGGAGGATATTTAGGTTGCTTTAGTATCTTAGCTATTAGGAATAATGCTGCAATGAACATGGGTGTGCAGATATCTCTCCAAGATACTGATTTCGATTCCTTTAGATATATGGTAGTGGTTTAGTTGCTAAGTCATGTCCAACTCTTATGAACCCATGGACTGTAGCCTGTGAGGCTCTTTTGTCCATGGAATTCTCCAGGCAAGAATTCTCTAGGTGAGTTGCCATTTCCTTCTCCAAGGGATCTTCCTAACCCAGGAATCTAACCTGGGTCTCCTGCATTGCAGACAGATTCTTTACCGACTGAGCTATGAGGGAAGCCCAATATATACTGAGGAGCAGGACTGATGGATCATATGGTAGTTCTTTAAGTTTTTGAGGAGTAGCCATACTGTTTTCCGAAATGGCTGTCCCAATTTACATTACCACCAACAGTATGTAAGATCCTCTTTTCCCCACATCCTCACCAATATTTGTTTTCTCTTATCTGTTTGATAAATAGCTGGCTTCCCTGGTGGCTTAGATGGTAAAGAATCTGCCTGCAGTGTGGGAGACCTGGGTTTGATCCCTGGGCCAGGATGATCCCTTGGAGAAGGGAATGGCAACCCACTCCAGTATTCTTGCCTGGAGAATCCCATTGACAGAGGAGCCTGGTAGGCTACATACATCCTTTTGGGTCAAAAAGAGTCAGACCCAACTGAATGACTAACACCTTCATTTTCACTTTCTATCTTAACATGTGTGAAGTGATATCTTATGATGCTTTTGAGTTACATTTCACTGATGATTTGTGATGCTGAGCCCCTTTTTATATATCTATTGCCCATTTGAATGCCTTTGGAAAAATGTCTGTTTGGGTCCTTTGCCCATTTTTTGTTTGTTTTTGCTATTGAGTTGTATGAGTTCTTTATATATTTTGGCCATTGAACCCTCTTAAATGTATATTTTGCAAGTATCATATCCTCTTCTGTAGATTGTCTCTTGATTTATTGTTTATTTTGCTCTGCAGAAACTTTTTAGTTTGATACACTCTCATTCACTTATTTTAATAGTTGCCTATGCTTTGGGTGTCTTAGCCAAGAAATCATCGCCAAGGAAACTTTTTTTTTTCATGTTTTCTTCTAGAATTTTTATGGTTCTAGGTCTTATATTTAAGTCTTTGATCCATTTTGAGTTAAGTTTTGTGAGTAGTATAAAGTAAGTGTCCAGTTTTGTTTCTTTGCATGTGACTATCAAGTTTTCTCAACAGCATTTATTGAAGAAAGTTATCCCTTTCTTATTGGATGTTCTTGGCACCACTCTCCAAAATGAACTGACCATATATGCATGGATTTATGTCTGGGCTCTCTGTTCTGACCTAATGACCTGTTTGTCTGTTTTTATGCCAGAACCATATTGTTTTGATTACTACAGCTTTGTAATATAGCTTAAAATCTGGAAGTGTCTACACTTAAAAATATATCATCACAAATAATGGTAAGGTAATATACTAATTTGAGAGCAGATGTCAAGAAAGTAAACTTGAGCAAGTATTTTCAATGTAGACTTTCTCAAGTTATTTTATCGCCATCTGCTTGAAAATTACAGTAGTACCTCAGCACATAAAGATAGGGATTGGCGCTTCCCTGGTGGCTCAACCAGTAAAGACTCTGTCTGCAGTGCAGGTGGGGCCCTGGTTTAATCCCTGGGTTGGGAAGATTCCTGGAGAAGGGAATGGCTACCCACTCCAGTATTCTTGCCTGGAGAATTCCATGGACAGAGAAGCCTGGTGAGCTACAGGCCATGGGGTCTCAAAGAGTCAGACGTGACCGAGTGACTGACACACACACGCAGAGGGATTAGGAACGTGCCCTCTAGTGCTGGGAGACAGAAAACTTGCCAATAGTAAGCAGTGGTCCTCGCAAAACAAATAACATGCTCTTTTCTTGATATACACAAAATAAAAGAGAGCAAACCTAAAGGAAAACCAAACTCCTGATTCAGTTATACCACTGTCCTGCACTTTATTAACTTGCTCAGTTCTTCCTACTTTGTCATCTCTAATTCCTAATCCAGAAGACCAATATATCTGGAATCAATAGAAATCTTTTCAGTTCATTGTACTTTACCTTGAGGTAGATATTGACTTCCAGATGTCATAGGAACTGTTTCTACTCAGCAAATACATTTCATTCATAGGAATCCATACTTAATCACAAACCATCACACTGAAAAACCCATGGACAGATATGAAAGAGATAAACCATCCTTCCCTATCCAATTTTATCTTCTTTTTATGCTTTAGAGATATAAATTCATTTTGGCTTTCATGAAGAGACTGGAGTTAACAGTTGTTTGCCTGGAGTCATCCTAATGGATGTGTGAGTTTTCAAGTTGTTGAATCTGGATTCAAATGTCAGCTCTTGCACTAAACTATGATTAATGTCTAAACTGAGAAATTTAGATGTTTAAGCTCACTTTCCTTTTTCATATATATATATATGGATAATTTAACATAAATTAAAATTCATAGAATTTTTGTCAAGATTCAAACAAAATTTTGTAGGTGTTATTAGCTCTTTTCAGAAATGAGAAAACAAAAGGTACATAAAGTTAAGTATGCTATACAATCATGTTCTTTAATAACACATAGCATATTTGTACTCAGAAGATTTTAGTGTCATATGTTCTTTTGATCTCATTTCTGTATGGGAAAACAAAACTTAGATTTAATTCATGTGTGTGTTAGTCGCTCAGTTGTGTCTGACTCTTTGCAATCCCATGGACTGTAGCCCACCAGCCTCCTCTATCTATGGGATTTTCCAGGCAAGAATACTGGAGGGGGTTGCATTTCCTCCTCCAGGAAATCTTCCCATCCCAGGGACTGAACCCTGATCTCCTGCATTGCCGGCAGATTCTTTACCACTTGAGCCCCCTCTAAACTGTTGAGTCAGGTCAACAGAATTGGAATGAGATGAGGTTGGCATATTTCCTGCCCTATAGGAATTTTTGTTCAAATAAATACCGTATTCCCTCTGACTTGAAAGGTTTACACACATGCTAATGTGTATATGCACACATACTTAGCAGAGATAGCCAGTCTAGCAAGAAGCCAGAGGCAATCCCAAGATTCTAGTCAGTCAGTGCCACTTCTAACTTCAGTTGCTCTGAGCTGACTTAAATCCATCCTTCTTCATATCCGAGGCAGGGTCTCTGCAGAGACATGGTAGTTCTGAGTCTGTGGCCTCATCTGGTACAAAACTGTTCTCTAATGAAAGGCCTGGAGCCAGAGACCTCACTTCCTTTCCCCAGAGTCTTCACAGATGGCAGAGAGGATTTCTGTTTCACAAAGCAAAAGGGCATGCTATAACAACTACAGTGTCTGCTTCTCGATTCAGTAAAGCAAATTCTAAAGCAAATGCAAAACCTAATGTCCCTCGCTGCTGGCATTGTCACAGTGACTGTGTATTTTCAACATGGTTGTGCCTCCTTTGTGACTGTGTTTAACTCACTGCAGGATCAGACCTTTGCATGCATGGGAGTAATGCTGCAGAAACCCTTGTCCTTTCCTTTTATGTACTATACAGGGATGATCATTAGAATTCCATAGGTTCACCTTCTTTTATAAATGAGGAATCTGAGGCCCAGCAGATTAATAACTTTCCTAAATTTATACATAAGCTGGTGGAGGTAGCCTAAAATGGCAGTCACAAGAGGTCTGTGTGCCGCTGCCCAGGCAAAGTCTCTGCATTGCTATCTGGAGGGCCTGCTATGGTGTGCTCTGTTCGTCATGGAGAATGGGGCCGGAGACTCTGAGGTCATGGTGTCTGGGAAATTCTGTGGACAGAGGGCTAAATCCATGAAGACTGTGGATGGCCTATTGATCCACACTGGGGACCTTGTTAACTGCGATGTTGATGTCACCATGTACCATGTCATGCTAAGACAGGGTGCACTGGGCATCAAGTGAAAATTATGCTGTCCTGTGACCTAACTGGTAAGATTGGCCTTAAAGAAGCCCCTGCTTGACCATGTGAGCATTGTGGACCCAGAGTTGAGACACTGCCAACCACCTCTGTCTCAGAACAGAAGGATAGGAAGCCAGAGTTGCCTGCTATGCACCAGCAGTATGCCTGGCATGACAAGGTTTCCTTGACAGCTGGATCTGGAGAGTCTGCATGTTGGTCTATAAAGACCTTTAGTAAAATCTGTTCAGAAAATGAAAAAGAAAAATCGAGATCTCACACAAGAGTCTCAGGTTTGTATTTTCCATTTACTCACCTCTAATCATCACTTATTTTTCTCTGAAGCAGTATTTGTTTCAGACCACAGTTTCTCCAAGTATGACGCCTAAGAAATTGCATTAGAATCTCCTTGTGTGCCAATTAGAATGCAGATTCTTGGACCCTGCTCCAGGACTACTATTTTCATGCCCTGAAATTGGAGAATTTTGCATTTTCAACATGTACTTGAGGTGATTCCTACGAAATACAGTGTTTTAACTTTTTCTTTTGAAATAATGTTAGACTTATAGAAGAGTTGCAAAGATAGTACAGATAGTTCTCATGAATATTTCATCCAGCTTTTAAAGTTAACATTTTACTTAATAATACAGTATACCTATCCAAAAATCATATCATTGGACCATTATTCCTACCAACTATGAACTTTATTTATATTTCACCATTTCTTTTCATTAATTATCTCTATGCTGTTCTGAGATCAAATTTAGGGTCCCACATTGTTTTTAGTTGTTATATATACCAAATTTTGGGTTTCCCAGGTGACACAGTGGTAAAAAATCTGCCTGAACTTCAGGGGACCCAGCTTCAATTCCTCAGTTGGGAAGATCCTCTGGAGAAGGAAATGGCAACCTACTCCTGTATTCATGCCTGGAAATCCCATGGACAGAGGAGCCAAGCAGGCTACAGTCCACGGGGTCACAGAGAGTCAGAAATGACTTAGCAACTAAACAGTAACAGCTACAGTGCCTGAATGCTGGCTCTGGAGGCAGCCAAAGGCCCAATTCAAGTACTGATATCAGTTCAGTTCAGTTCATTTCAATTGCTCAGTTGTGCCCGACTCTTTGCGACTCCATGGGTGCAGCACGCCAGGTCTCCCTGTCCATCACCAACTCATGGAGTTCACTCAAACTCATGTCCATTGAGTCGGTGATACCATCCAGCCAACTCATCCTCTGTTGTCCCCTTCTCCTTCTGCCCCCAAGCCCTCCCAGCATCAGTTTTTTCCAGTGAGTCAACTCTTCACATCAGGTGGCCAAAGCTTTGGAATTTCAGCTTTAGCATCATTCCTTCTAAAGAACACTCAGGACTTATCTCCTTTAGAATGGACTGGTTAAATCTACTTCCAATCCAATGGACTCTCAAGAGTCTTCTCCAACACCAGAGTTCAAAGGCATCAATGCTTTGGCACTCAGCTTTCTTCATAGTTCAACTCTCACATCCATACATGACCACAGGAAAAACCATAGCCTTGACTAGACGGACCTTTGTTGGCAAAGTAATGTCTCTGCTTTTCAACATGCTATCTAGGTTGGTCATAACTTTCCTTCCAAGGAGTAAGCATCTTTTAATTTCATGGCTGTAATCACCATCTACAGTGATTTTGGAACCCTCGCCCCCCCAAAAAATCTGACACTGTTTCCACTGTTTCCCCATCTATTTCCCATGAAGTGATGGGACTGGATGCCATGATCTTCGTTTTCTGAATGTTGAGCTTTAAGCCAACTTTTTCACTATCCTCTTTCACTTTCATCAAGAGGCTTCTTAGTTCCTCTTCACTGTCTGCCATAAGGGTGGTGTCATCTGCATATCTGAGGTTATTGATATTTCTCCCGGCAATCTTGATTCCAGTTTGTGCTTCTTCCAGTCCAGCGTTTCACATGATGTACTCTGCATATAAGTTAAATAAGCAGGGTGACAATATACAGCCTTGATGTACTCCTATTGCTATTTGGAACCAGTCTATTGTTCCATGTCCAGTTCTAACTGTTGCTTCCTGACCTGCATATAGGTTTCTCAAGAGGCAGGTCAGGTGGTCTGGTATTCCCATCTCTTTCAGAATTTTCCACAGTTTATTGTGATCCACACAGTCAAAGGCTTTGACATAGTCAATAAAGCAGAAATAGATGTTTTTCTGGAACTCTCTTGCTTTTTCGATGACCCAGAGGATGTTAGCAATTTGATCTCTGGTTCCTCTGCCTTTTTTAAAACCAGCTTGAACATCTGGAATTTCATGGTTCACGTATTGCTGAAGCCTGGCTTGGAGAAGTTTGAGCATTACTAGCATGTGAGATGAGTGCATTGTGTGGTAGTTTGAGCATTCTTTGGCATTGCCTTTTTGGGATTGGAATGAAAATTGTCCTTTTCCAGTCCTGTGGCCACTGCTGAGTTTTCCAAATTTGCTGGCATATTGAGTGCAGCACTTTCACAGCATCATCTTTCAGGATTTGAAACAGCTCAACTGGAATTCCATCACCTCCACTAGCTTTGTTCGTAGTGATGCTTTCTAAGGCCCACTTGACTTCACATTCCAAGATGTCTGGCTCTAGATGAGTGATCACACCATCGTGATTATCTTGGTCATGAAGATCTTTTTTGTACAGTTCTTCTGTGTATTCTTGCCACCTCTTCTTAATATCTTCTGCTTCTGTTAGGTCCAGACCATTTCTGTCCTTTATCGAGCCCATCTTTGCATGAAATGTTCCTGTGGTATCTCTAATTTTCTTGAAGTGATCTCTAGTCTTTCCATTCTGTTGTTTTCCTCTATTTCTTTGCATTGATCACTAAAGAAGGCTTTCTTATGTTTTCTTGCTATTCTTTGGAACTCTGCATTCAGATGCTTATATCTTTCCTTTTCTCCTTTGCTTTTCACTTCTCTTCTTTTCACAGCTATTTGTAAGGCCTCCCCAGACAGCCATTTTGCTTTTTTGCATTTGTTTTCCACAGGGATGGTCTTGATCCCTGTCTCCTGTACAATGTCATGAACCTCAGTCCATAGGTCATCAGACACTCTATCTCTCAGATCTAGTCCCTTTAATCTATTTCTCACTTCCACTGTAAAATCATAAGGGATTTGATTTAGGTCATACCTGAATGGTCTAGTGGTTTTCCCTACTTTCTTCAATTTAAGTCTGAATTTGGCAATAAGGAGTTCATGATCTGAGCCATAGTCAGCTCCTGATCTTGTTTTTATTGACTGTATAGAGTTTCTCCATCTTTGGCTGACAAGAATATAATCAATCTGATTTTGGTGTTGACCATCTGGTGATGTCCATGTGTAGAGTCTTCTCTTGTGTTGTTGGAAGAGAGTGTTTGCTATGACCAGTGCATTCTCTTGGCAAAACTCTATTAGCCTTTGTCCTACTTCATTCCGTATTCCAAGGCCAAATTTGCCTGTTACTCCAGGTGTTTCTTGACTTCCTACTTTTGCATTCCAGTCCCCTATCATGAAAAGGACATCTTTAGGGTGGTGTTAGTTCTAAAAGGTCTTATAGGTCTTCATAGAACCGTTCAACTTCAGCTTCTTCAGCATTACTAGTTAGGGCATAGACTTGGATTACTGTGATATTGAATGGTTTGCCTTGGAAATGAACAGAGATCATTCTGTCATTTTTGAGATTGCATCCAAGTACTGCATTTCGGACCCTTTTGTTGACCATAATGGCTACTCCATTTCTTCTGAGGGATTCCTGCCTGCAGTAGTAGATATAATGGTCATCTGAGTTAAATTCACCCATTCCAGTCCATTGTAGTTCGCTGATTTCTAGAATGTCGACGTCTACTCTTGCCATCTCCTGTTTGACCACTTGCAGTTTGCCTTGATTCATGGACCTGACATTCCAGGTTCCTATGCAATATTGCTCTTTACAGCATCAGACCTTGCTTCTATCACCAGTCACACCCGCAACTGGGTATTGTTTTTGCTTTGGCTCCATCCCTTCATTCTTTCTGGAGTTATTTCTCCACTGATCTCCAGTTGCATATTGGGCACCTACTGACCTATCATTTTCCCTTTTTCATACTGTTCATGGGGTTTCAAGGCAAGAATACTGAAGTGGTTTGCCTTCAGTGGACCACATTCTGTCAGACCTCTCCACCATGACCTGCCTGTCTTGGGTGGCCCCACAGGGCATGGCTTAGTTTCATTGAGTTAGACAAGGCTGTGGTTCATGTGAGTAGATTGACTAGTTTTCTGTGATTATGGTTTCAGTGTGTCTGCCCTCTGATGCCCTCTTGCAACACCTACCACCTTACTTGGGTTTCTCTTACCTTGGATGTGGGATATCTCTTCACAGCTGCTCTAGCAAAGCACCACCACTGCTCCTTACCTTGGATGAGGGGTATCTCCTCACTGCCATCTCTCCTGACCTTGAATGTTGAGTAGCTCCTCTCGGCCCTCTTGCGCCCGCACAGCCACCACTCCTTGGACTAATATAAGTATATTTAAATTCAAGCTACAGTGACAGTATTCTTAATAATGGTGCAGAGATTCAATAACCCAGAAATAGAACTGAGGGAGACATAAGAGACCATTCAGCCTTTGATTTTATGGATAGTTTCCAGAGGAGAAGTGTGAGCAAGCCGATGGAAATATTGGAACTAGAGTCCATTTCACTGGGCCCCGGATTTCCTTGTAATTTCTTTAAGCACTTGCCTGATATTATAGCTTTTTCCCTTTATTCTCAAAGTGAGGATCATGAAAAAGTTTAATAAGTCTATCTGTGATGTCATATGGTTTTCTACTTATCTATAAGAGGAACATGAGAAATCTAGTTTGCCCCAATTTGATGATCAGGGAACATATTCAAAGAGGAAAAACTAAGGTCCTCAAGGTTCCATGGCAAGCATACTGTGAGCTCTATCAATACCTCTATAAGCTGATCCTGAATTAGTGCCTTTATGCAGTATGCCACACACCTCCTCTGGCCCTGAATTTATACACTCTGTGCTGAAGTGAATATTTTGTGTATTCAACTAGAACATTTGGAGAATGAGTATTTATAAATAAATTCAAACAGGGGACCCAAATGGGGAAACGTCGTGAATCTGGCTTATTTAGCAATTATAAATGGGAGACATGACTGTGGGAAGGGAACTGACATAAATCAGCATGGATATCTGTTCCCGGTGGAAAAAACTAGATAATTCTAAGGTTTTTTTTTTTTTTTTTTTTTTTTTTAATTTAGATACCTCTTTCTTTGTCTGTCCTGAGAACGAAATGAATGACTCCTATGACTCTTGTCATTGCTCACAACTTGGCATGTTTATGGGGGAAATCAGGATAATTTAAGACCCCATTACACACATAGCTACCGACAAAGTTGTATATGGGAAAGATAGAATTCTATTCCATTTTTTACCACTAAAACTAGTTTTGTGTCTATACATAAGTAATTGCCTTTTTTTTTTCTTTTTTCGATGTTGTGCCACAGCCCAAATGTAAATGAGAGGGTGAGAATTGATCTGTCATGAGGGATTACCATGGGAAGGAGTTGGTAGGTTAAGCCTACCTGTTGTGTGTGGATTAATGGGGGTATACTCACATGAAAGGCTATCACCCTTTGCCTGTGTTGGCCATGATTCCCAATGTCTTGCTCCAACTCTATTTCCTCTGAGATGGATGCAATCTCATGCATTCCTTTGTTTTTATTGATTCCTTTAAAGTCATAACTAAGGTAGAAATATTCTCCTGCTCTCCATCCAACTGTGGCTGTGCTCTAGGGTCTTGACTGAATTCTTATACTTTTTAAATTTCCATGACTGTAGTGTTTTTCAGCAAATAGAATGAAGAGGCTTTCTCTTCTGTGAGGTTTTCAATCACAGACATTTGGCAGAGTGGGTAGTCTCTTTGGCAGAGCCATATGAAGCATTCATCTATCAAATCTAGAGACCCAAGTGTGGGAGGCAACCTTGTGAATTAGGAGATAAGTGTAGTGTGACTTTCATGTCCAGCCTTTAAGTAAGAAAGGGGTTGCCTGCCAGTAGGTTTTGCCTTCTAACAGTGGAACTTAGAAGATGCATCAGCCCAGAAAAATATCTTTAAAAGTAAAACTTCTGAAGGTTATCTGGGATTGTGAAATAAATTGTTGGTTAACCTGGCTGTTGCTGCTGCTGCTAAGTTGCTTCAGTCATGTCCGACTCTGTGCGACCCCATAGTTGGCAGCCCACCAGGCTCCCCCGTCCCTGGGATTCTCCAGGCAAGAACACTGGAGTCGGTTGCTATTTCCTTCTCCAATGCATGAAAGTGAAAAGTGAAAGTGAATTTGCTCACTCATGTCCGACTTAGCGACCCCATGGACTGCAGTCTACCAGGCTCCTCCGTCCATGGGATTTTCTAGGCAAGAGTACTGGAGTGGGGTGCCATTGCCTTCTCTGAGTTAACCTGGACATGCCGCCAAAGCCAACACAATGAGCATTTATTTTTCACTATATAGTTAAAAATAGCCCCAGGAGTTATTTTGGTAATTTTACTTAGATTTGAAATACATGACAGACACAAATTGGCTTTTTCTCTCCTATATTACTTCCTTTTCATACCAGGACCATAGTTACAGATAGTGGTGACACCATAATTTCCCTATGGGAGAGTCTTAAATGGCCTGGTAAGCTTGTCTTGATATTGACACATTGTTTGACTTTAATATACTCACTTGAGGTAGCTAGAGTAGAGAGTCACCTTGCCAAGAATAGAGACAACTATATATATTACTTGCTTTGACTTTTCTCTAATTTGATGAGGACGCTGAATTCAAAGATGGGAGTTAGGTAGTAAATGTTCCAAGGTCATAGAAGGGTTGGGTTTGAAAACCAAGTCTCAATTTCTGAGGACAGCAAATCCTTTCCCATATAGCAATTACTTAACCTTATAGCTTCAATAGGAGAGAATCTCTGCTTTCTTAGGTGAGTACCCTTTCTCCAAGGTCAGCTAAATACTGAGTGCATTACAGTCCTACTGATTCTACAGAACACTTTGTGCAGTTCTCTAAGGTGTGCAAAAGGTTTTTATTTGTGGGTCAGATTTGAACTTAGCCTACAGTATGTTACAAGTATTCTAAATGAAAGGGTGATTTCTGTTTAGATGCACAAGTAGTTTGTGAGTCATAGAGAAGAAAAAGAAAGGCAATAGAAGATTCTGTCCTAGAATTACATAATTTCAAGGTGTTATGTAAAAGGCAAATTTAATAGAACTAGTGGATCAATGAAGACTAACAAGGCAGGCAGGTCTCATCTCAAGAGAAGAGGTAGGGTCTCAAGTCAGTATGTAAGGGAAAAGTAGTCTCGTTAAATCCACCCTTGAAAATACCTATGCAGGTGGCACAAAACCTAAGTCCAACCAGGACTTCTTCCAGTTTTTCCTCCAGAGAAAAGAGGTGCTTATTTTCCAGTGTCACCTCCAGTGACAGAACCTCTTTATTTGCATGAACATGAAGTATTTTCAGGGTTGTGTTATATGGAAGAAAGTGCAGTATGTCTTTAAGATGAATCACATACAACCTTATAAGATGCTCACTCAAGAGGCTTCGAAGGTGCAGTCAAGTGAGGAGGGGACCTTATGAGGAACAGTCACTTTAAGTCCCTACTGAGGGGAATGATGTGTGGAATCACACTCTCCTGTTCTCTCTCTCATCTTTTTACTTATTGTTCTTCCCCACTGCCCAAGAATGAGTCTAATTGAATATGCCTAAATATGCATGTCAGATAGTTCAGCTCAGTTCAGTTGCTCAGTCGTGTCTGACTCTTTGTGACCCCATGAACTGCAGCACACCAGGCCTCCCTGTCCATCACCAACTCCCAGAGTTTACCCAAACCCATGTCCGTTGAGTTGGTGATGCCATCCAACCATCTCATTCTCTGTCGTCCCCTTCTCCTCCCACCCTCAATCTTTCCCAGCATCAGGGTCTTTTCAAATAAGTCAGCTCTTCGTATCAGGTGGCCAAAGTATTGGAGTTTCAGCTTCAACATCAGTCCTTCCAATGAACACCCAGGACTGATCTCCATTAGGATGGACTGGTTGGATCTCCTGGCAGTCCAAGGGACTCTCAATAGTCTTCTCCAACACCACAGTTCAAAAGCATCAATTCTTCTGTGCTCAGTTTTCTTTATAGTCCAACTTTCACATCCATACATGACCACTGGAAAAACCATAGCCTTGAATAGATGGACCTTTGTTGACAAAGTAATGTCTCTGCTTTTTATTTTTTTTAATATAAATTACTTTATTTTAATTGGAGGTTAATTACTTTACAACATTGTCTTGGTTTTGCCATACATCAACATGAATCCGCCACAGGGGTATACACGTGTTCCCCATCCTGAACCCCTCTTCCTCCTCCCTCCCCATACCATCCCTCTGGGTAGTCCCAGTGCACCAGCCCCAAGCATCCACTATCATGCATTGAACCTGGACTGGCGATTCGTTTCATATATGATATTATACATGTTTCAATGCCATTCTCCCAAATCATCCCACCCTCTCCCTCTCCCGCAGAATCCAAAAGACTGTTCTATACATATGTGTCTCTTTTGCTGTCTCGCATACAGGGTTATCATTACCATCTTTCTAAATTCCATATATATGCATTAGTATACTGTATTGGTGTGTTTCTTTCTGGCTTATTTCACTCTGTATAATCGGCTCCAGTTTCATCCACCTCATTAGAACTGATTCAAATGTATTCTTTTTAATGGCTGAGTAATACTCCATTGTGTATACGTACCACAGCTTTCTTATCCATTCATCTGCCGATGGACATTTAGGTTGCTTCCATGTCCTGGCTATTATAAACAGTGCTGCAATGAACATTGGGGTACATGTGTCTCTTTCAATTCTGGTTTTCTCGGTGTGTATGCCCAGCAGTGGGATTGCTGGGTCATAAGGCAGTTCTAGTTCCAGTTTTTTAAGGAATCTCCACACTGTTCTCCATAGTGGCTGTACTAGTTTGCATTCCCACCAACAGTGTAAGAGGGTTCCCTTTTCTCCACACCCTCTCCAGCATTTATTGCTTGTAGACTTTTAAAAGCAGCCCATTGTCTTCGAAAGGAGGTAGGAAAAAACAAAAGACAAAAAAAGAGACAAAAGAGGTTGGAACAGAGTTCTGTCTGGGGAAGCAAGTCTTAAAAAGAGAAATTTCCAAACAGCAGGAAACACTCTCACTGCCGAGTCTGTGGTGAGCCTTGGAAGCACAGAGGGCAACATAACAGGGAGGAAAAATAAATAAATAAGTAAAGCCCACAGATTTTGAGCCCAACAGTAACTCCCCCAGCGGAGAAGCACTGCAGATGCCTACACTCGCCACTAGCAAGCGGGGGCTGGGCAGGGAGGCGTGGGCTGCATTGCTTAGAGTAAGGATCTGGCCTGAATGCCCCAAGGGCAATCTGAGCGAACTAACTTGGTCTAGCAAAGCAGACTGTGGGGTAACTACCACGCAAAAAGCCAGCCCTAACCTAAGACACCACCAGGCCCATGCACAGAACAAAGGACTGAACAGAGATAGCCAGCTGCAGACCATCCCCTACCGGTGACAGGCAGCCAGAGCTGGAAGGGGGCAATTGCAGCCCCAGAGAGACATTATCTGCAAAACTGTAAGTAGGCTTCTTTGCTAAGACTTCCCGGTCAAAATCCACCTGAGAAGGTGTGCCAGTTGTACACCCAGAAAACCGAGCGGCAGGGATGGGAGAGGCGATAAGTCACAGCAACCGTGCTCACCAAACACCTCCTCACCTGAGCTGCTCAGACCTGGGAAGGGCACAAAACACAGGCCCAACCGAGTCTGTGCCTCTGAGGACTACCCGAGTGCCTGAGCCTGAGCGACTTAGACCTGGGAGGTGCATGCAGCCCAGGGCCGGCCTTGGACGGTTCCCGGTGGAGCAACATAGAGCCTGAGCAGTGTGGGCAGGGAGGGCACATGCGCCGAGAGCGGGGGCAGGCCCAGTGTGGCTGAGGCACTGCGAGCACACGCCAGTGTTATTTGTTTGCAGTGCCCTTCCCTCCCCATAGCACGACTGAACAAGTGAGCCTAAAAACGTGACCACCACCTCTCCCTTTGTGTCAGGGTGGAAATCAGACACTGAAGAGACCAGCAAACAGAAGAAGCTAAAGCAGAGGGAACCGCCTTGGAAGTGACAGGTGCAATAGATTAAAACCCTGTCGTTAGTACCAATTACATAGGAAGGGGCCTATGGATCTTGAGAAATATAAGCCAGACCAAGGAACTATCTGAAAATGAACTGACCCCACAATACCCAGAACAACAGCAGAGAAAGTCCTAGATATATTTTTGCTATTTTTACAATCATTCTTTTTTTTATTATTTTAAGTCCTCTATTACTCCTTTAATTTTCACTTTTATAACCTACTATTACTTTGCAAAAAAAAAGACCCTATTTTTTTAAAAGCAAACTTCAAAATATATATTTTTTAATAATTTTTGTGACTTTTTTTCTCTTCCTTTTTTTCTTCTTTTCTTTAATACTCTATTTTTGAAATTCTAAACCCTACTGTAGATTTTTAATCTTTCCTTTTTGGTATTTGTTATCAATTTTGTACCTTTAAGAACCCAATCTTCAGTACCCATTTTTACTTGGGAGTGAGATTACTGGCTTGACTGCTCTTTTCCCCTTTGGACTCTCCTTTTTCCCCACCAGGTTGCCTGTGTCTCCTCCCTACCCCCTCTCTTCTCTACCCAATTTTGTGAATTTCTGTGTGTTCCAGACTTTGGAGAACACTTAAGGAACTGGTTACTGGCTGGATCTGTCTCTCTTCTTTTGATTCTCCTCGCCCTCACCTTTAATCCTCCTGGCCACCTCTGTCTCCTTCCTCCCTCTTCTCTTCTCTGTATAACTCTGTGAACATCTCTGAGTGGTCCAATTGTGGAATGCACATAAGAAAGTGATTGCTGGCTAGCTTACTCTCTCCTCTATTGATTCCACCTCATCTCATTCGGGTCACCTCTAACTCCCTCCTCCTCCTTCTCTTCTTGTAACTCTGTGAACCTCTCTGGGTGTCCCTCACTGTGGAGAAACTTTTCATCATTAACCTAGATGTTTTATCATTGGTGCTGTATAGAAGGAGAAGTCTTGAGACTACTGTCTCTGCTTTTTAATATGCTTTCTAGGTTGGTCATAGTTTTCTTCCAAGGAGCAAGTGTCTTTTAATTTCATGGCTACAATCACCATCTGCAGTGATCTTGGAGCCCAGAAAAATAAAGTCTGACACTGTTTCCCCATCTATTTCCCATGAAGTGATGGGACCAGATGCCATGATCTTCGTTTTCTGAGTGTTGAGCTTTAAGCCAACTTTTTCACTTTCTTCTTTCACTTTCATCAAGAGGCTCTTTAGTTCTTCACTTTCTGCCATAAGGGTGGTGTCATCTGCATATCTGAGGTTATTAATATTTCTGCTGGCAGTCTTGATTCCAGCTTGTGCTTCTTCCAGCCCAGCGTTTCTCATGGTGTACTCTGAATATAAGTTAAATAAGCAGGGTGACAATATACAGCCTTGACGTACTCCTTTTCCTATTTGGAACCAGTCTGTTGTTCCATGTCCAGTTCTAACTGTTGCTTCCTGACCTGCATTACAGGTTTCTTAAGAGGCAAGTCAAGTGGAGAAGAAATTAAAAACCAGATATTTTTTCAAAATTTAATTAATTAATTATGACCACACTGGGTCTTCATCACTGCATCGGCTTTCTCTAGTTGTGGCGAGCAGGGGCTACTCTTTGTCGTGGAGTATGGGCCCTAGATGGAGAAGGAAATGGCAACCCATTCCAGTACTCTCGCCTGGAAAATCCCATGGACAGAGGAGCAAAGTAGGCTACAGTCCATGGGGTCACAAAGAGTCAGACACGACTGAGCGTCTTCGCTTCACTTCACATGGGCCCTAGGGTGCACAGGCCTCAGTATTGTGGCACATGGGCTTCAGTAGTTGTGGTACCCAGGCTTAGTTGTCCCAAGGCATGTGGAATCTTCCAGAAGCAGGGATCAAACTCATATCCCCTGCATTGGAATTTGGATCTTTAGCCACTGGAACACGAGCCAAGTCCAAAACCCAGGTTTTGACTCTGGTTCTAGTCTGATGTTTCTCAACAATCCCACTTCTAGCTTGCCTCTTCCCTTTCTTCCACACATAGTTAGTGTCTCTACATGGAGACAGACAATTAAAAAGTGCTGCATTATTATAATGTCCCTATTAGTAAATGCAAGTGAGTGGGAATGTTTTCTCTACTTCTGTTTTTTTCCTCTACTGCTAGTTTTTGGGATAGTCATGCATGCCTTTAGAGATAGGTTCTTTATATCCTTCTTTTCTTATATTTCAAGGTTGTTTGCTGTCTTATGAATTACCTTACTATTCCATAATTCTGCAATTCAAAGGGAGACAGAAACAGTTTTTGAGAGTCTTATATGAATCCTATAGACCATATAATTGTTCTTAATGTAAAAAAAGATTCCTCCTTTCTATCAAATTTATTCACTGCCAGTCAAGGCATTTACTAAAATGGAGAGCTTTATAATCATACCAATCTTTGAAGGTGTATGAAATTCATTCATACCTAGTTTTATTTTCTTAATGCTCACGGTGTACATTTTATAGATCACACAGCAGAGCATATAATTAAATGCTGCCTTGGATTGTATTCTGTAAGGTTGGTTGGTTACTTCTCTAGCTTCAAAAATATTTTAGTGCTAAATCCTATATGACCTTTGCATTTCCCACTTAAAATGTCTAACAGAGAAATAAGTATATATTAAAAAAAATTTTTTCATTGCTTGACATTTTGTTGGACACTGTGTTCATGTTTCTTAATTGATGAAACACCTGACACATATTAAGCTATTAATAAATACGTCTGATGCTTCCTTGGTGGCTTAGTGGTAAAGAATCCACCTGCCAATGCAGGAGGCTTGGGTTCGATCCCTGAGTCAGTAACATCCCCTGGAGAAAGACATGGCAATACATTCCAGTATTCTTGCA
This sequence comes from Capra hircus, assembly GCF_001704415.2. Classification (NCBI taxonomy): domain Eukaryota; kingdom Metazoa; phylum Chordata; class Mammalia; order Artiodactyla; family Bovidae; genus Capra; species Capra hircus. The sequence continues at coordinate 46,549,184 of NC_030814.1, read as the reverse complement.
TGGGAAATCCCATAGACAGAGGAGCCTGGCAGGCTACAGTCCATGGGATTGTGAAAGAGTTGGACATAACTTAGCAACTAAACAACAACAAATACCAGTTGAAGGGATGATTAAAGTTGGCCAAAAGACATGAAGGGGCTCAGCATGTCATCATCTTGAATATCTTCACATTAGGCTAAAGGAAAACAGTGATTATCTTTAACAATGTGTCTTCTGCCTACTCTGAATTTCAATCCCAGCTCTAGTACTTAATAGGTATAAAGTTAGATCTCTCAAAATATGGGCAGTAATGGTATCTCCCACATGAAATTATTAAGAGTAAATGAAACAATGCATTTAAAGTAGTCTGTGCACTCTTAGAATGCTACTAGCACTCATTAAATGTTAATATTATCTGCAAGAGCCCCAGTATAGAATGACTTTATTTTTAATGCCTAATTTGGTAGGGGGCTTTTTCAATATATTATTTTCAGAATTAATCAACTCTCCGTAATAGTTCAATTCAGGCATTTTCCCCTGAGAATTATTATAGCTGAGGATAAGACCTCTGTGGTCTTAATTATTACCTGACCAGCCCACTTTAGCTAAATTAGAGCTCTGCATGGAAAACACTGAGGGCTTTCAATACCATGCCTGAGATTAATGAGTGACAGGAAATGGCCTAGAATCCCATGCTTTTTGGCAGCTCCTCCTTACCAATTGAGGGCTAATGTTTCCTTGCTTATTGCAGCATGAATCAAGAACTTACTCACTTTGACACTTTACTTGAATTTCAAGGTATAATCAATCAATATTTGCTGAACCAAGAAGCAAACCACCATTCTTTGGATCATGAGTCCAAACTGGATCCTCTCCTTCAGGTTGTATTTCATCATTATGGATGTCCTCAAGACTTGCCACAGGAAAATCTTTAGACCTATCTGCTTAAAGAAATGTTGTCTTCAAGGCAAAAAAATAAAATAGTCTCTCTGCTCAAAAAGTCCCTTTGAAAGCAGCTGTATTTACTGAGGGGGTTTGTTCACTAAGCGTTATTGCATGCATCCAGTCACTCAGACATCCTATCCAAGAATAGTTCTTTCTTTCACACAAGATGTGTTCTCCCTCAAAATGTATCCTGAATCCTGCCACTTCCCTTAATCTTCACAGTCACCTCATCAATTTACTACAGTTATTTTTTACCCAGTTGCCTCCAAGCAACCCATTCTGCACACAGTAACCAGAAAGACCCATGGTTTTTAAAATAGAAATAATAAAAATAATGAAAAATAGTAACAATGATGACTATCCCTGATACAGCATTTACCATGCACTGAATCCTGTTGTTTTTAAGCAACTTTATTGATATATAATTGGCATATCATAGAATTATGTACCTTTTAATGTACACAAGTCATTGGATTTTAGTATATCCACATAATTGTGTAACTGTTACTACTATCTAATTTTAGAATATGTTTCATCACCCCATCAAGAAAACCTTGTACTTATTAGCAATTCCCTCCACACCTCTCAGTCCCTGGCAATCACTAACCTTCTTTTTGTCTTTGCAGATTTGCCTAGGTTTTGCTGGATATAGAATTCTTTATCGATACCTTTTCTTTCAGCATTTTGACTGTGTCACACCATTGCCTTGCAGCCTCCATGTTTTCTGATGTAAAGTATACTCTTAATGTTTCTGAGGACTCTGGATGTGAAGAATACTTTTTTACTTGCAGCTTTCCAGATTTTCTCTTTGATTGTCTACTTGTAGAACATGATGTGTCTACTTGTAGAACACTTTGAGTTATCTTCAGTTCAGTTCATTTCAGTCGCTCAGTCGTGTCCGACACTTTGTGATCCCATGAATCACAGCAAGCCAAGCCTCTCTGTCCATCACCAACTCCCGGAGTTTACTCAGACTCACGTCCATCAAGTCAGTGATGCCATCCAGCCAGCTCATCCGCCGTCGTCCCCTTCTCCTCCTGCCTCCAATCCCTCCCAGCATCAGAGTCTTTTCCAATGAGTCAACTCTTCACATGAGGTGGCCCAAGTACTGGAGTTTCAGTTTTAGCATCATTCCTTCCAAAGAAATCCCAGGGCTGATCTCCTTCATAATGGACTGGTTGGATTTCCTTGCAGTCCAAGGGACTCTCAAGAGTCTTCTCCAACATCACAGTTCAAAAGCATCAATTCTTCGGCGCTCAGCTTTCCTCACAGTCCAACTCTCGCATCCATACATGACCACTGGAAAAACCATAGCCTTGACTAGACGGACCTTAGTCGGCAAAGTAATGTCTCTGCTTTTGAATATGCTATCTAGGTTGGTCATAATTTTTCTTCAAAGGAGTAAGCGTCTTTTAATTTCATGGCTGCAGTCACATCTGCAGTGATTTTGGAGCCCCCAAAAATAAAGTCTGACACTGTTTCCACTGTTTCCCCATCTATTTCCCATGAAGTGATGGGACCGGATGCCATGATCTTCATTTTCTGAATGTTGAGCTTTAAGCCAACTTTTCACTCTCCACTTTCGCTTTCATTAAGAGGCTTTTTAATTCCTCTTCACTTTCTTCCATAAAGGTGGTGTCATCTGCATATCTGAGTTATCTTACTTGGAGTTAATTGATACTGTTGGATGTGTAGGTTACTGTTTTTCATTGTCAACTGAAAGGAAAATGCCCAACCTATCAGTTTCAAGTTGTTTCATTTATGGCCTTACTGAGGACTATAGCCTGAAAGACAGCTTCTCAGATAGCTCTGCTCCAAAGAGGTAGGGGAACAGGCTAGCTTATATATGATTTTTTCTTCATCTAGGGAATACATGTAGTCAAGCATACATCTTGGTAAGGATTACCGCCTGTCACAAAGAACAGCTATCTCAAATGAATGATTAAAGTGCTTTTCTATGTATGGGAAGATGTTAGTTAGCAAGTGTTAGTTAGAAAGAATCTGGGTTCATTAAAATTATTCCTGAAATGTTCCTAACTATCTAAGGGGCCTAACTGTCCAAAGCACAGAGCATTGTATTATTGTCTTTAATTTCTTCTTTCTAAAGGCAAAGAGTGCCCTATTGGTCAGTGACTGTAGTGTGTTAACCTGTGTAGACCTGGATGGCAAGTGAAATGCTTTTTGTTCTTCTTGTGTTTGCATCCTCAAATTTGGAGAGTTTTCAGCCATTATTTTTCTAAAATATTTTTTGTTTTCCGTTCTCCCTAGATATATACCAAAGAAAAATGAAAATGTATGTCCACGCAAAAACTTCTATGCAGTTGTTCATAGCCACATTTTTCATGATAGCCAGAAAGTGAAACAACACAAATGTCTATTAACTGATGAATGGATAAACAGAATGTGGTATATCTATGCAGTTAAATGTAAAATATTATTCTCCTATGATAAGGAATGAAGTGCTAGTGTATACATACATATGCTTAGATAAACATACATAACCTTGTATGTTACATAGATGAACCTTGAAAACAATATGCTGAGTGAAAAAAGTCACACACAGTTAACATATTGTCAGATTCATTTACATGAAATGAAGTCCAGCACATTCTTTTGCATCCAACAGCAAGTATTCCTGTTCAAAAGCAGTCCATCTGAAGAATTAAAAATATATATATTATGTGCTGAGTACTTACCATGGTAAATGATACTGTGAGAGGCATTAGCTATATATAACAAGAACATATGACATGTACAGGTAGCAGCACATGTGAAATGTGCAGTGAAGGACTTACCTATGATAAGGGATGTGTGAAAATATACAGTAATGGGGATTGGGGAATTAAGCACAGCTCAGTTTCTGACTCTATCCCTTACAAAATTACTGATTTAATTTAGAAGTTTTTTTTTTCCCTTAACAAATCTGATATATGTTTTTCATTTTAAAAATGGATATAGTTACAAATGCTGAAAAATGACCAAGACAAGTGAGATAACTCATGGACTATTCCTAGCACATAGCATTTTCTCAATGCAAGTTCATGGAGGAATTTCAATGCTGAGAGAGACAACTTCAAAGCAGGCGCTCTCACAAATGGCTTACTGAAGGAGCCTAAAGTCGAGCAAATTATTATTTTTGAAAAAGGCATATGTGTTAAATGTCAAATTAATGGCACAGGTGATATGCATTATTGTAAGACAGTGTGAAAATGAGAAGTGTGAAAGTGTTAATTGTTCAGTCGTGTCCAACTCTTTGTGATCCCATGGACTGTACTTTGCCAGGCCCCTCTGTCCATGGAATTCTCCAGGCAAGAATGCTGGAGTGGATAGCTATTCCCTTCTGCAGGGGATCTCCCTGACCCAGGGATCAAATCATGGTCTCCTGCATTTCAGGCAGATTTTTACCATCTGAACCATCACGAAGTCCAAAGGCAGTGTGAAAGTGAAAGTCTCTGAGTCATGTCCAACTCCTTGTGACTCCATGAACTATATAGTCCATGGAATTTTCCAGGCTAGAATCCTGGAATGGGTAGCCCTTCCCTTCTTCCCAGCCCAGGGATCAAACCTAGGTCTCCTGCATTGCAGTTGGATTCTTTATCAGCTAAGCCATCAGGGAAGCCCAGTGTAGTTAACATAATTTCGTGTGAGACCAGTGTTTGAATGCCCTAGGTCTACCTCTCACTTAGCTGTGAGATTTCAACCAACTTTGTTTTTATAATCTGGGGAAAAAGGGAATTAAGCTTCTTTGTTCTTAGAGTGTTGGAATTATATAAATAGATGAAAACCCTTTAGCAAAATGCCTGGTCCCCAACAACTTGACAATAGACTTTTGTTGGAGTAAAAAGAGTATTTCAGATCCAAATAATCAGAAAAGTATTATGGAGGTGGTAGAACTTGTGGTGGCAGAACCCCAGAACAATAGTTTTAGAGTTGAGTTTTCATAAGCACAGGACCTTCAAGGTCTGAGATCTCTCACACTAGCTGCTCCTCACTTGAACTTGATAGTTGCTCTATCTGTGGTTATTGTCTGGGTCCAGGTTGATTTCACTTGGAAAAATAGTGAGACAAAGTGTGCAGGCAGGGGTCACTCAGTGCTGATTTAGGTCAGAGGTTTTCAAAGTGGAATGCCTGCCTAGCAAGAGGCAGGGGAGGGAATATATCTTACATTTATATATCCAACTCCTTGGGACCTTATGGACTGTAGCCCACCAGGCTCCTCTGTCCATGGGATACTGGAGTGGGTTGCCTTTTCCTTCTCCAGGGGATCTTCCTGACCCAGGGATTGAACCTGGGTCTCCCACATTGCAGGCAGATTCTTAATGCTCTGAGCCACCAGGGAAGCCCTTTTATATGTATTATAATAGTATATTACTGGATAGTAAATTCAGGAAGTGACAAGGTTTATTTATATAGCCTTCTGGGCCCAGTTCCTTATCTCTAGAGATGAGGGTGTCTTTCTACCTCCAGACACAGGAAGGGTACCTTTCACATGGGAGGTAAATTTCCTGCATTCAATGAGGCTGAGAGGAGGTCAAAGTATTTCTTTCACATCAGTTCTTTCTTAAGTAAGTTTAATTCAAAATAATCAATATTTCATTAAGGTGTATTTTGGGGCAATGTACCCTGGGTCCCAACAAAACCAAGATTCTTAAAAAAGCAGAAACAACTGCTCGAATAGAATAAAGGAAGATAGGTAGCTGGGAACCAAAGCCTCCCATGAAACAACTGTTTTTCTTGGAGTGATGGGGAAAATGCATGTGCCTTGATGTGGTTATGGGAGTTGGAGGGGTCATAGACTTTAGTTTTTGTTTTTGTCTTTTTCTGCTAGATAACGCTGGCAAGCCTTAGTTACACCCAGGCCCCGTAAACATGTATTAGCGAAGCCAGTGCTAAGAAAATTCATCACTCTTTCCCCTGTCTGAGTTCTCTTCCATGACTCTTGGTATCCTCTGTTGATTCTGTTTCAAAAATGTAATTTCACTGAATGAAAAATACCCTTTGTGGTAAAGCAAACACTCAGTTCCTGTGACCTGGGTGCCTGAAAGGCATGAATTTTTCTCTCTGTGGAATTACCTTGGGAATCACTGAAGCATCTGTGAAACCATTATTGCCAAGCAATATTTCTTTTTCTCCCTCTGCAAGGAAAGGGGAGATTGGAAGTCTGGCTGAGGAACCTGTCCCCATTGAGAATTCTTTGCATTTTAAATAAAGAGAATCTCAGGAGTCATTCCATCTATTAACTCATGTGAAAATGCCTCTATGGCTTAGATCAGCATTCGTTAAAGGCACAGTCTTGATTTTGTGCTTAAAAGATATACACATGGTAACAGCTTTTGGCAGCAGAAATTTATCTGTTTATTGACTTTAAGAAAAATGATTTTTCTAGTAGAAAATGGAATGATGTATTTTATAGATTAGATCATTAGGAGGGAGCAATGCCCCCAGGAAAACGTTGTGTTCATTTAAAATGTAAATGAAGCTCCGCCATCATTCACTCCAGGTCCTCTCAGCTGCCATTTTGTGCAATGATGTGGGTTTTTATACAGAGAAAGCTTTTCTGCTCGCAGCAGGCTATTCCCTCTCCACACTGACAGTTGTCCTGCTTCAGAATTCTCTTGGGCTTCCTATCAGAGGGAAGACCCTTTCCGCTTGGCATAACCAGGGCCCGCTCAGTGGGATGGGCACGTTTGCTCCTGTAAGAGTCCCATCAGCATCCTCTCAGTTAATGAGAAGCTTCCAGTGCCTCCCTCTGAGGGAACCAAGCATGCAGAGGGTGGAAAGGCCAGCAGAGAGAATGCCGTAATGAGGGACAGATAGTTAAGAAGCAATGGATCCTGGGGCCATGGCTTCAGAGAAACTGCCAAGTGATTAGAATGAGAAGCGGTAGGTTAGACCTGACAGTGATGAAATGTGAGGGAGAGGACTGGATGGCAAAAAAAAAAAAAAAAAAAAAAAGGGCTACAAATTGCAGAGCTAGGGTTCTGGCCTAGGCTGAACATCAGCCATCCGTGGACCCTCATGCACATCATAGTAGACTTTGCCCCTCGGTTTCCCTGTCCGTAACATGGCGGGTTTGCATAACCTGACTTCTAACGCTTCTTCTAGCTTTAATACTCTGTTGACCAGAAAAGCCCATGTATTTCAGTTTCGATTTGGCCAGCTGTTTATGATCTTGTCTAAGGCCTTTTATTCTAGATTTCCACATATCTTGTGTTTATATAAAGTTTTCTGTCTCTGAAGGAAATTTAGTACGTCTTGGCACCTTTCTTTGTAATCTGTGGTCTATAAAACCAATACATGTAAGGTAGACAGATAAATTATTACCTGAAACCTGGATGCCCATGAATTTAAACAGTGCTTCATGGCAAGAGACTAAGGAAGAAACACTGATATGGAAGGGGTGATAACTTAGATGCCTAACCTTGGGAGTATCCTTCAACTCTTCTGAAGTACACAGTGGTGATATTTGCCCTGCCTGAAAGCACAGGGCATGGCCAGGTTATCATTTTAGGATCTGAAATGCAAATTCCATATTGTGGAATGCATGCATAGTTGCTGCAGGGAATTTAACTCCCTGGATGCTTCTTGCTTTCACTGAAGCTGTCCCCACAATTGTCTATTTAACCAACCCAGAAAGGCAGTGTGGTGTAGTGATTGAGGCTAGACCCCTGAGCTTGAATTTCAACTGTGTTGCCTGCTAGTTCTTTAACCTTGCGCCTATTTGGGCCTCAGTTTCTATACTTCTAGAACAGGAAGCACAATAACAGTAAACATAAAAATTTCATAAGGATAAACTTAAATCATACATATAAATTACCTATGTCAGGATCTAATGTGTGGTAAGAACATAGTAAAAAATAATAACATAGTCATTATTCTCGTATGTTTCAAATCAACCTTAGGTGCCACCTTCTCAATTAACACACTTTTATTACTTTGACCCATAGTGATCTATTTAGTCTCAAATGATAGCACTTAATATTTTTACAAGCTCATTTAGCTCTTGCCTACACACCATCTTGGAATAGTCCCTAACAGCAGAAGTTCCCAATCATATAATAAGCTCCCTTGTGGAAAAGGAGGGGCCTGAGACAACTTAAATATCTTGGTCAAAATGAAGCAGCCTAATAAATGGCTCATGTCTTATTTTCTGGCTCTCAAACCACTATCCCTCATTGTTTATCACAATACTCCTCAGTTCAGTTCAGTTCAGTTCAGTCGCTCAGTCATGTCCAACTTTTTGAGACCCCATGAATCGCAGCACGCCAGGCCTCCCTGTCTATCACCAACTCCCAGAGTTCACTCAGAGTCGTGTCCATCGAATCAGTGATGCCATCCAGCCATCTCATCCTCGGTCGTCTCCTTCTCCTCCTGCCCCCAATCCCTCCCAGCATCAACGTCTCCTCCAATGAGTCAATTCTTCGCATGAGGTGGCCAAAGTACTGGAGTTTCAGCTTTAGCATCATTCCTTCCAAAGAAATCCCAGGGTTGATCTCCTTCAGAATGGACTGGTTGGATCTCCTTGCAGTCCAAGGGACTCTCAAGAGTCTTCTCCAACACCATAATTCAAAAGCATCAGTTCTTCGGTGCTCAGCCTTCTTCACAGTCCAACTCTCACATCCGTACATGACTACTGGAAAAACCATAGCCTTGACTAGACGGACCTTAGTCGGCAAAGTAATGTCTCTGCTTTTGAATATGCTATCTAGGTTGCTCATAACTTTTCTTCCAAGGAGTAAGTGTCTTTTAATTTCATACTCCTGAAAATGAAGGCTGGTTGGGTTTTCTCATACGTGGTGCTAAGTATTTGGCCCTTTCCTGGGAGCTGGTAAGCCAAGCTGGAGGAATGTCACAGCTAGACTGGTAGGCTACCATGTTCTAGAAATAGGGCCCTAGAGCTTTCCCTTTCTGAGCTTCAGTTTCCCCAGCTTTAAAATAAGATGGCAATGGTCATAATTGGTAAGAGCTTGAGCTAGGGTTAGACAGAATGGGCCCATTTAGGTGCTGTCACTGGTTTGTAGCCCTGAGCATGTTCCTAGCCTCTCTAAATTAGCTCAGATTCTTCAGGTAAATAGTAGATATTAATACCATGCCACATGAAGAATTAAATGAAGGAGTGACCATTAAATGAAGGAGTACATGTAAAGCACTTGGCATAATGCAGAGACCACAGTTGTCTTTTGTTGTTGCTGATATTTTTATCCTTAACAACAATAATACCATCACCATCACTATAGTCATCTCTATTAGCTTTTATGGAACAACAGGAAAGAATATAGACTATGAAGTGAAACTCTACTTGGATTTAAAAGCCAACTTTGTTTCTTATTAGCTGTGTGACCTTAGGCAAGTGACTTTGGTCTTCTAATTCTTAGTTAATTCATTAGTAGAATGAGAGTAGTGATAATGGTTACTTTATAAGCTTGGCATGAGGATTAAATGAGGTATTGTTTTCTACATTGTCAAGCACATGGGTATTCAAATGCGAGGTATTCAAATATAAGTCATAAGGATAATCTCTTCAGCTATAACTTTGTGATGCCCTAGTTATAAGCTGAAGCTTGGAAAGAAATCGAACTTATGCTGCGGAAGTTGGTAAAGCCATCTGTGGGTAGGCGTGGAATAAACGTCCTCAGATGCAGCCTGTCAGACATCTGTCTACAGCCAGTGCAGTGGCCTTTGAAAGAAAACAAATGGAATGTGGCAGGCTTTTGGCCTCCTTCTTCAGGACCCGCATCTTGGCACTAATGTTCCTGCTTCCGCAGACCAGCTGGTCCAATGCAGACTAGCTGACTTTCTCCCCACCCCACTCCTCATCTTAGCAAATGAAGGAGAACACACAAGAGGTTTCCCTGGAGAAGGTGTGATGAAATCTGAGACCCTGTAGATGACCATGAAGTGCAACAGTGATGAAGACATTTTGGAGGAAATAAGGGAGACAGGAAAGTAATGGTCAGTAGGAATAAGTGTTCTTTACAAAAGGTACTTCTCTTTCATTAAGAGAGACCTCCTTTAATTAGATGTATGTCTTATCACAGAACCCAAAAATCACGGGAAGGAGAGCCTGGGAGTAACCCCATTGGGTCAAAGAATCTATACTTCCACGCTGAATCAGAAATGATTCTTTTTATAACCTATGTCATAGACTTTAGATTCAGGTGTATTTGGGTTTAAAATCCAGATCTACAACTAATTAGCTGACTGATTTGAGGCAATGATGTACATTCTGCATTTTTCTCATCTATCAACTGGAGATGTTTCTGATTGCTTCTACCATATCATTGGTAGGTGATTTAAAAAAGATGATGGTAAAACACTTAGCCTAATGTATGGTATTTAGTAATCAATAAACTTTGACTTGGGGCTTCCCTGATAGCTCAGTTGGTAAAGAATCTTCCTGCAATGCAGGAGACCCCAGTTCTATTCCTGGGTTGGGAAGATCTGCTGGAGAAGGGATAGGCTACCCACTCTAGTATTCTTGGGCTTTGCCGGTGGCTCAGCTGGTAAAGAATCTGCCTGCAGTGCGGGAGACCTGGGTTTGATCCCTGGGTTGGGAAGATCCCCTGGAGAAGGAAAGTCTACCCACTCCACTGTTCTGGCCTAGAGAATTCCATGGACTGTATAGCCCATGGGGTCACAAAGAGTCAGGCATGACTGAGTGACTTTCATTTTCACTTTCAAATCTTACTTAAATGAAGATAAGATTATGGGGTAATCTTGTCTCTGTAACTGAAAATTAAGAAAACCTCTAATCTTTTCTGAATCTCAGTTTCCACTTATATACAGCAAGAAATCTAGACACCAATCAGTAGTATCTCCTAAAGATCTCCACGTCACAATCTCTTGCAAGCAATAACTCAGGAGACAAAGTTGGAAGAAACTGACCTTGGAGATTCTAGTTTCAAAGGTTTGGGACATGATGAAGACATCCTGTTCTCCTTTGATGATATATTTTCCTAAATCTGTCTTTTAGTTCTGCATAGCTATTTGGAAGTAATGAATTTGCCAGGCTTAAAGAAAAAATAACTTTGAAATAATAAATGACTCTGTGGTCCTTTGATGTTAAGTAGTCATGTGGCTTGAGGCAAAGGTTAATTTTCCTCAGTGGTCAAATGGGGGGGCCTTACTTGGATGAATTATAAGGTGCTAGAGAGATCTGAAGATCTGAATATAGGATTCTAAACCATTTTCTGTCATTTATCCTGAATTTTCCTGACCAGAGCCTTACAGTTGCATTAGTTAAGGTTGAAGTAAAATTGTCACTGTTTGCAAATGACAAACTGATATGATACATAAAAAACCCTAAAGATACTACCAGAGAATACCAGAACTCATCAATGAATTTGGTAAAACTGTAGGCTAGAAAATTAATATATAGAAATCTGTTGCATTTCTAAACATTAACAAAATATCTGAAAGAGAAATTAAGGAATCAATCCCATTTACCATTGCATGAAAAAGAATAAAAATATGTAGGGTTAAACCAACTTAAGGAGGTAAAAGACTGTACTCTGAAAACTGTAAGACACTGATGAAAGAAACTGAAGTCAGCACAACCATGTTCTTGGATTGGAAGAATTAGTATTGTTAAATAACCATACTAGCCAAGACAGTCTATGGATTCAATGCAATCTCTACCAAAACACCATGGCATTTTTCACAAAACTAGAGTAAATAATTTTAAAATTTATATGAAAACACAAAGGACACTGAATAACCCAAACAATCTTGAGAAAGAGCAGAGCTGGAAAATTGTGCTCCTTGGCTTCAGACTATACTGCAAAGTTACAGTAATTAAAATCATGTGGTACTAGCAGAAAAACAGACACATAGATTAATGAAACAGGATAGAGATCTCAGAAATAAAGCTACACACTTGTGGTAAATTAAGCCACAGCAAGGGAGGCAAGAATATACAGGGGAGGAAAGACAGTCTCTTCAATAAGTGGTGCTGGGAAAGCTACAGGCAAAAGAATGAAATTAGAATATTCCTTAACACTATATACAAAAATAAACTCAAAATAGATTAAGACCTAAATGTAAGACCAGATACTATAAAAATCCTAGAGGAAACCATAGGCAGAACACTCTTTTACATAAATCACAGCAATTTGTGGGAGAATCCATTTCCTAGTGTAATCAAAATAAGAGTAAACATTAAAGACAGGAACTAATTAAATGTTAAAGTTTTTGCACAGCAAAGGAAACCAGCTCCCCTACAGCCTGTCTAAATTCCTAACTCATAGAATTCACAAACACAACCAACGGCTGACTCTGGAAGTGTTCCTAGAAGCTGAAAGAAAGAAAACACTTGTGATGTGGTGATGGAAAGTTTAGGAACACTGTCTCCTGTGATAATATGGAATCTAGAAAATGGATTGAATGGTCTGGATAAATGAATACGGGGCTTTCTTTCAGCTTCTAGTGACACTTTTCTTCCATGCCTTTAATCCCTCACTTTCAATCTTCTGAAGAGCCATCAAGGTTTCCTGACTGACTTTATAACACCCTTGAAGTTTTCAGAAATAACCTCCTCAATGTTTCACCAGTCTCTGCCCACCTCCAGGTCACCCACTGGTTTTAGGTATTTTTGTAATGGCATTTCCCTACTTCCAGGTATAAAAATCTGTTTCCATTATTTGGTGCTGCACAACAAATTACTATGAAGTTTAGATATAGAATAATCATCTGTTGTGTTTGTGGATTCTCTGAGTTAGGAGTTTAGACAGGGTGTATAGGGGATGTTGTATCTTTCCTCCGTGATGTCTGAGTTTAAGCTAGATGATTCATCCTGAGGACTGGAATCATCTGAAGGCATGTTGATTCAGTATGGTGGTTGAGCAAGGCTGTTGACTGAGGTCTCAATTTCTTTCCACATAGATCTTTCCACGTGATCTTTCCATGTGATCTTTTCATGTGGGTGAATGTGGACCTCTTCACAGCATGGTGGTTTCTTAAAGCAAACATACCCCACTCCCAAAAAAGGGGATTCAAGTGGAAGCTGTATTTATTTTAAAGACCCAGCCCCAGAAAATGAAGTATTGCTTCACTCATTTGGTTGGTTAAAAGTCACTAGCCTTCCCAAGTTTGAGAGGAATGGAAATAAACTACAATTAAAAAACAATTTAGATACTTATTATTTATGTATTTGGCTGCATCAGGTGCTAGTCATGGCCCGTGGGATCTTCCCCGTGGTGCACGTATTCTCTAGCTGTGGCATGTGGGCTCCAGAGGGTGAGGGCTGAGTAGCTGTGTCCTGTGGCCTATACACAGTGTGGGCTTAGTTGCTCTGTGCATGTGGGATATTAGTTCCTCAACCAGGGATTGAACCTGAGTCCTCTGCCTTGCAAGGCAGATTCTTAACCACTCCCCCCAGGGAAGTCCCAACTACAACTTTCGATGTGGAGTTGCAAGGTTTTGGAGGCACATGTGGAACTAAAAATATTATTGTGATCATTTTAAGAAACTACAATCTTCTATGCTATCTTTTATTTACATTACTAAAACATTTCTGGCTTAAAAAATTAAACATATATGCATAATAAATAAAGATAAGACAAAAAAAAGATAGTGTGAAAATTAAAAGACTCATCTGCTTTTTCCTACCAATATTTCTGCATTCCTGTTTATTAAATAGTGATGTAATTTATCTTATTAGCTTTGCATCATCTTTCACAGGTTTTCTATGCATGTACCAACACACACATGTAAATACTACTGCATACTATTAAGTCTATAAATATTTGAGTTATAAAATCTTTTCTCATTAATCCATACTGGTAGGATAAGAAATCAGAGAACACTCAAACTTTAGGGAGTTACTCTCTTAAGAGATTTTATAAACCTTTTTTTTCTCAGTAGATGTGCCATAAGCATAGTCTGCTTAAGCTAAACTATATCTGTATTTATAATCGCTTTCTGATAATGGCCAGAGGCAAAACAGAGGCTCACCTTATGCTGGGATGTTAGAATGGCCGTTGATGAGGAAAACAGTTGGTCCTTGATGCCCAAAAACAGGTTTGGTTTTGTTTTCTCACGTTCCATGTTCTTAAGTATTTGGTAGGGCAGAGAACAAACTCATACAGAGATTTTTGCTTGTTAAATGTCATAATCTCAGGACCAAGATTTGATGACATGGGAATGAAGGAAGAATGTGTTTGGGGTTTCTGATAGAAGCTATGTAGTAGGAACAATTCTGAGTTGGTATTTTAGAGACTTCATGTCTGGTCTTGATCTTTTTACTGCAAAAGTTTGTGACCTTGAGTAAGTCTCCTTTTTTTCTGTACCTCTTCATTTTTTTAAAATGCATAACATGAAGAGGTTGGAACTGAACTTTGCTACTCTAAGTCCAGTCCATGAAAGAGCAGCACCCACATTGCCTGGGATTACTTGTCTTCAGACCTATTGTATCAGATTCTGCATTTTGTCAAAATCCTCTGATGGTTCACATTAAAGTTTGGAAAGCACTGGACAGAAGACTCTCTAAGGTCTCTTTCTATTGTAACATTTAATGCTTAACAGGACTTAAAAGAAAAAAGTAAAAAACAAAACAAAGCAGCTTCAGTGACAATGCTGTTTTATTCTCTCTGAGAAGTGAGAATGACCTATATTTGTGGTGTAGATTGCAATGCTTCCTGCTGACATAGTCAAAAAATTGTCTTTCTTGTTAGTTCAAAATTATGGAGGCAAAAATGCCAAGGGATACAAAGAGTTCTTCTTGTTTAGTCATTCTTATAGCTCTGTTGTAGTTTCCAGCTGTATCCTTTTCAGATTCCCTGGCTCTTGGCATCAGTCAGCCTCTCAGGCTGCTTTAAATAATTCTAATGGAAACAAACTAGGAAAAGTAGAGAAAGCTACCAAAGGTCATGTCACAAGGCAGTGCTGAAAATGCCAGTAATAATGGATGGCAACAATACTCCAGAAAGATCTAAATATGTAAAGTATTTAGTCCATCGAAACCTAGTATATAGTAAATAGTGTTCAAGGTGATTTATTATGTATATGTAAAAGTAAGGGGAATGACATTATACTTTGTCGAATTTTTAACACATTTATCCCTTATTGTAACCGCTTACCTGAACACGAGAGGCCTATTTCTAATGGATTTATTCTTCCTTTAATATTTCCAACAAATATTTATTGGTACTTAGTAGGTGTCAAGCATTGTACTATAAAAAAGAATAGGAATATTGCTTTTATTTTTTAATAGCTCTACTGAGATATAATTCACATACTGTAAAATTCATACATTTAAATAATGAAATTCAATATTTTTTAGTATTTTTACAAATATATGCAATATATTTCAGGTGTTCAATTTTAGAACATTTTCATCATCTCAGAATGAAACCCCATACCAGTTAGATATCCCCTTCTCCCGAAAATTTGTCCCCTACTAGCCCTAACCAATCAGTGATTTACTTTTATATTCTGGACATTTTATAAGAATAGAGTCATGTAATATATAGTCATTAGTGATTGACTTCTTTCATTTCTCATAATGTTTTCAGGGTCCATTCATGTTCTAGTATATATCAGTACTCTATTCATTTTTATGGTCAAAATATTCCATTATTTGTATATATCACATTTTGCTTATCTATTCATTAGTTGATGGACATTTGTGTTGTTTCTACCTTTTGGCTCCTATGAATAAAACTGCTGTAAATATTTGCATATATTATTTTATTGGTGTGTAGTTGATTTAGTTCTGTTAGGTTCAGGTATTCAGCAAAATGATTCAGCTATTCATGTATGTATATTCATTCTTTTCAGTGCACACATGTTTTTGTGATGGCATGTTTTAATTTTTCTTGGGTACATAACTAGTTGTAGAATTGTTAACTCTATATTCAATCATTTGAAGACTATTTTCAGGCTTTTCCCCTAGGTCAGTGGTAAAGAATCTTCCTGTAAGGCAGGAGATACAGGAGACATGGGTTCCATCCCTAGTTGGGGAAGATCCCTTGGAGAAGGAAATGGCAACCCACTCCAGTAATCTTGCCGGGATAATCTCATGAACAGAGGAGCCTAGAGGGCTACAGTCCATGGGGTTGCAAATAGTTAGACATGACTGAAGAGACAGCATGCATGCAGACTATTTTCCAAAGTGTGTGTGTGTGTGTGTGTGTGTGTGTGCGCGCACACGAGTGCATGCACACGCACTCTGTCATGTCCAACTCTTGCAACCCCATAGACTGTAGCCTGCCAGGCTCCTCTGTCCATGACATTTTCCTGGCAAGAATACTGGAGTGGGTTGCCTTTTCTTCCTCCAGGGGATCCCCATGGATTGAACCTGCATCTCCAGCATTAGCAGATGGATTCTTTACCATTTGAGCCACCTGGGAAGCCCCCATTTTCCAAAGCTGTGGCATGGAATTTCAGTCGTGGCGAGCTTAAGGAAATGAAGTCAAATTGGAGGTGGCAGAGTGTGGGATGTTGGACAAATGTAGTCTGTCTCTCATCACCCCATCTATTTCATTCTTCCCACCTCAATCTGTATAGGATTCTTAGAACAGCTCTTTCAAAATGTTATTTCCTTGCTAAAGAATCTACTGTGGAAACCCAACGAATGGTAGGATTATATCCTCAAAGACATGGTATTCAAGGTCCCCCATATTGTAACATAAGCAAAGCACAGTGGTTTGAACATAGACTTTAACATTAAGGTGAATTAAGTTCTAATTCACCTTTGGAACTTTATTGCTTTGTAGGCTTAGCTATATAAAATTAAATTTATCTCTGTCTTAGTTTGCTTGTCCCTGTTTTAAAAATTAATTTTTATTGGAGTATAGTTGCTTTATAATGTTGTGTTAGTTTCTACTATAATCAAAGTGAATCAGTTGTATGTATATATATCCCCTCTTTTCTTGAACTTCCTTTCCATTTAGGTCATCATAGAGCAATGGGCAGAGTTCTCTGAGCTGTACAATAGGTTCTCATTAGTTATGCTTTATGCATAGTATCAGTGGTGTGTATAAGTCAGTCCCAATCTCCTAAATCACCCTGTTCCTCCCCCTTTCCCCCTTGGTGTCCATGTTTGTTTTCTACACCAGTGTCTTTATTTCTGTTTGGCAAATAAGTTCAACTATGCCATTTTTGATATATGGTATTTGTTTCTCTCTTTCGTCTTACTTCACTCTGTATGATGGTCTCTAGATCCATCCATGTCTCTACAAATGAATTTACTTGTCTCTTAAAGAGATTTCTGTAAAGATTTTGGGGTGGAGCATGTTTAGTATAGTCTATGGCACATTATAGGTATTCAGTAGGTCGTGATTGATATACTGTCAATATATACTAGTGGCACACATTTGGAACATAAACTTAAATATACCATGTACAATAGCATAAAAGATACCCCCAAAATCTAAGGATAAATTTAGCAAAAAAAATACATGAGATTTCTCTACTAAAAATTCTAAAATATTCCTAAAAGATTTAAAGAAGACCTAAATTGGTGGAGATATCATGAACTAAAAGATTCAATGTTGTTTTGATTAAACATAATCTCAAGCAGGGGCTTCCCTGGTAGCTTAGCAGGTAAAGAATCTGCCTGCAATGCAGAAGATCCTGGTTTAATTCCTGGGTGGGGAAGATCTGCTGGAGAAGGGATAGGCTACCCACTCCAATATTCTTGGGCTTCCCTCATGGCTCAGATGGCAAAGAATCCACCTGCAATGTGGGAGACCTCGGTCCAATCCCTGGGTTGGGAAGATCCCTGGAGAAGAGAATGGCTACCCACTCCAGTATTCTGGCCTGGAGAATCCCATGGACAGTGGAACCTGGCAGGCTACAGTCCCTGAGGTTGCAAAGGAGACAACTGACTTTCCCTTTTCAATCTCAAGCAAAACTTTTTCCATAAATTTTTTGTGTGGAAACAGAAAATCTTATTCTGAAATTTATATGAAAATGTAGAGAATATACAATATTTGAAATTGTCTTGAATAATAACAAATCAGGAGAATTGTATTACTTGATATAAGCCATAGTAATCAAGACAGTATTGTGTTATATAAAGATACATAGGTTGAGGCAAAGTATAATTCAGCACTAGAATAGTATACATATAATAAATTGCATAGAAACTTCAAGGCAGTTCAGGAGAAAAAAAATCTTTTAAACAAATGGTACTGGAATAATGGGATAAACATATGGAAATATGAATTATAGACCTAATTAGAAGGCAATGGCACCCCACTCCAGTACTCTTGCCTGGAAAATCCCTGGACAGTGGAGCCTGGTAGGCTGCAGTCCATGGGGTCACTAAGAGTCGGACACGACTGAGCTACTTCACTTTCACTTCTTACTTTCATGCATTGGAGAAGGAAATGGCATCCCACTCCAGTGTTCTTGCCTGGAGAATCCCAGGGACGGGGGAGCCTGGTGGGCTGCTGTCTATGGGGTCGCACAGAGTCGGACATGACTGAAGTGACTTAGCAGCAGCAGCAGCAACAGCAGCATGGACCTAATTGTAAAAGCTAGAACATCATAACTTTTTAAAAATAAACATGGAAGCATATATTTATGATCTTTGAACAGGTAGAGGTTTCTTGGAGTGAAAGAAAAAGCCACAGAAAAAAGATACCTTGAATGTCACCAAATAATACCTCTACTCAGCAAAAGAAAATTAAAAGTTTAACTACAATATGGGAGAAAATGTTTACAGTATATATTTTACAATAAACTTGATCCAGGGTAAATAAGGAAAAAGCCAATAATAAAATCACAAGCAAGTTTTATACAATGAGGCAGAAGATCTGAACACTTCACCAGGAAGAATGTATGGATGGTGAATATGAACATGAAAAAGAACTTGATATCATTAGTTAACCAGAGAAATGCAAATTAAAACCATAATGTAATACCACTTTCTTGTTGCATCAACAGATGCTGTTGACAGTGTGAAGTCATACAACTCATGTATTGCTCTGGGAAGTAGGTATGTAAAAAGACATGCACTTTAGAAAATAGTTTGGTAGTTTCTCCTAAATTTAAACACATTCATAGCAGTTTTATTAATAATCAGGCAAAAATCACTACTTAAAAACAGACAAATGATCATCAGCAAGACAACCGGTGAACAAATTGTGGTATATTCATATGATAGCATACTCCTCAGCTACATAAAGGCAACTCACTACTGATAACAAGGAATAATATAGATGCATATTTTAAAAAAAATGATGTTGAACAAACCAGTAAGAAACAAATGAGGGGATTTCCCTTGTGGTCCAATGGTAAAGATTCCGCCAGTTAAT